>NC_086373.1:97877852-99344926 GCF_036588685.1 Mytilus trossulus
AACATTAACTTTAGATTTATGTTTTTAATTGTTTTTTTCTTTTAATTTCATTTAGTCCAAAATAAAGGAAACCTCTGGAACTTCAGGGAAAAAAACTAATAAAACCAAAACAAAGCCATTGTATTTTTGGAATAGTTTTGATGTTAATAAGTGGCTGAAAAAATATGGAGGAAAATATTTTGAGCTGTATGGAGATCTTCTTCTTAGTCAAGAAATAACAGGTACAAGTAGTGATATTTAAATTTACATGGTGGTATGAGGATTCCTCAATTTCAAAACTAGTATTCTAAATGAAAGCTTTAAAAATAACGATGAATTTTAATGTCTGACAACAGAATACATGTAATTCTGGTAAAAATACGACACTTAAGAAACTTATTTCTATCTCACATAGTAGTGAACCGAATGTTATAATGACAGATACATTTATTTCAAATATATAATTTTCCTGTTTTTTTTTGTCTAAATGAGTGATCTAATATTAGATTACATTTTGCTTATCAAGTTGCAATTAAACATAAAATTTGCATTTTTTATCATTTTTATTTCACTTGACCAAATGAACCTTTTGTTCTTTTGATTTCTAGAGGACAAGAACAATTTTGTAAGGGTTGAAGGTTAGGGTGTATACCTGCACAGTGATGGAAGTCACACAAGCAGTTTTTGTCGAGCCTTCGACTTAAGTCGAAAAAGCGAGACTAAGCGATCCTACTTTCCTGTGTCGTCGGTGGCGGCGTACACAAATATTCACTCTGTTGTTAAAGTTTTTCTAAATTTTAATAACTTTCTTATACTATACTGGATTTCTACCAAACTTGGAAAGAAGCTTGTTTTTGATCATAAGATACATGTAGTATCCAGAAGTAAATTTTGTAAAAATAAAATTCCATTTTTCCATATTTTACTTAAAAATGGACTTAGTTTTTTCTGCGGGGAAACATTACATTCACTCTGTGGTTAAAGTTTTTAGAATTTTAATAACTTTCTTAAACTATCCTTGGTTTGTACCAAAATTGGACAGAAGCTTGTTTATGATCATAAGAGAGTATCCAGGGGTAAATTTTGTGAAAAAATAAATCCATTTGTTCTGTATTTTACTTTTAAATGGTCTTAGATTTTCTTTCAGTTAACATTAAATACAGTCTGCAGTTAAAGTTTTCAAAACATTTATTAGATTCATTAACTATCCTAGATGCGTACCAAACTTGGACAGAAGCTTCTTACAATCAAAATATAGTTTCAAGAGGAATATTTTTATTGATTTTTGTTGAGCCGGCGATTTACAGAAAAAGTAGGCGAGACACTGGGTTCCACGAAACCCTTACAATTGTTTTCATTTTTACCTGCTTTTGAAAATTACAGGTTTCCTGTTCCTTTTTAGCCAAGGCTCCATGTTGAAGGCTGTACTTTGACCTATAAATGTTTATTTTTCATACATTGTGACTTGGATGGAGAGTTTCCTGTAATGCTAATGTGCCAAGCTCATTCATGAAATTTTAAAGAATTTTATTACATTGTAAACTTATACATTTTCCAAGCTTCAATGCATCATTTCTTTGCATTTATTAGAATAGAATAGTTTCTGTGTATTTGTTTTGCTTTAACCCCTTCATCCCATGCATCTGCGTCGCACATGAATTGATCACAATGAATTGATCACAATGAATGTTATGAATATAGTTTTCGGAAGCATGGTCTTACAAGTCTAAACCCAGGGGAAAAATTCTAAAGAACCAATGCAGTTGAAGCGTTAGTAGATATGCAAATAATATAAGATTTGTAAGTTAGTTTCAGCCCTAAATGAGCCATATACTTCAGCAATTTCACATATCTTTGCTTCATTATTATTGCAGGTAGAACATTGATACGAATGAATGATATTAAATTAGAGAGACTAGGCATAACATCAGCTGATCACAGGTAAAACATTGTTAATAAAGTCAAGTTAAATTGAGACATTCTTTGGTCACATCATAGGTAAAAGATTAATGATAGAGTTACAATGGTAATGTATGTATTACACATTAGCTGGTAACTGGTTAATACCATGGTAAATTAATGAAACAGTATATTACAGGAAAAATGTTTATACATGTACATGTGTAATCATTGATTGAATATAGTTGCTTTACAGCATATATATATATATAAATCACAAGAACTACATACATGTAGAAAAATAAAAAATGTATACACTGAAATCAAATCAGTATTTACAGGCATGACAAAAAAGTTTGAGCAAGCTAATTTCATGATAGTTCAAGGGGAAGTAATTACATCTAATGTACGTCAAGTGTTACAAAGTATGATAAAATGTCCATAAATTCTTGAAAATCAGATACTTTTACCAATATAACCATGTTTTAAAGAAGTGTCAAAGAGATAGTTACAGACAATTGTCTTCTTCAAGTTACACATATTAGATCTACTGAATGTAAAGTACTGGTATGGACTTCCATTAATTTTTCTAAAATTCCTCTTTGTACATCAAGATTATTTAGTAAATTTTATGTTACAAATAAGGGACAAGTGAATGCAAACCTAAAAATAGCATATGTTTTTTATACGCCCACCAAAAATTTTGATGGGACATGTTTTGAAATATACAAATGTCCGTCGTCCCGTCTGACTACCCGGCGTCCACATGTCGCACTGTAACTTGAGAACCACTTATCCAAATTTCATGAAACTAAAAACAGTTGTTTCTTATGATGGTCAAAAGATCTGTATATTTTTTAGTGTAAATAGGATTTAAACTTTTTGAGTTACTGGACTTTATAACTAAAACGGGGGTGTATTTTTCACATGTGGCACTGTATCTAAAAAACGATTTCTGATTATGGCTTTATACTTCACACACTTCCTATATTAATCCAAAAATCTGTATACTTTTTGGTGATAATTCAAAATTTTATTTTACAGTTGTTGAGTCTTTTGTAAACAAAGGTGTTTTTTTTCACATGTTGCGCTGTATCTCAGAAACTATTTATTATTATTGCATAAAATTTCTAACACAAGATGAAAGGCATATCATGTGCTCATGGCGCAGCTGTTAATTAGGAGATGTGATAAGAAATGTTTATAAAGATTTTTTTTGTGTTGAACAGTGTGATGAATTCAAAAAATTATTTACACATGGTTAATTTACAGTCAAGCAGTTCAATGTATTATATAAACATGATAAGACTAGAGATAGATAACACTGTTCAAGAAGTACAAAAATAATAAAAAAATATACAAATATACAAATTAAAGTAATCCATTGTAGAAAACAAAAAAAATATCAGGTTAAATATGAATATTGATATTGCATTGAATAAAGGGAAAAAGAGAAACCAAAATTATTAAATGCAAAAAATATAATATTTATAAAGAGCAGTAGTATATGGAAAGGATTGTTTACATAAATCTCAAAATTGTAACCCCTCCTGTATTTTAACACTTAAAACAATTGCATTGTTTATTCTAACAGATATAAGATACAGTTAAGATAATTGACAAACAATTACTGATTTCCTACCAGATATTGTTACAGGAAACAACATCTCAGGAACACATGTATGATTCATCTGTAAATAATTAAAAGCAACACCTTCTCTTAGGTCATATACTGTTCTGTAAAATTTGACAAAAAGATAAGTCATTTGTTTACAGCCTTTTATAGGTATAACTTTTATTGTTGTAAACTGGACATTTGAGTTCCATAATATATAAAATGTCTCTTCTATAATATGTCTATTTCTCAGACATTTATAGGTCCTCTTTTTCTGGTTCCCCTTTGTATCTGCTCATCCTTTTTGATATTAAAGATAAATCAGTTCACTGGTATTGTAAATACAGCGCTGATCAGTAATATTTGGGTCGCTATTGCTGACAATTTATGTTTGAGTTGTCTTGGCAAAGCTCAGAGGTAATGTACTTTACTCAGATATCTTTTATAATTTTACAGTGATATTTCATCACAAATTAATTTAGTATAATATAGTTAATGTTTTTGCAAACGAGAAGCATAATATACCAGAGGGACAGCAAACTCAAAATCAAAGTCAAAAATAAACTGACAACACTGGCAAGGCTAAAAAAGAAAAAGACCAACAGTGATAGAATGTCCTGTTACATTTATATTTAGTTTCCTTTAATTCTGATATATATATATAATATTATGATGTTCTTAACATTCATTTTCCAAGAAAATTATCAGTAATTTTATTTATTTTTTGTAACAGGAGAGAGATAATACAACACATTCTGAGACTAAGACTGAAACACGAAGCAATAGACCTAAAAAACTTAGAACAAAAGGGTAAGAATGCTATGTGGATGTATTTTTAAATTGCCTTATTGCCAAATTTGAATTTAGTTGATTTTCAACTTTAAATATTGTCAGCAATTCTATAAATATATTTCTTTTATGACATTTGAGAACACACCCATTAAATTAAAAAAATAAAATATGAATAAATCATTTGTCATGTGCAATGTCATGATTTATTTGGGTTGTTATAATCATACTCCCACATGGTATGATTTTTATGAATGAGTTACCCGTGATCAATCAGTGGAAATGATATCAATAAACAATGATATAAAAATATAAGCATTCTATGGTTAAATACTAGAATGTCTCAGATCCGAAAGTCGTCAAAACAAGGAAACATAAACAACCAATGATAAGAATTTGTTGAAATAAGATGAGAGTATCATTTAATTTTGTCCAAATTTGTTTAAATATAGTATTGTATTTTTTCAGGCAGGTCACTAATTATGTCTTATTTGTCAATAAAGATAGTTTGTTTAATTAAAGGAACAGCAAATATTTGCCTTCAACTGCTTTGCACTGTATTTTTAGTGATCATGTGGTCATTTATGTAACAAATTCTTTAAAATCCACATGTACACATAAAGTGCTATGTTTAACAATTTAATTATTTTTCAGGGACAGGATTTGAACTTCGCCTGCCAAATACAAACAGACTGCAGCCACCAAAAGTAGATATGCCAAAGTGAAGACCAGAAACAACAGTTATTTAAATCATATAATGCAATTTCAGATATGATTATTAGTGCCGTTTTGCATTTAAATGTTGTAGATATTTCATTTTGAATTCATATTTATAACATATTTCCTTGTTTGGTTTCAAGGTTTTTTTTCCAGTAGAAATTCAAGAAAAGTAGTCATTATATTAGTGTAATCAATGTGCAATATAGAATGGTTAACCAAAGCATTATAGTCATAATATTGTTTATTTCAAATATATTCAGTTGTAGAGTATAACCTGTTTTCATTTTATACTAAATATGAACTATATTTTAGTTTTTGTCATAGTAACAATTATCTTGTTTCTAAAGGTTAAAAGTAAATTTTGAAAAACAAATGGTATTCTATAAGTAAGATTTCTTTGAAATTAAAGTCTATATGAAAATAGATTACTGAGAAAGACCAATCTAGTCAAAGCATGTTTGATACATGTTATAAATGATATTCTTTCAGATCATTCCATCTATTTTAATTAATATCATCAATCATGCTACTAATAAGTTTAATGGTTCACTGCATTCACAATGACTGTCATACTATGGATTCATTTATTTTGGTGGGCATCAATTGGTGAAAACTTGCATATTCGTTGATATTTGATTTAATGATTTTGCCAATCACTATATACAAAGCCTGTTGAAATTATGATATTTTTGTTGAACATTTAAATTTGTGGTTCAAGTGTACCAAGGAAAATTGGTATTAAACAAATAATAATGAATCCACAGTACCTCTTTTATTAGGTTCCATGTCAGTCTGATTTAGGGGTGTTTTTGTCATTGAGATGAAGCATAATAATTGTATAAATAACTTTAGATCTGCTTGTCTGCCTTTTTATATTTGTGGATTCTTTTGAGTTTTTCCACTCTTACCATAAATGAAATAAGTTTATGAGTTTTATTTATTCAATTCTGGTTTAATCATAATCAATTAATCAAGTTCTTTTTAAATATTTGGTAGTACATAACTGCTTTAATTATATATTGGTGATATTGATGTATCAAGTCGTTAGTTGATGACAGTGTTGTTCACAATATGTATAAAGATCAACAAGGAAACTTTGTTTTCACTCACTTCAAATATTATGTTTTTAAATGATAGATAAGAAAGTTACACAGATTTACTTTACCAATTAAAAAAGATAAAAACACATTTAATGTCAGAGATGGAATAAGTATATTTATTTATGAATTGAAACAGCTGAGATTTAAATTTTAGCATTTATCTATATAAATGATTTCAAACTAACATAAAAATTTGAAATATTAATTACACAAATAATTGTCTCCATTCTGAAATATCATGTGTTTGATTTAATTGTGTGAACATTTATCTTATATTCCAACATAGAATTTAAAATTAAAAGTGTAGATGGAAAAGAAAATGATTCCTTAGCAAAATAAAAACTAGAAAAAACAAGACGTATTTTCGCTTGACCTTTAAAATAATTATGAAGAAAGGGAGATAACACAGGAAGTCAACTGGAACTGACATGTTTAGAATATCTGTAAACATTCATGTTATAATTTTTCTCTCATACATAGACAAAACATTTCTTATCTATATGGAAAACATATTATGTTGACCAAATGAAATACACCTGGCCTTTTTGCAAGGTTAGTTATGCATTGAGTATGATTTATATCATGAAATATACTTATTATTTTTCTTTTCAATTCAGTACTTTCTTCTTCTTTTTTTATTTAAATCCATGTTTCATTGTTTTTTTCCTTTGTGAAGTTTTGGAAAAACTGAACTAAATATTTGAAAACACACTTGACAATGTTAGACAATTATTATACATATTTTAAAATATTTATGAAAGTTATATGGTATATATATGAAATGCGCTTTTTATACATTGATTTACTTATTAGATTTTCTAAGGGTATGAAATATCTTTTTAAGTTTACCTTTGGCCAAAGGTATATATAAGTTATTGTCATCACCTGGCAACAGTTTACCTATGTTGTCAGAAATCTTCACTATTCAATTGGTCAATGTCAACCATTAGAGAGGCCATTAACTGTCAAATTTAGATCATACTCCTTCAGTTTCATGAACATTTATTAATCATAGTTTGTGTGCAATACTTCAATAGGACATATCATGTACATTGGATAAATGGATGATTATTTTGATTTCTTACTTCATCAATTTGACCTGATCAGGTCTAGTTAAAATGTTAATTACTTAACCCTTTCCTCCATGGATTTTTCTCTCTCACATAGGATTTTTTCAATAAAAAAAATCATCAGGTTTAAAGTTATAATGCATTGTGAAAAACAAATATTTCATCAATGAAATTCAAGTCAGATATTCTCTCTCATGAATATCCTTTTCATATTGGATACAAACTTTTTTAAGTCTGATGCAGACATTTTGAAGTCAAAGCGTTTCAACTGAGGTACTACACAGGCGTCAAAAGGCGTCATTAGAGAGTAAAGGGGTGGCGTCAAAAAGCGTCATTATGGAAGAAAGGGTTAACTTTATGTGTATCCTTATAGTATACAGGTCAAAAGTGATAATTCTTAAAATATTGAACATCTGTTAGTAAAAATGGGCATATTACTTTAGCTGTAGAAGAATGTGTTTTGGTTATGCAGATGTTTATGCCAGTAGTTATCACATGATTTGATAAAGTAAAATGGTTGTGAAAATGTTTTTTGCTCATTCTTCATGAAAATTTCAACTATCCCTTTACAGCATGTTAGAATAATGTAATTTTATTTAATGAAGAAAAATGTTTGGCAAGATATTTTTGCTGGATTTTGAAAATTGTTATAATTCTTCTGTCATGCAGTCTCTTGTAATACATATTTTAAGTCAAGGTAATAGGTGAGAAATTGAGAATTATATGGTAGTTGCTAGTTTCATTTACATAGGTTACATTAGGTTGTGTGAGTTAACAATTTGCATTTAATTTTGATTCTGTTTTGTTATTTAAAGTTTATTTCTTGTTTAAAGTGTTTTCTTTATTTTTGTTGTTGATTTGTGCTAAGTTTTGTTATTAATCTCACTAACACTCACTAATCAGACTTTATTATTTTTTTACAGATATATTTGTCAACATTTTTCGGAATTTCAATGATTACGTAAACATGTTATTATAAAAGAGGACAAACATGGGTTTACTTTTTTGTTTTATCCAATAACATTTCTGAGCAGAGATCATGTTTTTCATTTAATAGTTCCCTAATATGATAAAATATTAAAAAAAAATTATTTAAAATTAAGTGGCAACACCTGAATGTTTTCTGTTATTGTTTCAGTCAAAAACATTTTCAAAACAAAATTTTGCTAAATATATTGTGAAATGAAAATTTTCCAAGCAAAAACTTATAGGATTTCTTTTATGTTGTAGAGTCAAATATATAGTATCATGTAACCTTTTCATTTCCCCATGATTTTAATAGAAACAAATCATTAAAAATTGTAGCATTTTGCATTTTGAAAGGATTGAATTTCCATTTCTGGTACATAAGACAATGATTGCATTGATGTCGTAATTTTTTTTTTATGTTTTTGATTTAAAAGACAATGGATTCTATTACTCAAATATTCAAAGTAAAAATCTCCTTATCAACATACTAATTAAAAAATCAAATTGAAAATTTTAGACATCTCACTTGACGAATACATGTATATACAATGTACGACAGTGAGCTCAATTGGCATTAATGAACACTGCAAGAAGGGTGAATTCAAATTATTTAGACCAGTATTTATACTGACTTCATTTTTATTTAGAAAAATATTTCCTTATTAGACTCATTGAATATGATAATCATATTTTATGTATGTTGAGAGTTGTGAAGTATGAATTTTATTTATACATGTTACTTAGTACTAAACTCTATTTGTAGTAAAGATATTTGTTATCAATAGCAGTCAATACTTTTTTGTTTACAGATCTAGTTTAATTACCTATTATTGATTCAACTATGCACTTGCTTGCAAAAAAAGACTTTCAAAGAAAAAAAAATGAAGAAAAAAAACCTGAAGATAGACACCATAAAATCATACTGAAAACCAAACAGCCTTTTATTGCTTATAGTATCTAAAAACACCTTATTAAGAAAATTGCTAACCAATGAGCCATATAAATGAGGTCAAAGTTAAATAAACCTTACAAGACAACATGTACACCTTGATATCACACCAAATGTAACTGACCTATTATTATTAGGTAATAATAGGTCAGTTAATGGACCAGGAAAATGAGGTCAAGATCAGAAGGAACCTGTCAAACAGACATGTAAACCTTACAATCAATCTATACACCCACATCTAAGAAATAGACCAAATTGGAAAAAAATAACATTGATATCTAGGTCAAATAAAACTGTACACCTTACATTTATCCCATACACCAAATATGGTCAACCTTTTGCTTATAGTATCAGACTTTAGCAAATACAACTTTACCTTGATCACTGATCCATGAAATGTGATAGTGGTCAAGTGAACTCTATTTTACACCTTTCAAGGACCATATATACCAAATACAACTACCATGTTACTCATAATAAGTGAGAATTTTGTAAGACAGGTTTTAATACAGGTAGCATACAAGAGTGAACCATGAAAATGAGATCAAAGATAATGGACATGACTGATGGAAACTTCATAACATAATTGCACCTGCATTCAAGGTATCAACCATCCATATCTTCTAGACTTCTAGCTTCTGATAAAAAGCTCTATACAAAAAGTTAATGCCACTGTGTTGTAATCCCTTTGTCTTGCATACTGGGATTTCCATGGCATGAGAGACAATAAAATTCACTGTTTTATTGAACATTGTAAATTTTTGAGATAGGGATTAGATGAACCCTGCCAGACATAGATTCATCGAGGATGGCACTCTTGATACAAGCAATAAGTTCTAGCAACACAACTCTGACAAAGTGGCTGTGAACTTATAAAACCAGCACAACCAAACTGACAGTCCACTTGGCAATAGTTTTAATGCTGTTGTAGAATATTAATATTCCCATGTCACCCATGGGGATTACACTACACATAGAAATTGACAATGAGGGTTGGTTGAAAACAAGTCTTTATGACCAAAGAGATGATTTCAGCTTCCCAATTGTGAACTTTTCATTTCTATGGAGTGACATACCTGCAGAACCTGCATACAGAATACATATCTCCCGATTGATTTGATATTTCCAGGCCTGTAACTCCTATCGTGATTTCTTTGAAATAGGGTTGCTGTTCACAAGGAAGATGGTGAAGTTGAAATCATCCTTTCGTATGTGACCTACCGAATTAGACTATTTACCGGTTTTGTAATAAAGGATGCCACATGTGGAGCAGGACCGTTCCATAGCACCTGAGATCACCCCCAGCTTTTAGTGGGGTTTGTGTTGCCAAGTCTTTAGTTTTTAATGTTGTTTCTTGTGTACTATAATTTGTGTTTTTGTGTTTTTCTTTTTTAGCCATGGCATTGTCAGTTTATTTTCAGTCTATGAGTTTGACTGTCCCTCTGGTATCTTTAGCCCCTCTTTTAAAGACAATGGCTTATTATGCATTCCAATGCAAAAATTAACAATACATCTAAATGACCTACAAGACAAACCTAACAAGCTTAAAAAAAATAAAGAAAACAAATTCCCTTAAATCCTTTACATTTATTTCTTTATAAATGTACAAACAATCATAAAATTTTTGCTAAATACTTTTTTCTGTAAAAATTTTCATTAATAATTTGGTATACAAAATAGGTAAACAGCAACATAAAAAAAAATATGGTTCAATATGTGACAGACGATGTTCAATGCTAAAAGAGATGCAATCAATTTAAATTGATTTGCTGTTTTTCTTTTCTTCTTTTTTTCAAGAATATTATTCCCAGATTAATCTTTCTGCTCAATATCATCAGGTTGTTCAATTTGCACAGGACTGAAATTCTCAGTGTTACTGTCTTCTATATTATCAATATCCTTCTGATCACTTTGTCTCACTTTGTTGAGAACTTTATTTGAGTCATTTGTTTCTCCAAGATGTTGCTCAACGCATGGCTCTACATCTTTGGAAATCTCTTTTAAATTTTGATAATCAGTTTTTTTTATGTCATCACCTGGTTCCTCGGCATCATATTCCTCTCCATCGAGTATCAGTTCACCATAGTACGCACAAATTGTTTTTAACTTTTTATTCAGGATGTTTTGTTCTATTTCTACCCTTCCTCCAGGTCCAGCTATTACTGTTAACTAAAAGTACAGAAAAAAGCCAGAATAAGGCCAAAATAAAAACAGAATACAGCCAAAAGCATTAGTTTTCTATGATTCTCTTACACATTATTGACAACCTATCCCCCCTTATAATCACTTTTTGAAATTTAAAGAAATGTTCATTGTGAACTTTGGACATTCTGTTTATGTCAGAAACAGTACAAAATCAAATCAAAATATTTACCTCCCTACCGGTACTCAAATTTGGAAGAAAGAAATAAATATGTGTAAAGAATATATCTATTATGATGCAATAAAATAAAAATTTGTAAGGGTTCCACCAAACCCAGTTGCTCGCCTACTTTTGCTGTTAATCTCAGGCACAACAAAAACCAGGAAAAAATTTAATAAAAATATTCCTCTTGACACTATCCATCTATAAAAATATCAAAATAACATGAAACAGTCTAACTTGCCATGACTGATAATTCTTCAGTACGGTACCTTTTATTGTCTGATACACATAATTTTGAATTGTGACTTATTGATTATAATTATTGGATATAAAATTTAAATCTTTTAATACTTCATACCTGTTCAATGTCTGTGTTTCTTGGAACAAAGTACACAATATTTTTTGAAATCTTCTGCGCAACATCAAATATCTTTAAGGTTTATAAGTTAAGGATAAATTTCAGTAAACAACTAATATTTTTACATAATATAAACAGTTTGACACAGTCCTAGACAGAATTCAAATCATCCAAGAACCTGGCTTAATGGAAGGTTTCAAGGTAATATTATATAGATCAAATTTATTTGTTTAGTGTATGTTCACTTGTGTTAATATGTCTTTCAATTAAGGTAAGCCATTTTAATTGATATTTTATAGTGTGTCTTTCTATGTTGTGATATTACACTATTGTTTCAGGTAAGGGTGAAGGTTGGTAATAATTTAAACTTTAAACTCCACTGCATTTGTTTGCACCTGTCCTAAGTCAAGAACCTGAAGTTCAGTGGTTGTCATTTACATGGTTTAAAAGTGCTTCTCATTTTATTCAAGATTAGACAGTTGTTTTCCTGTTTGAAAGGTTTTACACAATTCAATTTGGGGACCCTTTATAGCTTGATGTTCGTTGTGAGCCAAGGCTCCATTTTTAAGACCGTACTTTGACCTATAACGGTTAACTTTTACAAATTATGACTCTGATGGAAGGTTGTCTCATTCACACTCATACCGCATCTTCTTATATCTATATAGGTTGATTTGTAAAGAATATTTTGCTGCTGTAAATAAAGGTACATGTATTTATGTTTTGCAAAAACAATAAGTTTAACCATTGAATGTAAATGCGGATCTTTGTAATTTATGTAAACTGTGGAAAAGTAGGACCTAAATTACAGTTTGTATCAGAGCTATTTACTTCAGCACTGTGTTACTTTTTGTGTCAGCATGATCTGAAATTCAGTTTGACTGTTTGATTCTGTATGAATGGGGAAAAATAGAAATTTCTTGCATCAAACTCACACTTGTCCTAAATAGTACTGATACACAATTATAGAAAATGGCAAATACATTTATGTTCAATAATAATTGTTTTTTGGTTGATTTTTTCCACTGATTTTTGTACATCAAAAAAGGATATCCATCAATTTCTATCATGGTCTCCAGATCAAACACTTCAGCAGTAAGGTAGTCTGGCCCACCCCATGGTGGACTGAGGAACACTACATCAGCTGATAATGTAGGTCCAACCTTCAGGAAGTCTCCCTGTATAAATTCTATGTGGTTCTCCACTCCGTACACAGCAGCATTATGTCTGGCTATCTCTATCTTTACTGGGTCTATATCTATTGCAATTACTAAAAATATAAAAATTGACAAAAATTACAATTAAGTCATAAAGTAAATGCATCTCATGGGCTATGTTGGTATGTTGAATAGTTAAAGACTTGTTAGGTTTTAAAAAAACAAACTTGTTTTTAATAATGTTCTACATTGTTCTATTGCATATCAAACAGTTTTTTGGGAGGTAAACTTTAAGAACCTTTCCATTTACATGGGGAAGATTGGATTAGATTACCAAAACAGTTAATCTTGTTTTGGTTGGTATAATTATTTGTGTTTTCCATATACAAAGCTGCATACTGTTACAGAAAACATCTTTTATCAATAGAACTTCCTCATCTTTTCTTTCTTAGTTAATTTTTGTGATTATCTAGTATAACACCCTGCAATACTGATTATTTGTTGTTTTTCTTACCATGATTACAGGTAAAAGCAAACTGTATAGCATTTCCACCAACACCACAAAAAGCATCTACTATAATATCAGAGCGACATCTGTCTGCAATATGTTCTGCTATCTTCTCAGGAGTCACAGAAAACCAGCCCTCTGTAAATTCAAACAAATAACGTTATATAGCAACTAATTATTTTGAATCCCCATTTGATGTAATTTATTCAGTCAAATGAATAAATATTATGCTACATATGTTATATTTGTGGAGTTTTTTCTGGTACAATGTATATGATGAAAAGTAGGTAAATAGTGTATGGTGTACAAAAGTTGCTTGTCTGTGAAAATTATGATTTTCGAAAATTAAGAGCCCTCAACATTTTATTGTTGGTGAAAAGTCTTTGTTTTTATTTTGTTTTTATTTATTTTTTCATGATGCAAAGATAAAGTTAAGTTAACAAGTTCTACACCTATCAAAACCTGATACCTGAATCTTTCCATTGCCGTGAACTTAGTTAGACCCTTTCAATAATTTTATGTCAAGTCAAGTTTATACATTTATTCCTATAAAAATCAGTCCTCTACATTGCTTACCTCTGTCCATCTTTATTCCTTCATCAAACTTAGAAAACAACCTGTATCTCTGAGCCCAGTATTTCCTTAATTCTTTATCATTTTCTATTTCTTCTGGAACTGGCATTTGTTTTCTTCTCCTTCTTTTCTTCCTTCCTTTCTTCTGTTGAACATTTTCTACATCACCTGGCTCCTCAAATGTATCATTAAGAACATCATCCATATTATCATCTAAAAACCCATACAAATTAAGCTCCTCATTCACTTCATCGTTATTGTACAAGGATAATGTATTTGCAGTCTCTGTAAAACTGTTATTGTCTTGGTTTTCAGACTTAACAATAGGTACATCTGTCATTATCTTATGTAGATGGCTACTACTTGATTGGTCTCCATGTGACTGAATCTGTGTATCATCTGATTTATCACATGGTACATTATCTCCTTTTGAATCAACAACATTTTTTTCTTTTGTTTTAACTTCATTATCAGAAACAGATGAATCATTTGAGTCACTATCCTCCAAATTATTAAGTATTTTAAAGTTATCTGGGAATTGAAGTTGAAGATTAGGGTCATGCTGATCTTGCAAATCTGGTTCTGTATTTGTTAAGTCCATAAAGTTTTTAGCTTTACCCAGAACTTTACTTGTCTTAGACTGCAGAAGACTACCCTCACTATCAAACCTTACATGGGAATTTTTCTTTCCTAAATTGACATATTCTGTAGATTTCTTGGCATTACGATGTTTGTATTTAACTTTTCCATCTTTAATTTTCATCTTTTTAGATAGCCTACAAAATGACAGCATAACTTATTACTGTGGATTCATTGATATTAGTTGGATACCAAATTTCATGGTTTTCATTGGAACAGGGAAACCATGAATTTAAATGTACAATGAATTACAACGTTTCTTGCGGAATGTATACAGACTTTGACAAAACCACGAAATTAGATATCCATGAATATTTAAATTTTCCCCAAACCATGAAAATTTGTATCCACGAAAAAATAAATGAATCCACAGTATTAGATAAGACAACTTAACTTATCATTAAATATATAGATATGATGGTACATGTATAAATCTGAAATAAAAATAAAAATTAACTAGTTTTCATATACATTTTGAGTTGTTGTGAAAGGTTTGATTTTATCTTACACTACAAATAATATACATTATGAATACAACATTGTATAAAATTTATTAAATATTCTTAAACAATAAAAATATTCTACAAACCAAAAAGCAAAAGGATTGAATCTTTACAGAACTGAAATTTGCATTAGTGTATTTCTTTTACATTGCTAGACTTGCAGACAAATAAATTTTCAATTTTGAATAATCTGCATTTAATTGGTGCAATGAGTTATTTATTTGAATTAAATTCAATGCAGTAACAGTTCTCAGAATAACAGAATATTCTTGTAACTCAAATAATAAGTAATTATGTCACCCTTATTCTTAATGTACATACTTTGTATCATCTTCATTCAGTGAAAATCCCAGATGTTTTAGTCTTTCCTTGTAGCCTTCAGTCTCGTCATCTACCTCGTGACTGAAATTATATTCACTTGTTGTAAAAAGAATCTAATACATGTACTTACATTTATATGCATAGTTATCCAGGCATATATTTTCATGAGAAATTGCTTCAAAATTGATAATGACTTTAAATACACAAGTTCAAATCATAGGAGAAAGTGCAATTGTAACCTTGTACCTAAAGCCTCGGTCACACCTTACTGGATAGCACAAACGGACGCCTAACAAATGAAAATAAAAGTTGTCTGTTGACAAAATTGTTATCCATTAGGATTCCTTGATGTATTGACCAAATAAATCGGACACGTAACAAATGCATAACAGACACACACCTGATATTCAATGTACGAGAAACAGAAACGTATCAGATAGAACGTATGTCGAAAGTACATCCAACAATCGACAACCCCCTAAAACAGACACCTAACGTAAGCATACCGAATAAAACGGATAAACAAGATACAGAAAATTTAAAGGCGACAATGATAAAACATGTTAATCGCATTAATATTCAAAATCTTTCTGTGTAACTAATTTGGGTTTGTTCTTTAAAATTCCACCAAAGGGCAGTGTCTTGTCTGAATAAGAGCTGTTTGATTGTGAAGACATGCCCTTACTCTAAGATCTATTATTATGAATAATGAGAATTCACAAACCCTAAGAAATCTAATTGCCGTTTTTGACGTGAAATTTTCAATTGGCATTTATCCGTTTCAGATCTGTTCATTATCCATTCTATCGATTATACATCCGATAGAAGTTCGTTTCACATTCCTTCAACATTCATTTTATCCGTTAGATCTCGATTGGTGAATTTATCTGCCAGACTTCCAACGAATGGACACATAACCTATACAAAATGGAAATGAAACGGACGAGTACCGTACTGTTCAACAGACATTTCATTCGTTGGACGTTTTAAAGTTTTGAACATGCTCAAAATTTTCCACTGGACAGAAGGGAAGTCGACGGATAAAACATACGCTAAACGGATATGCAACGGATATGGACAGACGTCTAATGGATTAGAACAAATATCTAACGGACATGAAAGGATTGAAAAAAAGTTATCCGTTAGGCATCCGTTCGAACTTTTGGTTAAGGTGTGAACGAGGCTTAACGAATGTTTTACAAATGAACCTAAATTGCACTCAAGTAGAAATTCTATGTATACACTAAAAAGATGTGTTTTAAGAGTTACAAGAAATCTTATAAAAGAATGCAGGATCAATGTTCCCCTTGAAATTTAAGCTAGCCAGACATTTTTAAATCTTATCTTAAACCTACAATAGGTATGCAAGATGAGATTTATGTCTCAGTATATTCATCTTACCTGTGAGGCAGTTCTATAGGTTTGTCATCAGGAGGGTCTTCTCCATCACCACTGCCATTAATATTTCCCATTGCAGAATCAGGGTTAGTTCTTAAATTGTTCACCAATGACCCTAGAAATTTACATGATATATTACAATTCAGTATAAACTTCTGTCTCTAATTATAATATGTCATGAATGTGAATGTATACAAAAAGATGCCAAAACCTTATGATAAAGTTCAAAGCTAATAACAACTGCAATTAGAACATGAAAGAAATTGTTAATAAATAAACTCATCATAGATACCAGGACTAAATTAAGTATATACGCCAGACGTGCAAAAGACTCATCAGTGACGCTCGAATCCAAAAAAAGTTAAAAAGGCCAAATAAAGTATGAAGTTGGAGATCATTGAAGGTATATTTGATAATTAAGATTTATTTCCCCTTGCTTGTCTGAATATTGAGATAACTTTCGCACCTTTCTTCATGTTCTAAACAGTGTAAAATATTTTTCATTTTGCTTTTTAAATCCAGTGATAATATTACCATTATTTTAACAATTCAGTGTTTATATTACTATTATTTTAACTATGGACAACAACATAAAAAGTTTGAATGAAAATGAAAATAAATACTACATTATGACGATTCTATAATAGCTCATTGTGTACTAATGTTTATTAAACAAACCTAAAGAGAATGTTTTAGCTTTTGACTTCTTAGCATGCTTCCTTTTACCACCACCAGATCCATCACATGGTTCACAGTCAGTGACACTTTGTTTTTCTGTTTCAATGGAATGAGATGAACCTACATTTTGTACATTAACATCATCTATAGAATCAGCACATTTGTCAACTGAACATGAAATGTCATTATTTGAATCCTTACTATGAGTAAGATCATCATTTATGCTATTTTTGGAGTCATTATCAATATTTTCAGTACTTTTTTTTTCAACTGAGCCATGTGAATCAGAAATATTTGCATGTGTCATATTTTCACTTGACTGACATATATATATGCATTCTAGTGCTGATGTCGTATCACAGTTATCATGTGACTCTTCACCACCCTGCACTGATGTACCACAGACATCATGTGACTCCACATCACATGGTACTGAGGTATCACATTCAGCATGTAAATCCATATCACCAGATATTAAAGGATTTTCAGTCACTGTGTTATTCTTTGCTTCTAACTTTTGAAATTCCTCTTTAAACTGACTATAGTAATACCAGTAATTCTCTGTGTAATGTTCATTCCATAAATCTTGCCATTCAACATCATCTGCATTTGTTACCTCTTCATTGTTTTCATCTTCTTCATTTTCATATTTTTCTGTTTGTGAACTCTGACCTGGACCTGAAGAATAACAATGCATCATGTGAACCATTTCTACATTTTGATTGGCTAAATTATTAGCTTCTGCAGATTCTAAGTCAGATATTTCACTATGATCCTCTGTTTCTTTTAAATTGTTCATAGTTGATTCTATTGCACGGTTGTAAGATGTCTGAAATCCAGAATAGCCTGCTGAATCAGGTATATTTTGTAAATTTCCAGTTTCCTTTGTTTCAGCGAATTTTCTTTCTTCTTCATTTTGACCTAACATTTCACTATCTTTAGCATTGTCTGTGCTTGTCTCTTTATTTGCCTCTTCAGAAAAACTCTCCTTGGGTTCAGAATCTTCCTCCCCAATTCTACCAGGAGATTTTTCTATGACCATTTCTCCATCAGCTGTTATTTCTATCTCAGACACACATGGCATTCCTCTGTACTCATTAAAGTCCACTTGTTCTGGATATTTGTTAACCCATCCCTCCCATACTAGATACTCTCCATATTGAGCCCAGTAACTCTCCCATGCAGTGTCAAAGTCTAGTTCCTTATAAGGATGTAAATCTCCTACAACACCATCATCTTCATTCTGCTCCTTATTTCTTCTTTTTCTCTGTTTTTTCTTCTTATGTCCATGATTCTTCTTCTTTTTCTACAATGGTAATAGGAAAGTCATTAAAAATATGTACATTCATATCAAAATTTAGGGATTCTACTAACTGTTATTCATCCAATTTAATAAAGTTTATATACAATTGTGATTTTCTGTTGTAAATTGATAGAATCAGTTAAAACTGCTGTGGTTCAAATTTATAGTTTTAGTAATAACTGGTGACAGTATATCTTTAGAGTACCAATGAAATGTTCATACAATAGAAGTTTGAGCAAAGTTAAAATCTGCAGTATCTAAATAAAACCAAATAATATTTCTGTATCACAGAGCTATATAGACAAGCATTATATTTCTGTATTACAGAGCTAAAAAGACGAGGATTGAATCGGAATCATTTATCCGTGAGAAAAAAGAGACACCAGTCACTGGTTTAGTAAAAACTGTGGATAACACAAGGATCAACATGCAGATATAAAACACTAATATCTTATGATTTCAATAAGGCAACAGTATTTTGTTACAACAGAATTTTTTATTATGGATATTTTTATTGTAATAATTGAATAGGTTGATTATAATTTGGCTGCTCACCGTGTATATATCATTGTATAAATACCTTTATTGATGGTTGCTCTATCTTTGAACTTCCTCCAAATGAAGCAAATCCCATGGCTTTCATAAGTTCCTCATCCTGTTCACATACTTTCTCCTCCTCTTCAATGGGAGATTCATTTTCACTCGACTCCTCATGGTCGTCCTCTTTTTCCTCCTCTCCCTCTTCTATTTCATCCTCACTGTCATCAAATTTTCCATATAATCCTTGTCTATATAATTCATTATCACTGTAATATAAGATGGATGACAGTAGAAAACAGAATCAAATACCACAAATATGTATTACTATTTAAATGTATGCAGAAAGAAGTGTAACAAAATATTTGTTCCGGCGTGACATTTGTTCCGTCGGAACAAATTTCATATGAAATATGTTCCACCGGAACTTATGTCACAGAAAATATGTTCCAGTACTATAAAATTTGTTCCGGAATTAATTTTTTAAACAAGTGTGAAATAAGTTCCGGAACAAAAAATACAGCACCATGAGTTTTGTTCCAATACTAAAATTTAAAAGAAAAGGTGAAATAATTCCTGTGATATTAGTTTTGAACAAAGGTATTTAATAGAAATCAATGAAAATGTTCTGCTCGAACCTATTTCACAAAAAATAAGTACTGTGCTTGCATGGGGTACATTTGCAATTGAATGCATGACTGTAGGATGAAGATAAGAAATAAAAGCGATGATAATGTATCATAATTTGTATCTATGTTTTATCCTTTATGTGGTATTCGACCTCCTTGTTTCCTGTTGATCTGTCATGGGTGTTCTTATGATATCATACATGTACTTATCTATGGACATTGCACAGTTTTTAAACAGTGTGTATTTTGTTTCTTTGTCTTTTAAAATAAGTGATCAGTCACTTTGTCCTTTTTTAGAAAGTACAAATGTTCATCTTTAACTATGTTACCTTTTTTTGGGGAATGACTTTTATTATTATTTCTTATTCTACTCTTTCCTGGTTCATAATTGTCATTTTTAGTGTTATTAATTGAATATGTTATTTAACTTTTGCTGAACTCCACATGATCCAAATTGGATGTTTACACTTTTTATTTATTACATTATCAATATAATACAGACTAAATACATGTTTTTTATAATGACTTTAAACTGACTGATGACAAGTGCTCAGTATATAAGATAACTTGTTTAACCAGTGGAACATATTTCATAGACCAGGAACTTATTTCACCAGGTGAGGAACAAATCTCACAAATCCAGAACTTATTTCACCAGGTAAGGAACAAATCTCACAAACATGGAACTTATTTCACTAGGTAAGGAACAAATTTCACCAACCCAGAACTTATTTCACCAGGTATTAAAAGTGTGGAACTTATTTCATATAGATGGAACAAATTATATAGAAATTGTCTGTGTAAAAAGTTCTCCCAGAACATATTACCTGTGAAATTAGGTCCACTGGAACTTTTTTCACAGGAACAAATTTTGGCTCACAAAAGCACCTCAGTACCTATTTCAAAAGTTTCAGTTAATATCTGTTAACAATCCTTGTGCTTTAAGGGGTGTTTCTGAAGGTAATTTGATAGTTCAAAAGCCAAAAACTGAACTGTTTAAAAAATCATTTGCTTATTCTGGATCAGTTTTATGGAACTGACTACCATATGAAATGCCTAAAGTGCAAAACACTTATTCTTTTAAGACAAACCCTATATACAGTCTGAATTGATTGCAGCTATTACTAGTACTCCTTTTTTAGAATGTATGATTTTAATGTTTTGTATATTATGACTTTTTACTACATGCAATCTGTAACTGTTTTATATCTTTAAATCATGGTACATTAGTACATATTTGTTTAGGGGCCAGCTGAAGGACGCCTCTGGGTGCGGGAATTTCTCGCTACATTGAAGACCTGTTGGTGACCTTCTGCTGTTGTTTTTTATTTGGTCGGGTTGTTGTCTCTTTGACACATTCCCCATTTCCATTCTCAATTTTACATGTACACATTGAACTATTATGTCTATATATGATTGTTCTCTTATTATTATTTTTTATTCCCCCCCTCCTTGTATTGTATATGAGGGTCTCAGGGAAGATTAGTAATTGTAACTAACTGTGTAAAACATCTTTAAATACAGAATTTATTATTATATTATTATTATATTATACTATAAATGTTTGACTATTTTGATTGAAATAATGCAAGTTCATTCAAAATTTGCTTCTCACATTTATGTCATTAATATTGTAAAAGTGACAACAACTTTTTAATTTAAAAGGAACTATATAACAAATCTAAAGGTTCATTTCTGGCAATAAATTTTACCACATTTAATCTGCTTATAATACTGGTCAGCATATCTGCAAAGATAATATTTGCATATTTGGAATCCACTCAACAAAAAAGGCATTTTTTTGTTCATATTAATTAATATTTAAATCAAAACCACAAACTTTATTTAGACACAGAATAAATTTCCTATACCATTTATATGAAATATGAACTTCCAACATTATAAAATGTCTTTTTTTTAAAAACTGCTAGTCATATTCAAGACTCAAGTTTGCATAAAATGATACTTACTTGATGAATGCTCTTGTACAATGACAACTTATTATCTTGTCTTCATTCTCCAAACTTAGTTTCATGTCTGCAAGATGATTCCATCTATAGCACATCTGTAATATAAAGTCATGTCATAATACTTTGGAATATACAAGGCTGAAGAATCTAATAATCACTATGCCTAAACTGTTTCAACGAAAATGGGACAAATAATAATGTAAACATATTGAAATCACACAAGATCTAAACAACAAAACAAACAGCAGTAAATGTAAAAGTATCTGACCAAACTTGTTCACCAAAACTAAATGTCTGTGATATCTGAAAATTATTAGACATTGTTTCTTTGTACAATAAGTAATGTGCTTTTTCAACACAATTTATGACAGAATTCCCACATAAGCATTAAGTATGTGAGTATGGCTAAACACGATGGGTGCAACGTGTGGAGCAGGATCTGCTTACCCTTCCAGAGCACATGAGATCACCCCGGTTTTTGGTGGGGTTTGTGTTGCTAAGTCTTTTGTTTATTATGTTATGTCTTGTGTATGCTTGTGTAATATTATTTGTCTATTTCTTTTTAAGCCATGTCAGATTATTTTCGATCTACATCATACATGTACATGATCTAGTTTGAATGTCCCTCAGGTACATGTAATGTATCTTTCGCCTCTCTTTTGAATGATGTCTTATACATGTATATGAGGGTACATATGCCCTTTCCTGTCAGGCTTCAACAGTAATATTTTGGGCTCCTGTTAGAGTCAAATGGATTAAAAATTTTATCATGACGTCAAAATATCCTTACCGTGATTTGTCAAAGGTTTCAAATAATTATTGTTACCGTTATTTTTGAAAAATGATTCGTTGTAATCAATTGATTGTTCCATTATATAATAGAAAGTGGACATTTTATCGTCATGCACCAAAAATTACCGTTAACGTCATTTGGCAAGAAATTTTACCATTATTCTTCATGAAGGTAACCCCCATTACCACCCTCATATATTGTTTATGTTCTGATACAGTTAATCAAAATAATACCTTTAACTTTTATAATTGCTTTTTATTTCATTCTGAGTTCGTGAGAAAAAGATATTGTATTCGGCTTGTTCTGAGGCTATGTTGTGAAACGGATACCACGATTTCCCCAGGATTACAAGAAAGATTGTTATAACTTTTTTAGTTTTTATACAAGAATTATTTTTCAATTAGTATTTACATTGAAATTGTGGAAAATTGCATTGGTGCACCTGAGCTTACAGTTTGAATTCGATGTATCTTTTACTTTGAAATGACTTTGGTGTGATTAAATGCACAGAAAGTGCAAAATCAAAGTTGAAAACAAAACGTGATTTCGCGCACCTTGCTCCAAATACAACTTGTGTTTCCTTGCAAAAATTCGGTATCTTAAACGTTCTAAAGACAACGACAAAACCTCCAATTTAGGAGAGTAGGGACGGTTTATTTATATTTATATTTTTACCCAGTATAAGTAATAAATTTCTAAAGAGCCCTATATCAATGAATTGTTATTAAGGTCTTTCCTTTTTCAAAAGGGAAAGACCTTACTGTATTTCTTCTGTTTATTATTACTCTTTTTCCGCCAAACTTTGACGAAGTTAGCCTCCGTAACCGTAAGAGGTGTCGCTTTCATGTTCACACTTTGTATCGGTGTCATGAATATCTATCCGGAACTCACCCTGTTAGTCGAAATATTTTGTCGGTTCGGAGTAATCCCTCCGAAACCCAAAAACCTTGTTATCATTCCAACACCGTAACCATAATAGGTAGAAAAAAAACAAAGGGTCAAATTTGTTCAGGACCAGACCCTGGTTCTTCATTCCATTTGGATCGAAAAGATTCAACGACTCATTGGTAGGGTTATGCCCCTATGAAAATTAAACGGTGTCGGGGTTGGCCACCAAAACTCAGAAACCGTAAGTCGTAGACACCTAGGATCTTCACCCATCATCATCAATTCATGTATCTTTGAAAAATATCTCAAGGTCAAATGTGTATGTTGACCTTGACCTTTAACCTAACACCTTGTTATCAGAACAACTCAGAAACCATTATACTTACAGAAGTTTTAAATAGTGGAAAATGTTTGGGTCATTACGGCTCACATTTGTTACATTTTCACCGAAGAGATTTTACTTTTTTTAAGGGGCATAAAGCCTGTTTTAGGTTTCTGAAAAGACAAAATCAGCTTTTACTACATAACCAAAGGTCCTAGACTCGTCTTCAGCAATGACATTGGGGACTAATGACCTTGACAAAGGTCAAAAGGTCAAGGTCAAGTCCCATATAGCTAATTATGTGTTTTTGACCTTATTTAAAGGATTTTCAGTGTGTTTTAAAGCTTTTCAATGCATTTTACGTCTATTGGAACATGTATTTTACGTTCTAAAAGGAAAGACCTCTCAATTGTTCAAGAACAATTGACATTTTAATTCTTCTTTTTTTTGTATAGTAGTTTCAGAATAGCAATTCGAATCAGAGATATGTTTTATGTTTCTTTTCGAAAATTTAGTAGTGGAGGAAATTTCAACCGGTTTTCAAAAATTTAAAGGATGTACTTAATAGCCGGGTCAAATGAAACAATATAGAATTCAAAATTTATACATTAAATCAGAAGAGCATTAGTAAAGTTATATCGATAAAGAACTCCTTTTTGATGTATTTTTTTAAATTTTAAAAGACTGACTCAGACTTTTACCTTATATTATGTTTGGTATTATTTGGGACTTAAATCAAAAGAAAAGAAATCTACAAGCTGCTAAAATTTTGGGAAATAACCTGTTATGGGCCGTTATTGCGAACCCAATTGAACCTTTCCATTGATTCACCTGATAGTTACCTGTCCATTTAAACTTTTGGCAGATCATCTTTCACGTACCTATACCACTAGTAATGAGGAACCTTGTCATTTCTAACAGTTGTAGTATTCATACACTAATGTTGTTTTGTTTGTTTTGTATGAGGTAAGTATAAGATACTAGACAAACCGGTACATTTGCCTAAAACAGCTGGTCACTCACAACTAGTACCTCAAGTGTCTTGTGTAATCAGTGGCGTAGCTGGGTCATTTTTACGTGTACGCCCAAACCTTGGCAAGGGATATGAGGGGTTTCAACCGCTCAATGTTAAAGCACTTGCTGGTAGTGGGTTCGAAAGGGAAAGCTTTCGAGAATGTACCATAATGATTCCTGTCAGTAAAAAATCATTGATAGCAACATACTTTTGAATATAAATGGTTTATTTGTTTTGGTTAAATTTTGTAATATGTTAACTTATTCATCGTGTTGAACTGGAAGCTAGCCTAATGCATGGTCATTGGTTTTAGAGAAAACGTCCAAACCAATATTATTTTGATATTAAAGGGTGCCATGAGTGAGCATACAATCGACAATAGCACCTTTTAATGAACATGAAAAAAAAAATTCTAAGAGGAGCAATATAAAAAAGTTCTGGAACACCTAGGATTTCTTCCCACAAAAAAGTGAATCAATTTATCATTCCTTTAAAGAGATTTAAAAAATCAAAAATTTTCTTTAGATATTTTTTTCTTGATCTGGAATATTTCACGACAATCTATGAAGGTTTTATAAATTGAGCATGTAAAACAATTAATTGCGTAAAGAAGAGTATGGCTTTCTTTCTATCAGAAAAGAAAAGAAAAATGAAAGAAAACAAATGCTTTCAAAATATTAGCTTTAGACATTATAGTCATAGAAAAAGCTTCTTCGGCATTTTCATAAAATTCAATGAAGGTTTGACAAGAAGTTTATGTAATTGAGAAATAACAATATGTCAACCCAAAATGCGACCACTTATTAATTGTAGAAAGAAATACATTTTGTCCTAAAATGGGGTAAAATTATAGATATAACTGCATTATTATATTGCTCTAAATACTCTTTTGATCATAAACAGTTTCTATCCAACTTTCGTAAAATTTCATTCAAAAGACTTTATCCACATTCGGAACCTAAATATTGACGCCGCTTTGTCTCGCTTTTGGGATATAAATCACAGGCTCGACAAAAATACAAACAGCGTATCGAATCTGAGCAGATAGTAAATTGCTTTAAATAGAAGGAAAGTACGTAGAATTCATAGTCGATTCAGACTTTTACAAAAGATTCGAATAAATATATTAAATGACATATTTGAGTAAATTTAGTCCCTTTTTATTCAAAATTAAAATCCTTTGAAAAAAGAAGCACAAGGCTGATGTGCTCTTGACCAGTTTTTCTTATTCTATGTCGATTATTTGTTTTATTTTAAAAATTCAAGTGTACGCACGGGCGTTTTGACGTAAACTAGCTACGCACATGGTAATACGATTGAGGTCTGTGTTGATTGCATGTATTTGCGTGTCTGTGCTGTGCTGTGGTACAATGTAGTATCAGGACTTAGCAAAGAATGTCAAAGTTGTTCTCATTATTCAATTTCTATTCAATAGACTTGTATCAAATAAAACTATATAAGAAATGTATATTCCTCGAATATTCCCATTAAAAAAGTGCCATGTTGTTTCGCCATTTTTAAAATAAAATGTAATTTCATTTATGTCAATAGTTAATATTTCAGAAAGTCGAATCTCAGCAATCTCTGCCTTAAATAGTAGAGTTCGGAGAGCATCTGGTCACAGTTCGGAACTCCCATCAACATTATCGTGACTTACCGAAAAATAAAGCAAATGTTCGTATCTGTTATATATACTTTTACCTGCATTATTGGTGTAAATGATTTTTCTTTCTTTTCTTATTTATAATGCATTATAAATGAAATATGGGTTGTTGCGCAA
Source organism: Mytilus trossulus (assembly GCF_036588685.1). Lineage (NCBI taxonomy): Eukaryota > Metazoa > Mollusca > Bivalvia > Mytilida > Mytilidae > Mytilus > Mytilus trossulus. The sequence continues at coordinate 97,904,680 of NC_086373.1, forward strand.
ATGAAATGGCAATTGGTGCATAAGTAAAGCACCGAATTCAATGACATATGATAAGCAAAGTTATTTATTACAGCGATTTTATTTTTTTGTTATGAGACGCAATAAGAGGTCATAACACTTATGTAATATATGTTCCAATAATTATCAATCATTCTAGGTTTTACCATAAATATTCTGTGTTGAATTTATTCACTTCTTAGACTTGAGGCGGTTTTCGGGTTTACATAATGAGAGCATGACTATATATATATTTCGACAGTTGATAACATTAGTAGTAATTTACTGCTGAACTCTAAATATATTTTCGTTTCGTTTTTAAGGACTGTAAGTGTTGCTGTCTCATTAAAGAATATCCGAAATTAATATATCATAATCAAATTACAGCTAATTTCCCAATGCATGTAAAGCAAAACTTTGGTTGGCTTGCTTACGTTGTTTGTATAATTGTTTATACAAACTTTGAAAATAAGATTGACATCTTTAAACAATAAATATAGACATAGTTTAACCTGTATATATAATATTTTAATTTAATTGGGTGTTATCCTAATGATTGAACAATTTAAAAACAAAGCAAGTAAGCTAACTAAAGTCTTGTTTTACATGCTTTAGGAAATTAGCTGTAAATGTCTGAGAACCTTACCTTGTCTATTGACCTCCAGATGTCTTTTTGTTTTGTGTTTTAGGGTGGTTCATGTCTCATTGAAGTATAACCAACATATAGTTTTATATATAATCTTAATGCCATAGAATAAATCATGTCTTTAAAAATAAATTCATCACAGAATGTGCGCTATAGGGAAAACACATTAGAAAAAAACCATTCTGCAACCTAAACGGAATCAGTATTCTATGTTATGATGAGAGAAACTTCTTGTTTGGGAACCGCAGATTTTGAACTTCATAAAATCTCAAACAATTGTTAACAAGAAGTTTTACTCTTCTAAGAAGATTATATTAATGTGATATTAACAAACCTTCTCCAACGCCATCATCCTTTCAAACCGTAGATATTGTCCACGGACAATGCAGTGAACAAAATTCGAATAGAAAAATCATGAACGAGGACGTGTATATATTTATTTATAAGGACTACACAAGCTCTTTAAACACTCTACATGAACAGCCTTAACTACCAGCACTACATATAAAAAAGAAGCAAACCGAAAATGCCACGGTTTACGAGGCATGCAGTAGTTAGCATGACCCACATGCACCAGTGCAGTAAGATAAGAATTTGGGCAATGTCAAAAACAAAAACATGTCCAAAGTTTTAATAAAGAAAACAAATGAAGAAAAACACATTTCAGTTTTTAGTTTTTAAGGATGCTTGCTTGTCATGTTTTGAAATTTTTGTCAGATTTTCAAAATCCTCTGGTTTTATCCGTTTGAATGACTTAACAAATTTTGCACATGACACCCCCCCCCCCCCCCCCCCCCATTTTTCTTTCTATGAATCTTTTGCGTGTATAATTATAAGCCATTTGTTAAAATCTTATAAAATCTTATTTATTTTTAATAGTTTTTTAACTGGTCGGTCAATGATAAAAGCTATGAAAAATCAAGAGGGATAATTTTCCCGCCAAAATTCCAATGGCTAATATCTTGAAAACAAGCACATTGACCCCCATATTTTGTTTGATTTTTTTATTTCTCAATTAGTCCCCTAGCATTTTATACGAGTTTGAAGCTGAGCAGCAAACATCCTTTAGCGATTTTATATTATTAATCTTGAAATACCAGACGTCCGATCAAATCGGAATGGTCTATATGAAAAGAGTGTGAAGGCAAATAATGGCAAAGATCACATCGAGCCTAAGGGTCCTGGAAGGTATATAATAAAGAAACGTCACTCAGAACGAAACTAGAACAACACTCTCACTAGTGCTACCGAGTTGAACCTTTGCTTGCTCAACTTGAAATTCATCCGTCAATAATGGAATAAAATCATCTATATAATTATTTCGGATTTTTCAGCTGGTGGTATATCTCTTTGATTGATTTGCGTTTCTTCATGATAAAGACTTTGGAACATCCACCTGATTGCCAGTCTGATTCTGCTCATTCACCAAAACGAACACACGTTCCCTGTTCATTGTGTAACTTATTTCATTGGGACCCAGAACGATTGTTTGTACTAATTGTAACTGTTTAGACTAACTTTTTGCAGACGTACAAAAATCTCATAATAAGACCTACTGATTGCAAATAAACCAGTAAAATACCATTTCCTTTATTTAAAGAAATCTTATACTGATAACATGTCTCGTATGGTATGATTGAAATGTATTGGTTTCAAATGTTATCATATATGCCCTTAAATGCAATTTACTTCACCACTTTATCATGTTGATTAATTTGTGCTATTGGCTATGCGTTAGTTCAAACTAATAGAAATATAATTTGTACTATAAATTCATGAATCCACATTAAGTTGTGACAAACTAATCAGCGATACAAAAATAGACACAAGATAAAATTTGTTGATACCGAGATTTTTTACCTTTTACCGTCTTGTTTTCTATGTAGCTCGATGTCTGATAGAAACTAACTAAAATCTGTGCAGGAAAGTATGTGTCTATCGGAACTGAATTGAATTCTACAAAAGTTATGTCCAATTTGACTGTAAATAAACTGGATTTAGAATCTGAGCAAATTCCTTTTCATTCCATTGATTCAGAAATAAGTTTTCAGAGAATTAAGGATCTTCCAAAGAAATCTAAATATTATGGTGCACATAAACGGTTGTCATGGATATGTGAAAGAGACGTGCAGAAGTTTGCAAAGGATACCAAACTTGTTACTCATGAACTTGAGCGCTCACAAACGTTTTATAAACAAAAACTTAAAGATTTAAAGGAAACTAGAAAGAACTTGACATCAGCTGTAAAGAAAGATAAATATATCCGCTGTAAGAGTTGTTCCGATGTTGAAGAAGAAAATGAAGTTAAAACCAGCAGTGAAAATATAACTGAAGACGACAAATTGGATGCAATAGAGGACTTGAAACCACCACCGAAAGTGATGGGTAGACGTTTTACAATGCCAAATTTGTCTAAACTACCGTTCGGAAATAACACTGTGAAGCTTAAGGCTCAAATGGACATTTAGGAATAGTTTTCTTTGGCTGTTGTGTTGGTTTTGCTCACTCTTTCTTTTGCATCGTGTTTGTGCATAATGCAATAGTTAATGTTTTCATAAATAGACAATAAATATAGACAATGAATATAATGAAACAAACTTTGCATCAGTAAGTTGTTTGTACCGAAATGATCTTTTTTGTATGCAAAATACTAGTAACGCAAAAAAACTTTTGATGATATCGTCTTATTTGTCCATAACTATAAATACTTAGAACTATTCATATTCATACGTTAATTTAAGCATTCAGTTTATAGAACTACAGGCTTAAGTCTATATACATATATATATCATCTCTTGCTTATGTATTTATAGAACCAGAAATTACACACGTTGGCGTGTTAGGATTGCCCCCGTTTTTTAAGTACCGAAAAACAGGATAAGGGTGTCCGAGTGACAGGTCCGTTTTACATGTACAAGTCAACTATATGTCAAGGTACAGACCAAATATGAACCATTCTGGTCAGTCATGCTATAGATATGTGCGAGGAAAATATTTATTAACGTATTCAAATATTCAAAGTCATGATCAGTAAAAAGAAATCATGTCATGGCGTATGTGATCTGAGATCAGAAAAGCGCCAGCATTTTACAATGCTCCATGGCCGAGTCAATATAGAAAACATGTATAGTATGATTGCCAATGATACAACTCTTCACACAAAACCAACTGACGTAAAAGAAAACAACAGTAAGACACCGTATGGCCTTCAAAAATAAGCAAAACTATATCACATAATAAACTATTTTGAAATTGCCCCGAAATGACGAACGTAAAACAATTCAGACAAAAAAACTAAACGTAAAAAACAAAATACAAAAATAAAATAGAATATACATGCAGCAACAAACGATATTCACTGAATTACAGACTCCTTCTGATTTGGATATATTGAGCAGCCACCCCATACAAAATGTGAAGGCGTTTGCAGAGGCCAAACTTCGCCTAACCTGGGACAGAATAGCATAAAAAATGTAAAAAAATCATTGGAAAAGAGCTTAACTCGTCAGATAAAAAAAAGAGCAAAAAACGACTCAAAAACTCAAAACAAAGTGCAGCTCTATATATGAGTACGCGCCGTGACTACATGATAGTTCAAAGCCAAAAACAACTACACTAAATAATTTGTCTAAGACTTTAGATGTCAAGCTGCTAGGCAATGATATGAAGCCTCTCTGTTCAGTATTACATTAGAACGGTGTGAGGACTATATTTGTTGGACGAAAGAACAGATAAGTTGAATATAACATAGCCCCCACCCTCAAACTAATAGAATTTGATATTGAAACTAACCACAACTTCATTATTTTTCGATAAAATTAATTGAGAAAAAAAGTGACTAGTTTGCTTAAAGTAACATAAAACACAGTTGTATATAGACCAGAATACATGAGGACAGGAAAGAGTCAAAATTATTTGAAAACTCGGTTATATAAAGTTATGTTCTTCCGGCGGGCAACTTTATTTCGAATTCCAGTCATCACGCAATTAAACAACTAGGCCGTACTACGGTGACCTATAATTGTTAATGTTTGTGTCATTTTGGTCTTTTGTGGATAGTTGTCTCATTGGCAATCATACCACATCTTCTTTTTTATATATAGACACACCAGTACCGGTATAACAATCTGATGATATGGACCAATCGGTCAAGTTTTAAGATCTTTTATTTTTAGTAGTGGTCATATAGAGTTTGGGTGCAGAATTTGTCGATATTTCGCTTCATTTTTTTTGCACTCAATATTCACTCTTTATTGTTATAAAATTGTATATATATATATATATATGTACCTGTGATCGTGATCGTGGCCTGACAAGCACATTTTGTGCATTGCTTTTAAGCTGTGATTTGAGAAAGTTAGAAGTTCAACAGGATTTAGCAGAACACATTCAGTTGACATCAAAATATAAGTTGACCTTTCAAAGGAGTATTGATGCAAAGTAATTTTCTATTTTGGAGATGCATCCTCGTGAATTAAACTAGAATTTCTTACCAAATATAATTAAACTGCCTCACCACGCAAAGTGTCGCCGAAATCATTAAACACACCATGCAATTATCTGGATTTTTTTTCTCGGGATTAGGCCTCGTTTTGTACGAGGAGAACCATATGATAACAGGATACAATAATAAAATTGACCAGAAGTTTTCTAACATAGAACTAGGACCATACAATTATTGAATTTCTCCAGATTTATACAGTGTCCTTTCCAAAATAACTTTATTTTAAAAAAAAACATGGTTTATAATCATGTTACTTTGTTTGTATGCTTTATCATTCTAAACATTTATTGTGGTTTATTTTGTAATTCATTTGATTGTATAAATTAAATTTTGGACACCATGAGTCAGGTTAATAAAATCTGAGACTACTGTGTTATAGCAGAGACATATAATACATGTCTCTGGTTATAGTAGTCTCAGATAAAATGTTCTTGTCTTATATTATCTATTTATCTATCGGCAGGGAGTTACCATCTTCATCTTATGGTTTGTATAACTGATTCCAAAGAAGTACCAGATTAAAAGAGTTGCTATCATCGGTATGGTTAAATAAATTCCGTATTTGACAAAAATGTCATGAATACGGAAATAAAAAAAAATCAGATCCAAGTATAGACCATTGATGAACACTTTAAAAAATTTATAAATATCAAGCATTTGATAATATTTTGTCCTATCTTTACACCCTGTTTTCTTTTTGTGAGATGCCTTTTCCTTTATTAATCAAGTTCAGTTGTAAGTTATCTTATTGCATATTTTTACGATGAAGAAATAGACAATGTCACCGATATACAGACACACACTAATTAATATCGAAAACAATGCTTTCAAATAACTGCTCCCTAGTAAATGGACATGTTTATTTCCGAACTTTGACCAACTTTTACTATTTTTCTACTTCCGGAAATTGAATTCGGCGGGGGCATGTGAAAATAGAAAATATATTTTAGAGTAAGCAGAAAAGCTTTATCGCTAGTAAGATTACAAGAAGATTTGCTAGATTTGACCATTACGCATAGCCGATATTTTTTTTCAAAGTAGAACTTTAATGTCCTTTTGACGGAGAAACTGCTGGTGAGAGACGGAGTAGCTCTCGCCGGGTTGCAAGTCTTGTTCAATATTTTTACAGCAATCTTACACAGTACACGACAAACATAAATATATAATGGGGATGGTTTTAATTATTGATAGAATATGAAACACCAGTGAAAGAGGAATAAGTCTGTTACCTAATCAAAGTAGAAATAGATATGTTCAAAGTTATTTTAGACCCTTGTCACTGCTAACATGTATAGTCGCCGTCACGTAAAATTGGAATCCGGGTTTGTTCGCGCCCATTCACAAAAATTTCGCACCCTATCACATTCGCCCCCTTTCACGTTCGCGCCCAATTTTTATTGGTTTTGTGTTTTTTTTTTGTGTTGAATAAATCTTGATCTTGTTTTGGTTAAGTGTACGTATTGCTAACTCTTTTTCATTGTTTCAAAATGAAGTGAGACTTGTGGCAACGTTATTTTTTTAATTGAATAAATAATCATATTTTGGTTAGTGCATTGCTATAATTTTTGTTTCATTGTTTAATTAAGATCAAAGGGCCCAAGCTGCTATAATCTTTTGAGTTTTTATTTAAAATCTTCCACGATTTTTTGAAAATTTAGTGTTCACCCCAAAAACCAGTTTGGCCACAACATAACAATTTCAAGTTTATTTACAATTTATACAGGGTGTATATGTAAATTATGTTGAAATGAACATATGTTCTCATAGTTTATGACTTTATTCATTATAGGTTGAAAAATACAGGCAAAGTTCAGATGTTTATGAAGTGTCCTATATTTTAACTTTAATGGAACCTTAAGTGTCATCAATCTAAATGACAGACTAAACAGACCAAGCAAATTGTATTTTTAAGAATTTCAAAATAACAAGCTATTGTTTCCTGCAGCTTTTAAAAAGGGCAGGGTAATTGTTAGCTCAGAGGGCACATTAAGCGCGATGGACAACAATTTTAGGGCACTTACTTAACATAAACAGGCAATTTCTATAAAATGGATTCATTTAAAACATACTAGTTTAGTACTATAAAAAGGACATATACATCTGTAATCAATCATTAAATCAAAGTGTTTAAAACATATATATATGAAATATTTAAAACAATAAACACAATTAAAAACAAAATCAGTTCTTTAAAACTGTTTAAAAACAAGAAAGAACTATGTCATATATATAAAAATATTGCTTTGGTCATATCAATTGTCATTGACAAATCCTCCTTTTTTTCCCTAAAAACAGGTTGACACATTCATGATATCCAGGGTCATTTTTAGTAACCAAAATTTATTAAATTACAAAAAAAATAACTTTACAAATTAACCCCTTCCCCTCTACACCCTTTACCAAATTAAATTAATATAGATACACCAAGTTTTACTACTTTCATAGCACTACCATATCAGCTGTTTATTTTAAATGTCTATAAATAGCCAGACATAGTTGTCTGTTACTTAGGTGTTTTCCAAAGTATTTTTCCCGCCTAAAATGATCATGTGACATGTTTGTAAACAAAAGAAAAAATTTGATCAAGGAATTCATTTAGTTTCTGGATTATTCTGCTTTTAATAATTTAGTTTTGATTTTTATTCATTTCATTTAAGGTACAGTCAAGCATTTGTATTTAAAAATAGTTTGCAAAGAATTTTTACTTTTCAATTTGACAAATGTCTCATGATCGCCGTTCATTGGCTTGTTCAACCATGCAAACAATGTAATAAATTATGTAAATTAGAAATCTATCAGCTGTCAAAAGAATTGATCTAATTATCACATCGATGTTTCTGGGACTTGGGGGATACAATCAGGACGCCTGATTAGTATCTGTATTCACCATTGGCGTCCTAGTGAACTTTTGTTTTGAAGGGAAATAACTCGAGCGGTATTCATAAAATATGTCTTTCAGTACCGGTTGTTAATTACGACGATAAAGGCATGGCGTCAGGAATTTCGACAAAATTAGGGCAGGGCGCCAATTTTTTTTCCCAAAAAGTGCAGGGCGTCGAGAAATCGCGGCAGGGCGCCATTACACGCCAAAACCACCTGTAGGAAACACTACAAGCACTTAACATCTTTCATGATTTTCCCACAAAAAAATATTTTTAAAATGACAGAAAATCTTTGGGAAACATACTATTTTCATGCTGGTTTTTTTTATCAGGAATCTTAAGAGTAGGTTAATAAAAAACAATATTTATAGATTATCGTTGGTCATCTTAACCAGATTGATTTTCTCGCTTGAGCTGGTACAGTGAAAAAGAGAAAAGCAATTGAGTTGAGATGACCAATGATAATCTGTTTATCGCTATTTTACCTATGACAACGTTGTCAATTTCAATGTCAATTTCGTTAGCAATGCACGTGCCTGCTTAGTTTCTAGCGATAATTTTTCCATCTCAGGCCAGAAGCATGGTATGAAAATTATCACAAAAAAAGATCAAAAGAAAAATGCGCAAAATAGTGATAATTATAGATTATCGTTGATCATCTCAACAAGATTGATTTTCTCGCTATGCATTGACAATTTGTTTTGATCCGTCGTTATCGATGTCTTGACAACGCCTATTGTTGTATGATGTCAGAGAGTGAAATAACCACGTTTATAACGGTTTATTTCACATGTGAAATTATCGGTTTTTATTCAACTGGGAAATCAATGTTATTCATTGCAACCAATGTAATACACACAAATATTTAAAAAAAAAAATTGGTTCAATATATAGAGATCGATATTCTGACCATAAGTAAATATTCATAAAGAATTCCATTGATGTCAAATTTCATAGCTAATGATGAGATTTCCTTTAGAATAAATCCCCATTTTATTGCCAATTTCAAAGCAATATCATACAAACAAATAATATAATATAATTTTATAAATAAAAATGTCCTTAAGTACATGACTTACCATCATTACGGGATATCTGCTTGTGGCTGTAGGTGCAAATGTAATAACAATTGCTATAAGTAGAATACATTACCAGGAAACTCTGCTTTGCTGTGTGGAATATTTTTTTTGCTTAAGCAAATTGATCCTTGTGTCTTGTATACAAATCATGCAATTAAAAAGTACAAGATAATGAATTGCAGCAGACAGACTGGTTTTTCTGAAAAAAATAGTTTTTTCATGTACATAATTCATATCTTTTTTAGGAAAATGACATCTTTTATGACCACAACAGGACTATCTCCTCCCTCTCATCAAGATGTTTTGGATTCAAGTGCTCGGCTTATTGACAAGCAGTTACAAGATGACAGAAACTGTTTGGAGTTATCAGATCAATTAAAAGTCCCGGTTCATAGTAAGATTCATATTATAGTAAATAAAGTAATAAGTTAATAGCTGTTTTAAAAGTCTATAGTTATTTAGCTGTTAAAAAGAAAAGAAAAAGAAGCATGTATGCTTCAGATTGGAATGAAATTATGAAAATTTAATTTCCAGGTGGTATTGTTTATTGTATTTCTGGAGTAATCTTGTGAATTATGAAAAAGGAGAAAATTAAAGGGTAACACTATATCATGTTTATAAAGAGTAGAACACTGTGTTTTGTTTAATTCAGCTGGGGTAGATCTTGAGAAATCATAATATCTTCCTAACTATTACTATGTTCACAAGAATAATTGTTATCAGTTAATTTTGAATGTCTCTCTTTAATTTAACAGATCAGCCAAGTCACAGTGGACTAAATGAGTTTGACTATCCAAGTTTCCCAGATGCAGGAGTAGCTTTAGATTGTCTGACAGAAGTAAGCAATGTTAAAAGAGTGCCCTTACCTGCTGAATTGGTGGAACAGTTTGGTCGTATCCTTTTGTCAACAATACTTTAATGGGTATAATGATTTTGACCTATTGGTCAGTCAGTCCCTCAGTCCTGTTTTTGTCATTGCAACTCCTGGGAAACCACACTTTGTAGACAACTAGTTAATACTACGTAGATGTACATATTGACTGGAAATTACGATTCAACTTTTTTTCTAGCATATGCCCATTTGAACTTAAAATTTTGGCCTTCATATACTAGTGCATCATGTTTGTCATCGCTACTCCTCTGAAATCCCACAACAAAATTTTATGAAACTTTATAGATAATATTAAAGAGATGATGTGTAGATTTGCATATCCACAAGCAATCTTTATCAGTAGACTTTTTCCAGAGTTCTCGATGAGTTGTGGTCAGGGATTTGACAACTAAAATTTGCGAAGGAGCGACACATTGTGGTATTTTGTAATAGAAATAGTAGTGAGGACCAGTAGTTTATCTTCAGGGATCACCAGATATAAAAAGATTTCAAGAACTCTGTTTTTCATGAGTCTTTGAAATAAGGAATATTGTGATATTTTTTTACCCTTGACAATTTTGGGCCAAGGGGTATGAGAGGGTGCTCACAAAGTTTCTTTTATTTTGTATGGTTACCAGAAGCATAAATTAAAATAATGAGCAGAATTAACCTTAACCAATGGACAGGAATGCAGTGTAATTGTATGATGGGTTTGTTTCCAGACATCAGTAGAGCATGGCTGACTATAGATAGTGATATATTTGTGTGGAAGTATGAAGATGGGTGAGTATATAATGGGGATAAGAGACATCAGTAGAGCATGGCTAACTATAGATAGTGATATATTTGTGTGGAAGTATGAAGATGGGTGAGTATATATCAATGGAATAAAAGGATACCGCAAACTGTACAGCTTTGTAAATAATTTTGTTGATATAACATTTAATTTAGCTTATTAAATTAAAATAAATTAAGCATATTATTTCTTAGAGATGGAAACTTGTCAACTTTTAGCAAGTTAATGGCTATATCACATTCTAGTTAAAACTCAGAAACATAGATATCTGCTTGTTTTATAGTTGCATATGTTCAAATTAAGACTTATTCATCTGGAGGTATTTTTAAAAAAGTGTATTGCAGGTCTATATTGAACATACAAAACAAAGAAAAAGAACCTAAAATAAAGAATCTGAACTGATGTTCAAATTCTAGTTGTACTTATGTCAAAGATGAAATGTATGTTTTAAGTCTTAGCTATTTCTGTTGTTGTTCAGTGTTTTTTTTGTAGTTATATTACTGAGTCATCATATGTAGTATTAAAAATATCAATACAATGCCCAATATGTAAAAACATTGATAGACAATTAATAAATTTCACAATTTTGAGATCATTTTAATAATAAATATTTTCTATTTTTAGAACTGATATAGCGTATTTTGATGGACTGAATGAAACTATTTTGTCAGTTGCACTTGTAAGACCTAAACAAGGTATGTGGTATTCTTTTGATTGTTTAAATATCAACATTATATTAAAAGACTAAAAAGTATGCTAAAATTGTTGTTGAAGTAACCAATAGTTGTTAATTTCTTTGTCATTTGGTCACTTGTGGAGAATTGGTAATAAAAAAAAATATTCATTTAAGATTAGATGATGCATCCCATAGTTAAAATACATTCCTTATGATTTCAGTTGATTTCCTTTGTTTTACAGGAATCTTCCAGCCACATATACAGTATTTATTATGTCTGGCTACTCCAGTAGATATTGTTCTATTAGGAGTCACCTTTACTAGACCATTTGATGGTGAGTAATGGCTTATTAACCCTTTCCATATGTTGATTTATAACAGTATCTTTTCCATTAAACAGTTATAGTGTGGTATGAATAGTATCTACAATAAATATTGAATGAGATTTATCAGACGATATAAGGGCATAGATGCCAACCATTACGATTTTTGCGTAGTTTTTCCGATTTTGCGATAAAAACTACGCTATTACGGTCAAAGTCAAATAGTTACGGATTACCAATCATCGCCGTTAAATTTTGTAAAACACGGATTTTTTATCATTACTTTTCCGTCCTGGTCCGGTATTTAGAAAACGCCAATGTAATTCTTCCGGTTTCTTGGGAGTTATCAACCTATTGTTGAGTAACTAACTGACTTCCGAAGAGGCAAACTTGCATTTATGAAGTAGCTTTCCCCCTTTCTCTACTTCTCCTTGACAAAACGAAAATGTACGAGTCGAGAACATCTGAACAATAAATGAATGGAATACATACTACAGACAACATGTTAAAAGACAAATTTCGTGCACATCACTTTGCAACCACTTGTCAGTAATTTTTATTGGTAAATGCACGTTTATGAATGATTACTGAAAACTTTTCAAAAATACGGAAAATTTGATAGTTTGTTACTGATTGTGTCAAAAGGGGGTTGGCATCTATGTAAGGGTTGGAAATGGATACCAAGCAAACAATACAAAAATAAAACAACATTTAGAGGTCAACAATTATTATTTATAATAAAATTCAAGCATGTTTGCATTCATTTATTATTGCTTTATGATTGTTGAACAATATGCAAAAATGCAGTATCAAATACTACAATTTCTGGAAATGCTGCTGCATACACAAAATGGTATCAGTTTAAATTTTTTAGTAAATATATTTTGTCATAATTTTAGCTGTTATAGAAAGTTTCAACAGTCTGAAAGCGCTGTAGTTGATTTTAGAAATAAGTTTGCTCTTGAGTCTACATATGAATGTTATACCAAGGTCTTGATGTTATTGTTTTTGGTTTAATCTTTGTAGGATCATCCAGCTCAGGTGGTGGAGATATGCACTTGTTACCAGAATATCTATTTTCAATTCCAACAGACAATACATTTATCATGAACATCATAGGAACTGACAATGGTAGAATATTTATGGCAGGGAAAGATGGATGTTTGTATGAAATTGTGTATCAGGTGAATATTTTCTCTCTTACAACTTACAGACTATTCAATATGGTCTTGGGTAAGGCCTATTTCATGTAGGAATTTATGAAAGACCCTGGCATGAAAAAATGTAAAACAATTCAGAAGAAAATATCAAGGGTTTATGTGAAAAACAGCAAACAAAAAACATAAGTGCAGATAGTTTCTTTTTATAAATATTTTATTGGAACTGTTTTGTTGAATTTTATTCAAATTTTTAATTATTGATTAAGAGTTTGCTTTATATATTAAATAGGGATGTCAAAAGATCGGAAATTTAATACTCGGATACTTGGTCCTAATACTCCAGTACTCACAAGTACTTGGATGAATCTTAAACGTCTATTCAAAAGTTTAGATTTTAGGTTGAACGCAGTGTTTTTGTTACTACCTTTCATAAACATATTAACGAAAGACATGTACTACAATCATAGCTTTGTCCTCTGTTTTTGTGTCAATGAATTACCGACCACTGTTTCTACAAATAACCTATCATAATAGCAATTATTGTTTGTGTAGATGTTCATGAACGAAATAAAGTCCGACAAAGTAGTTCTTGTTTAGAAATATGATCTGGTCAACAATTTCAGACGAAAGACTGTTTTATTTTTTGTTATAAGTTGTGCACGTGAAAACACTCCCTTGGAAGGAATGGACGTTGCTGGTAGTACTTTAACAAATATAAGCCTCAGATAAACATATTTATGTTGTAAATTGATTTAATCTACTTTAGCAAAGGAGACATTTCAACGGAACTATAGAGATTGAAAGTGTGAAGAGAAATATCTCAAGATGTATAACAGGCAAACGAGTATCTGAGTACTAAAACTGTACTCAAGTACTTGGGTACTTGTTGCCTTCCCTAACATTAAACCATCATTTTTAACAGCATGCAGTAAAATTAACTTTATATTGATTTGTAAGTTATACTTAAACCATTTTTAAGCTAGAGTTGAAAGAGTTTAACAAGAATTAATCAATAATTAATTATTTTATTTGAATAGGCTGATGATGGTTGGTTCAGCAGAAAATGTAGAAAGATCAACCATTCTACCAGTACTTTATCCTTTCTTGTTCCTTCCTTCCTCAACTTTTCATTCAGTGAAGATGGTAAGTCTGTTCAGGTATTTTATAAAGTACAATGCCATTCATCAACATTTTGGTGACTGACACACACATATTACTTGAGTGGCTTGTGGTTTATAGTTCATTTCCAGTGATAAATCGATGATATTTCAGCTCTGTATTTTTTAAACTACAGTGTAATCTGCCTAATGCGACACCTGAGTATTCTATCATCCTGCTTTAACAGACATATTTTCATGGTTCCAAAATATGCCTAGAGTGGTGCGCCCATACTCACCGGGGTCACAATTTTGCCATTTTATGATTTTGAGGTGTAAAAACTTTAAAGGATGGCTGAAACGGAAGACATAAACCCGTAAATGATATTATGTAACACATATGATTATTTTATGGACAACTATTTTCGGCCAATTCCTGAAGGAAAAATCACGAATTCAAAGAAGTGTTTCTAAATAATTCTTTGACTAAATGCCCTAAATTTCAGTTCTTAACACCTTTGAAATGTCTGCTATTTATCTATAATGAAATTGATTTGATCAATGTTGTTTAAAGCTGCGGTTATTTGGTTTTAAATAGATGTGTAAAACAGCTAATATGTGTCCCCCATTGACAAAAAATCAGGAAATTTCAAACACCCTTTAATCTAACTTTTCAGATGATTATATTCAAACAAACACGTTTTCAAGATAAGAATATTTTGCATTTGAAGTTATCTTCATATAAAAATATCAGTATACTTCAAAAATATTTAGACCTGAACATAAACTGTAGAAAACATGAAAAGATGTGGCGAAAATGAGCACCCCACTCTATCCTTGCAGAAAAAAACCTGAGTATTCGACATGATGACGACATCCTGCTTAATCTAACATTTTTTTCTGGTTCACCAGTGTAATAACACAGGTTACACTGTATATTGTAAATGCTTGGAAATGGACCCTTTAAATGAGTTTAATGGAGAATGGGTATTAATGTTGGCAACTAAGGCAATTTTTTTGATACATTGATAAATAAGTCTTAAGCCAAACAAAATATGTAACAAAACAAGCCAAACTACTTCAGATTGAGAAAAAACAAGGTAACTTGGCTTTGAATAGGCATATATGATGTATAGTTGGGTAAAAGTTTGAGAGCATTCAACCCTTTTTTACACTGGGACACTGATATAACACTAAAACAGTAAAATGAGAATAAAAACAACTGAAGTTACAGTAGAAAGATGTACCAAGTTTTGTAATTCTATTTTCAGATCCTCTTGTCCAGCTTTGTATTGACAAATCAAGAAATATTCTGTATGCTAGAACAGAGAAAGGAACCATTCAAGTGTTTGACCTTGGACAGGATGGTAAAAGCATTGGCAAGGTCACATCTGTACCATTAGCAACAATAGTACATAATGCTTCACATGTAGCCAGGTATATAAAAAGTCATGAAAGTATAACACACATACCCCTTCAAACATAAATAATGTTTCTCATGTGGCTAGGTAGGAAAATGTCATAAAAGCATTTGATTTATTCCTCTTCAGGCTATTGGCAACCATTTTTTCATGCTGCTAGTTTGTAAAGGTCATGTAGCCAGGTGAGTTAAGCCATGGTCAATCGGCTAAAATTTTACTGGTGACTAAAGCTTAAAGTTAGATGAACTTGAAAAAACTTAAAAGTGAAATATGACAACAAAGTGATATTGTCTATTATTTATTTTTACATAGTTCGAAAGAAAACTAAGCTGGGGCAAACCTTTTTCGTGCGGACAAGGAATGTGATATAGAAAATAAAACTTAGGATTTCCTAAATTTTCTCACTTTTAAAAAGAACTTTAAAAAAAGGAGTATTTATTTGAAACATTTTTCAAATGTGTACACTAGTTGTGATGTTAAAAGTTATAAATAGATGCATCATTGGTCCAGTTATATGTGCATTTTACATTAGATATACTGTGAAGTGAAAACACAGTATTGAAATGTTATTCCTTTGATTTATGATATAGTTCAGCTTTGTTTCACACACACATCTTAATTTTTGTTTCAGAACAATAGAAAGATCAAATTTCAAGCCGATTGTCCACATAAGTGCCATTACACAGTCTGAATCTTCCAATATCCATCTTGTAGCAGTTACAAAAACAGGTACGATACAGTGTTGTCCTCAAATATTTCAAAGTTTGATTTTTGTGTATAGTAAATTAAAGGAATGTCATAAAATTGAAAATAATTACCCAGTATCATTCTATGACTAACAAAATGTCTACAATTTGAAGCCAAGGAAATTAATTTGTTTACAATATGGCTTCCTGCCATAATACATGAAGAATATTTTTTTTAAGATGATATTATAAACGAAGGATAGTTGAATGTTTTAGACCACTTAAATAGTTTCTCCTAGTTTGCTTTAATTTTCACTTTTTAATATGAGAATGTTCTTTTTGAATTCATGAAATTTAAACTGTTTATAGTTGAAAAAACAATTCATGGTAGTAAAAATGGTATCAAAACCTATTAAAAAAAATCAGTGTTTTTAGTCTCCTTAACTCATTTCAGGAGTCCGTCTGTATTTTACAACAAATCCATTTGGCAGCAATAAAGGGAGACCATCCATGTTGACATTGGTGCATGTAAGATTACCTCCAGGATTTTCTGCAACATCAAGAGTGCAAAAACCACAGAATGTTCATATGGCTTACTACAAAAAAGGTCATTATTATTACAATATCTTCCTTAAAATCACATAATTAGATGATTGGCTGAACTGTTTGAGGTCAAGCAATTTGTCCCTGAAATGTTCAAATAAAAATATGTATATACATTTAATTGAAGTTTCAAAACTTCTCACTCTGTAAGGAATAGTTAGTCATCTTTATCATTTATAGTTTAAAAATGATATGTCATAGACAAAGTTTTCCTTTCTAGTTCTTAAAAAATACTAGCCATTTATAAACTTCTACAAACTTTTCCCCACCAATCTATACAAATCCAAGATAGATATTCAAGACAGAATAAAAAAGTTGTGGTCTAAAAAGAAATGTAAATGAAGCTTGTTTTGTTTTGTAGGTTCTTTATTATTGGTATCATCACAAACAGAAGACAGTGATTTGTTGTGGACCATGAGTCCAGATTCTTTTCCATTTCAAAGTCAGTTAATGGAAGCTCAGGTAAATTTAGATAAATGTTAATTGAAGCTTAACCAAGAGTGAATGATCTCTTTAAAAGAATGAAAAAATACAAATAAGTTTTTTTTCTTCATGAAATTAAACTTGTTGTGTGGCCATCTTCATATTTATCTTAAAAATATGGCTTACCTAATCACTAGGTCTTTAAAATATTGAAAAAAAAAACAGACTTTGTTTGAAAAAACAAAATGTATTTTATACTATCTTACCATGATGTATCCTTTTCTATCTAATAATTTGAAGGCTTAATTTGAATACATAATAATGATAAGAAGATTTGGTATGAATGCCAATCAGACAACTCTTCACCAAAAACCAAATGAGGAAGAAAGTCTGAATGTTTACTTTTATTTTCATTTTATGCAGTGATCACATAACAATTATGTTCTATGATTATAAATCTATATAATATTCAATTTGTTTTTACCAAGAATATATGTTTTCAGACAACAACAGGTATTGATGGGAAGACCTGGGCATTGTGTGAGGAGTCATCAGACAACTTTACATCAGAAACAGGCAAAGCTGATCCTCCAGCCATAGTCACTCAACACAGTGATTTACCCAGGAAATTTGTACTACTTAGTGCTCAGGTGAGTAACCACTCATAGGTCTGATCCTCCAGCCATAGTCACTCAACACAGTGATTTACCAAGGAAATTTGTACTACTTAGTGCTCAGGTGAGTAATTATAGTCATAAAACCGATCCTCCAGCCATAGTCACTCAACACAGTGATTTACCCAGGAAATTTGTACTACTTAGTGCTCAGGTGAGTAAATATAGTCATAAAACTGATCCTCCAGCCATAGTCACTCAACATAGAGATTTACCCAGGAAATTTGTACTACTTAGTGCTCAGGTGAGTAACCACTCATAGGTCTGATCCTCCAGCCATAGTCACTCAACATAGTGATTAACCCAGGAAATTTGTACTACTTAGTGCTCAGGTGAGTAACCACTCATAGGTCTGATCCTCCAGCCATAGTCACTCAACACAGTGATTAACCAAGGAAATTTGTACTACTTAGTGCTCAGGTGAGTAACCACTCATAGGTCTGATCCTCCAGCCATAGTCACTCAGCACAGTGATTTACCCAGGAAATTTGTACTTCTTAGTGCTCAGGTGAGTAACCACTCATAGGTCTGATCCTCCAGCCATGGTCACTCAACACAGTGATTAACCCAGGAAATTTGTACTTCTTAGTGCTCAGGGGAGTAAATATTGTCATAAAGCTGATCCTCCAGCCATAGTCACTCAACATAGTGATTTACCCAGGAAATTTGTACTACTTAGTGCTCAGGTGAGTAACCACTCATACGTCTATCCTCCAGCCATAGTCACTCAACACAGTGATTTACCCAGGAAATTTGTACTTCTTAGTGCTCAGGTGAGTAACCACTCATAGGTCTGATCCTCCAGCCATGGTCACTCAACACAGTGATTAACCCAGGAAATTTGTACTTCTTAGTGCTCAGGGGAGTAAATATTGTCATAAAGCTGATCCTCCAGCCATAGTCACTCAACATAGTGATTTACCCAGGAAATTTGTACTACTTAGTGCTCAGGTGAGTAACCACTCATAGGTCTGATCCTCCAGCCATAGTCACTCAACATAGTGATTTACCCAGAAATTTGTACTACTTAGTGCTCAGGTGAGTAACTGTAGTCTTAAAGCTGATCCTCCAGCCATAGTCACTCAACACAGTGATTTACCCAGGAAATTTGTACTACTTAGTGCTCAGGTGAGTAACCTTTCATAGGTCTGATCCTCCAGCCATAGTCACTCAACATAGTGATTTACCCAGGAAATTTGTACTACTTAGTGCTCAGTAGTAACCACTCATAGGTCTGATCCTCCAGCCATAGCCACTCAACATAGTGATTTACCCAGGAAATTTGTACTACTTAGTGCTCAGGTGAGTAACTGTAGTCTTAAAGCTGATCCTCCAGCCATAGTCACTCAACACAGTGATTTACCCAGGAAATTTGTACTACTTAGTGCTCAGGTGAGTAATTATAGTCATAAAGCTGATCCTCCAGCCATAGTCACTCAACATAGTGATTTACCCAGGAAATTTGTACTACTTAGTGCTCAGGTGAGTAACTGTAGTCTTAAAGCTGATCCTCCAGCCATAGTCACTCAACATAGTGATTTACCCAGGAAATTTGTACTACTTAGTGCTCAGGTGAGTAACTGTAGTCTTAAAGCTGATCCTCCAGCCATAGTCACTCAACATAGTGATTTACCCAGGAAATTTGTACTACTTAGTGCTCAGGTGAGTAACTGTAGTCTTAAAGCTGATCCTCCAGCCGTAGTCACTCAACACAGTGATTTACCCAGGAAATTTGTACTACTTAGTGGTCAGGTGAGTAACTGTAGTCATAAAGCGGATCCTCCAGCCATAGTCACTCAACACAGTGATTTACCCAGGAAATTTGTACTACTTAGTGCTCAGGTGAGTAACCACTATCAATAAGCTGACCCCACCACAGTAACTCAACACAATAATTTACCCAGTAGATTTGTAATACTGAGTGCTCAGGTGAGTAATTTTAGTCAAAAAGGGGCTTTGCTCATTGTTGAAGGCATTATGGTGACCTATAGTTGTTAATCTCTGTGTCATTTTGGTCTCTTGTGGATAGTTGTCTCATTGACAATCATACCACATCTTCTTTTTAGCTCACCTGGCCGAAAGGCCAAGTGAGCTTTTCCCATCACTTGGCGTCCGGCGTCGTTGTCGTCGTCGTCGTCCTGCGTCCGGCGTCGTTAACTTTAACAAAAATCTTCTCTTCTGAAACTACTGGGCCAAATTAAACCAAACTTGGCCACAATCATCATTGATGTATCTAGTTTAAAGTTTGTGTTTAATTACCCGGCCAACCATCCAAGATGGCCGCCATGGCTAAAAATAGAACATAGGGGTAAATGCAGTTTTCGGCTTATAACTCAAAAACCAAAGCATTTAGAGCAAATCTCACGTGGAGTAAAATTGTTTATCAGGTCAAGATCTATCTGCCCTGAAATTTTGAGATGAATCAGACAACCCATTGTTGGGTTGCTGCCCATAAATTGGTAATTTTAAGGAAATTTAACTGTTTTTGGTTATTATCTTGAATATTATTATAGATGGAGATAAACTGTAAACAGCAATAATGTTCAGCAAAGTAAGATTTACAAATAAGTCAACATGACCAAAATGGTCAGTTGACCCCTTTGGGAGTTATTGCCCTTTATAGTCAATTTTTAACCATTTTTCGTAAATATCCATGATCTTTTACAAAAATCTTCTCCACTGAAACTAACGGGCCAAATTAATCCAAACTTGGCCGCAATCATCATTGATGTATTTAGTTTAAAGTTTGTGTTTAATTACCCGGCCAACCATGCAAGATGGCCGCCATGGCTAAAAATAGAACATAGGGGTAAAATGCAGTTTTGGGCTTATAACTCAAAAACCAAAGCATTTAGAGCAAATCTGACATGGGGTAAATTCGTTTATCAGGTCAAGATCTATCTGCCCTGAAATTTTGAGATGAATCAGATAACCCATTATTGGGTTGCTGCCCATAAATTGGTAATTTTAAGGAAATTTTACTGTTTTTGGTTATTATCTTGGATATTATTATAGATGGAGATAAACTGTAAACAGCAATAATGTACAGCAATTTAAGACTCAAAAACAGGTCAAATGACCAAAATGGTCAATTGACCCCCTAAGAAGTTATTGTCCTTTACAATCAATTTTGAACAATTTTCATAAAATTTGTAAATTTTTACTAACATTTTCCACTGAAACTACATCGACAAGTTCATTATAGATAGAGATAATTGTAAGCAGCAAGAATGTTCAGTAAAGTAAGATGTACAAACATATCACAATCACCTAAACACAATTTTGTCATGAACTGTCTGCTTCCTTTGTTTAATTCACATATACCAAGGTGAGCAACACAGGCTCTTTAGAGCCTCTAGTTTATATTCTCAGAATAGCACACCACAGTTTTAATCAGTACGTTATTAAAACTTTGTGCTCAGGTGGGTAGCTTCAGCCATTTGTCTTGAGCAATGCTACACATTCATTTTTACTATGCAATATTTATGTCTAACCACAATTTAATTTTAAAGATGTTCTTTTCATCTTTGTGTGAATCCAACATTATGAGTGCTCCTATGCTTACACATATATTTATTTGTAAATTATGAAAATTATTTCGAAAATTTGTTTTATCAAAATGTGGGACCAATGGTAGTTATCTATGTATAATTACTTGGATACACTTAAACTTAAAACATTGATTTATTTCATATAATTTTATAATTTTAGGGAAGTCATATATTAACAAAGTTACGACCTGTTGACCAGTTACGATTGTTATTGATTGAATATCAGGGACCAGACGCAGAGGAGGTCAAAGGTTTCTTCAGATTACATAAGGTTTGTGTTATAGTGTACTATTCAATTAAGAGACTGTTATAATGTAATTATGGAGAAAGTGTTGATTAGAAGACAGATATTTTTTTATACATTTGTTACTATTAATAATAAAAAACAGTTAAAATTCTATTTAATTCTTTTTAATGCAGTCCATCATGTGGGTTATACTGTAAAATTCATAACAGACTTGAGTATAAACAAGAAGATGTGGTATGAGTGCCAATGAGACAACTCTGTCCAAGTCACAATGTATAAACATAAACAATTATAGGTCAAAGTATGGCCTTCAACACAGGGCCTTGATATGCACGGATATGCAAGCTGTTTTATATATAAAAACTTTTTTTTTTAATATTCTCAAATAAACTTTTAAAAATATATGTTTGTGTATTTGTAGATAGAGCAAGCATGTGCCACCTGTTTGATATTAGCATGTTCCAGAATAGCAGCTGATCAACAGGTACATTCCATACTGATGTTTCTTAGTCAGTCATTGTCTTCATGAATATGTCCATGTTTTATTTATCATTAACTGAAAAGTACTTTGAATAAGTCATCACAGTGATTCAAGATTTCATATTGATTGAGTGATTGATTGTTGGTTGCTTTACGCCACATAAGCACAAAAAGACAATATCGCAGTGAGAACTAATTTAAATATTTTTACAATATAGATTTTATAAGGAACTCAGTTAATTATTCATCCTTTTAGGAAATTGACAGATTATGGATAATTTTTTTCTTAAATTAGAAATGGAGAATTGTAAAAAAGAATAAGTATAGCTTCATATCAAAATAAGCATTAATAGAGAACATTTAATTTTGTATGCCCCCACCGTAGGGGAAGGAGCATTAAGTTTTACTTTGTACAACCATATTGGTGTCCGTTCTCTTACTTTAGTTTCTCTCAACCAAATGTTATGAAACTTATACATAATGCTTATCACTATAAAACACAGACTAAGTGTGAAGTTTGATGGCGTCACTTTTGCCCTTCTAGAGTTATGCTCCTTTACATGCAAAAATTGCTATGTTTGCCACATTTATTTGAAAATGAATAATCATTTAGAAAACTTTCATGTTTATTAAAGGTTTCAAACTGGGCAACAATGGCCTTTTTTATGTATGGTGGAGATGCCCAGTATAATTTAAATCCTGGTATGGGCGACCGAGGACTAATGGCCAGTAATATTGGTCCAGGTTAGTATCTGTAACTGCTATAGTGATGGGAATGGATGACAATATTTTAACATTATTACAAATCCTAAAGGAAATATAATACAAGAAAGGTCTATTGATGATTTTCCACCTGGAATTTTACATGTAGATTCTAAATTTGCAATAAAAGATGTCAATCCAATAGAAAATATCGAATTTTCTCAATTATCACATTATAAAAAAAAAATCTTTTAAAGGGAAACCAATATTTTTTTTTGTTTAGTTGAAAGCTACTTAGCTTCTTGAAATTAATGTAATAAAACAAACTGTAAGCTGATTCTTTTTTTAAAGCAACCAGTTGTTGATGCAGTTACAGCTGATTTCATTGAATGTGTATCCAAAGGTAATTTCTTTGGTTAGCTTGCTTGTTAGCTGAACTGTGAAGTTTTTATTAGGTCAGGTATACTACTACCCTCCTTTCGAAGTAGTCTAGTCAAAAAGACAGATAGATTGGTTATCTGTCGGACTAGTCTACTATTAAAGTAGGGTAGTTTACCTAACCTAACAATGACTTCATGGTTAAGCTAACAAGCAAGCTAACCAAAGATATTACATTTGGCTACACACTCAATAAAATCAGCTGTAAGACTTTGACAGCCTATTGTTTACATATAAAAAAAGACACCAAACAAAGAGTTTAGATTCTTTTATATATAGCATGCACATATTTTGAATAGTTTACATCATAATGAACATTTAAAAATGAAACTAAGTTGAACATTGAAATGTGAAAGCGTGAAAGACCAGTTCACTAATGGGCACATACTCTTGTTTATTGACTGATAGGGAATTGGGTTTAGATTCTGAATAGATTGTTCGACTGATGTAATGGAATATATAAGATTGTAAAAATTCATGTCTGAAATAATACAATGACAATGAATGGCTGGTATCTTTACAGGTCTCCATCCAAGTCAGACCTCTACGCCAGCTCCAGGAATGGGACCGGGTGGCATGCATTATCATCACCAGTTCAATCCAACACAGAATATAACACATGATATTGTCTTCTCAGGAAAACATAATGGAATATGTCTGTATCTCTCCAGAATTCTCAGGTACTTTTTAACTAGAACGATCACTGATATAGGCTTTTACACTTTTAGAGTCTGAAAATATCACTTAAGTAGCCCTTCTGCATTGATAACAAACTATTTTAATGCTAACCTGCTTTTAAAAAGTGGGGGTATACTGTTTTACCTCTGTTTATCCATCCATCTGTCTATCCATCCCATGGATATTTTCTTCATATTTTTCTCAGGAACTACTTGACAAGGATTCCTGAAATTTGGTTTAAGGGTGTATATAAGTCAGTTATATCGTTTGTTGCATTTTCAGAATCATCATTCAACAACTTCCTGTTGACCCAACACTTGTATCATTTTACACATAATAGCCAAGTTGAAAACTTCCATCACAATTTTCTCAGGAACTACTATACACGGCTTTCTGTAATTTGGTTTCAGGGTTTATACAAGTCAGCTATACCGTCTGATGTGTTTTCATCACTCAACAACTTCCTGTTTACCTAGTATTCAGTGAGCAGTGGCTCACAGTTTTACTTGTTTCAGTTTTATTGCCGAGCCTGCAACTTTTGTTGCAGAAAGCTCGACAATGGGATAGTGATCCGGCGGTGGCCTCATTTTCATGGTTCAGTGACTACTTAAAAAAAAAGTTAAGATTTTTTGTAATGTTAAATTCTTTCTTATTATAAGTAATAAGATAACTATATTTGGTATGTGCGTACCTTGCAAGGTCCTCATGCCTGTCAGACAGTTTTCACTTCACCTAGACCTCATTTCATGGATCAGTGAACAAGGTTAAGTTTTGGTGGTCAAGTCCATATCTCAGATACTATAAGCAATAGGTCTAGTATATTCGGTGTATGGAAGGACTGTAAGGTGTACATGTCCAACTGGCAGGTGTCATCTGACCTTGACCTCATTTTCAAGGTTCAGTGGTTATAGTTAAGTTTTTGTGTTTTGGTCTGTTTTTCTAACACTTTTATATGCATTAGGTCAACTTTTATTTGGTGTATGGAAATATTTTATGATCTATATGTCGGTTACGCAGGTTTTATTTGACCTTGACCTCATTTTCACGGTCCATTGCTAAGTTTTAAGTGTTTGTGTTTTGGTCTGTTTTTCTTTATTTATAAGCAATAAGTCAACTATATTTGTTGTATTGAAGAATTGTTAGCTGTACATGTTTGCCTGGCATGGTTCATCTGACCTTGACCTCATTTTCATGGTTCATTGATCAATGTTTCATTTTCTAAGTTAATGTTGAGTTAATGTGACAGTTGTAATAAAGCTTTATATTTAGGTCTATCAAGATATTATCAAGGATTAGTAAAGAAGGCGAGACATTTCAGTGTGTGTACTCTTGTCTTCTACTGTCCTGATCTACTCTATAAGAAACAAAAGTTATAATATTAAGAATGAATGTATTCACAAGAACAATATTATAAAGGATTTTATATTTTATTAATATTTGTGTGCCACTATATTGTTCTCAGTGGAATCATAACTTTGCATCAGAATATAGTTGTTGGAACACTAATAATCAAAGTTTTCACATAAATCCTTATTCAATCCATATCCACATACCGGTACTTGTTCTTTATAATGCTAATATGAAAATTTTGTTATTTATGTACCATGTTGAAATACTTTGCACTGAACATTTTATCAGCGTTTTTTTCTTACAGATCTGTTTGGGACAGCAATGTTGTTTCAGATTTTCCCTGCCAAACCCAACAAGGAATTGTTAATTTAGTAAGTTGTTTAGTCTGGTTTGTTAGATATTTTAGATTCTGAACAATGTAGTAGGATATCATTTTCTTTTATCCGACAATGTGCCTACTTGCAATTGTAATTTTCTTTTTTGTTCATTTGAAAGGTTAGAATAAAGAAGTTATATACATAAAAAATGAAGTAATTGCACATAAAACTTCTGTAAATTGTAAAATCGTATGTCTATAGCAGAGAAATTACACTGACAGAAAAAACTGGCCTGTATCTTGTTTTTGATGGACTGTCTGACTGTGAAAAACATATACTAATTATTTATAGTATTTAGTAAAATTTGTACAATGGAATACTAGCATGCTATTAAATTACTTCAGGAGAGGAAAATCATGTATATGACTTGGTAATATTTATGTTATTAGTTACAGCTAACCTGTGGTGAATAGCAGATGCATTGGTAATGGTAATCATTGTAAGTCCAAGGATAATCATAAATAATTTGTATTGAAATTTTGTAGATGAATTGCAATTTATCAAATGCGATTTTGACAGAGATATTGGAGAATGTGCGAGGGTTGTCAGACTTTGTGGACTTTAACTCTAGGTTTGATACAGGACCTGCAGATACTGGGTAAGTTTTAATTCCATTTAACTATTTATGTAAATATGTTTGACAAATGTAACAGCAAAAAGATCCCTAGATTTGTTTAGATAAAGAACAATTCTATGAAAGCTTTTCATATATTTCAATTGAGTCAGAAATTTGAATGAACTGCAATAGGTGAAGAGAAACACTTACAGTCAAGTTGCAGTAAAATGATTTTGTTATGTTGACCATTTATTAATATGTTGAACCAATATCCATTACAATTTCAGTGTGATGCCTGCAATGGCATTTTCACCACGATACATGATGAGCCATGGGGATGATCAAATTAAAAAGAAATTACAAGGTATATGTTTTATCATAGGACATAAATTGTGCTATTTTAATTAAGTCTCCTTTTAAAGTTTCAATTGAGAATCTTATTCAGTCAGGGATACAACTGAAAGCAGTTTTGTTTTAATAATTTATTTCAGCTATATTTTTCAAGGCTTAGTAAATTTGGTATATTTGACAAATATTGACAATGATCTTTCATTTGCCCCAAAGTTGGTCATCAGGTGCAAAAAGCGTCAATTTTGACAATTTTCGTCCTTTCTCTTGACCCAGAAGACCCAGGGATGCTGGTAAAGGTATCCAGATGTATCCTGCATGTAGAGTGGACCCTAGTTAACAAATTGACTCCAACAGTTGTAAGGTGGGAGTGAATCTTGATCTTGGTTCAGTAGTCTACAGAAGGTCATTTGGACCCAAAAAATGGAACTTTTACTTCAAATGGACTTGAAACTGGAAATAGTCGTTTCCTATGCTTGTTTCAATAATAACAATCAGTAGTTATATGGCCATGGGTTTGCACTATTTTTGCAAGTTTTGTGCCTCTGAACTTCCTGTGTAAGACACAGATGTGAAGCCCACCCCTCCAGAAAACCAAGTTTCAGCCAATTTCAATTTTCCAAGTCCGTATTTGTGCTCAAATTGCAACTTATACATGAGAAACATGATTATGGATAGCCTCTGGTTGACGGAACATGCATAACTTTTAAAATAAGTATCATAAAGTGGACTTCTAAAAGTATGGAACGCCATTGGAGCCAAATAATGGTGGTCTGGGTACGCCCGTCATATGACGGTCAACGCATGGTAAGGGTTAATTAACCAATGTTTTCCCAGTTGAAAGGAAATTTCTCCTCTTTGAATTGCTATTTTCCTAAACATGCATGAAATATTTCCCACTGGACGTTAAGCTACTAACAATCAATTTATCTTTGAATTATTAAGAAGTTTCTATGCATAAAGTATGTCAAAATATAAAAATAAGTTTAAAAACCAATGAATCAATTATTTTGTAGCCGAAGCACAGAAGATGGAGAAGATTTCATTACAACATGTCCAAGATTTGATTCATCAAGTAGAAGAGGTTTTAGGACTATTAAAAGTTTTATGTGATCATCCGTTCCATCATGTAGCTGCAGCATTATCTAAAGTAAGTTACTTCACACATTTATTGATTGCTAAGTTTTACTGTTGTATTCATGCACATTAATTGATTGCTAAGTTTTACTGTTTTATTCTTGCAATGACACAGCAATCTTGTTATCATTTTGTTTTAAAACAGAGCAGGACTTAAAAGATATTTCAAAACATGATGTCCAAGCAATGCTATGTGAAGTATCTAATTTATGTAAAAAAGAATAATGTCAATTTAAAGAAGTTCATCAATAAATTACTAGATTCAGTTTCCCTCATATGTAAGATGATCTTATGAATTCAGAATGATGATGATAGAACTTCTGAAAAGCTATTTGCTCAGTATTTTGTTCAGTTGTTGACAATATATATATTGAAAATTTCATGATGTTGATATTTTATTATTTAAGGATCAACAGAATCAGCTAAGAACAATGACACTGAAGCAGCTTGTTGTAACTGGGAAAGAGGTATTTTAAAGATTCTATAACTTGTTTAATTTATATAAGACTTTTATATAAACTTTGTACAATTTAGAGTTAAACATGTTGAAAAGACACCAGTGTATTGTGGTGTCACGGAAGAGAAGTTCCTTCATAATATAAGTTCCAATGGAAAAACCATTCTGGAATATTATTTCCACAGGAATAACTATTACAGTAGATGTTCCTAACGGAATAAATAGTATAGAATATTTGTTCCGACAGGTTCAGGTATTATGCCATTGTTTATAATAAAATTTCCACTGGAACTTCTGTTAGGTGGAACAAATATACGTTGACAGTGGAACTCTTTATGTCTGGTGTCAAAGTTCTGTCTCATTGACTCATACCCCACATCTTCTTTTGATCTTGATTATATATAAATACACAAATGTAAAGAGTAATATCTACACAGTCATGTATATCTCTTGTTAATTACAGATAAACTAGACACTCATATTTATCTCTAAATAATGACAGATAACTTCTTAGTTATCTAAATCTTCTCTAAATCTTAGAAGAAAAAAACAAAAAAGTATTTATAATTATCAAAACAAGAGTACCGGTATATATTTTTTAGCTCACCTGGCCCAAAGGGCCAAGTGAGCTTTTTTCATCACTTGGTGTCCGTAGTCGTTAACTTTTACAAAATTTCTTCTCCTCTGAAACTACCAGGCCAAACTAAACCAAACTTGGCCACAATCATCATTTGGGTATCTAGTTTAAAAAATGTGTGGTGTGACCCAGCCAACCAACCAAGATGGCCACCATGGCTAAAATAGAACATAGGGGTAAAATGCAGTTTTTGGCTTATAACTCAAAAACCAAAGCATTTATGGCAAATCTGACATGGGGGTAAAAATTTTTATCAGGTCAAGATCTATCTGCCCTGAAATTTTCAGATGAATCAGACAACCCGTTGTTGGGTTGCTACCCCTTAACTGGTAATTTTAAGGAAATTTTGCTGTTTTGGGTTATTATCTTGAATATTATTATAGATAGAGATAAACTGTAAGAAACAATAAATGTCGGCAAAGTAAGATCTACAAATAAGTCAACATGACCAAAATTGTCAGTTGACCCCTTTAGGAGTTATTGCCCTTTATAGTCATGTTTAAACCATTTTTTCGTAAATCTTAGTAATCTTTTACAAAAATCTTTTCCTCGAAAACTACTGGGCCAAGTTAATTATAGATAGACATAATTGTAAGCAGCTAGAATGTTCAGTAAATTAAGATGTACAAACACATCACCATCACCAAAGCACAATTTTGTCATGAATCCATCTGCGTCCTTTGTTTAATATTTACATAGACCAAGGTGAGCGACACAGGCTCTTTAGAGCCTCTAGTTTATACATCGATGAAACTTTTCAAGAGTCCAGTGTATAACAAAAAATTGTAATTACACTAAAATTGATACATTGCAGTCAGTTCAAATAGTTTTAAGAAATATGTTTTACAACACCATGTAACTTCGTGCTTCATGGGTGTCTAATGAAGACCTGTTCTCTCATTGTGTATTTTAATTTCAGATGTGTACATCACTGATTACAAGTTTAATCAACATATATTTAAATGACAATGCTAGTATAGATTTAGTCAATACCAGATTGAGAGAAGTCTGCCCTACATTGTATAGCTCTGATGATGCTACTTGTTCCAAGGTAAAGAGTATGTCTAATTTACTTTAGTAAGGGGAATGCAAGTTTATAGCATTTTGGGGGAAATACACACAAAAATTATTTGTTTGAAAAATTCAGATGAATTTAGTTTTATACATTTTAAGAAGTGAAAGCCTTAAAGTATTTCAAAAGGAATTTGTTATATATCACTTATCTGTTTATGGAAACTTAAGAATGTGATATGAAAAGGGAAATAGTTGCTAAATTAAAAAAATGGTGTAAAAAAAACCAATTACAGATATATGTAGAAACTTTTTTAAGCATCTCTTAATATTCCTATAAAATATTAACTTTTTCAGGCCAATGAATTACTACAGGCAGCTAGAGTTAATCAAAATCAAACAGAAAAAAGAAAACAGTTGTTAGAATCACTTAAGGTAAGGATTTAGAATAGCTTTTATAGATTTATTTTTTTAAATGTGGATTTTGTATGATAAGAATTCAATTTTGATGCATGTTTAATGAAGAAATAATTGTTGTCGGTCATATACATTCTGAGTGTACAAGAAGCCTGAAAAAGCTCAGATATTTTCAATATAAGAGAATTCTTTAAAAAAAAGGGACAGAGAAAGTCATAGAGAAATTAAAATATTATTACACCAAAAACAAAGTATGAGTTCTAGCATGTAGAACTTTATACAGTTAGATTGGAAAAGTAAGTACATCATGGGTTATAATTTGAAATTTAAGAATTACCTAATATATTCTCATCTTGTTTTTTTATATACAGTTGTGTTTCATTAATATCTTTTACTATTATAAAAATAAAACCATGGATAAGTTTATTAATTTTGTATAAAAGAAAAATGTAAGATTCAATTATTGGTGTTTTGTTTTGAAGTTGTACAAAGAAGTTACCCAACCTCTACAGCTTCCAGGTGTATGTAATTCATTTGCATTAGTACACTTCTTTGAGGGGATTGTTGACCTTTGTTTGACCTTGTCTGCTAAACGAGACCCACAGCAGTTAGCAGTTCATTACTATCGTAGTGGAGAACCACAAGAGGATCTTCAAGGGATGACAGCACATTTAGCAAGGTACAAAGGACCACATTAATTAATTCACCATGTGGTAATTGATGGGAGTTGTTGTCTTTATTGTTGTTTAAGGTACAAAAATGTATATTCCTAATTCTAACATGACGTCCTTCAAACGCTTTGAGTACACACCCGTGGTAAAATATGAATATATTGCATTGGCTGTTCCGATCCTACTCCCACATCATATGTTTTTTTATGAATGAAGTACCCATGTCATAGAATGATGACGTTATAATTTAAGCATTTTATGGGAAAATACACGCTTCTGATACCAAATCATCACAACAAGGAAATGTAAACAAACGATGCTAAAATGTGGTATAAGCCCATTTTTTTATACATAGAAGACATATAAGTGAATTATCATTAAAAACCATCCAAAATTATCTAAGGCCGTTTTTATTTAATAAGTTGGTTTACGGACATCAGCCCAAAAAACTTAGGGTAGGAGGAGGGGAAAAAAAATAATTTAAACTAGATCTTTCCAGTTTGTTTTTTTTTACTTGGTTTACGGATATCAGCAGAGCTCACATTTCTTCAGAATTATAGGGAGAAGTGACTTCTCTTTTTGAAACTGATAGGGGGAAGTGGTGATATTTGAAAGAGAAGTGCTCATTCATGTGGTGCCCTACAATGTTTGGATTTTACTATAGTATAAAGGGTGACGGTTCATATGTAAATAATGTTCTTTTTATATTGTTCAATTCATATCTGAGTATACAAATAAAGTTACATTTCAAATTAAAAGTTTTACTTGGGTTCTTGCGAGAAACTTCCAACTAAATATTTAATATCTAACACTAAATTTTTTTTTGTTTTTTGAAAAATGTAAAGAAATTATGATATATCAGTTACAATTTAATTCAAAACTATCTTAAGTATGAAATTCAGTGTTTCTCATAAAAAAATATATAAGTTATTAAGCTGGGCCATAATATATTGATATTAGCTAGTGTAATAGTCTCAGAGTTAAGCAACTTTAATCAAGTTTGAAACAAATTCAATCCATAAAAAAATATAGGGAATTATATACACCAATCAATTAGATGTAACTAAAAGTCTCTTAATGCATGTGAAATACATAATTTTCCCCTTTGTGGTCAATATTCGTCTGTCAGTTGTTCCATCCGTGCATCCGTAATAATTATTGTAAAAGTACGGATTTCGGTCTTAGCTGGTCCGGTTCAGATTCGTAGTTTAGAAATCGGTAAATGGCGGACGAATGCAAGAAAATTTACAAAAATAAACGATGTTTGACAAGTTATTTGGAAAGTGGAAAGGAACATGACGTTTTTAATGCAATAAATGGATTAAACATTTACTAGAGGCAACTTTTATCATGTTTAAATGAAGTATCAAACTTATTTTGCCGCCGAAATTTAGGTTGATGTACGTTTTCGAGTAACAAGCACCGGAACTTGCAAAAATGTTCGAGGTGATAAAAAGTTGTATTTTTTATCAAATAAACTGCTACACACTGCAAATACAATGCTTCAGCCTCTTTTCTTAAGATAATGAACCGTTTATGTCTTAATTTCTTTAATTATCAATAAAAAAAATGATGTTTCATCAACTTTGTAAAAATTGAAAAATGTCCGATGACGGAAGCGACTGAAAGCGAGTATCGTCAAGAACAGGGCTACTTGTTTTCGCTTTTGGGTGTCAGGGAAAGCTAACCAGACACGTTTCCGGTAAACTGGTTAACGATTTTTTAATGCAGTAATAGGAACCAGAATACAAAACGTAAACACAAAAATTCCGTTAAAAATTTTCTTAGTAAATCGATAAATATGAGGTCGGCGAAAATAATTTTTAAGGACAAATATGCGTTTATTTTTATTTGAATTATTGAAAATTCGGGGCGGCAGATCTGTAAACCAACTTATTTAATAAAAACGGCCTAAATAAGTTTTGTGAATCGTTTGAGCATGTCTCTTATTTTGTTTGCTCCATTCTTTTACATCAATCTTAAAGTGCATTAATTTATGGGAACGGCAAATAATGGCCTCCACCTAGAGCTCTTTGATCCAAAAAAAAATGCCGTATTTGTCCTATTAGAATCGAAATAATTCATGGGGGCTTGAATATATCTAGATTTTACCACGGGTTGTCCCTTTATGCCGATATTTTACCCCTCGCTATCGCTCAGGGTAAAATATTTGTCATAAAGGGCCAACCCGTGGTAAAATAACGATATATTCAAGCCCCCATGAATTATTTCTTAATCAAAATCAAGAAACACTTGAAAAAAGTCGAGGTTACATGTGTGTTTCTCTTCAGTTGTGTTAGTGTACAGATTATCAAGTCAAGGTTACATGTGTGTTTCTCTTCAGTTGTTTTACTGTACAGAAAGTCAAGGTTACATGTGTGTTTCTCTTCAGTTGTTTTACTGTACAGATTATCAAGTCAAGGTTACATGTGTGTTTCTCTTCAGTTGTTTTACTGTACAGAAAGTCAAGGTTACATGTGTGTTTCTCTTCAGTTGTTTTACTGTACAGATTATCAAGTCAAGGTTACATGTGTGTTTCTCTTCAGTTGTTTTACTGTACAGAAAGTCAAGGTTACATGTGTGTTTCTCTTCAGTTGTTTGACTGTACAGATTATCAAGTCAAGGTTACATGTGTGTTTCTCTTCAGTTGTTTTACTGTACAGAAAGCCAAGGTTACATGTGTGTTTCTCTTCAGTTGTTTTACTGTACAGATTATCAAGTCAAGGTTACATGTGTGTTTCTCTTCAGTTGTTTTACTGTACAGAAAGCCAAGGTTACATGTGTGTTTCTCTTCAGTTGTTTTACTGTACAGATTATCAAGTCAAGGTTACATGTGTGTTTCTCTTCAGTTGTTTTACTGTACAGATTATCATATCTTTTTCAAAATCTTGCAGAGCAATTTGGAGTAGAAAACAAGGCTTTAATACCATGTCCAAAAACAATTTGTGATCATTATAAGAATTTTTATATTTTTACTGTGCAAGTCTTGTTTTTTCATAGTTTTAATGCTACACAATAGATTTTAATACTCCCAACTATGAAACATGTTATAAAGATTTGTGTACTTAAGTTAACTTTTAGTTTTG
This sequence comes from Mytilus trossulus, assembly GCF_036588685.1. Taxonomy (NCBI): domain Eukaryota; kingdom Metazoa; phylum Mollusca; class Bivalvia; order Mytilida; family Mytilidae; genus Mytilus; species Mytilus trossulus. The sequence continues at coordinate 97,938,661 of NC_086373.1, forward strand.
TTAAGATAAAATTTGTATATTTATGGATATTTGAATCGTTGGATTATTAATTCTTTGTATTACTTTGACCTTAGGGCTATTCCAGGAAAAAATGTATGGAGGGGTTGGAAGGCAGTTTTTGTCAGCACCCGCCACCCAGGCAATTGTAATTGAAAACTATTGTGCATTATAGTGTGAAAAGTTGCTCTGATACCCATCACCTATGTATTATTTATAAAATGTGCCTTCAAACCCCCTCCCCCCCCCTAACATTTTTTTTCTGGAATAGCCCTTAACTTTTTAAGGTTAAGAAAGTTAGAAATTGCAAAAATTGAGTAATTTTCTATGCATTCTCAATTTGGTTTGATAAAAACATAATGTTTTGACAATTCCAATTGTTGTATGACACCAGAGGAGCAAAGTTATTGGATTTATTCAATATGTTAAATTACCTGTTTTTAATTTACTGGGAAATTACAGTATTTTATTCAACCAATGTCATATTATGTTGAAAGGTTAGCAAATATATTGTTATATATCAAATTTTCATTTCAATTTTTATCGATTGTTTAAAAAAAAATATACTAAAAAATAAGTGATAATCATTGTTTATTTACAGAATGGAATGTTACAACTGTATAACAGACACTCTTGGATACCTGATGTCTGCCAGTGTATCCCACCCACAGGCACCAAGTATACCTAAGGGGCCAGGACCCCCTCCAACGCCAGATCCTAGCATACTAAATGCAAATGATGCGGAAAAATATGTAAGGATAAAGATACCAAAAACAAGTTAATAATGATTTCATGATTATTGTTTTGGCTCCGTAATCAATAAAGCAGTTCAGATAGTCCTTTTAGCAACCTTAACTTTTACCTCTGGTATATGTATGTCTCACACAATTCATTCGATCTTGACTTGGTCTATTAGTTAATGTTTTATTTTTGTGTTTAGAATATATTACAAGATACCATATGAATTATTTGTGTTTTGTTTGTCGTATAGAATGATTCTAAGGTGTCTAGTATGACCATGATCTCAAAGACATTGAAGCAGATTTGTTTATGAAAGATATATGATACCGTAGTATTTTTATTTTACAGAAATCCGATGTTTTCACATTGGCATTACGGTCTAAAGATGAACTGTTCCATGTTGCTTTATATGATTGGTTATGTAATGGTAACATGACAGAAAAACTATTAGAGGTAGGTACTTAATACATACAGAGCTTACCTTATATGTTTACTTCATTGAGAGTAATTGTGTTTAAGAAATGGTTCTTTCATGCCATGCTCTTTGCTCATGATAGCATGTGTAGACATTATATTTGTCATGTGTCTTTATATATAGTCAGTTTGTGAGGTGTAAAATGTTGACAAATATAATGTCTACCCATATTAAAATGAGCATAGAGCATGGCTTCAAAGCGCACCTATATTATGCCATCAAAACACATCCATTTTGTTTTCATGAAGCCAAAACATTATAAAAAATTAACTGTTTAACCATAAAGAAATAAACAGATACAAGTAAACTTACTTTTAGAATGATTTTATTAATTTTCCTAGTAAGCAATGCCATAACAAAAGTCAATATTGATTTCTAGTGTTGTTCAAAACACAGCTGACGTTACAATTTCAATTGTGACATCAATCACATGCAGGTCATGTTATATAGGAAATATGAAATATTCAAATTAGAATGCTAAATAGTCTAAGCACTAAATTATATTAAGGAAATGGTGAGGCTTTCCTGCAGATACCTTTCTAAGAACAATATCTCTCTATGTTCTACTGATAAAAATACATTTACTTATTCGCTGTAGCAGAATTACTCCTACAGGTACTGTTATTTATCAAGAGAGATTCAACTTACCATATAGAGGTATACTTGACAATTGGTTAATAGTTTTTGATAATATAAAACTTTCTAAAAAAACTAGGTGCAGTCTCCTTTCCTTGAAAGCTACTTGAAAAGAAAAGCTGGGTACCAGGGTGAAGCTGTACAAGCATTAGATATGTTATGGAAATATTACGAGAAGCTAAGAAACTTTCCAGCCGCAGCTAAAATATTGTCAAAATTAGCAGAAAGACATGGGTAAGTAGTATTTAATTCGTTGAAACCATGTCTTACCTTATGTTTGTTGTTGAGTGGTATACTTTTTCAGTTAGGTTTTTTTAATGTGAATTATTTTCTCCCCCGTTTTACTCCTCTGAAAATTAAATTTGTCTTAACTAGATATCGTAGAAAAAAACAAACACAGTATAAAGTTGAGCATTCTGTACAAGATAGCCTTTAATTCAACATGTTTAACATCAATCTTTACAATAACAATACATAAATGAATCAATTTTTACCATACACAAGTTGATAAGAAACGATTAGGTTACATGTAAAAAGGGTAAGGGGTGGGATGGTGGGGAATGGTATACCAAACTAACCTAGTCCTTACTATCTTGTAACAAGCGTTGCATTGGTCAAACACCAAACACACCTGAAATCTTCCTTATATAGTGACTGCCAAAATCGTCCCAACAGAAAGAAATTCAATGGGTATTACCCCATCTCATTTAAAAGACTGTTACATATAAAACATAGGGCCGTAAAGAAATGTATATAATAGATATATTATGCAGATGCAAAAAATGAGGAGAGAAAAAAAGGAAAATAATGTTTTATAAATTTGACGAGTTTGAAGCCCCTCCCTGCAGGGTTTCCCCTGGGTCAATTATTTTTTTCGCCACCTCTTTCGCCAAAACAATATATTTTTCGCCACTTTATTTTTTTTTTCGCCAAATATATTTTTCTTTGAAAAATTTTCCTTTTTTTTCCAACCCCCCCTTTCACGAGAAGTGTTTTTTTCAACAAAACGAAGCATCCTATCACTTGGAATTGATCCCTCGTGTAAGGTGTAGTCATAATATTGAAGAGTTACTCTAATGCCAATCTTTTGAATAGATTTTTTCATAACGACAGTTTTCTTTTCGAGACCATCGTAAATAATTAAAACTATATGCTTGAAACATGTGTGTCACTGAAACGACTTTGAAGTACCCACTCAAATCAATGATCTATATGAAAGTTAAATGATAAAGTTTTAAATCAGAGACCTTTCTTGCTTATGAACATTTTTCGTTATAACAACAATTTTCTTTTCTGGACTATCGTTAAAAGAAGGAGAGGAAGCGTAAATTTTGCTTCAAACACGTGCGTCGCAAAGTGGTTAATAAATCCCTTTTGTGACATGTTACAGAAGCCATTTAACCATATCATTTTGTTATATCATACAATCAACACCTTTATTAATTAGTCCTTTGATGTTGATAGCTATGAATGCAATCAGCTGATTATTGATTTTCTGTCAAAATCTTAACGAGTTCAAGGTGAATTCCGAGTACTGTCTGATCGGTAAAGTCAGAGAAACCCGAAAAAAGTAAATAAACAAGATGGCTGAAAATAAATCGTTATATATATTTCTTTCGCCAAATTCTTTCGCCAATGACGAATTTTAATCGCCACAATTATTATTTTTTTGCAAATTGCGAAAATGGCGACCGCCAGCGGAAACCCTGCCTCCCTGGATTTACCAGCTAGAATGTTCAAACCCAAAAATCTAAAGAAAGGGTACAACCAAAAGGGTCATGCTTTATAATTTTTAAGATGAAACATGTCTCTATAGTGCTAGGGTACATTGTAGCGTTTTGCAATTTTTACTTTAGAAATGATGTTCGTCTACAACAAAGAATAGAATATTTGTCTCGTGCAATTATGTGTGCCAAAAGTTCTACCACTCATATCAGCTCAGCAGCAGATGGGGAATTTCTGCATGAATTAGAAGAAAAGATGGAGGTTGCTAGGTTACAATTACAAGTACAGAAAGCTTTGAGTAAACTTTCATCTAGTAGAATGGAATGTCAGGAGGCATTAAATCGTCTGGATTCAGACCTGCTTGATTTGACAATAGTAAGTGCCTTAGTTTTATATGTGGTTAACTTTAACAAACTGTCTACCTCAATCATAAATTGTCCACAGATTTTTAATGGAGAGGGATTCTGCGAGTACTGTGTTTCTTTCCTCTGCACTGCACTTACATTACATGAAATTAAAAAATACAATAACTTTTAAATATTCAGAACTTTACCAAATATTTTTTATGCTAATATGTAACATCTTCACTGTAGTTATTAGTTAAAGTCATAAGAAACCTCAAATTAAAAAAAAATGTGCATATGTTTTTTATAACTAAATGGATAGTTTTCATTATACAACTTATGTACATATATTTTTTTCTGAGGAAAATTCTTTTAATTTGTCCACATTTAGAAGAAGTTTACTTATTTTTGATTGCTTGCTTCCAGGACATATTTTCGCCGACATATTTCCGTATGCATAGTGACTCGAGCGTAACCCTCCTTGTAAAAATCCGGTGACCACAATACACATGGATCTGTCATTGAAATAAACAAATATCTGATTATACATGTTAAACACGTGCTCAATACCCATGCTTTTTGTGATTTGTTTACTATAAGGTGACTATCGGTAAAACACAGCTTCAAAACACGGCATTTAATGAGCAGCCATATTTGTTCAATCATAACAAACAGAGAGAAAAAAAATGATGATTATATGATATATTTGCGAAAATAATGATAAAATCGTGCACAGAGGACTAAGTTTATGATGTATACATGCATTGGTTCAAGAATTGGACAAACATTATTTTTCACCACTCACTCGTTTCATATGACTTTAATATGAATTAAGATTATGAAATTTGTCATTGACAAAAAAGAAGGTACAATAAATCAAATATTGAATGCTTGCTCTATTCAAATTAATGATTGAATTTGTATTGTTTACAGTTGTATGAAGACTTTGCAGACAAGTTTGATTTATCTGAATGTAAATTAGCAATAGTCCACTGTGCAGGATTGTATGACGTAGTTCTAGTTGAAAGTTTGTGGAAAGATATTATTGATAAAGGTATTATTAAAATTATATTTTGATCTTTTACAATTAAATCAGTTATATTAAACTTACACAACAAGTATTATACTTAACATGCAGATTTTGTAAAGGTATTTTTAGACAATCTCAGGAAATTTTCATGAAAATAGTCCATTTGAATTGTTTTACATTGTCATTTCAGGGCCTTTTATAGCTGACTATACTGTATGGGCTTTGCTCATTGTTGAAGGCCATACAGTGACCTATAATTGTTAATTTCTGTGTCATTTGGTGTCTTGTGGAGAGTTGTCTGATTGGTAATCATACCTCATCTTTTTTATACATATTGGTTTTTTTACACGTTTCTCCCCGTAGGAAAAAGCTTTACCTTTTCAATACACATTTCAATAACTGTTCATATATATGTGATAATCTTTTTCAGAAATATTAAGTACTGGTACAATGGATGGAAATGCTAGAGTAAAAAATCTGGACTTGAAATTAACAGCTGTAGGGAAGCTGTACATAAAAACAGAAAGATATTTCCCTTCAGGTATAATTTATAGAAATTGTATACTTATTTCAAAAAACTAAAGCCTTATTCTTAATTTGGGGATATAGAGTTACATATGTCCAGTTTTCTGTCATTCTCTAATTCAACAGTTCTCTTTCTTCATTACATAGGTAGATATTAGGATTAATTTTGGTTTAAAACTTAATAATTGCTGAGTCACAGATCAAGTTCACATTTGTTTACTTGTCTTTGTTCTGATTATTATTCTTGTAGATCTTGAGCATATTTTTAGGTTCATTTGTGTATAGTGGTGAGTTATTAAAATATTCATTTTTGTCGAGCCTTCGACTTTAGTCGAAAAAGCGAGACTAAGCGATCCTACTTTCCGTCGTCGTCGTCGTCGTCGTCGGCGGCGTCCACAAATATTCACTCTGTGGTTAAAGTTTTTGAAATTTTAATAACTTTCTTAAACTATATTGGATTTCTACCAAACTTGGACCGAAGCTTGTTTATGATCATAAGATAGTATCCAGAAGTAAATTTTGAAAAAATAAAATTCCATTTTTTCCGTATTTTACTTATAAATGGACTTAGTTTTTTCTGCGGGGAAACATTACATTCACTCTGTGTTAAAGTTTTTAGAATTTTAATAACTTTCTTAAACTATCCTTGGTTTGTACCAAACTTGGACAGAAGCTTGTTTATGATCATAAGATAGTATCCAGAAGTAAATTTTGTAAAAATAAAATTCTATTTTTTCCGTATTTTACTTATAAATGGACTTAGTTTTTTCTTTTTCTGCAGGGAAACATTACATTCACTCTGTGGTTAAAGTTTTTAGAATTTTAATAACTTTCTTAAACTATCCTTGGTTTGTACAAAACTTGGACAGAAGCTTGCTTATGATCATAAGATAGTATCCAGAAGTAAATTTTGTGAAAAAATAAATCCATTTTTTCCGTATTTACTTTTAAATGGACTTAGTTTTTCTGCGGGGAAACATTACATTCACTCTGTGGTTAAAGTTTACTTTCTTAAACTATCCTGGGTTTGTACCTAACTTGGACAGTAGCTTATTTATGATCATAAGATAGTATCCAGAAGTGAATTTGGACTTTCTTCCAGTTAACATTGCATACAGTCTGCAGTTAAAGTTTTCAAAACATTTATTAGATTCATTAACTATCCTAGATTTTTACCAAACTTGGACAGAAGCTTCTTACAATCAAAAGATAATATCAAGAGGAATATTTTTATTGATTTTTTTCCTCAGTTTTGTTGAGCCTGTGATTTAGAGCAATAGTAGGCGAGACACTGGGTTCCGCGGAACCCTTACAAATTTTTTTTCTACAATGATAAAAAATGATGGGTGGTACATGTTTCTAGGAGCCTTCAGATACATATTCATTAAGAGTTGTCACTGAGGAAGAATTGCAGTATGATCAATATCACATAAACATATAAAATAGATGTCTTTTTATTGCAGCTTTCCTCATAAAATATTTGGAACAAAGAAGTTGTGAAATGGGACTTAATACGGAATGGGTGTTTGAATTGATGTTAGAGACAGGACTAGCGCCATCTAGGGTGTTTGAAATCTATGATAGATTATTTAAGTCTAGGGTATGTCTTTTGATTTATACAGATAACACTTTGTGTTCTTGGTTTAGTTGTAAAGTTGTCCTTTTTGAGAATGATAGGATTAATTAAAGTGCCTGATTACTAAGGGATTGTTTAATGACCTTGACTACCCATGAGGTAGTTGCCTCTTGGTTTAAACTCTTTAATGTTATCAGTAATACAATAATGAATGTTTCATTGATATGTTTTTGTGTATTTCAGCTGATTAAAGATATAAATTATTATGATTCAAATGAATTCTCCCTAAATCATATCAATTGACTTTGTCCTTATATGTAATGTTCTTTACAATTGTAGGATCCATTCTGGCTATCAGTACAGAAACCTCTGAGATTGCTGGAAGTTCTGTGTAAACTTTTATGTCATTTAGTGGCAAATCCAGCTCTAATACCAATGTATGATAGGTAGGTATATTCCATTTTATTAATATGAACATCATCATGTGTGGTACCCAGATTCATCCTGGGCCTAATTTATAGTTGAAACAGAATTTGAACTATTGTTATAGCATTTAATTATGAAGCCATATTTATTTACAATGAAGTTTTAATTTGTGTAAGTGTCAAGTTGTGTTTAAATTTTATAAAACTTTCTTGTCATGTTAAATGCCTAAATTTTGAAGCCAGTGTTCATAAAAATATTTAATAGTATTTGACCTTATTTGTAGTATTTTCAAATTAATAATTTCATGCTCTCTGTTTTCTAGGAGAACTTTTACAACTGTGTGCCTTGATTCAGTGGCAAGTTACTTGGTAGAACTACAGGCTATGAGAAGTACAGAATCACATATAAGACTGATCAATCAGTTTAAAAGACTTCAGTCAGAACTGGAGCGTTTGTGACAGCCATAAATCTTTAATGAGATATTATGTAAATTATTTTATAAAGTATTGTGAATAATCAAAGTGATTAAATTGTGAGCTATGTTTTTATTACCGTTATGCAAAACAACATTTTAAAAACAATTTCTGTAGTATAGCCTGAATTTTATTTGGCTTTTGAGTTATTAAACATCTACACAGTGAGTGAGCTTAAGATCACATTAAACAAGCAATTATCCCTAGAGTCAGCTAAAAATTACATTCATTGGAGATTCATTCCTTAAGTGTGCTGAAAATTGTATTCAGTGAGCATCCATACATTGATCAAGCACACAATTACATTCAGTGAGCTTCATTACCTTGAGTGAAGTAAAAATCCTTTTAAATGAACATCTTTACCTTGAGCTAAGTAAAAATTTACATTCAAAGAACATCAAAGAAGGGATAATAAGTATCTCTGCGTTCATATAGCTTGGTGTAATGATGCATCTGAGGATGTATATCAGTATTTCACCAAATAAAAGGGTTACTTGCCCTTCATTTTGAAGTTTAGCATTTGGGGTTTTAAGTAAGCTTTAACCTTGCCCAATTCTATATGTGTCCGTTCTAAAGCAGGAGCATGTTGTTCGTGGTTGTCAGTGGTTCATGTCTGCCATATTTGTTTTTTCCTAAATTGATAATATTGTTTCACATTATCATGTCAAGGCCTTTTATAGCCAACATACGATATGCCTTAAATTGCTTACATCTACTCTTTCGACTTTTGGTGGCTATTTGTTTCATTGGTTATCATACCACATCACCTTATTTTTACTTTGTAATTGTGGATCATCTATGTTTATTTATGTGAGTGAATCATTAAAGAATTACTCCCAGCTCTGTTTATCCTTGATATAATTATTGCCATATTCATTGACTTACATTGATTATATTTAAAATAATATGAAATAAAAATGTACTGTGGTTACATTAGGATATGGCATACTTTGGCCTCCAGTGCCTATTATATCATACATATCCAGGAACTGTTTGCCACTTGAAGTATAAACTATCAATGTCAACTAATTTAAAGCTATGTAACATTTTTAAAACAAAAACAAAATCTGTAAATTATCTTCATATAAAATTTTCATTGAAATAATAAAAAGAAAAAGAAATGGTTGTCTTATTCTGTAATTATTATACACATCAGAAGGTCCGGAATTAAACCAAACAGACATATAGGTTTACCTGTGTCCTTCAATATGCACCCTTTTTCTACAAATTTTTATGAGGCCTTGATGGATAAAGGTGATCTAAAGTATGTTTTTGTATATTGATCAAGACCAAATTGCATTTTCTTCACATTACCCTGTTCTTAACATAACAGTGTTCCATGAGCATAAATTTTTGGTATCTATCATTTACACTGTCCACAATTTTTGCCTTGTTTTCATGCAAAAAAAGCATCTAATCCAGATTGGTTTCCTTCTTCAGAAAAGGAAGTGTATGGTTGTGTTATGTTTATTCCAAAGTTAATGTGTGAAATTTTTATTAAAGAAGGGCCATTTAAGAACCTCATTGATAATTATTGTACATTGTAGAAATGTCTTAAATATATTGAACCTCGCTTTTTATATATGAAAATTCAAATATATCACTAGTATATGTAAATTCAAATGAATATATAAAAAAAAAGATGATTGCCAATGAGTCAACCCTCTACAAGAGACTAAATGACACATACAAACAACTTTAGGTTACTGTACGCCCTCCTACAATGAGCAAAGTCCACACTGTAAAGTTGGCTATAAAAGGCCCCAAATGACTATGTTAAACAGTTCAAACGAGATAACTAACAGCCTACTTAATGTACAAATAAATGAACGAAAAACAAATATGTAACACAGCAACAAATGACAACCACTGAATTACTGGCTCTGTCACGGAATAGGAGTTTCTTTAGAGTATAAGTTCCAAATGGAAACACTATTCTGGAATATTATTTCCACTGGAATAAATATTGCAGTAAATGGTCCTAATGGAATAAATGGTATAGAATATTTGTTCCAACAGGAACAGATATTATGACATTGTTTATAACAAAGTTTCCATTGGAACTTCTGTTAGGTGGAACAAATATATGTTGACAGCTCCTGATTTGGGACAGGCACATACCAGTACATACAGAATGTGGCCAGGTTGAACTTGTTTGAAAGCGCCAACCCTTCCATAACCTGGGACAGTGGTATATCAGTACAACATGCAAACAAATTATGAAAATCACATCTGATGGATTATAAAGAGAAATACATCTAAATAAATCACAGAGTTGACAGAGACCTGTACTTGTACATTCCAGAAGACACTCAGAACAGATCTGAGAGTACTCTCAGTTGCTGACAGCTAGTTCAAAGCCAAAAACAGCTAATAAATAAAAAAAATATGCATCTAGGACTAAATTAACAATTAGAATACACCCAACATCCAATGGATTTATTGTAAACAGTCAGAAAAACATGAGCTTGTGCAATGCCAAGATACAGATATTGACAGATTGTAGAGCCATGAATGTGCATATGTTTATAACAATAACATTTAAAAATCTAATTGCAGTGTTGAATTGATAACCTTTTAAAATAATTTTATTTGAAGGATCGATAAATTTACCAAGATCTTTTCTCCTTTTCCTGGCTTTCCTGTTTGAAAGAAGTTTTTTTACAGGTACAACCAAACTTCAAAACCAAATCTTTATATCTATGGAAGAATTAAGAAAAGGTTTTAAGTAATTTGTAGTAATCCCTTACTTAATAATTTACCAGTAAACCAGATTTCATTCATTAAAATCCGAAACATCACAACAGACAACGGCATAGCAAATGAGTTTTGATGTATAAACCCTAAAATGGTGCCAAAGGAACATCACCATTCAAAAAAGGAAAATTAACAAAAGGGACCAGCAAATCGTCCCCTTTGTCATAATTACAATTATAATTAAATGCTACTGAGTAAAACTGGAATATTTAAATAGGAAAGGACAATTATTACAGTTATTTATTTGATTTATTTAAAAAAGGTTCATTTGGGTTGATTTTGGCAGTATATTTAGAAACTTCTTGATTGTTTAACACAAAAACATCGTTAAGATAACGGTTTATGTTGAATTTACAAATTAAATGAAATTTACACACGTCTTTACTGGGTTAAAGATAAACTGATTCATTTTAATACAAGAACAAGTCTGCTATTAAAGGAGCATAATTAGTGCCCATTGGGATACCTGCAACCTGTCAATAAACTTTATTGCTGAAAGGACGTTTAAAAAGCTATACTAAAGGACTGTGTTAAAAAAAATATGTCTAAATTGATGCACAAAAAGCTATCAGAAATGTCAATTCTCAGTAAAAACTTGAAAAGTTGAAAAGTCTGAACTGATGCACAAATGTGATTACTGCCAGAATTTTTCTCATCTGCATACTAGCGTTGCTGAGCTTTATTCAATATCTATCAGCGAAGGCAATTACTTTGTGACTAGACTTGTGATACATCTGCTTCTTTGTCTACATCAGAGGCATCACTATTCAAGATTAAAAAGCTAACTATTGATTTTAATACATGTAGAAATTAGAGGATGTCTTGTTTGGTGAAACCTGTTTCACAATCTATAACGATTTTACGTTCTTTCAGCTGTATCTGCCAATAACCACTTAAAGGGTCAAAACAGGAAAATCTTAGAAGAATATAAACAGTCAAGGCAAAAATAGCCACTGTCTAATTTTGATCCATTTGTTATTATATTGAAAATGCAATGTAGCGGGTTATTTTACAGTGTGCACCACATTTTTTAGAATAGACAGAAAAAAATATAACAGCTATTTCTTATAATTTGATTCCAAAATTCATTTTAAACCAGAGAAAACCATCAAAAAACGTTGATGACGTCACGGTCACATGACTAAATTATGTCTATGAGCTGATAAACTAAAGAACGTCAGCCAATCAGAAGACATATTACAGGGGCGTAGCTAGAAAGAAATGATGTGCAAGCAACTACCGCCGAGCGGAGCGAGGCGAAAAATTTTTGGGACCTTTTTATGCAGGATTTTTTTTTTTCGGTTTTCGGTCATAGAACAGTTGAAAGAGGAGCTACATGTAGATAGGACTTATAAACAATTTATGAATGTAAAACTATTCATAAAGCTACTGAATAGAGTAAATCATGGTTAATTGAAAACATAAACTACACATTTTTCTGATACAGAATTTACTCAAAATTGTTCAAAATCGGCTCTTCGGGTCTAGGCAGAAACGAGTTTCTCTATTTATTTGTCAATATTCACACTGAAATCCCGATGAATATGCAGTAATGCTAGCGATGATAACCTGTCATTGTTCATTGTTGATCGTACATTTGATTTGAGCAGACGCAGTACACTGATAGATCTCCACGGTAGCACTCGCGAGAAGTTATAAATCAGGTTACGTCTTCGCCATCGAGCGACCTCCCAATTGAATCCGTCAAAATTACATATTAGGTCAGTTTCGTATGTCTCATGCAATGTTGAGATTTGTTCGTTTGTTATATTTCCTAAAAAAAACGAGGAAGCGATTTTCTGATAATACCAGACGCAACTCCACTCTTCAGTTCCATATCAAACGGTCTATAAACGCAAAATATAATGAGACTTTCTAATACTGTTTTGGCGTGTTTGCAGGGTGATTGGCTCTGGTAGTCCGTCGAACACATCGCCGTGGCATAATTTCAACGATATCGAAGGGTTCTGATAAATCTAATGCCGATTGGTACATCTCATTCCAAACAGATAAACCGTACTCTGTAATATGTGCTCCGAAACTACATGTATAAGACTGAGTATAACAAATTTAAATCTTGTAAAAGATACAAGTTACTGTCCGATGTTGTCATGCATGATCTCCAATAAAACTTCTATTTTGAAACCAAATGCCGTTATTTAATGACATTTCATCAATTAAAAAAGTGACAACATATGTGTTTCCTTTAAAATTTAATTTATAAATTTTTAATTTTGCAATATTTTTTTTGGCCGCACCGATGTGCACGCAACTGCGTGTTAGCGTATATGGAGCTACGCGCCTGTATTACATACAAAATTAAATTTATTGCTTTAACTCTTAATATGCTGATCTGTGTCAGCTTTCACTATGAAAGTAACATAACGTCATTTCAAACGTGTTTGACGATCTCGATCTTATAAAAGACAACTGACCCCTGAACCAGGTGAGCAAAAAATAAAAATAGATACAAAGATCAAAGAAAAAATCCGAAATGTTCCGATGCAACTCTTTTATTTAGAGGTAATTTTACTTTCGTTACACAAATCCTCGGGTTTCTTCTTCACTTGGCGCCAATTATTATTTAAGACCACATAAGATCATATCTCATAGATGTTTCTATCATTATATTTAAAGTAGGACAGAGAAGATCAACGCAATGGACCCATTTAAAGGCATTGGAACACTGTCCTTCGAACCTCAGGTTGTTTTTCAATTTAAATATAATATGAGGCAGTTGTCAAAGACTGAACGATGTCCCATTCATGATTCAAACTCAATCATATATAAAAAATGAACTGACAACGCCATGGCTTAAAAAGAAAAAAAGACAAACAGACACACAAAGGTACGCAAGACACACCTTAGAAAACTAAAGACTAAGCAACACGAACCCAACTAAAAATTGGGGGTGATCTCAAGTGCTCCAGGACACAGGCACTTGTTTCTTTCAATAGGATTGTCGACTATCCATATAAATAGGCATCTAGCAGATCCTGCTACACATTTGGCACATGTTTAATTGCTCATGTTACAATAATAAATAGTATAATTTGGTAGGTCGTATTAGTGGAAAAGGATCAGCATTGTAGTTACAGCATTATGTATATCCGATATCATCTTTGAAATGGATTTTCTGTAACTGTCAACCAACTCATGATGGCATCTAGTCCAAATGCGTCCCAGAAAAAAATTAAAATAGCCTTGCCAGACATCATAATTAATTGGACTAGATGGCTTCTGTTAAATTTACAAAGGGATGGTTTCAACTTTACCATTTGGAACTCTTTGTTTAAAAGCTTCCTTGTGAGCAGCAACCCTCTATCAAGGAAATTATGATAGGCAATACAAGCCCGGGAATATCATATCAATTAGAGATTGATCAGGTTGGAAACAACCCCACAAATCATGGAAAATGAGGAATGTCACTTGAGGTTCATAACTTTTGAGTAATTATGGGCATATTTACACCACAAATTTATCTTTTTAAGGTAAAAGACAAACCTTTGCACCTGAAAAAGTTGTGGGGCATGGCTGGACCTTGATATATAAAAAATACATTTTTAAGTAGAATAGAATAGAATAGAATAGAATATCTTTTATTTCCATAAGAGGTACCCTCAAGGGGCATAGTGCATATACATTCATGACAATATATAGTTACAAACAATTACAAATACAATAAAGCAAAACAACAAAACAGTATGCTTTAAAAAGTTAGACATTTTAAATATTACTTACAGTATCCCAGTGTTATATTATAAATGTTTACTCAAGGTAGGTGTTTTGATAAGAAATAGCCAAGTTGTTTTAAAATATTAATAGACTCACAGTTTAATAGCCAAATAAATTTATTGACCATATCCAAGGAGTAAAAATTTTTACATTCTTTAAATATCAGATCAAATAACATGTCTCTATCCTTAGAGTATACAGGACATTCTATAAGAAAATGAAGTTCATCTTCCACTTTATTTAAATCGCATTTATCACAAATTCTTTGATGAACTTCTAATTTGGAATATCTCCCAGTTTCAATTTTAAGTCTATGAGATGAAATCCTGAATTTTGTGATAGCTTTTCTCAAATCAAAATTTTTCAAGATATTTAAATAATTTTCTTTACAAAATGATGTTTTAAACTGACAATATGTTCTTAGTTTTCCTTGGCTATTTTGGCTATAAGCATTTTCCCAAGATTTAACATAGGATACTTTTAAACAATTAAGTAAACATTTTCTGAATTTGTATTTACTAAAATTAATGAAGTAACTAGACAGGTCAATAATTTTACATAAGTGTCTGACACTGCTATACCAACTATTGTGATTTTTATCATCTAAATCTTTAGAGGTTTGTAAGGCTTTATATAATAAAGAGTCCTCAGGCATATTTTCAATTCTAAAATAATAATTCAGTAAATTTTTCACAATACTAATATAAATAGGAAATCTACCTAGTTCAGAGAGTACAGCAAAATTGCTGCTCTTTCTGTTTACACCCAAAATAAATTTTGTTATTTTCATGTGTAATTTATCTGGTTCAAGATCTGAATAAATTTTATCTAAGACTATATCATTTCTAAATTTACTACTCTTTGGGTTAAATGTACCCCAAATTTCAGAGGAATATAAAGAAATAGGTTTGATCATGTGATCAAATAGATGTAAACTGGTAGTAATTTTTGGATGTGAACGAATAACATCTTTGCATAATTTATAATAGCCTTTTAGACTCTTTTTGTACAATTCCTGTCTTGCATGAGAGAAGACTCCTGAAGCCGAAAATATAAGGCCTAGATACTTGTAGTGCTGTTCACATTCCAGTTCAACTTGCTGAAGAGTAAATTTTTCATTGATAAGTCTACCTTGCTTATTAAATACTAAAATTTTTGTTTTATTGGTGTTTATGTTTAAGCACCAGTCAGAGCAAAACTTATCAACATTTTTTAACTTAGATTGAAGACCATATGATGTGGTAGAGAGCAAAACAATATCATCAGCATACATTAGGCCAAATAAAATAATATGTGTGTTTCCTGTTTCATTTAAAAAAAAAATAGGGTAGGTAGGTAGGGATTTTTTTTTATTTTACCATTTTTTTTTACATTGAGTCTATGGGAGAGAAATCCTGACTTTAACAGTGCTTATTGAAAAATGACCAAAAAAAACTTTAGGGTAGGCTATTTCTAAGCTTAAAATATAGGGTAGGTAGGGAAACAGGAAACACACATGCTTTTTTATTTGGCCTTAAACAATTAATATTAGTATCACCCAAAATCAGATCATCATCAACATTATCAATATATGATGGAAAGTCATTTATAAAAATTTTGAAAAGATTAGGGCTTAGGTTATCACCTTGTCGAACCCCTAATTTAAGTATTAGAATATTTAAAACTACTGGATTTTTCTAGTCATATTGTTTTCTTTCCTGCATAATAAACTATGTTCAGAAAGATGTTTGAGAGTATCCCCTCATTTAATAAATGTTGGTAGTTGTATTGTACATGTAGATGAAAATAGACACCTGCAAACAATACAAATGTAGGTGATTTAAACTGTAATTGAGGAAATTGTTTAAATGAAAGGCAAGTGTACATTTGTTTTTTTGTCTTTTGCAAATTGGAAAAAAATTCACAGCAAAATCTAGGCAAGGTTTGGATTTTTGAGGTTTTAACTACGTATAACTTTTTGATATCTAGGTCCTGCCATGTCTGAATTTCTGTAAAATATAAGAAATTTTGGTCTTTCAAATTTGGCACCAAAATCTATTTATGCATTAACACTTTGAAAGTGAAGACTATAAATTTTTTAAACATGAGAAACATGACAATGAATGGCATATGGTTGAGGGAACATGCATCAATATCGAAATACATAACATACAGTCAACCTCTTAAAGTATGGAGAGACATTAAAGCTATTTTGAGGTTTAATGTTACAGCCTCCACACATTGTATATCATCATACTTTTCTAAGTGTAGCAATCAAATATAAATATTTGCACTAATCTCCAAATCTACAAATAGGTCACCATGTCTTAAGTTATTAACCTTGAAAATTGATTTTACCAACAAAAAAAAAGAAGGAAAATTGCAAGATCTTTGAGCATGTTGAGTACTTGGCTTTAATCTGTAAAAACACAAATGGTTATCAAACTCGGATCTACAAAAAAAAAGTCTCTAGTCAGAAAAGTTGAAACTATTCTGCTAAGAGGGTTTTGCCTTAAAGACAATTTTGAATCATTTTTTTTAGGGAAACTATGGTGTCAGGTGATGGATTTGAATTTTTAATGCCATGGACATGACAGCTTTAATGTGGAAGAATTAGACAAATAATTATTTTTAATTTGCAGAATGATGATGAAGATGATGAAGGGATGGAGGGTTTGGATGTTTTATCTTCACTGGTGGCAGGACCATCACAACCTACAGAATCAGTGGTAGAATTAGACGAACAACTATTAAGTTCTAATGAAGCATTATCAAGCATGATACATCAGTTAAAACTACCTACAAAAGATGTCACTTTTCAGTATTTAGAAGGTACAACAATGTAACAAGCTGTATCTAGTGTTCTGTACATTTTCATTTTAGACAGTAATTATAAATCATAATTATGTTAAATAGCTTTGCATAATTGACTTGACTGCTATTATTAATAACATTTACACTGTTGTAATACATGAACATGTATAACAAAAAATCTAATTCTTGTCAATTCATGTATATCTTTCCCTAGATTCATTATTTAGTTAAATGATACATAATTGGATGAAATTCCAAATTAGGTCAAACAAATTCACTTTCAAGGTTGAATTATTAAAATTTAACTTACTAGTCTTCTATCATTTGGGTGTGGTAAATTATGTTTTATATACAAAAAGAACTAGCATTTTTCTATAATGCAGGAAAAATAAGTTTTGAACAGTTCAGTCAAATAATGGAAGATAAAGAGGGAGAGAAAGTTTTTGCCAAAGAACCTGATATAGATGATGCTGATTACTCACCAATAGATAGCCCTGTAGAAGAGGATTCTCCAAAGAAAAAAAGTAATTTCTATTTTAGATAACATATAAGTTAAATGTGATGTGTGCAAAAAATCAATAGAGAAAGGCACCTACAAACATGTGAATGTACAGAGTTTACGCTATGAGGGAAAGTCCCTACAGAATAGTAAGCTTTGAAAGACTCTGGCATAACAAAATTTATTTCAATGAAAGAGAAGTTGATGGAACAATTACAAATAATATAGAACGTAGATATAAGAAGATGTGGTATGAGTACCAATGAGACAACTCTCCATCCGAGTCACAATTTGTAAAATTTAACCATTATAGGTCAAAGTACTGTCTTCAAAACAGAGCCTTGGCTCACACTGAACAGCAAGCTATAAAGGGCTTAAAAAATGACTAGTGTAAAAAATTCAAATGGGAAAACCAACTGTCTAATCTATATAAAAAAATGTACGTTTCAGTATTATATGTAAAGATTAGATTTGTTGAAATATTGAAAAGTTTTGCATTTATTATTTTAAACACAAACTTCTCTTTATTGTTTAGTATAATGTAATAAAAATATGTGATATGATTACCAGTAAGTCAACTAAAGTATCCACCAAAGATCAAATGACAAGAATGTGAATGTACAGCATTTTAACTATGAGGTAAGAAAGACTCTGGCATAACAAAATGTGAAACAATTCATTTCATTGTAAGAGAAGGAAAAAAAACCAAACGAAATGGAAAGGCACATATTTTTTCAAAGATCTTATTTGCAGTAAATAATGCTTCTAAACATGATTCTGATTTTAAAGTCTTTATATTTCAGAGAAAGGAAAACAGCCAAGAAAGGTACAGTCTTTTTTCCAACATTAAAAAAGTGGGAGAAATCAAGGGCTTCATGAAAGTTTTTATAGATGTTAAAACTTTTTACAAGTTCTTTGTTTATAAGAGTGTTTGGAATGTTTAATACACTACTGTAATTGTATTATTGTAGTGATGGGAAGTTTACTAAAACTTGTAATATGTTTGATTATTATTGTGATAAAACCATTTGAAAAAGTGTTCTTTTTATGCTGGAAGTTATCCTTGTGACTATAAAATCAAAACAAATGAATAACGTGCACTCAACAAACTAAATAAACAAAGTTTTTTTTTAAATTTCAGCCAAGAAAAAGAATGACAGATTTACCCAAGCATTTAGAAGGATTGATGGGTGAAGCTAACATGAAGTTTGCTAAAGGAGAATATGACGAGGCCATTTCTATGTGCTCAGAACTTATTAGAACAGGTGTGAATATATGTTTGTAAATTCATAATTTAAGTATTAGAAAGACAATGTTTGATACCATTAAATTTACTACATATTGATCCCTCATTGAGCAAAGTCAATTGTAATGCATCTTGAGGACATTTTAAAATTTAGAATTTCAATTTAAGTCTTGAGTTGAGATTTACGCCTAAAATATATAGTGTGTCTCCCTAAATGCAGTTAAAAGATAAGTTTTCTTAAATGTTGAAAATTTCAGTGATCATAAAAAAAAATCTGTTACAAACCATTTAAAAAGACCAAAATAAGTAGTAGAAAATAGAAAATAGGACTGTAGCATTTATATCATGTTAATTTTTTTTTAACCATATAGATATAATTTATTTTCAGCACCAAAAGCCATACAGCCTTTCCAGACATTGGCAATGATTTATGAAGAAATAGGAGATGTTGATAAATCTATGCAGGTATGATTTATAGAAATGGTAGAACACAATATACTGTGGATTCATTTTTATTCGTGGTATACCAATTTTTGTGGTTTTCGTGGGTCCACGAAGAATATCCTGAAAAATTTGTTTGGAGTCAGATTTTCATTTCCGGTTATGTTATGCAGTTCTCGTATAGTGTTGACTGGCGATAAACATTGCAACACAACACATGTTTTTATTGAAAGAAAATAAAAGTATTTTGATTAATTCAATAATAATAAAAATCAAATATCAGTGATAAATTACTTTTTAAAATTAAATTAAAATTGTTCATGGAAAGTAACTGCAAGTTGTTAATTATTGTATCATAGTTTGGATTACTGGTGATTAAAATTCAATAGGATTAAGTACGGGGATCAGAGCTCCAGATAAGCTGCGTATTTGCGTGATCACCAATACAAATAATAGAAAACCCAATGCAATTGCCCATTGCAGGGTTCAATAACCCAATTATTTCAAAGGAAAACCCAATTATATGCTAAAACCATGAGTTCTCAACCCTTTTATTGGCTACCATTTGCGTTATTTACCCTTATCTGTTTTTAGTTGTTGCGTAAATCTATTTTTATTATATTTATAATTGGAAATGTCCTTTCGTTCTATAAATAGTTCCCTGCATCAAGTAGCTGAAATGGGTCCCTGTTGGAATTTTCCCTTGCTCAAAAGGTACACGTGTTTTTGAAATCATTTCGATCTTCTCAGCGTTTATCCAATTAGCGTGTGTCATGTTGTCATATTTTTTTCAAATTGCTCGAGATTTATCATAACATAACCGTACATTGAATTAAAACGAAAGTGAATGTCAGCCAGTGTTTTTAGGAAGCGTCCGTCGAACGCATGGGGGTATTTGCGTACCTTAATGAGAACATTAATAAACACGGGACTTCGTCAAAAACTGAATCAGTTGCCGTTAGAAAATGTGTCATCTTTTAATTCTTTTATTTATTAATTCTCTATATTTTTTTTGTATGTCCTTTTTAATAAGATACAATTATAAAATCCAAACAAAATGTTATTTTTCAAGTTCTATACATTTTCTAATAGGTTGTATTATATTACATTTATATATATATATGAACTTATTGTTTGATAACTGTACTGTTGTATATTATATATGATGGATAAAAAAAAAGAAATAAAAAAAAAAAATTTAAAAAAAATAAACACGGGACTTCGTCAAAAACTGAATCAGTTGCCGTTAGAAAATGTGAAATGATATGTAATTGGAAACCAAGTTCTAATAAGGGATAACTTAACCCAGATTTATGTAAATTAAATAAAACAAAAACATTCAAGTATAATTAGAGTTTATATACTTTTTTTTTTTTTCGTTTTACGGTTAATGAGTGAATACACACACAGACATTCCTCTCAGAATTTTTATTTAAAGGTATATAAGAGAAAAAAAAAGATCTGAGATGAGTGCCTTGGAATACACATGTCCGTTTTTTACAGTTTACATAAGTTGTGAGAAAATACAAAACTGGCAGAAGGTTTAAAACGGGACACAAATTAAACCTACAATTGCTCGTCAGTGAATTAAGAAAATAAAACAGCTATAGCACATATTATTCAAAGAAAGAAACATATTTAAAATGGAAAAACTTTCAGGGTTGATATTTATAGATTATTACATGGCATTTTCCATATGGCCCTGGTATCAGCCCTAGACTCCATATCAAGCCAGAGGGCTTGATATGGGTCGTGGGCTGATACCATGGACCATATGGAAAATGACATGTAATAATCTATTTATCACATATTTTCAAGCAAGAGAAAATAAATAGCTAACACCAAATTATATTTGATATTTCATCAAAAATCAAAAAGATATTTAACCCAAAAAAAATTAAAAAAATGTATCACTGTGAGTTAAAAAAAAGTTTGTATCACAGTAGGTAAACAACGTTTTGTGAAAAGTTTCAGAAATAATTTACAATAAATATATTAATTCTAAGAATTGCAAATATTAAACGACTTTAAAGTGTTACATTTCAAATGTTAAAAAATGCTTAGGAAGATTCCTATATCACTACTCATTCCAGTGTGGCGTCATATATTTTTAAAATTCTTTATGACGTCAAAATTTTACGGGAACTTTTGTGATTTTCACTGTTGATTTCTACTTTTTTCTACTACAACAAATTCATAACTTTTTTAATTATTTTTCATTGTGTTCAACTTGTTTACAAATACTGTAAACCAACTTATTTTCGCGAGCGATTTATTTTCGCGAGCGATTTATTTTCGCGAGCGATTTATTTTCGCGACTTTCGCGAGTAGAAAAATAACTGGAATATAAATCGTCGCGAATAGGTAAACCTTCGATCTTTCCTTATTAAACTTCATCAAGTCAATCAGAAAATCGCGAAATTAAATAGCCGCGAAGTGGTCAAGACAGGATAAAACGCGAAATAAAGTATCCGCGAAAATAAGTTGGTTTACAGTAGTTTTTAGGCAGTTAAGCTGCCTTCTGCGAGCACCCTGGATTTGTGTGCTACCAATAAATCCTAAAATACGTGCCACTGTTATCATCTAGCTGGCTACTACATCATTTATAACTTATTGGACAGTTTTTTCATACTTTTCATTCTGGATTACAAAAAATATGACCAGAAAAACCTTAAATGATCATCCATTTTCCCAAAAATTTTGAGGTGCACAGGAAGTAGAGCACATTAGGAATCCTTATGTAGTTTAATTATTATCCCCTGAGCTTTTGGCTGAGATGTCAAAGAACAAATGTATGAAATATTTAATCGCCGAAACTCTCTAAAGACAAGTAGTTAAGATTTCCCAAATTGCAAAAGTCGTAGGAATATTGTTTGTCGTCAATACGTAGTCAACTACGTACAACTGATCACGCTGTTGGCGGCAAATTTTGAATTAGAAGACGAAATTTTCGTATCTTTTCAATTTGGACGCAGGGGTTCAAATTAGCGGTGGTCCGAGGTCTGCGACCTTCCAATTTTGCAGTCGTACTTTCTACTATGTAACTAGCTATGCCCGAGTCGACGGACCTTGAAAGAAAATTAAAAAAATAACTTTCTTCTTCTTCTTCCCGTTACGAGTCGCAAACGTTTGCAAATATTTTTACCAAAGTTTCCCAATAAACGATCTCAAACTTATTTTTATCATTACTATTCATGACAACGATGTTCAATTTGTTCAACCGCGAGCTTTATACAGAAAATTGCCGATAAATAATGTGTAAATCCGAGTAAAATTGCAGAGGCGGATTTAGGGGGGGGGGTTCCGGGCCCCCCTTTTTCGGAAAAAAATGTGGTTGCTTATATAGGGAATCACTGAAGCGTGACTGGAGCGGGCCCCCTCTTATGGCAGTCAGTGGGCCCCCACTTATGAAAATTCCTGGATCCGCCACTGAATTGTATGGCACTATCTGTCAAAAACAACATTGAAAATAAAATGGCTGCCGTGATATTACAATATCAGATCCGATTCTGGAAGCGGATAAGGGTATTCCTGTTTTTTTTTTAACAAAAAAAAGATTTTTAAATCTTTAAAAAAATTGAAGCAACATTGCCACATTTTTCATAATTATGTTTGCTTTGGTTTTTGGTTAACTGCCTACAGTGCTTACAGCGCTTTGATTGATTCAAACTCGGGGGCTTGATATGGATTTCGAGGGCTGATATCAATATCAGCCCCGAAGGCTGATAACCAGCCTTGACTTCCGGCTATTATTGGCCATGCAAAAACGTACATATCAGTACAAAATATGTGATAATGCCTAAATATTCAATAGTGTGTTGATGAAAAAACCCAATAAATTAAGGAGCTTGTTGGTGAAAAACCCAATCTAATATTAACTTGAGGAGTGAATTGGAATTGATTTTGCAATTAAAAATCTGTATCACCCAATTACATAAGAAAATGGTGGGTAAAAACCCCAATTTGTGAATTCTTATCTGGAGCTCTGGGGATATTGCCCGTAGGTAATATTGTTTATGACAGGAACATTTATTTTCACACCTTGTACTTATATGACTGTTTATTATACCGTGATTAGGGAAATAAGATTTCAATCATGTATCAATCATAGAGTTGTGAATGCCTCATAAAATTCCGACAAAAATTTATAAATTGTAAAACTAACAAATAATTAGTTGTCTCTGTTCATGAGTATAATCAAAGTTTTCAATGAACACTTTAACCTAGAATGATCAAGCGAGGATTTTGACAATTCAACATGACTTTTTCAATGAATTCCTTCTTTTTTGTTTTATTACCAAGGGGGTTATATCACATCCTAAATCAAACAGAAATTACCGAAAATAAATGAATCCACAGGATACTGTTTTACTTATTTCTATTAAGGAAACACCTTTATGTCAGTGGTATAATGAAAGTATAACTTTCTCAATTGAGAGATGATAGATTCATTACCTACCCTAGTCAGCAGCAAGCAGGAAGTGAAAAAATCTGTTTAGGTTGGAGTCGGTGTTAGAGTAGGTTGATATGTCATGTAACTCACTTTTCCTTTCAGCTTGTATATGTAGACTCTGACAGTCTAATGTGAAATATGCATGTACCGGTAGTATTTAGTCATCAGTGGTCTTTTCATTATTAAGAGAAAAAAACTTGATAGGTTGTCAAAAATAAAAACTTACATTTTGTTCTGATTTTGATAGCATTGTTTGTAACATTTTATCTTGCATCTGCATTCATTGTTCAATAATTTCAATAATAAATGCATGCAAAAAGTTTTGAATTTACACTATAAGTATTGTCTTTATCTCATAGAAAACTATTCTTAGAAATACAATTATTGTAAATAATTATATTTTATATTAGATTTGAAATTTAACATGAAGATTCTCAAACTTATCTGTACTTTCGTTTTAGTTTAGTTTGATAGCAGCTTATCTAAAACCAGCAGATGCAGATGCATGGATTAGATTGGCTGAAATGGCATTAGAGAAAAATGATGTGAACCAAGCCATTAAATTCTATACATATGGTATGTTGTTAATTCTAATTCTAAAATATTGTATTAGTCACTTCATTGTTGCTTTTTTATCAGGAATAAAAAAATAGAGTTTCTGAAATCAGGTATGAAGCTTCATGTGAGCATGCTTTACTATAAGATGGATTTTCACATGCACTGCTTAAAAAAATATCTTACCAAAGCTTATAGATATAATATCATTAGTGAGCAATACCTTACAGCACATCTTGTTCCAAGTTACAGTTTGAAATTATCTCTCTAAACTGATCAAAATGTGAAATGTTTAAGTTCATTGCTATTGAAAGTTTTTTCTGTTGTAAGTAGGAAGCAAATGTGTAATTAAAAAATATTCTTACCTTCCAATTCTACTGATTGACTTAATTTTACTTCTTCTGTAGAAGGTATGAACCCATGAACAAACATGGCAATATCACGAACTAATTTAAATATTAAAGTATTACTTTATTGTAGTGTTCCATAGCAAAACATTGACTTTGTCATATCGGCAAAAGAGGTATCCATCTTGTATTAACAACTTGTCATAACCACTTAGTCAACTTTAGTGAAATGTTCAAAGACTTTTCATTTACTTGATAGCATAATGCACCTCTCCTGATTATTTTCAGGGCTTTCCCCATATTAAAAGACAGTTCCCTACTACGTTTATCTATGTAAGAACTGTTACATTATAGTGTGTTATATTTTGATAGCTATTCGAGCTGATCCAAACAATACAGGAACTATGTGGGAACGCTGCAGGTTATTTGAGGAGATAGGTCATCACAAAAGGGCATTAGAAGGATATATCATTGTTCTGAAGCACCTACCTGAAGATGAGGCAGAGAAATATCTTCAGTTAGCTAGATCTGTTTCTAAGGTAAATAGACCAAATATCTGTCAGGGCTTTTCTAGAAAATACTATGTCCCCTCCAGGGACGGCACTTTTTTTTAACCCCCACCACCCACAGAAATGAAATTTAATTAGAACAGCACTCCCTTTGCATTTTGGTATTTCAAATACAACCACCCACATAATATTTAAAAAAATTGCCTTCCCTGGGGGGGACATAGTATTTTCTGGAACAGCCCTCACAGGGGTGCTAATAGATACATATTGACAACGCTGAATGGGAAAAAATGTAAAATAAAAGCTTGCATACTGGTTTGGACCTTGAATCATGAAATGTAAATCTCACTATTTCCTTTACATAAGTTGGACCATATTTTATTGTCTTTACCTTTTTTGCTCACCTGGCCCGAAGGGCCAAATGAGCTTTTCTCATCACTTGGCGTCCGGCGTCCGGCGTCGTTTTCCGTCGCCGTTAACTTTTAGAAAAATCTTCTTCTCTGAAACTACTGGGCCAAATTAATCCAAACTTGGCCACAATCATCATTGGGGTATCTTGTTTAAATAAAGTGTGGCGTGACCCGCCAAACAAAACAAGATGGCCGCCATGGCTAAAAATAGAACATTAGGGGAAAATGCAGTTTTTGGCTTATAACTCAAAAACCAAAGCATTTAGAGCAAATCTGATATGGGGTAAAATTGTTTATCAGGTCAAGATCTATCTGTCCTGAAATTTTCAGATGAATCAGACAACCAGTTGTTGGGTTGCTGCCCCTGAATTGGTAATTTTAGGGAAATTTTGCTGTTTTTGGTTATTATCTTGAATATTATTATAGATAGAGATAAACTGTAAACAGCAATAATGTTCAGCAAAGTAAGATTTACAAATAAGTCAACAGGACCAAAATGGTCAGTTGACCCCTTTAACAGTTATTGCCCTTTAAAGTCAATTTTTAACCATTTTTCGTAAATTTTATATATCTTTTACAAAAATCTTCTCCTCTGAAAATGTTGGGCCAAATTAATCCAAACTTGGCCACAATCATCTTTGGGGTATCTAGTTTAAAAAATGTGTGGCGTGACCCACCAAACCAACCAAGATGGCCGCCATGGCTAAAAATAGAACATAGGGGTAAAACGCAGTTTTTGGCTTATAACTCAAAAACCAAAGCATTTAGAGCAAATCTGACACGGGGTTACATTGTTCATCAGGTCAAGTCCTATCTGCCCTGAAATTTTCAGATGAAATAGACAACCAGTTGTTGGGTTGCTGCCCCTGAATTGGTAATTTTAAGAAAATTTTGCTGTTTTTGGTTATTATCTTGAATATTATTATAGATAGAGTTAATCTGTAAACAGCAAAAATGTTCAGCAAAGTAAGATTTACAAATAAGTTAACATGACCAAAATGGTCAATTGACCCCCTAAGGAGTTATTGTCCTTTGTAGTCAATTTTTAACAATTTTCATTAAATTTGTAAATTTTTACTACCGGTTACATTTTCCACAGAAACTACTGGGCCAAGTTCATTATAGATAGTGATAATTGTAAGCAGCAAGAATGTTCAGTAAAGTAAAATGTACAAACATATCACCATCACCAAAACACAATTTTGTCATGAATCCATCTGCTTCCTTTGTTTAATATTCACATAGACCAAGGTGAGCAACACAGGCTCTTTAGAGCCTCTAGTTTCAGTTGTAATTTAGCAGATTACGATTGTATAACATTTGAAGTTTTGTAAGACAGATGAGGCTAAATTAAATAAATATTTAAAAGGATTGTAGACCAAGATAACTATTGCATGCTGTTGAAGTTATAAAAAAAATGTATGGTTTTATTTGTTATAGTCTTATTATGAGATGGGAGAAAAAGAAATGGCAGTTAGTACCATGAAGAATGCATTTGAATCACATCCTGAATTTGTTACATCTGAAGGTGGGTTCCTTGAAGATAAATTATTGATATGAGATGAAAGTAGCAAGTCATGATACATTGTTGTTTTTTGAAAACTTTAATACCAATGCATGTTCAAAAAAATGCTGTGAAAAAAATAATGACAAAAAGGTTGTGATAAGGCACAACAATTTGGTTTACCTATAGCATAAGTTATATATATTACTGGTAAGCAAGTCAGAAAATATTCATCTGCTTGAATTGATTGAAAATTTCATATTTATTACACTTGTTGAGGAACTAATCAAACCAGAAAGAGTGAAGAATAACAAAATCTGGACTAGAAACCAGAGCTTTACACCAGGGAGATTTTAAGAAATAGTTCTTTCACTCTATGCTCATTTTAACATGGGTATATAGAGTATGGCATGATACCTTCTGGGACATTCTGATTTCTTATGACTTATTGACACAAGGTAATTATAACATTAACGATCACTCATAAATCTGTGGAAATGATTTTTATTTTATTATAAAACTTCATAGTGTATGCTAAGTGCTTCAATAAAATGCTTTACATGCAGATAAAACCTTATAGTAAGAAATTCAGCTTGTTTTGAGTTTATTTTCAGAGAGCCCCTGGTGTTATTAGTCATATATTCTCCATTGCAGATGTCAACTTATATATTGAGTTACTGTTAACAGATAAACAGTTCATTCAGACAGTAGAGGTTAGTGTTTATTTAGGAGGCGCATTACATTTGCGCGCATTACATTTGTGGGCATATAGGATTATAATTTTTTTACGTTTGCACCAGGGCTTCCAAAACAGTCATATATTCCGGTCAATTGTATAATGTCCGGTAAAAGTCTGGCTGCGCAAAGCATGAAACGGTCATGTACTTTTTAGTTGTCAAGTTTTTTTCGGTCTTTTTATCATAATTTAAGTTCATTTTGATCAAAACTTTGGCCTGTAACATCTGCATATTTCCAGTCATAAAAGTGACATGATGATTAATTACTATCAAAACATCCCCTACTTAAATACTTTCTAATTTTAATCAAGGCTAATTAGTTGTTGGACAGCTGAAATCTACCTGCTCAGGTGACGGGTAAACTATTTTCAGTTCTTGACATCGTATAAATTGATTGGTCTATTAACAATTATTTTCCTTTCAGAGGTTTGTATATAATTGATTTAGTCCAAAAGATTAAAATTATAAGACATACCTTTATAAACATGATATGATGAAAAATTTAAAAAGGTGTTAAATGAAAAATCGTCAGAACTACAGTGTATGAACTAGAACATGTGTGCGAATGTGCACAGGTGGGTAATTTAATTATGCATCCTTTATTTCTTCAAAAATGCTAAAAATTATCATTGATACCTGTATCTAACGTTGATTTCAAGTATTTTATTGAAGAAATAATGTGGTATAGCTTTTTACTCAGTCATACTTTGTAAACGATTACAGATTTTACGTATCTGTTTATGGTCCGTGTTTTACCATTGTCAACATCTGGTTTAAGAAAAATGAGATTTCAAAAATGAAAGTAAAGTTTTGACAACAACATTTTGCACAAATAAAGAGTCTAAGGCAAATATGAGCACACTGATTTGCACACTTTGAATGATCCACTGCCAATTTAACAGTTTATGTCAGAACATCAAATTCATATCAAAGTAAAGTTTAATTTTGTTTTTTATTTAATCTAATGTCAATCATTAGGATGGTCATCTGATTACCATAATTGACTTTTAGGCCTTTGTGACTTAGTCTTAGAGATTAAAATCAGGATCAGATATAAAATGTCGGGCTGGCTCAAATATTTTTTGAAAGCCCTGGTTTATGTGCATATTTTCGATTACATTTGCACACATTCATTTTACAGGTAAACTCAGGTAAAACTAAAAGTTATAACATATTTTTTATTTCATAATAAATTTGACAATCTTTTATTATTTTTTTAAATATTTGTTAATTCATTATAGTATAACTAATCGTCGTATTTGAATATCAAAAATAAGACAACGCGTGACCAAACTCCACTATGGATTAAACTCGTGCTGCGCACCAGTTTAATCCATGCATCGTTGGTCACACGTTGTCTTATTTTTGATATTCAAATACGGGGATTAGTTATACTTTTTATTACATTGGCAAATGGCTTTTTTTTATGAAATTAATGTAGAAAATGTGAGGAACTATATCTTTTTGCTACGCATTGACAATTTGTTTTGATCCTACGTTATCAACGACTTGACAACGCCTATTGTTGTATGACGTCAGAGAGTGAAATAACCATGTTTATTTCACATGTGAAATTATTGGTTTTTATTTAACTAGGAAATCAATGTAATTCATTGCAACCAATGTAATAAATTTATATATTGTTCATATTGAATTTTAAAACAATGTTGCCTCATTTTGTCTTATAAACAGCCAAGATTATGGTACTGTTACTCTATCTCTTGAGGCATCATGCACAAAAGCTTCAGAATTTAATATAAACAGAACATTTAGTTACTGTTCAAAATATATTCAACTTTATAGTTGACAGAAGACTTATGAGAATGACTTTAGAAAAAAATCGTTTTTTTTACACCATTTATATCTGATGTGTTTCTTGGATTAAAGCCACATGAACTAAAAATAATAACAATGATATAATTATAATTCCCTATTTTGAGAGGGAAACACAGTTATCTATAAAACTATTGCAGGCATTGATTGTCATTTTCTTTTTGAATTATAAATTTTAAATATCCCCTTGATAAATAAATTCCCGTTCTTCTTTTCCTATCTACCATATTCTTGTATTTGTTGACTACGACATTTGACAAATTTCAGCACTTTTGAATTTCCAATTATTATGGCACTGAAAACTGTTATTTAAAAGAGCACGATTTAAAACATGTCAAAACATCTATTGGTCTTTTTTTAAATATTTTCAGAAAGAGTGATAATATTTACATATACTGTAACATCAAACTTATATTTTTTTCAGGTTCTTGTAAAATATTGTGGTGTAAAGTTTACAACAAGTACAAAAGATGAATGGACTGCTGAAAATGCTATAGATATCAACACTATAACATCAGGAGAGATACAGCTAACTGGGTAAATGTTCATTACATACTTTATTCTTGTTGTTTATCACTTCTTAATAGCTACATAACATGTATATTTTGATTATGGTCCCTGAAATTAATTGGTAGAAAAAACATATTAGATAGACTGAAACTGAATAGCAACTCAAGATCTAGGAATTAATCAATATGTTGATACCAATACAAAATTATTTGTTTTACCTATATCACAATTAAAGCAAACCTTATAAAATTTGTGTGCATTATATTGATTTTTATTTATTAACAACAGTAATTTTTGTCCAACAAAATTGATCAATAGACAATGTTTTGGCATATACAGTGACTGGGTATTTGCTGCTTCTCTGTTCACAATACTGTGAGTCAGAGTAATGTCATGTTCTCGTCCAGAAATGCATTTAATATGTCTTAAGACAGCAATTCAACATCTTCGTCATCATCTATTCAACAGAAATTCTTCTCCAAGCTTTTCCAGAAGAGGGGTTGGAAGGTACTTTATCTTAGGCTATCAATCATAGGATTGCATTTTACTTTGCATACAAAACCACACTATTTGCACTTCCTGACCTGCCCCCTCCCATACAATAATAATTTAAGTGTCTCCAACCCCCTATATATCTTTTTCTGGAAAAGTCTTTCATTGCAATGTGTCAAATTTTATGCATAAATACCAGATTAGCAGATTAGGATCCCTGAAACTATAATCTGCTCTCATTCCAGATGTAATTGTCCAGAAATGATTCCTGTAGATCTTCGTACAAAGCTTGCTACAGCCATGATCAATCTAAAATTAACAGATATCAGCAAGGTAAAATCTTCCTCTAATCTTTGTACAAAGCTGGCTGTCGCCATGATTAATCTAAACTTAACAGATATCATTAAGGTAAAATCTTTCTCTAATCTTTGTACAAAGCTTGCTGTAGCCATGATTAATCTAAAATTAACAGATATCATTAAGGTAAAATCTTTCTCTAATCTTTGTACAAAGCTTGCTGTAGCCATGATAAATCTGAAATTAACAGATATCAGTAAGGTGAATTCTTCATCTAATCTTCGTACAAAGCTGGTTACAGCCATGATCAATCTAAACTTGACAGATATCAGCAAGGTAAAATCTTCATCTAATCTTCGTACAAAGCTGGCTGTAGCCAGGATAAATCTGAAACTAACAGATATCAGTAAGGTAAAATCTTCATCTTATTTTCGTACAAAGCTGGTTACAGTCATGATCAATCAAAACTTGACAGATATCAGCAAGGTAAAATCTTCCTCTAATCTTCGTACAAAGCTGGCTGTAGCCATGATCAATCTAAAATTAACAGATATCAGTAAGGTAAACTCTTCATCTAATCTTTGTACAAAGCTGGCTGTAGCCAGGATAAATCTGAAATTAACCGATATCAGTAAGGTAAAATCTTCCTCTAATCTTTGTACAAAGCTGGCTACAGCCATGATCAATCTAAAATTAACAGATATCAGTAAGGTAAAATCTTCATCTGTGTAGCCTAGTTTTAAAAAAAATTCAAACTTTATTCAAACTAATTGCTATAGATTATAGCAAAATTGAGAATGGAAATGGGGAATGTGTCAAAGAGACAACAACCCGACCATAGAAAAAACAACAGCAGAAGGTCACCAACAGGTCTTCAATGTAGCAAGAAATTCCCACACTGGGAGGCATCCTTCAGCTAGCCCCTAAACAAATATATACTAGTTCAGTGATAATGAACGCCATACTAATTTCCAAATTGTACACAAGAAACTAAATTCAAAATAATACAAGACTAACAAAGACCAGAGGCTCCTGACTTGGGACAGTCGCAAAAATGTGGCAGGGTTAAATATGTTTGTTAGATCTCAGCCCTCCCCCTATACCTCTAGCCAATATAGAAAAGTAAACACATAACAATACGCACATTAAAATTCAGTTCAAGAGAATTCCGAGTCTGATGTTAAAAAATGTAAGTTAACCAAAGAAAATAAACAAAATGACAATAATACATAAATAACAACAGACTACTAGCAGTTAACTGGCATGCAAGCTCCAGACTTCAATAAAACTTACTAAAAGATTATGATTTCATCATATGAACATCAGGCACAATCCTTCCCGTTAGGGGTTTAGTATCATACCGTCATAACATATATGAGAAGAACATAACCCGTGTTATAGGCATATTTTGCGTTTATATAAATGCCAAAGATCAATTTCACTACAAGACAGATTTATGAAAACATTTAAGCATTGCTAAATAACTAATTTACTTGAATTTAGATGTTGCTCAGAAAAATTGTCTTTTACAAGTTACATTCACTATAATTTACAATTTTAGCGGAGGCCGTCATAGACAGTTTTGTCCAGCTAAACGTTTGTGCCTCTAGCAGTGTGTCAAGTTTTCATTATGATTATATTTTATTTACAGGATATGATAGAACCAATATTTCAAGTAGAAATAGAAGAGAATGGTGATCTGTATCTTGACATAGCTGAAGCTTATATGGATATAAAATGTTACAAAGAAGCCAAAGGCATTCTAGAGCAGCTTGTAGCTTCTACAAACTATAGTCTTGTAAGTCAATTTCAGTATGAAATTTTGTGTGACTTTCTTACCCTGAAAGTGTTTTGGTTTTAAAACATTTGTAAGTCAGCCAATCTGATGTTGGATTTATGTCTTAGCATGTGCATGTTTATAGTATGATTAGTTGTTTTATATGTATTTGAAATTAAGAAATATCTTACTTTAGTCAAACAAATGTTTTATATCTTCTGTGACTCTTTAAATTAATCAGATTTCACATTGTTCATTTGTATGGTTTTATAGGCAGCAGTATGGTTAAAGTTTGCAGAGTGTTTAGATCATTTGAAGGATATAGATGCTGCTGTGACAGCATTCAGTCATGTTGTAGAAATGGCACCATCACATGTTGGAGCCAGAATGTCATTGGCAATGTTACATCAACAACAAGGAAAGCATGATGAGGCACTTAAAGCTTTATCTCAAGGTATGTTGAGACATCTGTGTGAATACATCTTCAAATTTCTTTTTCAAATGGGTTTGCTTATTAGAGTACAAGTTTTTAATATTTGTGATAAAATGAATCTGCCATATTGAAATTAACAACTGAAGCATCCAAAATGTATCACATTGCAATTGTGCATTAGAAAGTTAGAAGCTTTAAAGTGTATGTTCAACAGTAGAGTTTATAAGTTTATCTTTTTTTTTTTTTTTTTTTTTTAAAGTTTTATACTTTGGAGATTCAAATTATAAAGTTTTTAATTATATTTTTTTTTCTGATACTAATGATAAAGTTTTAAATTGTTATTTTTTTCTGACCGGCGTTAACTCTCTTCTCATTACTATTTTATTTCATTCAAAACCTGGTAGATTTAGTGCAGAATGTATAAGGTTATCCTAACAGATAATAACATGTATTACATTGTTATTTATAATTTCAGAAAACCCACCACATCATTCATTATCCAAACAAGTAAGTTGTAATGGTGTTTGATCCTTAGCAATAGCATGAACGAAAACATTCAGAAGTTATAGTTACATTAAAAAGAAGGTATGATGAAGAAATAAACATACAAAATTTAATTTAATATGAAGAGGGGCATAAAGGGGGGGGGGGGGGGGTATCTGCACAGAAGAATGCAAAATAAAATTGCTATTTCACGATGAACAAAAATTCAAAATTTCTTGCATGTTGATCTTCTACATATTTCACAAAACATGGCTGCACGTGAATTAAAAATGGCAAAACACTTGGATGAAAATAACCCTTTACCACCCTGTATGAAGAACAACCATTTATCACTTACAAAAGTAGATCTGCATTGGTGATATTATTATAGTATTTATATCTCTAATGCAGGAGATCTTGAGTTCAATCCCAGGCTTGGTCAAGCTGATGACTTTCAAATTAGTATTAGGCTATTAGCTGCTTCCCCACTAAGCTGAACGCATTTATGAGTAAAAGTAAAAACTGGTTGGCTTTAATTAGATTGATTTGTCTGAAAATGGTTTTAAATCTTCCAGCAGACTGATTAACTATCAAATCAGACTCAGTGTCTGCTGAATATAATCATTTTACAGTGAAACCTGTTTAAACCTAACCTCTTTGGGACTTAAGATTTTGTTTGGTTTTGGCCAATGTTCGGTTTTATCAGGTTCACAACCATACAACTTGATATGACGGTGCTTTATAACATGTTTGGTTTATACAGGTTTTTGGTTTGTGCAGGATTCGGTTTAGCCAGATTTCACTGTATAACATTATCTCCTCGAAATTTACATATGATATTTCCTGCTAGTCAATAAACAATATTCCTATAAAAAAATTAAAACCCTTTGTCTTACATTAAGGTTATCACAGAATGTTTGGCAATCAGAATAAGAAGCCTATGCCAAGTAAAAAGTCGTCATCTTTTTATGTTTAATTTTTTTTTTACCAATTCAGTAAAATGGTAAAATCAAGTAGAAATTGCATGAATTATTTTGCTTATTGATAATTCAAAGTCATGCTTCATAGCAGTCCCAAAATAACAAATTTAAAAAAAAAAAATGATTGATTAAATACATATTTGATGTTAATAACTTTGGATTAAACTGCAAGTAACTTTTGAATGATGAATAGGAGTCAGGATTGATCAAATAATTTTGCGTTTATTAATATCAATGTAAATGTTTGTGTTTTATAGGAACAGACCTTACTGCTACATAAATGTCATCTTCTGTTGTCACAAAATAAACATGATGAATTGGTTCAGTCCTGTAAACTATTGATGTGTCACATGTTTAAAGATTTAACATCTCCGTCTTTTCTCAGAGGTCAGTATATATTATATATATATTAATTTTCTTACTTTTAACATTCATTCCTTTCTACTTATTTCATAGGAAAAACCAGAGATGTGTTTTTAATTCACAAATTCTGTTTTCTATAAGATTCATTTACATAAAAGCTCATAAGCTTATCTTTATGTTTCCATGATGTTGATTCATTATGCATTCACTATTGAAATAGATTGCATTTGATGTCAGAACATTTTAATAGCTAACATCCAAAAACCTAAAGATGTCATGTCAGTTGAAAACAAATGTTAATGTTTGATTTAGTACAAAAAGAATACTTTTTTTTTCAGTTGTATTCAGTTTTAAAACCAAGAAACATAAACTAGATTATTTATCCGAACATTTGAAAGAAGGAAAAAGTAAGTTATTATTTTATCTTGCAAATATCATGAATATTATTCATTGTTTGAAAATTCAACTTTAAGGAAAATTAAAATTTAAACCTACTGTGTAATTTGGACCTTTTTCTGCCAGATATATGTCATTTTATTGTATTCTATTCAAATAATCAGTTTTTGTCCCGCCTTGACAAAGTAAAAAATCGAGTCATAGGTATGCTGTTTTGGGCATCGGCGGCGACAATGGCGATGGCTTCAACAATGTATTAGTTTGTGATTAGGTCTAGTTTATGGTGAACCACAAGTGGTAGGTCAATCATATTTGGTATGCAGTTGTATAAGCATTGTCACATCTCATTTCCATGTAGATTATTTGGCCCAGCCCCCTCAGTCATGGCCTATTGACTTCAAATTTTTTTCTTATTTTACATGTATTAGTTTGTGATCAGGTCAGTTTATGAGGAACCACAAGTGGTAGGTCAATAAGATTTGGTATGCAGTTGTATAAGTATTGGCATATCTCATTTCCATGGAAAATATTTGGCCTCCCCCCTCAGTCACAGTCTAATTACTTTGAAACTTATCTTAGTTTACATGTATTAGTTTGTGATTAGATCAGTTTAAGATGAACTTCTAATGGTAAGTCAATGATATTTGGTATGCAAATTTATTTGCATTTGCAAGTATCTTTTCCAAGGAGATTGTTTAGCCCCATCCCCCTCCTCATGGTTCATTGACCTTGAAACTTTTACATAGTTTACAAGTTTATGTTTGTATTTAGGTTTGGGAACTACTTATAATGAGTCAATGGTAATTGGGTATGCAGTTATATTAGCATTGGCACATCTCATTCACATGGAGATTTTTTAGCCATGTAATTAGGTCATGGTTCTTTGACTTTGAATATTTGCATAACTTGTGTAAGATGTTAAAGTATTGCTATTTTGATTTCAACATTTGCATAATCAAAATTACAAAAAGGCTAGACATATCTCTGTGATAACAGTTTATAATATAATATTATCTACAATTAATATAAATATGAACATCTTATTTCAAATGTAAATGTGACATTTTCCAGGTGCATTGAAGACAGAGTTATCAGTCGATGATATCTGGGATGTGTTTGTAAAAGTAAGTTGTGTTTGACGAAGATTTAAAGTTTAATCATATCTTTCAACATCTTTGACAAAGTCAATGATCTAGATGTTGACCTCTATAAATCTTTTGAGTATTTTTGTCATTCATTTTTCTGCATCATTGATGTATATTCCCACATCACCTTTTGTTCATACTTTTAGAAAATAGTGGATAAACGACTCCAGTATACTGTTTAACCCCTTTTAAATCCGTCACATGAATTCTTTGTGAAATCTTTATTTGTGAACTACAAATCAAGGCTTCCTAAAATTTGAAATGAGGGCTCATGTACTCATTCTATACCATATAATACATTTTTTGTTCTTATTGCCTATCATCTTCCTATTTACCAAGAACTTTAAAATTACTCTTAATCATATTGCCCATGTATGAAAAAATTGTCAGGTTTTTCTCAAGAACAAGAAACCAGAGCACACTAACATTTGGTTGAAACATTCATGTCAGCATGCTTTGCTGTGGGATACATTTAAACATCCATTGCAGTTCAACTTCATGTTTACCAGAAATATTATACTTATAGCATGGTATAATGAGTGAGCAGTAGTTATTGGGTGTTTTATATTCTTTTTATGCCCCATTTATAGGCATTATGTTATCTGGTCTTTGCTTACCGTACGTTTCTCCGTCTGTCATCTTTAGGTTAAAGTTTTTGGTCAAGGTGGTTTTTGGTGAAGTTGAAGTCCAATCAACTTTAAATTTAGTATGTTCCCTATGATATTATCTTTCTAATTTTTATTCCAAATTAGAGATTTTTCCCCATTTCCACTGTCCACTGAACATAGAAAATTATAGTGCGGATTGGGAATCCGTGTACTGGGGACATATTCTTGTTTATATTCAAAATGTATCCTTCTCTTTACCACACATATTTGTTTATTGGTTAAACATAGTGTTTTTTCCTAAAACATGTTCTGTTTTCCTACAAAACAATTTTGAAAGATAACTATTTATCTAGTATTTAAATTTTTAGATTTTGCAAGTTATTTAGACAATATAGGCTTTCCAACAGTCAGTACTTCTCATCATACATTTTTATTATGTGTATGTGATGTTTAAAAGATCCTATATTGGAAAAGTACACAGCCATTTCCTTGTTCTATTAATAAGTAACTCTCCATATATCTTTATAGGTTTATGAAACATTACATGGTTTAAAGCGTTATGATGATTTACTTGAATTATCAGTATTTGCAATGAATTGTCCTTACATTTTGGATGATGTCAGAAAATCTAAGGTAAGTGTTGACATTTAACAAATCCAAGTCTTTAAGTTCTTAGTTATTTTTTACGTTTACAAACTAGAGTAAATAAAGATTAACCCCTAACGGGTAGGATTGTGCCTGATGTTAATGATGAAATCATTATCTTTCAGTCAGTTTAATTGAAGTCTGGAGCTGGCATGTCAGTTAACTGCTAGTAGTCTGTTGTTATTTATGTATTATTGTCATTTTGTTTATTTTCTTTGGTTACATCTTCTGACATCAGACTCTGACTTCTCTTGAACTGAATTTTAATGTGCGTATTGTTATGCGTTTACTTTTCTACATTGGTTAGAGGTATAGGGGGAGGGTTGAGATCTCACAAACATGTTTAACCCCGCCACATTTTTGAGCCTGTCCCAAGTCAGGAGACTCTGGCCTTTGTTAGTCTTGTATTATTTTAATTTTAGTTTCTTGTGTACAATTTGGAAATTAGTATGGCGTTCATTATCACTGAACTAGTAAATATTTGTTTAGGGGCCAGCTGAAGGACGCCCCCGGGTGCGGGAATTTCTCGCTACATTGAAGACCTGTTGGTGACCTTCTGCTGTTGTTTTTTTATTTGGTCGGGTTGTTGTCTCTTTGACACATTCCCCATTTCCATTCTCAATTTTAATATTTGTTTTCCAACTTACATAATTATGTCTTACAGAGAAATAGAATTTCTATGATATGTTACCATATAAATTAATGTTACAAGTATTAAGGGAATAAAGTTGTTTTGAATACAGAATTTTATTGTTTGAAGAAGTGAATTAAATAAAGGAAGTGTAAGTGTTCATACACTGTAAGCAAAGAATTGTTTACAGCTTAGTTTTTGTGGTTCTATTTCAGCAAGCAGAGTTCATGTGTTTCCTAGCTTGTTTACTGACAAAAAATGGAAAATTTGCCTTCAGTTTTATAAGAGATTTGTGTTATAAGGTTTGTATAAGCTATTTTATAAAACTTTAAGTACAGAGGGCAATTTTAAATTGTTAAACAAACAAATTTTTGACAAAACAACTAAATCAAATATCCAATAAGATCAAATTTCCTCAATCCACAAAAATTGGTACCCAAAGTATAACTGACTCCAAACATGAATACGATCTTGTTAAACTTCATTCACATCAAATCTGAAATCGATGTCTATGCTGATAGCAATAGTTTATTTACTTCTTAATTTTGAACTTATTTAAAAGCAGCTTACTAAATTCTTCATAATGAAAATTTCCAGTGATTTAACCGAGTTGATCATTTTTAATCTTTTTTTTTAGGATCCAGATAATAATCAAGTATGGAATTTATTAAATCAGTGTTTGTTGATCAGCACAGAAAGCAGACATAATAAATTTTCCCTCAGATATCTAATACAGGTATAGTTCAATTTTTTTTTTTTTTTTTTCATTTTTTATTGAAATCTGTACATTTATTAGTAATGAAAACATCAAGTTAATAAATAAAAAAAAAGAAAATAAAATAAATATAATGTTCTGATGAATATTTTTGATGTTAGTTCACAAATCAATATTCTATCATGTTTGTCACATATGGATTATAATAGGACTTTGATTACAATCGAACAAATGAGTAAATTGAATCCACAATTTGTAGAAATTCTCATGTTTATTGTTTCTTACTGCTATACACTTCTCTAAATTATAAAGATCTATAAAGGTACCGGTATATTAAGGATATCCATATTTTTGTTCCCACAAAAACTGTTCCATACTCTTTCAGTGTTGTATGAGAGCACACATTGAGAAATGATTGTACTGGCTTTCTGTCATAAGTCATCTTTTTTAAAGAAAAGAAATAAACAATTAGTATATGAGTCAGATATTGAACCCAAATAGTGTCAAATTGGTTGTTAACAACACAGATTATAAATTTTTCTCAAACTAAGTTGTTTATTTACAATTTCTTAATTTTTGTCATTTAGTTTAGATTGTTTAGTAATGCAAGCTATTGTGTCACAAATGTTTGCAGGTATGGTTGCAGAATCTCATGTTATCATTTCTATTCAAACCTCTGGGATTATCTTAAAAATTAATTCAGATTCCTAATTCTTGGAAAGTTACAATAATTCTTTTAAAAAAAATTCTGATCCTTTGTCTAAATTAATCAATATAATTTTATTTTGTTTGTAGAATCCAGATCATATACCAGTGGCTTTGTTAAATGGTCATAATGCCTCAATATCTGGAACATATATGTATGCTTTAGGTTAGTAATAAGGTGTAAATATTCTTTAGCAAAGTTTGTAATAAAGTCATAAGCAGATAAACCTTGTACTAATGAATGAAAAGTTATTATTATACCCCCGCTTTAAAAAAGGGAGGTATACTGTTTTTCCTCTATTTGTCCTTCCGTCAGTCCGTCAGTCAGTCTGTCCGTCCCATGAATATTTTTTCTCAGGAACTACAATACAAGGATTTCTGAAATTTGGTTTCAGGGTTTATCTAAGTCAGCTATACTGTGTGATGCGTTTTCAGATTGATCACTTGACAACTTCCTGTTTACCGAACACTTGTATGATTTTACACGTGATAGCCAAGTTGAAAATTTTCGTCACATTTTTCTTAGGAACTACAATTCATGGATTTCTGAAATTTGGTTTCAGAATTTATATAAGTCAGCTATACTGTGTGATGCGTTTTCAGATTCATCACTCGACAACTTCCTGTTTACCGAACACTTGCATATTTTTACACTATTTATATTATCCACTCGCAGTTTCACTTGTTTGTTTTATTATGTCTCTCATATTTTCTGTTATACTTATTCTTTGGGAAGCTTGATTTGTATTATAATTTATTTTGTCAGGTGAATATGTAGCAGTAATGAGAGCGTGGCCAGACAATCCATTGGTCAGTCTGTGTATAGGAATAACATTCATCCATCTTGCAGGACAAAAGTTCTCTGCTAAAAAACATTTCCTTTTAACACAGGTAAGCACATCTTTTATTGAAAAGTAATTGTATTAAATATTCTGTTACACGATGCCATATGTGGGATTCAAACTAAGTCCCTCAGTATTGATAGGATTTCGACTGCTGAGACTACTTGGCCATCAAGGCCCCATCAAACTTAGTACACATGATAATCTTATAGTGAAAAATATTAAAAGGAAACTTCAATTCAGGGTTTGCAGTTAAATAGATATGATTATGTGATGGTGTGCTTGAGTAACCATGACATATATTCTTATTTTATGGGATAGTTTTAGTGTTAACTGAGATTGGAATTAATTTCTTCCTTCAAAGACATTTATTTATTAGAATGCTTTCTATGAAATATATTTAAAGGATCATTTGTTACTATGGTATATATTCTTGTTCATGCAAAAAATCTGTGAAGATATGAGTTTATTAATGAAAAACACCAACTGTGTGAATTGATACCACATTAAAAATAAGTGCATTTGAGTTATCTCCCTTTGCCAAGGAGAGACCAAGAATTATTTATTTCAATCAGTATGCTTATCAAATACACATGTACAACTTCTTTTTGTTCCTTTTTTCGCCGTATTTGTTTATATTTAAATAATGAAAAATAACTCACTTAAACTGCACCTCAATATTCTTTGAGCTTGTTAGTGTTTAACTTTCACGCCACATGCTCAATTTAATCTTCTCTTACTGATGAGGCAGGTGATCATTATATTTTGCAGTGGATTTTCCAGCAAACGATTTTCTATTTTTAGAAAAAAGATATTGACATATTCATAATTGAGGCTGAGACATAAAAAGATTGCAATTTATTTTTGTCCATTTTGCATTTTTCACATTTTTTTTTATGTTATAATACTTCCATATAGATTGTTATAGTTTAATTTAAAGTTGAAAGTTAAGTAATTTAATAATTTGCAGGGTCTGGCATTTCTGAATCATTATTTGGAATTGAGAGGTGAAACTCAGGAACCATATTACAATATTGGTAGAGCATTACACATGTTAGGTAGGTTTCTTTAATAATAATGTTATTGTTTCTCTTGCTACAAAAGCATGTAAGTAGTAACAAGTGAGAATGGGATATCGCTTGATATCAACTGGAGTTATTTAATTCCAATATTATAAAAAAAAATAGCCCTCCACAAGTTTATAATTACTATTCAAAATTCTTTTATGGTCAACACTTTCAATGTGTAAAAATTCAAAATTCCACAAAATGTTGATCTAGCCTGTTGCACATTCCAGTATGATATCAGATGTCCTTTTCCTCTGTCAAACTTTGACATTATACATTTTTTAAAAGACTTTATGTACTCTTCAGAATGTAATAAAATTTGATTAAGGGGAGATTTTCAGGTGTAGTGTGTGAGTGTTTTGTATATCATTGAAGAAATCACATATATCTGTTGCCATGGAGAAATTTAAATCGTCTTAACCTTTGAAATTTATAATTGACCTAATGAAATGCAGCAATGTTGTCTTCTGAGCCTGGATGTACCAATCAAATTTATGCAGATTTTCGTATCACTTTTTCGTGATACAAGGAATGTTTATTCATGCAAGAAAAAGATAACAGGCCATAATCATAAAATATTGTATAACTCCTATAGCATCAGCATTAATATCTATTCTTTAGTTAAAGATTTAAGAGATAGCTGTATTGTATTTGAAGCTTTGCCAACGTCCATCAGTACTATTACTGTCGCAGATTTAGTTTACCTGGCGACGTATAGGAGAGACAGGTAAACAGGTATTTGTGACAGTAAAATTACTGGTGGATGTCCGCAAAGCTTCAAATAAAATACAGTGAGCTCTTTTCTAACGCAAAACAAATTCACAATAAATTTCAATCATTACTTCAAAAATTTTCATTAAGATGTTCCGGGAAAAGATGTTATCTTCTTTGGTCCCTAAACTAGGTGATTTTATAAGTATGCTTCCGGCATTAAACATAAACACCAGGTGTTTATTGGCTTCTTGGCCTCTACAGGATGTAATGAAATTTGATCAAAAGATTTGTAGGTGCAACATCTGTGTTTTTATACGATCTAAAAAAAAAAGAAAAAATTGGTCGTATATTAGTATCACATTGTCCTTGTTGGCGTCCGTGTCGTCCGCATTGTCAGCGTTGTCAGCGTTGTCAGAAGACTAATGATTTCCGGATAATAACTTAAGTATCAGTGAATAGAATTCAAAAAAATTTTAACACAATGTTTATCACCACAAAAGAAAGGGTGGGATTGATTTTTGGTGTTATGGTCCGAACAGTTTAGGAATTAGGGGCCCAAAGAGGCCCAAATTAAGCATTTATCTAGTTTCAGGACAATAAGTTGTGTATAAGTGTTTCAAATTGCTCTGAAATTGTACCACAATGTTCAATACCATTAGGTTGAAGATTGGGATTAATTTTGAAGGTTATGGGGCAAACAGTCTAGGAATTAAGGGCCAAAAAGAGGCAAAAACTAGGATTTTTGTCGAGCCTGTCACGTTTGATGCAGAAAGCTCGACATAGGGATAGTGATCGGGCAGCGGTGGCGGCTGCGTTAGCTAACTTTTTAAAAGCTTTATATTTTAGAAAGTGAGAGACCTGGATGCTTCATACTTTGTATATAGATGCCTCATGTTACGAAGTTTCCGTAGGTCACATGTCAAATGTCCTTGACCTCATTTTCATGGTTCAGTGGTTATAGTTAAGTCTTTATGTTTTGGTCTGTTTTTCTCATACTTTATGCAATAGATCTACTATATTTGTTGTATGGAATGATTGGAAGGTGTACATGTCTAGCGGGCAGATGTCATCTGACCTTGACCTCATTTTAATGGTTAAATGAGTGGTCAAAGTTCAGTTTTTGAGTTTTGGTCTTTTTATCTAATACTATATGCTATAGGTCAACTATATTTTGTGTATGGAAATATTGTATGATCTATATGTCAGTCGTGCAGGTTTTAGTTGACCATGACCTCATTTTCACAGTTCATTGCTCAGTGTTAAGTTTTTGTGTTTTGGTCTATTTTCCTTAAACTATAAGTAATAG
Organism: Mytilus trossulus; assembly: GCF_036588685.1. Taxonomy (NCBI): domain Eukaryota; kingdom Metazoa; phylum Mollusca; class Bivalvia; order Mytilida; family Mytilidae; genus Mytilus; species Mytilus trossulus. The sequence goes on from NC_086373.1 coordinate 97,982,537, forward strand.
GTCAACCATATTTGTTGTATGGAAGCATTGTTAGCTGTACATGTCTGCTTGGCATGGTTCATCTGACCTTGACCTCATTTTCATGGTTCATTGGTCTTTGTTTAGTTATCTTGGTTAATGTTAAGTTTATGTGACAGTTTTTAATAAAGCTTGTACTTAGGACTATCAACATAATATCAATGATAAGTAAAGAAGGCGAGACATTTCAGTGTGTGCACTCTTGTTGTAATTTTGAGACAATAACTTATGTATAACTGTATGGATCTCTCTGACATTGTACCACAAGGTTCCTTATAACAAAAGGAAGGCTTTGATTCAGTTTTGGGTTAATATCCCTGAACATTAAGAAATAAGGGGCCGAAAAAGGTCCAAAAAAAAGCATTTTTTCTAGTTTACAGATAATAAATTGTGTTGAAGTGTATGGATCTCTCTGAAATTATACTACAAGTTTTCTTACTAGAAAGGAAAGGCTGGAATTGAGTTTTGGGGTTCTTGCTTCAAGGGGGTTTCAATAAGTAAGGGGTCAAAAAGGGGCCCAAATAAGCATTTTTGTAGTTTTCAGTCTATAACTTTTATATGTATAAATCTCCCTGAAATTATACCACAAGTTTCCATACTGCAAAGGGATGGTTAGGAGGTGGGTATTATGGCTCAAATCATTAAGTAATTAGGGGCAAAAAAGGTGGAAAACAAGGGTTTTCTGGTTAAAGGACAATTTAGAAAATTTGAAAGCAGTGAAAGGGAGGTAATCCAATTTAAATTTAAAGAACACTGTAATACTGTTTTTCCCTTTAGATATATGTAAAAACCCAAATGTTTTAAAATTTAAAGAATTGATGAATACATCAGATTTATTCATACTTACTGGAATAGCAAAATTTTGTAAAAGTGTTATTAAAACCTTTTAATACATGTGCTTAATCATGTTACTATATTTTGTACTTCCTGTCAAATATCTGTATTAATTATATATACTATTATTGCACCTTTGTTAACCATGTTCTAAAGTAAATATGTAAATATGTTCATACTTTTATAGTTTGTTAAAAAATGTTGTACTAACATACCCCATGTGGGGGCTTTAGTGAAATAAAATGTCTTATGTCTTATGTCTTATTTTATGTTATATATATGTTTGATTACTTGATTACCTCCCTTACACTGATTAGAAAGTATGTATTTAGAAATGATGATTGTCTTGAGATGTGTAGCTGTAAATGTATTTTAAAAGTTACTGTGAGTTAATATTAATTTTAACCATGATGTATTTAAATGAGTAGTAATTGTTGCCAGCTCCATTAGAAATTTGAATTGAGATTTTTTTTGGAATAGGGAATGGGGGGAGGTGAAAAAAAATTTGGGAGTGGGGGTGTACATTTTTTCTCATTTCAGATTTCAGAAACTAAAAAGATTTTTACTTCAAATATTTATTCAACAGCAAAGTTTATTGCTCTAAAGCAAAAAAAAAATTTCAAGTTCATTAGACCACATTCATTCTGTATCAGAAACCTTTGCTGTGTCAACTATTTAATCACAATCTAAATTCAGAGCGGTATCAAGCTTAAATGTTGTGTCCATTCTTGCCCCAAATGTTCAGGGTTTCGATTTCTGCAGTGCTATAAAGCTGCGCCTTACAGAGCATTTGGTTTTTGCTTATTATTGTAGAAAAAACATGTCAATGCATTCTGCAATTCAAAATGTTGGCTTCCATTGTTACAGACAACAAAGACAAGAGAATTTTACGCTTTCTGACATCCAATCAGAATCATTGATACAAAATAATTGCATTAGAATAATATTTGATATGGTGTTGCATGATTGATTGATTGTTGGTTTCTTAATGTCCAGTGGCAAATATTTCATGCATATTCAGGACGACTTGGTGTTGCATGAGGATCATTTATTAAAAAATCAGAAATTTTTATGGGCAGTTTTTATTGCAAATTTTGAAGACAGACAAAAATGTGACATTAATTATTTTTCAGAAAGTCTGCATGTTAATATATGTATAAGTATCAGAATGCAAGTTCTTATTATTGGCATAGATTAAAACCTTCCAATAATTTCATCATTTACAGAAGTCTCAACTACATGTTATTTGTTATTTGTCAATACCCTACCAATTAGTCACATAATGACCGTCATATTTTCTAGCCAACAGTTTTCATCAGCTCACCTTACATATGTCCTTTAGGCATATAGACATTACTTAGCTGAAATGATACTTGCAGTCTTTACTTAAAAAGTAGTGTTTCAGTCAGTGTTTTGCATTTGTGCCGATCTGCATTTTATTTAAGCTGATTTTTCTTTCACTTGTCCTGATTTTATGTTTTCATTTGCGCTGATTTGTGTAAATTACAGGTGAATGTTTTTTTTATTTATCCTTATAAACACCTACCATTAGACAGTTGCACATATGTTATGTTATGCAAATGAAAGATCTAAAATTTAAAAATTGGTGTAAATGTCATATGCCTGTTTCAGAAGTAACAATGTTTTGGAAAAATAATTATTCCTCCTGAAAACTTGTAAAGTGGTAAATATTAAACTGTTTTGGCATTATATATTTTGTCCTGTTTTGGTTTACTGTAATTTACCAAGAACAATAATGAAATTGTGGTCACATCAGTTGAAACTTTTCAATTTTTTATCATAATGTGAATTTTTAAAAATATGAGACATATAAACAAATGAGCCCAGATTTTACAGTTCATTTAGTGTCCAAATGGCATTGTGATATATTGACAAATTATCTTGTATGAATTTTTGTCCTTGGATGCTTCCTTTCCAAATTTATTGCATATGCAAATTTTCTAACCAGCATGATAACACTTGAAATAAAGTTTGAAAAAGGATAAAGGAAAAGTTTTGTTTTTGTGGATATTTATTTTTGTGGTATTGGCACAGTCTGTATACATTCATTTACAAAATTTGTAATTCATTAAATATTTAAATTCATAGTTCCCCTGTTACAATGAAATCCTCAAAAAATGGTATCATACTAATATTAATGAGTCCCCAGTATAAAACAAATCTTAAATCATGTGCTAGTAAATGATAAGGAAGATTTGTAGGCTCCACCTACAATAAATGTGTTTTCATATCATGGATGTGGATATTAAATGTATGTTTGATTATAGATTTTTTTACCAGATTTCTTTAAAAAAAAAGGTTATTGATTTGGGGATGTACAGTGGGTGGGTGGCTGTCAAACAATGTCCAAGCATTTACTTATGAACCATTCAACCAAAGCTTTTTAAAGGACTAGGTCCAGTAAGACCCCTTGACGGCCCCAAAATATAGCAGTTTTACAAAATTATTAAAATGTACACTTTTAATTATTTATTTTACAGTATATTGCTTCTGCTACATAAAAATGGGCTGTTTTTTGACAATATAATGCACTTATATCGGGTACTAGCACCACAAAGTCATGCTAAATTACAGAAATCTTCACAATTCTAGCATTTTAGTTAAATTGTAGACGGTTTTCGTGTAAAACTAAAGTGGCCGCATTCGTGTTCATCCTTAATATTAAAATGCAAGTTGTATTTTGTGATAAAGCATAACATATATATAGGTTGAGGATGAACACAGATGCAGCCACTTTTTATTTTTGACCAAAAACCATCTGAAAAGTGACATTTTTCGGCATATTTGGTAGATTTTTCATATTTGAGCTTGAATCGGATTGATTTTAATTACCAATTCAGTCACATAAACTAATTGATTTAAATGAAATAGACACTTAAGTGTTTAATAAGTGGTCAAAATCTTTCGACAGATGAACCTGAAATTTGAGGCCAAAATCGGTCCTTACCGGACCTACTCCTTTGTTACTGATGAAAAATGGGGGTCAAGTTCAATATAATGATTTTCACTTTCACTGTTGAGGAATTATGGTTCTTGAAAGATTGAAAAATGGTCTTTCCAGTCATGTCTTTGCTTCCATCATGCTTAAACCATTCAACCAAAGCTTTTCCAATATTGAAATGTTGTTTGTTACTGATGACAAAATAAAGGTCAAGAACGATATTGTTGATTTTCACTTTCGCCATTCAGGAGTTATTGTTCTTGGAAGATTGAAAAATAGTCTTTCTAGTTGTGTTCTTTTTTTTTTACAAATTTTGATATGTTGCTACTGATGACAAATTGGAATATTGATGATTGTCACTTTTACTGTCCAGGAGTTATGGTCCATGTCATATTGAAAACTGCCAGGACACAAATAAACTAAAACATCTGGTTTGCTGTTGCTCTGACAGCCTTTGGTTAGTTATGCATCCACATTAGTTCACACTTCAGTTCATGGTCAGAGGAGAGATTTAGTGCTATCAAGGAGGTTATATTAGAAGGAGAGTGAACACTCTGCTTGATATAAAATTAGCATCCCCAGGATAGCAGTTCGATCAGAGAAAAATAGTTAAATTATAAAGAAACCGACATGTTTATCACCCACTTGACATGGCCCTCTGATGTACCGGGTAACTGGGCTGTTACCGCGAGTAGTTCGGGCTATTAGATAAATCGCATATGTCACGTGATTGTTTTCAGTGACTGGATCATAAAAGTTCAGGTGTATTTTCGGTAACAATGCAGTGTATAGGTGTTTATGATATGTAAAAAGATCGGACGCGCAATTTCAAAATCAATTGTCTGTCTACGGTGAAAAAAGATAAAGAAATGACAAAGTTATGAGGGTTTAAAGGAAAGTTAGTGAGTGATTTTTATTCAACAGTACATTGCTTTAAACAAAGATTTTAGCTTCACCTGTCAATTTCTGCTTATGAGATTTGGCAGGTAATAATCATAGAAAATATACGAATATGCAAATTACTTAAGTTACGGTGACCGGTAACGACTGGAAGGAATATTTGCAATTGAAACACAGAGAAATCTATTGGGAACAACGTAAAAGTGACTTTCTGTTATTACTGTTGATATTAACATTGACAGCAATGAGATGGATTTTCGTTTTATTTCTATTGGTTATAAGTTTTCTTTTACAAAAACATTTAATTTTTAATTATTTAATAAAAAATATCACAAAAAATCAGATTAACATTTCAATAATTGTATATCCGTGTCTCTGGGTCAGTTTATGACAATTCGGGTGTTTCCGTTCTTACTCGGGTATGTAATTAGGACAAAATCTCCCTCTGTGACAGGGTTGATCTCATCTAATTAACACCCACTAACAGAAAAGTCGGTAACATTTTATGTGTAATTATCGTCTTTCGTCCTCTCTCCTTCTAATATAACCTCCTTGGTGCTATGTATTTCAAGGTGACAGGCTAAAGGTTAAGGAGGCTCGCGGGTATAAATTTTCAGAAAAAAAAGAAACATTTATTTTTCATTACAAATTTGATTAATTACCTTAAGTAGTTGTTACTTTATCATATGGTACAAAAATTATTCCAAAAAATCAATTCGTGTTGGCCCCACGTGATTTTTAAAATGTAGATATAATTGAAAAAGCTCCAAATTATCTCCCTTTGGTGCAAAAATGCCATTTTTTTGCATTAAAATTGAAATATCTTTTTTAACTCATCGGTGACCTATATTTTTTATTGTTGTTTTCGAATAAGCTGTACATAGACTAAATAATTGTAAAATTTCAGCGATTTCTGTAATTTAGTTATTTTTTTATTTCGATATTACCTCTTTTTATCCTATCAGTTCAACAGAAAATAAGTACTTTTACAAAAATGTATGCTTATTTCGAAGGCAGATTGTGAGCATAAATGGACGGTGACCCCATTTTTTTATTTCATTTTTCTATTAGTTATAAGATAAAGTTCATTTATAGAAAAATATAGCGAAATCTTATATTAAATTAAAAAAATGATTTAGACCCGCGAGCCCCCTTAAGTTATTAAAATGCATAATGAAAATGCAAAATGATAATGAAAAAAAATATATAGATTTTTCAATATGTCTGATGAACAAAATAAGGTAACCATTTACTTTTAAACTTTAACAATTTGATGATAAGGTTTCCCTTTTCCCATTTGGAAATTAATTCTATTTAATATCTGTGACAGACCTAGAGGTCAGAGGTCAAAGTCACTGAGACTTATTTGTATTATATGAATAACTTGTATGTTTTAGACAAAATTTGTCAACTCAAACAAATTTCATCAGTTATTTTATGAGTTTCTTTAGAAACCCTTATAATAATAATTGTGTCAGAGGTCAATGTTCAGCAGATAGTATTAGAGAAAAAGTTTTAAGTCACTTAAAAGTGTGACAAGAAATAATTGATTCAATTTTGTGCAATGGATTACATTAGAATGGAATGAATTGTAATTGATAAAAAAAACTTTAAAGTTCTTTAGTGTAAGCATATTTTAATAATGCATTGGCATGTGTAAACAAATTTGTAATATAAACAGATTGTAAAATGTGATATGGAAAGAAGAGCTCTTACGTAAATCCATCTACAAAGTACTTTTGATAGGCAGAGGAGATGCTCTAGTAGTTCTAATGAAATAATAACAAAATTACAGATAAAAGTACAAACCAAATATAGAGTATTAGATATAAAAATAGTAAATCAATAAATATCACTTAAAGTTAGAACGATTGTTAATACTTGTTTATTATTTATAAAAGAATCAAAATTGTAATACAACAAAAATGAAAATAAATTTTTATTTATAAATTTTATTCAAAGATTGAAAAAAAAAATAATAATAATAATAAATCATTTGCAGTTGTAACTTGTATGAAGTTTTAATAGTTTTTTTCAATTCCATTTCTATGTACTGATAAGCAAAGTTTGGGCATTTAGCAGAACATTGATAACATAGTTCAATTCCATGCTGTGTTCACTTTCTTCAGCCTATGAAAAATGTTCAGGTTGCCTGAAAATAAGAATTCTATATTGATTTTTATGTTAATCTTTTTAACAGAAGAGGAAATTATTTCCACTGACTATCTGAAATAGATATCAAATATCATGATGAGAATGCATAATAAACTATTTATAGTCAAAAGTAATCTAGATGATTTTGAACTATCTGTGAAGTTCAGAAATAATGGAATAATTTATCATGTAACTTTAATTATCTTGAGATTATAATGAAATGTGATCTTGTTCTACCAGAATAGTTCTGACATTTTATGATATGATATTGGTTTACCATCTTTGTAGTTGGTTATTGATTTAGGAAAACATTTACATGGTCTTTTGTTATCACTGATTTCTTTCTATTTATAATAATGGATAAACAATTCACAATAAATTGATCAACTCCTTTCAATATAAATGTTGTTTATCTATGATATGAATGTGTGGTGTGTTTAAGCTTATTTAGTCTTGCTGTTATTGTATCAACATTGTATATCTGTTGGTTTGCAGCTATTGATCTTTAAATTCGAAAATGAATTGAAAGTTAGACAAAACTATGTTGTTATCTAGCATTTAACAAATATTTTATTTAAATTTGAAAAGAATAAGATAATTTGTTTTTACCATTACTTTCAGGACTCTCATATGCAGCAGTACATTATTATAAGAAAGTATTAGGAATGACCCCTATTGAAGACCACCCTGATGTAAGTAATCTTAACAATTGATTAATTAATTAATTAGTGTTTAAAGCCACTTTCAACGCTATTTTGCTATTTCGTTGCAATCAGTTTTCATCATTGAGGAAATCTGAGTACTCAGAGAGAGTATGAAGGTCATTTCCAGATGTATCTTTTGTGAATTTAGGTGGATTTATTTTTGCTTGTTTAATGTCCAGTGGAAGTTTAAAATGTTGTAATGTACATCAATTATAGTGTTATACTTAAGGAATTTTCTATGACTTCATAATCAAACTAGGTAGTGAATAAAAAAATCACCTATTTTTAATGTAAAACACCTAGCAACAATTAAAAAATTGAGATAAAAAGTGACTGATTTGAGTAAACTTTTCAAAACAATTACCAATAGACTAGAATAGTGAAAGTAGCAGATTGATTCATCAAATATTGTCATGTTCACATTTTACTGCACAGTATTTGTTCCTAAAAAAAAAGAAGCAATATTTTTAGAGTTATAATATGAATACTTTGTATAGCTTTTCAATGATATGGTGTACCCTAACATATATTCGTGACTTATTATTCTAACTTTTTGTTTTATATTTTAGGGTAAATATGACTTAAGCAGAGAGGCAGCCTACAACTTATCCCTTATCTATCAAGCCAGTGGCTCTCTAGAGTATGCAAAGCAAATTGTTAACAAATATCTAGTGATATAAGGTAAAGTATTCTTATATATGATACTTGATCTCAATCCATCATTCAGTCACGTCTCAGTCATTACAGCTGAACGGACGTGCTGGGTCAGCTCTCCTTTACCCGCTATCTTCGATGAGGGTTTATTGTTAGATGGTCAACGATATACTACTTAAGATGACAGAAAACAATCCATGCCATACAGAGAGACGTGGTAGTGGCGTACCCGCGTTAACATGCACTCCAAAACCATTGTATCATGGGGAGTGTTATGCCGATTAACGTCCGAGGGCTGTATCCTAGGCGTTGGGTGATACGACCTTCATTTCACTGACTAACGGCTTTGGTCCTGATAACGCTTCCTGTCATCTTTAGAACTACGTCCACGATTCATCTACCAATACTCCATCATCGAGGCTAGCGGGCTGCCAAGCTGACCAAACTGGCCCTGAAAGCAGCCGTTGTGAAGAATAAAGACCAAAATAGTAAACAAACCAACATCTACTCACCAAAACCAAGATGGCGGCCTCCATATTGCGACCTCCACTACTCCTGACCCATGGCACCAGAATATTTAAAGCTCACCAAACGCCTTCGGGCACCGAGCCGACCGTGCGAGGGCTGAAAAGCCAGTCAAGGTCGTTAAACACTTCCATATATATATATGATACTTAATTTTCTATTCAGTTGTTTAGCACCTTCACTTGAAAGTGTGTTTAAGACAAGAAAATATAGAGCTTGAAGGTCAAGGTCATAATCATAGTTTCATTCTGGTGATTTTATGCAGTGTTTTGTTTTTTGCAGGGTTCAACTGACCTTGTACTCATTTTCATGGCTCATTAGTCAATTTTAAGTTTTTAGGTTTATGTCTTTTTCTCATACTATAAGAACTAGGAATGATTTGTGTATGGAATGATTGTGAATGTGTAAATGGCTGTCTGGCATTTTTTTTTAACATTATTTTTTTTGTGATTCAATAGTCAGTGTAAAACATATATTAAAGGTCAAATCTATTTTTTTCAGGTATAAGCAATAGGTCAACTATATTTGGTTTCTGTGATGGTTTTAAGGTGTGCAGTATCATATGGCAGGTTTGATTTGACCAAAACCTAACTTATATGGTGCATATGTCAATATTAATATTTTGTGGTTTTTTTTGATATTTTAAGAAAAAGGTCAACTATATTAAGCTTATAACATAAAGTGCTCTTGTCCTTCTGGTAAGGTTCATATGACCTTGAACTCATTAAATGATTTAGGGTTGATGTAAATTTTTCATGGTTAGATTTGTTTCTAAGATGCATAAGGAACACTTTGACTTTATTTGGTGTATAACATGATTTTAAGGTGAACATGTCCACCTGGTAGGTTTCATCTGACCTTGACCTCATTAATCTACATGGACAATTGATGAGATTTCTTGTTTGGCCAAATCAATTTGGACATGTTATTACAACTGAAAGTTCTGCACTAAATTTTAATCATACATACCTCTTCCTTTAAATGTAATTTCATAACGACAAACAACGCTGAATGAAGGTTATTAATTCCTGATAGTCTGTTTATTTTTATAATATTTTAATAAATTTATAAAATTATAAAATTACTTTTATTATATGTTAAATGAGAACATCAAGTAATTTGATGTTTTGTAATTGCTACTGAATGTGTACAGCTGGTGTCTTATTATAGAGAATAATAGACACAAAAAAAAATGGAAATAAAATTTAAAGTATAGAAAAACTATACTTTTAACGTTAGAGAAAACAGGAATAAAAGACCTTTTATACTGTTTGATGCAATTTTGTTGAGCCTGCAACTTTTTTCTGAGAGAGCTCGACATCGGGATAGTAAAGAAAGTTTTATATTTTAGAAGGTTGAAGACATGGATGCTTTATACCTTGTATAAGATACCTTATGTTACGAAGTTTCCATCTGTCACATGGCCAATGTCCTTGACCCCAGTTTTCACTTGACCTCGACCTTATTTTATGGCTCAGTGAACAAGGGTATATTTAGGACTATCAACATAATATCAATAGTTAGTAAAGAAGGGGAGACATTTCAGTGTGTGCATTCTTGTTACATTCATCAATCATTTTGTTCCTGTTAATCAGATATTTAAAACAAGAGTAGCAATAGTAAGGAAAATCTGAAAGTCAGAAAATGCCACTAATGGCCAATTTTACAGTACTTTTTCTTGTATTTTATTTTCAGAAAAAAATGGATAATCCCATTACATACACAAAAAAATGCAAACAATCTGGAGATCAGTTATAGGAACTGTTGGTCTAACTGTCTCTTCTTTTCCATTATTATTGGCATAATCAATCGCATCTTCTGTAATTGAATTTACTTCAAACTCTCTGGTTTAGAAGAGAATCCTATGGTACTTACATGGAGAAATTAATTTAAAATATATATAAGGTCATTTTATTGTTATCATAGATACTCCATTCCTAAATCAATATTGTTATACTGAATTTCGAGAAAATCACTGAAATGAATAAAAGTGTTGACCAACTAATTACAGGATATTAGATATTAAAAATATTAAATAGAATATTGGCAATATAATATAGTGTTATTAACTGGCTGTTTCTGTATTGGCACTGGTATAGATTCAAGGTTTGCTGTATTGGCCTCGAGACCCGTAGGGTCGAGGGCCAATACAGCTGACCGAGAATCTATACCAGTGCCAATACAGAAACAGCCAGTTCATAACACTTTTATTAAATAATCCAACGTTTTCAATACAGACTTGTTCTGAATGCTGTATTACATACATCAGATGTGAATATAGGGCCAATATTTCCAATACGGACTGGCAATGATGTGAATATAGGGCCAATATTTCCAATACGGACTGGCAATGAATCCTGAATTACATGCATAATTACATGCATAAACATGTTTATGAATTACAGCTTACAAGTAAAAGAAAAAAATTAACTTCACCTGTACAGAGAATTTTAGTCCTTAACTATTCGGTGTAATTAAACAGATATATCATGTTATGGAGTGGTATTTGCGAAAAATACGAGTCTTGGGACCGATTTCCATCGCCTTGCAGGCTTGGGAAATTTCACAGCCCCTTGACTGGTATTTTTCGCAAATACCACTCCATAACATGATTTATGATCTGTTCACAATGTATGTTTACAGTGCCAATGATTTTTTAAATACTGACTTGCTATGAATCCAGCTTACAGAGTTACATGTATGTCATTGATGTGTGTCATAATGTGATCAGCGGCCAATATTTCAAAAGACAAATTTGTATGAACTGTCAAATTTGTAAGATTCATATTCTTTCAATAAGAATAAATATAGGACTTACCATGAAGAAGATACAGAAATCATTTCATATCTGAACTCGTCACTGCTTTTCGCTTTTACATCATCATTCTTGTCAACATTGTCAGATGAAATTTCTGATTCCTCGTCCAAGTACTTAATAAAATGCTATTACAATTCATTTTATGTAGCAAATATAAAGTAACTGGGAAGAATAAATCAGACAGTTTAACTATTCTTAATCTGTCTTGGATCGTCTGCGTTTTGAATGTGATGATTGTTTAACGGAAATGCAACAGTGTCAGGTAGCAATACACAGTTAGGAGTTTAGTTTCGCATTATGGCCCCTGTGGATTTTTCAAATAGGAAAGTTATTGTGTAATAAAATTCCTTTTTAGACAGCTGAGTACTAATTTAGCCTTCAAAGATGGTTTATAAGGGCATCAAGATTGTTTTTAACATGTTTTATGGGCTATTTTCTGTTTGACAATCCGTATTTTCATAGCTTGACCGGCCATTGGTCCAGAAATTAATGTAATGTTTACAAACAGTTTTTTTCTACACGAAGTTTTTGACGCAATTTTACAAAAAAATGAGATGAAAGACATATGATTTTCATTGGATCTACTGAATGATATATGTACACAGTTTCAGAAAAGGTATTACTTTTTCTTTTAAGCGATTGAAATTCTACTTTTAGTCATATTTTGGGGAAATATGTGACATCTTTTCCCCCCTTTTTGCAATATTTTATAGCAAATAAGTGCAGATTGTTGCCATGGATACACCCAAAAGAAATTATATTTTACCATTTTATATACTGGATATAAAATCTATGAAAGTTTCTGATTACATACATATGCACATATATGACACAAACAGTAAGATTAGTATTGCAAGAAAGCAATGAAAAGGGGATGGTAAAATTTATGAGAGCAAATTTTAATATTTTTTCCTAACTGTTTATTGCTACCTTATGGCATACTTACCAAGCTCAGAATTGTATAATTTAAGACTTTTCATACCACAAATCTATTGATATTTAGATTCTAAATCAACTTCTGAGGGAATTAAGTCTTTAAGAATGACAATACATGTCAATTTTATTGTTTACAGTCCTTAGCAACCAAAATTAGACATTTTGACACACGGCTTATATTTGTACTCTATCCGCTTAACTGTTGCTTCTGAAGGATTGGGGTGCATGTAGTAGCCTAAGAAGTGAACGCGTTTGTTTTTTTCTTGCGAATATATCAAATTATTATTTTTATCAAGATTTCATGTTACATTTTTGCATATATTAAATATATAGTTGAATCAGATGTAGGAAATTAATTCCCTACTACCAAGTTTTTTAATCAAGTCTTTGGTATGCAATAAACATAAAGATTAATATTTTCATGCTTGAAATTGCTAAATTATGTACAATTTTGCATCATCAAATATCTTATGAAGATGTTCAACTAAAAAAACTGACAAAAAGGAATAGCTTTAAAGATTTAGCCAACAATTGAGGTTAAAACAAGATTTTACACTTTGACTTGGCATTTTTCTTTAAATCAAGTTTTGTCGCGTTTCAGTGTCAACTGCTAACCTTCATAAAATATTCATTACTCAACCAATTTTCAAAAATAAAAGGCCATTTTACTCGTTTAAGCTAGCAGAACACAGAAAATTAGTAAAAAGGGAGAATTGGAAAAAAATATTTACTATTAAGGTAGCAATACACAGTTAGGAGTTTAGTTTCGCATTATGGCCCCTGTGGATTTTTCAAATAGGAAAGTTATTGTGTAATAAAATTCCTTTTTAGACAGCTGAGTACTAATTTAGCCTTCAAAGATGGTTTATAAGGGCATCAAGATTGTTTTTAACATGTTTTATGGGCTATTTTCTGTTTGACAATCCGTATTTTCATAGCTTGACCGGCCATTGGTCCAGAAATTAATGTAATGTTTACAAACAGTTTTTTTCTACACGAAGTTTTTGACGCAATTTTACAAAAAAATGAGATGAAAGACATATGATTTTCATTGGATCTACTGAATGATATATGTACACAGTTTCAGAAAAGGTATTACTTCAAGCGATTGAAATTCTACTTTTAGTCATATTTTGGGGAAATATGTGACATCTTTACCCCCCTTTTTGCAATATTTTATAGCAAATAAGTGCAGATTGTTGCCATGGATACACCCAAAAGAAATTATATTTTACCATTTTATATACTGGATATAAAATCTATGAAAGATTCTGATTACATACATATGCACATAAATGACACAAACAGTAAGATTAGTATTGCAAGAAAGCAATGAAAAGGGGATGGTAAAATTTATGAGAGCAAATTTTAATATTTTTTCCTAACTGTTTATTGCTACCTCAATAATAGAAAGTCGTACTCGAAAAGGCTGTGAATTATTTCCGTTTCAAGACTGCAAGACGTTAAAAAACATTGCACATCATTTAACCTTTTTATTTTATGATTACACAAATGTACCCCCAAAGTTATTTAAAGTAATGGCGTTGGAAAATTGAAACCGGAAGTAAACGTCCTGTATGAGCCACATGGGCCAATACAGCTTTTATCTGTATTGGCCCTGTTCGAAAAGCAATATGAGCTCTTGATTTATATCGACAGTGGAACGTTATCAGTATTGCACATGCCGATTTATCCGTATTAGGGCTGTTTTAATCGTATTATTTAATAATGAAACTATATTTGATAAGGGTTTACTATAGGGAACACATTTAAATGTCTAGTCTGTTGCAATATTTTGATTGATTGGAATAAGTTGAGATTTCTACTTTTAATGTACTGTTAACATTCGAATATTTTGAAAATAATTTTCTATGATTGTTGAGGTATTATGTTTATTTATGATCTTAACAGGGGATATATTGTAGTCCCCTACCAATGAAGTCCAAGGGGACTTTAGGTTTGCACTCCATCAGTTTGTTTGTCTGTCTGTCCTTCTGACAGTCCAGCAAAGCAATTTTCCACTTTTTTCCTCATGCTTGAAGATATTGATTTAATATTTGGTATATTGATTAATCATGAAAAGTTACAGATCAAGTTCAAATTTTGTTCTGGTCTGATGCTTTTGAGCAAAGTTATGGTCTTGGACTCAGAAAATTCACTCAAAAATCTGTTTTCTGCCTTTTTCAGCTCACCTAACCCGAAGGGCCAAGTGAGCTTTTCTCATCACTTGGCGTCCGGTGTTCGGCATCCTGCGTCATCCATCGTCGTCGTCGTTAACTTTTACAAAAATCTTCTCCTCTCAAACTACAGAGCCAAATTAAACCAAACTTGGCCACAATCATCATTGGGGAATCTAGTTTAAAAAAATGTGTTGCGTGACCCGGCCAACCAACCAAGATGGCCGCCATGGCTAAAAATAGAACATAGGGGTAAAATGCAGTTTTTGGCTTATAACTCAAAAACCAAAGCATTTAGAGCAAATCTGACATGGGGTAAAATTGTTTATTAGGTCAAGATCTATCTTCCCTGAAATTTTCAGATGAATCAGAGAACCCTTTGTTGGGTTGCTGCCCCTGAATTGGTAATTTTAAGGAAATTTTGCTATTTTTGGTTATTATCTTGAATATTATTATAGATAGAGATTAACTGTAAATAGCAATACTGTTCAGCAAAGTAAGATTTACAAATAAGTCAACATGATCAAAATGGTCAGTCGACCCCTTAATTATTGCCCTTTCAAGTCAATGTTTTACCATTTTTGGTAAATTTTAAATATCTTTTACAAAAATCTTCTCTGAAACTGCTGGGCCAAATTAATCCAAACTTGGCCACAATCATCTCTGGGGTATCTAGTTTTAAAAATGTGTGACGTGACCCGCCAAACCATCCAAGATGGCTAAAAATAGAACATAGGGGTGAAATGCAGCTTTTGGCTTATAACTCAAAAACCAAAGCATTTAGAGCAAATCTGACATGGGGGTAAAATTGTTTATCAGGTCAAGATCTATCTTCCCTGAAATTTTCAGATGAATCAGAGAACCCTTTGTTGGGTTGCTGTCCCTGAATTGGTAATTTTAAGGAAGTTTTGTTGTTTTTGGTTATTATCTTGAATATTATTATAGATAGAGATAAACTGTAAACAGCAATAATGTTAAGCAAAGTAAGATTTACAAATAAGTCAACATGACCAAAATGGTCAATTGACCCCCTAAGGAGTTATTGTCCTTTATAGTCAATTTTAAACAATTTTCATAAAATTTGTAAATTTTTACTACCGGTAATTTTCCACAGAAGTTCATTATAGATGGTGATAATTGTAAGCAGCAAGAATGTTCAGTAAAGTAAGATGAACAAACATATCACCATCACCAAAACACAATTTTGTCATGAATCTATCTGCTTCCTTTGTTTAATATTCACATAGACCAAGGTGAGCGACACAGGCTCTTTAGAGCCTCTAGTTTTTTTTAGCTCACCTGGACTTAAAAGGCCAGTAGGCTTTTCTCATCACTTGGCGTCCGCTGTTTTCTGTCGTCGTCCGTTAACTTTTCCATAATCTTCACCTCTAAAACTACTGGGCCAAATGAAACCAAGCTTGACCTAAATCATCCTTTAGTGTATTTTAGTATGTCTCAAAGCTGACAGGTTTAAAATCCCCCTTTTGTCTTTGTAATCATGTTTTGGTAAAAGTTTGCTGTGAAAATTTAAAAAAAAAGTTTAGTAAAATATTGTAATGACTCATTTTATAGGAATCAAAATTTGTTTTAATAATAGTATATATGTATGTCTGTCTTATGGTCGTAATTATTTCTTTATCTTGATGGAAAGGAAATTAATTACTATAAATCTGAAAGCTTAAAACAAATTATTAAGTAATTAAGTTTAATTGTGGTAAAATGATTTCTTGATAGAACATCTTAAGACTACAACAGATGCTCTACAGATAAGGATGTGTATTGGCAATAGTTTATGTGTATTGAGATAATTATATTTTACACAGGTGCATTAAGTTTATAAGAAATAAAAGAATCTCTGCAGTAAAGATTAAACAGTAGCATCAGGTTTATTTAACTGATTTGTGAGGCTCAGGTATTTTGGGAGTTAAAATTGGGTTACTTTAATTGATAAGTAAGTTGAATATTTGTTTTAAGATCACTTTTTAAAGTTAATTGAGTTATTTTTTATTTTCATTGTACAAAGAGAATATTCTTCATGTTTAATATATAACACTCATATTCCTCTTTAAAGTACATAATTATTAAAAAAAAACAAATTGAGTATCAAAGTCTGTTTCTTTGCTTTAATGTCATGATCTTAACATTTCTTCAGGTATAGGTAATAGGAACTGATTATAAGTTTGTCTAATGAAAAAGGGGGAGGGAGTTCATAATTTTTTTACTGCTGTCTATTATTTATAATTTTTAGATCATTTCTATAATCCATATAATCTTCAATTGTATGCATTGACAACACATTCACTTAAAAGTATGAATAAATTTTGATAAAATAATTTTAACTTACAAAATGTATACCTATTTATACATACTTATATATTTTATAAATTTGAATTTAAAGAACGGTGCCATTTGAAACCTTCATTGTTGTTTAGAGATATAATTGATTTTTACAGGTCTGTTTATATATGGAATCTTTTCATTTGGTTAGAAAATGTCTTCGTCATTAAATATATATGGATACTGATTATCAAAGCTTTGATATATTCATCCTACTTCAGTATGATGAACATTAGTTAATTCATCTGACTCTTAGCGACAAAACTTGTAACATAATATGACTGTGGTTTATTATTATATCATTTTTCATGGATTTAATTGTTGAAGGTTAACCAGAAATGTAACCATGATAAATATACTAACTTGTTGATCCCCAGAAATAGAAATATCAAAGAAAATAAAGATGTTGAAGGTGAACCAGAAATGTAACCATGATAAATATACTAATTTGTTGACCCCAAGAAATCGAAATATCCAAGAAAATAAAAATGTTCCTTAATCTAAAGAAATTGGTAACAACAAAAGTAATAATCCACAGTATGTATTTAGCTCCTAGCTTTACCTATAATTGGTATACATGTATAATTAGTTTTCTAAGCTTTAACTGTAATTGGTATGTATAATTCCTTACTGATGATATGCTATTGTCAATGTTTGTCAGGAATGATGTCAGCCGAAGTAATCATCATCTTTATTAAATGGTAATTGTGTTTTTCAGATTACATTGGTTACAGAATTACCACAAGGATGGTGGAACATTTTAATTAACTGAACTGATAAAAGATAAGCGTATCCGTATCATTACACAGAAACAATCTTATTGACAACCTCTGGCCAATTTATTACCATCTTAAGTAATTGGATTTCTTTCAAAAGGATAACTGGTTGTGAAGGTCTTCGAATGATACTCTGTAATGGCAAACATCCATCCTAGGCAGTGCAATATGAACTCAGGGTTCTACAGGTTTTGATACAAATAAGGCAAAACATGGACATGTATTGATTTGACAGTCTTCTGGATTACATATGAATTTGGAATATTTACATAAACAAAATGATTGAAGTATTCCTATGGTATTTGTTGTCCTAATCGACTGTGATTGTTTAACTCATTTATGCAAATGCTCTGAAAGTAATGAGACTGTCAGTCTGAGGAAGGTTATAAGTTTAAAAAAAAAAAAATCTCTATGGATAATGGAAAAATGTATGCTGTTAAAAACTTGGCTCAGAAGATCCACAGATATAGGAGATAAAGGACTATACTTTAACAATCATAGCTCAATTGATCAAGAGATGTGTTATAGATGCAAGCTTTAGTTATCTGAATTGTATTTACGATAGTGAATGTGTATTCAACTTGTTATAAAGATAACATGTATTCCACAGTGTTGATAAATACTAGTCATTCAGCAATGAAAAATACAACAGATTTTGTAACAGGAGAAATGAGTACAAAACCAGTTCTATCACAAACAGACTATCAGTGTAATACACGGAATGGAACAACTTTACTTCACTGGTCAAACGATCCATTGTTTTATATAATAACTGTTCTTATGTTCTATGCTTTAAGTATAATTATATTAATGGTGAAGTATATCAGAAGAGAGAGACAAGAAGCAGAGTATGACAATTACTATTATGAATTTGTCACACGAGATAAGTTTCAAACACCGCAATTTAAGAATACTCAAAATATGAGTAATGTCTTAAAGTCAATGCCATATACAAAATTGACCAATAATGACAATGATCAGGCAGAAAAAGAATCAAAGTGTAAAACATCGAATCTAAATTCAACACAAAGTTTGTGCAGTGAATTACGGCAGTTTACCAAGCTTAGTAATGTTGACGATGGTGATGGCGATAATTCTTTGCTTGAACAAGAAGAGGAGGAGGAGCAATGTATAATTCATACAGAACAAGTATTGACAAATCCATCTGCTGATCAGTCCATAAATGTGAAGGATATTAATGTGTAGGATTAGTAATGTACAAAATAGTAGTGTTTTAGATCATGAGACATAATCAAAATGTTGATACAGGTTAGCTCAAAGTAAAATAAAAAGTTTTGGGTCTTTATGTGTTTAGATAAAACTTAAGTGTAAATTTTATTTAGTTTAGAACAGGCGATTGAAGGGTGTTTGTTTTCTTCTTTTTTTAATATTTTATAACAAAAAATAAAAGTCATATCATTTATATTTATTTTTTTTACATTCAATTTTGAACTTTTAAGTCACTATCTTTGCATTTGTCCTGATTTTTAAATTACAGAACAATTAATTTTCTGTTGATAAAATTTGTAATTTTCAACACATAATAAGGATGCAACTCGATGGGGCAGATTAATTATCAAATCAAAACCCTCAAAATTATACTAAAATAGTGTATAAATGGATATTTGCTATAGCAAAAGGGCAAATTGGTTTACCAATTGTTTAAAGATCAAGTTTGTGATCTTGATGTAAAATATTATTTTGTCTGATACTATTTATACTTTTGTATAAAGTAAAACTTAGTAGAAGAGTAGAGTTATAACATGTTTTTGTTTATTATATTTTGTTCAATAGATATATATATATATATGTATAATAAACAGCAACTGAAATTGTTAAAAATTATTTTATTCTATATAAAACTTCTCAAGTCCACTTCTAAATATACCCAAACTTGGTGATTTTTGTAAACTCAAAGAAAGACTATACCAAAGTCTTATAGAAAAAAGTAAAAACACAAAAATACCGAACTCTGAGGAAAATTCAAAAAGGAAAATCAAAAATCAAAAGGCAAAATCAAAAGTCCAAACACATCAAACGAATGGGTAACAACTGTCATATACCTGACTTGGTACAGGCATTTTCTAATGTAGAAAATGGTGGATTGAACCTGGTTTTATAGCTAGCTAAACCTCTCACTTATATGACAGTCGCATCAAATTCCATTAAATTGTCAACGATGCATGAACAAAACAAACATACTCAAAGAGTAAAAATGTCAAAAATAGGGGTACAACAGTTAATATTGTGTTATCATCTTAATATCTCTACATAAACAACAAATGTAACAAAGAAGCACAAAAAGGCATACATTAATTTAACATTCTCATTTTGCTTTTCTTATACGGCTGAATTTATCTATGTAAAGTCTACCCATAATGATAGAAGGTTTCATTACTGGTTTAAAAATGCGCGTATGAAATTAAAGAAATTAAACTATTAAAATAAGAGCTAGTTCTAGCAAGAGGCGGGTGAAACGTGTTATTTTCATTCCTCAAAGTATAAGGGGTTTGTCTGGGAAAATATGGCTGGACTAACTCATATAAGTATGCAGGTTCCATCTCATTTAATATTTTATAGAAAAGTATAAGCTTATTTTTTATTACGTCTATTTTCCAGAGTTTCTAAACCTTATTCAATAAAAGTTTTTGTCTGGAGGAATTACGTCGTAATCCTGTAATAATTCTAGCAGCTTCTATCTGAATATTTTAGGAATTAGGGGCCAAAAAGGGGGCATAAAATAATAATGTTTGTAGTTTTCAAACAATAACTTATGTTTAAGTGAATGAATCTCTCTGAAATTTAACCACAAGTTTCCATACCTTGAAGGGATGGTTAGTATTGATTTTGGGGATTATGGGTCAAAATGTTTCGGAATAAGGGGCAAAAAAGGGGAAAAACTAGGTATTTGTGGTCAACATGGTCAATTGACAATTAAGAAAATTTAAAAGCAGTGTAAGGGAGGTAATTCTAAAACTTTTAACATACAATACATACCCGTAGCCAGGGGGGTTCGGACGAACCCCCCCTTGAAAACAAATAAGCACTGTTAAAGTCAACGTTCTGTTCGAATTGTGACTGTTAAAGTCGAGTTTGTGAGTGAAACGAACCCCCCTTTTGAAATTCCTGGCTACAGGCCTGCAATATTGTGTATATTCAGATCATATTATGTCAAATTTTTTTATCATAATCCAAATTCAGAGCTGTATCAAGCTTGAATGTTGTGTTCATACTTGCCCCAACTGTTGGGCGGAGGACCTGGTTATTTCAGCTTGGAGACATAAAACACTTTTACAGGAATATAATTTTAGTTTTACATGAAAAAGGGGAGATAATCAAATTTACTTACTTCAATATGACAACAGTAATGTGGTGGCGGGGGGTTATCCTGTTCTGAGTTCATGTAAGTCTTAGTTTCTAGGTTATTTTGAATTTCCTGAAAGCCAGTGGCTACTTTTGCAATCTCATAAATAAATGATAAGGAAAGGAAATTCAAATCATAAAGAACATACCATATTAACATAGAAAGTATGCGTCTGTTACTTTATATATTTGCTAGTGTTTCCATCAAAGAGACCTGACGTCAATCTCACAAATAACCAACAAAATAAAACCGTTACACATCTAAATTGACAGTTTTCAAAAAAGATGGGTGCCTATGGAATGGGGCAATCCAAGCTCTTTATCACAAAATTCCCAAAAAAGTTGAGAAGAGGTAGACTCTCAAAGATATGCCAAAAGAGAACCATTAAAGATTTTCCCGACTTTATACAAGAAAACAAACAACTTGTTTCTTGAGATCACATCTTTTTCCTTTTTAGCTTAAATTAAGCAAGAGGTCTTATGTGAGCTTTTTCCATAACTGAGGTTCTGGCCTTGTATCATAATTATTATGAAAGTTCCTTGTTAATATTAGTCTATTTGAATAACAAGGATAACACACATAAATGTCTCGCCTTCTTTACTAACTATTGATATTATGGTGATAGTCCTAAATATAAATTTAACACAAACATAACATAATCCTAGAAAATGAGGTCAAGGTCATCTAAACCAAACGAAAAGTACATTTACACCTTTCAATCATTTAATACACTAAATATAGTTGACCTATTACTGGTAGTTTCTAAAAAACAGACTTATTGTTAATGTTTGTGTCATTTTGGTCTTTTGTGGATAGTTGTCTCATTGGAAATAATACCACATCTTCTTTTTATGCCCCACCTACGATAGTAGAGGGGCATTATGTTTTCTGGTCTGTGCGTCCTTCCTTCCGTCCTTCCGTCCGTCCTTCCGTCCGTCCTTCCATCCGTCCTTCTGTCCGTCCTTCCGTCTGTCCTTCCGTCCGTTCGTTCAGGTTAAAGTTTTTGGTCAAGGTAGTTTTTGATGAAGTTGAAGTCCAATCAACTTCAAGCTTAGAACTCATGTTCCCTATGATATGATCTTTCTAATTTAATTGCCAAATTAGACTTTTGACCCCAATTTCATGGTCCACTGAACATAGAAAATAATAGTACAAGTTTCAGGTTAAAGTTTTTGGTCAAGGTAGTTTTTGATGAAGTTGAAGTCCAATCAACTTCAAACTTAGTATATATGTTCCTTATGATATGATCTTTCTAATTTAATAGTCAAATTAGACTTTTGGCCCCAATTTCACGGTCCACTGAACATAGAAAATAATAGTGCAAGTTTCAGGTTAAAGTTTTTGGTCAAGGTAGTTTTTGATGAAGTTGAAGTCCAATCAACTTCAAACTTAGTACACATGTTCCCTTTGATATGATCATTCTAATTTAATTGCCAAATTAGACTTTTGACCCCAATTTTACGGTCCACTGAACATAGAAAATAATAGTGCAAGTTTCAGGTTAAAGTTTTTGGTCAAGGTAGTTTGTGATGAAGTTGAAGTCCAATCAATTTCAAACTTAGTACACATGTTCCCTTTGATATGATCATTCTAATTTAATTGCCAAATTAAGACTTTTGACCCCAATTTCACGGTCCACTGAACATAGAAAATGATAATGCGAGTGGGGCATCCGTGTACTATGGACACATTCTTGTTTATATTAACCTTGAAAATGAGGTTACGGTCAAATAAAATCTGCAAGACTTACATGTATGTACATCATAAAATATTTCCAGACACTAAATAAAGTTGACCTATTCAATATAGTATTAGAAAAAAAAAGACCAAAAAATCTTAAAACTTAACATTGACCACTGAACCCTGAAAATGAGATCAAAGTCAGAAGACACCTGCCAGTTGGACATGTACACCTTACAGTCATTTCATACACCAAATATAGTAGACCTATTGCATACTGTTTATTCATTGTGTGTTATTGCAGTTTTTTTTATTGAGTTGAGCCTTCCAATTGATATTTTATAGTGTGTCTTTCTATGTTGTGATGTTATTCTATTGTTTCAGAAATGGGAGGTTTGGTACCATTAAAACGTTAAATCCGCTGCAAATGTTTACACCTATCCCAAGTCAGGAATCTAATGTTAAGTGGTTACAGTCTGTTAATGTACATCATAAATGTTTGATACCTTTATATATATATACATATAGGAAGAGAACATATATGTTTAGTAGTTGTCGTTTGTTGATTTGGTTCACAAGTGTTTCTCGTTACTTGTTTTTTATATAGATTAGACCATTGATTTTCCCCGTTTGAATGGTTTTACACAAGTAATTTTGGGGGTTCTTTATAGCTTGCTGTTCAGTGTGAGTAAAGGCTTCAAGGCTGTACCTTGACCTATGATGGTTTACTTTTATAAATTGTTACTTGGATGGGAGAGTTGTCTCATACCATTATTTATTGTATAAGAAAACAAACCAAAACACATAACTATAACCACTGAAGCATGAAAATGAGGTTAAGGTCAGATGACACCTGCCAGTCCTTCCATACACCAAACATGCTAGACCTATTGGTTATTGTTGAGATTATCGCCGGAACATAATGTTCCAACTTTTGTGCATGTCTATTTTCGACGTTGTGTTGTCAATGACGTCACCTTGGGCGGAAATATGTACTGGTACATTAAATATAATGGCTGAACAGTTTTTGTAATATCGTTGCCTGAACTATCATCTATATTTATAGCATCTAAGATATGGACTTGACCATCCAAACTAAACCTTGTTCACCGATTCAAGAAATGAGGATGAGGTCAGGTGAAAGGTATGAAATTTCTGTTGTACCTTAACACCACTGTCCCAGGTTATGGAGAGGGTTTAGCAAAGCAAACATGATTAACCAAACAATATTTTGTATGTGCCTATCCCAAGTTAGGAGCCTGTAATTCAGTGGTTACTTTTTGATGGTCGATAAAATCGAGGTTTACGTTAAGTGAATCCCATCTAACAAATATGTCTTAAAAGAAATTCAGCTGATAAATGTAGATAAATAATGGTCACATGCTCATTGTGCAACAAATCTTGTGAACTCTAGACACTACTATTTTTACACCTCTGCACTAGAGAGTTCAAGTACAACAAAATAATGTATTTTCGGAACAAGTGTGACTTTTATCAACCAATAAATGGTGCAACATTGTTTTCACAAATATTGGCCTAAACCAAGGGTGGAGAGGAGGGGACTGGATCATAACCATTTGCAAGGGAAGATGCATGAAATGAAGTCATGGATAACCATTAGACATGAAACTAGACTTAATGTCCTCAATATCAATATAGGTATTTTCCTAATAATACCCGTGATAATACTAATTTGGTTGCAATACACAGCTTTTGAATTAAGACCAAAAAGAAAATAAACTGACGCCATGGCTAAAAATGAAAAAACAAACAAACAATAGTACACATGAAACAACATAGAAAACTAAAGAATAAGAAACACAAACCCCACCAAAAACTAGGGGTGATCTCGGGTACTTCAGAGGGTAGGCAGATCCTGTTCCACATGTGGCACCTGTCGTGTTGCTCATGTTATAACAAATCTGTTATTAATCTAATTCGGTTGGTCACATTCAGAACAGAAACCTGGCTGTTAAATGTATAAAGATGGATAAAAGTCTACAACCCTAGATGGATATAAAAAGTTGAAGCATCTAGTCATGGCAATATGTAACGAGCTAGAAAGGCATAAAATACACATTTTCTATTTATATAATTTATTTAACATGTAGGTTTTAAATTAACAATTATCCTGACTTTTCTTCTAGTTTAAAATCAATATTATTGTCAGTACATATAAAAAAAAATAACATCTTTTGACAATAAAACTTTTACTTCCACATTACAATAAAATTGCATAAAAACTTTTTTTATATCTTGTGTCAAATCATAACTTTTTACCTTACTTTTTCTTAATAAAATTTTTCTTTTCATTTCTTTAAAATAGTTTTACCTCTTTCTATAAAGGTTTCAATATGTTTTTCTTATGTTTTACAAACTTTTTCACATTCTATAATTATTTAGCAAAATAAACATTTTATTTTAATAGAATGCAAGTCCTTTTCACATGTTTTATAAAATTTACTACATTCCAAATAGGCAACAAAATTTTAAACTTACAATTGAAACTTACAAAAAAATCTTTTATTTCGTTTTTATTCAGTAAACGATTTGAAACATTCTTTTATTTCAAAGTTCAAAACTTGCTTGTCAATATCTATTTAATAGGTTTTACTTAAAATGAACAGATGGTTCTTACATACAAAATTATGAATAACACACATACATTTTTTTATACAAAAGTACTACACAATTGCTGGTACCACATGATCAATATTGCCCTGGTCACATGATTAGAATTTTCCAGCTAAGATAATCATACTTTGCCTTTAAGACATGGTAATTTGATTCATGTTTCTTCTATACAATGAATAATTGGTGACACAATGACATGAATGAGTAAAATGATGAACGAGAATGATAAGCTGATGATGATAAAACATTGGTTAAAAACAACAGATGATACAATAAAAGCTAAATGTATAGCACAAATTTACAGAGTTTGCTGCCCCCTCAGTTCAATCCTCTTCAGTGTTATTTCTCTCTTTGATGAATTGTGATGTATGAACAATCTTCACTGTTTCACGATAAAAACTGAAAGAAAAAAATACCAAAATAAAATGTGAATATATACATATCTGAGCTATAGTCTATCCTGTAAACAATAATTTTAGGTGTTATAACAACCAAATTTTGGAAGCTCTTTCAATGCTGTTAATGAAATGGTAAGGCCAAATAAAAAAGCATGTGTGTTTCCTGTTTCCCTACCTACCCTATATTTTAAGCTTAGAAATGGCCTACCCTAAAGTGTTTTTGGTCATTTTTCAATAAGCACTGTTAAAGTCAAGATTTCTCTCCCATAGACTCAATGTAAAAAAAAAAATGGTAAAATAAAAAAAAATCCCTACCTACCTACCCTATTTTTTTCAAAGAGGAAACAGGAAACACACATATTATTTTATTTGGCCTAAGGAGGGATGAATGTTTATTAGTCATTAAAATAAAACTCAGTTTTTCTTGTGTGAAAACATTTCTATTTTCTGCATTTAACTATAAGGATTGAGCAACTAATGCAGTTTAAAAGGGAACTATCTTTGCTAGAATCTTGTCAATATGGTTCCCTTTCAAACTTTCAAGAACCTTGTCAAAACTTAATACATTGAAAAACAAGAAGTGTCCCTAGTACACGTTTGCCCCATCTGCACTATCATTTTCTATGTTCAATGGATGTGAAAATGGGGGGAAATCTCTAATTTTGGCTTGCATTAGAAAGATCATATCATAGGGAACATGTGTACCAAGTTTCAAGTTGACTTGAACTTCATCAAAAACTTTAACCTGAAACAGGATATACAGACTAAAGCACAGACCAGAAAACATAATGACCATAAATGGGGCATAATAAAAAAAATAAAGCAGAATTTCTTCAATAATATTTTCAGGGAATGGCATTTAAGTATTAATAACATCATTTCTTTGATCCTGTAAGAAATGGGATATCATAATGCCTATTCACTTATATGTGTTTCAAATATGCATTATTAATATAACTATGTTCTGTTAGTTTATTCAAATGGTGGCCATTTCAGTTCATGGAACATCATCAATTGAATCATATAATATGGATATTTTCAACTTTGATAGGAAGATGTATCAACAATAAACAGAAGACAAGCCTGATAGATGATAACCACCAATGTTGACCAGGTGATCAAATGTATGGTAAAGCAATACATGAAATTGATTATTCAAATTGAGTCGTTATAGTTCTTTTTATGTTTCACACCACTGTGTCTAAACCACTGAATATTTTGAGTATGATGAAAAAGGTATCCATTGCACTTAATCAACAAATAGTTGAACTAGTTTTGATTAAATACTTAACTGGTTTTATGAGTGGTGGACACCATGGAATGTTCAGAAGCAATTATATCTTAGTCTGACAGAACCAAATATGTATTTTCTAAACGTTTAATCAAAATGAACAGAACATGTACACTTTGTTTCATTTTAATGTGATCATATGTTTATGATATACTACTTTTAACCCAAACTTGACCCTGATACAGGATGAAGAAAGGGAAGGAATGCACAGACAAGAAAAATTAAAAAATATACATACCTGTTTTACTGTGCTTTTAATGAATTGTTTCCTATCTGACAGATCAAAAGTTGGAAATTTATCATAAACCTAAAACAGAAATCAGCAAAATGTATATTGTGTTTTGGATTACATACAAATACTTGAAATGAAGTGAGTATAATTATTTACTGGTATAAATTATAACGAAGGCTAAACATGAAGAACTGAATTCAAAAGATTAAAATGGTTTCTCATTCTTATCTCAATACAAAATATTTCATTTACTGTTGGAGCTCTCCATGGCAGTCTAATAATTCTAAAAAAAATAATCTGTAATTACTGCAAGTGACATGGGCTCTTCAAAGTTTATAAGGATGCTATAATATAAAAAAAAAATCTAACTGTGTAAAAAAAGATAAAAAGCTTTCCATCTATAACAAAGACCATCAAAAACTTGTGTTGATGTTTCTAGTCTAATAATTTCACTGAAAAGTGTAATAGTTACTGTATTTCAACAAGTTGTATCTTGTTTTTAAACTTGGCTTTCCTGCTTATGACTAAATTTATGCTAAACCTCTAAATTACTTTCCATTGTCAACGATTCAAGAAAATAAATTTAAGTTCATATGAACCAGATCATACATACATGCACATTCATAAGGTTAACAAATATAGTTGACCTGACTATTTTACAGTAACAAATATTGAAAGAATCTATCTGTCAAACTCTTTTAAATGTTTCAGATGTAGATATGTAGGAAGATGTGGTGTGAGTGCCAATGAGACAACTCTCCATCCAAATAACAATTTAAAAAGTAAACCATTATAGGTTAAAGTACAGCCTTCAACACGGAGCCTTGGCTCACACCGAACAACAAGCTATAAAGGGCCCCAAAATTACTAGTGTAAAACCATTCAAACGGGAAAACCAACGGTATAATCTATGTAAACAAAACCAGAAACGAGAAACATGTATATATTACATAAACAAACAACAACTACTGTACATCAGATTCCTAGTCTACAATTGTGATCCATTATTTTCATACATACAGATGAGCTGTGTATCCTAACATATACCTTTGAGATATCTAATTACCTGTTTTACTACAGTTTTCATTGTAACCTGTTCTAAATTGGCCCCATCTAAAATTTTCTTCACTAATTTCTTTAATTCATCATTCTGTAAAGAAAAAATATTTAGTTAGTATTAAATTTTTATTCTAAATACAGTGGACAGTATTGGTCTTACTCTTCATATCAGGTAATCCCCATTCTTTTCATTAATTCAAAATTTTGAATTGTTGGCTTTTAATAACAAATTCAAGAACTTTAAATACTTTTTTGAAGTGTTTTGTATCAGCAATCTAAGTTGTTCTTTTATTAAAGTTTAGTCAAATCTTTTTAAACAAATATTAAAAATGGTCCTGGTTGTAAAGGCTTTTAAAATTACATCCCTAATCTAAATGATGTCACATCATCAATATCATTCACGATTGCAAAGGCTTTAAATTGAGGTTCATTTGAAGTACATATCATGTATATAATGCGGTGTATATGATACAGCTTTTTTAAACACAAACTATATCAACCCTCAACTAATTAAATCCCTCCCATGGGATTATATTGGTGTTTTAGGTTGATACAGATGTGATATTGGAAAAACACACAAGCTTTTCTCTATCAAATGTCTACAATAAAATGCAAAGATAGTTCGTAACATCAGAAACAGATGACAACTGATGGTCTAGCATTTGAATCTTATTTACAATTTCTATTTTAACAGCAATGGAAATATGAAACTTTTGACAGGGACCATTTAACTACCAGCACAACCGGCACGGGACGTTTGCGCTTTTTCATAGGACATTTGCGCTTTTTTTAGTGGACACTTGCGCTTCAAAACATAGGACATTTGCGCTTTTTAAAAATGGACATTTGCGCTTTTTACATAGGACATTTGCGCTTTTTTATATATATATATCTATGACTTCCCTCCTCTTTTATCCGGGCTTTAAACGTTTAAAATTCATTTCATAGCACATTGTTGATATGTGTTTAAAAGTATATGTACAGCTTAAAGTAAACAGTCTTAATAAAATAAAATCAAGTACTGTCATCACAATTACAGGTCAGTTTTAGCTTGATATTTGAAGCCCAATGAGTGAACAAATTTTGCTCTTGTTATCTGTCCTGATTGGTACTTAGCCCACATCTCAAATAAATAATCGAATTTCTCCTTCCCACTTCAGTTGTACATTCCTTGTATTCTTTAGAGAGTCATAATGCTTGAATTTTTCTCCACCAGGCTTGGGACAGATTGAAACGGCAGCACTTCAAGAGAGCTGATGGAAATAAATTTCTAACATCAACCATAACTTTAAAAATCCATGATCAAGACTGTGTAAATGTGAACAAACTAATGACAAATATAAGTTAAATTTATTTACGTAATGATAACTTTTCATTAAGATTATAGGTAGTCGACTATAGGTAAAAAGCGCAAATGTCCGATCAATTTAATACAGGTGAATCAAAATTAAAAGCGCAAATGTCCATACTATTTGAAGCGCAAATGTCCTATCGTTTTACAGGTAAAAAAGCGCAAACGTCCTGTGCCCAGCACAACATGGTGATTTTTTCATTAAAAAGGCAAAGATTTAAAACTTACTGTTGGAGCTGAAGGTGCTTTTTTAACAAGTGGTTCTTCATCATCTGAACTCTGTTCACTTTCCTCTTCTGATTCTGATTCTTAAATAGGAAAATCAGTTAGTATCACATATTCAAAGTTAGAAAATGATTTTGTAACAGATATAAAAGGAAAATATTTTTATTTTTCAAACTCCATCACATTCCTTTATTTTCCAAGAGCAATAAATACATAAAATTTCCAATTAAAGTGCATAGATTCTTTAGGTAACCTGAACAATGCTTATGTAAACCTTAAAACAAGAAATCTCCATATTTTCATAATATTTCAAAGGTTTATACTTAGCACATACTTGAGGATTATGTTGGGAGCTAAAATAACCTGGATATGTTATGCAATAAATCTGACAAGAAATGTAGGATTGCAAGCTCTTATATTGTTTAATTTTCATTTCCAAGAGGCATAAATCCTGTCAAAAATCTAATCTCGTTTTAAACCTCACTGTCTAAGATATGTAGTCAGTTCCCCACCCCTCCTTTGAAGTCATCTTCCAATTTGACAAATGGGAAAATAATAAACATCTTGCCTACTTTATATATATCTGATCCTCTGATTTGAGAACTTACTTGAATTGCTTATATCAACAGCTTTTCCTTTTAATCCCAAAGTACACATACCTTTTTTCTTTTGAGGTGTAGGTTTTTCTTTTTTCTTTGTTTCCTTTTTAGCTGGAGCTGGTTTCTTTGCAGGGGTTTCTTTCTTTGCTTTTTTCTTTTTAGGTGCCTGATTTTGATAAAAAGCTAATAGATACACTAATGATATCTAATAATTTTTTGTGTTGTTATGAAACAATTGATAAGAGCATACACAAGCTAGCTTGCTTACTGTGAAAATTGTGGTAAATCTGGTTTGTTTGAGGCATTTATATGTAACAATTCACTTTGTAATAAACAAGTGTACTAAGTTTCTAGTAAATGTGACCACAAACTAATGGATTCATTACTATTCTCTTGATATCAATTTCATGGATATTTTGAGTACAGACAAAACAATTTCAAATGTTCAACGAATGAAAAGCCTTGTATGCAGAGATTGACAAAACCTCAAAAACAAATTCCAGGTAAATTCATACCCACAAAAAAATGAATCCACATTAACCCCAATCTAAAACTTTAACCTAACTTAGACAGACAGACAAATGAACAAGGTGAATGTAGTAAACCACCCACTCCCTAAATTTGGATATATTAAGGATCTCATGAAGTTTTCTACCACTGCTCATACAGTTTGTTAATTTTTTTTATATCAAATAATAACATATATCTGACATTCTAACATGACGTCCTTCGAACGCTTTGAGTTCACACCCGTGGTAAAATATGAATATATTGTTTGGGTTGTTCCGATCGTACTCCCATGTCAATTGCTTTTTTATGAATGAGTTACCCGACATCATAGAACGTTGCCATCAGAATGTAATCATTTACAGGAAAATACACCCTTGTGAAACCAAAAATCATCACAACAAGGAAACGTAAACCAACGATGCTAAAATGAGTTATAAGCCATTTTTTAATATACATTTAAGACGTATAAGTAAATTATCATTTAAATTCATCCAAAACTATCCAAATACCTTATTTTAAATAGTTTAAGCATGTAACTAATTCAGTTAACTCCTTTCTTTAACGCCAATTTAATACTGCGTTTATTTATGGGAACGGCAAATATTTGCCTCCACCTAGAGCACTTCGATCCAAAAGTATTGCCGTATTTGTCCTATTAGAATCAAAATAATTCATGGAGTCTTGAATATATCATGATTTTACTACAGGTTGTTTTATGCTGATATTTTACCCCTGGCTATTGCTCAGGGTAAAATATTTGTCATAAAGGTCAACCTGTGGTAAAATCACGATATATTCAAGCCCCCATAAATTATTTCTTAATTATCCCATCCCATCAATTGTAAGCTCATATGTACAAGAGGATTTATAATTCCTCTGGTAGATCCACTCTCGATAGTATTGGGGATCTACTTAGGTGAGGTTCTAGAATTTGTGTTAGATTTTCTTACTCCTTGTTTTTTCCCTACGATACAAGGTAAAGTATTTTGCCCCATAACACTTTTTTTAAAATATAAGACTTCAATATCTCATAAAAGGCCATTTACCAAAACTAGAGGCTCTAAAGAGCCTGTGTCGCTCACCTTGGTCTATGTTAATATTAAACATTGTACACAAATGAATTCATGACAAAATTGTGTTTTGGTGATGGTGATGTGTTTGAAGATCTTACTTTACTAAACATTTTTACTGCTTACAATTATCTCTATCTATAACAGTAGTTTCTGTGGAAAATGTTAGTGAAAATCTACAAATTTTGTGAAAATTGTTAAAAAATGACTATGAAGGGCAATAACTCCTCAGGGGGTCAATTGACTATTTTGGTCATGTTGACTCATTTTTAGTTCTTACTTTACTGTACATTATTGCTGTTTACAGTTTATCTCTATCTATAATAATATTCAAGATAATAACAAAAAAACAGCAAAATTTCCTCAAAATTACCAATTTAGGGGCAGCAACCTAACAACCGATGATCCAATTCATCTGAAAATTCCTGGGCAGATAGATCTTGACCTGATCAACAATTTCAACTCTGTCAGATTTGCTCTTAATGCTTTGTTTCTTGGGTTATAAGCCAAAAACTGCATTTTACTCCCATGTTCTATTTTTAGCCATGGCCGCCATCTTGGTTAGTTGGCCAAGTTACCGGACACAATTTTTATACTAGATACCCCAAAGATGATTGTGGCCAAGTTTCAATTAATTTGGCCCAGTAGTTTCAGAGGAGAAGATTTTCTAAAAGATAACTAAGATTTACGTAAAATGGTTAAAAATTGACTATAAAGGGCAATAACTCCTACAGTGGTCAACTGACCATTTTGGTCATGTTGACTTATTTGTAGATCTTACTTTGCTGAACATTATTGCTGTTTACAGTTTTTCTCTATCTATAATAATATTCAAGATAATAACCAAAAACAGCAAAATTTCCTTAAAACTACTGATTCAGGGGCAGCAACCTAACAACGGAATGTCAGATTCATCTGAAAATTTCAAGGCAGATAGATCTTAACCTGATAAACAAATTTACTCCATGTCAGATTTGCTCTAAATGCTTTGGTTTTTGAGTTATAAGCCAAAAACTGCATTTTACCCCTATGTTCTATTTTTAGCCATGGCGGCCATCTTGGTTGGTTGGCAAGGTCATCGGACACAATTTTCAAACTAGATACCTCAATGATGATTGTGGCCAAGTTTGGTTAAATTTGGCCCAGTAGTTTCAGAGGAGAAGATTTTTGTAAAAGTAAACGCCGGACGACGACGACGGACGAAGGACGCCAAGTGATGAGAAAAGCTCACTTGGCCCTTCGGGCCAGGTGAGCTAAAAAAAGCAGATTATAGATGGTCAGATTTTTTTCTATTTCAGACCCAACTAATACCAAAGCCAGAGTAAGCCTTTTCCCACCACTTTTAAAACTCATATATCTCAAAAAGAGCTCCAGAATCTAACAATGTTTTTAGCTTATTATGTTCTTTTACTAATGAATGCTCTTTCGACCTCGAGTATGAATTTTCAATTCTCGATTCTTTAAAATTACACCTAAGTTCAATGTACATCCTTAACTGTAATTCTCACTTTTACCTCTTCAGGTTCCTCCTCCACCTCTTCTTCCTCACTTTCTTCTTTTTCTTCTTCTTCCTCCTCATCATCGACCTCCTCTTCCTCTGATTTCTCTTCTTCCTCCTCCTCCTCATCATCTTCATCATCTGACCCTTTCACTTTTTCTTTTGATTTCTTTTTCTTAGAAGATTTACTGTCTTTCTTGGTTTTTTTCTTGTCACCTTTTCCTTTTGTTTCTGATCCTTAAATTAATTTAACTTAAGAATCAGTATATGCATTTAATAGAGAAAGTAACTTGTAAAGTACATAAAGTTTCTTTCTCTAATGCATATACTGATTCTTAAGGTTTTAAGTATTTGAATGTAAATTTTTATCTCTCTTGAGGGCCCATTGAAAATTAAGATCAGCATCATAAGAAACTAAACTTCAGAACAGAACTGTCAAGTTAGATATCATTCTGTCTTGTGATTCAAGAATTGAGTCATGTCATAAGTTAAGGTAACAGAGACAATAACTGAATTGAGGCATTAAAAGCCAAGTCAATCCCCTGCTTTAAATATTTACTAATTTGGTGGTCATTTTGAATAAGGCTGACTACAGATTTCGATGCTGAGAAAGCATTTGGAATAACTTGTAATTCTAAATATAATATTTTTTGTTGAAATCTTAGTACAAAAATGTTTCTTAAAATAAGCAATCTGTTTAAATCAAAATTATGTTTTTACAGCATTCTCTTACAAACTATGGGGTTTCTTCATCCTCAATGTGGGCCCTAATAAGAAGACAACACAAGTCTTAATGGTATTTGTTAGCACCTGAGGGTGGACAATCTGTATCTATTTTGCATAACGTAACAAGGAATGATTAATGAAAAAATTCTACACAATATTCTAAATAATATCATACGTTTTCGCTTCTTTGACTGTGGTACTTTTTTCCCTGTGGATTTTGGTTCCATACAAAAAGCCATTACTCTTTCAGCTACTTCATCTTTTGTTCCTTTCTTTTCTAAATCTAGTACTTCACAAACAACTTTCAACATGGGCATATGAAAATTTCGACTGAAAATTAAAAAAAGAATATTATCAGGCTTAAATTTTAGGTTAATGGAATAAAACACTAAAAACATTTTTTTAAAGATACTTTTTTGCTTATTTGTAAATGTTTCTCAATTAATGAAACAAGATTACTATGTTAAATGTCTAACATCTATTAGTTTTCAACTCCTTTTAATTTCAAGTTGGTCCTTTCTTAAAAATTCGGCCTTCCTTTACTTTAGGGGTGCCAACATTACTGTTGAAAAATGGAGGGTCCCACAATAAAATACATTTTGTAATTATAATATAATACATTTTGTTGTTTTGATTGTTTATATAATATTGGTCTGTATGTGTAAATAATAATACTAAATACAATGTATACATTTAGGCAGAAGAAACAGTTGTCTCTCAAAGTACAGCGTAGAAGAAACTGTTGTCTCTCAAAGTACAACTTTCAAGTAAAGGATAGAAATAATGTGATATGAATATTGTAAAAGATTTTCAGGAGGTACCACGACATCTTTTCATCTCTTCAACAGATTGAAAAATATTAATGTGTACAATAAAAGACAACTTTTAATTTATGAGGTAAAAATCTGCTTGTACTGGCAAAAATTGACATCAGCAGTAGGCAAATAAAAGATAAAAGTGCTGAAAAGAATAGGTTTCATATCATAATGCATACTTACTTAAGGAGCATATCTCGTCTCTTTTTATATTCTTTGTCATCTTTCTTAAATTCAAATCCAGTAAATAGTCGTATATTTTTCTTCACTTTTGTTGCCTGTATAATATAAAGAATCATAATATTTCAGCAAACACTTCATAACTCATGATGGATGTACTATTCCATCATCACGTGCAGTGTCTTCCCTAGAAAATTCTTGATGCATGGTGGGTCTAAGATGATTGTGCAATGCAGAGCCCTGCGTTGCTTTGTAGAATTAATTTTATTACACTAGTGAAATGTAGTCTGGAATGTTCTTATATAAAAGCCAAAAACATATGTTTGAAATACCTTATACATGTAGCTTGTTTCAGCTTTAACCATGTATTTTCAGACTGGTGAACTTAATATATTTGTAATATTATTAAACTAGAGGCTCCAAAGAGCCTGTGTCGCTCACCTTGGTCTATGTGAATATTAAACAAAGGACGCATTTGAATTCATGACAAAATTGTGTTTTGGTGATGGTGATGTGTTTGTATATCTTACTTTACTGAACATTATTGCTGCTTACAATCATTCTATCTATATTGAACTTGGCCTAAGAGCTTCAGTGGAAAATGTTAGTTAAAATTTACAAATTTTATGAAAATTGTTAAAAATTGACTATAAAGGGCAATAACTCCTTATGGGGTCAATTGACCATTTAGGTCATGTTGACTTATTTTTAGGTCTTACTTTGCTGTACATTGTTTCCCTTTACAGTTTATCTCTATCTATAATAATATTCAAGATAATAACAAAAAACGGCAAAATTTCCTTAAAATGACTAATTCAGGGGCAGCAACCTAACAGCAGTTTGTCCAATCCATCTGAAAATTTCATGGCAAATAGATCTTGACCTGATTAACAATTTTACCCCCTCGTTAGATTTGCTCTAAATGCTTTGGTTTTTGAGTTATAAGCAAAAAACTGCATTTTACCCCTATGTTCTATTTTTAGCCATGGCGGCCATCTTTGTTGGTTGGCCAGGTCACGCCACACAATTTTTAAACTAGATACCCCAATGATGATTGTGGCCAAGTTTCGTTAAATTTGGCCTGGTAGTTTCAGAGGAGAAGATTTTTGTAAAAGATTACCAAGATTTACGAAAAATGGTTAAAAATTGACTATAAAGGACAATAACTCCTAAAGTGGTCAACTGACCATTTTGGTTATGTTGACTTATTTGTAGATTTTACTTTGCTGAACATTATTGCTGTTTACAGTTTATCTCTATCTATAATAATATTCAAGATAATAACAAAAAACAGCAAAATTTCCCTAAAATTACCAATTCAGGGGCAGCAACCCAACAACAGGTTGTCCGATTCATCTGAAAATTTCAGGGCAGTTAGATCTTGACCTGATGAACATTTTTACCCCACATCAGATTTGCTCTAAATGCTTTGGTTTTTGAGTTATAAGCCAAAAACTGCATTTTACCCCTATGTTCTATTTTTAGCCGTGGCGGCCATCTTGGTTGGTTGGCGGGGTCACCGGACACAATTTTTAAACTAGATACCCCAATGATGATTATGGCCAAGTTTGGATTAATTTGGCCCAGCAGTTTCAGAGGAGAAGATTTTTGTAAAAGTTAACGACGACGGACGCAGGACGACGGACGACGACGGACGACGACGCCGGACGCCAAGTGATGAGAAAAGCTCACTTGGCCCTTTGGGCCAGGTGAGCTAAAAACTAGAGGCTCTAAAGAGCCTGTGTCGCTCACCTTGGTCTATGTGCATATTAAACAAAGGACACAAATGGATTCATGACAAAATTGTATTTTGGTGATGGTGATGTGTTTGAAGTTCTTACTTTACTGAAAGATTTTGCTTCTTACAATTATATCTATCATGAACTTTGCCCATTAGTAACAGAGAACTATATTTGGTAAAAATTTACATAAATTTACCAAATTAATGAAAATTGTTAAAAATTGACTATAAAGGGCAATAACTCCTTAAGGGGTCAATTGACCATTTAGGTCATGTTGACTTATTTGTAGATCTTACTTTGCTGAACATTATTGCTGTTTACAGTTTATCGCTATCTATAATAGTATTCAAGATAACCAAAAACGGCAAAATTTCTTTAAAAATTACCAATTGGAGGGCAGCAACCCAACAAACCAGTTGTCCAATTCATCTGAAAAATTCAGGGCAGATAGATATTGACTTGATTAACAATTTAACTTCTTGTCAGATTTGCTCTAGATGCTTTGGTTTCATAGTTATAAGCAAAAAACTGCATTTTACCCCTATGTTCTATTTTTAGCCGTGGCGGCCATCTTGGTTGAATGGCCAGGTCATCGGACACATTTTTCAAACTAGATACCCCAAAGATGATTGTGGCCTAGTAGTTTCAGTGGAGATTTTGTAAAAGATTACTTAGATTTATGAAAAATGGTTAAATATCGACTATAAAGGGCAATAACTCCTAAAGGGGTCAACTGACCATTTTGGTCATGTTGACTTATTTGTAGATCTTACTT
Organism: Mytilus trossulus; assembly: GCF_036588685.1. Lineage (NCBI taxonomy): Eukaryota > Metazoa > Mollusca > Bivalvia > Mytilida > Mytilidae > Mytilus > Mytilus trossulus. The sequence goes on from NC_086373.1 coordinate 98,020,481, forward strand.
TGCTGAACATTATTGCTGTTTACAATTTATCTCTATCTATAATAATATTCAAGATAATAACCAAAAACAGCAAAATTTCCTCAAAATTACCAATTCAGGGGCAGCAACCCAACAACCGATTGACCGATTCATCTGAAAATTTCAGGGCAGATAGTTCTTGACCTGATAAACATTTTTATCCCATGTCAGATTTCCTCAAAATGCTTTGGTTTTTGAGTTATAAGCCAAAAACTGCATTTTACCCCTATGTTCTATTTTTAGCGGTGGCGGCCATCTTGGTTGGTTGACCAGGTCACGCCACACATTTTTTAAACTAGATACCCCAAAGATGATTGTGGCCAAGTTTGGATTAATTTGGCCAAGTAGTTTCAGAGGAGAAGATTTTTGTAAAAGATTACTTTAATTTACGAAAAATGGTTAAAAATTGACTATAAAGGGCAATAACTCCTAAACGGGTCAACTGACCATTTTGGTCATGTTGACTTATTTGTAGATCTTACTTTGCTGAACATTATTGCTGTTTACAATTTATCTCTATCTATAATAATATTCAAGATACATATAATAACCAAAAACAGCAAAATTTCCTCAAAATTACCAATTCAGGGGCAGCAACCCAACAACCAATTGACCGATTCATCTGAAAATTTTAGGGCAGATAGATCTTGACCTGATAAACATTTTTATCCCATGTCAGATTTGCTCTAAATGCTTTGGTTTTTGAGTTATAAGCCAAAAACTGCATTTTACCCCTATGTTCTATTTTTAGCCGTGGCGGCCATCTTGGTTGGTTGACCGGGTCACGCCACACATTTTTTAAACTAGATACCCCAATGATGATTGTGGCCAAGTTTGGTTTGATTTGGCCCAGTAGTTTCAGAGGAGAAGATTTTTGTAAAAGTTAACGACGACGGACGGCGACGACGGACGCCAAGTGATGAGAAAAGCTCACTTGGCCCTTCGGGCCAGGTGAGCTAAAAATTAAAAAATAACAGCCCCCTTTTCATACCCCTAGATGTAAATTATTTTAATAAAAAAAAGTATTATCAGTTTCACCCTAAGAAATAATTTTTCATGAATAAATCTTTTTGACTTAGCAGTTAATAAAAATGATTTCCAAAATGAAATTCCTACTGTCTATAAATAACAATGAAATGTAACCGATTCCTATTAAAAAGGGGTTTCCCGAATTTCCCCGCCAAATAGCACATGGCTTTCAACAATTGTAAACAAAGCATTCAATTTGTAATCATGGATAACACCTTTAATTAATTTAATTTGGATATAATAGATATTTAACTTAAGGTACAGTCAAGCGATGTTTTTACTTTCTTATGGATTAAAACTAGTTTGAAAGATCAGTTTGAAAAATAATATAATTTTTTACATAAAAAAACTCGATCTGAATTGTGAATATTCAGTGACCCATAAATTTTTTGAACTCTGCCACAGAGGTCAAAGTTACATCATGTTTCAACCCAATGATGTGTATTCTCTGTTACAACTAATCAACTGTGTTTGATATAAATATTTCGGTCAGACTTAATTATGATTCAAAACATAAAATATATACTGCAAAAGGTTTACTTTTTATTTTTTCAAGGAAGGATATTTGGAAGCTGTATCAGGCTATAATATTTATCAATGTTAAAACAATTTGAACTCCTGATTTCTATTATGCAATCGAAGTCTTGAATGTTGTTCTATCTAATCAACGTGGTTGTAAAATTAGAGCGTTGCATCTCATTATGATCAATTATCAGTCCAGTGAGGTTGAAACACCTGTAGAGTTTTGTCAATTGTCACTTCCTATTATAAGATAACAAAAATTTCAAACATAGCGGGATGCATAGCGGGTATGATAAACGCATGGCGGTCGAAATTTTATGGGTAGCGGTACCGCAATGCATGAATAGCCTAGGGAAAACACTGATGTGATATAAAAACTTAAACTTGAATAGACAGACAGGTCTTAAATATGACTGTTTTATATAAGGACAAAAATGTAAACCAGTTGTTTGTTTATGTGGATTAAATAAGAATTTAAAATGAACATGTAATTGTAAAAAAAGTAAACTTTTTATATTTAATCTTTTTTTTATTCTAAAGAAGCTTTTTTTTTTTTTTAAAGTAGATTAAATAAGTATATGATGTAATTGCCAAAGTAAGGTTCCAGCTCATTAAAAGCTATACTGAACTCATCCCCAGCCTAAGAAGTCTTCAAAACACAAGAGCATATACAGTACGGGTAGGGACTTATTTTTATGGATGTCTTAATCCGTCTAGTCGGATATGAATAATCCGACATTTTTATGGTAGGTAGTATGGTCATTAATCAACAAATCCAGGTGTGATTGGCAATATATTTGTCCTTTCATCTTAATCTGTGCTGCTAGAATTACGGTTCACTGATTTCAGAATCAGGTTACCTGTAATTTTAACCTCTCATGATCAGTATATATCTTTATTCTCGTAAACCAAAGTACAATGGTACAGAGTCACTTTATTGATTACATCGTTTTTGACATAAAATATTTTTACAGGTGAAGTACTGGAGAAAACTTTGTTTTAATAAAAATAGCCTATTTTTTTATTATAGTTTTTATATTTCAAATGCTATTTATTTTCTAATTTGTTCCTCAAAATTATATTTGTTCTATGTTCTTTGTTGTTTATTTTTTGTTTTTTTGTGTATCTGTTTCTTATTTGTTTGCATAAAATTTCAAACATAAATATTTTTACATCTATTCTCTTTCTGGAAGCTTACGGTTATTTTTGTTTTACTCGTAAATCCATTAGCAGAAAGCTAAAAATGTATTTAATATTCAGTCTGTGTTGGGTCAGTTCCGAGATAAAAAAAAAATAATTACAGTGAGCAATACCTGTATATTATTTAGTAGCTTGCTGATTCTTTGTAGTTTTTACTTTTTACTGTAAACAATTTATTGTCCGAAACTTCAAAGTTGGGAGATGTATCAATAAAATAGAATGCAAAAAATAACACTAGAAGAAGATATTGATTCTTCCCGGACATATAAGTTTATTTTAAGATTTCCGTGTTTGTTCATTATGCGAAATTTATATAATTGATCTGCATTTGGGGGTAGGGGGTAAATAGGGTCCGGATCTCGAAATCCCAAGCTTAAAAACACGAAGTCCCAAGGTCCCGAATTTAAATAAATCAAAATCCCGACATCGCGAAAAAAAGAATTCCCAGATCCCGAAAGTGTTAATCCCAAAATCCCAAACTTAAATTAATTGCGTAATATTAATTTACGCACAATCCATGTAAAAAAGGAAACTTGTATGTTATATATTTTTAACAGCAATTTGTTAAGAAAAATTTGCCGTGAAAAGATAATTCCATGATACACATATAAGTGATCAACAGCATGTGCACGTGGTTGAACTTTAACTTGACTCCACTCACAATATTATTGATGGCTAATAAAAGATGTTAAAGATCGATTTTGTCCACTGCACGAGATTTTTATATGGCGGGAAATGTTGTAACAGTAAACTCAGGTGACCTTACTGAACGACCGTGGGAAAATCCATTCATGATTAAATTTGATGTGGAATGATTGACAGTATTGTGCGTTAGTTTTGAGGCTCTTGGTCGATTGACCAGAATAGAAATTTAATCGATTTACATACATGTAAAATCAAAACAAGATTTAGTCTTCTTTAACTATTTTTTGTTTTATTTTTATCAGTCATTTCCCGGATTCCCATTTAAATATTCTACTTTGGAGAACTCCTTTAAACTTCAGAAATAATACAACTTTGATTTAAAAATTCTTACGGACTGCGCGAGCTATAGAATGACTAGAAGTATGACGAAAAAGTAAACACAGCCGATCATGAATAGTACGACAAGCCTTCAACCCTATTGGGGTATAAATGTGCTTTTATTCAATAAACTATATAAGGTTAAATTTTGATTTTCGTGTATCGATTTCGTAAAATATATTTATAATAAAAACACCGGCGATTTTCATAAGAGTCGACTGAGACATGAAAATAGAAAGCCAATATCTCGAATGTCAACATTTTTTTGTTAAATAAAAAAACAGGAATCGAAATATGATCACGGCGTTATAAATATTGTATTTAAAGAAACCAATTGTTTGACTTTCAAAGAGATTAACGGGAAATGTGTCAAAATAGAAAGCACGAGTGATCTGTCTGACCAAAATGTTTTACTTGCGAGAAATGATTGACAGGTGTGATTTGATGTAGAGGCTCCGACGGGGAAAGTTGTATCAAAAGGAAATTAACTTTATTCACAATGCCTATACATATTTTATAAATACGATATGTTGGCCTTATACTTAAAATTGTGTTTCTAATAATAACTTATAAAGGAACAGGACGTTAAAAAGGGGGGGGGATATTATAACCATCAATGAAAACTCGTATAATTTACGGGATTGATGTCTCAACAATTTGATTTAAACTTCGATTGAAAACAGTCTTGGTTGTTATTAGGCTTATTATTTTGAATTAGATGAAATATTTACGGTTTACAAATACAAATGCAAATACAAAATAGTTTATTGGCACAAAACTATTATAATAATTGGCAACACAATATATTGTTAAAAACTGCTTTATTTCATTTTCAAATTATAAAAAAAAAATCCCACATTCATGATATTAAATTTTAATTTTAATTCTAAATATTTAATTTTTAATTTAAATTCTTATATTTAATTTTAATTTCAATTCTTTCTCTTTGAATACAAAACAATATTTTACATTTATCTATTCTCCATAAATACAAATATATCTGTACAGGTAAAATTTAATTCTAATCAAGCTGGTACAGATTGATTTACGACCTTCCACTTGGATATTGCACAGCAGGTGTTTATTACTCTGGGACAACTGTCCGACCAGTCTGACATCTAGACGGATTAAGGCTTCCATAAAAATAAGTCCCTACCTGTACTGTATATATATAAAACAAGTAATGTGATTTTCAGGAGCCATGAGAAATGTTCAACAAATTCAACTTTCTTTTAGGTTGTATGCAGAATTATGAAAAACTGAAATCAAATGAATCCTCATTACCCTGTAAAACTGCATGCATAACTAAAATGCAAAATTCCAAAAACTAAGATTCATCATGTGTAATACTTACAGCTGTAATTTTTCCAAATAAAACCCGATGTAATGTCTTCAGATCTTCAGCTTTAAATTTGTTTATCTGAAACTCCACTAAAAACAAATCAAAAATGTAAATACTAAAATACAGTAAGGAAATTATTATAAAATTAATTTTGAATGAATAATATGTCAAACTTATTTCTAGGTTTCAAATATCTCATCAAAATGCAAATAATAACTAAGATTGACCATGAAATCAGTCAAGAGTAAGTTAACATTGTCAAAATTGGTATGTAGTACAGTCGATTCCACTTAATTGCATACCGCTTAATAGCATAATTCGGTTAATTGCATACTTTTCTCCTGCACAAAACCATTTCCCATTCACCTAATGTTAAATTGTCCGGTTATATGCATAGCCTTACAAGTGGCATTTCGGTTTATTGCATAGAAAATAATCGCCAGCTAGATATGCTCAGTTAAAAACTGACGAGATATTTGACCGGAAACGGCAATTTGGTAAGTATATTTTTCTTGAATGCATCATAATTTTCAATATTATTTCACATTTACTTGTGTGTTATTCAAATAAAGTTTTAAAACAGTATCTTTCGTGTTTATATGATTATAGAAAAGGCCTCGATGTGTACACAGGTAAAGTTTCCCATATTCTATTTTAAGCCTCGAGGTCATAAAAATGTCATATCAGCTGATTGTTGTAAAAACACAACCATTCTATAATCTTCTATCTCAAAAGGTGTTAATTATTGATTGGATTTCAAACATTGTTCATAGATTATATTTTGGGTGAATTTTTAAAACATTAACGCCTGCTAATTATCGATCATTATCCAATGTGTAATTTCGTAATTCAGCTTGGGTGATCTACATTTATGTTAAATATTACAGGGCATTTATATATGGTTGAAGAATTTTATACATCAATCTTTCCTTTTTAATATTTTTTTAAAAGAAAATTAACTTCTGATTTTTATATTTTCTCACTTTCAACACTCGTGTCAAGCAAATAACCCGTCCATCACCTTTGCATATACGAAACTAACGATGTTAAAGTAACAGCGTTACATCACTGTGTTATAAGTAAATACTGAATATCAAAGGCAGTTCATAGCACAATTATTGTTTACAATGATTATAAACTGTATAGTATCGTTAAACAGTTTATTTTAAACAAAGCGTAACAATTTAATTTGTACATCCGGGTAATAGAAACAAATCTATTTTTAGAACAATTTTATTTTTGTATCTCAGGTAAAGGAAAAGTCGGTACATAAATAAACTAAAACAAAATGTGTTTATAAACTTTATTAAAAGAATACACAATGAAATAAAATGTATTACAGTAGACAAATAACTTTTATTAGAATAACTAAGCATTCAATATGTTGTAAGTGGACTGTGGACGTTCATCTTTCTTCTTTGCTGATCTGCACTATCGATGTTATTTGACTCCGTAATTTGGCATTTCGGATATAAGCATACTCCGCTTTATTGCATAATTTCGTCTGACAAACAGGCTATGCAAATAACCGGAATGTACTGTATAAACAATTATCTTCTATGTTCTTCAATGTGTTTTGTGTTTTTGATTGCTGCCTTTTTAGGTCAGCTAGCATAAAACAAGAATGTGTCCTAAGTACTTGGATGGCCCACTTGCATTATCATTTCCATGTTCCATGGACTGCGAAATTGGGTAAAAAGTCTAATTTGGCTTAAAAATTAGGAAGGTCATATCATAAGGAACATGTTTACTAAGTTTCAAGTTGATTGGACTTCAGCTTCATCAAAAAACTAGGAAAATCTGCGTACAAAACTACAAATATATGTATCAAATATCAGAATGAGTTCATATCATTGTGATAAGCATACAGTCATATCATTTACATTAAACAAATAATAAATACTCTATATACACTTTACCTCTTGGAATATCTCCCAATTTCTCTCCAACACCCTCAGGTATATCTACTTCTTTAGGTTGATTTGGAGTGTTATAAGCTTCTGTCATACTTAGTCTTTCTACTTTCCTTTTCTCTCTTTTCCCAGATTCTATTACTACTGGCTGTTCTAATAAACCCACTAAAAAGGAATGTTACAATATAAATGAAATGCATTATTAGAATATTAAAGGGTTATTGCATGAATATTGTCCCGAGTAGAATTTTATATTGCACATATATATTGGTTTAAACTTAGATTTTGTTGTTAATGACATCATGGATTTTGAGGATTTATAGCACTAGTTCAATATATCTTCAAAATTAATGAGTCAACAATGATAGTTCAAACCAACTTTTACTTTCAAATATTATATTGCTATACAATAAAAGGGTTATTGCATGAATATTGGGGAATATAAAATTCTACTTGGGACGATATTCCCCAATATTCATGCAATAACCCTATATTTTAAAGACAAATTAAAGACATGTATACATGTACATAATTCATTTTGGTCTTATCAGGCAAAATAACATCTCTGTACATATACATGAACAGATAGTTTTATTTTGGAGTTAAAATGTTTATAATAAATTATGTATGCTGCTGTGCCAATACAACTCATTTGTTGATCCTCTCTTGTAGATAGGTATTAAATTTTACTGTTCCCACTTTATCTACATTTTTTTTATTTTATATTAGATACACTTTTTCAGATCTTAAATTATCAATAGCACAAATCACATGAGAACAATAATTGAAACATATTACCATGAAAGGGCAATAACTTATTAAACCTGATAAGGGACAAATGAACAGACAAGAGACACAAACCAAAACATAATGTGTTATATCTGTTATTTCTAGTTGTTCAATTTCTGTGGTGGACTCAAAGTAACACAAAAATCTATTGACATTAATTATCAGAACTAGAACAAATCACTACAAATGTATCCAACTGGCATGCAAAAATTGTAATTATTTTTGTAACACTATTTAGATATACTTGTTTTAAGAGAAATTGTAAAGTATAAATAACCGTATACATTTTGGTTCTGAATCTTCATCATCTTCCTCATCTTCCTCATCTTCTTTCTTTACTTCTTTTTTCTTTTTACTTTTAGTCTCCTCAGTTTTTTTGGTAGATTTTTTAGGACTATCTGTTTCCATTTCCTCTGAATTATCATTTATTTCAGTCTTTTCAGATTTACTTTCTGAGGAATCCTCTTTTTTAGATTCTACAGTGTCTTGTTTTTCTGTTTTTTCAGTCTTATTTTTACTGTTATCTTTATCCTCGCTACTATCACTTCCATTCACACGAGAATTTTCATTATCACTTTCTTGATCCATTTCTTCTTCCTTCTTGTCCTATTATTAAAAAAAAACATGATATTAGAAAATAATAAAAATATTATAAGACTTCAGTTTATAAGACTGAATTCTTCTGTCCCTATAGTGCATATATTTCCTGATTTACATTTGCTTTTTTTTTTATATATATTTAAATTAATGGAGGTGTCCCATATATATGCATAATAAAATTGACATACGACATGACAATTTTATAAAGAGTGATAGAACATAAAGATTGTATGTTTAATTAAATAATGGAACACTGTGATTGTCACCAAAGAAAGTTTTTAAATCTTCTGAGGTTTCGACTTTCTTTTCGGAAATAGTACTGTCCCAGCATTTCAACGAACTCTTCATTTTCTTCATTCTTTTCTTTCTACTCTCTCTCTTTGTCCAAGACTCATCGTATATATCTTTATGAATTTTATATTGACATTGCTGTATCATTGTATATATATTTTTTCTTCAGACGGCATTTCTGCAACCACCCACTTGATGTATTGATGGCATTTCTGCAACCCTCCACTTGATGTTTTGGTATTCTCTGCTGTGGACTGTCTCTTATGCTTAACATAACCAGCTTTTTAAGATGGCACTTGTACAGCTCTCTAACACTCATAGGTGATGAAGTGCTGGTCTATTACTAGTATTTGGACCATATTAATAGGAATTGTGTTGCTCATGGTTCTAAATCATCTGCTTTAATTATCCTTAACAAATAAGTAGTAAATTGATTATAATCAGGTTCCCCTATTAAGCAACTTTTTAAGTTTAATGGATTATTTATATATAAATGTATAGTGATATTTTCTATTGCGAAAGAAAAATAAGAAAATAAAAACACATGCATATGATCTTTTGTATAAATTTCTGTAAAAAGTGTACAATGGCATACATGTAAATGTGAAGTTATACTAGTGTAATAATTTGCTTACATTTATAGGTCTAATAATTCAGTTACTGTAAACCAACTAAATTTCATGACTTTTGAGAGTAAAAAAAGAATGTGGATATGTAAACATGGATCTCTCCTTATTCAACTACATAAAGTTAACTACAAAATCATAATATTTAATCTCAGCGAGGACTAGAAAGAGCTAAACGCTAAAGTACATGTATCCATGAAAATAAGTTGGTTCACACTATTTGAGTAAAATTAGGGCATATGTGTTGGGCAAAAATTTAAAGTGCGAAATATCTTTAATAAGCAAAATGAAACCAATACCTGGGTTGTTTTCAATATCGTAGCGGCTACATAGATTTAAGACTATTTAACGTGTAGCTAGCCTAACTCAGTAACTGCAACATAGATATTGATAGCAGCTAGGCTAGATTCTCGTCCAGTAGACAAAAATTTACGTAGCCACTAAGATATTGAACACAACACAGTGCAGACAGGTAAAAAAGTTATAAGCAAATGACTTGATGTGATTTTGGAGCAAACAGACCTGCTTCCCTAGCCTACTGGAAAATTAAGAGCCAATCCTGGATTTTAAGTATAATCATAATAAAGACTAATCTGTAAGATGAAATATTTACTTAAAATGCATGAAATATAGCCTGAATAGAAGAAAAGTCCTCTGTTTACAGTGGTCTAAGGGTATAAACGTTCTCGAGACACAGCGAATGCAGGAAAGTTACCCTGTCGCAAGAGGTCTTAATAAGCTGCATTTTACGATTTTTGTGCATAAATGTAAAAAATATCATTAGGTAAGTTGAAATGCACTATGTTATTTAACCTCTATTTTGGGAGAAGGTACAGATTTATCTTCAGAATCCGACATGGCTTTGTGTTCAAACTTTCAAATGGCGGCAAATGGCGTTGAGGGCACCTGCATCCAATGGAAAACTTTCTTTATAAAGTTCGGGTCAACGAACAGAAATAAGAAGGACGTTTTGATTCGTTGAAAAAGTCTTTCTCTAGAACTTACCTTTTCATTAATGAAATTATTAGAAAAACCCGAATAAATCAAACGTCTGAAAGACCGTGATTTCTTGTGATTCACTTTGTCTATATTTTTAGACATTTAAAGTCCCATTGTTTAATTTAGAAAACACCAATGTTTTCATTCATTTCTAGGAATGATAATTGTCTAATATTCCAGTTTTATTTTCTTGAACATTTGCACACTATCTTTTTTCAAACATTATAATAACCAAGATCATTTTGAAGAATATGGACAGAAACAAAAACCAAAAAGAAATGTCGTAGCAGTATTATTAGAATTCCCATGAGCTACCATATGTCTATTTCGTTTTGTATGTTCAATCTTTAGTGTCAAATTCTTTCATTCGTCTGTGTCCCTTACCTTAGATGTTGTAGTCCCTATCTTTTGGATGTCGTATAATGAGGGTAGTAAAATACACAAGTAAAATGAGGCAGGCATTACCTGTAAATTTTTGTTTGTGTTCTTTTTTAATTGTTCATGAACATTAATACAATATGCTTTATTTCAGAAACACTCAGTCACATTGACATGTGAGACAAGAGGTAAATTACAAAATACAATCACATACAATTAAAGAAATAAATACAACAACTTAGGAATGAAAATTGAAATATTTATATTACAATATTTTGATATCAATGGCAGAGTCCTTAAAGAACTAAAGGAACAAATTTCACCAATTCTTACATTGATTTTTAAAAAGTCACTTGACACTGGAGAAACACCTAAGGACTGGAAACAAGCTAATGTAGCTCCAGCCTTCAAAAAAGGGGGAAAATACAAACCTGTATACTACAGGCCAATATCTTTAACCTGCATATGTTGCAAGCTAATGGAACATATCATTACAAGTAACATCATGTCTCACCTTGAAAAACATCACATATTATACGATCTTCAGCACGGCTTCAGAAAATCAAGGTCGTGTGAAACACAATTAATAGACTTCATTCAGGAACTTGCACGATCAAATAATAGTAACACTCAAATTGACTTAATCATAATGGACTTCGCTAAAGCGTTCGACAAAGTATCACATCGTCACCTCCTTTACAAACTCAAATTCTATGGTATTGAAAATAACACACTAAATTGGATTCAGGCATTTTTACAGGACAGAACACAAACAGTAGTCATTAATGGCATTTCCTCCACCTCAGTACCCGTAACATTGGTGTACCACAAGGAACAGTATTGGGCCCAATACTGTTTCTTATCTATATAAATGACCTACCGGAATATCTAGAACACAGTAAACTTAGACTCTTTGCTAATGACAGCATAATTTACAGGGAAATAAAAACACAAGATGATTGTCATAAGCTACAACTTGACCTTGACTCAGCAGCTTGATGGGAGTCAGATTGGCTTATGGCATTTCACCCTGATAAATGTACAAACCTTTCCATCTCTCAAAAGAAAAATAACTGCCGGCATAATAACATCCTCCACAATCACATTCTCGAATCAGTTACATCAGCAAAATATTTAGGCATTAGGCCACACCAATTTGATTCCTTGTTCGACGGACCCGCCCGCACCTATTTTTTTCAAAACAGGTTTTTTTTATTTTTATTATATTCCCGCTTCTCGCATCCGGAAATGAAATTATGTCCATTTCCCGCACCGTTTTTTTGTAAATATTATATAAAAATCTCAACATTTGTTTTTAAAATCACAGTCTAGCTTTTATATAACGATTTTAAACCTATCAGCACCCCCACAACACTGTAAATATCTGCGAGAATATTTGTTTTAGCATGAAACCAATTTATTCCAAGCGGGAGTGCTCCGATATAAATAGAAATACCAGTACAGAACAAAACGTTGGTTTCTTTCCCCCTAACTTATATTCCCTATAAAAAAAATGTTCGTTGTTTAAAGAAATAAAGTACAAAGAACTTCTGAAGGATTTGCCTTCAACTGCAATTGTAATGTACGGTGACGGTCATACCCGCTGCAGGTTTGTGCACCTGTACTGGTTGATTCAGAGACCTGTCGTTCAGCAGTTATCGTTTGTTGATGTGGTTCATTGGTATTTTCCGGTTTGGAAATATATTTTAGGTCGTTGGTTTTCCTATTCGAATTGTGTACAATACTAACCTTATAGCTTGCTGGTTGGTCTTGATCAAAGCACTGTGTAAAATGCCGTACTTAAACCTATGTTTGTTATTATCAAGTTGGGACCAACCCTCCCTCAGACAAGGCCCTTGAAGGGGTCATTTTACCATGTTTACTGTTCAGTCTGTTGTCAGGTTGTAGAAAATAAAATAGAAATACTAAGGATTTGTACATGCAGTTCTACTATACAAAATCTTTGACAACTTAGAATTTTTTACTCAAAGAGAGTAGAAATACATTATATTTTAAACATGTTAAACAACTTTTCTAAAAGAGGGATGGGTCCACTTATTTTGAATAATATTAAACTGTTAAAGTAAATGTGTTAACATGGTTAAAGTCCAGGAATAATACAAAATTCTTGGACATGTTTTGACCATTTAAAGCCAAATGTTATAGTTCTTTGGGAAAATATAAGCCCTTTTGTAACTTAAAGTGTTTTTACAAAAAAAAAATATACCTTTAATATTTTGACCCCTCATGAAAGGGATATTCATAACATTATGGGGTTGTTCTGAACCTGATTATGACTTGGATGGAGAATTGTCTCATTGTCAGTCACACATAGTGACATAGACCAGATTTAATTATTCAATGATTTCTTGTTGAACAGGGAAAAAATACTTCATAAATTAAAGAAATGTCAAGGTACAAGTGATAAATCAAGTTTTAATATAGTCAAAACCTACTATTTTATGTTTACAAAAAAAAATTATAATCGCTCGCCTTTACTTTTTAAGCTTCGCCTCAAAAATTTGCAAATTAAATATTTTTTTATTAAAATTTTCAAATCGCTCGCTCGCCCCAATTTTTGGAGTCCAAAAATCCGTAGACAGGAAATTAAATTGGTGTGGCCTTACCTTACAATCAAATCTAAAGTGGAACAAACATATAGACAACATAGTATCAAATGGGAACAGATCACTTGGTTTTCTTAAAAGAAATTTAAAAATTACTAACACAGAAACACAATCAAGAGCATACCAGGCACTAGTAAGACCCAAACTGGAATATAGTTGTAGTGTCTGGGACCCCCATATGAAAGAACAACAGATACAATTAGAAAAGGTACAGAGACGCGCTGCTCGTTATGTACACAACAACTACGACTACACGAGCAATGTCACAAACATGCTCAATCAGTTGAAATGGCCACCACTAGCTGAGAGACGCTTAAAAACCAGACACATTTTATTCTATAAAGTAATACATTGTCTTGTTGCCATTCCATCGCATATTCTTGAACAAAAAGACAGCAGAACAAGACAAAATCATACTCAGACATACAGACACATCCAAACTTCCAAGGACACATACAAATGGTCATACTTCCCTCGAACAATTATTCAATGGAATTTACTACCACAAACTGCAATTGAAACTACCACTGTTGACAGCTTCAGAGATCAGCTAACACCAGCTGTTCTCTCTAGCTTCAAATAAACAAATTCAAACAAAACATGTACATATATTTTTTATTAAATCACAATCTGTAAATACAAACACTCCAATTGTTATAAAATATTTTTATAAATTTTGTATAAAATTTTTGTCAATCACGCATGCGCAACAACATGTATTCTTCAGTATTGAAGCCTTGTTGACCTTAAAGAAGAAGAATATTATATGGGGACAAAGTCCCCTATTACAGTAGAAAATTTCCCTAAATTTTTCATTGTACTAATGAACTCAAAATCGTTCAATTTGTTTTTTGTCGTGTTTTTGAATTTCGGGATCTGCGCAGAAAACTACAATGTACTTCCTTTTTCCGGTCTCGTTATGAAACTTTGAGTTAAATATATATTTATTAGTCTAGTATAAAATAGGAAGAAACGCAATACCAATTTCATTTTTAATAATTCCTTGATATGAAAAAATGTTACCTGATGATAGCGTTTCTTTGTTTACATTACATATGACGTCATAACTTAAATAACGTCACAACTAAAATCCCTAACAACAGAACAAAAATCGGAAACGTTACGGTATTTCCGTTTCTTTTTTTTAACAAATATTTAAGTTACTTTAATACAAAAAAATAATTCATACAGACTTCGTCCTCATTTACAGGTAATGCCTGCTTCATATTAATATTTAAGTTAACTTTGAAATGAATAAAGACACATTTTTAAGTACGTTAATATTAGTCAATAACAGTAGTCCTTTCATTTTTGCTTCACTTGGATATTTCACATAGTACTCTGGAATATGCTAATTTCTGATATTTTTTACTAATACAGAGTTACATTCAAATAAATAATGTTATTCATTGCCAATTGCAGTTAAACACAAATTACATTTCCTCTCTTCTTTTGGAATATTATACCATCTTCCCAGCTCTACTGGAATTTTTACATTGCAGCATCTTAATTTTGAAATATATTTACGTTCGAATGGTGTTAATTTTAAAAGATAGTTTTCTAAGCCAAAGATTGTTTTAAAATTAATAAAAAGTCCATAAAATTCTCCTCTGGATGAGTTGTCAATTTGACTATCCCATTGTTGAATGAATGCATCCGTTAGTTTTTCTGTCAGTACGATTTTAAGTTGATTTATATCTAATGGTGATTGCTGAGTCCAAACATAGCTTAGGCCGGCATTGTCTAGGATTGATTTAGTATAATCCATCCATTTGAAATTGTGATCATCTTTTAAGTCAAACATAATTTGATAAAGCATACTGCTAAGTTTATTTTCATTGTTGAGAAGTTTGTTCCAAAAACACACCATTCTACATTTTATTACGGTATCTATTGGTGTAGGACCAAGTTCTCCATATGTCATAAAATTTGGTGTCAACGATCTAATTTTCAAGACATTCCGACAAAACTGTAGATGGATTTTTTCCAACATGTAATTGTTTCTGAATCCCCATATTTCACATCCATATGTCAGAATTGGAAGTACAAGTGCATCAAAGAGTTGTAATTGTAAGTCGACAGGTATTGAGAGGTTACGTATCTTTGTATAGAGACTAAAAAGAGATTTCTGTGCTTGTTCGCTTAGACATTTCTTCACTGTTGCAAATAAACCATTGTAATTGAAGGTTAGTCCTAGATATGGATAAGAATCCTGAATTTCAATAGACTGGTTAAATATTTGAATCTTTGGTAATGTTCTTGATTTCCGTTTTAATGTCAATGGTATTTGGTACAAATGTAGATGCATACCTGTAAGCATTGGCGCATCTTATATTCTTTAAATTAAAGGGCTTCATTCCTTCAGTCATGGTGACTTTGAAAGATTTGCATTGTTTCAATGTTAAGTTTGTGATGATCAACTGAAGAGGAACTGCTCATGTTAAGTCAATGATATTTATTATGTAGTTGTATTAGCATTTGTAAATCTCTTTTCCATGGTTTTCATATGACCCACTTTCAGTATGGTTCATTTATTTTGAAATTTTTATATTTTTACAAATTAATGTTACATTACCAGTATACTATCAAATTACTAAAAAAAATGTCAACAGTTTATTGTCATTGCCATTGGCTTGCTTTCAGTTTCTTATTGTGCAAATTCCATATCTTATCTCTTGATGTGTTTTCCTTATTTTACAGACATAATTCCATGATATGGCAGCTTATTCTGCAAGTCGGAGCTCAGTAGATCTAGCTATAGATCCTTTGATTACTTGTCGTCTTTGTCTTGTGGAATGTAGTTTGCAAGACATGTATGAACTCAGAGATTGTAAATGTCTGTACTGTGAAAAGGTAAGTTATTAGTGTATACACATAATGATTACAATATGCATCCTTTCTTAGATAATGGCATAACTGAAATTTCAAGATATTTTATGAGTTTTTTTGTTTGAAACTATAATATATCATGAATATGTACATTAAGATATTTTGGCATTCATAATTCACACATTTTTTACCTGTGTTTTGTGTCAAACTTGCAAATGAGCAAAATAGTTTTTCCTAGTTTTGAATAGGGTTCCACTAAGGAAATTTGAAGACAAGTACAGGGACTCGCCTTGTGAGTCCAGCATTAAGAAGATGACATTTATAGGACGCATGCAAATGCTTAAATGAGAACTCTAAGATTGTGTTTTATTTTAATTTGCACCTTTTCTACAAAATTTTGACCCATGCAATCAGAATTCTTTGCAAGATATCATGACAAGAAAAAAATAATTATAACAGGATTAAGAATCTAGGAGTGGGAGCTATATTGCAATGACCTTGTCTGTCCATTCATTAGTCCATCCATTTGTACTACTGTCTTTTCTTCAAACAACTATTTGCATCACATTTGTTTTTTGAGATGACTGAACAGAATGTTTGATGAGCAACTTGGCATCGATGAATTGTTATGTGTGAGCACATTTTCAAATACCTACAATCTGTTTACACTCTATAATCCAACACTTTGAATTTTCACATTTTTTTTGTATAAGCTAAATTCCGTCACACATTTCACCTATATTTCTGAACAGAATTACTTCACAACTCTCCACAACAGCTATAGGTCATCATACAGCATTTAACAATGAGTAAATCCTGGAGCTGTGGGCGTCGCAAAGAAAATACACTGAAAGTTTTGATACTTTATTCATGTCGCTATTGTCAAATAAACACATTGCATTGCATACATTCACCCAGTTGTCATACATTATACAAAATTCATGGACAAGTATACGTTGTTACACAGGTTTACGTAAGAACTGAAAGTAGACAAAAATGAACCATAAATAAGTTTCAATGCAAAACCCCTGTTGTATACCAAATATAAACAAATTGCAGTATAACTTACACAAAATGCAATATAACCTTACAAATATCATTATGACTATGCGAATATATCGATTATGCATATTAAAAGACATTTATTACAATAATAAAGTTCAAATTACCTCTTTGGGCCATTAACATGTCAAAATTTGGGTTCATAGCATAGTGCTTCGTTCACGGGAATCTGTTGTTTCAGAGAAAGAAACAGAGAAAGAAACAACAATTGACTACTTAGTTTCTAATCGTAATATGTATCTTACTCCTAATCAATGTACAACAGTAACAAATCCCATACCACACATTCAGCTATAAAAAGCCCTAAAATCACAAATGTAAAACAATTGTAAATCTGAGTAAACTTATGGCTCAAATATTGCTGAATTTTTTGTTTCCGTTCCCTAACTTTAGTTAATGTTATAAAACTTGTGCACAATGCTAATTACTGTAAATTCAGAAATTAATGCATGGTTTTTATTATTGCGAAAAATGCGACTGAGTTGTAAACGCAATAATTTAAACTCACAATTTGAAATATTTTATATGATTTTAACACGATTTTTTACCAAAATTGTAAAAATTAAAATCGCATTTAAGTCTAAAGTGACAAAATCGCAATGATAAATGCACGCAATAATTTCTGATTTTACAGTACCACATATTACAGATCAAGCTTGAATGTTGATGGTGTCATTTTTACTGATCTAGAGTTATGCCCTATTACAAAAGGAAAAATTACATTTGGGTAGCATCACTTTAACAGTTCTTGAATTATGTCCCTTTATAACGTTATATGCAAGCAGGTGCATCATCTGTGTCCCAAGGAAATATTCCCTTTTTAGCTCCCTGGCCTAAAAGGCCATGTGAGCTTTTCTCATCACTTGGCGTCCGTCGTCGTTGTCTGTCGTCGTTAACAATTTTTCAAACATCTTCTCCTCTGAAACTACTGAATGGATTTGAATGAAACTTAGCATGATTGTTCCTTAGATTATCCTGCACAAAGTGTGTGATTTGATTTTTTTATCCGTAAAAAAAAACATGGCCGCCGTTACTTAAAATAGAACATAGGGGTCAAATGCAGTTTTTGGCTTATATCTCAAAAACGAAAGCATTTAGAGCAAATCTGACAAGGGGTAAAAATGTTCATTAGGATAATATCTATCAGCCCTGAAATTTTCAGATGAATCAAACAACCCATTGTTGGGTTGCTGCCACTTAATTAGTAAGTTAAAGTAAATTTTGCAGTTTTTGGTCATTATCTTGAATATTATTATAGATAAAGATAAACTGTAAACAGCAAAAATGATCAGCAAAGTAAGATCTACAAATAAGTTATATGATCAAAATTGTCAATTGATCCCTTATGGGGTTATTGTCCTTTAATGACAATTTTTCACAATTTGTTCATCATATTTGCTAACTTTAAAAAATCTTCTCCTCTAAAACTACTCAACCAAATTCAACCAAACTTCGACTGAATGATCAGTAGGGTGTAGAAAATAAAGTTTGTGCTTTATTTTTTATTTTGTCAAAAAACATGGCTGTCATGGCTAAAAATAGAACACAGGGTAAAATGCAGTTTTTGGCTTATATCTCAAAAACTCCAGCATTTAGAACAAATAAGACAAGAAGTTTAAGTATTTATTAGGTCAAGGTCTACCTGTCCTGAAATTTTCAGCCAAATTGGGTTACTGGTTTTTCACGTATAATGCCCCTGAATTGATGATTTTAAAGAAATTTTGTAGTTTTTGGTTATTATCTTGAATATTATTATAGATACAGATAAACTGTTAATAGCAAAAATGTTAAGCAAAGGAAGATCTACAAATGAGTCAATTGACCCCTTAAGGAGTTATTGCCCTTTAAAGACTTTTTTCACAATTTGTTCATCATGTTGACTTACTTTAAAAAATCTTCTCCTTTGAAACTGCTGTATCAATTTCAGCCAAATTTAGGCTAAATGAGTTTCAGAGTATCTAGTATAAATTTTATATTTCATTTCCTTGTATGTCAGAAACATAGCTCCTATGGCTAAAATAGAACATAGGAGAAAATGATTTTTTTTTGCTCTTGAAGAAAATAGGACGATTCAAAGAACATTTAAATAAATTGAAAAGCCAAAATAATCATTGATGAGAGATTTAACCAAAAAAATTAAGGTGAGCGATTCAGGCTCTTGAGAGCCTCTTGTTATATATTGTATAGAATTAAAAAAAAAAAGATAATCTACAGTTTAAATTATTTCATTTTTTTTCTCTCCTTCTTCCTGTTTATATTTATACCTAGAATTATGAGTGTGGGTATTCTTTGAAAGACATGACAACAGGTGCATTCTTGTAATACATTCAACATTACTTCAAGATTTATTACATCTCTTAAGAAAAGCTTTATATGAAAAAAGTAAAAGTTATGTCAAATTGAATACATTTTTGGAGTATCATATTCAATGAATGTAATTAAGATAGTTATTCTATTTTTTTCAGTGTGTGAGAATGTATCTAACTGTTTTGATAACAGATGGAAATGTCTTATATATAACATGTCCAGATGCTATGTGTAAGAAATCTGGACAAATTCAGCCATTAGAGGTGAGTAAGCATGTGTAAACAAACTACATATATATAAATTAATTTTGCTCAAATTCATTTGAAACAATTGCAGCCCTTTGAATTACGCCATTAAAAAAAAGCACTGTCAATTTTACTATCATTGTAGATATTCAGCAGATAATATGTTTTGTTTTAAGGGAACACAATAAATTGAATATAGTTCTTTGGATTGGTTTGTGGTCATCTTATTGGGAAACAAACTTTTTGATTGCAAATTTTAATTTAAATAAATGTTTTCCGAGACTAAAATGTCAATCAGTGAACATTCCTACAGATTTAGAGTGATGAGGAGAAAAGTGTGACCCAGAGTGATGCCAAAAATATGATGTGTGACATGCATGTTCATAACTTTTAGCTGTGGAATTGTAGCTTAGGTCCTAATGTTATATTTATGGCCCTGCAATGAAGTTGTCGGTGCCAATTAGTTTTACCGTTGTCTGTCATTCAGTAATTCCGTTATTCTGTCATTTCGTCATTCCGCAACAAATTAAATTTTGTTCTGCTCGGCTAATTTTTGCCAAAATTACAGGCTATGGACTTTGATAAAAAATTGTTGAAAATCACAGTTGTAAGGACTTGTTATCTAGACGCTTTCAGATATTAGGCTGATTTTTGGTATGTGAAATTTAGCTGTAATTTCGGGCTTTGGACTTTGATAAATTTTTGACAATCACATTTAAATGTATACGGACCTTTTTTCTATAATTTTCAGATATTGGGCTGTTTTTTGGCATGTGAGCTAACCTCGATGAGTTACAGATCATGTTTAAGTTTCGTTCCGCTCCATTAATTTATGCCAAAATTAAGGGTTTACAACTTTGAATGTTGTTGGAATTCACAGTTATACAGACTTTCAGATTTTGAGCTGATTTTTTATATGTGAGACTATCATCATGTTTGTGTTCACATGTGTTACTGAAATTGCAGATTTTTCAACTTTTTTAGATGGGTCCAATCGTGTCGCTTTGACACATTTAGTTTCTATTTGCAGACCATAGATCTGCAAATATTAATAAAATAACAAGGATCTAAGAGCTATGGTTCCGCAACAAAACCTTTATACAATATAGAATAAGAAGATGTGGTATGATTGGCAATGAATTTGATCAATTATAGGTAAAGCCTTCAACAATATGCAAAACACATTATGTGTAGTAAGCTTTTAACACATACACAGGTTCTCACATGACCTTTTTATGGTAATTTGTTAGTTGTGATTTAAACTTGATTTTATCAACCTTAAAAAAATCAATAAATAGCAGGGAAAATCTACATTGAATATTTATAAAATTATATCTATTTCAGATTGAAAGTTTAGTTGAGCCAAATATGTTTGAAAGATATAAAAGATTAAAATACCAAAAAGGTAAGATGATCTATAGGTTTCAATGTTATGCAGACACTTTACAGTTTTTAATTAATGTAATATGCACTGTAAAGAAGTGTTTTGAAATTTAAATCTCATTTTATACTGAAGGTAGATTTGTAAGGAAAAATTGAACATAAACTGTCATCTTACATATTTTACATATTCTGTTAGTGTCATATATAGACTTGCTGCTAATTGTTTTCTTTCCAGAACATACAGTGGTTTTAATAATTACAATGTTATTTTATATTAAACTTTTTTCAGAGATAGATTTAGACCCAAACAGAACATTCTGTCCAGAAAATGGTTGTGAGACAATTTGTCATGTGTGCAGTACATCTACAGGGGAAACTAGTACTAGACCTACTCCAGTGGAATGTCCTTCTGTAAGTTATAATATACCGGTAATAGGTATATTAATGTTAGATATAAGTGTGTGTGTGTATATTGTAAAAAGCAAAAAAAAAACTTATAAACTTGTGAGAAGGTCAGTAAAAGGGGAACCATTAACGGTTGTGGTTCAACAATATTAAATACAGTTTTTTTAGCATTGGTAAATTTAATTTCCATGGAGGTTAATCGGCCCCACCCCTTCAGTCATGATTTATTGACATTAAACTGTTGCTAAGCTTACATGTACAAGTTTGTGATGAGGTCAGTTTATGGGGAATCAATAGAGGTAGGTCAATGATATGTGGTATACACATGTGTATTAGCATAGGCACATTATTTGGCCCTGTAATTTCAATCAGGGTTTATTGACTTTGAATATTTTGCATTTATCTTACATGATAAGTATTGCTATTTTAATTTAAACATTTGCATTTTACTTTCTGGTTGTTGCTGATATAGTTTTCAGAAACATGTTATATATAAATATTATACCTTAAAAAAAAATCTATTGTATATAAGTTGTTGAATATTTTTCAGTGTGGTTTACAATTTTGTTCTATATGTAAATCAAAGTGGCATGGAGCACAAACTTGTGATGAAGTTATGTTGCATGGGAAACATGAAGATTTTGGGTAATTATATTAACCTGTCAGACATTATACTTTATACTCCAAATGTGTTTGTAGTTAATAAAACAATAGATAAAACTCATAAGCTACAGTTGTCTTGCTCATCTAATCTATGGGCTCAAGTGAGCCATTGTCTACACTTTGCTGTCACTATCTGTCTTTCATTAGACTTATATTTTCATATTACCTCTCAAATCAGCAGGACATCTTGGCAGGGTTACATAAGTTATCTGCATTCATATCTGTAGATATGGCTCCGCCTCAGGATGTCCTGGTGTACTTCAGGGTGTTAAAATACCAATATGTATTACAGTAGTCTCCAACTTTTCGGATATCGGCTAAATGAATATATAATGTAGGCTATTGCAATACTATTTCAAAACACCAAACCCTGCCTTAAATGTTTAATGTTAATTTTATCATGTAATTGAATATCTGATATAAGAATATATTGGCAAATCAGATAAAGATATTCAAGAAATTTTGTTCAAATCATGCACAATCAAATATTTTCACAAAAAAATGTATTATTTAAATCTGATATTATTATTTTCTTCCATAATAGTATTCCATACACCAACACAGAAGATGCTAGTATAAAAAGATGTCCTGTGTGTCATGTACCAATAGAAAGAAATGATGGCTGTGCACAGATGATGTGTAAACGATGTAAACATGTATTTTGTTGGTATTGTTTAACATCATTAGATGTAAGTTTAACTAAAAAAGTTGATATAAGAAGATGACGTATGAGTGCCAATGAGACAACTCTCCATCCATGTCGCAATTTGCAAAAGAAAACCATTATAGGTCAGAGTATGGTCTTCAACACTGAGCCTTGGCTCACACTGAACAGAAAGCTATTAAGGGCTACAAAAATTACTTGTGTTAAAAATTCAAACAGGAAAACCAGCGGTCTAATCTATGAACAAAACAAGAAACACTTATGAACAATTTCAACAAACGACAACCACTGAAAATCAGGCTCTATACAGTAGATAATTAACTCATGGACAATCAATTTATATCATCAAAAAAATAAACATATGACACTTCAAGAATATGATTTGGAGTAGTTCACCCACAGGCAATCAATTGCCACAGACAAACCTTTGATGATCATGTATGAACCCTCAACCATTCCTTGTTGTAAATTAAATAAACAATTGAGATGAATAATACAATTATTGACTTCTGATGAGGTTGATACAATGACTTATCAACGCCGGTGATATGATATTCACTGAGGCCAAACATGCAGATTATCTTAAATCCTATAACAACATTTTTATGTGAAGAATTCAGTATTTGGATGTTACAATTATTTCAGGATGATTTTTTATTACGACATTATGACAAAGGACCATGTAAGAACAAACTTGGTCATACCAGAGCATCAGTTATATGGCATAGAACTCAGGTTGGTATTGGTTTATATGTGTAGGAAATGGTTAATACAGTAAATGTCCCATTTCTTATATCTAGATATCCTATAGCTCCCTGATTGATTTGAAATTTTTATAATAAGGGTTTATTAAACTATAGCCATAAGCTCTTTTATTGTTCTCATATTTCTTTATATTGTGATTCAAGCTTAGTATTTACCTCCAGAAGAATTTAAAAGAATATGGTGTCAAATAAATGAAAATGAATAAGACAATATTTAAAAATAATTGAATTAAAGCAACTTTTAATTAGAAATCATCGCGTGAATTTTAATATTATTATGAACACAAATATGAGATTTATTATTGCGTTTCAGAAAAAAAAGCTACATACAAATAATGGATGTGAATTGTTATTTTTTCAACACATAGCCCATCACAGTAATAAAATTGTTGCAATTAATTCTCAGTAAGGGAATTTTATAATATATATTTCAAGTTCTTACTTCATCAAAATATATAATTCCATTATTTTATGAATAATACCAATGATTTCTTTTTGAAATGATTTTTTTTATTATTTCAGGTTGTAGGAATATTTGCTGGGTTTGGAGTTTTATTGTTAGTTGCCTCCCCTTTTCTTCTGTTAGCAGCTCCATGTATATTGTGTTGTAAATGTAAAGTATGTAAATGTTGTGAAGAAGAGGATGAAGTTTTACCAACATGATTAAGAATACAGATGAAAATAAAACCATATCATATATATATATATATATATTATTTATAGCCCAACAGTAGGGAACTTAGTAAACAGCTGTGATAAACATTGTCTAATAAGCAATATCATAGGAGATATTACAGTTGTGTGTTGGAAGAGATAATATTCTTGCAGGCAGTAAAAACACAACATTGAAACATTATAAGATATCATTATTCATTCATATGTTCCATGCTGGTCAAGGAGTTGTATGTGATGTACTGTTTTGATATAAAGATTATTTTATGCTGTTTACATATTGTGCTAATACTCTTCACATTTCATATGATATTGAACAGGAGTAACCATTATTGTTTGTTAAACTTTTTAGATCTGATATTCATTTACAGTTATTATTTCTGTCACAGATATTAACAAAATATTATAATGGGTGTTAATGGTGTGTAAATGTCCTTGTTTACAGTTGATAAATACATTGTTAAGAATTAGGGAATATAAAAAAAAAGATTAATGCATTCACTGTTAAAGAATGGTGTGGGGTCATTTAAAGCTGTGGTTATGTAACTATATTTATGATTATAAAATCAACTCAAAATGGTAGCTGTCAAACTATTTTAAAACAGAAAAATGTTATACATATCAGACAATTGCAGACATTTTTAGATGAACTTTTACACAATTTTGGTGTTTAGAATTAGAGGCAAATTTTGAACATGCATTAAAAAGTATTATTTTAATTCAATATACTCACTTTCTGAGTTATTTCTTTGAGTCTATAAGGAATAATTTTCACAGAGAATGGAATTGCAGGGTCTATTTAAAGCCTTCCCTATCAAGTAGAATAAGAAATATTACCATCACTCTCTTAATTTATGTTAGAATATTTGTTCACCGACCTATATGCCAGTTAAGTAATTAATGATTTAATATTCAATTTAATACTCCTACACGTGTAGTTCAAATACTCATTTTCCTGGAACATATATAATATACATATCTGTTGCCATTATTGGTTGGAAAAGTTTTAATCATAGTAAAACTGCTTAATTTTTAATGTGCCTCTCAACATTTCAATCAATTATGGCTATGAATTAATTGTGAGACTTTCAATATCCAAACAGCATTTTTTTTTATGGTATGCATCAAATGTTCATACAATGTAGCTACTTTATAATAATAGTGTATATACAGCTTATTATAGATCACAAGAATATAGCTGTATCTCTCCTATTAATATCTTTCAAATGACTATTTTCCCAATAGATATCATGTCCAAATGACTATATCTTTCTTATAAATTGATGTCCAAAGGACAATATTTTTTCTATAGAAATCATGTCCAAATAACTATCTTTCCTATAAATATAATTTCAAAATTACTGTATCTTTTCTTTAAAATTCATGTCCAAATGATAATATCTTTCCTATAAATATCCTTTCATAATGATATCTTTCCTATAAATATCCTTTCATAATGATATCTTTCCTATAAATATCCTTTCATAATGATATCTTTCCTATAAATATCCTTTCATAATGATATCTTTCCTATAAATATCCTTTCATAATGATAATATCTTTCCTATAAATATCCTTTCATAATGATATCTTTCCTATAAATATCCTTTCATAATGATATCTTTCCTATAAATATCCTTTCATAATGACAATATCTTTCTTACAGAATATCATTTCCAAATAGCTTTAGCTTTCCTATAAAAATCATGTTCAATTGAATAATTGATCACTTTGGTCTAATACTGAAATGACTGTATAGTCAAGTATGTCGAAGATATAAAGACTGCCCAACAGCTGTTCATATCTTAATACCCTGTGGCCAGCCTTAACACCTGGAAATGGCTCTATACACAAGTAACTGTTTTTATGAGTTTTTGTTTGTTTGTCTGGTCTGCAAATTTCAAGTGACAGAATGCTAGTTCTACTAGTGCTAATAAGTATTGTCAGATGGTGTTAACATACAAAGGTAAAGAACACCTGGCTAATTGATATCGTGTACATGTATACAAATGCCCTATATCGTGAAGTTTTCTGTCCTTGACCTCATAAAAGGTGCATTTTCATGGTCCAGCAGCTGCTTAAAATAGTTTTTTTATTATCTTCAATATATTTATGTGCTGTGCCTTTTTTAGGTGGGAGTATACTACTATCACTCTTTATCATGCTTAGTCTATTTTAGTTTGTAAATTCTTTTAATATTTTTGACACTCTTTTCTTCAACTTACTTGTTGCTTTTGTCACTACATTGTGTAAGTGCTTTGCACCTTTTTGAACAGTTTTCTAGTTGTTTTAAAGCTGATCTGCCATAAGGCAAGTATAAGCTTTTACTTTCATTTGTCATCCATCATCCATACACTTTTTCAAAGATAATCTAAAAAATCGACTTAATTGAATAAGATATGGTACATACTTAAGATATCATGACAATTGTTGTTAATTTTGTTTAGGTCTATCATCGAATATGGTTAAAAAGAGTCAATAAGAGAAAAAGAATTATTTATAAGTTCAATAATTCTATAATTTTTAAAGAAATTCATGGAGTTTGAACATATCTATTGTTGATAATGTAAATTCAGAAATATTTATGATGTTTAAGGCAAAAATAGCAACAATAGATTTTGCAAAAATAAAACTCCCACTTAAATTTTTGAAGGCATTATTTGTAAAAGATTATTTTCTTAAATAGCCTGAACTTTATTTTGTTCATTTGTTCAATAATTACTTATTTAATGCTCACAAAAAGTTCAGAATTTTTATCTTTCAAAAAATTAACATGAAAAATATGTTGGATCTGTAAAAGTCAGAATGGTTTAATTTGTGTCATCAGAAAACACAGATAAAGTGTTTAGAAGAAAAAAGCAGTAAATTCTTCTGAGATACAAATAAAACCAATCAGAATATAACAGTGCCATGACCAAGCCTCAAATGTTGCTATAAATTCATCTGAAGTTAATTTGTGTATGTTTGATGTATATATATGATTATTTATATGTGACACTTTTTCATCATAATACTATATCAATTGTTTCATTAATATGAACCAGACATTGACCTATAACTGTTTATTTTTTTTAAATTGTTATTTGGATGGAGAGTTGTCTCATTGGCACTCACATCACATCTTCCTATATCTATTGTTTAAAAAAGCCAAAATAATTTCCTCAAGCATGTTGCTTCATGAGTTTATTTTGCTTATGTTAATTTTTTTATCATACTAGGAACAAGTTAGTGATCTGGTTATTTTCCTAAAATTTTGCCTAGATCTTTTTGTGTGTAAATTTTCCAAGCAACTAGACTGAGAATGTCTTATTCTCAGTTAAGCTGATTGAGAACAAGATGGTGTCATCTATAAAGAGAATGTAGCAGAAAAACTCCCTCTTTTCAAAGCTATAAATTATCTATCTAGAAATGTTAGAGAAGGAGTTTTTCCTAACGTTTAAAAACATTTATCTACTTTAGAAGGTTAAAAGTTTTGTATGCCAGGATGAATAGTTGCTATATTTTTTTGTATTTAATTATGGGTTGAAGTCATGTCAACTCAATTATGTCATGTAAACTCAATTATGTCATTTCTGAGTTCCACTTTATAGATGTTATGGTAGCTGTCTCTTTTATGTTATTAAATACACATGATTATGTTTAAAAACAGATATCTCAAATATTTGAATTGTTGTTGTCTGAACAATTACATTATACATGTATATCCTTTAATTTATTTTATTTGTAAGAACCAACAGAAACTTCTCTTATCATATGTCTTATTTCCAGAAATCTCCCTCTGAAACCTGACTTCAGGTAAAATATAGAATAAACCCAAATTAGGCCTTAAATATCCAGAGGAAGTCATCTTTCAAAATGTTTTATGATAGACTGACATGAAAAAAAATAGCAGATGAGCTGAATGAGTAGAAACATTTTTTTTTTATAATTTCCTGTTTGTTTAACATACATTTCTTCAAATTACAAATTAGACTAAGTAAGGCAAACTAAACTAGGTGATTATTTTCTGATTCTAGTTCCAAATGGGTTTCCTTAATTTTTGCAACTGAGTAGTTTACAAATGTCGTATTACATTAACGATTTTATATTTTTTTCTAAATTGGTTTTAACATTTAAAATGATTGAATCGCTCCATGAATAATATTATAGTTTGACATCAAAGCTGTAGTATTAAACACATTGGGATTATTTCTGTCATCATTCTCATCACAGTTTTCTGTAACTCCTAGAAAATATAATTGCATCATAAAATTCAAATTTGCACAGATTTTGCTGCAGGACATGCACTTATTAACTGTGCTCATTGATAAATTGTAGTATCTGAAAAGGGACCAATGCATGGGCCATGTCTATGAATATCTTTATATTATTAAGAGACACACTTCCTTTGAAGACTCAAACAATTGTTTTTGGTGAATACAACTCCAATTGCTAGCTGATGAAGCCTTAATAACTAATATGACATAAATATTATTAGTTACATAGTGTGCTAGTGACGTAATACGGTATATATGGGGTCAGTAAATTCCATATGGGGTGAGAGGGAAGGTTACTAGCACACTGTAACGAATTTATCCTGACGACTATCTTAACGTGTGAAATTTAGACTAGTTACCTATCAAAATGAGCAAGACTTAGTCTTCAGTACTGTTAGCATTAAGAAATTACTTCCATTTATCCTACAAAAACAGATACCAACAATGACAACTTGTTAGGTTTAAATGTTTTTTATGAATTTATTTAAATCTTAATCATCAATTTCTTCGTCTGTTGAAACCTTTAGGATTTTTTCTCAGTACCGTTTTGTTTTTATAAAGGGATGTAACACCACTACTAACCGTGTATGAAATAAGCCCCACCTCCCATCTAACCTAATATCAAATATAGACGGTCTCCATGAGGGCCTTTTTAACCAATCACATTCCTAGAAATGTATAGGAGGTAAGATAATAACTTATATTAGTAAATATATGAAATTTCTGAGATATCTTATGTGAATGGTTTAGATTTTGATATAAAATAATAAACATTATACTTCATTTATTACTTTTATAAGAATGGTTGAACATTTTTCAATAAGCAGACTGAAGACAAGGATTTTGCCCATCTGCTATCATTTTCATCATATATCATAAACATGTTCAAAAATTCATGCAAAGTAATATGGGAATATGTGCAATATCATTGTTGAAATTATATTGAATGATAATGTCTCAAGAGTAAACATTTGTATGTTTTAATTTCTTTTATGTTATTTGATTTTTGTTGTGACACAGATTTCAACAGAATCTTTGTTCTCTACCAACCTTTCATTTTGTTATTGTACAATTGTATCTGTGATATTGTTTACCAAAGTTAGGTTTATGTATATTTATGGGCTTTTCTTGGCTTGTTATTTTAATTTGAAGACTATAACAGTGCTTTTCCATCATAAAATTATGCTAAATCACTTATTGAAGAATTTTTCTTTCATTAGCTAGTCTGGCCAATAAATCATCACATGGCGTCCATCTTAAAAAAATCCTTACGATGGGAAAACCACTGGTCAACCTGAAGTCATAATCCTGACAAATCAGAATGACAACTATTGTTGAGAAAAAAAAAATATTGGGAAAATTACAGAAAAAAAATTCTGAAAAATCCTGTTTAAAAAACAAATTTTCAGTAGTCAATATCCCTGTTAAAAGGATCTTGGAGTGAGGAACACCATTATTATTGTAAACAAAAAAAAATACCTCTGCCATGTTATGTTATTGCTTTAAACAATTAGTTTAGCATCACCATTTGTGTTATTCAAAATCAGAGGACCATAAAATAAAGATGAATGGTAGTATTAAATGTTGACCCAGAACTGTCAAATAATTTCATGATAAAAGTGTAACAATTCATTGTGATTTTCAGGATGTGAGAACTTTCAATTACTTGCATATCGAAAGCAAATTTTATCTCATATGGTATCAGGTAAATACTACCACATACATAAAAAAATCTAGTTCATATGCACAGAATTTTAGAATTGATGACTTTTATAATTGTTTACCTGAATCAAATCGGCACATTTAATACTATGGCCTCTACTTAAAGTAAAAGAGTAAAACAGACGACCTGGATCTTTCATATTTTGTTTATAGATGCATAATGTTATGATTGTCATTTTCATGGTTCAATTGACCCTTTGAAAAACAAGCTTTTTAGAATTCTTAATTTCTCTCTATAAGAATGAGTTATAGGATAATTGTATTTGAAATGTACATACCTTGCAAGGTCTGCAAGATAGATAGAATATTTTTCACTTAACTTCAAGCTCATTTCATGGATCAGTGACCAAGGTTAAGTTTTCATGGTTAAGATCTTCAAAGATCAATCAAAAATGAGGTTAAGGTCAGATTAATCCTTCAGACAGACATATAAACCTAACAATATTCTATACATAAATATTGTTGAATTTTCAAAGGTTATTTTTAAAACATCCAAAGTTTAAAAAAAAAACAATGTCAAGGTCAAAAGGTACACCTACCAAACAAACATGCCCATTTGACAATAATTACCTACAAAAAATATATAGCCAATCTACTACAGACTAAAACACAACAAGTGCATACACTGAAATGTCTTGCCTTCTTAATTATCCATTGATTGTATGTTGATAGTCCTAAATGTAAGACTTTACTACAATTATCACATAAACATAACATGATCAAAGAAAATGAGGTCAAGGTCATATATACCAATGAGAAATACATGTACACCTTACAATCATTCAATACACTTATATAGTTGACTTATTGCTAATAGTTTCTAAAATAGACTTAACCAAGAAAACTAAACATTGACCAATAAACCATGAAAATGAGGTCAAGGTCATATGATCAATGAAAGGCAGACATGTACAGCTTACAATCCTTCGATACAACAAATAAATTTGACCTATTGCGCATGCTTTACCTATTTAAGAAATAGACCAAAACCCAAAAATGTAACACTGAGCAATGGATTGTGATAAGGTAAAGGTCAAATATTTCATGCGAGACTGAGTTAAGTCATAAAATATTTCCGTACACCAATTATAGATGACGGAGATAAAATACAAAAACTTAACTATGACCACTGAACCATGAAAATGAGGTCAAGGTCAGATGGCAATTGCCAGTTGAACGTACAAACCTTATAATCATTTCATACACCAAAATAGAAGACCTATTGCACAGTATAAAAAAAGACACTAAAAATTACCCTGAACAATGAGAATAAGGTCAAAGTCAGATGACATCTGCAAGCTGGACATGTTCATCTTATATACTTCCATACACCAAATATACTAAACCAGTTGCTTATAATATTGGAGATATGGACTTGACCACAAAATTTTAACCTTGTGCTATGATCTATGCAATAAGGTTGAGTTTAAATGAGCTGTCTGATGCTTAGGGCCTTTCAAGGTACACATATACCCGATATATTTATCCTATTGCTCATTAGAGAGAAAAGAAACGACAAAAAATCTTAAATCTTAAACTTTTTTTTAGTAGTCACTAAACCATGATAATGTCAAGAACAGTGGGATATGCGACACAGAAATTTTATTACAGAAGTCATCTATATACGAAGTATGAAGATTCCAAATCTTCCATCTTCTAATTAAATATAAAGCTTTTTGAAAGTCAGGAAACGCAGATGCCAGACCAATTTCTCCATGTTCAGCTTTCAGTTAGTTAATTCCAAGGCTCAACAGTAACTAAACATTGTACAATGAGAAATGAAAATGAGGTAAGGTCATGAAACCTGCTAATCCTCAAAACCATTCTGTATACCAAAGTAAAGTTGTATTACTTATTACATGCTAAAATACTGCATGGAGTTTCTGAACCATGACAATGAGGTAAGGACAATGGACATGTGGTTGTTATAAAGTATCTTAATACATGGACTTATGACCTGGTTGTTCAATGCTCATCATATTGAACACTAGTCCACTAGGTAAATATTAGGCATATCCCTATTTATCAATAGGCTTCATAACACATGCTTATAAAAGTTGTGTTCTGGTTTGATCACCCATGACCAAGGAGGGCCAATTTGTACTTTTAATAAATCACTCAAGTTTGTGGTTTTTCATCCAGTATTAACTTTTCTTAAATCCCTGAAACAGTTGTAAATCTATATACTCCAAGCGTTTTGCTACTTATACTTTTCAATGTAGCCGTTACCTATATTCTTCCTCAGTTCATCAGAATGAAAAGGCGAATCCAAACTCAAATTTGGTTTACCGTTGGTATGGTTTTGTCAAGTTTGTTAAATACCGTACATGGATAGCAAAAGTAAAGTATTATTTAGTGTATGGAATGATTGTTGGGTTATTATTTTGTCTGGCAGGATTCAACTTTCATCTCTTTTTTAAATCGATGTTGATTATATTGTTCAGATTTCTTTGAATGCCAGGAATGAAAAAGATTCCAACAACATAAAGGGGTGCATCAATATTTAAGAATAAATAGCAGAATCCAATAAAATAAAAAGTTCTCGACATTCCTCAAAAATGTTAAACAGTAACCCATCATATAAACAAATAGAGGGTGTAGACAAGAGACCATTCTTATTGGGTACTGACATATCGGAATGGTTCAATTACTTTGAGAATATAATGGAAGACCTTGAGAGTTGACCGTTTTCAATTAAATTCAATCAAATTTTCCATATTCCGGACCTTTTTGACATTCTAAATGGCAAGACTTCTACATGACAAGACTGTTGCCATCAAGTATGTAGGTTACCAATAGCTGGTACATGTATATCCCAGATAGTTTAATCAGAAATTTGATTTAGTTGTCAGACTTTTATGCTGACAGTTTATATAGTTTGATTTTTTTCCTTTAGTACAATTTACAGCTTCCATGCAATAGAAATTAGTCTATGTTGACCCTTTTGATGGCTTTGTTGTTTTCTGTATCATAGATACTTAAAGGAAAACAAAAACAATTATTTTTAATACATAATAATTTATTACAAAATTAAATAAAACAATATTTATAAAAGACAATATGGCACACATACACATTCATATCAATCTCTACATTCAAGTCATTCATACGAAAACTTTAAATTATTTGATGTTTTGCACTACCTTAAAAAATTGCACTTTAAAACTTGGAGGCATATTTTAAAACATTTTCAAATAATAATTTTAAAATAAGAAAAAAAAAAAAATGGCATGAATTTGATTTTAAAATTTTTAAAATAATGAAACAATTTTTTTAAAGATACAAATTAAAATACAAACTTAACTTCTATATATCATGTTTTGCTAAAAATTATTAAAAAAAATATCATTGGGATAAGAGTATGTTTGATCTTGTCACTTTCTAAAATCACTAAAAATAAATGGAGACATGATAAAATATTTGAACAACAACAATGAGATCTAATGAAAGCATTTAAAAATCCGCATCCAAAGTAAATGAATGGGTATCGCCTCCTCCTGACATGACACCCATCTTTTGATATTCTCCTACTCTTTTCTCAAAAAAGTTCGTTTTTCCTTCTAGTGAGATCTGTTCCATAAAGTCAAATGGATTTTCTACATTGTATATCTGAAATAAAAACAAATGAAAATAAAGTAAGGCTGTTTCTTATCTTCCAATTTTTTTTTGTAATTGTCAGATTGATGTCCAGTGTCAAATTTTTCATGCATGTTCAGGATGATTTTTTTTAATAATGGGATATTGACTGGTGGAATGGCAGCCATGTCAAAGGGAATCGAAAAATAATTTAGTTACCCTTAAAAATAAGAAAAAGACTTCTAAGTTGTGAAATTGAACACATCCGTTTTATTATATGTATGGTCTTGTATATCAGTAAAATGAATAATGAATCATTCTAAAATTACACTTTAGTTTTATTTGCAATTTTTAAGGAAGCATGAAAGTGCACTTCAATAATTAACTTTCATATCAGTTCTTGCAAAAAAAAAAAAAAAAAAGAATACCCTGTTTTAGTATCCTTATTTCAATTACATGCAAGCTCATTAGGCCCCAACTGGTATTCGTGGGGAAGACTTTTGGCACATTGAATCAATAATATAGTTTCTGCCGATTGTAAAAGTAAATCTGATTGGTTTTATAGTTATAATCTAATTGATTTAGTCTTTGAGATAACAAGATGTTTAGATAACATACCTTTTCACAGTGGAGTTCAAGAAGAAGTCGATCAGCTACAAATTCAATATACTGTTTCATCAGAGTACAATTCATTCCAATAAGGTTACATGGCAAAGCTTCTGTGAGGAATTCCTGTTCGATCTGTACAGCATCCCTGATTATCTCGTAAATTCTAGACTGAGGCAGTTTGTTGACTAGATGGTTGTACATTAGGCAGGCAAAATCACAGTGAAGACCCTATGGGAGAAAAAAAAAGTTAATTAAAATTTGAGAATTGTATTCATAAATGTCCCCACCAGCAACAATCATTAATTTATGCCAAGGGCAGTAATTCTTTCAAAGGCTGGTCAACAGGAAAACTACCAGACAAAATGTAATAATCAGAATGATCCTCATCAGTCTTGTCAATCTAAGACAACTAGTCTACAATATAGGTCATAAACAAGTTTCATGCGATTATTTTGCTGTTGTTGCTTATAGACAAAATCTTAAATTTCATGTTTTCTCAATGTCTAATCTCATTATACCAGTAAATAGTGTATGCAGGAGAAATGTTTGAGATTTTTTTATATGCATGTCTTATGGTCAAGACCAAAAATTGTTTAGATGAAGAAAGAAATAAACATCTGTAAAAAAACATCCAGTAGGTGAAATTTTGTGGATGTGTGGAGCAGATCAGAAGCAGTCGCAGACAAGAGAATCCATATACTGACTGCTTTTGATAGAGTGGATGTAGCATTTTTGGAGACATCAAGCTACAAATAGATATTGAGACAGGACACTATTTTCTGTCTTGCTGTATCTATTTCAGTATGATTTTTCAGAAAAGTTGAAATACAAGAGCAATTTATTTAAGCTACCAAGGTGACATTACATGTAAATATATTTTTATCTGTTCTTACCTCATCTCTGCTGATGAGTTCATTGCTGAATGTGAGACCAGGCATAATTCCTCTCTTTTTCAACCAGAATATTGCTGCAAAACTGCCAGAGAAAAATATCCCTTCAACAGCTGCAAAGGCAACAACTCTTTCTGCATATGATGCAGTTGTTTCATTTATCCATTTAATGGCCCAGTCTGCCTTCTTTTTCACACATGGTAAAGTCTCAATAGCATTGAATAGATAATCCCTACAAATACAACATTCATAAATTAAGTCTTTTGTGGAAATCAAATTAACCAACATGAAAAAGCTAAAAAAAATAATCTTGGAAAACCCTACTCTCCAAATAAATAAGGTTCATTGAAAAAGTTTGTTATATGCCTATCTATTTTAAAGTTCTGAAGCCTTGTCATTACTTTGTGAAAGTGTAGTAACCTTTCAAAAATATCAGTGATTTACATTTTTACACCAATAATGCCACAACAGCCATATTTTCAAATGTGTTTAAACAAAATAGTTATATAAAAAAAAAAGGGAAACCATATATTTACCTCTCTTTTGGATCCTTAATGTATGTATCAATTAACAAGCTGTACATTTCAGAATGAATGTTCTCCATTGCTATCTGGAATCCATAGAAACACCTTGCCTCTGTAGCTTGAACTTCCTTACTGAATCTTTCTACCTAGAAAATATAAAAAAAAAAATACATTTGTTATATCCAAAATGATACAATATTCAAGGGCCAGTAAATATTGTTCGTCTTGCAATAACATGACAGTGTATCTCATTTTTAATTTTCTGTTTTAAAGGATAACCACAAACAATACATTTGCTTCGTTGATTTAGTTTTTCACAACAATCCTACAGAAATGAAGGTAGATGTGATACAGCTTACTATAAAATTCCCCACATTTATAATGTTGATAAGCAAATTATAAACAAGTCATATTTAAAAAAAGTCTTAAAACTTTAAACAGAAGCATACCAAGTTTTCATTCACAATGCCATCACTAGCTGCAAAGAAAGCCAGGACATGTGAAATAAAATGTTTCTCATCATCTTTCAGAGCATCCCAGTGAATGAGATCTTTAGATAAATCAACTTCTTCAGCTGTCCAGAAGGAGGCTTCTGCTTTCTTGTACATTTTCCAAATGTCATGATACTTGATGGGGAAGACAACAAATCGTCTAGGATTATCCTTCAACAATGGCTCTTCTTCCTCAGTTTTCTTCATGATCACTGGCTTTGTTGGCTTCATAATCTTGAAATAAAACAAAACAAAATCGTATACTAAAACTGATGCAGTAAATTGGTGTTTTGACATCTTTTCTCTGATATGAAAACTTTATATATATAAAAAAACAAGAATGTGTCAGTGTGGTTGATATTCCCATCATACTACCCTGGCAGTTCCAGATTACACATGTATATCATTTGTAATGTACATGTATTGTCATTGAAAATTAAGAATATTTAAAATGATCACACCCTATTAACATGATGTTGTCCAGCGGAAGAAACAAGACCAAAGCATTTAAACCCACTGCATTTGTTTGCACCCATCCTAAGCCAAGAACCTGATTTTCAGTAGTTTTTATTTATCATGATGGTTTGTAAGTCTTTTTGAGTTCTTATATAAATAAGACCATGTTTTCTCCCATTTGAGTCATCTTGCACGAGTCATTTTGGCCCTTTATAACTTGCATTTTTTTCAAATTTTTCATAGGAATGCATTTAAAAAATCAACAGGACCGAAAAATTTTACTCGGATATGTCATATTGCTGAAGTCCTGTGCTAATTTCTATGAATGGAAATTAATTCTTACCTCATTTTGTTGAACATTGATTAAATTCTGAAAAAGAAAAACATAAGAATTAAATTTAGTATTTAAACCAGACAGCGTTTCGTCTACAGAAGACTCATGAGTGACGCTCGAATAAAAAAAAAGTACGAAGTTGAACAGCATTGAGGACCAAAATTCCTTTAAGTTTTGCTTGGGTAATCTATTCCTGTCAACATGGTCATACAGACAAAGAGGACATTAAAATTAAACATTATTAATTTCAGAACATTACAAAATAAAAGCTATTAACTTTTTTTCTAGATGAGATTGTAAGACTGAAAGTTTATCTAATATTGATTCAGTAACTGCAAACAAAAAATAAATCCAGGATTTATAAATCTTTCAGGTCGGTCATATTAACAGTTTAAATAATTAAAAAAATGCAATTTGTATACTTAAGCTATTGCCATAAATAAATTAAAAGAGAACCATATGATTTGTTTCACAAAATATATGATTCTATGATGTCCAAATGTGTTGAAAAGGTTAAAAATTTAATTTGTATATGATCAAATACCTGTTTTTGACTGTCTCCAAGTATTTTGACTTTTCTGTTTGAATGATTTACTGGAACCTGAAATGAAAATTCCAACATATAATAAAAGAAGCAACTCAAGATTAATCATAACCATTTAACAAAAATGCTGGAATAGGACTAACCAGGTTTTGAAAAATCCCTAAAAATGTGTATGTAATCCAAACAAAATTTTATGGCATATACAAAAATCTAACTTCTTGATATATAACCATAGACAATGTTATCATCAACTGCCTTGAACTGGGGCTATTTAAAATAATTGCAAGAATATTTTTCTACAAATCCTTTATGAAATTGTTGGTGCCTTAATAAAATTCAGTCATGCAATACATTTTTTTTAAATATTTTATTACTAAAATTAATACCAGAATTGGGATATTTACTACCCATAAACTATAAACTTTCAAACCAGATTTTGGCCATGAAAACCTGATTAAAAACAATTTACCCTGCCATCAAAACCATTTCCATATGTACATTCTAAAATTTGGTTCAAGTTTGTAATACTAGCAGACATTGCACGAAAATAGGCTGATAAGTATTAACAAAAAATTATGCCTGGTCTCGCATTCAGCAATGAACTCATCAGCAGAGATGAGGTAAGAACAGATAAAAGAAATATATATATTAACCACAAAATTTACTTCAAATACAGACGAATGATGTAATTGTAAAGTATAATTCCGTGGCATTCGCTTTTGTTTAATACATAAAGGGCGCTTTAAACATCCCGATACACATCGGTGAACTTGGTTATTAATTTCAAAAGCACGGGAAATACGGAGGGCGCCAAATTGGACTAAACTGTCAACAAGCATGTTCTTCGAACAATGAACGGAAATATATGTTCACATTAAACTTTATGAACTTCCATCAAAGAACAATACCAAACTGAAGAAAAAAAACAAGAAAAAAACTTACCTCATTTTCGTCGTTTATTTTTGTTTGTTTCATTCTTGAGTTGAGTTCCTGCATTTTTCTTGGTGACTGAACGGACGTCATGTTTTCAAGTATAAAATTATTATTGTAAAATTAATAAAACTTTTTAAAATGTTAAGACTTTCTTTGTTTTTAAAGAAATATTTTTCGTTCGTCCAATTCAGTATTCAGCCAAACAATGATAATATAAATTCCGCGAAAATGCTTCATAATCTGGCGCTAACTTTTAGTGCAGCCAATGAAATCAAAGCTGGCCAAACCAAATGTAGAAAGGGGGTGTCAGGTTGGAATAGATCCTTATGTAATTTTTTTATTTATGTAATCAAATAAAAAAGAAAGCCTCAGGGAACAAAATTCCACGTGAAAACAATATGATTATCACATGTTTGTAAGAATAATCCCCTTTTTACTGATTTAGCTCTTCGTCATTTATATTTTGTTATCAGTCCCCTTTCCCAATAGTTTTTACCTTAGCAACAACAAGTAAAAATTACTACGCTTGTTAAAGTAAATAAACCAAAAACATCGATTTTTACACAAATATTTGATTAGATTACTTTCTAACACTTTCTTTTTATACCATGAATGCATTAAATGAGAAAATAAAAGTCTATACCATGAGTTCTAAGAAATAACATGAAATTCCATATGGCGGATAAATATCCGGTTGTAAGTTGTTAGGTCACATATTGTTTAGACATGGCTGCTGCTGATAGTATCCGAGTTATCGATGATGATTATGTGAAACGAGTTCACAGTCGAAATCCTTCAGGCCATTTACATAAGGGTACAACATATTACAAATATTATTTTAGACCTTCATCATGAACATTGTCTTTTTCTTTTCCACAGCCCCAAATGTGCCGTGTCTCTTATTTTTTGTTAAAGATGACAATATTTATTAATCCCATGATCCCAAAGGCAAAGAAACATCAAATCATAATATGGTGAATCATCTCACAGTGGGTAGGAGTTATGAACTTACATTTCATAGTAGTTCTTGTGAGCAGCTTGGACATTCCTATATTTTGTATATTAACAGGCAACATCAAAACTCTGTCCGACAAAAAAATATTTAGTCATGGAACTTTAAAGAAATTGTGGTTGAATTATATGGTATTCGGGCGTTCCGGCCCCAAACCAATTGAGCACTAACTCAATCCTGCCCACTAATGGGTTTGCACTAAGCACATCAGTTCTGGAAATCTTTGAAATTTGTCACGTTAACGAATTAGGTAACAGTTACCAAATTCATTAACTGAACCATTACAGAATTTGATTACTTCAGAATTTATTTGGTTTTGGTATTGATATAGAATGAACAATTGCAGTCATACAAGATTCACTTTTCCATTGTGCTGTTAGATATTTTGTATTATGATGTCAAAATTTTATGGGAACCTGTGTGATGTCCAGTAATGGCGGTCTAATAGTGATAGGTGTAATCTCAATTGCCCACTTTAGGTTTGCACTAAGCACATCAATTCTGGAAGTCTGAAATTCGGTCATGTTAATGAATTAGGTTAGTTACCAAATTCATTAACTGAACCATAAAGGAATTCAGTTATTTCAGAAATTATTTGGTTTTGGTATTGATATAGAATGAGGAAAATTGTTATTTTATGAAGCATTTCACAATTTAGAAAATGAAATAAAGTGACATTCAAAAAACATGCTAAAACCAGGAGAAAACATCACGACCTACAGGAAGTAGTTAATATTTTTTTCATTTATATTGAATTTCTCCTTTATTATTGCTTATATAGCAATAAAACTTTGTGAATATATATATATATTATGTCATAATGAACATATTTAAACCATAAGTAAAAAATCGTGAATTTTCCCTTTAATATCATTATTTAGCATTCATGTTTTTTTTGCAGGTCATGGAATTGTTGCTGCAACTGCATCAATACCAAGTAGATATCAAACTATTGTGACAGATAATGCAGATAAAAGAGGGTTCTTAGGCCAAGCTAAACGCTTCCGTTTTGATGAAGCAATGGTAATAGTAAAACAAATACATTATTAAAAACCAATTCTTCAGAGAACAATTGAAGGTCTTTCTACCTCGATAATTAGAATGAAATTTAAAAAAAGATATTAGAAAGGGTCACTCCTTGTTGATGTTATTTGGT
This sequence comes from Mytilus trossulus, assembly GCF_036588685.1. Lineage (NCBI taxonomy): Eukaryota > Metazoa > Mollusca > Bivalvia > Mytilida > Mytilidae > Mytilus > Mytilus trossulus. The sequence continues at coordinate 98,061,335 of NC_086373.1, forward strand.
ACCTCAACTGATATAGAAAAATAAGATTAATAGGTATATGCAGAAAACTTAATTGTTTTATAATGAACAAAAACAAATTTAAAGCAAAGGTCAAAATCTAGAACTTCAAGTTGACCTTTGACCTTGACCTCAATTTCAAGGTCATAGGTCAGTGATCTCAAATCAAAAGACCCCAGATCAATCACTTGTATGATTGTAGAGAAATATCGATTTTAAATACAAAAGGGGAGAAAACTCCTAAAAGGGTTGACCAAAACAGTTCGACTTAAATGGGTTGAAGTTGCCCCTTGTTGTAAGCAGTAATTTGGCAAACACATCGTATCATTAACTGTTACAGTTTCTTTTGAATATAGATTACAAGCAAATTCTTAAATTTAGAATATGACCTTGACCTTCAACCTTGACCTCAAATTCAAGGTCATAGGTCAGTGAACTCAAATCGGAAGGCCCTAGGTCAATCACTTGTATGGTTGTGGAGAAATAATGATGCCAAATACAAAAGGGGAGAAAACTCCTAAAAGGGTTATCCAAAACACTTCGACTTAAGAAGGTTGAAGTTGCGCCTTATTGTAAACAGTAACTTGGCAAACTCATCATATCATTAACTGTAACAGTTTCTTTTGAATAACGATAACAAGCAAAATTCAAAAGTTATAACATGACCTTGACCTTGACCTCAATTTCAAGATCATGGGTCAGTGAACTCAAATCGGAAGGTCCGAGGTCAATCACTTGTATAGTTGTGGAGAAATAATGATTTCAAATTCATAAGGGGAGAAAACTCCTATAAGGGTTAACCAAAACACTTCGACTGAATAAGTTGAAGTTGCGCCTTATTGTAAACAGTGATTTTGCAAACACATCATATCATTAACTGTAACAGTTTCTTTTGAATAACGATAACAAGCAAAATTCAAAATTGATAACATGACCTTGACCTTTGACCTTGACCTCAATTTACTTTATATGGACCAAGGACTTCATATCAAAAGACTGTAGGCCTCTACAACTTATACCGTATTAAATAACCCAACATATCGTTTATTTTAAATTTTCAAAGGGAAATAACTCCCATAAGATGTCTTCTGATCACCTCAGTCAAAATAAAACAAATCATTCTTAAGAGTAGACGAACAATTTGGTGAAAACAGTTTGCAAAAATCTTCTACGGTTTTAGAGATATAGCGATAACAAGAAAAAGGGGACGCGGGGAGATAACTCCTATAAGAATAAGTGTTCGGTCACACAGGGTGAGTTTTGAAACCTCCATTACTGAACAACATCGTTGGCCAAACATCCATTCGATATGTTGTAAAACAAAAAAGCATCTCAGACGGAAGAAGAAAAAAAAAAAAAATAAAAAAAAAAAATAATCAGAAGAAAAACAATAGGTCTTTCCACGAAAAGTGGAAAGACCTAATTACAGAGATGATCAGTTTTATCTTGCTATCAAAATATTTACCTTCATGCATATTTTACTTCAATAGCATTTTGTAGATGAAATCCATGCCTTGAAAATCAACAAGACAATGTTAGACTTAGAGAAGTTTACATTCTTTACTTCCTTCCAGAGCAGAACTGGAACATGCACTTTTTATTTCTCAATTTTACAACAACACCACCTAGCATTAGGCAGACACTTTATCCCTCCATTACTGCTGAAAAAATCTGCTTTCCTTTCTGGAGGTGAACATGTTACCAGTTCTTAGCAATTAGACATGGCCATCTGACACAATAAACTGAAATTTTTAAGTGCAAATGTTATTGTCCTGATGACACTACCATAGGAATCGAAACAGTTGTTCAATAAATTTTCTGCAGCAGCCCCTTAAATGTTGTTTATAAACATTTATTGACAATTTTTTGACATGATTAATTTTACTGATGTCACAAAACCCCAAAGCAGGTCTAGTTATTAACTGCTTGAATCTGTCCCAAAAAACCTCTGGTATGGAACTTTCATTAATGAAAGTGACCTTGGCTTCTATAAAGGGAGAGGATTTATATTTGGTGTGTAGCTTGATAAAAAAAACTTGTATAATAGCAAAAATACTGTGCTGCAAAGGAAATTTCAAAACGTAAAGTCCTTTATAAAATGGAAAAATGTAAAGCATAAACATTTCAAACAAATGTTAAACAAAAGTCATCGTTTCTTGATACAGGCATTTCCTTACATGTATAAAATGGTGGATTAAACCTGTTTTTTAGCTAGGTAAACCTCTCACATTGAAACCATTATATTGATAACAATGTGCAAGCAAAACAAAGATATTATAGTTGAATTATAAAAAAAAATGGGGTATAGCTGTCAACATTGTCTTATAATCTTAATTGATATTTTTATTTCAGCAAAGAAAAACAAAAATGTTGAGTTTAAGTGTTTAAACAAATTTAAGATCTGCATGCCGCTATAATAATACTTTCAATAATTGTATGTTGTGCATACTATTAGTTGTTTGGAAGAATGATTACAGTTTGCGTTTACTTTATACAGACAGATGCCCCTGGTCCTGGAAACTATGTAAGACATGAAACCATGGATAACAACAGTTCTTCTTTCTCTAAGAAAGGAACAGGAGGATTTGCTTCAAAGGTAGTATTTTTTTATCTTTAGAAATAATTTCTATATGTTTTCTTCTCAACTCAATTATGTATTTTATTATTTTCTTGTGTACAGGTCATAATAGTGGTTAATTAGGTACATTGACTTACCTTAGTCACTAGACATACATTATTTCTACAAACTGTAGTAACTTGTAATTTAAATGTTGTTCTTGTGCATATTTCTCATTTGCAATAGTCACATGTTTTAACCAGTTAGAATTTACTGCCAAAATAATAAAGTTACAGACATCATTTGATCTTCATACTCATACCAAATGTATGCTATCACACCTTTAAAAACATTTGTTGTAAACAGTGAATGTGGATATGTGCTAATAAAAAATGTATATTTTCTGTTTGAATTGAGTTTTATTCATTTTTCCCCTGATGATAACAATATAAAATGTTTCATGTCACTATATATCATTATATATATACATAAAAGAAATAAAAACATATTTTTGGCTTTGAACAAGATGGTTATGTCAATGTTCTTTTGTAGCATTTACTTGCCCCTTTCTTGTTTGCTAAATTGGTTATAAAAAATCAAGTTCATCTATATATATAAGAACATACTATTTGCAAGTTACTCCTGTTATCTATAACAAAGATGTATAATCAATAAAATAGGTTTTGATTATTTAATATTTTTGTTTTATATAATGCAGAGTAAGCAAGGTATAAAATACTATAGGTTTTGATTATTTTATATTTTTGTTTTATATATTGTAGAGTAAGCGAGGTATGAAATACTATAGGTTTTGATTATTTTATATTTTTGTTTTATATATTATAGAGTAAGCGAGGTATAAAATACTTCATAACAGCAGCACCAGGACCTGGTGTTTATGGTTTGCCTAGCATGTTGGTCACAAGAAAAGATTTCAATAAATCAGAGAACACCAGCAACTTCCATAAACCTATTGCTAAAATCTCAGATAAAGTGGAAAAGAAACCAGCACCAAATACATATGATGTAGGTAACTGTTTATTTGGGAGAAGGGGGAGGGCATCAATGTATAGGAGACAATCCTTCAAAAGCCTTTAAGGTCAAGTTACAGTAAATGGGCTATGTCACAGATTTCAGTAAAATTTGGCATACAACTCTGGCTCGATGAACTACAACTGAAAATTGAAAAAAATAATGCATTTATCTCAATTATCATTTGAAATATTACTGATTGAATTCTTACAAAATGGGGTGAAAATTTGTATAGAAAGCACATAAAATCACAGCGACCAAGCATTAAAAAATGAGCGAGTGAGAGATTAAATTTTAATTAGATTGTGTTAACCTCAAACATTGTAACATATTTTATTACATTCACACCTTCACACCGAATATTAGTAAAACTGGAGTGCTTTTTAAAAGAATGAATTGACACTTATCTTCAATTGTATCACAATTTCTTTTTAAGTCATTTATATGATGTATTTACTCATTCACTAATTGTATTTAAGAATAAATAGCAAAACTAAAATAAACCAGTCATCACCAAGTATTCTTGGTCATAATTTGCATCATGTGGGAATTTAGTTATTGTTTGATTTTACTCTTCACATCTTTGATCATGTTTCATACGATTTACTCATATCTTTCAATTTGTGATAGATGTTAACTTTTATTAAAAGCACTGAAAGACAATTTTAAAAAGATGTTTGAAAGCATTTAAATGACCAGAATTTTCTTATATTTGTGCTGTTTCAGTCAATCAAATCTTGTCCCATAATTTTGAGCTCAGCCAATAGAAAATAACTCTTTAGTCTCTCAGGGGAGATAAGTCATTTGATAACTTAACAATAAAAATAAACTGTCTGAAATGTTACTTGAATTTATTTGCAGGTTTTAAATTCAAAATTTGGAAAGACCAATAATGTCACAGCTGCAGCAGCATTCAAATCTCAGTCTAGAAGAGATGTGATCAATGTCAACGCTTCTGCGAATAATCCAGCTCCTGGTAGGTCTTTATTGTAACCAGACATTGAAAGGGCTGTATAGCCAGTCAAGGTCGTTAAAAACTTCCATTTGTTGTATATTGTAAGCTTTACCAAGTATAAAAACATTTACAGGTCAAATTAGTGTATTAGTGTAAGTATTTACAGCAAATGAAATAATTGGTTCTGACATTTATATTAAGTAATTGGTGATGATGTAGAAAAAAATTTTTATTGATAGATTACCAATAAAATATTAACATATATGAATAAAAAGCTATAAGGGTGTATACATCAATGAGACAGCAAACTAAGGGGGGAAACATTTAGTCAACTGGAGGCTTAATCATAGTGTTCAACAATAAACCAAAGGCTGTAAAATATTTGCATAAATTGCCCCGAGTCTGTCATTTCAGTGACCATATATGTTGTTTTAATAATTTATGGTTTATATGCTGATAAAAAAAGGGAATCAGGTCGTCGGTTATCTCTGGGCTTCCTCCACCAATAAGAACTGGTCGCCACAAAATAGCATAAAAGCTTTGCTTAAAAGTGGTGTTAAAACACCAAATATCAAATCAAATTAAAAGAGATTCAAAGGTCTTATAGGAAATGCAGTTAGAAACCAATTGCTAATGTTCAGTGATCATAAGAAAATTAGCAAATAAATAAATATATATAATTAATTTTGTATAATTACTATTAAATTTAGTTTTTAAGATATAAATGCTTTAATTACAGGTCATTATGATGTAAATGATTCCCTACTTCATCAGAATGTAAAAGTTCCATTATCAAGTTTTAAATCAAAGTCAAAAAGACAGATGGCACCAAGTCCTACTGCAGTAAGTACACTGTGTATTAACACCTGAGTAATAATAGACTTATTCACACTTTTGTTCTTAAAATTACACACAAACTTTTTTTTAATTTTTTATTTGAAGTGTTCTGTAACACTTGAATCTGTTTTTAGGGGTTTTCATACACCCTTTTAAGTTCTATAGTAAGGACGGATTAAAGTGTATTGTCTACCACATACGTACCTAACAAACTTTATCTGCATTCTATTTAATAAACTGTTAAAGTGTTGAATTAAATTAAATAAAATGTAGAGATTCTTGTAATAACAACACTTTAGGGACTACTGCAGAAATTTATTGATCGACATAGGCACTGTCATCAGGATAAAAACAATACAGTTGCTATTAATAACGTTACTTACCATTGTAATATTGTGACGTTTTAATTTTAACAACCCGATTTTGTACTTCAGCAAGATTTTATGTATTGTTTTAACTTGATGACGGTGCCTTAGGCACTGAAACATGTCGATCAATAAATTTCTGCAGCAGTCCCTAAAGTGTTGTTGTTAAAGGACTCTCTACATTTTATGTTTTTTATCATAACAACCCTGCATAACCGAGGTATCCACTTTATGGACTCTACCGTACTACAGACTCACCAGGCGTTGGTTCACTTTCATTTATAATTAAATAAAATAAAGTAGAAAAATTAAGCTGGTTGGAGTTGATATATAATAGATGATTTTCACTTCTTCTGTCTGATTTTAGTGTAAATTTTATGTTTTTCATTTTTAATAAAGGTACCTGGTCCAGGAGCATATAAACCACATGAACCAATAGATCCAGCAAAAAAACAGTTATTCCCGTAAGTTTTACTCATTTTTACTTCCTAATGGATTATGATAGGTGAACAGATTCTGTATTCCTGTTGGTATTTGATTTCATGGCTTTAGTCTGCAAACTGGCCTAAACAATATTTGAACTTCTTTAATTGATACACATTAACCCACAAATCCATGATATCCAAAAAATAATAATGAGCCTATAGCATAAGAATGTTAACTGATTTGCTTATCAGTGATCATCATATATATGATTTGTACATAGTTTTCTAAATGATCAGATCATTATTGTCTTAGTTATAGTACTTACTTATTTTTTTTTAAGATATTTTCATGTTTATTAGTTCATGATTTGAATTAACAATGGCCTATTATGAAAGTTTTATAAAGTAAGCTTTAATGGATTTTTTAAATAGTTTTATAATTAAAAAAACAAATTGCATAAAGTGTGATGAATGTGTTTTGTCTCACCCTTGGAAGAGTTGCAGTTTGGGAGACATATGTTTTTACTTTATGCCATCAGCAGCATAATTTATTTGTATAAAGCTGTATATTTCAGAAAGGTAGAATACCTAGATGCTTAATTAATCCTTTATATGCACTTTATATACCTTATTTGATGAAGAAGTATTTGTCTATTGTATGTCCATTGTCCTTGACCACATTTTCATGGTTAAGCAACTCGTTAATATACGGTTTTTTTCTAATGTGAATTCTACACTTATTATGATTAATAAAATATTTATATTTGGTATATGGGTTCCTTGCAAGTCTACATCAGTACATGTCTGTCAAATAGGGTTCACCTGTCCACAACTTCACATCATTGATCAGTGACCAAGGTTTTAAGTTACATGATTACTTTAGTTTCTCAAATACTAAAACCAGTAGGTCAACCATATGTGCTGTCTGATCATCAGAAATGATTGTAATAGGTACCTGTCAGTCTTGTAGGAATCATCTGACCTTGACTTCATTTTTATGTTTCATTGGTTAATATTGATTTTTTGTGTTTTTGTATGTTTTTCATATCTTTAAGCAATAAGACAACTATATTTGATGTATGGAATAATTATAAGATGTACCTGTCTGTCTTACAGGATTTATCTGACCTTGACATCATTGTCATAGATCTTAAAAAGTGTGAATTGTATGTGATGCATGTAGCAACCCTATGTTTTACGACTTTCAACATAAAATCAGTGGTCAGTAAAGCAGGTTAGATAGACATTTCAGTGTGTGAACTCTTATTTTAACTTTATATTATATTATACCCAATAAAAGCAATGCTAATAGAAAATGTTTTATTATATAGGAGGAAACATTATTTATGTATATCTGCCCCTGCTATGCCATTACCTGATACTCCTCCACAACCAGGACCAGGAAGTTATGAAACCGTTAATTATGAAGGACAACCCAAGCATTACATGTCATCATCTGCCTTTGTTTCTACCACATGTCGATGGACTGGTACAAACAAAGAAGGAGAACAACCAGGACCAGGTATATTATTACTTTTGTTTACAATGTAATGTTGGAAATTTGGGTGTTAAATCCTATTGGGGAGGCGGACTTTGTAATTTGCTATTTCCTATTATTCTATACTTTCACCAAAGGCAAAGCATATATTTGTATCAAAACTATTCAAAAATGTCTTATCAAACTTTTTATCTGAACTAAAAATCATAGTATAACATGAAAAGCCCCTGGAAGAATTATGAGTTTCAGGAGACAGATTAGAAACTTTCAAATAAAACATCATGGTTGTTTAAAAACTTTGGGAACTGTCTAAATAGAAAGTTTACAAAACAGAAATTATCTCAGAGTAAGACACATAACTGTTGGACATGAGTTGAATTGCTACAGAATTTCAATGTATAATTTTATAAACAAATTCATTGATGACAGGTTTCAGCTTTACATATGATTTGGTATATATAGTTTTGTGATGCATTATTTTTTGTCCATTCATTTTTGATACGTTTTGTTATTTGATTTTGCCATGTGATTATGGACTTTCCGAATTGATCCTCGTCTAAGTTCAGTATTTTTGTAATTTTTTTTTTTTTTTTAAAGCATTTAGAATGATACAATTTGACCATGCACACATGCATGAAAAAATCTGTTAAAATTAGTAGGTCCAAGAAAACCTTAAAATAGGAGAAAAAAAAGTTTAAAAAAAAGACATTGTTTCTCAGCTTAATGGAACAAGTCTTGTATGAGGCTTTTGGTGTATACTCGTATGTTCATTGTTCAGACTTGGAATATTGTTTATACCCAAAAGTTGATTTGTCATTTTTTACTCCCCTGTGATTTACAAATGAAATATGACAAACTAGATGGTGACATTCAATGTTTCTTATACATTTAGTGGCTTAGTGCAAGAAATAATGCATCACAGTCAATGGGCCATCTGGAAGTTGACAGAAAATAGGTTGTATTTGGTTTTGTTTTAAATCCCCTACCAACGAAGTCTTAGGGGACTTTTGGTTTGCACTCCGTCCGTCAGTCTGTCTGTGTTCATCCGGCAAATCAGTTTTCCACACTTTTTTCTTCATGCTTGAAGATATTGATCTGAAATTTTGATATAAAGTTTAATCAAGTTACAGATGAAGTTCAAATTTTTGTTCCAGTCTAATGATTTTGTGCAGAATTTCAGTCCTTGGCCTTAGAAAATTTACTCAAATAATCAGTTTTCCACACTTTTTTTGTTATTCTTGAAGATATTTATTTAATAATTGGTATATAGTTTTGGCATGGCAAGTTTACAGATCAAGTTTAAAAATTTTGTTTTTTAAGGTCTGATAATTTTATGCAGAGTTTTGGTTCTTGGACTGAGAAAATTCAATCAAATAATCAGTTTTCAACACTTTGTTTGTCATGCTTGAATATATATTGACTTGATTATTGTTATATAGTTTACCCCATGACAAGTTATAGATCTAGTTAGAATGTTGTTCCAATACAATAAATTTTAAACCGGTAGGGAACTCCATGCAGTACTCGCAGAATTCTTTTTTTTTTTTTTTTTACTGTTCTATTAATCATTAAAAAAGAATTGCAAGTTTGAACTGCTGCAGAATATTTTATGCACATAGATAAGATTAGAAACCCTTACAGACGAAAAAAGAGGAAATAAATCACCCTTGTATTCGTAATTTTTACAGAGCTTAAAAACCTATTTCACCATTTCAGGCTTGGACTTTCATTCATACTTTTTTTCTCGTTTTTTCCCATTCCTGTTTTGTTAACATAACTTTCATTGTAGCATCAACATAGGCTCTCCCTATACTTATTAAATAATATCCAATACAAGTGTCATTGCCATTTGTTTAGCCTTGCAGTACATAATTGTTATCAGTTGACATCCCTAGTGCAATAGATGTCCACCTTCAAATCTATTGATTATTAATTTACAAATGTATAAGAATAGAAAGAAAACATAACATGTTGTTGACTTCTCTTAACACTGGTTATATTAGTCTTTAAAATCTCTGAAGTCATTCAGGTACAATAATTTAATGATCATTATTCTATAGATATTTAAATATTTATGTAGCATTGTCACTAGTACCATTGGTTGATGATCTCTGGTTGTGTCCTGGGAAAGCTTTGCTTCAAAATAACATTAATTACAATTAATAGCTGTAATATTTATTGATTTGTAGCTCATTATAGACCTATCAACATGGGAAGGCAATCCTTTATATACAATGCTGCTAGCAAATGGATATAAAGGCAAGGAAAAAATAAATATGTATCATGAGACTATAAGCCAAAAGGTCTTCAAAGTAAATTGGCTGAAAAAATATAAATAAAACCAGATCTAGAATCAGATGTGAAACAGATTATTAACAAAACTTAATGCAGAAAGCCATGTCTAAACAAGTTCTTTGCATTGCTTATATTAAGCTGGTGGACATTCCTGAGTTGTATACTGTCAGAGCTGTGTGAGAGTCAGAAAAGATGTATGTAAAAGAAGTTTTGTTACATTTTAAAATGCTTTTGATAGTTGAAATGATATATTAATTTATGTTTATGATATTTTTACACTATTATATTGATTAAAAAAAACTTGATTCAGTATTATCCTTTTTAGCTCACCTGGCCCGAAGGGCCAAGTGAGCTTTTCTCATCACTTTGCGTCCGTCGTCGTCGTCCGTCGTCGTCCGTCGTTAACTTTTACAAAAATCTTCTCCTCTGAAATTACTGGGCCAAATTTAACCAAACTTGGCCACAATCATCATTGGGGTATCTAGTTTAAAAATTGTGTCCGGTGACCCCGCCAACTAACCAAGATGGCCGCCATGGCTATAAATAGAACATAGGGGTAAAATGCAGTTTTTGGCTTATAACTCAAAAACCAAAGCATTTAGGGCAAATCTGACATGGGGTAATATTGTTAATCAGGTGAAGATCTATCTGCCCTGAAATTTTCAGATGAATCTGACATTCTGTTGTTAGGTTGCTGCCCCTGAATTGTTAATTTTAAGGAAATTTTGTTGTTTTTGGTTATTATCTTGAATATTATTTCAGATAGAGATAAACTGTAAAAGGCAATAATGTTCAGCAAAGTAAGATCTACAAATAAGTCAACATGACCAAAATGATCAGTTGACCACTTTAGGAGTTATTGCCCTTTATAGTCAATTTTTAACCATTTTTTGTAAATCTTAGTAATCTTTTAGAAAAATCTTCTCTGAAACTGCTGGGCCAAATTATTTGAAACTTGGCCACAATCATCATTGGGGTATCTAGTTTAAAAATTGTGTCCGGTGACCCCGCCAACTAACCAAGATGACCGCCATGGCTATAAATAGAACATAGGGGTAAAATGCAGTTTTTGGCTTATAACTCAAAAACCAAATAATTTAGAGAAAATCTGACATGAAGTAAAATTGTTAATCAGGTCAAGATCTATCTGCCCTGAAATTTTCAGATGAATTGGACAACCCGTTTTTTGGGTTGTGGCCCCTGAATTGGTAATTTTAAGGAAATTTTGCTGTTTTTGGTTATTATATTGAATATTATTATAGATATAGGTAAACTGTAAACAGCAATAATGTTCAGCAAAAAAAGATCTACAAATAAGTCAACACATGACCAAAATGGTCAGTTGACTCCTGTAGGAGTTATTGACCTTTGTAGTCAATTTTCAATCTGCTTCCTTTGTTTAATATTCACATAGACCAAGGTGAGCGACACAGGCTCTTTAGAGCCTCTAGTTTATTTTTTTTTTGTGCTATGGTTCTCTTTATTGTGATAGAAATATTTTTTTATGGATTATATGTTTCCTGAATTTTGGTATATGTGATTTTGGTGAAAAAAGATTTTTCAGTCAAATTTTGTATTAATAATTTGAAATTGATCTTTACAGTAACACTTACTAGACAACTTTATTTCTTTAGATTTGTATTGTGTTATTTTCAATCAAAACATTAACTATGAATCATGATATAAAAATAATTGTTGATATTAATAAATCAGAGGGAAATATAACAGTGTGTCTGCTGTGTGAAATTTTTTCCTATTTTGAAAATACACTCGCATACAGTTTTACTAATTTGGATATATTTTACTTATAACAAATATGACTGCTTGTCAGATCTGAAATGTTAAGTGTTACTGTTAGACTTCTAAATCTACAGAGTATTTCTTTCAAATGAACCTAAGACTGATCAATCATGTAACATAATAACCTTGATTTACAAGTTGAAGTTAAAGGCTGCTTTTCCAATACTACAGTAGTTTTTCGATTTTCAGACTAAATTTAATTTTGTGAACATCACGCTAACCTTGGATGTAGAATGGTTGATATGTGTAGGCAGTAGTATTGATTGTTATACACCTCTGTAAACTTCCTTACGCTACGTTAATCAATTGATTGAAGTGAAAATAGATTTTTATTTTAGGTTTACATGGAGATATCTTTTTGTGACAGTGTTGTATTGGTTTATGCCTCATAAGCATCATTACCAAATGAGATTTGTTTACTCTTCATTTGAATAATTGCTTTTATTTGGTTATTACCATAAATTTGCTCATGAATAATGAATAACTTCAATGTTGGAATAGAAATCTGGCTTAACACTTTTCAAAATATAGAAGAAAAATGAAACTGTATTTCAAAATGTATAAATCCAGTTATGATATTCGTCTGATCTTTTTAAAATTATTAAAATATTACAGAAATTAAAACCTCAGATTTTTTTGGCTTTAAAAGTGTTTTCTTAACAAAAATCCAATTTCAATGGCATCAGCAGCTACAGTAGCTTATTATTAGACTGTGTGTGGCATTATTGTTAGAATAAGTGACATCTTATTGATTCGATTTATTTTCTTAGAAGATTTCCATCAATACTATTGATTGTGTAAAGACACCATCCATTGTTAGCCAAGATGTAGGAGGATATCTTGTCTTTAAGTTAATACATTGTCCTATTTTTATGTCCATTATTGGAATATTTTTAATGACATTTATAAGAGTTAAATTCTATTTTTATAATCCTCTAATTTTAAATCATATACATCAATAAAATATTTTAAAATATGTCAATGAATGAAACAATATTATAACAGAAATGGCATGTATTTCATGTCATATTCAATTCTATAAAATTTGAATTATGTGTTTTATAGAGTGAAAAATATATAGAAATCAGAACAAGAATTCACTATAAATTAAATAAATACAAAAAAATAAATTCATTTTTTTTGGTGAATAAAATTGAGTTATGTAAATCAAAATTTTGAGGTTATATAAACCCAAATTTTGTAGTTATATAAATCCCAATTTTGTGGTTATGTAAAATGGATTATTATGTAATAAGTTGTAACCCAGAAGCTTATCTGAATCCTTTGTCTATTGTCTGATCTGATCTTCTTTCTTGTTATCTTTAGTGTTGACTGTAATTAAGACACCAATTAGATGATTGATATTTTAGATTATACTTAAGTGATCAGGTTTGTGTTGTTTATTTATCTTTAATATGTAATATGATGTGTGAAAGGATAAAGAGAAGGTGAGAGTGTAATGTGTCAGAGCTGGGGCTGACTATTGGTGCCAGATGAGAGTTAAAGAATTTGTTATCTGTGATAAAAAATGTTTTTATTTTGTTATAGTTGTGTCTTTATTAAGATTTTAATAAATATTTATATTATTCTTCTATATCTTGTGTGCAAATATTTATTAGTTCATTCCTTTGAAAAATCTATATAAAATACACACACAGACACCTCAGGACAGACACAAACATGAGAAAATCAATTGTTAAAAATCCTTTGTTAATGAAAAGGGGAAATGCTATCAAATTAAATTATATTCACAACTGCTATTTTTAGGATGTTCAGGTTGCACTTGACCCTCTTCCAACTTTGACCTTAAAAATATATAACATGTTTGAGGGAAATTAATTAATTACTTCCATCAGAGACACATATATGTATATATGTTTCTGCTTCCATTTACTAGACAACTAAACAATATGTGAATTTTTTAAAAGCAAGGCATGGTTAAAGCAATGATTTGTATAGTGACTATACACATCCTTGTTTAAAGATTACAATTAAGTTGAGTTAAAGGTACAAACGTCAATTCATTAATGTCTTGAACCATTACCCTGTTCACTCTTATTATTATTGTAAAAAGTCTTATTTCTCCTGATATCTCCAGCCATTAAGTACAAGTGAATAAGTGAATAACCTCTCTTTACATTTTAAAGCTAAAATCTGCATGACAATACAACAAAACACTTTAATAACTGGACAAAGGACATTGCACAAATTAAGAAAAAGATATAAAATACTCAAACAAGACATTTTCTTCTCATATAGGTTGGTAAATAGATAATAATTATGAGCAGAAAACAACGTAAATACAATGCATGTCAAGATTTAGTGATGTTTATAATCATACGGTTTGATGGTCCCCAGACAATTGTATTGACTTCTGATTATCCTGTCACTTCTTAGGTTTCAACTTATCAGTAACCTATGCCAGAAATGTCAGTAACATACATGGGAAGAAAACATCATGTCATTCTCTTATACACAGCAAATTGTGAAAGATCAATGAGATGGCAACCCAACAAAACCAATAATCAAAAAGGTGTATTGGATATTTGTAAAATGGATAGAACATATTTTACCAATCACAACAAAAAACATGTAACTGTGTTCATAGAAAAACAGTTAGTTCAATTTTAATACAAAACATAAACCCAAATAAATGTATAATTGAATTTCCTGCAATGGTATTAAGTTTAATGCCCATCCTGATTTAGTAACAGAGGTTGAAATTTCCAATCTTTGCCTTTATATTCAGTCTATCCTTGTTCAAATAGTGGGAGAGATAAGAGGTTGCTAAGAAGTGCAATATGATCATAGATATATCATGTTCACTAAGAATGATACATTTATAAAACAGAACATTGCAATGAATGATTTTATAGAACCATTCAAATAAATAACTGAACCTGTTATAGGGTCCCAATCTTTAAATTCACTCAAACCATGAGCTATAACCATAAGCTATTATATATAATAACCTTTCGTCAAATGTCTTCCCTGAAATTTCTTTAATGGATTGTAAAACCAATTATTGACTGTTTAATCTAAAAGATGGCTGTAGAATTCTACAAAGTTTCGTCCAAATTAATCAAGGCGTCTTAAAATCGGCTACATATAGAACATGGGGTAAGAATGCATGTTTAAGGCTCTACACACATATAGAACATGGGGTAAGAATGCATGTTTAAGGCTCTACACACATATAGAACATGGGGTAAGAATGCATGTTTAAGGCTCTACACACATATAGAACATGGGGTAAGAATGCATGTTTAAGGCTCTACACACATATAGAACATAGGGTAAGAATGCATGTTTAAGGCTCTACACACATATAGAACATGGGGTAAGAATGCATGTTTAAGGCTCTACACACATATAGAACATGGGGTAAGAATGCATGTTTAAGGCTCTACACACATATAGAACATAGGGTAAGAATGCATGTTTAAGGCTCTACACACATATAGAACATGGGGTAAGAATGCATGTTTAAGGCTCTACACACATATAGAACATAGGGTAAGAATGCATGTTTAAGGCTCTACACAAGAAATAATAGCAATGAAAGAAACACTTGCAGGTTAAAAAATCTATCCAACCATTATTTAAGTCATTGCCCAAACGATATTTTTAACTAATGGAAGTTTGGCTATTGTCTTGAAAACAATAAAAGCTAGATAACAAGCTTAAATTGAAATAATGGTTAGCATGACAAGTTCTAGCAACCTCAACATTTCAGAACAATTTGACAGCCCTCTTTGGAGTAACTCAAAAGGAACTTTTATATCGTGTTTTCATGTTTTGGCTGTTATCTTGAAACTATTTGAAATGTTAAAAGTTACTTGAGAAATTTACAGATTTCACCTCCAACAACTTGGCCATATTTTACCGAAATTACAAGAATGACGTAACGAAGTTCCTCTGTATACAGTTTAGTCATATTCGGTTACAATCTGTTGAAAAACATGACCACCACTGTTGTGTTTTTTTTATTCTGATTGACCAATTATTGAAAATTTGATCTGATTCTACACAACAAAATGGTTTTAAACTTTACAGATATAATGAATCAGCGACGCTGTCAATCTTTGTCATTTAAAGTTTATTTGGTGGCAAACAGATCCGTCATTCAAACTCTATGGAAAGTCCCTTCATTGAATTAAAAGCTTTTCACGTGTTCAACTTCTGAAAGGTTTTCTTCTTCATGTGTTTCTTCTTGTATACAAGAGTCCTGATTTACTTGGGTGAAACTTCTTTTGAATTATGAGCATTTTTAAATTGCATTGATTATTTTCTGAATGTACCCATGAACAAGACCATTTGAACCCCAAAATACTACCAATGTTTGTATACCAATGGAGTTTAAACGGAACCATCACTCAGTCACCCGTGTATATTTTGTAATAACTTTTAGAGAAAAATTCAAAATTCATAAACCGATTTTACCATCTTTCTTATCTGGTATTGAACATTTTTGTATGTAAAGTCACTGATGCTTTTAAGACTTTCAATACTGTTGTAAGTAAGTTAGCTATGATATTCCGGTTTGAGTTTGAACTTTCTTGCACAAAATAAAGAAAAAGAGACTGAATACGAACTTGTGATAAAAGAATACCTAATAAATGATAGATCGCTTTTGTAAATGTTTTGTAACTGCGAAGTTAGTTTTAAAATATTCAAATCGTATGTACTATTTATCTATACTTGTATGACACAAATAAAAACTATGAGAATGCACATTTATTTTGTGGTCGTATATTACACTACAAATTTACTTGTGTGAGTGTTCAGTCCATTAATCCATAAAACGCACATCTTTTGTCGGAAAATCATCTTTAAATGCTACTCTGTTTGGCTGAACACTTTTAACTTTAGAAGTTGACGGGATGGACATCTCGATCGGACTCAATGGTGTTTTTTCATCAGCAATGGGTATTCTTATAGAATCTTCAGCGACATCATCATCGCAATAGCTGGTCAAAAAGCTAGGAAATAGAAGCGACATAGCGAATATAATTCCACCAGAACAAAATAGTATCAAACCAACCAGTTTACACAAATCAAGAGTAGTATTAAATGATACAGCACTGTGATCAATATATCCTAAATTTTGGTCCTCACTTAGTTTTGTTACCATAGATTTTCTTGGAACTGTATACCCTACAAGGATACCGACAATGCCAAACAATAGCAAGTTGGCACCGCTCCAGATACATACTTTTAGCCAGATTGGAGGACATTGCCGTCTTCTTGATCTTGGATTTAATAGCAGCGCAAAGTCGTCATCTTCCTCGTATATACTCGGATCTTTAACAGAAGAGTTGGGATCGTAGAATTCGTGTAAATATGACTTCACTCCGAAATAAACTGGACATCCACTTTTCTTTTTCTTTTTTTCGGTATCGGCTTCTTCAAGAACAGTTGATGTTTTTGATAGAATTTCGTGCTCTTCCTCAGCTAATCCATCGTCAGTGAAGTTTTTCGATTCTGTACTTTCACTCATGGCATTAGTCGTAAGAACGACTCACCATCCGGCTTGGTCTGCCTTTACTACGTCATCTGAATAACATAGAAAGGCTACATTAACACCCAAAGTTGACAAAACCAAACGCCTACGATTTGACATCACAATATCGACTACTTTTCAATCACTATTCATTTTGTAACTATGATTTATTTTCGCAATAAAGGAAACATGACGGATTACAAAATAAATTTAGCAGCTAAACTAAATCGAACATCAGATTGTGATTAATTTGTTTGGAAAGAATCGCGAAGCACATTTGTAAAGACAATACACAGTAAAACGCTTTAAGATTGAAGAAAATGCTTATTATTGATATTGTAAACCAACTTTAATTTTTGATAAATAATAAACAAAATATGGCATTACGAATACACCATGACAATATCATTTGGTATATAAAAAGAAAACATACCTCAAAAGAATAGCCCACCTCATTCAGTGTAGTTCCATGACTGTCAGCTGACCAATAATGTTATTGATGTCACAACCTTGGAGATCGATTGCTGGAATAAGCTGGATTTCCTAACCAATTATTAATTATAATGACAGTTATGTCTACGTAGAAATAATATTTCTTGGAATGTGTATGGAGAAATCAGTGTTTGTAATGTTATAGGAAAATCCTTGCTTATAGATTAGTCAATCGATTTTAATGCCTTTCCTCTAGAGAATCTGATGAGAAATTATGGTCACAGATATTTAATGCTGGTTTATATATTGGTTCCACAAAGATTAATAACATCAATATGGCTTTGTTTGCTCGTGGCTGAAATTGAAAAGGGACTGCAATATATTTATTACTTTTGAAAATAAAATCCAGATAAAGCAACCGTCTTCGTTTACTGTTTCAAAAGCTATTTACCTGGATTAACATTTAATGAATGGCTGTTATTTATTTTGAATTTATTGAACCATAAAACTAATTTTGGACTCTTCACATTGAATAATCCGCGAAGTGGATTATGTAAAATGTGAAGAGTCAAAAATTAGTTTTATGGTTCAATAAAATCAAAATAAACTATTGCCATTCATTATAAATAAATTTCTATCAAAAATAAGGCTCAAAGAAATTTTTATATTATTTATATTAACAATAAGAACGTACACAGAAGTTGGCATATGAATATACAACGTCAGAGTGGGCGTGTTGCCATAAAAATTGACAACATTGAAAATAAAACTAATAATTTTAACCAATCAGAAGACAGTAAATACACCAAATTTATTTATTGTACAATGATCAAAGTAATAAAAATGCAGTCCAATTGATATTTTATCGTATGTTTTTCGATGTTGTGATGTTATGCTATTGTTTCAGAAAAAGGGAGAAGGTTTGGGTCCATTAAAACGTTTAATCCCGCTGCAAATGTTTGCACCTGTCCTAAGTCAGGAATCTGATGTACAGTAGTTGTCGTTTGTTTATGTAATATATACGTGTTTCTCGTTTCTCGTTTTGTTTATATAGATTAGACCGTTGGTTTTCCCGTTTGAATGGTTTTACACTAGTAATTTTGGGGCCCTTTATAGCTTGTTGTTCGGTGTGAGCCAAGGCTCCGTGTTGAAGGCCGTACTTTAACCTATAATGGTTTAATTTTTAAATTGTTATTTGGATGGAGAGTTGTCTCATTGGCATTTACACCACATCTTCCTATATCTAGTCATTGGAGCACATCAACCAAATGGTTTTAAAATGACACCAATATTCGCAGTGTATTTTGTAGGGTAGAGAAATTATTTTTCCGAGAAGAAACAAAAATATGTAATCGATCCAATACTTGTTTTTAACCATAAATCACCACTTTACCTTTTAATCATTTATCTGATATTGTTTCAATGACCTTTGACAGCACACTTATACGTATACAAACAAAAAAACATATAAAAAAATGTAAATACAGTGGTGAATGAATAACATTTTAAAAATAAGTTTATTTAAAAGATTTATAAGTTTACCCCGATCGTATCTAAATTTACGGGCTTGGTAAACAACATCACCGTAAAAAATAAGAATATATGCTATACCATTTGAAATATTTATTTTACATGCGGGTACAACCAAACTTTGTATTTATGAAATAATTTAGTAAAGGTTTGAGGTCACGAAATTCCTGACTACCAGTGGTACACGCCTATTTTTTACAG
The DNA here is from genome assembly GCF_036588685.1 of Mytilus trossulus. Classification (NCBI taxonomy): domain Eukaryota; kingdom Metazoa; phylum Mollusca; class Bivalvia; order Mytilida; family Mytilidae; genus Mytilus; species Mytilus trossulus. Next base: position 98,080,762 of record NC_086373.1, read on the forward strand.
ACATATAGCGAACGAATCGAGTTAAATATACATCGTAAGAAGATATCAAAGAAACATCACCTTTAATAAAAAGGAAAATTAACAATAAGAAAAGTCCCTCTTGTCATAAAATTTTCTGTAAAGTTTCGCGATTAAAAATGATATACTAGTATCTTAATCTGGAAGAGTTATTGTTGTTACACGTATATTTTTATTTATTTAGTTCCTTCGGGTAAATTTCGGCAGTAAATATTTAGAGATACTTGATACTTTAACCAAAAAATGTCACAAATATAGAGGTAAGCGTTTTTGAATTTATTAATTAAACGGGATTTAGATGGGTACCTTCTGCATGAGTTTGGTCATAACCCCGCTTTATTCTGTATGTGTGTGTGTGTCCTTAGTAAGTAGTATGTAATCCAGTGGTTGCTTTGTATCATATTTGTTTTTCGTTTATTGTTTTGCACCTCAAGGAAACTTGTCTTCTTATTTGGATTAATTTACAACTTTGACATGTCGGGGTCTTTTATATATGGTTTGAGTTTTGCTCATTGATGAAGTGCACCCATGATTATGATTATTAGACTAAGTTAAGATGCACAAAGTGGCCCTGTAGTCGTATATATATAAATAGGTGCCACATCATCTTTTCATAACAGTGATGGTAAAAGAAGAAAACAAAAGGAATATCTTATTTCTTTCGGACTTTATTTCATTTTATATAACACACGCTCTCAGTATTTGTTTGAACGGAGAAAAATTATAAATAAAAGTACACAGAAACACCAAAGTTTAACCCACTTGAACCTCAACAAAAATAAGAGTAAATTCAGAAAAGAAAACTTGGTGTATAATTCAACGAAAAAGCAACTTAATAACAAAAAAAATAAATAACCAAATGATAGTAACATTCAACGACAGATAGGTCTCTTCGGAATACAATGTTTGTCAAGCTACCGTCCCGACTATATGAAAGTTGCGAATACATTTAACCATGGAAGTATTTTACATAGTACTTCCATGATTTAACAGAAACCATTTTTACCTATATCTTTTTTAAAGTAAATATTTTATACCTACATATTGTAAATAATAATGAACCTCAGTTAATACCCTTTCTGAATCATCTTCGCTACACTAGCAAAGTGTACTCTTTGCTATAGCAAAGATGTTTCGGAATAAGCAATTTTGATATATTCATCCTTTCTTTTAATCGTTTTATCACTCAATCGGAGTTTATACTGAGGGAATTGCCATTCCTGCATTTAATATATTCCGTTGTACATCTATATACTAGCTGGGATTCCCCCCTCTTGTACACCTATGTGTCTGAGGTTTATTAATAAAGTGTTGTATGTTGTCTATTAAAAAAGTCGGTGTATGGAATTTATGTCTGATGGGCTGACCATGGTTTAGAACAATATTGACTCAAATTACAAATAATACATCAATTACTACAGTCCTCGTATTGTCACATATCAGCTACACACGAAAGACATGTTTCAAAAACACGTATTCAACAATCAAAATTGATTCCATAAAAAATTTCCTATATCTGTAACAGTTAAGTTTAACTTTTGTATACAAACTTTAGGTCCGACAGTTGTTTTTTTACAACTCAGTTTGAAAGAAACATTTCAAATATTAAATTGGTGGTACTTAACTTTTGTGCAAGTGTATAATTACAAAAAAAGTATGTATATCATTTAAAAATTATCTCTTTGATTTTCTGAGTTATACTTAAAATTCCACTAAAGTCAAAATATAGGACACTTCATAAACATCTTAACTTTGCCTGTATATTTTTCAACCTATTAAGAATAAAGTCATAAACTTAATTCGCGTAAAATTGGTATGAACGAATACTGTTACATGTAATGCAGGGCAAGCTCATGTTGATTTGTCACATACATATATGTTTTAATGGCATATTTGTCCAATTTCTGTATTGTACCTTTGATATTCGCTCACTTAGATACATGAAATTTACTGAAACTCGAAAATCAATACATTTTATAAAAAATTAGCATGAGCTTGCCCTGCATTACATGTAATAGTATTCGTCCATACCAATTTTAAGCAAATTAAGTCGTGTTGCAGGCCTGCAGATTTTTTTGAAAAATTAGTGTTCACCCCAAGAACCGGTTTGGCCACAACAATTTCAAGTTTATTTACAATTTATACAATGTGTATATGTAAAGTATGTTTAAATGAACATATGTTCTCGTAGTTTATAACTCTATTCATTATAGGTTGAAAAATACAGGCAAAGTTTAGATGTTTATGAAGTGTCCTATTTTTTTACTTTAGTGGAACCTTAAAGTCGTAAGAAACCTCAAATTAAAAATAATAATGGATATGTTTTTTTATAACTCAATTAATGGATAGTTTTCATTATAAAACTTATGTACATATACTTTTTTTCTGAAGAAAATTCTTTGATTCATTCATATTTAGAAGAAGATTACTTTATTTTAATTGCTTCCTTCCAGGAAGCAATCCCCCCCGACATATTTTCCGTATGCCAAGTGACCTCGGTGTGACCCATCTCGTAAAAATCCGGTGATCACAATACACATGGATGTCCCTTAAATAAACTATTATCTGAATATATATGTTACACTCCCAAACGTGTCCTTCCCCCCCAAACGTGTCCGATTCCCCCAAACGTGTCTTCTCTCCCTAAACGTGTCCGAAATGTACAATATTCCCCAAACGTGTCCGAATTCATAACCCCCCAAACGTGTCCGATAAATGTTTTTCGTCAAAACGTGTCCAATATTTTAAAACGCCATAACGTCTAGCGTCTTTTAGCGCTAAAACATGTATCTCCTAAATAAAATCGCTGATAACGTTTACGGCAATTCTAAAACGGGAGAAACAAGAAATGAAGTTGTCATTTATCAGATTAAGTTAGTTCGATGTAGGTTTTTAATGATTATAATAATTGCAAAATTAATCTGTTATTATTAATTAAATTTGACTGAAATTGATTATTGTCCAGTTGCAAGTATTTCATATTTATGGTTAAAAAGCGAACATACACATAATTTTGGAGTTGAATTTATCGTAAACTTTGTTAACTATTTTTACTTATAAACTCCAATGATGCCTTTTATATTTATCCCAATATTGCATGGCGGGCTTTTAACAGCATTTTTTTCTCGCTTTTGCCAATAGTTTGTGAGTATTTCAAAAGCTCATCAAATCATAAACTGGTTATACGGTTTTTTTAATAAATTTTAGGTTTCCGGCATCACAAAAGACGCCGGTTTTAATTGCAAATTTATTTTGTTGTGTATGAATAAACTTTAGACTGTTGATTACGTATTGTCCAGTTGCAAGTACTTTATACATATTTAGAGCGAACAATAGTTTTGCAAGTTTTAATGTTTTTATAGTTGTACTGTACAAATTAACTTTAAACTGATGATTGTGTATTGTTCAGTTGCAAGTATTTCATGCATATTCAGAGAGAACATACAAGTTTTAATGTTTTTGCAGTTCTATTTAGAGAGAACATAGGCTACCTGTTGTTTTTTTTTTTGTTTTTTTTTACATTTGAACATACATGTTTTAATGATTTTCAATGTTCTGTTTTGTTAAGATAAACCTTAGACTGTTGGTTGTGTATTGTCCAGTTGCAAGTATTTCATATTTAGAGAAAACATTCTAGTTTCAATATTTTTTATCAGTTCTATACTGGATAAATTAACTTTAGACTGTTAATTGCGAATTGTCTAGTTGCCAGTATTTCATGCATAATTAGAGAGAACATTAAAGTTTTAATGCGCAGAGAAAGGGACACTTTGACCCGTTAACTGTACAGTTCAACTAAACATGTTTGCCTACAATTTACATACAATATAGCCGAATTCATGCCCTAACTTTAACCCAGTTTAATTCTTCCGTTTTGAAAAAGTACTAACGTGCTTATGTATATTTTTAATGAAATGGTAAAATTAGTATACGTTAATGAAATAGCAATAACCAAATAACGCTTGATATGGACACGTTTTGGGGATTGGACACGTTTGGGGGTTAGTTGAGAAATGGACACGTTTGGGCGTTTATACAAATGACACGCTTTGGCGCAGTTTTCAACTAGACATGTTTGAGGGAATCGGACACGTTTGGGGGAAAGGACACGTTTCTGAGTGTTACATATATGTTAAACACGTGCTCAATTTCCATGCTTTTTTGTTGACTTTTTGTCGATTGTTGACAAACAGGTGACAATCGTTAAACTTCGGCTTCAAAACACGAACTTTAATTACCTGCCATATTTTCACAAAAACACTGACCGATTGAAAAATAAATTGACCATTATACGAAATTTATAAGAATAAAATGATAAATTCGTGCACAGAAGACTAAGAAATCGACTAAGTTTATGATGTTTGTATGCACTTGTTCAAGAATTGGAAGAACATTATTTTTCACCGGTAACTCGTTTCTTATATATATATGACTTTAACATAGATGCACATACATATTTAGTGCAAATGTTTTACCAAAAGCAATGAGCTTAATAAACTTACTGTTTCGCTGAAAGAACCGACGGTGCAGTCGTGGTAGTGTGTTCGCCATGAGTGCGATAGGTCTCGTTCAAACCCAGGCAGGTTCAAACCGAAGTCTTGAAAATTGGTATTTGCTGCTTCTCCTCTTTGCACATCTATAATACTAAAATTACGAGGTCCAATTTGTCAGCCGTCATCACGTAAAAACGACGAATCAAAGAATTTAACTTTATATATAACTAATATAGTACAAAGGTGTAGATTAAAAATTACACCACTCCAGGCCCTTTTGTTTTCCACGTAATTAATATTGCCAATAATTAAGAAGTTCCGGGTCGAGTCCGATACCGATACCAATAGTATATTCACCTTTTACCGATTACCTTATCTGTTCGTTCCGCATCTGAAAGGCGCACCACCAAACGGTGTATTCAGGATTAATATGCTATATAGTATTACACGGGTCATAATCACAGGGTTGACACTACTTAATTGTCAAATTGTTACCTATTGTAGTATTTTAATCAGTTAGACTTTCTAAGACATATATAAAATAACAATACGAATACTAAAAATCTGGACTAAAATAAGGCGTATCTATAGGTACAGTTTTCAATTTGTTAGCGGGCATGACGTAAAACAGCGAATCAAAGAATTCAATATTTATATCTAATATAGGACAATGCTGTTGATTAAAAAATACTCCATTCCAGGACCTTTTGTTTTCCAAATAATTAATATTATCAATAATTGATAAGTTCCAGTTCGCATGATGGGTTCAAACAGAAAGATTTGAAAGCAGAGAAAACTATGTATCTTATAATCAGCATGACTTTATCAGATGACAATACTAATACTAAAATAAGGCTTGCGCATAGTTATATACTTTAATTCAGTCACGGACCCGCGATAAACGGGTGTGTTCTAGTAACATTTAAGAGTACAAGCAAAGACTGGTCGGATCGTAGTCAAAATAGTGTGCTCTGCAAGGGTGGTATGTCTTACTGAGGACTGTTGTTACATTGTTGACCCGTATGTAAAATATCCAAATTTCAACTATTCGGACCATTGGTATACAAGACATCAGAGATGTGGCATAAGAATTGGGTTACAATTTTACTTTTATTTTAAGAAGAACATGTGATTTTGTTTCGTTGTAAAGATTCCTTGAAAAACAAAGCACTTTTATTGACCAGCGATATAACTGTGATAAACCAACGGTTAAACCTTTTACATGTGAGTGATCAGTTAAGAAAGGATTTCCTTCCTTAAATTACATATATATCATAAGCTGTGTGGTTTTCTTTTAATGTTCAATTAATTACTAAACTATGATTTCTATATAACTTTTGATTTACAAAAAATAAAATCCACAAATATAGTACAATTACGGGAAAACAATACTCATGTGTAGGATATTTGTCAACACGTGACAATTTTCCAAGAGGATGACATCGTAAATGGAAATTCCTTCTTTCCGATTGTTTTTATCCATCAGCTGGTATATAAACAGAAAGAATAACCATGAATAAATGTTTTGTATATGACTTCTGATGTTGATGATGAAGGTAAATGTCGACTAGTGATCATTAGTTGTTTAAGAACATTTAATACGTGATTTTTGTTATTTTTTTTCTAACCGTTTGTTTCATGGTAAAGGTACAGAGTCATATTTTTGTGCACGAAGCGAAAGTGTGTATTTGCCTCGGAAAAGTCGAGGTAAGAATTTTTTTTGGCTGATTTCAACAACAAAAAAGATAAAAAGAAACATAACAAAACAAAAAGTAAAACCAATAAAATGTTGCCTGCAAAGAGTATATTGAGTTTAAGAGATTTAGCGGGAGATACATCGTATTAATTTTTTTTCTCGAAAAAACCCACATATTTTGCTTAATCCACTCCCATCAAGTTTAGACTCGAATCACCTGTTCCACTGCTGTATCTGTACTTAAAATAAACTTATTTATTTCAATCATCAAAAGTGAGAAAATGAAAAGAAGATGTTTTTATTCAAATTTTAGTATTCTACTGCAAGACAGATAACACGAGTACTTGGATGCGGGAATAGTACTGTATTACATGCACTCAGGAGAAACCAGTCGACAACAGCATTTTATAAAAATGGTGTACAGAGATATTCAGGTTAGACGCAATTGAAAAATAAACGAAAGTTTATGTGAAGTAAATTTCATTTCAGTTCAGTTTTGTCATCTGTTTGATATCGTTTTTCTGTAGGAAAGAAATATATAATTTGCTATTTTTTTCTTTTTTTCTTCTTCTTTCAATTTGTAGCTTTTATGTTTCCGTTCAAAATTTTAATACAACTATTTTATTCATTCAACCATGGAAGTATTATATTGACAGGAACTCCAACGAAAAATTAGCACATTCGGATCCCACTGATTTCTTTAAGAAAATAAAAGCTTCCGACTCAGTTTGTCAAGTTCGTGATAACTCCTTTGTGGGGTATCTGCGATGCCGCTGTCGCCTGTAAAGTTTACAGAAACTGATCTTATCACGTGATCTGTTATCGATGGGCTTGTCTACCTACCAATGTAAATAAACACGGAAACTCCTGTGGCTTTTTGCGAATCGCTACATGGACAACGACACCTGTTTCTGTTCAATAAATAAAAACTACAGGTGAAACAATCTAAAAAATCGGTCCACATTTCACAGAATGACAAAAGAAAATTAACTATATTTGGAAAGAAGTTAAGATTATTTTTAGTTTTGTAAGATATATTTTTATCAATATAACAAGAAAATCGGAAAATATCGTGTTATAAAAATTAAATGAGTCTGTAGTAGCGTGTAAGCAGAAAATAATGTGATGCGCGTGAAGTGTGCCAGATGGCGCCAGATAACTTAAATTTCAAGTAAAAGATCGTAAACTCTTATCGAGTGTAACGCAAAGATATATGATTTTCTCTATCGTAAAATATCGTAAAATGATATTAACTTACTGATCAAATCTATACTATTAAACGAGAAGACCTCATTTTGGGTGTCGCTTCTCCTCCTTCCACAATAAATTGATCATTGTAACTGTATGTCCAATAGGTACCATGTATAGTCGCATTTGTCATCCATTCTTATGATTATTCAGTTTCGGTTATTTTGGGAGAAAAACGGAAAAAAAAGAAGTCCGGATATGTGGCCGTGTCCTGCCTTTTTTTTAGCTGTAATCTCTGTCCTGCCTTTTTATTTTTCACTCTGTTCGGTCCTGCCTTTTTTTTTTTTAGTTTATCCTGACTTTTTTTACCTAAATTATCGTCCTGACTTTTTTTTTTGCAAGTGTCTCATCCTGCCTTTTTTTTTACTCAAAACTCCTGTCCTGCCTATTTTTTTCAAATTTCATCCTAGCCCCCCCCCCCCCCCCCCCCTAAAAATCAAATGGTAGCTCCCTTACATACCCTATATTATCATGTTTTATTTAAGATTCATTGACTGAATCGTTTTATAAGAATATTGTCCCAAGTGTAAACAACAATCCAGGCCGTGTGAAAATAAACAAATCATTTGTGTTATTCACTTATCGTCACGTAAATAACGACACATGCATAGCCTATATTATCATGTTTTATTTAAGATTCATGCAAGCCATTTTCACATTGACTGAATCGTTATATGTTGTCCCAAGTGTAAGCAACGAACCAGCCGATGTGAAAATAAACACAATCATTTTTTTCATTCACTTATTGTCACGTAAATAACGACACAGACATAGCCTAAATTATCATGTTTTGTTTAATATTTAACGACACAGGCCCTATGAAAAACAAGAATGTGTCCATAGTTAACAGATACCACATCCGATCGGCACTATAATTTGCTATGTTTTGACCGTGAAATGGGGTAAAATCTAATTTGGCATTAAAATTAGAAAGATCATAGCATAGAGAACATATTTACTAAGTTTCGATTTGATTGAACTTCAACTTCATCAAAAACTACCTCGACAAAAACTTTAACCTGAAGCGGGACAGACGGACGGAAGAACAAACTAGAAAATATAATTCCCATAAATGGGGCTTGAAAATTTATTGTTGAAAGTAAAAACTTTAACCTGAAGCCGGACAGAAGGGCGAACTTACAAACGAACGGAGGAATGGGGCATACAAATCTATTGTTGAAAGTGAAAGTAGTGATTTGATCAAAATGAAAGTAGGGTAGAGATTAGCGGGAGGCAAGACTTATTAGGAACGTCGGGATCTGGTGCTTTTAAGCTCGGGATTTCGGAACTGAATTTTACGGGATGCGGGAATAATTTTTTTTTATTTCGGGATGTCGGGATATGAATTTCGTTAAAATACACATCTCGGGATTTCATGTTTTTAAGCCCGCGATTTCAGAATCAGGGTCCCTCAGACCTCCCCTCAAATGAGCGTTAGTCATTTATACGAGATTCAAATCCTACCATTGGCATTTTAATAGGGCTTTCAAATGGAAAAGCACTGATGGATTGTTCTACAAGCACATTTTATTATCTAATAATAATGGTATGTAAGCAGCTTCATTTGTTTCATGATTGAAGCGGTGCAAATTTTTAATTTAATTTGACTTTTATCAAAAAATGCATTGTTCCAAAGAGGAAGAATAATTGTGGCATAAGGCCAAAAACAAAAAAAATAATCGAACTTAACAGAAAGGAAACACATAACGGAGGGCTTTTTGATACCTTATATGAAATTCTCCAGTCAAAATATTTTTTACAAAAAATCATCCTACAACAGTTTACAAGCTGTATATGCCCGCGATTTCGCGGGTGTGTTCTAGTATATTTTAAAGACTAAAAGATGTTAATAACTACACACATGTGATATCCTCTATATAGCAATATCAGGCTATTACGAGTCAATCAGATTAATTTTTACACCTTTTATGATAATTCGTTGTAAACAAATCTTAACATTCAATCTAGTCCGAGAATATTCTGAAGTTTGACAGATTTATTTTTACGGATGGCTTTAAATATTTCTGAATGCATTTAAAGAACGATCACTATAATTGGGTCTGAGCAGTTATTTTTTTTATCATGGAAATCACATTTAAATTTATTGGTGTGTTTTTAAAAAAGCTAAACAGTTTCGAAATATCAATAATTATTACTGATAACTTTTCCGTTTATTTTACAAATTTTATGATTTTCAAGCTTAAAATATACAGTTACGCGTGCTTAGCCAACGACCCTCTTATGAATAAAAAATCCTACTATTTTAAGATTGATTGTTACATTTGTACTTATACTTAAATGTGTATTGCTTCTGAGTATTTTTACTCCTCAGGTTTTTTCTATATTTTTTTTCTATGTGTTAAAAACAGTTGCCAGAATTTCGTTTCATTTCTTTTTTATTTGTTTTTAAGCAGCAAAACCCGTAAATATTGACATATTTGTCATTCACACTGTCAGTTAATGTCATTTCCTTGACAATTAAGTACACATCCGTTTATTTCGGTATGTTCCGTAATTACGATCTTTCGCGAGGTTCCAAAAATTTGATAGGACCCCATGCATCCATAAGACATGTCGAGTTAATTAACAGATACTTAAAGATTTTGCGGCATCGCACTATACACGTTTGAAGTCTGCTTGTTGGAGTTCCTGTCAATATAATACTTCCATGATTCAACCAAGTCACAGAGAGTATAAATTTTGACTTTCTTATCTTATTGTAGCATATCCGCTGCAGGACCTTACAACCCTTCTGTCTGACCATGTGGCTGACTTTTCGTATGATGATTTATCAGATAAGGTGATTCATAGAAGTAAACGCATGATGATTGATACAATTGGTGTTGGTCTTATTGGTTCCCAAACTGACATTGCAGACACACTCAGAGAATTCGCCATGGAAACACATGGCGTTAGTAAACATGCAAAAGCTTTAGTTTGGGGAACAGAACATTTAAAAATGTCACCACCTATGGCTGCATATTTGAATGGATGTAGTACTCATACTATGGACTTTGACGATACATGGCACCCAGCAACACATCCAAGTGGCCCAGTTTTACCATCCATAATGGCCTTGGCTGACTCGTTACCTAAATCTCTCCAGCCTACTCTTCAGGATGTTTTGGTGGCGTTTAACATTGGTATTCAAGTCCAAGGAGCTTTACTAAGTATTCAGCTAATGCTCGGAATATTCCTAACAGGTAGTACATTGTCTGTGCACAAAAATTATGAACTCAATAAACGTAAATAAATAGATTAACAAATATCACAAAAACTGTATTTTACGCTTAATGTTTTAAAGTTATAAAAAAGGAGATATCAGGAAAACAACTAGATAAACAAACAAAAAGCAAAACACAAATAGTTGACAATTATTTATCAATTTTTACAGGTTGTGTTACATATGCACAATGTTGCAGATTTTCTTCAAATCTGTGATAAATGGTATTATTCAATATAATTATATAATCCAACAAGTACTTTGATTTGTAAAGTGTATATTTCCTTTTCCTGTGAAATGATATCGATTCGGGTTTTTTAAAATCATTCTTCAATTGGAAAAAAATGTTATCATGTCTATACATACCAGGCTTAATGTATTGACGTTTCGTCTGCAAAATATGTTCATAAACATGTATTAGTGCTCTTTAAACAGACTAAAATATAAATTACATATGCACACTAAATATATAAACCACTATTTTGCAGGTTACATCCTCCTGCAATAGTTGGTGTAATGGGGAGTGCTGCTGCTTCAGCAAGATTATTGGGTTTAGGTACATGGAAGTGCAGACACGCTATGGCCATAGCTGCATCATTTGCCGGAGCACCTATGGCCAATGCTGGAACAATGACAAAACCACTACATTCTGGAAAGTCTGCTCGTTTTGGTCTGGAAGCGGCTCTTCTTGCAGAAAAGGGAATTGAAGGAAATAGCCAAATTCTTGACATAGATTCAGGTTTTGGAGCTTTTTATGAAGATTATGACCCTGAAAGACTCATCAATATTTTGGATACTGCTGACAACGTCTTACTGCATGATCAAGATATCGCAATCAAACAATATCCGTGTCATTTAGGCATGCATTGGGGAATTGATGCTGCACTAACTGCGAGGGAACAAATACAAAATAAAATGGGTAACTTTTCTTTCAATGACATTCAAGGCATCAAAATTATAGCACCAAAATCTAAGTATATAAACCGACAGATTCCAAACAGTGAACATGAAGGCAGACATTCGTTCCAATTTACTGTCTGTTCGGCGCTGTTGGATGGGACTATCACACCTGAAACGTTCAGACAACAATACAGAGAACGACAGTCTGTATTCAACCTACTGGAAAAGACGGTAATCGAAACCCCTGAGGACAATACTCCTTCTTTTGCAGACATGTATGTCAAAGTGATCGTTCAACTAAAAGATGGAGCATTGTTTGAGAGCTCGTGTTCAACACCATATGGACACTGGCGTTATCCTCTAACCGATAAAGACGTTCAAAATAAATTCCTTAAAAATACAAACTTTTTGAAAAGTGAAACTAGGAATAATATAATAAACCTAGTGAGTAGCATGAACAAAACTACATCAGCTAATGAATTATCTCAAATATTATATAAATAAGGGGTTCAACTTTCCAAAGAACCAAAATGAAAATGGTTGTATGCAGTGTCATTTCGAAACCTTTACTATACCATTATTATATTATATTTTTAACATGAATTATTTCTATCTTCATTGTGTTTTTACTAATTTGTTGGTTTATAATAAACTTGTTTAAGTATCAGATTGTATAATTGTGTTTGGAGTGCATTAGGCATACACATTTAATATTTAGTTTTATCATAAACAAATAATGAATCAGTCAATCTTCAGTGATTCCCTATATAACCAATCATTTTTTTCCCCACGAAAAACTTCTTCTATTGGATGGAGATGTTTATTTTGCACCATCATCGATATACGGTGTATATATAGAATTAAATTTATAACAGTGTGGTCGACGGTAAAACGTTTGTTAGTAATTATACTGAAAAATTCACCTATAACTTGTTTGTCGTTGGCGATGATTTTATGCTCACTCAGTCCATCAGAGGCCTTCAAGTGGGGATTTAAATAATCACTTGTTAACACATTTTGATACATAAAATGAAACTTTCTTTTCACAAATCATTTAAGCAATTTGTTTTAAATATTTTTTTTACCATCACTTTACTACAGTTTCACTTTTAAGAATGATAATGTTCAGAGCTGATATCAGTAAATAACGATAAAAAAAATTTATTCATGTAAAAAAAATACCAAACTTTTAAGTAATGGGGACCTGCGTTATTTCAAAAAAATATTTTATTGATTAAGAGAACAAAATCATTTAAGAGTGACCTTCTATTTATTCAATGCTAACCATGTGGGCTTTGTTTGTGAAGAGTTCCAGATGACAAAAAAAATCATTTTTTTGTTGTTGTTATAAACCATAAATCGATCCGTTCATTCAGATATTTGTCAATTTGCCTTGGCTCTTAAGTCCAACACTTGGGACAGGAGGAAAAAATGCGTTCTGTATGATTTTGTAAATAAATGCATCTTTTAAAAATAGTCGAAAACCAAATTGTCTGTCCAATGGAAAGGTTGAGGCCAAAAAAAGAAAAACGGTGCATTATAGAAACATAGAAGCTGGTTGCAAAAGTTGACGACAAGATCTATTTTCAACTTGAGTATGGCCTTATACTATTAACCTGAAATAGATATTTTTATAGCAATTCCCGTGATACGAATACATGTTGTCTTGGGCTTGTTTTGCTCTTTGGTTGGGTTGTTGTCTCTATGACAATTCAATTCTCATTCTTATCATAGATATAACTGCATGTACAAAAAAGAATGTGTGGTGTGATAGACAATAATACAAATTCTTTCCAGTGACCAACAGGCGTTAGCAAAATACACACTTTATAGAATGTAAGCTCCAAGAGGTCTTGGCATGTAAAAACAAACACGAAAGTTGAGCGAGAGAAAAACAATAAGGATACCGCATACAAATTAGAAAATGGTCCGCAATATTACTTTTGTCAACTCACTAAGTTGAAATGAAAGACCTGGCGAATTTTAGCCCTTTCAATGGATGTGATGTATGTTTAAAAAATCATGGTTTGTTTAGACATTTAATTCAAGTCTTGGTTTTTAATTATTTGCAAGTAGGTTTAAAGTATTTAAAACAAATAATCACTCACAGAAAGACGTCCAATTCATCTTCAAAAGAAAGAAAAAAATGAATAGACGACCTATAACGCACAGAATATCATGTATGCGTTTGGGCCGTATGAGTATTTGGACCATACGCGTATGGTCCGGAAAATATTTTATTTGCGATCACAAAATGCATGAAGTCGTCCATTTCTATGTAAATTGGGTCGATTTGAATATTAATAAGATGAATGCGTTTCTGTTGCCAAGTGTTTTTCACAAAGTAGTAGCAGTATAGCAGAACAGTTTTACCAATACAATACCGTAAATGCATGCAAATTTTACAAGGTTTAATCCAAATAGCTTTCTTACTATCCAATAACTTTCAAGTACGAAAAAGACAGGGCAGAAGTATATTTTGTCTATATGTTATGTATTTGCACAACTTTTGAAAGCGGATTATGCATTCGTTCTAAAATAATTTTTTTGACCAGATAAAAAAGTTAAAAGATGACATTATTCGACAATCGCAATTGTTAAATATCGTTGACGTCCGAAAAAGATAATCAATCAAAATATGCACTGCAATTTTTAAAGCCAGTAAGTCATTCTTTTTTCAAAACACAAATTCATGATTAGTATTTCGAATTATTTTATTTAGGCGTTGAGAACCTTTGGTGACCCCACAGTTTAAATGTCTATACTAAGGACGTCGTGATCTATGGGCGTTATAGACGAACGTTCACCTAATCTTACACCCCAGCTCTATTGTTATAGTTCATAGTTTCTATTTTTGAAACACGTGTAAATTGAATAGACATGTTACGAAAAGGTATATTCTCGACGCTGAGGTTGACAAATTAGACTTAAAATTTGGGGACGGTGTCAAAACATTGATTATAGATTTAAATAGGTAAAATTTAAATCCTGTGCGTCTTGGTTAATTCAAATTACATTTATCTAGAACATAATTATGTATTTAACATCTTATACGACAATTGCTTTTGTGATATCATTGCTGGCTAAAACCTGTCATAAGACATAAAAGGTGTACGCGCGTAGGAGTGGGTGGTCTAGAAAAAAGGGGGGCTGAGGGTTATACAAGTTCATTCAATTATAGATTGATAATATTATACATAGTAAGCAAGTTAAATTTTAGGTTTTTTTTTCCAAGATACTCATTCTGCCTTGTCTTAACTCAAAACTCCCGTCCTGCTTTTTTCAAATTTAATCCTAGTTCCCCTTCTCCCTGAAAAAAACCCAACTGGTACCTCCGTAGGGTAGTAATAGGTACCCATTCAACAGATTGAATTTTAAAAAAAAAACATATTTGTTTTAGAGAAACTCCTAGCAGGAAAGACCCATTGGTCATCGGTGTCACTTTTTTTATACGCCCGTCGTCTTTTAGACGGTACGTATTATGGTATACCGTTGTCCGTCCGTCCGTCCGTCCGTCCGTCGTCCACACTTCGGACAATAACTCAAAAACACTTTCACCAATTTCCATGAAACTTTGGTGAATTGTTTATATCTATTGATGTAAGCTCCCTTTCAATTTTTATAAATTTCAGATTTTACATTTCCGTGTTATGAATTTTTATGCTTAAAAAGGGGAGATTTTTCCAATTTTGGGACAATAACTAACACTTTCACAAAATTTTATGCAACTTTGATAAATTGTTTATATCTATTGAGCTCTAGGGGGGGGGGGGGGTCTTTGACAGGGCTCACACTATTTCTAGTTGATCATATAAATTCATTTAAAGCATAACAGACAAGTTAAAAGAGCAACGGGCGTATCATGCGCTAAAGCGCAGCCCTTTGTTTTCTTATTGTCATTTTCTGATGAAACGGTTGGCGAATTTCCACAAATGTTTTAGGAATTTATGAAATACAAAATATCTGCATACGGTGGTTTTAAGATGTAAATGCAAACTTAAGTCATTGTGCAATGCTTTTGAAACTCTGCAGGGTTGTTCAACCGATGAGTAGCGAGTCATATTTTACACAAACCTCTTTTTGTTCTAAACATACATGAAATATTTGCCACTGAACGTTAAGCAACTAACAATCAATCAATCACAAACTATTATACAGAAAATACTAAATGAGCTGAAACTTTCGAAATTGAGACAAAGTTGGGAGGAAATAAAGAAAGAAAATACATGCCTTCGAAGCTATATGACCGGGCGAAATTTTTCTATATAGTGCAACATGCCTCAAGTTGAAATCTTGTTTTAGTTGTTTTAAAACAGACCCCGTTAGATAACAATTTAGGGGGCAAACAACTGGATCAAAATACATATAAAAAATAAGATGTGGTATGATTGCCAATGAGACAACTATCCACAAAAGACCAAAATGACACAAACATTAACAACTATAGGTCACCGTACGGCCTTCAACAATGAGCAAAGCCCATACCGCATAGTCAGCTATAAAAGGCCCCGATAAGACAATGTAAAACAATTCAAACGAGAAAACTAACGGCCTTATTTATATAAAAAAAAATGAACACTGTTATATACACTGTTTGTTTTTTTAAACTATATAAAAATGATCGTTACATATATATTCACGAGTTGGTATACAACAGATTATAATACTTAAGACTATTTGCAAGATATATTAAGGGCTCGCCAAAGAATTCACACACGTATGTACCCCGTATCTTCGTTGCCCCGCACATCTACTGCATTAACATGAACGTCCCCCCCTCCCCCCATTTTTTGCAGTATTATTATAGTTACTTAAAAATATAATGGAAATTATTAATATATATGTTATTGAATATTCGTTCCATACGTTATTGCCTGCGAATGGATCAATGCAGTTTTTAGATAAAATACAATGTATACACAGGTAATCTCTTTGGTGTTGTGACACAGTCCCACAGGCACTTGTCTCAAAAAAAAAATTCCTATATACCTGAAATTTTTTTTGGAGACAAGTGCCTGTGCACAGTCCCCACATTTAAAGTGTAAATTGTCAACCTCAGCGTCGTGAATATACATTTTCGTAACATGTCTAATAGATCTATTGTTACGAATAACAATGGATTTTGACCACAGGCTGTGACAAGCGGGGTTTCTGGAAACCCCTGCTTCTACATCCCGCAAACAAAGTCCATTGTTATTCGTAACAATAGAAATAGATTATTCTTTAAATAGCATGAACACAAGAAATTACTTACAGTGTTCACTACAAATTGTTTCAAGATATAAAAAAAAAACATTTAAGGAAATTCCAATAGAGAAAAAAAAATAAGCATTTATTATAAATTAAAAAAATCCTTCAATTACTCCTTTGCTGAAAGTAATATTTTTTTTATCCCAGTCATATGTTTCTATTATAAAAAGGGGGATTATAACTCTCGACCCCCCCCCCCCCCCCCCCCCCCGTTATCCAGTGGCCGATCCGGGGTAGGGGTTCCGCGGGTTGGACCAGATTTAAAAGATCAATGTATTTGTCTTATTTGAACCCCGCCCCTTTCTTTTGAGTTAGGAACCCCAGCTGGGCTGGATCAGCCCCTCTTCCGCAAAAGAGAGAGTTACGAAATATTAAATCTGTATCTTTGTATGCTGAGCGTGCCTGGAAGTCGGGTTCCTTTTGCAGACACACTTATCCCTTTGTAGGTCCGAATATGAATGTTTATTCATTCTCGAGAAGAGGGGGGCTTTTTCCCCATAAAACCGTATTAAAGATAGAAAATATAGTTATGATTACCTTAGTAAACTGATACAGGTAAGTACTTTGGGTTATGATATTGCCTTTATCTTTTAAATTAGTCTCATCTACCAAATCCAACGCTTGCTAAGAAGTGTCGTCCGTCTCATACCCTTCCATATTGACAACTGCATACAAGGAGCATGACGTATTTTTTGTTTTTAATATGAATACACGATACGGTCAACCTTGACCTGCTGATCCATATCAATCCAAGGATTTATTTGGAATATGCAAAACAACCTTGACATTGGTAAAACATACTAACTTGTCAAACTTTTTATTGGATTTGAACTAGCTGTCAATAACAATGAGTACTCTTAGATCTGTACTCAGTGTCTTTTAGTTGTTGGGATGTACAAGTACCCAGCCACGTCCACTCTGTGTTTTTGTTAGAGGTATTTCTATTGTATCCATGTTAGCTTAATTTCAACAGATTTTTACAAGTCGTTCTTATGTTGTACTGTTACACCAGATAGGAAACATACACGAGAAATGAAAAAGGAACAGCTAGAAAAAAAAGGTGAACAGTCAAATCCAGCCGGGGTCACTGAGATCACAAGCCCAGACAACTTCATATGTTCGTACTGTAATAAGTATGTAGAGGAAAGGATTAGCTGTGAAAAATGCGACTACTGGTAATGTTACCAATGTGAAAACCTGTCTAGAAAAATTGAAGAAAATAAACTATTACAATTATATTACATCTGTAAATTATGAAGTGATGATTTACTATACGAAAGTAGAAATACAACAGATTGTCATCAATCTACAGAAGATGACAAAATATACACGAAATCCGCCTAGGTGGAAAGGAATAAACACAACACAATATTCAACTCGGAACAGGAATGAAACTTGAACCCATAGCCATAAGCAGAGACGAAGAATTACCACTTAACCGTATCAGACGAGAGAACAGATAGGTGTGGGTGAAACGTTTTTTTTAATTACCTGCTATCAATGAAAGGACAGGAGATTTAGCAAAATGAAAACAATAGTCAAGCGAAAGTAATGAATCAATACCAACAAAAAACATGGGAGAAAATAATAAGAAGAAAAGAACAAAGGAAAATATGGTGAACAAAAAAAAAACGGCAAAGAGGAAACTATCACTGCTAAAAAGAACTAGGATACTAACCCAGAAAATGAAATCAAGCCCATGAAGTCAGACTTAAAAATCTTTACAAGAAGAGAAGAAACGCAACAAAATGACAAACCAACAGCATTTATGGTTAATAAATAGTAACGCACACAATACATACATGAACTAATAAATACAAAACCAAATGAAGGAAATGCATTTAGAGAATCGATAAAAAATAATGAAAAACTAAATCATGCAGAACATGTTTATTCAAACGTCCCAAATCACACAAATGGTTTTACAAAATACTCATTGTATTCCACATCAACATGGATTCTTCCAAGGGTTACCCGGAAATGGTGGGAAGCAAACTTCTCTCAATCAATTTATGACTTTTGAAAAGCTTGATAAGCGATAAACCACTGTTGCCTTTTTTTAATTACATGCATACACCACGTTATCAATTTTATATTATATGCAACACGGCCAACGCATATGCGACCAAATTCCAAAACTTGTACATATGCCACCGAATCCAATGCATGACTTTATGCAAATGCCATCTTATTCGGTGCACATTTTTATGTAGATGTCATCTAATACAGTGCATAATTTCATACAAATACCATGGAATACAATGCACTTCTTGTCCAAATACTGCCATATAATTTGAATTACATACAAATGCCACCAAACACAATGCGTCACTTCAGGAATATGCCTCCAACATATTATACTAGAACAGAATATGTAACAACAAGGCAGAATGAGCAAATTTACCAATGCTAAAATATATATAAAAAAATCTAATGGCACACAACTCCAACAAAATATGCCTACACATATTGCTAAGAACAGATAACTGCACATGGTATATCAAACTGAATCAGTGAATTGCAGATCTTCAGCTGAACTTCAGCCATCTATGGAAATGCATATAGTTAATTAATAGAGAACATGTACCATTCATCTCAAACGCATGTACAAAAGGAAGATGAAACAAAATCTAAAATGATGAATAAAAAGGATCATGAATATGGAAAATGAACAGAAGACGGTGAAATTGTACAACTTCATGTATTAACACAGGACATATCCCATAAAACAATTTCGGACACCAAAACGAACAACGTTGAAACACTACCTCAAAATTACTATGAACAAAAGGTCGAGATTAAAATGATGATGATGATGATGAAGAGATAAACAGAAAATCTAACATAGTACAAAAAGAAGATTATACACAAGATGAGCCTAATCTACCGCGTCTACAACAATCTTCAAATAAGGATCATCATTTTCGTATCACAATCCAAAAAGGACTATCTTCAGGAGTAACCGAAAGAAGAACAAATCACCAGGAAATTTAAGTCATAACATTGACATCATAACATGCAATATGGAGTGATTAAAAACAGATATTGCATCTCTTCATATTTTAGAGCTCTCAAATACATTACTATATGCCTACAGGAGCATATTCTACCTATCCTGGTATCTATTACAAGTTAATCCTGTGGGTATCCAAGATGAATTTTTCCTATTGGACTTTAAAAAAAGTAGTGCAAAAAGTGCTTCAAACAATGGACAATCATACAAGATGTTCCGATACAAATGATCCTCTGGATATATTCAAGGTACCAGAGAGAAATGGAGGGGTATTCATTCTCTGGCCAATACAATGGTCCAACTCAATTAAACAAATGAAAGATGAAATGAGAGGATTTTAGAAGAAATATAACATCAACTTCTGATATAAACGGTATGCCTTACAAATGCATATATGCCAACACACACATCGAATTCGCTAATAAATATATGGAATGCCTGGACACTATTTTCAACTTATAAAAAAAATATGAAAATATACACACAAAATAGTAGTAGCAGATATGACTGGTACAAACATCCAGAGCAAACAAGCATGAGAAAAAATCCGACTTCCGGTGTTGAAATAGAAAATACTCGTACATTTTTTCATCACAAATAGATTGTATACTTGTTTAAGACAATAATTTAGTTGCAGAGTATCAATTTGAGAAAAAACAAATGCAAAAACATCCGTACATTCAATTGTAAAGATGGAAATAACCGCCAGATGACAAATATTAGAAACTCAAGTAACAAGAACAACAAACCAAAACACAAAATGTTTTTGGAGCAAATGGACAAAGGGAGCTACAACAATATGATACAACAAGATATCAAAATTGTAGGAAAAAAAATGTCAATATACAATTAAAAGTTTTAATGGAAACACTTATTATTATGAAATATATAATGAATGGCAAGCTAAAAGGAAACCAAAAGAACACCACATAGAAACAATTGAACTAAAGAATTAGAAAAAGAAACTAAGAAGTAAACAAAAAGCAGCCAATGGAATAGAAGTATAGACACGCATTTTACCAACAAACAATGGATACGCAGCTATTGTATAGGCTAATTAATAGAGGGAGAAGCAACAGTCGGACAACAACCAACTGTCTGAAAACATGCCAAGAATTTACCTCCGTTGAAATTCTGCAAACACACCATAGAGCAAATTCCATGGATGATTAATATTGACCATTTGGTGTATGGCTGTGTTCTAAGCGATACGTACATGAAGGTCATTAATTAATTTGTTGAATGAAATCAAGTCTTTAACTTCTAATGGGTGCCGTAGGAGGTCGACCGGAATTTTTAGCGAGGATTTTTTGGAATGTTAGTTAGTTTAGTTTAAACATATTTATTTAGAGTGGATTGGGAAACAAGTTTTTGCAACTTATATTAATCCCTTTCCACTTTGCGGGTGCGAGTGCTGCCTTGTAGCGGCATTAGCCTACTCTTTTTCAAATCTACAAGGGTGTCTTTATATATAACGTGCAAGAGATATGGCTCTCTCTCTTAACACGGGTCAGCCATTTATCGTCCCCTTCCGACGGACTATCATCGTTTCCTTAAGACCATACTCGCAAATGGTGTCAAGGGAGAGCCGAAAATTTAGTTCCTGAAATTTTCATCCCAAACGGGAATCGAACCAGGAACCTTTGTGTTAGTAGTTCGATGCACTAATCACTACACCACAGCTCTTCTTGGCATGTTACAGATAGAAAACTCAGGGTTAGAATTCATAGAACAAAAAAACGGGCAGTGGCAAGTATTTCATGTATATTTTGAACAGATATTTTTGAGAGAATTACCCCGACACCCTTTGCCAAAAAAACCTTCTTTTTCTTATTTGTGCCTTCGGACTTTATGTTTTGAATTGTAGTTTAAAAATCACGTGATGCAGGAATATAGTATCTCGGTGTTCATATACTCCAAGCAAACAACATGCATGTGTAAAACGGCACTGTAGATTTTCGTATTAAATAAAGAAAGTTGCCGATCCGGTACATGAACAGATTGGTTAGAAAGCAAGGTTTCAATTTTAAGTAGATTGGAAAGCTTAATTCGAGGGTTGAAAATAGAGAGCAAAATTTTTTTTTTATTTAATTAAAAGAGAAAAACGAATGTAAAACAAATGGTGAATGGTCTTTCTACTTTTCTCCCGTGCAAAGAAATTGCCTCCGCTGAAATTCTGCAAACACCCCATAGAGCAAATTACATGGATGATTAATATTGACCATTTGGTATATGGCTGTGTTCTAAGGGACACGTACATGAAGGTCATACATTAATTTGTTGAATGAAATCAAATCTTTAACTACTAATGGGTGCCGTATGAGGTCGACCGGAATTTTAAGCGAGGATTTCTTGACATGTAGAGGTTGAGTTTATCTTTCGCCTTTAAGAGAACAAAGAAAAAGATTTGCACAATATTATAAAGAAATAAGTGCCCTAAATGAAGAACTATATGACAGTGTCTGTCTGAATCTATGCAAAATTCGACAAAACTATGTACAAGATTAGAAGATATATAAAACGAAGGCAAGCCTGGACATTTAAAAGACATGAACATAGAGAAAGCAATAGATTGACTCAACACATAAAAAGCATTGGAGGCAATCATCACCAACAACCTACTATATAGAAAGATACCAATATCCCTCAATTCCGGTATACTTTAATTATACACCAGTTCTAAAAAAAAAAGATAAAGACACAAACAGAGACAAATAAGCAACAATATAGATCTAGAGACATTACAGTAACACCAATAACTGAGACCACATATTGAATACTCATTTCTAAACAAACTGGGGAAAGAATCAAAAACAGAACTTCAATTTGGATTCACCAAAGATCTATCGCCAATCATGGCAATCTTTATCATTTCCGAAGCTTGATATTAGAACAAAAGTGGAATGGAATGACAATTTCTATATAAACTTTCTGAATGTAAAATCCACAGTAGTGAAACACAATATACAAACCGATAAAATGCTTAAATTAATCAATAAATATCCAATTCATTGGAAAATATTTACAGACCTCCATGATCCTCTATACTGATGTTACGACACAAGTTTAAATAAATGGCTGGATGGCATAAGTAATCCTTTCCAAATTAAACACGGTGTGAGACAGGGAGAATATCCTTTCCAAGTGAAACACGGTGTGGGATAGTCCGAGATTACTCTGAAGTCCAACGGCTGTTTTGCCAAACAAGCTGGAGTAATTTCGGACTCGGACTATGTGAGACAGGAGGAATACTATCAACCCATCTATATAAAATATTTGTCCAAGACCCCCTTGAAGAACTGGAACAACTTGAAACTCATTTAAACATTAGCACTGATGATATAGCTTTTGTTTCGAATAACAATCATGTGTATTACAACTAATTCTAAAAGTGCTCGACAGATATGGAAAACGAACACCACTAGTGTATACATACATCCAAGCAAAACATTAATTATAGATTGTTTCCGATCAAAAAGTGGTTTCAACTGGAAACTTAATGAACATGCTGCAGCAATAGCTGAATTAGGGGTCCACCTAGTAAAACCAAGAAGTGCTGAAAACAACGATAGTCACATATTCGTAACAGAGAGAATACAATTAGCGAGAAGAACTAGTTATATGATTATGGGTTTTCATGGTACAAACGGTCTAGATCCATCAACCTTATATAAAATTTACAAAACAAACATTATTCCAAGACGGTTTATTTACGGACTATATATATAGAAATGCTTTCTTTAACAAGATCTGAAAATAAAAAACAGGAAAAAATCCATAGAAAAAAATTCGTCAGTTACAATATCTACTAAAAGACTGACCGCTAATTATTATTATGCAGTGTTTCTATTGTTAGGAGCTCTACCAAAAGAAGCCGAAATTTACAAAAGAGCTTCTCTTGCTTGCAATTATAAAGTATGTGACCATAAAAAAAACCATTATCTTATGGAAAGACAAATAGCAACAAACTTTGATATCATTAGCAGCTTCTTTTCAAGAATTATGGAGATACTATAGATTTGTATGAACTTCCAACCACAATACAACTTCAAAGCAAAGTTCAAAGAAAGACCAGTGGAAAAGAGCAATCAAGCTGAAGGTAAACAAATTTTGGAAGGAAACGACCTTAATGACTCTGAAAGATAGTCTAGTCAGAAAATAAGGAATAAGGATAATTTTGAGATCAATGTTAACATCTTAAAGTCTGGAAAGTAAAGCATTTGTTGCGCTTTGACCTTTAGAAAGAAAAGCAATAGTCAAGGCAAGAATGATTACACTGACACATATATTCGTCAGGCAGACATACAAACATTTACTCCCTATGCAATAGAACCGATTTGCCAATTATATAACACTTACAATGGGGACATAACTCATTTTATGACATTCCCTCCCTTTACTCAGTACCACGAGAGAAAAATATTTCCTTGAAATAAAAAACAAGAGGCCCCCAAGAGCCTAAATCGCTCATCTGTAAAAACTGCATTTGATCCCTGTGTTCTATTTTTAGCCATGGCGGCCATGTTTGTCTATGGATCAAAACTTTATATACAATTTATTAAAAAAGATAACCTAGGGAACAGTTGATTAAAGTTTGAAAGTATTTGGCCCATGAGTTACAGAGAAGGTTTTTAAATGTAAGCAAACTTGGTGAACAAATTGTGTAAAATGGTCTTAAAAGGGCATTTACTCCTTAAGGGATCAATTGAAAACTTTTTTGTACATCTTACTTTGCTGGATATTATTGCTGTTTAAAGTTTATATTTATCTATAACAAGTGCCTGTGGTTTAAGCTTAGAAAAAATGTCAAAGGGAATTTTATTCATATGTACAGTGGTGCAATATCAGAATTGTTTTTTGTTGTTAAAAAAAACCAACAGATTTGGTTTTGGTATCATTAAAAGTAAAACTCAAACCCCAGTTAGAAGACCAATACTTAAAGAATATAGATCCTAATCAGTTACGTAATAATACTCAGTTGCAGACATCTCATCATCAACAATAAAGTATAAGCAATATAATCTGAAAAAAGTTTGATCTTAAGCTCGACTATATCATTGACAAACAATAGAAATAAGAAAGTACCTAAAATAGAACCTTGAGAAACACCATCATTTACTGTCCTCCATTTCGAACGAAATATCCATTTATAACCACCCTTTGTTGCCTATCTGATAGATCACGTTTGATCCAGTTTAGAAGATTCTCTTTGTCCCATATTTTCTAAGTGTACTATAATAGTTCCTTGTGCCAAACGCGATCAAATGTTTTTGAGATTTTACAAATCACAAATAGTACCGTATTAACTTGTTCCAGATTCTCCCATCATAGATGATTAGTCGAATCTTTCTTTCTAAAACCCGACTGATGTTTGCTCAAAATATGATTATCATGTATAGAATATGTACACTAGTAGCTGCAGATATCTCTTTGAGACGAGTTTTTCTTGATTTAAACAATGAACTTACCTTGGGTTTCCTCAGTTGTACTTTAAAGAGATTTTTATGAAATCATTTTAGTGTACCTTTGATTATCACTATCAATTTCGGTTACCCTCATAATCTAAAAGACAAACAATTCTCCTTCTCTGTCGTATATATGGTTATTTGTCTCATTAGCTACGCATTATTTCGTCTTTTCTTCTCTATAAGGCTTATTCTCCCAGAATAAAACGAGAACATCTATTATTTTACATTTACAGAGTGTTTAGAATAACAATTGGCCTTGGTTGTAAAATAAAGTGTTCCTATAGAAAATTAGACTACACAAAAGTGTTAAATGTGGTTGCAAAAGAGTTGTTTTGCATTGAATTGAAAAAAATATTCATAGGTGATAGTGTAATACATGTACGGTCCATGTGTTACCAAATTATAAATACTTAAAGAGAGGTTGAAAAGGCAACTTCGGTAGATTTTTACACAAGTTTTGAGTATTTTTCTTAAAAATTAATAAGACCATTCCAAAACGGGACAAAAAAAAATTTAAAAAAATGACCAGGAGTTAAGCAATATGTAGAACATTTCTCAAACGCATTGAATTATTTTGTTAAAAGATGCGCTAATTTTGCGAAACATTGGTAGAAATTGCAAAATGTATCAAAACTATCTTCAACAGCCATCCATATCACTCTTTAAAAACCACTAGGTTTCATGAACTTTTTTTTATTTTAATCCTCTCATGTTTATTTTACAATGACAGATTGACACTCAAACGAATAATGGAACTCGTTTCCAATTGATGTGCAACAAAGATGACACCGTTTCTCCTTGCAACTTACCATTTTCTATTGAAATTTTATTATTATTATTAAATACTATTTTCACGATCTTTTTAAATATTTCTGTAAGCAAAAGTCGGTTTTGAAAAGGTCATAACTATTCCCCCTCTCCATGAATTTTGAATTTGGCTGTGCCAATGTAGAATGGATTAATCCGTCGAAGAGTTCATTCTTGTGTATATACTAGAAATGTCAAATGGTTATTATATTTTTGAGAATATTAAAGAAATGTCCTTTTTTTCATCGACATTCGACTATGGAGAAGGTGCAACGGCCGGTTTATAAGTGATGTGCATGGTGAAAACTATTATTTTTTTTACGAAAAAAACGGGTTTGGCCGTTGAATGAGCGTAAATTTAATAAAAACGACAGCATAAATGATTATTTTACATAGAAAATTCGTGCAAATTTATGCTAGTTTCACACTCTCCTGAAGAGAGCGAAAACATTTTTTAAAAGTTATTATGTGTATAGTTAGTTATGTTTGACACGCAAAATTTTGACTTCGTCGGTTTCCGATGGCAAAATCATGACCGATTCATAGTTTTCTCAGTAATCACACATTATACAATATAAATAAGAAGATGTGGTATGAGTGCCAATGAGACAACCTCCTCTATCCAAGTACAAGTTTTGATATCTTAATTTGAATAAAAAAGATAAAACAGCATTTAAACAAACATCTATTTTAATTCGGAGGATGAAAATTACTGACCCATTGATATTTGACCTCAGTGAAATTCAGTGTATGTTATATAATTTAAGTATAAAAAGGGGACCCATTCCAGCGGCACGTCTGTGTATACCTTCATTTAGTCATAGAACCCCAAATCTAGATTGAGACCCACGTGCGTGTTCTTAATATCCCAGTCCTGAAATGAAGTCTCATTTATATTATGTATCTCAGGTGTACCACCCCTTTATTTATTTCTAGGGTAATATTTTACCGTAAAAAGATTTATCATTCAAAACGACGTGTGAAAACTTAACACTTAGGCAGTAAGCAGCATCGGTATGTACGACCCCTCCCCTCCTCCCCTGAAAATAAACGCTCGCCCCTCTGCCGCTTTCATTTACTTGTTCCAACTAAAACAATGACATTCAGATGCATGCAAACTCTGCAACAATCAAACATATTGTATTATAAGACATTTGGCAGAGATTTAAGTTAAAATTATAAAATAAATATTTATTTCGTTTCATTTCGTTTCGTTTCGTACTGCGCTATTTCGTTTCTTTTTGTTTTGTTCCGTTCCATTCTATTTCGTTTGGCACTTTACAAGTACCCCAAAAATACATGTAAACATGGACGTCACTGTGTTTTTTCTCTAACAGTAAATGATTAAACGAGTGGTGTTTGATGACGGGGTGTAACAACAGTAATGAAAATATAAGTATAATATAAAGAGACGAAAGATACCATAGGGATATTTAAACTCATCAGAAAAAAAACCACCTGACAATTCCATGGCAAAAAACGAAAAACGACCAAAAGACAACATAGAAAACTAGAGACTGAGCAACATGGACCGCACCTAAAAACCGGTGATGATCTCAGGTGTTCTGGAAGGGTAGGCAGATCCTGCTCCATATGGGACACCCGTCGTAGTAATAATTAGTCCGTGTTATTACCAACCCAGTGATCAGTTTAATTCGGTAGGTCACAACATAGGACGAAATTGTGGTTACGACAATTGGAACAATCCACATATCCATTGTCATCTGTGAAACAGATATTCTATAACGGTCAACTAACTCGTGATGGCGTCCGTCAATTTTTTCGAAGGGATGATTTCAACTTCACCAATAGAAACTCTTGGTTTAATAGCTTCCTTGTCAGGAACACCCCTCCATTCAGGAAATCGTGATAGGAAAAGCAAGCTCTGGAATAAAGTTTCAACTTGGAGATGTATATGTCATATGCAGGCGCTGTTGGAATGTTGCTACGTATTAGAAAGATCAAAGTTGGGAAGCTGGAATAATCTCTGTTGTCGTAAAGGGTTGTTATATCTATGTTCTAAACCAACCATCATTGTCAATTTCTAGATCTAAGTCAAGATATGAGGCAGACTTGGAGCGTTTACAATATTTCTGGTTGATCAAAAGTTTAAATGCCTTGCTCGCAATTTTTTTTCAAACATTATAATTAAGATTGACATCTAAAACTATGGATAAGGAGTAGCAGTCCATTTACTATAATACAAAAAATATTCTTAGATTTTAATGGACAATGAATAATATTATATTGTTTCTAGTCAGACACTTAAAGGGTGTACAGGAAAAAGGATATTTAGTTAAAATGCGAACCAATTTTGAAAACTAATTAATGATACTAATGCAAGTTTGACTGATGGGATGATTGACATTTGTTCTATTAGATAGAACGAAAGGTTTTGTGCACACACTTGGTTTTTTTTTCAATATTGGAAGACGAAAACAAGCAACATTTTTTATCATCATGTTTATAAATACTTTTGTTTTTCGTATTATCAATACAATTTACACGAATAAGTGAAAAAGGCGTGAGATACCAAAGGAAAATTCAAACTCATAAATCGAACAAAAACTGACTAAAAAAAAAAGAAATATACAATTGAACAGAAATGTTTTACATTGTCATTTCGGGGCATTGTATAGCTAACTATGCGGTATGGGCTTTGCTATTTGTTGAAGGGCTGTGGACGTGGCCGGGTACTTTTACATCCCAACAACAAAAAGACACTAAGTTCAGATCTGAGAGTACTCGCAGTTACTGACAGCTAGTTCAAAGCAACTAACAACTAATAAAAAAAATTATGCATCTAAGACCTAAATTATCAATCAGTACACATCCAACATCCAATGGATTAAGCGTAAAGACGTCAATATACGTGTGTGTGGTTTTTTTTAAGTTATTTCTTCTTTTTTGTAGGTTCATAAATTGATAAAATGCTTTCCCTGGGTTTATTTGGATTGTTATAATAAAACTATATAGATTTTATTTCTCACCAAAATATTAGACCATCATAATAAACAATGAAATGGAAACTTGTTTTCAAATAATGATAAGGTTGTAAGAATATGGTTTCATTTTTTTTTTGGATGCACGCTTGTTAAAATTAAACCAGACACATGAATGAATGAGTTTTTAAAAGTGTGTTCATACATGTATTTCTAATTCATAAGTTAGTAAATACATACAAATGTTTGTGTTTGTCGAAAAATGTCAGTCATATTCCCTATATTAATACTACTACAGTGGCCCTGAAAAATCGAAAACTACTGATTTTTCAAATCGGAAAAATTTGAAGAGTTTTCAAGAAAGCGATCTGAATTTTTTTTTCTTCTAGTCTTGCAGAATATATAGAACAGTCAGTTAACACTTCAAAATTTAACGTAATTAGTAACAAAAAAATCATATTTTAACCAATCATCATAGTTACTATACTATATATAAAAATATTAATTTTCGCGAACCATTTAGGTCACGGAAATTCCAAAATATGGCATCAGTAAGGAGAGTTGTGCAAATAATGTGAATACACAGAACCCCCGTCCAAATTATCTTTAGCTAAAAGTATTCATCATTTTCTATTTTATATGTACTAACAACATTCCATTTTTCCATAATTTCGATTGAAATATTCCAAAATCTGAGTTAAAATCGATCGAATGCCCCAAATAAACATTGTCTGATTGGTTGAAGTACTGTGGCGTCGATGATTAGCAGAATAAGCCTCGATGTAAAGCACACGCTTCACATGAATAAGGAGAGTTTTACAAATAATGTGAATACACAGATCCTCCATCCTATTTATATTTTGCTGGAAATGTTGCAGTGTTCATAATTTCTGTTTTGATTCTGCTCACAACATTCTATTTTTTCTATAATTCCGATTTAAATATGTGGAACCCGCAATAAAAATAGATGGCCTCAATGATCTAATAGCAACGCAAAAAATTCCGTTGCCCTGAGTTCTACGATGTTACATTAGCCTGGGTTCCGGTCCAATCTAGCTGCGCGTCGTAAGGTCAAGATTAGCCAGGATCCCAGTCTAATGTTACGGGTTACATAAACCAACCAAATCACACATATACAGAACTTTGCGCTCAAATGTAATTCTTGGTGAAGTATACGGGTAACTTCGTTTACGAAAATTTATACACACTTTATCATTAACATATTACCTTGCTTTTGCATATTCACGTTTTTTTTATGCTGAACTGTAGTCGAATTCAATTCTATACATTTTTTTTTACATGAAGCAATAGGAGTAAGAATATTTATTTAGCGCCAACTTCTCACAATCAACACCGGTATTTTTGTGAAATTTCAGTTCTATAGGTTATCAATTAGAGAAATTTTGGTAAGTATTACTTATTTATGTTAAGGTTCTACTGATGTACTTCTCTAGACCTTTTTAACGGTCCGTTTTATCCCATTTATCTCAATACTATCTCCGATGACAGGAATGTCAACTCGACCTATTCGTGTCGAAAGTGAAAATCCAATCTCTTTGATGAAATAATTTCTTCTTCAACGGTTCATGCATTATTTTTGTATTATTTCATAACCAATTTAATACATTCACGTTGCATGTTTGCATGAAAATGGTTATGTACATGTATTAGTGAATTGTAAGGGCGATGCAGCATGAGAGGTCAGTGGGCGATCACGTGACATTATTATTTGTAAACAAACATGCCGGTACCTCGAATTACCGAATAACAGTGTTATTATCCGAATAACTCATGTAATTACCGAATAACTCTTCAAATATCAATATTAACACATTTAAATGACTTTTAAACATATATTATTGAATAAAATTACAATAGAAGTGTATTTTATAACCTAAAAATAAAAAAAAAGTTGCAGGTAAGTTAATATTGATCATTATAAAATTATGGATATCGGTGTGTACTTCCAAGATGGCGACCAAGGAAATCGTAAGGAATGAATAAAAGAAAGATTGCATATATGCCTTCAAAGGAAAACGCTATGAAAATATATTTCACAACCTCATTCTAGGAAAGTATGTGGCAGAGGTGTTAATTTATCTGCAATACCCATGTGTACCATTATGTGGACCCGTTTCATAGATTCAGCTGGACCGTTTATAGACTTAAAGGGGCTTAGTTATAACATCCATTTCTATAAAAATATGATAAAGATAATATTTTTTTAATAACTAAAATTAAAACAAAAACTAATTTAAATAGTTCACTATTCCATATTTTATTTAAAAAAATGCCCACCCTCACATTGTTCATTGCCGTGACGTGGCGTGAGGGCTCCACTTTGGTGGTCTAAGATGAACACGTTGAGGGATTGTATGCAATCTTTCTTTTCTTCATTTCTTACGTTTTCCTTGGTCGCCATCTTGGAAGTACACACCGATATCCATAATTTTATAATGATCAATATTAACTTACCTGCAACTTTTTTTTAATTTTTAAGTTATAAAATACACTTCTATTATAATTTTATTCAATAATATATGTTTAAAAGTCACTTAAATGTGTTAATATTGATATTTGAAGAGTTATTCGGTAATTACATGAGTTATTCGGATAATAACAGTGTTATTCGGTAATTCGTGTTACCCCAAACATGCTCCCTGTGTAACACATGTCTGAATTATCCTTTCAAAGTGTTATGAATCTTTCAATCACTATTTTATGATATTTTTCTTTTTGTTTTTAGGTTTGCATATCAGTAGTCCAAGTGAATTAGAAATAGTTCCGAGTTGTGTGTGTGTTTTTTTTTTAATAGTCTATATAGAATTAGAAGGTAAGTCTAAATAAGTTATATTTACATGTAACTAAAGTCTAAAAAGATGTCTCCACTTTCCATCTATTTTTAAAACCCGCTTACCAATTTAAACAGCATTTGCTCCCCTTGAACGCTAATTTGCCCCTTCCCCGTCATTTTTATAAGGCGTCAAAGAAAAAAATTATAATAGCCTTTCAAGACGTCATAATTATTTGGACTACGTCATTTCCCTTTAAATTTGCTCAAAAGTCATACTTATAGTCCATTTACATTAATGGCTGATTTGTGATTTTACCATCTTAACTGAAATTTTCACATTGAACACATTTGACCATTCAGTATGAGTTCCCATGTTTTTTGTCTTATATGAAGGAGGTTTTAGGTCATGTTTTCCTAAACACCTTATTGCTATTTGTCTGTCTGGATTGTTAAAACCACAAAATCAGATGGTGATGAATATGCAAGTTTTCAACAATCCCGGAAATTACACCTTATTTAATTATCGCTATTTAGTCCAATCTGGGAAAAACAGTCATACACTGTATGTACAACTTCCTGTTTGGGTCATGCGGCCAAAAATAAAGGTTTATTAGTAGAGAGCTGAGGGAGGGAAAACTTTAAAAAGCGATCATCAAGAAACTTTAATAGAATATGATCCACTTTTTTTTCGAAATTAAAATTGAAGTAAAAAATTATTTTTGTTTAAAGTATTTACAATAAGTTAAAACGGGTCTCATTAAAAAGTATTGTGCATGGTGAATTGTTTCAACAGCCCCCAGATAGCTTCAACTGGATGAAAAAGTTGTGTAATTTTAGAATTTATCCGGTATGGAATAAATAGCGATTAGGTGTATTGACATCCATGAATAAATATAGGACGTAAGATACATGTAACTACTCTTTAGGTTTTGATAAATATTTGATGTGACATTAAGAAGTTATAAAACTTTATTCTTTGAATATGTTTCTAGCGTAACATGCACGCTTAGTCCTGCTTAGATGGGACGTATTATGGTATACAAATGTCAGGTGTCCGTCTGTCTGTCCAGCGTAAACATGTGGCACCGTAACTTGAGAACGACTTATCCAAATTTCATGAAACTTAAATAGTTCTTTCTTATGATGGTCACATGATCTGTATA
The DNA here is from genome assembly GCF_036588685.1 of Mytilus trossulus. Taxonomy (NCBI): domain Eukaryota; kingdom Metazoa; phylum Mollusca; class Bivalvia; order Mytilida; family Mytilidae; genus Mytilus; species Mytilus trossulus. Next base: position 98,113,777 of record NC_086373.1, read on the forward strand.
CTTTTTGGTGAAAATAAAATTAAAACTTTTTGAGTTACGGCACATTTTTGGTGATGAATTAAAATTTTATATTTGAGTTATTGAGTATTTATCATGCTTTTTCCAAGTCCGGATCCATAATTAGTTTCAAAAACCGGAAGTGTGCCATTTGGCCACAGACCACAATTAATTTCTCTATCATTTTTTTAGAACATTTTGTATCATTAAAAAAATTGCACCATGCACTATTGTCAAATTATTTGTGTCTTATGTAAAGCACTAGTCCAAAAAATATATCCAAAATTCAGAAAGATTGAAGCAATCACTTTTACAAATTTAGCCAATATACATCCATAACCCTATGGACAAGTCAAGAGATGTTCCAAAAACTGTAAATATGACCTTTTTGCACTTGGCCTAATCACTCATTCCATATCAAAATCAGTTTAAATACAACATCCAAAAAATTATTTCACCTCTCATCTTTCATTTCCACCCAATAAAATCTAAGAAATGAGTGGGGAAGGGAAAGAAAAAAAATTAAGGAAAAATACACTCTTATAAAAAGGAACTACATTCGTGAACAACGAAAAGCGGGGTCATTAATTGTGGTCTTGGGCCATTTGCAATGTTTTTGAAGCACCTGCTGTGCAAATTTCTTGGATTTAACCTATTTGGAATACCTTTTGACATTAATAAAATGTTTTACTGGCTTTCTATGCAAGAGGAAGCAAGAGAGAAAACATATTATGTCATTTATCAGAAGCCTGTGTCAAAAACAGGGTCGGTTGATAAATTTTTTTTTTTTTTTTTTGAAAGATCCAATAAAAAAGTTAGGGTCGGGGCTAAAAAACAGGGTCGGTCGAGTTACCTGAAACACAGATCTTTTTTTATCACTATCAATTTCGGTTACCCTCATAATCTAAAAGACAAACAATTCTCCTTCTCTGTCGTATATATGGTTATTTGTCTCATTAGCTACGCATTATTTCGTCTTTTCTTCTCTATAAGGCTTATTCTCCCAGAATAAAACGAGAACATCTATTATTTTACATTTACAGAGTGTTTAGAATAACAATTGGCCTTGGTTGTAAAATAAAGTGTTCCTATAGAAAATTAGACTACACAAAAGTGTTAAATGTGGTTGCAAAAGAGTTGTTTTGCATTGAATTGAAAAAAATATTCATAGGTGATAGTGTAATACATGTACGGTCCATGTGTTACCAAATTATAAATACTTAAAGAGAGGTTGAAAAGGCAACTTCGGTAGATTTTTACACAAGTTTTGAGTATTTTTCTTAAAAATTAATAAGACCATTCCAAAACGGGACAAAAAAAAATTTAAAAAAATGACCAGGAGTTAAGCAATATGTAGAACATTTCTCAAACGCATTGAATTATTTTGTTAAAAGATGCGCTAATTTTGCGAAACATTGGTAGAAATTGCAAAATGTATCAAAACTATCTTCAACAGCCATCCATATCACTCTTTAAAAACCACTAGGTTTCATGAACTTTTTTTTATTTTAATCCTCTCATGTTTATTTTACAATGACAGATTGACACTCAAACGAATAATGGAACTCGTTTCCAATTGATGTGCAACAAAGATGACACCGTTTCTCCTTGCAACTTACCATTTTCTATTGAAATTTTATTATTATTATTAAATACTATTTTCACGATCTTTTTAAATATTTCTGTAAGCAAAAGTCGGTTTTGAAAAGGTCATAACTATTCCCCCTCTCCATGAATTTTGAATTTGGCTGTGCCAATGTAGAATGGATTAATCCGTCGAAGAGTTCATTCTTGTGTATATACTAGAAATGTCAAATGGTTATTATATTTTTGAGAATATTAAAGAAATGTCCTTTTTTTCATCGACATTCGACTATGGAGAAGGTGCAACGGCCGGTTTATAAGTGATGTGCATGGTGAAAACTATTATTTTTTTTACGAAAAAAACGGGTTTGGCCGTTGAATGAGCGTAAATTTAATAAAAACGACAGCATAAATGATTATTTTACATAGAAAATTCGTGCAAATTTATGCTAGTTTCACACTCTCCTGAAGAGAGCGAAAACATTTTTTAAAAGTTATTATGTGTATAGTTAGTTATGTTTGACACGCAAAATTTTGACTTCGTCGGTTTCCGATGGCAAAATCATGACCGATTCATAGTTTTCTCAGTAATCACACATTATACAATATAAATAAGAAGATGTGGTATGAGTGCCAATGAGACAACCTCCTCTATCCAAGTACAAGTTTTGATATCTTAATTTGAATAAAAAAGATAAAACAGCATTTAAACAAACATCTATTTTAATTCGGAGGATGAAAATTACTGACCCATTGATATTTGACCTCAGTGAAATTCAGTGTATGTTATATAATTTAAGTATAAAAAGGGGACCCATTCCAGCGGCACGTCTGTGTATACCTTCATTTAGTCATAGAACCCCAAATCTAGATTGAGACCCACGTGCGTGTTCTTAATATCCCAGTCCTGAAATGAAGTCTCATTTATATTATGTATCTCAGGTGTACCACCCCTTTATTTATTTCTAGGGTAATATTTTACCGTAAAAAGATTTATCATTCAAAACGACGTGTGAAAACTTAACACTTAGGCAGTAAGCAGCATCGGTATGTACGACCCCTCCCCTCCTCCCCTGAAAATAAACGCTCGCCCCTCTGCCGCTTTCATTTACTTGTTCCAACTAAAACAATGACATTCAGATGCATGCAAACTCTGCAACAATCAAACATATTGTATTATAAGACATTTGGCAGAGATTTAAGTTAAAATTATAAAATAAATATTTATTTCGTTTCATTTCGTTTCGTTTCGTACTGCGCTATTTCGTTTCTTTTTGTTTTGTTCCGTTCCATTCTATTTCGTTTGGCACTTTACAAGTACCCCAAAAATACATGTAAACATGGACGTCACTGTGTTTTTTCTCTAACAGTAAATGATTAAACGAGTGGTGTTTGATGACGGGGTGTAACAACAGTAATGAAAATATAAGTATAATATAAAGAGACGAAAGATACCATAGGGATATTTAAACTCATCAGAAAAAAAACCACCTGACAATTCCATGGCAAAAAACGAAAAACGACCAAAAGACAACATAGAAAACTAGAGACTGAGCAACATGGACCGCACCTAAAAACCGGTGATGATCTCAGGTGTTCTGGAAGGGTAGGCAGATCCTGCTCCATATGGGACACCCGTCGTAGTAATAATTAGTCCGTGTTATTACCAACCCAGTGATCAGTTTAATTCGGTAGGTCACAACATAGGACGAAATTGTGGTTACGACAATTGGAACAATCCACATATCCATTGTCATCTGTGAAACAGATATTCTATAACGGTCAACTAACTCGTGATGGCGTCCGTCAATTTTTTCGAAGGGATGATTTCAACTTCACCAATAGAAACTCTTGGTTTAATAGCTTCCTTGTCAGGAACACCCCTCCATTCAGGAAATCGTGATAGGAAAAGCAAGCTCTGGAATAAAGTTTCAACTTGGAGATGTATATGTCATATGCAGGCGCTGTTGGAATGTTGCTACGTATTAGAAAGATCAAAGTTGGGAAGCTGGAATAATCTCTGTTGTCGTAAAGGGTTGTTATATCTATGTTCTAAACCAACCATCATTGTCAATTTCTAGATCTAAGTCAAGATATGAGGCAGACTTGGAGCGTTTACAATATTTCTGGTTGATCAAAAGTTTAAATGCCTTGCTCGCAATTTTTTTTCAAACATTATAATTAAGATTGACATCTAAAACTATGGATAAGGAGTAGCAGTCCATTTACTATAATACAAAAAATATTCTTAGATTTTAATGGACAATGAATAATATTATATTGTTTCTAGTCAGACACTTAAAGGGTGTACAGGAAAAAGGATATTTAGTTAAAATGCGAACCAATTTTGAAAACTAATTAATGATACTAATGCAAGTTTGACTGATGGGATGATTGACATTTGTTCTATTAGATAGAACGAAAGGTTTTGTGCACACACTTGGTTTTTTTTTCAATATTGGAAGACGAAAACAAGCAACATTTTTTATCATCATGTTTATAAATACTTTTGTTTTTCGTATTATCAATACAATTTACACGAATAAGTGAAAAAGGCGTGAGATACCAAAGGAAAATTCAAACTCATAAATCGAACAAAAACTGACTAAAAAAAAAAGAAATATACAATTGAACAGAAATGTTTTACATTGTCATTTCGGGGCATTGTATAGCTAACTATGCGGTATGGGCTTTGCTATTTGTTGAAGGGCTGTGGACGTGGCCGGGTACTTTTACATCCCAACAACAAAAAGACACTAAGTTCAGATCTGAGAGTACTCGCAGTTACTGACAGCTAGTTCAAAGCAACTAACAACTAATAAAAAAAATTATGCATCTAAGACCTAAATTATCAATCAGTACACATCCAACATCCAATGGATTAAGCGTAAAGACGTCAATATACGTGTGTGTGGTTTTTTTTAAGTTATTTCTTCTTTTTTGTAGGTTCATAAATTGATAAAATGCTTTCCCTGGGTTTATTTGGATTGTTATAATAAAACTATATAGATTTTATTTCTCACCAAAATATTAGACCATCATAATAAACAATGAAATGGAAACTTGTTTTCAAATAATGATAAGGTTGTAAGAATATGGTTTCATTTTTTTTTTGGATGCACGCTTGTTAAAATTAAACCAGACACATGAATGAATGAGTTTTTAAAAGTGTGTTCATACATGTATTTCTAATTCATAAGTTAGTAAATACATACAAATGTTTGTGTTTGTCGAAAAATGTCAGTCATATTCCCTATATTAATACTACTACAGTGGCCCTGAAAAATCGAAAACTACTGATTTTTCAAATCGGAAAAATTTGAAGAGTTTTCAAGAAAGCGATCTGAATTTTTTTTTCTTCTAGTCTTGCAGAATATATAGAACAGTCAGTTAACACTTCAAAATTTAACGTAATTAGTAACAAAAAAATCATATTTTAACCAATCATCATAGTTACTATACTATATATAAAAATATTAATTTTCGCGAACCATTTAGGTCACGGAAATTCCAAAATATGGCATCAGTAAGGAGAGTTGTGCAAATAATGTGAATACACAGAACCCCCGTCCAAATTATCTTTAGCTAAAAGTATTCATCATTTTCTATTTTATATGTACTAACAACATTCCATTTTTCCATAATTTCGATTGAAATATTCCAAAATCTGAGTTAAAATCGATCGAATGCCCCAAATAAACATTGTCTGATTGGTTGAAGTACTGTGGCGTCGATGATTAGCAGAATAAGCCTCGATGTAAAGCACACGCTTCACATGAATAAGGAGAGTTTTACAAATAATGTGAATACACAGATCCTCCATCCTATTTATATTTTGCTGGAAATGTTGTAGTGTTCATAATTTCTGTTTTGATTCTGCTCACAACATTCTATTTTTTCTATAATTCCGATTTAAATATGTGGAACCCGCAATAAAAATAGATGGCCTCAATGATCTAATAGCAACGCAAAAAATTCCGTTGCCCTGAGTTCTACGATGTTACATTAGCCTGGGTTCCGGTCCAATCTAGCTGCGCGTCGTAAGGTCAAGATTAGCCAGGATCCCAGTCTAATGTTACGGGTTACATAAACCAACCAAATCACACATATACAGAACTTTGCGCTCAAATGTAATTCTTGGTGAAGTATACGGGTAACTTCGTTTACGAAAATTTATACACACTTTATCATTAACATATTACCTTGCTTTTGCATATTCACGTTTTTTTTATGCTGAACTGTAGTCGAATTCAATTCTATACATTTTTTTTTACATGAAGCAATAGGAGTAAGAATATTTATTTAGCGCCAACTTCTCACAATCAACACCGGTATTTTTGTGAAATTTCAGTTCTATAGGTTATCAATTAGAGAAATTTTGGTAAGTATTACTTATTTATGTTAAGGTTCTACTGATGTACTTCTCTAGACCTTTTTAACGGTCCGTTTTATCCCATTTATCTCAATACTATCTCCGATGACAGGAATGTCAACTCGACCTATTCGTGTCGAAAGTGAAAATCCAATCTCTTTGATGAAATAATTTCTTCTTCAACGGTTCATGCATTATTTTTGTATTATTTCATAACCAATTTAATACATTCACGTTGCATGTTTGCATGAAAATGGTTATGTACATGTATTAGTGAATTGTAAGGGCGATGCAGCATGAGAGGTCAGTGGGCGATCACGTGACATTATTATTTGTAAACAAACATGCCGGTACCTCGAATTACCGAATAACAGTGTTATTATCCGAATAACTCATGTAATTACCGAATAACTCTTCAAATATCAATATTAACACATTTAAATGACTTTTAAACATATATTATTGAATAAAATTACAATAGAAGTGTATTTTATAACCTAAAAATAAAAAAAAAGTTGCAGGTAAGTTAATATTGATCATTATAAAATTATGGATATCGGTGTGTACTTCCAAGATGGCGACCAAGGAAATCGTAAGGAATGAATAAAAGAAAGATTGCATATATGCCTTCAAAGGAAAACGCTATGAAAATATAGTATTAAATAATTTACTGTATATACAGAGAATTGTCTAATAATTGTTTTTCAGAAAGAATTTGAAAATTTAACCAGTACATCAAAGCAATGCAATTACTCCAATCACTAATTACTTTTCATAACAATTTACTCAACATTAAATAAAATGTAATTAAGAATTTTCACATATTCAATTCAAATCTAATCAAAAAATTATTAGAATTGATTGTTTTAATAAAAACAAAGCTTCTGAATGGATGATTTTTATGTTTATTCTAATAAAATTTTCTCAAAACTAAATATAAGATTTTCATTGGCAAATATAAATGTTTTTACAAGTCACTTTAATTTTGTATAAAAAGCCATGAATACATGTGTGCTGTCTTCCATTTTCAAAATGGCTTTATATCCGTGTGTTCAATGTGATGAAGAATGTGTTGATTGCACCATTCAATGCAGTTGTTGTGATCGTTGGGTTCACAGTGCTTGTGTCCCAATGGATGACGCATTGTTATTGGCCTGGTCAGATGTGTCTCTAAAGTTCCTTTGTAAGGACTGTTGCTTTACAGACAACAAGTATGACATGGCCAAGGCGTTAGAAAGGTAAGTAATTTTCATACATACCTTTTATTATAAGCTATACAAATGCGAAATTGGGTTTTTTATATTATTAATAGAGAGTGAAACATGGTACAAGCAAAATAAAATAAAATATTTAATTTCAAAGAAGACAATCTTTCACCTAGTTTATTATATTTCATTTATTTCTTATTTCATTTAAAATGTATTTAATTTACTTAATTTAAATTACTAAAAAATCAGAATTAAAAATAATAAAATAATACTCAATTAATAGTCTTCTAAAATTAGTATTTACGTTTTTTTTATTGCTATTTTTATTTATTTTCATACATTGAATAATTTGATAGTGATAATGAGTTAATTAGTTCCAATAAACAAAATAATCATTACCTCACACTTCTGTTAGATTGTTAATTGGGTTGTTGTTTACTGACACGTGCCCATTACATAATTAATCATTAAGAGATAATGAAATTATATTACAGTATGGACACTCTGCATTAAACAGGCTTGTGACTGTCTTGGTATACCAAGGCTGCATTACCAACACCAATAATTATAATAATGAAAAATAGAACCCAAATAAATATTTACAACTATATACAATATGTACATCCTATGTTAGTTTTCTGTCAAAGGGTAATAATGTTCAATGTTTCACCAATAATTTTTGATTATTTAAAATAAAAAAATATTAAAAAAAGATATTTTAATAAAGTTAATTTGAGTTTTCCTGTTAAAAAAAGCTTTCTTCTGTCAAATTCTAATTTGTAAATTATAAAATATGTAAGAACTTTTGGATTATTTTAGTCATTCGATGTTAAAAAAAAAACTCTTCTTAAACAAAATACATTGCACGTGGAGTCATTGAGAAAATAGTTCAGTTCATTTCCTAACTTTGTTAATAAACCAACTGACCGACTTCCTCAAAGCTACTAAGAAGGCACGGTAACCCTCTTCAGTGAAATGTATCCCGTCACGAGCTTCGTATTCCACCCTATAAACATTAGTTGGCTTGAAATAATGTACAAAATGATTTTCAAGAGCTATGCTTTTCATCATTTTGTTCACTATCTCTCGGCGAACTGTATGCTCATCGGGAGTGCAATACCAAGGCCCGGACCGCTTCATAACTGACATGAATACCACTGATATACTCCGTAGATACCACCCAGTTGTGTTAGAAGAGTTGTATCCCGCTAAGATACCCGGTGATGGCAATTGTTTTTATAGAGCAGTTTCGCGCGCATTATCAGGCACAGAGGTTTACCATGCATTATTAAGAGTGTTGACCCTATTGGAAATTCTGAGCTTTCCTATGTTTTATGATAGTGATCATACAAAGTTTGTGGATCTGGTCCAAGACAACAGAATAGTAGTTGCCGCATATTTACAACTGGCTCATGATGTTGGATGTCTTGGTACGTATGCTGACATGATGCATATGTATGCTCTGAGTGCTGCACTGAAGATCCCGATCCGCTCGTATTTCCCACCACAGGTAGCGTTGGAATATATTTCACAACCTCATTCTAGGAAAGTATGTGGCAGAGGTGTTAATTTATCTGCAATACCCATGTGTACCATTATGTGGACCCGTTTCATAGATTCAGCTGGACCGTTTATAGACTTAAAGGGGCTTAGTTATAACATCCATTTCTATAAAAATATGATAAAGATAATATTTTTTTAATAACTAAAATTAAAACAAAAACTAATTTAAATAGTTCACTATTCCATATTTTATTTAAAAAAATGCCCACCCTCACATTGTTCATTGCCGTGACGTGGCGTGAGGGCTCCACTTTGGTGGTCTAAGATGAACACGTTGAGGGATTGTATGCAATCTTTCTTTTCTTCATTTCTTACGTTTTCCTTGGTCGCCATCTTGGAAGTACACACCGATATCCATAATTTTATAATGATCAATATTAACTTACCTGCAACTTTTTTTTAATTTTTAAGTTATAAAATACACTTCTATTATAATTTTATTCAATAATATATGTTTAAAAGTCACTTAAATGTGTTAATATTGATATTTGAAGAGTTATTCGGTAATTACATGAGTTATTCGGATAATAACAGTGTTATTCGGTAATTCGTGTTACCCCAAACATGCTCCCTGTGTAACACATGTCTGAATTATCCTTTCAAAGTGTTATGAATCTTTCAATCACTATTTTATGATATTTTTCTTTTTGTTTTTAGGTTTGCATATCAGTAGTCCAAGTGAATTAGAAATAGTTCCGAGTTGTGTGTGTGTTTTTTTTTTAATAGTCTATATAGAATTAGAAGGTAAGTCTAAATAAGTTATATTTACATGTAACTAAAGTCTAAAAAGATGTCTCCACTTTCCATCTATTTTTAAAACCCGCTTACCAATTTAAACAGCATTTGCTCCCCTTGAACGCTAATTTGCCCCTTCCCCGTCATTTTTATAAGGCGTCAAAGAAAAAAATTATAATAGCCTTTCAAGACGTCATAATTATTTGGACTACGTCATTTCCCTTTAAATTTGCTCAAAAGTCATACTTATAGTCCATTTACATTAATGGCTGATTTGTGATTTTACCATCTTAACTGAAATTTTCACATTGAACACATTTGACCATTCAGTATGAGTTCCCATGTTTTTTGTCTTATATGAAGGAGGTTTTAGGTCATGTTTTCCTAAACACCTTATTGCTATTTGTCTGTCTGGATTGTTAAAACCACAAAATCAGATGGTGATGAATATGCAAGTTTTCAACAATCCCGGAAATTACACCTTATTTAATTATCGCTATTTAGTCCAATCTGGGAAAAACAGTCATACACTGTATGTACAACTTCCTGTTTGGGTCATGCGGCCAAAAATAAAGGTTTATTAGTAGAGAGCTGAGGGAGGGAAAACTTTAAAAAGCGATCATCAAGAAACTTTAATAGAATATGATCCACTTTTTTTTCGAAATTAAAATTGAAGTAAAAAATTATTTTTGTTTAAAGTATTTACAATAAGTTAAAACGGGTCTCATTAAAAAGTATTGTGCATGGTGAATTGTTTCAACAGCCCCCAGATAGCTTCAACTGGATGAAAAAGTTGTGTAATTTTAGAATTTATCCGGTATGGAATAAATAGCGATTAGGTGTATTGACATCCATGAATAAATATAGGACGTAAGATACATGTAACTACTCTTTAGGTTTTGATAAATATTTGATGTGACATTAAGAAGTTATAAAACTTTATTCTTTGAATATGTTTCTAGCGTAACATGCACGCTTAGTCCTGCTTAGATGGGACGTATTATGGTATACAAATGTCAGGTGTCCGTCTGTCTGTCCAGCGTAAACATGTGGCACCGTAACTTGAGAACGACTTATCCAAATTTCATGAAACTTAAATAGTTCTTTCTTATGATGGTCACATGATCTGTATACTTTTTGGTGAAAATAAAATTAAAACTTTTTGAGTTACGGCACATTTTTGGTGATGAATTAAAATTTTATATTTGAGTTATTGAGTATTTATCATGCTTTTTCCAAGTCCGGATCCATAATTAGTTTCAAAAACCGGAAGTGTGCCATTTGGCCACAGACCACAATTAATTTCTCTATCATTTTTTTAGAACATTTTGTATCATTAAAAAAATTGCACCATGCACTATTGTCAAATTATTTGTGTCTTATGTAAAGCACTAGTCCAAAAAATATATCCAAAATTCAGAAAGATTGAAGCAATCACTTTTACAAATTTAGCCAATATACATCCATAACCCTATGGACAAGTCAAGAGATGTTCCAAAAACTGTAAATATGACCTTTTTGCACTTGGCCTAATCACTCATTCCATATCAAAATCAGTTTAAATACAACATCCAAAAAATTATTTCACCTCTCATCTTTCATTTCCACCCAATAAAATCTAAGAAATGAGTGGGGAAGGGAAAGAAAAAAAATTAAGGAAAAATACACTCTTATAAAAAGGAACTACATTCGTGAACAACGAAAAGCGGGGTCATTAATTGTGGTCTTGGGCCATTTGCAATGTTTTTGAAGCACCTGCTGTGCAAATTTCTTGGATTTAACCTATTTGGAATACCTTTTGACATTAATAAAATGTTTTACTGGCTTTCTATGCAAGAGGAAGCAAGAGAGAAAACATATTATGTCATTTATCAGAAGCCTGTGTCAAAAACAGGGTCGGTTGATAATTTTTTTTTTTTTTTTTTTGAAAGATCCAATAAAAAAGTTAGGGTCGGGGCTAAAAAACAGGGTCGGTCGAGTTACCTGAAACACAGATCTTTTTTTCTCGGCCCAAGGAGAGTTGTTCAAATAATGTGAATACACAGAACCCCCATCCAATTACGGTTATTTTTGGAAAACAAATAGTGTGATTTGTCAAATTCAGCTGATTTTTTTAATCGTCTGGAAAAAAGTGTACATTTTATGAGGGGGGATAATCCCGAGCTTAAAAACACCCATTCCCGGAGTCCCAATAAAGGTCCTTTCCCCCCTCTTTTATGGTCATGTCTAAGAATTACTGTTAAATCTTAATTTGGCAAGAATACTTCAATAAGATACCCCCATTTCTACCCTCATACATGTATATGGACAGATCATATGTTATCCTATGTCATTTGAAATTGTGACGCCAGAATGCATCCCCCCCCCCCCCCCCCCCCCCCCCCTCTTCTTCATAACGACCATCTTGACCATCTGAAATGAAAAAGTTGAGACGTAAAACCATGCTTGAAACACTCGTGTCACTCAAATGACTTTAAAGTAGTCTCCCTGATCAATTACTTACATCAAAGTCAAAGGATAATTCAAGTTTTAAATCGTAGATTTTTCTTGCCCTTTAACTCCTTTTTAACTCCTGTATGTGACATTTAGTGGAAGCCATTCAACCATATCATTTTGTCAAACAATTCAATAAACATCTTTATTAATTAGTCAAGATTTGTTGTGGATAGCTGTAAATTGCAATCAGCTGATAATTGATTTTCTGTCAAAATCTTAATGAGGTCAAGGTGAATTCCGAGTATTGTCTGATAAGTTAAAGTCCGAGAAACTCGAAAAAAGTAAATAAACAAGGAGGAAAATAAATCTTTCTATATATTTCTTTCGCCAAATTCTTTAGCAAATGACGAATTTTTATCGCCACACGTATTATTTTTTCGCAAATTGGGAAAATGGCGACCGCCAGCGGAAACCCTGTGTGAGGACACCCTATATCAAGCTTGCGCTCGTGTTGTGTTAAAACATTTTTAGTATGCTGAAAAATACCAACAATAAAAAAATAAACAAATAATCGATATTGTAAAATATCATTGGTTGAAGAGCCAACGATTTACATTCATGTACATGTATATACATAAATTTATCAACCATAAAATACAACTAATTTAATTTACACCACAACTGTTGGAAAAAACCTTCATGTCTATATATCATGTATATAACTTATCTCATTCTAGTCCATTCAACTGACAGAATCAGTGTAAATTTTATGAATTCTTTAATATCATGGACTATTATTTTATATAGCAATATCTGTTAGCCATTTAGAGGTCTTTTGCATTTAAAGTTCAGTTTAAGTGGGCTTATTTTGCGAAAACGAAGTCAATTTCCAGATCATAGTTTACATTTTCTTTATATTTTGCTGTGTCAAAATAACGAGTCAATATCAAGGACAACATATAGACCCAAAAACTGTCTATCACATTCTACACATGAGATTTTAGCAGGAAAGACTGTGATTGGAGTATTTAACCATTGCAACTTTTTTATTTGATCTCCTCCACTAATTGAAGTAGAATATTTAATGAAGGTGTATCCACAATTTAGAATATGTTAATATATGTATAGAAATGATGTTGAGCCTGTTTTATAAATTGAAAAGGTTACATTTTCCCCCTATTTCAAAATCTAAGCTTGAACCTCTGCGGTCTTACAAAGTTGTCCCCTGCCGGGATCTGGTTGTAACATGTACAACCATCAAAGATCAACCCACACTAAACTGAATGTAATTGAAAGACATCTAGAGGTTTTTGAGAAAAAATTTGGTTGCTTATATAGGGAATCACTGAATCATGACTTGAGCGAGCCCCCTCTTAGGTCAGTCAGTGGGCCCCCCAGAGCTCCAGATAAGAATTCACAAATTGGGGTTTTTACCCCCCATTTTCTTTTGTAATTGGGTGATAAAGATTTTAAATTGCATTATCAATTCCAATTCACCCCCCAAGTTAATATCAAATTGGGTTTTTCACCACCAAGCCCCTTAATGTATTGGTTTTTTTCATGAACACAGTATTGAATATTTAGCCAATATCAACCCCGGATGTTTTTCCATTTAAATTTGTTTCTATCTTTGAATAATATGGGCTATACAGCTGTTTTATTTTCTTAATTCACTGACGAGGGTTAATTTGTGTCCCGTTTAAAACCTTCTGTCAGTTTTGTATTTTCTCACAACTTATGTAAACTGTACATAACGGATATGTGTATTCCCAGGCATTGGTCTCAAATCTTTTTTTCTCTTATTTACCTTTATATAAAAATTCTGAGAGGAGTGCCTATAGGCTGTGTGTGTATTCACTCATTAACCGTAAAACAAAAAAAAAGAGTATATAAACTCTAATAATACTTTTGTTTAATTCAATTTACATAAATCTGGGTTAAGTTGTCCCTGGTTAGAATTTTTGGTTTCCAATTTCATTTCATAATTGATTTGGCCTTTCATATTTTCTAACGGCAACTGATTCAGTTTTTGACCAAGTCCCATGTTTATTAGCAATGTTTCCGTTACGGTACGCAAACACGCCCATGGGTTCGACGAACGCTTGCTTAAAACACTGGATGAGTGCTGTCATCATAATATCTTTCCCTCAGCTATTCAAAAGAAGCTGAAAACATGCTTCTATTCAATTTCACTTTCATTTTAATTCAATAGATATAGGAAGATGTGATGTGAGTGCCAATGAGACAACTCTCCATCCAAATAACAATTTAAAAATTAAACCATTATAGGTTAAAGTACGGCCTTCAACACGGAGCCTTGGCTCACACCGAACAACAAGCTATAAAGGGCCCCAAAATTACTAGTGTAAAACCATTCAAACATGAAAACCAACGGTCTGATCTATATAAACAAAACGAGAAACACGTATATATTACATAAACAAACGACAACTACTGTACATCAGATTCCTGACTTAGGACAGGTGCAAACATTTGCAGCGGGATTAAACGTTTTAATGGGCCCAAACCTTCTCCCTTTTTCTGAAACAATAGCATAACATCACAACAAAGAAAAACATACGATAAAATATCAATTGGCAGACTTAACTCAATCAAAAAACGTATGATTACACAATGAACGAATAAATTTGATCTGCGATATCTGAATACAAATGCACAGTTAATTAAATATTAGAGACAAACATTCATGACCAAAAGGCTAACAAACAAATTCAAACACACTGAGAAATATTTAACCAATCAATGTTCACTTTAGAAAAAAAACAGTTTATTATAATCTTGAAGTTTATACAAATGTTGTAAGAATAAGTGAAAAATTGAAGATATTACAAATAATCAAAGCTGGTATACAGACAAGATCCATATAAATAAAAAATTGACAAAAAAGCATTATAAACAGTATCAACAGGTCGAATTAACAAGAAAATACGATTTGAATGTATGTTATGATAAATCTAGAGCAATTCGAAAAAAATGTGACAACATGACACACGCTAATTGGATAAAAGCCGAGAAGATCGAAATGATTTCAAAAACACGTGTGCCCATTGAGCAAGGGAAAATTTAAACTGGACCCCTGTTGTGTTCACTTATCACTACACTGACCGGTGCGAAGCTATAGATAGAACGGCGGACCAGTTTAGGGAAAATTCCAACAGGGACCCATTTCAGCTACTTGATATTCAGGGATCTATTTTTAGAATGAAAGGACATTTCCAATTATAAATATAATAAAAATAGATTTACGCAACAAGTGAAAACAGATAAGGGTAAATAACACAAACCGTAGTCAACAAAAGGGTTGAAAACTCGTGGTTTTGGCATATAATTGGGGTTTCCTTTCAATAAATTGGGTTATTGAACCCTGCAATGGGCAATTGCATTGGGTTTTCTATTATTTGTATTGCGTGATCACGCAAATACGCAGCTTATCTGGAGCTCTGGCCCCCACTTGAGAAAATTTCTGGATCCGCCACTGGATATACAGTATCCAACAGAAGATGAAAAAGGGAACAATATGGTGAATTTTAGAGATTTATATTATTTCATGTACATGCATTTGAAATATATCAGATATATTGTTCGATTTTTTTTTAGTTCTAAGTTCCAAGGTGACCTAGCTTCCATTTTAGAAATCGGATTTAAATGCTAGTCTATCAGATGGATTTTCCCTTTTAATTGGTTGTAGATATGGAATCTTATTTTACCATGAAGTCAGATTTGAAAATGACTTTGGGAATGAAGATGTTGTAAAGACTGAATGTCAGTTTTAGTCTTATATACAAACATGTATGTACTTTATAATTTTAGTCTTGCATGTATATATATATGTGTACAATACATATATCACTGATTCAGTGGCAATGGTAAATAGACACTGACAAGTCTTAGATCTATAATATTTTATAGTTTTGAATGTTTTGTCCATTGACTAAAACTAGGTGGAGGTTTGTGTGTTCTTATTTCCAACAGAGGTACACTCAACATATATCAATATGTGCATTAAGCAAATTGATAGTTGCTAGATACGGAATGATTATACAACAAGAAAGTTTTTACCTGTGTATATATACTTAAAATATGTTAAAAAAAATCATGTCTTTTTCAGGACTTCCGAATCCAACCATGTAGTATGGAATGTTGTTGAGATCTGGTTTTGGTCAATGGATGTTAATGAAGGACCTGTAGTACAAAGTATATCACTGGATTTAGCTCTTTGTCTAAGTGTATTATTAAAGTACTTTGCTTTGAGCTCAGTTCATTGTTATGCAATTCATTCTTTGTGAAATAAAGATTTGACAGAAAACTCTCATGTACAAGGATTTGTCAAAGTAGTACCACCTCTATTTACAATGTAAGTATTAGGGAGATAAAAGCATTCCATTTTGATTTGAACCAAACATAATATGAAAAAAAATAAAAAATTACCCGAGAATGCTACTCCCACTACTAGCAATATGATGCTAGGTTGTTTTAATACATCTGTAGACTGTACTGCCTACTTATGACTCGGTCCTGAGTGTAAATGGTCCTTCAACTATGTGGGGAAATAATTATAAGGCCTATCTAGGCTTATCAATTTCTAAAACTATATTTCATTGTACATATTTGAAATTTTTATACAACCACAGAAATACATGTAGGTATCCTGACGGATGGTTTCCAGATAATAACTTCAGTATAAGTAAAATAGAAGCCATTAAATTATAACATAATATTTATAGTCATAAAAGGAAGCTTGGGATTGTTTTGGGGCGGTTATATATATATATAGTCCCTAAGGTTATAAATAAGGGTTCCAAAGGTGCCCAAAAAAAGCATTAATCTTGTGTCAGTACAAAAAGTTGTGTATTATAAGTATTTCAACTGTTCTGAAACTGTTCCATAATATTTAATACCATAAGTAGAAGTTTGGGGTCTATTTTGTGAGTTATGGGGCAAACAGTCGAGGAATTGAGGGCCAAAAACAAACATTTTTGTAGATTCAAGACAATAAATTGGAGTTATTTTTCTTTGTCCAGAATGGTTGTTGAATTAATATTACCTTAAACCATTGCTTTATGAAATCTTCTTTGAAAATTGGAGTTATCTTTCTCTGTCCAGAATAGTAGTTGAATTGACTTAAAATAATGCTATATATATACAATATACAATGCAAAATTCACTTTACTACCAACTGATAAATTTAAGCAGTCTTTAATAGCCATTCAGTGATTACAAGCACTTTGATTATCATTCTAGGGTTAATCCCCTTTCACAAATGGAAAAATTTCTCAAGTTCGTCTCAACTAAATTTAGTGAAATGTGTGTACAATGCTTATTACCGGTACCTCTAAACTCGATTTAAGTAAAATTTTTAGAACCTTCACTTTTCCAGTTCTTGATTTATGTACCTTTATAACGTTATATGCTAGCGGAGGCATCATCACCATGACTGTATGACATTTACACTTTAATACTTTATGATGTATTAAAATGAGTAGTTGAATAATTACTGTTGCAAACTCCATTAAAATTTTGATTTAAGTAAAATTTTTATACAACCGCAAAAATTGAAAACTTTTTGGTTGTACATTGGTATCACGTTGGCATCATCGTCTTCATCAAAAGACATTCGGTTTTCGCACTCTAACTTCAGTAAAAGTAAAATAGAAATATATGAAATTTAGACACAAGATTTATGACCATGAAAGGAAGGGTGCGATTGATTTGGGGTATTTTGGTCTCAACAGTTTAGGAATAAGGGGCCAAATTAGCATTGTTCTTGGTTTTTGCTCTATAACTTAAGTATTGGTAAACAGAAATCTATGATATTTTAACATAAGGTCTATTGCCACATAAGGAGGGTTGGGATAGATTTTGGTAATTTTAGTTCCAACAGTGTAAAATTTAGGGGCCAAAAACAGACCTTAAATAAGCATTTTTCTTGGTTTTTGAACAATAACTTTAGTATAAGTTAATAGAAATCTATAAAGGTTTATGACCACTAAAGGAAGGTTTGGATTAATTTTGGAGTTTTGGTCCCAAGGAATAAGGGGCCAAAATTAAACTTTGTTTGATTTCATCAAAAAAATGAATTACGGTATTGTGCTTCTTTGATATGCCAAATCTAACCATGTCCAAATTCTTAATTTTAGGTCCTGTTTTCTAATTGGTCTACATTAAAGTCCAAAGGGTCTGAAATTAAAATAAGCTTGATTTTAATAAAAATTGAATTCTTGGGGTTCCTTAAAAAAGAGAGAATTTTCCAATTTTGAACAATAACACAAAAATGCATCCATCACCTTTAACTAAACTTTGGTGAATTGTTTACACTATTGACCTAAGGTCCCTTTTGAATTAAATAAATTTCAGATTATACATTTCTGTGTTATGAATTTTTAAATATGCTAAAAAAAGAAGGGATTTTATAGTTTTTGGACACCTATAAGTGCAGGAGTTTCTGGCTACATTGAAAACCCATTGGAGGCCTTCAGCTGTTGTCTACTCTATGGTTGGGTTGTTGTCACTTTGACACTTTCCTTATTTCCCATCTCAAGTATTCACATAAACACTTCCACATCATTTTATAAAACTTGGGTGAATTGTCTATGTCTGTTGACTTCAGCTACATTCCAAAATTTAAAACAAGATTAACAACTACAGGTCCCCAAATAGCCTTCAACAATGACAAAAGCTCATACAGCACAGTCAGCTATAAAAGACCTTAAAATGACAAATATAAAACAAATGAAATGAGAAAACAAATAGACTAATAATTGTACAAAACAAAATAGTTCAACCTTTAAGCAAGCTTAAAAGGAATCAAGACATATCATGCGCTTAAAGTGCAGCTATTTATTAACGAACTCCATATTCAAACACTCAAACAAGTAATTCATAGAGAGGGGTGGAAGTTGAAGCCCCCTTTTTTTTTATCAGTCAATGCATTTGAATGAAGACATGTACACATCAACTCAATTTGTTAATACACATTTCCAGTCTAGCTTTCCATACATTTGTAACGACCTTTAACCCCACTGACAATTTGCGTCTGTGTCCATACTTGTAACAGTAATTATATATTTAGAATTAAAATGAGTTATTTTATGCTTTACATCTTTGATACATTTCAAAATTGGTTCACCTTTAAACTTTTTTTCCGTAGCCCCCTTTGCACGGGTCAATCTTGATTATAGGATTTAAGTAAACAACCAAAAAAAGGCATTTAAACTGTTGATTAACATGGAATATCAAAAAAGCTCCAACTTTATATGTAGTAGTCTTTATCCCAAGTTCGATGAACTGGATATTCGTTCAACTTTGTCACCAAAAATTTGAATTATTTAGTGACATTGCACAATTTACAGTTAAAGGATAATGCTACTTTCTTTTCATAAGTCCTAAAATGTTCTTGTATAAAGTCATCCTCATATCAACATACTTCATAGCATATACACACATAGTACTGCTGTTCTTATTTTCCATATAGACAGATAAAAACTAAATTGAAAATCATAAGGCCTGTTGATTTATTTTTGATATAAGTGAAAGACAAATGTTTTATTCTTGTGATGATTTAATGTGACTTCTGAAGACTTCAAATGATTATTTACTAGCTGGATGATGTTACCAATAATCATTATATCCACCATAACCGTAATCTGGAGAAGAAAAAAACCGACATATTTAATCACTATGTTTACACATGTTTAATGTACAAGAAATAATAAAAATAAAAACAATTGAAATGAGTTTAAATACCATTTGAATTCAACAATAAAGTAAATATACATATCAGCAATAGTAGTTGAAATGATATAGGATATTTTTTTAGTGGGAACTCACTTTTGCCGTCCACTGACTGTGTATTATACTGGGCTGATATGCACAACACCGCTTAAAGTTAAGATATCCAATCGTAGTACTAATTTGTCGTCTGGCACGCATAATATAGAAATATCCGTCCGTTCGGCACACATCTCAACTTGAGTAGTTTAATGCAAATCACCCCTTGACATACAAAATGTACATAGAAGAAAATTCCACAAATGAAAAGCGCTTAATTCTGTAATATCGGTTAACAGACAACAAAGGGCTTAGGTACAAACAAAACAATTATAAACAAGTATACGGTGCCCAGGAATTCTCGCAGTCATTTAAGCAAGCTCAGAGTACTTAATCTACTGGTCTAAATTCATGCCGTATCAAGTTTTAAGACCAATAGCGAATAAAAATGCGCAAGATTATATTAAAAAGAAGAATGTTCAGGCATATATATTATAGATTTTTTTTAGAAAATAGTGCAAAGCTATAAAATTATAAAATCATCAATATAAAAAAAGTTAGAACATCCATGTGCCTCTCAGGCCAGGCACAATGTTGATTTCTCTGAATTTTTTTTCTCTTACTATACATGGATTCTAATGAAACTAAATTAAGGCTCCGAAAAAAAATGGAAGAATTAACGGAATCAAATAATTTCGCAAGTCAAATTTTATCTGCATTGTTTAATGTTCATATTTATTAATTTATCCTTTTCAGGGAGAAGGTAAAATATAACTTACCTTGTGCATAGAATGGTTGACCAAATCCAGCACGAGGGAATCCACCTCCAAAGCCACGATCAAATTCACCATCAAATCCACCATTATCACGTTCAACTAACAGGACATTTTCTCCTCCTCTGTTACCACCATTAAAATTATTACCTCCGCCAAAAAAATTTCCACCTCCTAAAAGTTGACTCGCGATACCAAGACCTATAAGGGATCCTAATAAATTTTGTCCTGAGGTTACAGCCAAACAAGCACAGAAAACTACTGCAAGCAAGAAGGTCTTCATTTTAGCTGTGTTTCTATCGCAATCTTGCTGTCAAATGAAACGGATGGTGATATTCAAGAATTTATATCAAGATGTTTTTTTTTGTTTAAATAGATTATGTGTTTGGTGTGATGCATTATATGTGTCCAATACATTTTTAAAAAGTAATTATCAATCATGTTTATGTCTGTGTTTCATCAATTAAATGATGCATGGTGGTTAATTACTCGAGAATTTTTTATGTTAAATTTGGAAAGATATTTAAGGTGGATTTATTTAGAACATCAAGTGCAGAAGAATCAACATGTTTAGTATCTCACACTATTTACTAATTTACCTATGGATGATGGATAGTTGTCTGATTGGCAATCATACCACATCTCCGTATTTTTTTATATAACAAACACGTTCGATTTATACCTTTCCTAATATATTGTCTCAGGAAAAAAAAATCACATCTCTATACCTGAAAGTTAGGTTACGGTACATATTTATATTTTTTTCTGAGTTTGAGTGTGGATGATGAAAAAATGACAGGGAATTCAACCTCACAGTAATAACTATTATATTGTAGCGATGTAATTATTAGTTACTCAGTATACTCTGGTTTGTTGTTATGTATTAAATTCATAAATTGTATATCAGTTATATATATTTTTCATCCATTAGTATATCATTCTATTCTACTATTCTAATGATAAGCAGTGCAAGAGCATGGTGGACACTCTTCTGTAATAATTCGTTTTTCAAATAGATGGGATTTGAGTAGGCATTCATATTTTTCCGCGTTTATTACAAAACGTTTTTGAGATATTCTTCCACATGCGTTAACACAATTTTTTGGTATTCTTGATATATATTTCTCAGGACAAAACATTTTCACATCATGTATCTATGTTCTTAAAAATTATTTTCATGAGCATTTGTTAATACAATTAATAAATAACAAGCGATAAGGAATGTTATTTTGCACACGAATGTTATTTTGTTATCCGCGTAATTATACGGGTTTTAGTCAAAAACGAATGTAAAAATGTCCGTTGCAACAATACACCGGAATGCCCTCACGTTCATGCGATGTAAAAAAAAAAAAAAAGAGGAATAATTGTCAATGAGACATCTACCCAATAGACAACCATTGAATTATAGGTTCAGATTTGAATGTGGCGGGGTTAAACATGTCAAAAAGCACTCAGCACTCCCCTAACCTTGGACAATGCTGTGACAGCACATCATAACAACAAATAGTAGATACTCAATTAGAAATGACTAGACTGTTCCGATTGACAAGAAATGCAAAAACAACAATCGTATAGACAAAAGATACGATCTAAGAGTACTCACAGTTACTGAAACCTATAATAGCTAGTTCTAATCAAATAACATAAGTCATGTTTTCTCAGACTAAAATATTAATCAGTACACATCAAATGGATTTAGCGTGAACATGTCATCAAGTTAACATTCTGACATTCTTACAATTTTGACCTTGTGCAATGCCAAAATATAAGTACATAGTAACTACAGGCTGAAGGACTATAAACGGTTTTCATAAAGATATAGCATTACATATTCAGTTATCAAAAATAAAATCAATGTGAGTATATCAAGAGAGAAAAAAAAAAAATTCACGATCTTACTTCGGTGATAAATTGATAACCTTTCAGAATAGCTTTATTCAAAGGATTAATAGGTTATGTGAATCATGAAGACATTTACGTTATGTGACCAGGTGGTATAAGAAGTTCATCTACAGTATCGTCAGCCTGTTAACAGCGATGCTGTGAGTTCGAACCCCGCACGTGACGCATCGTTCGACTCCAATCTTAATTGGCAAGGACTGCCAGTTTTCCTGCCTTAAGTCTGTGATTATCTCCATGCTCTCCGATTGCCTCCACGATAAAGCCAACAGTGTTAAAATTGCATAAAAATACAACCAATTATCTAAAAAAAAACGGACTTTTCTGATGAGTTAAGCCTTTTTCAACTGGTTTTTAAAGTTCGTTCTTATTTTGTGCTGTTATACCACTGTCCCAGGTTAGGGGAGGGTTGGGATCCCGCTAACATGTTTAACATCGCCACATTATGTATGTATGTGCCTGTCCCAAGTCAGGATCCTGTAATTCAGTGGTTGTCGTTTGTTTATGTGTTACATATTTGTTTTTCGTTCATTTTTTTTTATATAAGTAAGGCCGTTAGTTTTCTTGTTTGAATTGTTTTACATTGTCATTTCGGGGCCTTTTATAGGTGACTATGCGGTATGGGCTTTGTTCATTGTTGAAGGCCGTATGGTGACCTATAGTTGTTAATTTCTGTGTCATTTTGGTCTCTTGTGGAGAGATGTCTCATTGGCAATCATACCACATCTTCTTTTTTATATTTATAAACAACATAACGGTAAAAATAGGATATGACATCCCGTATTTAATTATAATTCTACAGGTATAGCATATGTTTTGTTTTTGTTATTCGCCGTGTTATTATTATATTTATTTTGGTTCTCTTTGATCGAACTTCAACTATTTCATCAAAATATTTTGCCGTTCTTCAGTCGGAACGCCTCTTATGTCTTGAAATTCAACGATCACATGGAATTGTCATATTATAATATCAAATACCACTTTCGTATCCTTATTTTCCACAGTTGTTAAGAAAAATGCCTTTTCTACTAACAGATTTGTCTAATTAGAAGAGAGGCGAAAGATACCAAAGGGTCATTCCAACTCATAAGTCGAAAACAAACTGACAACACCATATGAAAAAAATGTGAAAAAGATCAAAATACAAACAACATTACACAAGACACAACATATCAGGGATCCCGTTATCATGTTTAACCCCGCCACATTCTGTATGTATATGTCTGTCCCAAGTCAGGAGCCTGTTATTCGGTGGTTGTCGTTTGTTGATGTGTTACATATTCGTTTTTTATTCATTTTTTTGTACATAAATTAGGCCGTTAGTTTTCTGTATGAATTGTTTTACATTTGTCATTTCGGGGCCTTTTATAGCTGACTATGCGGTATGGACTTTGCTCATTACTGAAGGCCGTACAGTGACATATGGTTGTCAATGAGAGTTGTTTCATTGGCAATCATACCACATCTTCTTTTTTATATATAGAAAACTAAAGACCGAGCAATATGAACCCCACTAAAACCGGCGATGATCTCAAGTGCCCAAGAAGGGTAAGCAGATCCTGCTTCACATAAGGCACCCATCGTGTTTCTCATATAAGATAAGTCTAATTCGGTAGATCACATTCGGGGAAACGTGTTGGGATTGTGGTCCAACAAATGGAACATATCCGTCATTATTTTAGAAACATATATTCCATAACTGTCAACCAACTCGTGATGGCGTCCATACAATTTACGAAGGAATGATTTCAACTTCAACACTTGGAACTCTTGGTTAGCTTCTTTGTGAGCAGCAACCCTCTATTGAGGAAATCATGATAGGAAATACAAGGACTGCATTGGATATCGTACCAACTGGGAGATATATACTCCATATGCAGGCGCTGCTGGAATGTTGCTACATAGAAATGGAAAGTTCACAATTGGGAAACTAAAATCATCTCTTTTGTCGTAAAGTTTTGTTTTCAATCGACCCTCATTGTCAATTTCTAGATGTAAGTCAAGAAAGGAGGCAGACTTAACTGTATCTGTATTATCCTTTAGCGCAAGTTAGATGGGATAGATGACATTGTTACCAAACTTTGAACTATTTGGTGAGAGAACATCATTTATATAGCGGAAAGTTAAGTTACAGGATAATTCTAACTTCTTTCTTTCCTAAGTATCCTCTGTATGAAACCAGCATGATTAAAACAAAGGAATACGCCGGCAAGAAGAAAAGCAAAATTTGTCCCCAAGGGAATGCCGATTGTTTGTTGAAACACGTCTTCCAAACGTAACAAGTATGTTGTCTATCAAAAAATCAAGCATCTTGATAATGTCAATTTCACAGAATTTGTTTGTTTGAATCAGTGTGATTTGTTTTAACAAAATACAATTTATCCCTCCATAATAACAGATACTTGTATTTACGTTGGTGACTCTTTTTAATGAAACAAAACGGGACCAAATATTTCAATTTGTCTTAGTGTGGAATGGGGAATACTTATGTAAAGCGTTAAAAAGTCAAAGGTTTTAATACTATTGCAAGATGAAAAAGTCTTAGATTGTTTGTACTCTAAAAGACATGGACATGTTTTAGTATCTATATCTGATTCAAGCCACCTCTAGAACCTCTAGAATATGTAGTTTCACAATAACTGTGAAGAATGGCTTAATAGATGTGCTGATAACAGTGATCTTAATAATGTAGAAAGATGTTTCGTGGAGCACTTGGAAGAGTCAGCAATATACCGTTCTTTTTAAGTAAAATAATAAATTAATAAATAAATAAATAATCTTTATTTCAAGCGGATAATCTCATTAGTTAAAACTAGTCTCCCAAGAGGCCCCAAAATAAATAGAAAACATATTCGTAAAGTACATACAATATAATATGATATATACACAACACACTTTTTTATATAACATTTATGAAAAATAATAGTTTAAACATATTTATTTAGAGTGGATTGGGAAACAAGTTTTGCAACTTATATAAATCCCTTTCCACTTTGCGGGTGCGAGTGCTGCCTTGTAGCGGCATTAGCCTACTCTTTTTCGAAATCTACAAGGGTGTCTTTAACGTGCAAGAGATATGGCTCTCTCTTAACACGGGTCAGCCATTTGTCGTCACCTTCCGACGGACTATCATCGTTTCCTCAAGACCATACTCGCAAATGGTGTTAAGGGAGAGCCGAAAATTGAGTTCCTGAAATTTGCATCCCAAACGAGAATCGAACCAGGAACCTTTGTGTTAGTAGTCCGATGCACTAACCACTACACCACGGCTCTCCACAAAATAATATTAATCTGCCTTCTTCATGAACACTTTTTAATATTTGTTTAAAAGTTATAAGTGTATTATTCATCTTATTGGCGTGTCAAACTGTGCAATAGTAAGAAAAATTTAATATAGGTCCATAAAGTTAAATAATTGTACGTAAAAACGAATATATGTTCTTTAATACAATATATATATATATTATAAAAAAAAATGTGTTCATGAAATAAAATATATGTGCATAAAACATATATTTATTGTTCTAAAAAATGTATATATGGTAATACAAACAAATCATTGTTCATAAAAGTAAGATAAACAATATTAAATCACGATATCATTATCATTGACTTGGAAACTACAGAAATTGCTTTATAGGATGGCAAAATAGAGGCAGAAAACATACACTATAAGTGGTCAAAGAAAGACAACAAGGAGATGAGGTTCAGAAACTTTTGGACACCTTCAAAACAACATGATCACCAACATTCCTAATACAGAAACAAAATCCCGGAACAACATTCAATAAATAAAAAATATGGAGAGAACAATGCTTAAGAAAAAGGCTATACAAACAAGCCAGGAAAACAAGCAAATGGTCCAACTGTAGGCCTTACAAAAAAGAAACGCAAGAGACAACTCATAAAAAGCAGAATAAGAATATGTCAGCCAAAACATCTTAAAGGGCATAATCAACAACGATGTAAAGGCGTTTTGGAAGTACATCAAATCAAAATGCCAAGTATCTGGCGGATTCGTACCATTAAAAAAGTGACCTATCCTCATCAGCGATAGTTCAAGAGAAACATGAACTACTATTATAACAATTCAAGTCTGTCATTGCAACAACATCAGACGCTAACTCACCAACAACAAGAATAAGAGTAAAAAACCAATATAGCACCAATCACGATTTACAAAAAGGGAGTGGAGAAACACCTAAAACACCAATCTATACAGTTCCTCCGGACCTAACAACATTCAAAACCGCATACCCAAAGAAAGTGCTGATTTACTAGTACCAATTTTGCATATCATAATGCAATGCTCGCTCGACACGGGTGAACTACCCAAAGTCTGGAGGGATGCAAATATACCGAGGCAAACGATTCACCAAAAAAAACCAACACATGTTTCAAGAGACATTTATGAACTGGCGCCCACTGCAAGATAAAGTTGTGTATGCAGATCCTGTAAAAAAAACCAACCAACAGACAAAATGTCACAAAACACAACATAGAAAACTAAAGACTAAGCAACACGAAACCCCACCAAAAACTCGGGGTTATCAAATATGGCCCGGAAGAGTAAGCAGATCCTGCTCCACATGTGGCACCCGTGGTGTTGATCATGTTATCACAAACCCAGTAATAAGTCATATTCGGTAGTTCTAGTTCGGGAAAAGGGACGGGATTGTAGTTACGACATTCGGAACATATCCGCTATCACCTGTGAAACGTTTATTTCTAGATGGATAAATGTCAAGATATGAGACAAAACTAACTTTATCTGTTGTATTCTTTATCTCAAGTTTGATGGGATAGATGCGTTCAACATAAGCACTAAATTTTGAATTATTTATCGAGAGAACATCAACTATATAGCGGAAAGGAAAGTTGAAGGATACTGCCTATACTTCATTTATATCTTCCTAAGAAGTTCCTGTATAAATTCAGCCTCATATGAATAAAGAAACAAATAGGCAAGAAGAGGGACACAGTTGGTCCAATAACAAAGCCGATTGTTTGTTGAAAAACGCGTCCTCTAAACGTAACAAATATGTTGTCAATCATAATGTCAGTTTCAAAATTCTTTTTTGTTTTAATCAGAGAGATATTTGACCAAGTAGGATTTATCACTCCCTAAATACAAGATCGCCTTAATATGATTCTACACGTACAGATACACATACAGATACAGAAAAAAGCAAACTCACAAAAATACTGAACTCCGAGAATTAAAAACGGAAAGTCCCTAATCAAATAGCAAAATCAAAAGCTCAAACAGATCAAACGAATGGATAACAATTGTCATATTCCTGATTTGGTATAGGCTTTTTCTCTTATGTAGATCTTTCGTAACTAACTCTAATACTGGTCTTTTATATACAAAAAAAAAGATACAATTTCAAATCAGATTGTATTGATGGCGTCCCTTCCCTGACTAGTTCTGCCTTTGATCGTGATATTCCAGTTAATAACACTGAATTGTAACAGAAAGAATTGGCAACATTGAGAATATACTTCTTATCACTAGAAATTTATGCAATGCTAGCAGTAATAATAACAACATTAACGGTACTAGTTTTCCTGCACCAGATGCGCATTTCGACAATACATGTCTCTTCAGTGATGCTCGTGGCCAAAATATTTGAAATCCAAAGCTTATAAAAAAAAGATGAAGAGCTATAATCTAAAAGGTCCAAAAAGAATAGCCAAATCCGTGAAAGGAATTAGAGCTTTGCATGTGGGAGATACATTCCTTAATTTATAATTAAATTTCCAACATTTTGTAACAGCAAATTTTTTGGGACACTTTTATGCAGGAAAATGTTTTTTTTTCGGTTTTCGGTCATAGGACAGTTGATAGAGGAGCTTCATGTAGATAGAACTTATAAACAATTTATGAATGTAAAACTATTTATAAAGCTGCTGAATAGAGTAAATCATGGTTAATTGAAAACATAAACTACACATTTTTCTAATACAGAATTTACTCGAAATTGTCAAAAATCTGCTCTTCGGGTCTAGGCCGAAACGAACTTCTCTATTTATTTGTCGGCAATATTCACACTTTCCCGATGCATATGCAGTAATGCTAGCGATGATAACCTGTCATTGTTCATTGGTGATCGTACATTTGATTTAAACAGACGTAGTACATTGATAGATCTCCACGGTAGCACTCGCGAGATGTTATAAACCAGTGAACGTGTTCGACATCGAGCGACCTCCCAATTGAATTCGTCAAAATTACATACCAGGTCAGTTTCGTATGTCTCTGACAATGTTGAGATTTGTTCGTTTGTTATATTTCCTACAACAGGAGGAAGAAGATACGACACAAAGAAGCGATTTTCTGATAATACCAGACGCGACTCCACTCTCCAGTTCCATTATCATAGGCATTCGATTTTCATATGGTCTATAAACGCAAAATATAATGAGACTTTCCAATACTGTTTTGGCGTGTTTGCAGGATGAGTTGCTCTGTTTAATAGTCCGACGAACACATCGCCATGGCATAATTTCAACGATATCGAAGGGTTCTGATAAATCTCAGGCCGATTGATACATCTCATTCCAAACAGATAAACCGTACTCTGTAAAATGTGCTCCGAAAGACTGCGTATAACAAATTCAAATCTTGTAAAAGATACAAGTTACACTGTCCGATTTCGTCATGCATGATCTACAATAAAACTTCTATTCTGAAACCAAATGCCGTTATTTAATGACATTTCATAAATTAAAAAAGTGACAACATGTGTGTTTCCTTTAAAATTTGATTTGTAATCTTTTAATTTTGCAATATTTTTTTTGCATGCCGAACCGATGTGCACGCAACTGCGTGTTGGCGTATAGGGAGCTACGCGCCTGAGTCATAACACTTGAAACTATACACATAACACCAGAAACTTACGCATCGTCACCTGAGCAAATATGGTTTATAGTACACTAAGATTTCATATCTATTTTGAGATACATTACAGTGCTAAAATCCGATCGCTCTCCCTTAAATGGGTATTGTTTATAAAACGTATGTTATTTTGTAATATTCATCGATCAAACCTTTTTTTATAATTTGTTTAACAGATCATTAGGTTATATAGCTTAACATTATATGTGTTCTCTTCTTTAATCAATCACGGACAAACATATCTGTTATAATATACAAGTGTGGACACAGATGAGTGTGGATAGTATGTTTGGATGTTTGACAGTGTCTTATGACAAAAGGAGTTTTATGTTTTTCCTATATGGTGTTATTAACTGTGTTGCACAGTGACAACCGATCTGAGCATAAGAGTGTTATTTATTCAATATGTGTTTATGTTCAAAACAGACAGGGGGAGACAGTAATTACATTAGTTACCAAATGATTATGATAGAACATGTTCTACATCTTAGGTTTTGGATATATTTTGTAACTAGGAGAGCAACACATAATAGGTTCATTTTTTTCACATGTTTTTTTTCTAAATGGGAGATGATATCTAGATTTGAGAACATGATATAAGGAGCCTGTAACTCAGTGGTTGTCGTCATTTCGGGGCCTTTTATAGCTGATTAGGCAGTATGGGCTTTGCTCATTGTTTATGGCCGTACAGTGACATGTAGTTGATAATTTCTGTGTCGATTTGGTCTCTTGTGGAGAATTCTCATTGGCAATCATACCACATATTTTTTTATATGTATACTATTTGCTTACTATTGGTATGGTTCTATTTATATTACTTTGTGGTGGATTGTCAGTATCATTAGTAAATTATTTTTTTAAATGTCGAATTGGTTCCTCAGATTAGAATACATTTATTGGCTTTTAAGTAATGACAATGGCTTATGCCTGACATGATTATAGGGGCTAAATGAGATAGTAAGTAAACCTCTGTGCTGATTTATATCAATTCTTTAATTATATCTCCTCCAAAGCTGGTCGAAGCAAAGACTCATTTTGACCAATATGAAAATGATTTCACAAAAAAAAAAAAACCTTCGTGAGCATGCTTCAAAGACTCATAACTGCTTCAAAAGTAATCTGATAGAATTTGAAGCTTGTCAAGCAGATATCATCAACATCTACTTAATAAGTCTTAATATGTCTAAATACCTAAAAAGCTATAGCATTCAAAAGTTATTGCAAAATTATTCCTTTTCATTTTTTGTTTTGTTATATAGATAGAAATATAAGTGATACATGTACCAATACAATATTTGTTGTGGTATGAAAGTGTAATAATTAACATTAACTGTAACAATGTTAATTCAAACAAATTAAGATATAACAAATGAATGGAACTGATACTCCGCAGGGCACAGCTTTATACGACTGCAGAGGTCGAACCCTGAACGGTTGGGCTAGTATGGACACAACATTCAAGCTGGATACAGCTCTGAATTTGGATTGTGGTTAAATAGTTGACACTGCTTAGGTTTCTGACACAGAATGAATGTGGTCTTATGCACTTAAAATATTTTCTTTTCTTTTGTGCAATTCACCAAGCTGTTGAATACCAATCCTTTAAAAAAAACCACTTGAAGTAATTTTCTTTTTTAATTTTTGAAATCTGACAAGAGAAAAATTCCCCAAACCCTGTCCGCCAATTTTTTTCACCTCCCCTTTCTCTTATTCAAACCAGATGTTCCACAGGGAGCAGCTTTATACGACCGCAGAGGTTGAACCCTGAACAGTTCGGGCAAGTATGGACACAACATTTAAGCTTGATACAGCTCTGAATTTGAATTGTGATTAAATAGTTGACACAACATAGGTTTCTGACACAGAATGAATGTGGTCTAAGAACTTCAACTCAAAAATTTTAAACTGGACATTTACCTATTTTGGTCCAATATCCAAAATCTATATACATGGTTAAATTCAGCATATCATAGAACCTTAGAATTCAATTTTTGATGAAATCAAATAATGTTTAATCTTTAGACCTACATGTGGACCAATTTGATAACCAGGCCCAAATATTGAAAATATCTAAATACATGGTTAGATTCAGCATATTGAAGAACCCCATACAATCAATTTTTGTTGAAATGAAACAAAGTTCAATTTTTGATCCTTTGGATCTTAATGTAGACCAATTTGAAAAAGGGACAATACTGTGCAATTCTATATTTCTGGCTATTGGCAGTACTGTGCAATTGATAATTGCTTGCTATAGCGCAATATTGTGCAATTAGATATTTCTTGCTATGGCCATAGACCTTATGTTAAAATATCATAGATTTCTGTTTACTTATATTTAAGTAAAAGAGCAAAAACCAAGAAAAATGCTAATTTTGGCCCTTATTCCTTAACTGTTGAGACCAAAACACTCGAAATCAATCCCAGTCTTCCTTTCATGGTCATAAACCTTGTGTCTAAATTTCATATATTTCTATTTACTTTTAATTAAGTTAGAGTGCGAAAACCAAATGTCTTCGGACAAAGACGATGACGCCAATGTAATACCAATATACAACCAAAAAGTTTTCAATTTTGGCAGTCGTATAAAAATGATCTCAAATCAAATTTCTAATGGAGTTTGCAACAATAATTATTCAACTACTCATTTTAATACATCATAAAGTATTAAAATATAAATTGTCATAGTCATGGTGATGATGCCCCCGCTAGCATAATTATAATGTTATAAAGGTACATAAATAAAGAACTGTAAAAGTGAAGCTGCCAAAAATTGAACTTAAACTGAGTTTAGAGGTAATAAGCATTATATACACATTTCACTAAATTAAGTTAAAGTCATATGAAACGAGTGAGTGGTGAAAAATAATGTTTGTCCAATTCTTGAACCAATGAATGTATACATCATAAACTTAGTCCTCTGTGCACGATTTTATCATTATTTTCGCAAATATATCATATAATCGTCAATTTTTTTTCTCTCTGTTTGTTATGATTTAACAAATATGGCTGCTCATTAAAGGCTGTGTTTTGAAGCCAAGTTTTACTGATTGTCACCTTATAGTAAACAAATAAAAAAAAAGCATGGGTCTTGAGCACGTGTTTAACATGTATAATCAGATATTTGTTTATTTCAATGACAGATCCATGCGTATTGTGGTCACAGGAGGGTTACGCTCGGGTCACTATGCATTGTACACTTTTTTCCGGACCATAAAAAAATCAGCTGAATTTGACAATTGTTTTCCAAAAATAACCGTAAAGATGATTATTTGAAACATCTCTCAAATCAACTTAAGGATATTTTGACTAATCACAGTTAAATCTTAACCAATTTGAAGCTAACAGTAGCTGAGAATGACTGTTCGATGCCTGACAGTAAAGGGCATTAACTCCCTCGTGTATGTACATGTTATCAGCTTTTCCACATATGAGCTAGTGAGCCGCAATGAACTTAATGGTGAGTGAGTGCAATTAATGAGGTATTGTTAATCAATTTGTGTCCTCAGTGGGGGAAATTTCAAGGGATCTACATTGTATACGAAGAAAACCTGATCATCTGTTCATCGTTCTGTTACTGGCTTTTTCACCTCCACAACTTGGCCTGTGACATTTTTTAAAGACCAAAGCCAGCTAAATATCAACTTCTCCTCACACACATGGATAAATTATCAGATTACATGTATCTACACATGAATATCATAACATATTTGCCAGTGAACTGTAATGAAATATTTTACCAGTGAGCCCAGCTAATGAGCTGAAATGAATCAAATTTTGTGCTCAGCCAGAGTTGGTGATATTTTAAGGTATTTTTGCAAAGAAAACCTGCAAATCTCATTGGCGGATCCAGAACTTTCCAAAAAGGGGTGGGGGGGGGGGGGGGGGGGGGGGGGGGGCTCTGACTGACCAGAGGGTTGCCCACTCCCTTCATGATTCAAATGATTTCATATAATATAATCAACTAAATTTTACCACCCCCTGGGTCTGTCTACGTATCTGTTTATCGTTCTGCAAAATAGTACTAACACTGGCTTTTCCCCCTCCATTATTTGGCAGTTGCTTATCTGTATATCTTTCTATCACTGGCATTTTTTTACTAGAGATTTCATGCAAACGAACCCGACTTATAACCCATGTTCTATTGACCCTTTCGGGATCCTGGATGTCTATTTAAAATTTCGATATGGAGTATTGGAGGATTTGATTATTTTTGAAATTTGCGACTTTGGAATTTCAGGTTTAATTTCAGGATTTTGGGATCAGGACCCCTCCGATCCCACTCTTAAATAATGACTTATTTAGACTTACCTTCTAAAACTATATAGAAATCACAACTCGGAAAAGGAACAATGACACGATGTAAATATGTCTAGTTTGCTTTGACTACTGATCAGCTGTTTTTTGCAAAGCTAACCAGATGCTCCGCAGGGCATAGCTTTATACGACCGCAGAGGTTGAACCCTGAACGGTTGGGGCAAGTATGGACACAACATTCAAGCTGGATTCAGCTCTAAATTTGGAGTGTGATTAAATAGTTGACACAGCATAGGTTTCTGACAGAATGAATGTGTTCTAATGAACTTAAAATTTTTGTTTTCTCTTAGAGCAATTCACTATGCTGTTGAATATTAATCCTCTCAAAAAAATGTTTGAAGAAATTTTCTTTTTATTTATGAAATTTCAAATGAGAAAAATTGAACCCAATTTTTTAATCACATCCCCCTTTCCCTTATTCCAAAACTAATCTCAATTAAAATATTCTAATGGAGTTTGCAACAATAACTACTCATTTAAATACATCATAAAATATTAAGATGTAAAAAAACTGCTTGTTATCACTGAATGGTAAAGATCATTTAAATTTATCAGTTGGTAGTAAAAAGTGAATATACATTGTATATTGTATATAACAAAGATTTAAGTTGATTCTGGACAAAGAAAGATAACTCCAATTAAAAAAAATCTTGCAATAAGATATTTCTTGCTTACTATTCTAGACAAAGAAAGATAACTCTAATTAAAAAAAAAATTGCTATTTCACAATATTGTGAAATTAGATATTTCTTGCCATTGCACAATACTGTGCAATTGAAAAGACTTGCTATTGCACAATACTTAATATAATAATTTGAGATCCTGATTTGGACCAACTTGAAAACTGGGCCCATAATCAAAAATCTAAGTACATGTTTAGATTCAGCATATCAAAGAGGCCCAAGAATTTAATTTTTGTTAAAATCAAACTTAGTTTAATTATGGACCCTTTGGACCTTAATGTAGGCCAATTTGAAAACGGGACCAAAAATGAAGAATCTACATACACAGTTAGATTTTCTATATCAACGAACCCCATTTATTCAATTTTTGATGAAATCAAATAAAGTTTAATTTTGGACCCAGATTTGGACCAACTTGAAAACTGGGCCAATAATCAAGAATCCAAGTACATTTTTAGATTCAACATATCAAAGAACCCAACCGATTAATTTTTTGTCAAAATCAAACTAAGTTTAATTTTGGACCCTTTGGACCTTAATGTAGACCAATTTGAAAACATGACTAAAAGTTAAGAATCTACATACACAGTTAGATTCGGCATATCAAAGAACCCCAATTATTCAATTTTGATGAAATCAAACAAAGTTTAATTTTGGACCCTTTGGGCCCCTTTTTCCTAAACTGTTGGGACCAAAACTCCCAAAATCAATACCAAACTTCCTTTTATGGTCATGAACCTTGTGTTTAAATTTCATAGATTTCTATTTACTTATACTAACGTTATGGTGCGAAAACCAAGAAAAATGCTTATTTGGGTCCCTTTTTGGCCCCTAATTCCTAAACTGTTGAGACCTAAACTCCCCAAATCAATACCAACCTTCCTTTTGTGGTCATAAACATTGTGTTTAAATTTCATTGATTTCTATTTACTTAAACCAAAGTTATTGTGCGAAAACCAAGAATAATGCTTATTTGGGCCCTTTTTTGGCCCCTAATTCCTAAACTGTTGAAACCAAAACTCCCAAAATCAATCCCAACCTTTCTTTTGTGGTCATAAACCTTGTGTCAAAATTTCATAGATTTCTATTAACTTAAACTAAAGTTATAGTGCGAAAACCAAGAAAATGCTTATTTGGGCCCTTTTTGGCCCCTAATTCCTAAAATGTTGGGACCAAAACTCCCAAAATCAATACCAACCTTCCTTTTATGGTCATATACCTTGTGTTAAAATTTCATAGATTTCTATTCACTTTTACTAAAGTTAGAGTGCGAAAACTAAAAGTATTCGGACGCCGACGACGACGACGACGCAGACGACGACGCCAACGTGATAGCAATATACGACGAAATTTTTTTCAAAATTTGCGGACAAAATTTGCGGTCGTATAAAAACCAACACAAAAATAACATAAATTAGTGATTGATTGAAAGATTGATTACATTTTAAATGTATAATTCAGACACGAGTTACATGAGGAGCCGGTGTCCTATAGCCATTCTTCCCCCATGCCAATTTTTCCGGGGGGAAAAACTGGATCGATCCAATATTTCCCCGCGGAAAAATTGGCATGATCCAACTTTTCCCCCTCAACGTTATAGGGGGAAAACGAGGATCAGGCCAATTTTTCCCCTTTGCGGCATGATAAGCTATTTTTTCCCCTTTATAAACTTATTACGTCGGCGACGTCAGTTAGGAATTTTTATCCTGAAAAAAGAATATTATCTTTTTTGATTAGTTTAGCGGTACCAAAGCTTCATCGTATTAATATAAATTGATATGTATTTATATACACCATGTATACATACACACGAAGCACATTCTGATGCAGTGATCACATCCATTCTCAATCGTGAACCCTTGGTATAATTGACCTACTGAATACAACCACTTCTGGTCAGTTTGAAGATTTTGACTTTACATGATAAATCATTTTTGTACCACAAGGTAAAAGTACCAATCAAAGGCATGGATAGAGAAAAATACGCATCGCTTTTAAGCTTTCATTCAGGAGAAGAAGTCCGATAAGTGTGAAACTTCATCAAACCTAGGGGAGATATGAACCCCCTCTCCAACCAGCACGGGAGACGTGCAGTGGAAACTTGGATCGGAAGTACAGGAACTACTCTATTATTGTGACTCGCTGTACAAGATCTACAAAAATATTCCACCAGCCCTAAAGGTGTATATATAGGGTCGACCACGATCTAGCACTTATGATAGATCATACAAATATCCACCGGAGTTACACGGACCTGGTAGTAAGTAATAAAAGGCCATCGTACAGCCTCCAAAAGAAAGAAAAAACATATATAGTCGGCTATAAAATGCTCCGACCATACAAATAAGGGAACAAAACAAAGAAAACTAACAGGCTTATTGATTACAAAATAATTTACAAAAAACCCAAACTCAAACGACATGAACCAACAACAACCACTGTAACCGGCACTACATGTTCCTGGCTTTCGAATGGGCATTGGTGCATAAACAATGTGATGGCCATAAACTCAACCCTCCCCAATGAACCCAACCTAGGACAGCACACCGCAAGAAAAAAAAATATCAGTTGAAATTGGCTTCACTAAAAATGTGAATACGTTGCACAATAATCACTTACATAAAAACAATAGAAACAAAACACCGAAATAAAAGTACTCGCCGTTACTGATCTTTATTTCAAAGCTAGTGAAAATATAGACGGACTAGTGAGCATAGACAGACTGGTGAACATGTGAACAGACGGATGAATATGTAGACAGACTGGTAAACATTTGAACAGACGGTTGAATATGTAGAAAGACTGGTAAACATGTGAACAGACGGGTGAATATGTAGACAGACTTGTCAACATACAGACAGACATGCAGTTGAGAATGTATAAAGACTAGGGGACACAAAGAAAGACAGATTAGTTGAAACATAGATAGACTGAT
The DNA here is from genome assembly GCF_036588685.1 of Mytilus trossulus. NCBI lineage: Eukaryota > Metazoa > Mollusca > Bivalvia > Mytilida > Mytilidae > Mytilus > Mytilus trossulus. Next base: position 98,150,971 of record NC_086373.1, read on the forward strand.
AAACCTGCAGACAGACTTTTATGTAAAAGAACTAAAAATTTGTATCTATAAACCTATTTCTAACACTGTTCGGGTTAATTTTCAGACGTGTATATATCTACAGTGATATCTATAATATAGGGGGAAAGATTGGCATGGGGGAAAAGTGACTATATGTATACGTATTGTCAATTTTCCGCGGGGGAAGAATGGCAATGATCCAAACTTTCCACGGGGGAAATATTGGCTCATGCCAGTCTTTCCCCCGGGGGAAAAACTGGCATGGGGGAAGAATGGCTATATAACACCGGTTTGTTTACAAACAATAATGTCACTTGAGGCGCACTGACGTCACCATTGCATTGATCTTGCATACACTATACATGTAGTTCACTCTTTCAGAACCCAAGGTTTATCATGCAAACATGTAACGTGAATGTGATTGATTATCAAATTATACAGAATTACTGCATGTGCACGCAGTTTTAGAAGAGATTAGTTCATCAAATACATGTAGATTTTGACACGAATAGGTCGGGTTGACATTTCTGTCATCGGGGATGATATTTAGATAAATGGGATTAGGATTAAACTGACCGTCAAAAATGTTAAGAGAAGCACATCTCGAGAAAATTATAATTAGTAAGACATACTTACCAAAATTACTCTTATTAATAAACCCTATGCAAGTGAAATTTCACAATGATAACGATAAATAATTTTGATGATGGCGATGTTCAAGCTGGTTAAATTGGCGCTTAAAATATTCATACTCCTATTGCTTTATGTAATAAAATTTGTATAGAATTAAGTTTGATTAAAGTTCAGCATAAAAAAATGTGAAATGCAGAAGCATGACAATATTTTACTGATAAAGTGTGTATATATTTCTGTGAACGAAATTACCTGTACATTTCATAAGGATTACATTTAAGCGCAAAGAAATCTCTACTTGTGAATCCAGGGTCGATGTTCAAGATGTTTTAAATATTCAAATTTTAAAGTAAATTTGGATTTTATTAGATAAATACTTACCATCATAAATTCTGAGTGTAACCCCAATTGCGTCATAGGCCAGATGGAAAATCCCAACTAAAAATAAACGTACTCTCACTGGTCCGGACATATACCCCTGTTTGCCCATATTCTTCCATTCAATTTCCTCAAGACAGAAACATAAGGAAAGGGGATGAAGGGGAGGTGGGTGGGACCTATAATTTATGATGGTAAGTATTTATCTAATAAAATCCAAATTTACTTTAAAATTTGAATATTTTATAGCTATAAATACGTTACCATCATAAATTCTGAGTAACAGAATCTAACGTAAAGCTGAATCCCCTGTAACAGAAGAAACAGGAGGAAAGTTCAATCTTTGTGCTGAAACTATAGGTCCAAGAGAGTATAAACTCTCGACAAAAGTAGCCATAGATTGGAGGTAGTGAGATATAAAAGAGTTCTCATTTCTCCAGAAACCTGCAGACAGTACCTCTTCTAAAGATGCACTGTTAAACAGAGCCCAGGATGTAGAGATACCCCTAACATCATGAGCTTTAACATTAAAACTATTTAAAAGTTCTGCCTTAGAAGAACCACAAGCTAAAGATATGCATTTGCATATCCAAGTAGAAATAGTTTTAACAGAAAGATCTGAGATTCCTTTTTAATAGGAATAAAGAGTCTTGAGTTAGAAGCAGAACGTAAACTACATGTTCTTTCCAGATAAATAGATAGGATTCTTACTGGACATAAAAGTACAGAAATAGAATCGCTAGGGAGTGCAGGAATCACAACTGGTTCTGCACCCTTATCTGGAATCTGATTCTTTGCCAAAAAAGCAGGATCCGTTAAAAGAGTAACAGAAGATTTGTCCCTGTTAAATCGAAGGCAAGCATCAGAAATAGAGAAGGCATGGATTTCACTCCTTCTCCGTCCAGAAGCCAAAGCTAAAAGAAAACAGCATTTATAGGAAAGAAACCTTAAATCTATTGTTTCTGCTGGTTCAAAAGGAGGAAGTTTTAAAAAGGATAAAACTAGTCCAAGGTCCCACTTAGGAACTTAAGTTTTTTGTCTTGGTCTTTCAAGACTAAAACTACGAACCAAAAGAGAAATATGCTCATTGATTCCAAAATCTGGGCCACCAGAAATATGAATAGTTCTTGAGATAGCTGATCTATATCCCTTAATAGTAGAGGGACATAATCCTTTGGATTCAAAAAGAAAAACTAGAAAGTCTGCTAATTGTTGTACAGTGACTTGGAAAGGATCAATTTCCCGCTCACTACACCAATCTGAGAAGATTGACCATTTTGCATCATAGACAATGCTAGTGGAGTCTCTGACAGACTTTGTGAGATGCTTGGTTGCTCCTTCAGAAAAACCTCTCTTTCTGAGGCTAACCCTGAGAGAAGCCAGGCGTGTAGATGAAGTTTTTCTGGATTTTGATAAAGAACCTTGCCCTTGATTTGAGACAGAAGGTCTGGTCTCAGAGGTAGAACTAGAGGACAAGCACATGATAGGCGCAGAAGGTCTGGAAACCAAGACTGTTTTGGCCATGCTGGAGCAATAACTATGATCTTGCAATTTTCCCCTGCTATTTTCTGAAGTACTGGGGAGAGAAACCTGAAAGGAGGGAAGGCGTACCCGAACATTCCTTTCCAAGATAGGCTCATTGCGTCTACAGCAAAAGATTTTGGATCTGGAACCGGAGACACAAATGTTAGAAGTTTGTGATTGAGACTGGTCGCAAACAGATCTATCTGAGGTGACCCCCAATGAAGAGTCACAGCTTTGAAAACTACTTGAAGTAGTTCCCACTCCGTGTTTACTGGAGCAAGGGATCTGGATAGAGTGTCGGCTAGAATATTGAGGTGCCCCGCAATATGTCTCACCACTAGATGAACCTGGAGTTGAAAACACAGAAGGAGAATGTCTCTGGCTATCTGATAAAGAGAAGGTGAATGAGTTCCTCCCTGATTCTTGAGATAAGCTATAACTGTTGTGTTGTCCGTGGCCAGAATGACAGACTGATTCTTTAGAGACATTTGGAAATGATTCAGTGCAAACAGAACTGCTTTCATTTCCAATACATTGATATGCTCTTCCAAAAGATCTGGACTCCAGACTCCCGAGAGTGTAAGCCCCTCCAGATATGCTCCCCAACCGAGGGTGGAGGCATCTGTGAATAATGTTAGACTGGGAACTTGAGGGGACAGACATAGGCCCCTCGTTACATTTTCCCGTACTAACCACCATTGAAGGTGTGGAAATAAAGGCTGAGTGATTGGAATCAATGCTTCCCATTCTTGTGAAGCTGCAATCCATAACTTGTGCAGATAAAACTGAAGTCGTCCCAATGGAATTACATCTGCCAGAGAGTTCAATAGACCCAGAAGTTGCAAGAATTGACGTGCTGTGACTGATTGAACCGTCAGGAATAAATGTATTTTCTGACATAGTTTTGTAAATTTCTCCTCTGGTGGGAGGACTAGGCCTACACTGGTTAGGAAATGTTCTCCCAGGAAAACAAAGTCTTGAGACGGAATTATCTCTGACTTTTTCCAAGAGATAAGGAAGCCTAGGGACAGAAAACAATTGATGACCAAATCTGTCTGAACCCTCAATTTGATTGGGCAAAATTCCTTGAGAAGGGAATCGTCCAGATAGGAATGAATCTGAATAGACAGGGAATGTAGGTGAGCTATAGCTGCCTGCATGATTTTGGTAAAAGCCAAAGGGGCTGTAGACAGGCCAAAAGGGAGAGCCTTGAACTGGAAAACTTTGTTGTTCCAAACGAAGCGAAGGTATTTCCTGTAAGTTTTGGAAATGGGAATGTGGAAATACGCGTCTGAAAGATCCAGAGAAGTAGTCCACATTCCTGGAAGGATTGAAGCCCTGATGGATCTGTTTGTTTCCATTTTGAAGTGGGGAACAATAAGAAATTTGTTCAGAATAGATAGGTCTATGACTGGCCTCATTCCTCCAGTCTTCTTTGGAACCAGAAAAAGACGGGAATAAAATCCCGGAGACAGAGTTAAAATCGACACCTCCTCTATTGCAGCTTTTTGTAACATAGTGTCCACTTCTACTGATAGAAGTTGACACTTGACTGGGTCTTGTGTATGAGACAAACTTATTGGAACTGCAGATAGAGGAGGTGGGTTCTTGAACTGAAGTGTTAATCCCCCTCGAATTATTGACAGCACATAACAGTCTGAGGTAATTTTCTTCCACTGATTTAGGAAAAAACTTAACCTCCCCCCTACTGGTATTGATTTTTGAGGAACTTGTTGTAAATTTTCCCCTGGGGAAGCTGTCAATAACGTACGAGGGGGCAAGAACCTAGGTACTAGACCCAGGTTTCTTGGAACCCTTAAAACCACCAGAAGGCTTACCTGAGCTTTTTCCTGAGTTATTGGGTTTGTTCTGCGGTTTGCCGTAGTTATTCTTCCTTTTCTTAGCAGAAGAAGGAGGACCACCTGAAGCAGAAGTACTATTAGAACTAGATGTAGCATTAACCGACCTCTTGCCATTAGTAACTTGTACACTAACTTTGACTGGAGGAGGGTTTTTGCTGAGTTCCTCTTGAACCCGCTGTAAGGGTAAACCAAACATCTTGTCAGAGAGTGGAGATTTCAGTAAAGAATCTTTCAAAGGCTCAGCGATAGAAATGTTTTCAAGAAACTCTGCTCTTTTAGATAGGGTGCAATTAGCAATAGAACCCATTAAAAGCAACTGAGATGAACCTAAAGTTTTATCCAGTTGAAGTAAGAAGGATCGTACTTCTGCTGGAACAACCGAATCTTCGCTGTTAAGCAAATGTCCGGTTGCAGCTAGAAAATGTTCGGCTGTGCCAAGAACTTGAGAAGCACTACGAAGGAGATTCTCAGTCTTTGACCAAACAGGTTGAGTGAGACGAAGACCATCTACTGGCTTTTTTCCCAATAAAGATGACATAGATTTGTCACAACTGGGAACAAGTCTACCCAGTGAAGAATCAAAGATATCAAAATCCTTGTACTTAACCTGATCAGTAAAGGATGACATTCCAAATCCTGAGATATTGTTATTAGAAACCTTTTCACTAGCAGAATTAGCGATACCTTCATTAATAAATTGTAAAGCAAAAGCCATATGGCCAGATTCAGGAAAAGAATTGTGAGAAGTCACAGTATCCTGAGAAATACCACAGGAAGCCTCAAAAGTTGAAGAAGGTTTCTTCGGCTTGGAAGGAGAGAGAAAAGGGATATGTGCTTCATCCCTCATCAAGGTATACACCTTATCCCTAAGATCCTTCAAGGAAGGAGGATCCTCAGTCTCCTTGGTGGGAGGTTGTTGAGCTGACTTAGAAGAAGGCTCAGGGGCCGTCTTCGATACCTTGGGAGAAGAAGAACTTTCAACATCCTCATCAGTGAGGAAAGCCCTTTCATGACTCCCAGGGGAAACAGAAAGCTCGTCATCCTCCCTCTCATCACATTCTACAGACTTAGCTGGAGAAGGTTGATGAGAAGAAACTCTATTTTCCAGTAGAGTCATACGACTGGATAGAGTACTAAATTCAGCCTTGAAAGACTCACCAAAGTCTAAAAGTAACTTCTGTAAACCATCCAAAGGTGATGCATGATCAGAAACCTGAGTACCATGAGAAGAACTAGAAGCTTGAGAGTCAGGTACGGTGGTAGAAGGAGCTACATGTACTGCAGAAGTCAAAGATACTGCTACGGGTAGAGCAGGAGCTAAAGGTGGTGCAGTAGCTACCCCAGAAGGGGGACCATAGAAATTGTCCCTATAAGGCCAAAAACCAGGTTGGTTTGGCATAAACCCACCATAAGGGTAAGACTGTGGCCAAGGTGGCTGAGACCATGAGGGTAAAGGTTGTGTGCCCGTGTTGGGAAGCATATACCCACAATAGGATAATTGGGGTCTAGAACCTGGCAAGTTCAAGCCCATAGCTGTACCTGGGACAGAACTAATAGTACCCGCTGAATTAACAGACCTAGATAAAGTATGAGTCACCGAAGTTGACGTAGGTACCCCCCCAAAATGCATGGCCGAACCTTGTGAAAGGGTCGGATAGGTAGCATTACCAGACACCGTTGTCGAAACTCCGGTCAATGTACTGGTAGTTTGGGGGGGGGGACTTAAAGGTAGTGACCCATCTAAGAGATAGTCCGAACCAGGAATACTTACATACGGACTATTCAAATTAAAGTCCATAATAAATTTTACTTCAGTCAAAAAAACACAAATAATTTGTTTAGAAATTTAAACAAAACAAGGGAATATATTTCCAATAAAATACACAATATATATGAAAAGCAATTAAGCTATTCAAAAAACTAAACACTTCTCTGTTGAATCTGTAAAACTTGATGTGCACGTGTGACCGATGTCGCAGATGGAAATTGAATGGAAGAATATGGGCAAACAGGGGTATATGTCCGGACCAGTGAGAGTACGTTTATTTTTAGTTGGGATTTTCCATCTGACCTATGACGCAATTGGGGTTACACTCAGAATTTATGATGGTAACGTATTTATAGCTATAAAAACATATTAACGGATTATTATAGCGAATCCAGGGTCGAAGTTCAAGATGTTAACATAATAATGGAAAATTTTAGCGTGTGCTTACATCGAGGCTTGCTATGCCTTAAATCGACGCCACAGGCCTTTATCCAATCAGGGAATGTTTATTTGGGGCATTCGACCTATTGAACTCAGATTTTTGGCAAATTTTAATCGAAATTATAGAAAAATGGAATATTTTTAGTACATTTAAAATAGAAAAAGATATTGTATTATATGTCTCTGGAGATAGTATTGAGATAAATGGGATAAAACGGACCGTCATAAAGGTCTAGAGAAGCACATCAGTAGGACCTTAACATTAATAAGTAATACTTACCAAAATTTCTCTAATTGATAAACTATATAACTGAAATTTCACAAAAATAACGGAAAATAATTTTGTTGATGGTCTGTGGATCATGATGCTGGTTAAATTGGCGCGAAATAATATTCTTACTCCTATTGCTTCACGTAAAAAAAAATGTATAGAATTGAATTCGACTACAGTTCAGCATAAAAAAACGTGAATATGCAAAAGCCTGGTAATATGTTAATGATAAAGTGTGTATAAATTTTCGTAAACGAAGTTACCCGTATACTTCACCAAGAATTACATTTGAGCGCAAAATTCTGTATGTGTGATTCGGGTTATGTAACATTAGCCTGGGATCCTGGCTAATCTTGACCTTACGACGCGCAGCTAGATTGGGCCGGATCCCAGGCTAATGTAACATCGTAGAACTCAGGATAACGGAATTTTTTGCGTTGCTATTGAAGTGTTTGTGTGGGCTTGCTAATAACTTACCAACAATATCTGTCAGATTAGCGTAGCTTCTATAATATCTAGACTTCTTGTAGGAGCTGTGTAACACACCTCAGACATCAACTTCCACTGAAGCAAGGACTGAAGCTCATAAACTCGGCAATCGGTGTTAAACGCAGGACTTCGGGAATGTCCGGAGAGCCGACAACCTTGCTTCGGAAGTTGCTCAGACATAGACCATGGTTAGAACAGGAAGCCCCGAATTGCAAGATCTCACTTCCGGCTAAGTATATATATTTCTCCTGAGAGTAGGAGCACCTCTGAGATTCACTACACTCCTCCCTGTCATCTTCTTTTTGTTGACCATTCTCGGAATTGTGAAGGCAATTTCAGTAATGTTCCTATCCGCAGAATTTTCATTTTTATCCATGTCTTGTTATACATAACACGTTATTGCGAATTTCCAAATATTAAAATTATAATTCAATGTTATTAAATGTTAATGACTTGTCGGAATGACAGGTGTGGCTGTGAACGTTCCTTCACCATTCCGATCTCCTTCCTTACACAAAACTTTAGGTGAACAGCACAGCTGTCGCACACTAGAATTCTGCATAACATGAATTACTCCGATTCTTGATCATCCTATCCTTACACAAAATCCTAGGTGAACAGCACAGCTGTCGCACACTAGAATTCCGCATAACATAAATTACTCTTCATCCTCCTATCTCATTCCTTCTACGAAGGAATTTAGTTACATATATACATATAAATGTCCATCATTTACAAATTCTTTAAATCCTTTTAAAGAAGTAATATTACTATAAGTCCACATAAAAAATATGTACATATACATGTATATATATAAGAAGTCACAAGTATTTATATATCACTGTAATTTATAGATTTTCTTTGAATTTTCGGTAGTAATTTTGAAAACATCTTCAATGGGTTGTTGTAAAAGTTCAGATATTTTAAGTGCTACTGCATGAACGGAGTAAGGATTTCCAATGGTGTGAGAATGAAGTGGGATATATGGAGCATCTGATTCCAAAACTAAACGTGTAATGCCAAAAGTTTTCACAATTTCTACAATATTTGAGTATCGGTCCTTCAAAATAAATGGAGTAATGCCAAAAACAATGTTAGAGAACTGACTGACGGCTGCTGAGTACAGTTGAGTGGAACAGGTGAAACAATGCCAATGAATTAATTGGTCTGGTTTGCATATTTCACTTAGAATGGCCAAAACATGTTCATGCAGTGATGGTTTTCCTCTTGAGTGTATGACGATAGTTAAATTCAATTGAATAATTGAGGCCACGTGATTGAGGCCATCTATTTTTATTGCGGGTTCCACATATTTAAATTGGAATTATAGAAAAAATGGAATGTTGTGAGCAGAATCAAAACAGAAATGATGAACACTGCAACATTTCCTGCAAAACATAAATAGGATGGAGGATCTGTGTATTCACATTATTTGTAAAACTCTCCTTATTCGTGTGAAGCGTGTGCTTTACATCGAGGCTTGCTATGCTTATCATTGACGCCACAGTACTTCAACCAATCAGACAATGTTTATTTATATTTTAACTCAGATTTTGGAATGTTTTATTCGAAATTATAGAAAAATGGAATGTTGTTAGTACATATAAAATAGAAAATGATGAATACTTTTAGCTAAAGATAATTTGGATGGGGGTTCTGTGTATTCACATTTTTTGCACAACTCCCCTTACTGATGCCATATTTTGGAATTTCCGTGACCTAAATGGTTCGCGATAATTAATATTTTTATATATAGTATATTAATAATATATTAGATAATAACAAAAGACTGCAAAATTTCCTAAAAAACTTCCAATTTAGTGGCAGCAACCCAACAATGGATTGTTCGATTCGTCTGAAAATTTCAAGGCTGATAGATCTAGACCAATTGAACAATTTTACCTCGTGTCAGATTTTCTCTTATAGCTTTAGATTTTTCTATAGAAGCCCAAAACTGCATTTGACCCCTAAGTTCTATTTTAGCCATTGCGGCCATGTTTGTCAATGGATTAAAACTTCGGATACAATATTTATAAAAAAAATACCCTAAGGAACATTTATAGTTAAAGTTTAAAGGTATTTGGTCCAGTAGTTTCAGAGGAGAAGATTTTTGACAGACGAAGGACACCAAGTGATAGTATAAGCTCACATGGCACCCTTTGGGTACCGTTCAACTAAAAAGACCACAGATAAACTACACCAGCAAAACGGAATTATAGGTACCTTTGCGAACATAACTGCGATAGAACACTGATATTGCTATTAGACTGTTCAAATATAGGGAGCCGTTTGATAATTGTGAAAAATTCCAGGTAAATATGTTATTCCAAATGCATATAGAAAGACTGGAATTTTGGAAAACAAACAGCAAGATATCTATTTATTGCATATATATTTATAAATTCAAGAGTCTATCTAAAAATGAGGGCAAATTATATATGGCCTTCCAAATACCGTTTCGATCCCTAACATCACTGAAGAGACATTTATTGTCGAAATCCGGATCTGGTGTACAAAAAAAATATTGACTCCTTATGTTTGTGGCATAACATCGTGGCCACAAGTTAATTGTTTTCTGTTTAGTATTAAATTTATATTAAGATCCATTTTGTTACATCTTGTGATCAATTTTATTTGGCAATCGCCAATGGCAGTCAGCAGGGTTAAAGAACATCAGTTGTTCGACCTGTTAGTCAAATGCGTTTTGTTTAAATATACTTTTTCACTTTTCGGTCTTTTAAAAAATGTTGTTTGTGCTGTATTCAAACCCTTCTACAACGAAAGGAGTAGGTCTGGTAAGGACTCATTTTGGCCTCAAATTTCAGTTTCATCTGACAAAAGATTTTGACCACTTTTAAAACACTTAAGTGTCTATTTCACTTGATTCAATTAGTTGTTGTGAAAGATTTTAACTAATTTAGTCATTAAAAACGATCCGATTCCAGCTCAAATATGAAAAATCTTTCAAATATGCCAAAAAACGTCACTTTCAGATCGTTTTTGTCAAAAATGAAAGTGGCCGCATCCGTGTTCATCCACAACCTTTATATATGTTATGTATTATCATAAAATACAACTTACATTTCAATATTAAGGATGAACACGAATGCGGCCACTTTCGTTTTACACGGAAACAGTCAAAAATTTAATTAAAATGATAGAATTTTGAAGATTTCAGTAATTTAGCATGACTTAATGGTGCTACATCCCGATATATGTGCATTGTATTGTCAAAATCAGCCCATATTTATGTAGCAGAAGCATTCAACGGTCCAATAAATGACTAAAAGTTTACATTTTAACAATTTTGTAAAACTGTTATATTTTGGGGCCAAAAGGGGGTCTTACCGGACCTACTCCTTTTTTTAACATGCACACGTATAAAAATTGCGGTTTTTATCCAACGCATCATAGGTTTGAACGAAGTTTTCAATTTAGACTTATATATATACAGATATGTATATGAAAAGCCCAGGTGGTCGTGTGGTCTAGCGGGACGGCTGCAGTGCAGGCGATTTGGTGTCACGATATCACAGAAGCATGGGTTCGAATCCCGGCGAGGGAAAAACCAAAAATTTGCGAAAGCAAATTTACAGATCTAACATTGTTGGTTTGATGTTTAGACGAGTTGTATATATGTATATATATATATGAACGAGTCTAAATTGAAAACTGCGTTCAAACCTATGATTGCGTTGGATAAAAACCGCAATTTTTATACGTGTGCATTTCAAACAAATTTCGTTGTAGAAGGGTCTAAAAACAGCGCAAACAACATTTTCCAAAAGACCCAAAAAGTGAAAAAGTATATTTAAACAAAACGCATTTGACTAACAGGTATGTATATTTCAAATTTATATATTTTAAATTGAAAGAAATTACAATCAAATGAAAAAAGTAAAATCACAAAAAAACTGCGCTCACTGGGGAAAATCAAATCGGAAAGTCCAGAATCACATAGCAAAATGACAAAACACATCAAAAACGAATGGACAACAACTGTCATATTCCTGCTTGTGCTTAATTGGTATACAGGCATTTTCAAATGTAGAAAACGATGGCCTTAAATCTGGTTTTATAGCGCTAAACCTCTTACTTTGTACGAAAATATTGATGATGCATAAGTGACATATATGATAATATATATATATCGACACAGAGTATGTCTGTACATATAACAATTGTACTAATTTTTTTTTAAAGATAAATGAAAAGAAACTTGAGACAAATATTAAAGCTATAAATTGAGAAACCCATTAGGGTCTACTATCTTCTTTTTAAATTCACTAATACATTTATGGTGGGAACCATATCTTGAATATGATTTTTTTTATATATTTTAATTTATTGATGGTGACAAAAAAAAGCAATTAAAATTACAATTTCATCCAGTTTATTTTTAAATAAATTGCCGGCCTAAATACATGGACTGAGTGCGTATACTTGAAAACATTCCACTAAGAAAATCTGTATCAAATTCTTACATCTTGAATTATTATCTTTATACCACTTATTTAGGTCTTATTAGATTCAACCTTTATTAACTTATGTTCGTTATTCATAAACGATCATAAACGACAAATTCAAATAAAATATACTTTTAATAAAAAAAAAAAAACTATAAATCAGGTAGGCCTATACTCTCTTAGTGAATATATGGTCAATTAATTTGTATGTAAAAGGTCTCTATAAATATCCCATGCATGGCACTTGTATAATTGATTGCATATTTGTATGTGCTGTACATTGGTGGTCATTGGTGTTTTTTTCTTTACTACCATCTTCGCTAGCCAAGGGTTACGATCCACTCCCGCTCTCTTCACCCTTGGCGGATTGAGCCAACATTTGTGATAACAATGTTGCGCCATCTATCGGAAGATAAAAATCACGCCAATTCTGAATACATCAGTCTGGACCAATGGTAGCACTTGAACTCTTCAATTTGGAGGTAAAAACACGGTAGCGTCTAGATTCTACACACTTGGTAAAGCCGGAAATAGAAGCATACGTCAACATTCAAGCATTTGTGCATGAAACATACACAGGAACTTCTATTTGTTGATTAAAAACATTCAAGTTTTCACTAAATATAGTCGTATGTTTAGGAATGTAAAGGCTTGTTGCACAAAAAACACGTGGCAATTCTTCTTCTTCTTCTTTAGGTTTCTAGCGATCCTTCAATTATTGAAGATTATTCGCCGGGCGTCGACTATAAAATTTATAATTTACATTTTAGCAGGAAAAAAATCAAAAATAACAATATCAAGAAAAAACAAAATAACGTATGTACATTCAAAAAAATAAATTTTGATAAAACTATACACATTTGATAACAGAATAGTTAGGGATAGAATATGGGGATGAGAGCAGATTCTGTGATCATACTCTTAAATCCCTCTACTGTACTGCATGATACTATTTGTTGTGGCAGATAGTTCCAATTTATAATTGTTCGTGGATAAAAAGAATATTTATAACTGTCTTTAAATTGTTTACAAACACTTTCTACATTTACACGTGATCATGTTATAGGCGCATTTTGATTGGATGCAGTGAGTTTTGACTGCAACCAATAAAAATCCTTACCTTGTGTCTCCGAAATGTTATCTCAATCCGCCAAGGGTGAAGAGAGCGGGAGTGGATCGTAACCCTTGGCTAGCGAAGATGCTTTACTACTGACTGAACATTAACTAAGGTACTGAGCACTACATATGGAGGTGCTCCTAATATTAGAGGAGGCTTGAACGAAGAAGAAGAATAGTATAAGGAAAGTATTGATCTTAGGAAATATTACAAAAAAAATCAAATTTACAAAAGTGCCAAAAATGGGTTAAAGGAAAACACTAAAAAAATAACGTTCAGTGAGGAATACAACAAAAAATCACTTGCCAAATATTATTTTCCGAAATGACGGAATTTGACATAACACCGCACAAAAGTCACGAGGTTCATTTTCATCCGGGAATCTGTTGGTAAGGACCATCGAAGGGAAGCGTGAGGATCAAAACTAAGGGGCTGAAACCCCACTGTTATACAAGTATTCGTTTTGGTAATTATACATGAAGTAATTGTGAAGAAAATGGATCATATTTCATCCAATTGTTAGATTTGAAATTCTTGATTAACGCTCGTTTCTTTCACATGTTCACTCACGTTCAGATCAAAACAAAGCAGTCAGTGCGAGTTAAAAATATCGTATTTCATCAGTAAAAACATTTACTTTGGTGGTGTTTTTAAATCAGAGTCTAGAGCTGTTTATTTTTATATGAAAGAAACAGATTGATTGAGAAAACCGCCAGGGTATCGGTGACAGTTTAAAATAAATCTATTATTTATATGCTGTGTATTAAATCCCTAAAAATAGCCATCTGAATGGAACATCATCCACATGTATGTTTTTATCCTGAAAATATTATTACATTTTGTATTACATTTTATGTATGGGGTATGCTAAGTTTTTCATGTCTTACTAGTATTTCCTATAGAAATTTTTGTGAAATGAGTCAGAATTAACAATAGCCGAATAGGATAGGGAATTGTCCTTGAATCCGGGTCCGTACGCCCTAATTCACGTTCGCCCTTGTACCTGTTCGCCCTGATACCTGTTTGCCCAGGGTCCATTCGCCCTGATTTTTATTTTTACTAATTGTTGTCTAGTGGCATAATTTTAAGTATTTGAAGTTTGTTGAAAAAATCACCGAATATTGATATTGCCGCAATCAATTTCATCATTTTCCCTTTGATTGCAATAGAATACTGGAATACAATGTATTTATCTTTGTTGATATTTGTTAACAAAATAATTGTATTCAGTCATTCACTAATGTATGCAGTATAACTTAGACTAGTCTCAGTGTATTTTAATGAATGAACTTGTAAATCCGTACAGTTCGTACATTTTTTTTGGAATTAATTTCAAGCTGAAGATATTAATCAAAAGAAATTTGTTTTTTATATATTATAAATCCATCAAAAGACAGGTAGCAGTGATCCGAATTATTTTGTCATAAAACAATAAATTAATGATCCTTAACAAGCCATAAACTTTTAGATATTTCCATGTCTCCATAAATTTCAAGAATATATACCATAGAAATATATCTGATTAAGTTTATTCAACTTCAATGCCCTGAATATTAATATTTTTTAGTAGGGCGAACGGACTCTAAGGGCGAACGGACTCAGGGCAAACGGACCCAGGGCGAACATGTTACTAGGGCGAACGGTCCCGATACCATTGTCCTTATCACTCAGCCATTACCAGATTACTAGCCATCACAAAGGTTCCCTCAAAGTTTTGATATCAAATTAAATTCGAAAAAACGGGACAAATTTCCCAATAGTTATTGTTACTGTCAGTCTCAGACCCCCAGACACGTCTCAGTCATAACAGCGGAAAGGATTTGCTGGGCCAGCTCTCCTTTACCAACTATGTTTGATGAGGGTTAACTGATAGATCAACGACTTACTTCATTGTACTTTTAATGACAGAAACCAATCCAAGGCTGTACAAAGTCAGACTACGTTAGGCATTATACATGTACGCGTAACCTGGGTCAGCATACACTCCAAAACCCATTATGGTTGAGGGGGGGAGTACTATTGCGACTAACGTCCGAGGGCTGTACCCGAGGTGTTGAATAAGGCTTAAATTAAAATATTGTTTGTTTGCAGTTTACCGACCGACCCTTGAAAATCCTCCCGACTGTGAAAATTTTATTGCTTTAAATTTTAAGAATTTTTTTTTAATACCTCTATTGACGCGATCCGGAACTTTGGGTCCTTTCCGGAAATGATTTAAAGTCTGGGTCAATTACGCATTTCAAGTCCGATTTTTCTTAGCTTCCCGTCAAGCGTTCATGTGACCATTTAAAATGATAAAGCACATGGAAATTGTTTACAGGTATCCATGAAGTCACGGAGGAGTACTTTACGCTGTCGTCTCGTGTCAATTTTAAGACAAATAACAAACAAAAAAGTTTATTAGTAAACTGTTTGTACAGATTTAGGCACATGTAATGATGTGTGATGATATCATTGACGATGATGCAGGGGATATTCATAACTGACACGATAACCATTCTGTCTCAAACAAATCGGGTTCAGAATCTGTGGAGCCTGACTGTATGGAACAAATTTCAGTGGTTAAATAATTCGACAGCAGCTATAAGTATGGCATATTTTCTTCAAATTGTTGTGAAGACGACAAAGATGAAACCACTCCTCCGTGACTTAAATCTTCATGGATATCTGTAAACACGCCTGTACAGAGGAAGGGCTCATTTGAAATGTTAATGGATATAGATCATGCCAAATCAATAAGAAGCAACCCTAACTACACAAAGATGTAGAGAAAATGGATGGTTAGCTTGAAAAATAAATATACTCTCTCTATATTAAATCTATCTTCGATTGCAATGAGTATGCTCCTTTAGGATAAGGGGGGCTGCCCCACTCATTGCAATTATTATCTTTCTTACAATATTAAATATACCCAAACTGTGTGGCCTGTGTGAATTCAATTAAAACATGTCCGTAGGAGCTAATGTATGCTGCCAATTTTTTTATGCATTTAAAACATGTCCTTAGGAGCTATGCTGCCAATTTTTTTTATGCATTAAAAACATTTCAGTACACAGACCATTTACTTTAAATGGGGTGCTATGGATTTCACCCCAAACTTTAAACTTCCTTGGTTTTCATTAAAGCCTGGCAAAAATATAACCTTATCACATATAATTAAATATTGTTAGAAATGTGAAAACAGTTGGATGTCTTAATACTTTTTTTTCAAGTTGCCTTTTTTCAATTGAGGAAGATTCAATGGTTATTTTTTTTAATTTAAAATACACTCTTTAATAATTATCTTATAAATCTATAATAAATACATTTTTCTGATGAAAGTACTCTACTCATGTAAACATTCTAGTCAAGAAGCATACATGTCTGAATATATTTCTTTAAAACAGTTCTAGTCATAATGACATTCCTTGTTTATAAGTGTTCCAGTATTTAATAATTATACCATATTTTATGTCATAAATTGGATAATGACATTATGTTAAAGTTTCAGTTTTGGTTAAAAAGTTTTTTATCTGAAAATGCCTGTTCATTTGATGTTGTTTTTCAGCATGTCCAGTGTTTGTTGTTTTAAAATGGTTTGTTTTTCTTCACATGAAACTTGGTTTAGTGTAACTGCTTGTTTAAACTGTATTTTGGCTGATAAAATAAAATATTTTTCCTACCTACCGACCCTTCAGTCTGAAGGTACAGTCGGAAAACTGCAAACAAACATATTTTTAAGGTTGGCCTAATGGATCGCCATTTTTCTGTCCCACAACTTTGGTCCCGATTATAATACTTCCTGTCATCATTATTACTCGTCTGAGACTCCTGGACCCGTACTCCATCATAGTGGTTAGTGGGCTGCCATGCTGACCAATCTGGTTCTGAATGCAGCCGTTGTGAAGGCAGTAAACAAACCAAAAATGTCAACAACCAAAAGAACTTACCAAAAACCAAAATGGCACATTTGCTTGTTCTGGACCCTTTTTCATTTGCCGGGTTTACTATCCATATGAACCCCGAAAATGAGCAAGTCTTTTAAGTATCAATTATCCCCTATTTCGAACTTATAATTGTTTAGTCAGAAATTCTACCAATTGATAACAATTTGAGAGGATATGATTAGAAAAACAAACCCCAAGCTGATACGACTTCAGAAATTTTACTTTCTCAATGTCCAGCTTGGATGAGGCCATTTTTATATTATAAAATGTTACTTAAAGGTCATAAAAATGAGAAATCTTTATGCTAAAAAATGTAAATTCCTGTCAAACGTCGTAAGGTTAACAGTACACTGCTACAGTTGGTTACAAAACCAAACACTGAAACAGAAGCTGACAATGACTTTATTGTTGGTCCTTACATGTTCTGCAACATTACCTGATAGTGTGAAGAAATCTTCAGACAGGCATGCCTGGTGTAGACCCATCATGGAAAAAACTTCTCCTTCAGTTTTATACATAGATAGTATGAGGATTTAATATATGAATTTACAATCGAGAAAAAAAGACTCTTCTTCTATATCCAGACAATAACATTAACAAACAAAGTCTCATGAAGGGTACACTGTAACTTCCATGAACATTGGTACAATTTAATCATTTAACCTGCTGCATTTGTTTGTATCTGTCCATAGTCAGGAACATGATGATTAGTAGTTGTTGTTTGTTGATGTGGTTCAATGTAAGTGTTTCTTTTTTTTTATATAGATAAGACCATTGGTTTTCCCGTTCATATGGTTTTACAATAGTATTCTTTTTGGACCCATCTATTTAATAGAGCTTGTTGTTCTTTGTGAGCCAAGGCTCCGTGTTGAAGACCGTACTTTGATCTATAATGGTTTACTTTTAAAAATTGTGACTTGGAAGGAGAGTTGTCTCTTTTGCACTCATACATAGTAGCACATCTTCTTATATCTAGTACTGCTGTCACCATTACTGCATTTTGTAATGTCTGTCTAGTGTTAAAAGCAATCAAATATGAGTAAACTCGTGATAAATTTGTGACTGCACAAGGGAATAAATAAACAAAGCAGTCAATTCTGTTGTCTGATCTCTGTTAGACTTGCATAGGTACAAAATGTATCCTAAAGTAAATAAAACAATCCATAATAGAAAATTATGCGTTTATTAAGCTTCCAGAATCGCTGAAACATTTTCATACAGGACTGGGCTACCAAAATAACATTCTGGTATTTTTGTCTAGACCAAATAACAGACATTATCTTTTAAATCTACATAAAATTTCTAATAAAAAATGAGAAACAGGACACATCTATGAACTAATTATTTCTAGATCGACAACCATTGAACAGCACATGTTTTGTCCAGGTACATTGTTTGTACATGTAACTTCTTACAGTTTTCAATCTAATGCTTTATTTTTATGTAAGGTTTCATTATGTATACAAATAATGTGTGTTTTATACATGTATATCCTGATTTGATTTTTTTTTTAAACTTTTGAAGCCACAGGGCCAATGGTGGTATTCAGGTAGGCCTGTGGTAGAAATATAAACATGCCTGGGCTAGATCATGATCAGTGCCCAAGCTTAAGAATGGTTGTATGCAATCTGTTTACAACTCCTAGATAAAGGTGTAGGTTTTCCAAGGGTCTATCATGCCACTTGAAATTCAAACTTAGAAATATATTCCCACATTGTTTGACATTATACAGATTTGTTATTTTAAGATTTAACCCTTTCCTCCATTGAATTTTTTTTTTTGCATACTTGATTCGCATAGGATTTTTTTAATAAAATGCTGAACATAGACTTTAAAGTATTAAGGGATTGCAAAAAACAACTATTTCATCAAATAAACTTAAGTCAGATATTCCTATGATATTCCTTTTAATATTGGATACAAATTTTATTAAGTCAACTGCAGACACTTTGTCGTCAAAGTGTTTCAACTGAGGTACTACACAGGCGTCAAAAGGCGTCATTATGGAGTAAGGGGGGTGGCGTCAAAAGGCGTCATTATGGAGGAAAGGGTTAAATGTAAAAATACTGGCATTTTGCAGGAAATCCTCAAACTAGTCACTTAATTCAACATGACAGACAAGGATGAAAAGGGAGATGAGGAGAAGATGTACGGGGGATGTGAAGGACCAGATGCAATGTATGTCAAACTGGTGTCATCTGATGGTCATGAGTTCTATGTCAAAAGAGATCATGCACTGACATCTGGAACAATCAAAGCCATGTTAAGTGGGCCAGGTA
This sequence comes from Mytilus trossulus, assembly GCF_036588685.1. Taxonomy (NCBI): domain Eukaryota; kingdom Metazoa; phylum Mollusca; class Bivalvia; order Mytilida; family Mytilidae; genus Mytilus; species Mytilus trossulus. Next base: position 98,170,125 of record NC_086373.1, read on the forward strand.
TGTATACTAATACCATAAGAATATAAAAAAGAAGATGTGGTATGATTGTCAATGAGACAACTCTTCACAAGAGACTAAATGACACAGAAGTCAACAACTATAGATCACTATATGGCCTTCAACAATGACCAAAGCCTACACCACAAAGTCAGCTAATACAATACAATAATAGAATACAATACAATAGCAACTAAGATGAAAAGAACATTGAACATGTTGAATACATTGTACTTAAAACATTACAATATAAAATTGAGAATGTAAATGGGGAATGTGTCAAAGAGACAACAACCCGACCAAATAAAAAACAACAGCAGAAGGTCACCAACAGGTCTTCAATGTAGCGAGAAATTCCTGCACCCGGAGGCGTCCTTCAGCTGGCCCCTAAACAAATATAAACTAGTCCAGTGATAATGAACGCCATACTTATTTCCAAATTGTACACAAGAGATTAAAATTAAAATAATGCAAGACTTACAAAGGCCAGAGGCATGAAAATGCGGCGTGTTTTAACATGTTTGTGAGATCTCAACCCTCCCCCTATACCTCTAACCAATGTAGAAAAGATAATAACAATAGCACATTAAAATTCAGTTCAAGAGAAGTCCGAGTCTGATGTCAGAAGATGTAACCAAAGAAAATAAACAAAATGACATTAATACATAATGCACATTTATGAACATTGTAGAAAAAAAAGTTGAAAATGAGATAAACAATGTAGATTGTATAAATCCTTGGCTACATGTAGTTAAAAAAAAAAATGAGAAAGCTTCATACAGAATTATGTTATTTCTTATTATTGGGATACTAGCCCAGTAGCATTATATGCATTAATAAAAACCTGGCAATAATTGATATTTTCTCAATTTACAGTTTGTCACATGCTGTTCTGTTCATGAAGCCTCTATTCACTTAATATATATATATATATACAACTCGTCTAAACATCAACCCAACAATGTTAGATCTGTAAATTTGCTTTGCAAATTTGGTTCTTCCCTCGCCGGGATTCGAACCCATGCTACTGTGATATTGTGACACCAAATCGCCTGCACTGCAGCCGTCCCGCTAGACCACACGACCACCTGGGCTCTCAAAAAAAGAGCTTTCGCTGGTCTTATGTTACCTTTCCATTTAGTTTTAATCTAGCGGCGTACTACAGTACATGATATATAAGGCATGAAGATGTTATTGTTACAGATCAGCTAAATTGTCTATAGTAAAGGATCCTATATTTATATTTACAACCAAAGGGAAGCAACTCCAACCACGTTGTTATCTACATACACTGTACATGTAAACAAATATTTAAAGCAGTTGCATGCATGATAATGGAGAGAAAATCATCACAGGATCAGCATTCTTACTTGAAACCTATAAAAAAAACATGATACAAAATTAGACATATAATTACTCATACATGTATTTATGAAATAACGTGTTTACTCATTGTTATTATAAACATTATTAATTGTATGATGTACATCTCTGTTAAAGATGGCTTTATTTTCAACATTATTCTTTTGTTTTTAGGACAGTTTGCCGAAAATGAAACAAATGAAATTAACTTTAGAGAAATACCGTAAGTTCACTATGTATTTTAAAGTAAAGCTTACAGCAGTAGAGTTCTGCATATCTTTTCTGATCTATCTATTCACAATGTATTATTCACATGAGAAGAAAAGATAACATAACAAAGATCACAGACATACATGTATATGCAAATGATTTTATCTTTGTGTTAAGTTAAAAAATACATGTATACTGAAATTTTGTTATATGGAAATACTCTGGAAGGTACAAGTCTACAAAATAGCGACCAAAGTCTTGAGAAGTCAGTGGCGGATCCAGAACTTTTTCTAAGGGGGGGGGGGGGGGGGGGGGGGGGGGGCACTCAAGTCATGCATCAGTGTTTCCCTATATAATCAACCAAATTTTTCCCACAAAAGGAGGGGGGGGGCTGCATCGGCCTATGGAAGTTTGCGAACTAATTATAGTAGATTAGACAAATTGATTAACACTCCCAGCCTTGTCTAGATATTTTTGTTGTTGTGAAATTGGTTTTATTTTTAAAGGTGATTTTGCATGAAAGTGTTGGAAATTTTTCTTCATCTATGCAAAATTTGCAGGAAGCTATTTCATTTGAGTCACTATAAATGAAATTGTATTTGTCAACAATAGCTGTGAAGTTTTACTCACATTATAATCTTAACAATGGAGATTGGTATTTTGAATCTTTCCTTTAAGTAAAGTCTCAGTACATGGTCCCATGCCATGGTACAAATTTCTGGTTCCTGTTTAGTTCAGGTTAACAAACTTTCGGCAGAATTACTGCCTTTGGAATTCAAAACTTAAATATTTGAACAGATATTCAGAAAGCTACATTAGATCCACACTTAACTTATTATGGGCTCACGCTACCAGGCGACTTGGGCGAAGAAGTCGCTTTCCCCGACCCCCAAAAGCGAAGACAAGTCGCCCTGATGATTACGATACTCGCTTTCAGTCGCTTCCGTCATCAGATATTTTCAATTTTTACCAGGTTTTTATTGAAAATTAAAGAAATTTAGACATAAACGATTAATTATCTTATTTAATGAGGTTGAAGCATCGTTTTTGCAGTGTGAAGCAAGTTATTTGATAAAAATACAACTTTTTATCACTTCGTCCACTTCTGAAAGTTCCGGTGCTTGTTACTCGAAAACATACATCCACCTAAATTTCGGCTGCAAAATAAGTTTGTTACTTCATTTAAACTTGATAAAAGTTGCCCCCAGTACATGTTCAATCCATTTATTGCATTAAAAACGTCATGATCCTTTCCAAATAGCTATTCAAACATCGTTTATTTTTTGTAAATTTTCTTGCAATCGTCCGCCATTTTCCGATTTCTAAACTACGGATCGGAAACGGACCAACTATGACCGAAATCCGTATTTTTACAAAAATTACTAGGACGCACGGATGGAACAGCTGACAAGAATATTGATCCAAAAGGAAAAATTACGCATTCCACACGCATTAAAAGACTTTTGGTTACATCAAAATAAACTCTTTGGTTACATCTAAATAAACTCATCATTGATTGGTGTATATAATTTATATGGATTGTTGTAAACTATTGTAAAGTTGCTTAACTCTTAGACTATTACATTTATATCAATATATTATGGCCCAGCTTACCATTATTTATCTTTTGATGAGAAACACTGATTTCATACACAAGATACTTTTTGATTAAATTGTAATTGATATATTATAAATTCTTAACCTTTTAAAAAAACAACAACTTTTTTTAGTGCTTTTAAAAACAAATTTTTTTTTAGTACTAAACATTAAGTTGGTAGTTTCTCACAAGGACCTTATTAAAATTTAAACAACTTTTAATTTGAAATGTTACTTTAATTGAATACTCAGATATGAATTAAACAATATAAAAAGAACATTATTTACAAATGACCGTTTATACTACAGTAAAATCCTAACATTGTAGCGCACCGACGAATGAGCACTTCTCTTTCAAATCTCACCACTTCTCCCTATCAGTTTCAAAAAGAGAAGTCACTTCTCCCTATAATTCTGAAGTAGTGTGAGCCCTGCTTATATGACTGAAATAGTAATTATACCCCCGCTTTAAACCCCGCTTTAAAAAAGGGGGGTATACTGTTTTACCTCTGTCTGTCAGTCCGTAAGTCCGTCCCATGAAACTTTCGTCACATTTTTCTCAGGAACTACACATCCACTCTCTCTGTAATTTGGTATCAACATTTATATATGTCAGCCATACCGTGTGATGCGTTTTCAGATTGATCACTTGACAACTTCCTGTTTACCGAACACTTGTATGATTTTACACATGATAGCCAAGTTGAAAAAATTCGTCACATTTTTCTCAGGAACTACAATACAAGGATTTCTGAAATTTGGTTTCAGGATTTATATAAGTCAGCTATACCATGTGATGCGTTTTCAGATTCATCACTTGACAACTTTCTGTTTACCGAACACTTGTATGATTTTACACATGATAGCCAAGTTGAAAATTTTCGTCACATTTTTCTCAGGAACTACAATACAAGGATTTCTGAAATTTGGTTTCAGGATTTATATAAGTCAGCTATACCGTGTGATGCTTTTCGCTTTCAGATTCATCTCTTGACAACTTCCTGTTTACCGAACACTTGCATATTTTTACACTATTAATATTATCCACTTGCGGCGGGGGTATCATCAGTGAGCAGTAGCTCGCAGTTTCACTTGTTTGACCTCTGATATGAGTTATTGTGCTTTAAAGAAGATTTTTATCCATTTTGAGGAATTAAAGGAGAAAGAGATTCTTCAAATTCTTCCGATAATTTATATCTTTTTTTTTTATGTTTTCCTCAGAAAATAATAAAATATAGACACTATAAATTGCATATGTTCAGCAAAAATTTTTTATACAAGTAAATCTTTCATATGGACAAATATCATTTGAATACCCTTATTGGAGTTAATACCCTGCATAAATAACAATTTTTAGCGTTTTTGCAGAAACTATATATAAATGAGAGAGAGAGTAACATTAAATAGTTTAAATTTCCTCACATTTCTTTGTCAACAGTTTATTTGTATTTATGGCTATTTTCTTAAAAACTCTTGATAAATACAGAGACCTTTTGAACAGCAAATTTGATCAGCTAATTATTGAATAAGATCTACAACTACAAATGAATGATCATAGCTGAAATCAATAGTGGACTCCTTCATGAAGGTTTTGTTAATGATCAATGTAAAATATTATGTTTTTTATTGCAGGTCACATGTTTTGCAAAAGGTGTGCATGTATTTTACATATAAAGTGAGATATACCAACAGTTCAACAGAGATTCCAGAGTTTCCTATTGCTCCGGAAATAGCGCTGGAACTTTTAATGGCTGCTAATTTCCTTGATTGTTGAAATGTATTGTTTTTCTTTTTATATTGTGTTATCCTAAATAGTTTTTGTGGTTAAATTATAAAGTCTTAGAAATGTTAACCATCATATTAAGTTATGCTTCGAAACTTGTGTAGCAGTCAGAAAAATAAATTGCATATCATCATAAACAGTGAAACACAGATTGCTCTTTTTTTGCCATAAAAAATTAAATAATAATAGCTTATAACTTAGGTTAGAAAAACGGTCAGATAATTATGTTTAATTAACACATTTTTATAGAGGGGAATTTAAATGTGCCAATATTATATAATTCTTTTAAATTTTCTGTTTTATGTAAAACGTTTATTTGGATGCTAAGGAAATCTCATATCTTATTGTTGTTTTCATTGATGTCTGCAATACTCCTTTCTTGAACCTCTCATAATGATACACAAAAGTTACAATGAATGTTTTAATAAGATTTGAGGTATGCATACATGAATGTGTGCATGTGTAAATTACTTATTTATTTACATGTAAATCATCCCATTTCATGTGTAATCTCTTGTGCTGTATTTATTCAGTCGCTACTACTTTTGTTATTCAGTCGCTACTACTTTTGTGTCAATTTATGTCAATAGTTTGATTAAAGTAATATGCTGTATACTTTCTGAAGATTTAATTTTAGTTTCCTACACAATTTATCTCTCAATTTATCTACACCATTCACTTTAAAATTCTTTTCCAAATGTTTTATACATGTATTACTATAAAAAGTTATAAGTTGTAGAAAACAATTCCTGTCCATGTGTATTGCATAATTAAATAAATCTTTTTTTAAGTTATTATATGAACTTTATTCTTTCATGCTTTCCAATAATTATCAAAGGTACCTGGCTTATGATTTGATACGCCAGATGCACGTTTCATCTACATAAGACTTGTCAGTGACGCTTAGATCAAAATCAAAAAGCCAATCAAGTACAAAATTGAAGATTTCTTTCAGCTTGTTGGAAATAATTTGGTTCGTGGATTGGTAAAGTTTGATAATTCCTACCAAACAAACTTAGCAAATTAGTATGGGAAAAACAGTTTTATATTGTGTTAGTCTAAAGGGGTTTCCTGGATTTTCCTTCATCAGCTAACTTTTATATGCCAGCTTTTATTGGTTTGTTCAAGTGAGTAATCAATGGGATATATTAACTTTATTTCCTTCTTATCGAAGATTTTGCATGTATTAAACAGTTTTGTACAATAATGATATTTATATATTGGTCAAGACATCAGAGTGATTGAATGATTAAAATGTCATATATTGATAAGAGTGATTGAATGATTTAAATGTCATATATTGATAAGAGTGATTGAATCAGTTGAATAAAACTTTAAAGTAAATGATAATACTGAATCAGTTGAATGTCACTTTAAAGTAAATGATAATATTTCTGAAGGTAAGTTAACTGTTATAAAAAAACGCTGCACATCCGTTGAACATGTGTAATACAAGTTTTTGAGAAATAAATACTGTTATCATTATCCAGATCATATTCCGTATAACATGACAAAAGTGTTGCTGTGAATGTGGATGACGTTAGATTGTCTAGATACACACTGAACACAATCGGATTAATGCTTATTAAGTCCTCCCAAAGCTTCGCTCTTAAGTCTGATAGACGATCGCACATACACATGATATGTTCAATAATGTTATTGAAAAACTGTCCGCATTTATCGCATAAGAGAGGTGACTCTTCTGATCGGATGACGGAACATAGGTCAACAATAAACTTCGCTCCTTTTCTGAAGTTAGGATTAGTTTTAGCAATAACCCAAGCTCTGTGTGGTACAATGTGTTTGTGAATTTTACGGAAAACTTCAAAGTCACTGTCAACTGATATTCTTTGTTGCCATCTGTTGTTTCAGATTTCGCTATTGAAGTGGAAATATATCTGTTCCATACAGTTTTACTTGGGAAGATGCCTGATTTCACGAAATCTTCAACAAAGTTTATCAAATCATATTTAACGGCTATTTTTATTAGATCTGGTACAGAACCATCTTGCTTTTTGGAACATTTGTTTCTAAATTCTAAAAGTCGTAGTAGTAGTATACATTTTGGTAATAAATCATTGTCCATTCTACATAATCTTCCAAAAAATTGTAACTTACACTTGTCAATATAGCACTCCACAGGAAGCCAACCTAGTAGGCTTGTGCACTTGTCGGATCGTGTTCGTGCAGGAAGCCCTTAAATTGTTTTACATATATATTTGTGGGAACGTTCTAACATTGTTAATTCAGTATTTGAAAGACCATACCAAAGCTCGCAAGCAAACATTGCCTTTGGATAACACATCTGAAATACTATTCTACTTCTTTATTCTTTGTTTGATTCATTTTAAACTTTGTAGAATTAAAGATTGTGAAATGCAAAGTTTTGCATTGCAAACATTTATATTAAGATCGTTTATTCTGTATAGTTCATCCAGAAATATGCCCATTTACTGTAGAAATGATTGACCATTTTAAAACCAATCTTGTCATCTCAGCTCTCTGTACATGGTTTATCACATCTACACAAAACTTTGAACATTGAGATCTTTGAACATTGAGATCTTTAAAGATGATTTTACAATTCATTGAATTTTTGTCGAGCCTACAACTTCTGTCAAAGAAAGCTCAACATAGTGATAGTGATCGGGCAGTGGCTTCAGCTAACTTTTTAAAAGCTTTATATTTTAGAAGGTGGAAGACCTGGATGCTGCATAGTGCCTACTATGTATATAGATGCCTTGTGTTACAATTTTCTGTCTTTCATATGTCCATAGTTTTTGATATCATTTTCATGGTTCAGTGACTTGTAAACAAAAAAATTGTAATGTTTATTTTTTTCTTATGAGTTATATAGAATCTGACACTATTTTTAGTATGTGTTTACCTGCAATGTCCGTCAGGCATTTTTCATTAGACATCCTCCTCATTTCATGGATCAGTGAACAATGTTAAGTTTTCATGGTCAAGTTCATACATCAGATACCATAAGCAAAATGTCTACAATATGTCCAACTGGCAGGTGTCATCTGACCTTTACCTTATTTTAATGGTTCAGTGGTCAAAATACATTTTTGAGTTTGGGTCTTTTTTCTAATTCTATATGCAATAGGTCATATATATTTGGTGTATGGAAATACTTTAATGATTTTTATACGACCGCAAAATTTGAATTTTTTTTCGTTGTATAATGCTATCACGTTCGCGTCGTCGTCGTCCAAATACTTTTAGTTTTCGCACTCTAACTTTAGTAAAAGTGAATAGAAATCTATGAAATTTTACCACAAGGTTAATGACCACAAAAGGAAGGTTGGGATTGATTTTGAGAGTTTTGGTCCCAACATTTTAGGAATAAGGGGCCAAAAAGGGCCCAATTAAGCATTTTCTTGGTTTTCGCAATATAACTTTAGTTTAAGTTAATAGAAATCTATGAAATTTTTACATATGGTTTATGAGCACAAAAGAAAGGTTGGGATTGAAATTGGGAGTTTTGGTTCCAACAGTTTAGGAACTAGGGGCCAAAAAGGGCCCAAATAAGCATTATTCTTGGTTTTCGCACCATAACTTTAGTTTAAGTAAATAGAAATCAATGAAATTTAAACACAATGTTTATGACCACAAAAGGAAGGTTGGTATTGATTTTGGGAGTTTAGGTCCTAATAGTTTAGGAATTAGGGGCCAAAAAGGGACCCAAATAAGCATTTTTCTTGGTTTTTGCACCATAACTTTAGTATAAGTAAATAGAAATCTATGAAATTTAAACACAAGGTTTATGACCATAAAAGGAAGGTTGGTATTGATTTTGGGCGTTTTGGTCCCAACAGTTTAGGAATAAGGGGCCCAAAGGGTCCAAAATTAAACTTTGTTTGATTTCATCAAAAATTGAATAATTGGGGTTCTTTGATATGCCGAATCTAACTGTGTATGTAGATTCTTCATTTTTGGTCCCGTTTTCAAATTGGTCTACATTTAAGTCCAAAGGGTCCAAAATTAAACTTAGTTTGATTTAAACAAAAATTGAATTCTTGGGGTTCTTTGATATGCTGAATCCAAACATGTACTTAGATTCTTGATTATGGGCCCAGTTTTCAAGTTGGTCCAAATCAGGATCTCAAATTATTATATTAAGTATTGTGCAATAGCAAGAAATTTTCAATTGCACAATACTCAGCAATAACAAGAAATCTTCAATTGCACACTATTGTGCAATAGCAAGAAATTTTCAATTGCGCAGTATTGCGCAATAGCAAGAAATTCTCAATTGCACAGTTTTGTGCAATAGCAAGTATTTTAAATTGCACAGTATTGCGCAATAGAAAGAAATATCTAATTGCACAATATTGTGCAAAAGCAAGAAATTTCAATTGGAGTTATCTTTCTTTGTCCAGAATAGTAGTTGAATCAACTTAAATCAATGTTTTATACAATATACAATGTATATTCACTTTTACTACCAACTAATAAATTAAAACAATCTTTACCATTCAGTGATAACAAGCACTTTTTTTTTTACATTTTGATATTTTATGATGTATTTTAATGAGTGAATATTGTTGCAAACTCCATTAGAAATTTGAATTGAGATCGGTTTTGGAATAAAGGATAGGGGGATGTGAAAAAAAAAAATTGGGGAGGGGGAGGGGGGTTCAATTTTTGTCATTTGAAATTTCATAAATATAAAGAAAATTTTTCAAACATTTTTTTGAGAGGATTAATATTTAACAGCATAGTGAATTGCTCAAAGGCAAAACAACAAAAAATTAAGTTCATTAGAACACATTCATCCTGTCAACTATTTAATCACAATCCAAATTTAGAGCTGAATCCAGCTTGAATGTTGTGTCCATACTTGCCCCAACCGTTCGGGGTTCAACTTCTGCGGTCGTATAAAGCTGCGCCCTGCATCTGGTTTGAGTTTTTATTTCCCTCTGTAGCACAGGGGCATTAACTTTTATCCTAGTCCGTCTGTCCCTTTCCTTGTGCCAAAATTGGTTTCTATTCTCTTAACTATTTTGCCTCAACCAAATGATAGTGTTAACTTATACCAATGCTTATTAACAAAAAAACACAGATCAAGTTTCAATTTGGGTAGCGTAAAGAAAAAATGTTGACTTTTGCGTTTTTATTCTCTTCAGTTTGTCTCGAGCAAACGATATGGAACTATACTTATTACCCCAAGACACAGATTAAGTACAAGTTTTGGTAGGGTCACTCCTACTAATGTTGAGTTATGGCTCTTTATAATCTTTTAGTCAAGCATCAAAGGTGTCACATGGACATAACCCTCATTATTTTCTGATACTATATGCCTAAAAAGAAAAAAGCACATTAATATTTAGCTCTGAGAAAAATTAAAAACAGAAATTCCCTTTTCAAGTGGCAAAATCAAAAGCTCAAATTCATTAAAAGAATGAATAACAAATATATATAAGAAGATGTGGTGTGAGTACCAATGAGACAACTCTCCATCCAAATAACAATTTATAAAAGTAAACCATTATAGGTCAATGTATGGCCTTCAACAGGGAGCCTTGGTTCACACCGAACAAAAAGCTATAAAGGGCCACAAAATTACTAGTGTTTAACCATTCAAACGGGAAAACCAACGGTCTAATCTATACGAAAAAAAAGAGAAACAAGAAACACATATAAATTACAAAATAAACCGACAAATATCATATTCCGGACCTGGTACAAGCACTTTCTTATGTAGAAAATGCTAGATCAACCTTGTATTATAGCTAGCCAAACCTCTCACTTTTATATGTCGCATCAAATTCCATAATATTGACAATGATTGGGAAAAAAAAAAAATAAGTAAAAAAAATAGGAATACAGCAGTCAACATTGTTTTACTTATAATCTAAGACTAAAACAAACAAATATGCAACAAAGAAGCACAAAAAGGCATACAGAAAAAGCACATTAGCAAAAATTAAAAGACAAGAATACACAAATTGACCATAGCACAATAACACAATGACAGGATATAAAAGGTCAGAGCCATCCATGGCGCATTAAGGCATGTAGGCCGTACTTTAACCTATAATGGTTTACTTCTTAAATTATTATTTGGATGGAGAGTTGTCTCATTGGCACTCACACCACATCTTCCTATATCTATGTTGACAAAGAATTATTTATAAGGGATGTAGTTATGATACTGTTGTAGGTCATTAAAGATGGCATATTTTGGCTGAAATATTGATTCACTCGGTCTTTGCATCGGAAATAAACACATTTATTCTCAAACTAGTTGCTGGCATAATACATGTTGTGTTCTCATATATTTTATGATGGTATGTTACTAAACCCTCAACGAGAGGGATTGTGCTTGATATTCATATGACGAAGACACAACATTTTAATCAGTAACTGCTAGTAGTCCTTTGTTAATTCTACAGTGCGTATTGCTGTGTGTTTGTTTTTATTCTACATTGGCTAGAAGTATATTGAGAGGGTTTAGATATCAAAAACATATTAAACCCCCACGAGTTTTCGCGACTGTCCCAAGTCAGAAGCCTCTTGTCTTTGTTAGTTTTGTACGATTTATTAATTAGTTTCTTTTATTTATTTCGGAGTTGAGTATAAAGTTCATTATCACTGAAGTAGTACACATTTTTGTTTACGGGCCAGATAAAGAACGCATACGGTTGCGGTATTTTTAGGTGTATTGAAGACCCATTCGGGCCTTCGTCTGTTTTACGCTCTTTGGTCGGGTTGTTGTCTCTTTGAAACATTACCTATTTTTATTTTCAACTTTGAACAGTACAAGGTATAGTCAAAAGACAAATAAAAAAATACATAACGAGTTATAAAGATGACAAACAACGTCAGTATCCAGAATCAATACTTGAAGTCTTGGACAATCGTGTATTATTTGTGCATTTGATACGGAATATTTATCAACAAGATATTAGTAACTTCCGATGAACTGTTTTAGAAAGAGGACTTTGACATAACCATGGTTCATCAACTTTCTGCTCAGACACTAGTGTCGTTTTATGAAGACTGAGTAGGAGCCGTAAGCTCTTGAAAACCGACTGAGTTGATTAATGTAAATCTCATTTGCAGGAGAGGTTTGTACATATCAACTAAGATGGGGGGAAAATTGATAATTTAAATTAACATCAGTTCATCTGAGATAACCACTTATGTCAAATTCGGGATATAAGTCTGATAATGAGACAGAGGAAGCCGTGTCTTTTGCTTCTTGCAAGTGGATAATTCGACCTCATTGATAGCGTAGTCAAGTGAACTTCAATTTAACCCCTTAACTAGAGATTGATAACTCATGTATTGTGTGTGTTGAGTTATTTAAAGGAAAAAAATGTCAACGAATGTCAATATTGGAAGTGAAACAAAAGTAAATCATTTGTTTGCCTGATTAAATCCACAAAACATCATTCTTATACAGGTAAAAAATAAAACCAACAGTAGTATACCGCTGTTCGAAATTCATACACTAAAACTGAGGGAGACACATCAAATATAAGAGGATAACGACACAACAGAAACACTTAAATGCAACACACTCAGATACGAACTATAATATAACAATGGCCACATTCCTGACTTGTTACAGGACATTTAAAGAAAAAATGGTGGGTTGAACCTGGTTTTATGGCTTTTATGGCAATGTTATATTTAACATTATAATGACCAAATTACTTGACATTACTACAATACAAATTAATGGGAGAACATACAGGACAGAGAAACACACAAATAAACAATGATTAATATATATTTAAAATCTTTAATATGAAATTAAACAAACATAGAAAAATACAATTGCACGAGTCCACTTTCTATATCTATCAATATCTATATTTATGTTTATATCGCTTATATGACCATCGGAGGTTTTAACTCGATGTCTTAGACTAAAATACACACTAACAGGACTACAATTTAAATAAATTGGAGAACACAATTGACAAAGAATCACACGAACAACAGCCAACAAAAGGCAACACGTTCAAAATTTTAATACGCCAGAAGTTCATTTTGTCCACACAAGACCTACTAGTGACGCCCAAATACAAAAGTTTGAAAGCCGAAACAAGTACAAAGTTGTGCCAAAAACGGCAAGGGTTTTCTGTTAGTTACCAGAACATTCCTATTATTTAGAATAATTATACTTTTGCAAACAGTAAATTTTATAAAATGACTATACAAAAGATTTACATGATAAAACTGAAGTATTAACTAATTACAGGAAACAACTGAAATACATTACATAACCAGACATTTGAAACACAAAAGTAGACACATCCGAGTAAGCTTAAACCTCAACGCCAAGTGACGTCATATTTGAAACTGTAAACAAATTACGAAAAAATGACGTCATTTGAGTTTGTAAAACAGATCATCAAAAAATGAAAAATGACGTCACATTAGAATGAATAAGATAGAATTAGGATTGATTTAAGATTACATATTTGAACTAAATACTTATATTGCATTAAATAACAAAGCACATTTCAACACTTATTAATAGCAAACTAAGGTAGCAATTAACTACTATATTATAAAGCCATGTCCGGTTTGTTTTGAATCTAACTTCAAACGTAAAATATCGTCCTGATTACATTGAACGAAATCAAATCTATTAAATGAAGGCGGTGATTAATTTTCTTTACCATAACACATAAATATAATAGAAAGACGTCAACGCATTTGACAAAATCCGATGAGAATGACAAATATTACATAAAACATTTAAACTAAATACATGAATTTGGGATAGACAAGTACCGTAACACGTCTTATAGTAATGTGAATTCACACTCAGCAAAACAGTCACAATCGGGAATAAGTCACGTTTGGTAATTAAAAGATTAGACGACAGAATGACAAACCACAATCTACCATGTGGTAAAAATGTCCTTAGCTAGTATGGTCAAAGACACATCGTATGGATCCACCAATTCGTGATGGTGTCCATAAAATTTACGGAGTGTCAATTTTAATCTGTCCTCCTCATAACTTTGTCGGAGCAGTTTCTGCGTAAGTTGCACACTACTGTATATGAAGTCCGTATAGTGTGAACAAGCACGAGAATAACGTATCAATTGTGATATGTAAACACCATACGAAGGGACAGAGGGTATGTTACTGATGAGAAATGGGATATTGATAATTGGGAAGTTGAAATCGTCCCGTTTATCATAGATTTTCATGTGAAGTCGTCCATCTACGTCAATATTGAGGAAAAGATCAAGGTATGAAGCAGTCTTTCTAGTATCAGTAGTATCCTTAATGTCAAGTTCACTGGGATATATGAGATGTAAGTATTGGCTGAAATATGGGTTATTCAATGATAGAAAATCATAGGCTAACAATCATAAATAGCGCTAAAGAAAAATTAGAAAAAAAATACACCGGGAACATAAATAACAACACGTATGGCAAATAGTGAGGGCGCAAGTTCCATACCAGGAAAGTCGCTGCCAAAAACATCAATATAATAATAAAATGTTATATGTTATGTTGCTGATTGCCTGGCACCTGCAAATTACGCAAAATATCATTCATATATATGTTAAACAATTATACAAGCTGAAATAGCAACCTTTTTGGCATTACATTCAGTAGTTTCACAATTAAATATTGGTGATGATGATGAAAAAAGCACAATTTACACAATATTTCTGAATCAATCCTTTGGCACTTGCAATTTTCATTCCTGATTGATAAATAACTTTCTTGTCTGAAATAAAGATACAAATTTCAATATGATGATTTAATATCTACACTTGTGTATTTTATAAAGCATTTTATAACTTTCGTGATTAAAACATTAATAATAAATTGTGTTTATCATTGGGTTGTGATAAGTTGTACTGAACAGGTCATATACAGAATACGCCACTTCCAGTAAGGACATCCTTATGCCTCATCATACGTTGGACGCATGAAATAATCCTTGGTTTTGCGTTGTCTTTTTTATATGTGGTTTTTTTGTATATAATTGTTAGTCCTTTTTTTCGATTTTCGTCTTTTGCTATATTACGCTATCAATTTCTCATTGATTTATCAATTTAAAAACTAATTTGGTACAACTGCCTCTGTTTTATTGTTTTGCCATAACAAGTCAATGTGCATGGTAGTTATTTTTTTAATATTCGTAGTGCTTCTTATATGATGTTTATTACTTCTTTGTTATAATAACTCAATCATATTTTTGATATGCCTTACCTGCAGATAAGCAGCTGTTTTCTCCTCACAATCGGCTATTGTCACACGTTGCGTCATACAATGGATTTACAAGAGACTGCGCCTTAGTACCTGCAAATTAAATAAACTAACAATAGGCATTTGCAGTAGCTTAGTACATACTGGAATTATTTCATATATCTGAAAAGAGACACACACTCCGGCGGAATACTTAAAAAATAACAAAAAGTTTGGTTCGTTACGATAAGTAGTTGAAAATCTATTAAAACAAAGGTCAACATAGAAAACAAAAAATGGCACTCTATAGAACAAAGACAAAATTAAATATAGACCATACCAAAATAACACAATACCGGAATTTATAAATACTGAACAACACCAAAAGGATAACAAAATTGGACTAAACAGTAATAGTTAATGTGTTTCCTCGATTCGAGTTTATTAATTTGATTTGCGTTTTCTCAATGATCGATGAGTTTTGAACAGCGGTATACTTCTGTTGCCTTCATTTGACAATTGTAATAGTATATCATGATTTCCATCTTAGTAACTCTAAAATATCAAACGTAATCGGTTACGCTAATTTCTGTGTAAACATATTTAAACCATTGTGAAGTTTTGCTTTGTCAAATGAAATGACTTGACTTGTATTTTTTTTCCGTTTATTTAGAGGACTATTTTATCTGATATAAAATAGTAATTAAAACACAATTGCCATGATAAAATGTTCAGTTTCCCACTCCGTTTTAACTGTTAATAAATTTTTGTTTACAGTTTGATACAAAACTAAGTAACAAATCATACTGGCACTCCCCTCCCAATGAGTCAAATAAATAAAAATCTAATCTGCTTTATTTACTTTGTAAGGGTGTAGGTACTGCAGCAAAAGACCACACAAAAATATCCTCGCCCCTTGCAGAGTCAACAATTTGGATAGTGAAACCCTCATGCTAATTGAGACCAAAAACAAAATTGGAGGTGCATAATATCATTACACACTGTAAAAAAGAATATTGCATCAAATTATGTTACATTTTTGAAGGAGAAGGGGATATCTGGGTTCTTAAAGTGAGCACATGATTTGCCAAAATATTCCGCGAAAATTATTCTATAGAAAAAAGGTTCACAAAAGCATTACTTAGTATATGGTTAAGATTTAATAAGTGGGTGGTTTTAGGAGAAGGTGTGGATAAAAAATGGCTACAAACTTAAAAAAAAAAACAATGGCAAATTCCGAGCTTAATCAGCAGTGCTTTAAGTAAGATTCCGACTAACGAGCAGATATGAGGTGCTAAATGGCATTATATATTTAAGATTATAAGAAAATCTCATAAAAATAGGTGTTAAGTAACTCATAAACTAATTTTAATGGAGAAAATATAAAGAAATGAGAGGTTCAAAAGTAATATGAGTTCATAACATAATATCAAACAATTCATGAGCAGTATTTGATACAAAGGGGGGACACAAGAATAATCGAACAAAGGAATTGATGGTCTTCAAGATCACTATGTTCCGACTGCTCCAGAGGGCAGGGTATGAAAATGCAAAAGATAGAATGAAGTGTAAAAAGGAAATTACAAAAAAGATACGTTTCAATGTTAATCTAATTGTTGTTTTAACTTACTTTCATCCTTAACATTAGATACTTGTTCATCCTTAACATGTAATGCTTCTTCATCCTTAACAGGTAATGCTTCTTCATCCTTAACATGTAATGCTTCTTCATCATTAAGATGTAATGCTTCTTCATCCTTAACTTGCAATGCTTCTTCATCCTTAACTTGCAATGCTTCTTCATCCTTAACATGTAATGCTTCTTCATCCTTATCATGTAATGCTTCTTCATCCTTAACATGTAATGCTTCTTCATCCTTAACATGTAATACTTCTTCATCCTTAACATGTAATGCTTCTTCATCCTTATCATGTAATGCTTCTTCATCCTTAACATGTAATGCTTCTTCATCCTTAACATGTAATACTTCTTCATCCTTAACATGTAAAACTTCTTCATCCTTAACATGTAATGCTTCTTCATCCTTAACATGTAATGCTTCTTTTTCGTTCATGTTCTCCTACAAAAGATTTTCAGCGACATATTATTTATTAAAAACCTAGAACTTTTTGTGAACAGACAACTTTTTACTACACACAGAATATGATATGGGAATCGATAAACATTAATGAGACAGCATTTGATTTTTAGCTCACCTGGCAAAAAGGGCTAAGTGAGCTTTTCCCATCACTTTGCGTCCGTCGTCCGTCGTCGTCCGGCGTCGTTAACTTTTACAAAAATCTTCTCCTCTGAAACTACTGGGCCAAATTATACCAAACTTGGCCACAAACATCATTGGGGTATCTTGTTTAAAAAATGTGTCCGGTGACCCGGCCAACCAACAAAGATGGCCGCCATGGCTAAAAATAGAACATAGGGGTAAAATGCAGCTTTTGGATTATAACTCAAAAACAAAAGCATTTAGAGCAAATCTGACAGGGATGAAATTGTTTTTCAGGTCATGATCTATCTGCCCATAAATTTCAGATGAATCGGGCAACCTGTTGTTGTGTTGCTGCCCCTAAATTGGTAATTTTAAGGAAATTTTACTGTTTTTGGTTATTATCTTGAATATTTTTATAGATAGAGATATACTGAAATCCGCAAAAATGTTCATCAAAGTAAGATTTACAAATAAGTCAACAGGATCAAAATGGTCAGTTGACCCCTTTGGAAGTTATTGCCCTTTATAGTC
This sequence comes from Mytilus trossulus, assembly GCF_036588685.1. Classification (NCBI taxonomy): domain Eukaryota; kingdom Metazoa; phylum Mollusca; class Bivalvia; order Mytilida; family Mytilidae; genus Mytilus; species Mytilus trossulus. Next base: position 98,188,008 of record NC_086373.1, read on the forward strand.
AATTTTTAACCATTTTTCATAAATCTTAGTAATCTGTTACAAAAATCTTCTCCTCTAAAACTACTGGGCCAAATTTAACCAAACATTGTCAAAATCATTATTTGGGTTTCCAGTTTAAAAATTGTGTCCGGTGACCCGGACAATCAACCATGATGGCCACCATGGCTTAAAATAGAACATAGGGGTAAAATGCAGTTTTAGGCTTATAACTCAAAAACCAAAGCATTTAGAGCAAATATGACATGAAGTTAAATGGTTAATCAGGTCAAGATCTATCGTTCCCTGAAATTTTCAGATGAATCAGACAACCCATTGTTAGGTTGCTGCCTCTGAATTGGTTATTTTAATGAAATTTTGCTGTTTTTGGCTATTATCATGAATATTATTTTAGATAGAGATAAACTGTAAACAGCAAAAAATATTCAGCAAAGTAAGATTTACAAATACGTCAACATGACTGAAATGGTCAGTTGACCCCTTTAGGAGTTGTTACCCTTTATAGTCAACTTTTCACAATTTTCCGTAAATCTTAGTTATCTTTTAAAAAATTCTTCTTCTCTAATACTACTGGGCCAAATTATTCCAAACTTAACCATCATCATCATTGGGTTATCTATTTTTAAATTGTGTCCGGTGAACCAGCAAACTAACCAAGATGGCGGCCATGGCTAAAAATAGATAATAGGGGCAAAATGCAGTTTATGGCTTATAACTCAAAAACCAAAGCATTTAGAGAAAATCTGACAAAGGGTTAATTTGTTTATCAGGTCAAGATCTATCTGCCCTTAAAATATCAGATGAATCAAACAACCAGTTGTTGGGTTGCTGCCTCTAAATTGGTAATTTTAATGAAATTTTGCTATTTTTGGTTATTTTCTTGAATAATATTATAGGTAGAGATAAGCAGTAAACAGCAATAATGTTTAGCAAAGTAAGATTTACAAATAAGTCAAACGACCGATATGGTCAATTTACCCCTTTAGGAGTTATAGCCCTTTATAGTAAATTTTTTACATTTTTCATAAATTTTTGTAGATTTTCAGAAAATATTTTCCACTGTAATTACTGGGCCAAGTTCATTATGGATAGAGATAATTGTAGCAACAAGAATGTTCAGTAAAGTAAGATCTTCAAAAACATTACCATCATCAAAATATAATTTTATTATTAATTTATCTGTGTCCATTGTTTAATATGCACATAGACCAAGGTGAGCGACACAGGCTCTTGAGAGTCTCTAGATTTAATCAACTTATAGACGACATTTTTAATTTTAGTTTCTTGTGTTTAATTCGGAGTTTAGTATGACGTCCATTATCACTGTACTATTATGCATATTGTAAGGGGCCAGCTGAAGGACACCTACGAGTGCGGGAATTCTCGCTACATTGAAGACCCATTGGTTGCCTTCGGCTGTTGTCTGCTCTATGGTCGGGTGGTTGTCGCTTTGACATATTCACCATTTCCTTTCTCAATTTTATGAACAGTCTTCAACAATAGACAAATGACGATACAATATAACAAGCTAAAATATCTAACACAAACAAATAACGATCTGATTTATTTTTATATGTTAGGTTGCACTATTTCTTTTAGATGTAAAGTCTTGATCCCTAGAATTCCAAAATATACATATAAGCATATAAAAGACAAGTACAATAATGGTACAAACAAAAATAATAATAATTATTATCAAAGGTACCAGGATTATAATTTTATAAATGACGCCGTGACGAATTATGATTTAGGTAGATTCTGATATCAAAGTTTACTGAATATGAAATTTTTGTGTTTTTCGAGGAAGAAATCTTTTAGTAAAATATACAAAAAATAAATTTGTTTGAATAATTTTGAAAAAAAAAGTATATGCCTTAATCTTTTTAGCTAATTGAAGTTATTTCGAAAGTGAAATAAAGACATGTTTAATCAATCATATTTTTGTTTGCTGAACTAGAAAAGCTATTTAAATATCAATAGGCCAACCTCATTGTACATGCCCATTTAACTTCAGCCTCACTTAACCCTATAACTCGGTTGTAATATTCTTACTTTTCAGTAAATAGCTTATACACACTTATTTTGAGAACACATACACTATGTAAATGATACATATCTAGGAGAGTGATAGAGTATATTGTTACTTTTAGAAAACATTGTCAACTGAGGCGAAGTCAAGGTTGACAATATTTTTCGAGGGGTACCAATCTGCTCTATCACCCTCTCACTCAGCTATGTGTTATTTAATTCATTATACTAAATGTCCTATCATTATCGTCTATTGAATTGGACATCGACGTCACGTACATAATAACATTACAGATATTAGGAAAATTATTAGAAGTGAGGCAAGAAGTTTTTTTTTATTTTGACATTCTTTGAAAAAGTTCTGAGTCAAAACGTAGAACTTGAGCATTGGAATTAATTCCTTGATGTAAATTCAATCAATGACCTTTAAATATTCATTCAAGAAATTTTTCTCCCACTCAGGTTTGGGATAGACACTCAGGTATGGGATAGAGTAAATTATTTCCCTCATATTAGCCAATCATAATCTGTCATTTTAATGTGGAGTATAATAAATCGTATTATGACATAAAAGCGTTTTTTTTGGTGGAAGGTAGTTCATTATTCATGTTATCATGGTTAATTATATGTGAAAAGTGGGAATAAAAGGAGTAATAAGTTGATGAGAGAAACATAAAAAAAAACTATATACTTAACTCTTTAAAGAATGGATGGTCATTTGAATATCAACATGGAAAAACCTAAAGAAACCAACATAACAGACAATGAAAATGCTTCCTACAGCTAACAGCTAGTTCACCAAAATGTTCACTGATTGGACTTACATCATAACAAAAAGTGAACTATTAAAGATCATTTAAGGAAAAAATTTGAATCACAGGACCTCTGAAAAAATATTCCTCGAAGCAAGAATATAAAAAAGTAAAAATGTAACTGCAACCTGAATAATGATATTTATTGTTTAAAGTACTCTTATTGTAGTAAACTGTGCTTTTTGTTTACATATTGTTCTCATAAGTCAGTTCCAGTGACAAAACCAAACGACAATTGAGGATCTTATAAACACTCATTGTTATTAATTCTAAATAACATGTAGCTGTCAATACGAACTAATGCAACAAACCTGTACAAAAGCACGTGTCTCCTCCCGTCCGACTGATGTCGCACGGTGTACTGGATTTGCTACAGCTGCCACCCCGGATGTACCTGCTTAATACACAAAATTGATATAAGAATATGTGGTACGAGTACCACCGAGACAGCTATCCATCCAAGTAAAAAATTGTAAAAGTAAACAATAATAGGTCATAGTACGATCTTCAACACGGAGCCTTGGCTCACACCGAACAAGCTATAAAGAGCCCCTAAAAATGACTCGTTTAAAACCATTCAAACGGGAAAACCAACGGTCTATTCTATATAAGAAAAAAACGAAAAACGAGAAACACTTATGAACAACATCAACACACGGCAATTAACTACAGAACATCAGGTTGTTGCATGTTTGTCTTGTTCAGAACAAGTTTTAAAAGATCAGTAGAAAATATTGTTTTTCAGCTATATAAAAATGATCAAATATATAGCGTACCTTTACGCTTTATTTAACTGCTTATCCTGTATTCCAACACAAAAAGAACAAAAAATCTTTACATATGGATATCTACTTCTTCAAAAGTACAGCCATGCTAGTAAAGTTTTATTATTGAATATATTAAGTCCCTTAATTATCTTTTATTCAAAAAGACAGACAATCTTGCCCCATTTACTGTATTTTCTTTTCAGAATATTTACTCAGTCATGAAAAAATATATATGTTAATTGCAAAATCAATGAATGACTGTTAATTAATGGAAATCTTACTTTCAGACAAAACGTTTGATGTTCCAGATCTCTTTTCTTTCTTCTACAAAATTTATGACAAATTCAAAATATTGATGCATCATTTACAAAGAAAAAAATTGTTTGACAGTTTCAAACACATTTTTGATTTTACAAACTTATCTAACATTCATGTATATTGATAATGTTCTTTTCATTAACAATCGGAACATTTCTGGTTGGGTTCAATTAATATGTTTCCCAACAGATACGCTTCCTCTGCCTCATTTTAGCCATGTTCCTCGAATTTGACATACGCGGTTATTTCAATACCAGCAGTTATGTAAAGCGAGAGGATTTTAATTTAGAAATTACTGACATCACCTGAGTATGGGATATACATTTCCCAGCTCATTTTGTATCCAAGAGCTTGCAGCTGCTACTCTTTATGAAATTTCATTAGTGTCTGAGCAAAAAGTTGATGAGCCAAGATTATGTCAACGGACGTTTTATCCTGTTTATAGAAACATCATTGTAAGACATCAATTCCTTGTTGATAACTATTCCGTATAACTTCACAAATAAAACATGATGGTCTTGGAGTATAGATTATAGGTAATGAAGTTTTCTATCCTTACATATTTTTAACCTGTACTGTTTATTCCATGTTTTTACCTATCAGGTCGGTCTGTTTGTTCGAGTGTTTTTTTTTTGTTCACACATCGTTGTCGATATAATGGAATTGTATGCGACTGTCAAACAAGTGAGAGGTTTAGCTAGCTTGAACCAGGTTTAATCCACTATCTTATACAGAAGAAATTTCCTGTACCAAATCAGTAATATGACAATTGTTATCCATTCGTTTGGTGTGTTTTAGCTTTGGATTTTGCCATTTGATAAGGGACTTTCCTTTTTGAATTTTCCTCGGAGTATTTTTGTGATTTTACTTTTTGATAATATACGTATGATGTGAATCGGTACCTATACATCGTGTTATTGTGCTATGACCATTTTTAAATTCTTGACTTTCATGTATGCATATATACATATTGTATATATGCCATTTTGTGTTTCTTTGTTACAAGTTATTTTGTGTTTACAGTTATTATATTACAATGTTGTCTGCTGTACCCTAATTTTTGATGTTTTACCTTTTATGTCTGTTTGTTATGCTCACACATTGTTTTCAATATAATGGAATTCAAAGCGACTGTCTTACAAGTGAGAATTTGAGCTAGCTATAAAACAAATTTTAATCTTCCATTTTCTTCATAAGGAAATGTCTGTTCATTGTCCTCAGTGTGACAGTTGTTTTCTATTCGTTAGATTTGATTGAACTTTAATTTTGCAACTTATAAAGTATTTTCCTGTTTAAAATACCTTGCGGGTAAGTTTTGTTGTTATTTTATTTTAAAATGAACATTACGCAATTGCAAAAAACATATTTTGAACACATTACCTTTTTAAAGATATTCCATGTGTTTGTACTTTCTGTCATTTTTGATGAAGTTAGTTCTCTCTCCTTTCTCATCCTTGAAACTCTTCTTTTCATAGATTTCTTCACCTAAATATTAAAAACAATTATTTTATCTCTCTTTAAAAATGTGATACAAATCACATGGACTGAATCAAGACTATTCCTTACCCCCGATCATTTTCTTTGGATTGGAAATTGAAATGCAGGATGCAAAATAAACGGCACTATTCCTGTTCTCAATTTTAAATCTGCAAAACTCTCCAACATTTGCTTTATATTTCTTTTGATATGAGCGTCACTGATGAGTCTTATGTATACGAAACGTGCGTCTGGCGTACAAAATTATAATCCTGGTACCTTTGGTAACTATTGTCACCAGCCCAGTAGTCAGCACTTCGGTGTAGACATGAATATCAATTATTTGGTCATTTTTTTTATAAGTTTCCTGTTTGCAAAAGTATGATTTTTTCGAAATACTAAGGACTTTCTTATCCCAAGCATATATTACCTTAGCTGTATTTGGCATAATTATTTGGAATGTTGGGACCTCAATGCTCTTCAACTTTGTTCTTGTTTGGCTTTATCAATATTTTGATCCGAGCGTCACTGATGAGTCTTATTTAGACGAAACGTGAGTCTGTCGTATTGAATTATAAGCCTGGTACCTTTGATAACTATTGTATTAAATATTGACTTTTTTGATATTGATGTTTTGATCATTTGTTTCTAATATACGTTTTCAAAGTTTACATAAACTTTGGACAAATGTGCACTCGCTAAACATGCGTCTACAGTTTGTCGTTCATCATTTGTTAGTACAAACGCTACATTTGTTTCTTACTTCAACCTTGAATTCAGCGAAATTATAAGAAAACATTGGAACAATCTGCAAAAAAACAAACAATGCAGTGAAATCTTCGCCCTAGTGCATATCATATCGTATAAACGTAACAAAAATAAAAAAAAAATTAACTTGCTCAATCAATGCAATACTTGGGTAAATTTTGAAAAGGGACCCATGCTTTAACAGTATAGGCAAAAATTCCCGAAACACTGTTAGTAATAATCTTAAATATAGGCAACAAACTTTCATACATATGAAATAGAAAGAAACGATGTAAGTCTTAATATTCATAACTATGTTTGTTGAAGGCACGGCATTTAATGCTTAACTGCTTAATACGTCGGTTTTCTAACAATATGTGCATGCATTATTTAACCTTCAAACAGGGTCAGTAAACACTGATTACACGAAGTATTTGTTTCTAATTTTGTAGCATTTAGCAAACGATAACAAAAGCCACACAACGCTTGCAAAATTTAGGTTAGAAAGAAATGCATTCTGAAAGTGCATTTCTTTTTAACCAAAGTTTGATAAACGCTTTATGCTTTTTTGTAAAATTTTGTTAAACGTTACAAAAGTATTAACAAGTGCATCGTTTAATCAGAATTTAACGACTTCAATTGTCAAAAACGCATGCACAAGTTGTTGTTATTTGAATTTATTACGCGGGGAAAATAACTTCCAAAAAATATGTTATAAACACAGAGGACATCGCTCTTCTATGCATATTTAATTATCATTTCATTTGCAGTTCTTCATCTTTATCAGTTAAATGTATGAAGATAGTGATGATAAAGCCTTTTTATTGAAAATAACAGCAATGAAAGAAAGGAGGGTAATACCTTAATTGGAGTAACTGGGAAAAATAAGTTTAGATAATTGATTTAATGTTAAAGTTAGAAAGAAATGCATTGTTTGTACTACCAAACGACGAACGACAAACTGCAGACGCATTTGAAGCGAGTGTATAGTTTGTCAGAGTTTATGCAAACGTTGTAAGCGTATGTTAGAAACAAATGATCTAAACGTGTCCTCCCTGAACTGTTTTTTTTGGTGTTATAAAAGAAATGCGATCACAATCTATCGAAATGCGCATCTTTTGTAGTGAAATTGTACCGTTGATGTCATTGACACGTTTTATCATTGGTATATTTGTAGGTTTATCATTCGACACAGAAGGTTTAAGTAGTTTAAGTTTAAATCCCGTAAATAGATAACGGCCAGACAGATTAAGGTGACAAACTGAAACTGATGGAATTACATGAACTCCAAAATTAGCAAGACCGCGTGTCTCAATTAGATAAACACCTCTTTCCATGCAAATTTATAAAAGAGGGACGAAAGATACCAGAGGAACTGTCAAACTCATTAATCGAAAATAAACTAATAACGCCATGACTATTAGACAAACAGACAAATAATAGTACACGTGACACAACATAGAAATCTAACGAATAAACAACACGAACCCCACCAAAAACAAGCGGTGATCACAGGTGCCCCGAAAGGTTAAGCAGATCCTGCTCCATATGTGGCATCCGTCGTTTTGCTTAGGTGATAACAAATCCGGTAAATAGTCTAATTCGGTAGGTCACATTCATGAAAGGGAAGGGGATTGTAGTTACGACGTAAGGAACATATCTGATAACATTTGTGAAACGGTTATTCCACAACGGTCAACCAACTAATGATGGCGTCCGTAAAATTCACGAAGTGATGATTTCAACTCCACCATTTTGAACTCTTGATTTAATAACCTGCACAATGAGATCTTCCAAGTATAGAGATATATAAAGATCTATGACAGCGAGATCATATCGCTAAGGAGTTCATACACCGACAATTTGTCTGGGTCAAACAATACGTGAAAGTGACTGTCAAACGTCTGTAGTCTGTGATTTCAGTGGTTCAGTTTGAACAGTTTTCGTGTAAAAAGAATCATTCAAACGCCATTCGACAAAGCAGAGTGTATGTTACTGCTGAAAAAAATGGAAAGTTGACTATTTATTACATTTGTCATATATTCCAGTTTGGAGTCGTTAACCTGTGTCAATATAAAGGAAACGATGAAGATATGAAGAAGACCTTCTACCTTAGTTTCACTGTGATGTAAATCCTAACTAAAATGCGGTTTACTGAGTGACATAATGTCATTTTAATATCTCAATGTTAATTAAAAGAACTTTTTTTTGTCTTTGACAAGGATCAGTATCAATTCTGCTTCATAAGACTATAATAATATATTACCCATGTTATGATTACAAGTCGACCAATAGGGTTTCCCAACTAAAACTAATTCAAAACCGAGTCTGATGAAATATCATTCCATCAAAAACTTAAAGTACACAATTCGGTTGTTTTCTTTACAGAAATGAATTCTTGTAAAACTTACATTATGATTATATATTCCGTGCAGGATAAATATAAACAAACCCTAGAATAAAACAAAATGAATCTTAAGATAGAAGTAAAATATATAAAATATATAGAACATTTATGACAAAATAATAATATGCTGATTAAAAAAATAAAAAAACCGCTTAGCTACATGTACGTGAACATACAATAGAATATTTTTGACAAGATTACATAGAAATATGATGTTCTTGTTCCAAGCATAAAAACTACGCCGTATTTGGCACAACCTTTTTCAACTTTTGATCTTCAGTGCTGTACAACTTTGTCCTTTTTTTTCACTTTCGATCTTTTATATTTGGGCGTCACTGGTGAGTCTTGTGTTGACGAGGCGTGTTTTTGACGTATTGAATTATAAACCTAATTCGTTTTGTTATCTATTAAACATGTGTTTCTTTGTCTAATATGTTCTCCTATTCATTTGTATTGTAGTCCTGTAATATAATGTTGTCATTTCAATGTGATATTTGACTTTGCCATTAATGTGCGGGGTTTGGCATGCCACAAAACCAGGTTCAACCCACCATTTTTTATTCCCCTTTAAAAATGTCTTGTACCAAGTAAGGAAGATGGCCTTTGTTATATTATTGTTCGTTTCTGTGTGTGTTGAATTTTAATTTTGTGTCGTTTGTTTTCTCTTATTTTTGAGATATTAAGATAAGACGTGGCACGGTACTTGTTTATCCCAAATTCATGTAATTGGTTTAGATGTTATATGTGTTATTCTCATGGGATATTGTCTAATGCTTTGTCCGTTTCTGTGTGTATTGCGTTTCGATGTTGTTTCGTTGTTCTCCTCTTATATTCAATGCGTTTTCCTCGGTTTTAGTTTGTAACCCCGATTTTGTTTTTTGTCCATGGATTTATAAGTTTTGAACAGCGGTATACTCCTGTTGCCTTTATTCATTGCCCGCATTCCACACAATTACCACTGACTAATGGTCAGTAATTGTAGAGAGTTAACGTCAAATATCAGAAATGATCCGATTCGTGTGTACGAATGCGGAATTTTGAGATAAGAATGTGCAATCAAGCTTGTCTGATACAACCCTACAATAAAGTCATTCGAGAAAATTTTAATTCAAATTCAGTTGTTGTCATTTATTTTATATATTTTTCTGAATGCAGCAATTCAGTATTAACACACACTTGTTTTATTTAAAGATATTTGTATGATCCAATTTGATGTAAACATATCTATAATTTCTCCTTTCATGTTTTTCGAGGGAGAAAATATCATGTGTATTGAGTAAGTTATGATGGCATGCTATAGTTCTGAAAACGAAAATTAAATGATTTTAAAACTAATTAAGGATGTACATCTCTGAGGAGCGAAAAATGTCAACTATTGGTGAAGAAAAAAGCCTATGATGGTGCACTTTTTTTTTGCTTCGGCCCTTTGAAAGTACAAAATTTTGATGATTTTCTCATTTCTTTCCTATTTTTGTGAGAAAAAAATTACAGTTCCACAATTTGTTTTCCATACATCAATCAAGATGAAGTGATATAATTTGAATAACTAACAAAAACTATAGGAAGGAAGGTGTTAATATAAGAAAGTTTTATCATATTTTGATGCTTTTCGTGTCAAATTTACCATGTTGTCAATTTTGTAAAGTGGTGATTTTTCTCTGTTTTAAGAACAAAATGCATATCATTTCAACTTTTTTGTTATAAATGATTGAAAAAAAATATATTTAATAAATTTGAAAAGAAAAAAAATGATATGGGATGTACACATTTCTGATAAAATAATTTCTTGTGCCTATCACCCATTTTCTCAAAATTTGGGCTAAAAAGACTGACCTGGTAATAAAATTTGAAAAATTAATTACACAAAAGCTACTCATTGTAAATACAAAATACACATTTTTTTCCACAGAGTTTAGTTTAATTATAATTTTTTTTAAATTAATTCATTGACATTTTCCTCTTGTATCACAATGTTTTGGACATAATTCCAAAACGAGATTTCAAGGAGACTGAAACGACAGAAGAATACATCTTTAACGACTTATTTTAATTCATAATCAGCCAAGTCAACGATTTCAGCCAACCCTGTATTTTTGAAAGAATTTGTTTAAAATCATTGTGATGTTAAAAAACAATTAACACATGCATTTGGACGTAAGACAGGTTTAAAGTATACACTTGTCATCTACTCTTGTAAGTATGCACTTAAAAAAAATATCCCAACCTCCGTTAATACATATTTCAAACTACAATCGATATTCAAGTGAACAGGTGAATATCTTCATCATAAACTGTTTTTAAACATGACTTCTTTATATTTTTTTTATGAAATAAATGGAGCCGTCTTTTTATATGTATTATTGTATGCACCATCCAAAATTAGGTGCCCCTCTTTTACTAATTATGAAACATATGATATCACCAAAAAAAAATATTCGTTATGTCTTTCAACTCAATTTGACTAAGATGAATTATGACTCTGAATCTGATTAAGGAAGAGATACGTACCTGTAAAGAGTTGAATATTACAAATAGGTAGCTGAACACAACAGTACTCTTATGGAATGAAAACATACCAAACAACCATGTTAGACCAAACACAGGTGATAAGATGGCAATACTTCGGACTCCAGATCTACAATAATCTCTCTAATTAAACATTATTTACTATTGTTTTAATATTGTTAACTAAATTTTATACTGTTTTCAATGCTGCTTTTTAAACAAGATTCAGTGATATGTATTGTACTAGATTTAGAAAGAAAAAAAAAATGTTTATCATTTTTTTCACTAAGATTTAATTTAAAAGTCTAAAAGTGCACATCAGAGTAAAATAACAAATAAGTATTATAATTTTTATTTTGCTTGTTTAGAAAATAGAAATAAAGGTAATATCATAATAAAATAAAATTATATAGGAACATATTGCGGGTTGGCAAATATAACGTTACGAACGTCAAATCTATGGTAGCTTTTTGTTTTCTCCTAATCTATGGCAGATTTATGAATGACGTAATTTACGGGGAAAAAAGTAAAATATAACGTCACAATTAAATAACGTCATATATAAGTCGTCGCCGACTTCAGCAAGTCATGTGTTTAAAAATTTCCCTCTAGAACAAGTTTTCGATAATTTAAAGAAAGATGTGATCTTTTATCTATAGGACGGATAATAATTATTTGATATACCGTCCGGATCCCGCGATGAAGAAAGGCACTACTGTTTTGGTAGTGGATATTTTGGGAATGGAGTTATAATAAATATTTTAGCGTCTACGGCTAGCTAAGTATTTGAAGTGAGAAAATGAAATTACAGGATACCACCAATTTGACTCAAATCGACACCAGTTAAAAAAGATTAATTAACGCTAAAATAGATATTACATGAAAAGTCAAACTGTTTCATTTTTTTTTAAACTGCTTTCTTGTTTGTTAATTGTTTTTTTTTCTAGTTGTTTTAATAAATGGATTAAACTGGTACAATGCACAGATTAAGAAATGCTTATTTTTCCAGGAAAGATAATTTTAATCCTAATTTCGGTATTATGGTATATCACTTTTACACTTTTTATGTTTGACATCACGATTTGGTTGACCATTACCACAGTGTAGATACTATTCTGTACGCTATCCGGAAGTCGCGATTTTCGAAGCGAGAACTTTTTTGATCACATTTTAAATTTGTTGGATATACTATATTAAACGGTAAGATGTTCATCTGTACATTGCTTAATGATTAATTCAGCTGACATCGATATTCACAAATGGTTTTATGATTAAATTTAGCACATTCATTATTCGTATCTTTGCCTTAATCAAGAGATTTTCAAGTGCATCACTAAGGAAAATCAGTCGATGAACCTAAAAACAATCTTTTTGCACCCTTACTATACAAATTAACGTAAAAGCAAGACTTAATTAACTAAATAAAGTATATTTTAAGAGGTGGTAATAGTTTCAGCAAGATCTTTGAAGCCTGAAATAAGAAAATTACACTTATTCGAATTTCTCACTGTACGATCAGTCTCGCTTGTATATTTTGAAACTGTATGATCAGTCTTTATTTTACTGTATTCTAGTGGTGATTTCAAAGTTATTAATGATACATTAGAAGATGGCATTTTTCTTAATAACACAAATATATTTTAATAAATTCTCATCCTGAAAACTTATCAAACATGTTTTAGCTTGATAGGGTGTACTCGACTCCTACATTAAGTATAAGGATGTTTGAATGTTGCTGAAATAAGAGGAAGGTTTGTTTGTTTATATAAGTTTCAGAAGTGTCCTCCGTTATACTTAAAATTGTACAAACACACAGATTTAATTATTATATAAAAAGGCATGTATTTACAAACATTCGAGGCCGTACTGTAGCCTATAATTGATCACAGTTCCTTCACTTTGTTTTTGATGTAGATCTGTCTCTTTCACACTCAATTGTAAACCACTTTGTAAAACGGTGGTTTATGGTGATAACCAAGTCCTTCTTTCCGTTCGTCCATTGGACCGGTACAACATGTTTCGCCGGTTTTGTAAGCGCATCTCCTCATAAATCACTTAATATACATTGGGGTTTTCAGACATTTTTAAATGGAGAGGGGGTCCAATCCAGGAGAAAGGAGGATTCCAAATATATGTTCCCATACAAATGCATTGAAAGTTAAAAAAGAGTTTCAAACCGCCGGATCCCAATTTTCTTGAATCCGTCACTGGTATAACTATTACTTATTTTTTTCTCGGATTCCGTATCATAAATGATAATACAAAAAAGAAGAGGCGGTATGATTGCCAATGAGACAACAGTCCACAAGAGACCAAAATGACACAGACATTAACAAATATAGGTCCCCGTACGGCCTTCAACAATGAGCAAAGCCAATATCACAAAGTCAGCTATAAAAGGCCCCGAAATGACAATGTAAAACAATTCAAACGAGAAATGTAACGGCCTTATTTATATAAAAAAAGGAATGTATTTCGAATTTTATTAAAAATCTGTTATGGAGTTTCTTTATATAAGATACGGACTTGAACATTGCATTATATGGGTCACCCATCAGGTATTTCCAACCGTGACCTCCAAAACCAACTTTTCTAAAATAGCTCCATTTTTAATCAATTAATGTATTATGGACCCTCTATTTCAAATTTTTGGTAAAAACATTTTTATGTTTCTATATCTCAAATACGAACTTTGTCATAACCGTATAATGGGTGTACCTATTATATATCCACAACTTCCTTTATGCACTTGTCGTAACTTAATGACTCTTTTTCAGATTCCTTATCATTTAATTCAATTGTGCATCTCCTATTTTGATTTTTCGAAAATTCGGCAGTTTTCTATTTCTATGATAAAGACTTTTCCACTACCTTATTGGTCGGTACCCATTTACTATACGCAACTTTCAAAAACTTACCATATATTAATAAAACTTCCTCATATTCGTTATTAAATGATGCCGCTGTGCACCTTTAATTTAATTGTTTGGTGGTTTATTTTTTTCCAAAACATGGACTATAGAAGTTAATTCTTTCCTCAATACCTTAAGTTTTTAAACAAAGCTTTCTCTATTTTTTTTTTGTCATTTTAAAAGAGACAAGCTTGATGTATGTTATCACCAATTGGTCAACGGCAGACGGTAAATAGTCTTTAAAATGTTAGATCTATAGTTAAACAGATAACTGCAACGACACACTAATACAAAGTCCACAAGCGAATCATGTATTGCTTTTTAGGCATTTGATTTCAAATAAGACTGACGGAACAAAAATATAATTATTTTGCCGTCTTCAAAAATCATCAGAAATATATTTGAATTGTCTGATGAAAGAAATTACACGTTATAGATCCATGGACACAATCATAATATCACATAGACACGTATATACCTTCAAATTTGATTTGCCGTTGTTTTTTTTCTTCAAAATCACGACTGGTCATACAGACAAAAAATCTGAAATCGCTTCTAGAATACAGTCAGTTTTAGACTGATCGTACAGTAATTTATTTTGGGATCCTCAAGGAAAGCATATTTTTTATTTGAAATACGAACATTCTACTTAAATACTGTGAGAATATTGAAACAGTATATATTTAACTGTAAACTGATGCAAATATTTGCAATAAAAGATTATTTGCTTTGTACTACGAGAGCAAAATTGTCCATCGATTTCACTTTATGAAGTTGGTCTGATGCACACGTATATTTTATATTCTACTGCATGTTTTTGTTACAGTTACTCATATTTATGATGCTTTACATACATTTAATATGTGCAAAGCACTTTATAGATATAGGAGTAAACAAATGATGAGAAAAAGCACCAAAACAAAACCGTTCTGTTTGCCAGTTTGAAATCCTCGCTTCGAAAATCGCGACTTCCGGATAGCGTACAGAATAGTATCTACACTGTGATTATGGCATTTTTATTTCACAAATGATTTAGACATGCTCCTATTTCCGTACATGACAACTTATTTTAGACAGGTGATCTTATATAAACTGTCTTGTTCTACATTTGCACAAAATCTGCCATAGATTTGGAAACAACAAAAATCCGCCATATATTTGGAAATTACAAAACTTGCCATACCTTAGAATTGTAAAAAATCTACCATAGATTTGGGATGGCATGACGTCACATTTACCATAGATTAGGAATCTGCCATAGATTTGAAATCTACAGATATATACTGAATTTTTCTTTCAAATGAAAACATTGTTATAGTTTTTTTTTAAATTTATCAACAACATCAATTGCATCTGTTCAATTGACTTTATTGAAATATTAGGTCAGTAACATTTAATAAAATTGAGAATGGAAATGGGGAATGTGTCAAAGAGACACAACCCGACCATAGAAAAAAAAACAACAGCAAAAGGTCACTAACAGGTCTTCAATGTAGCAAGAAGTTCATGCACCCGGAGGCGTCCTTCAGCTGGCCCCTAAACAAATATATACTAGTTTAGTGATAATGAACCTACATTAGTTTTTCCTTTTTTGATTTGCTCATTGTGACTCGTGTCGAAAACAGTTTCCTCATTACCAATCCAGTAATTACAAAATTAGACTGAAATGATAAACAATTAACGATTAAATAAACTCATCATAGATACCAGGATTTAAATTTGTATATACGCCAGACCAGCATTTTGATATTGCTAAAATAGTCAGTAATACACATATCCTAAAGAAGTAGTCCATAACTATGACGACAGGTATTTCCGCTGACACGTGCAGTCTACTAGCACTAACGTTTTAAGATACCAAATTATAGTTAATGTCCCATGTGCGTTTATAAAATCAATTCCTCATCAATAGTGCTCTGAATCAAGATGTTGGAAATCCAAAGTTAAAACGTTATTATAAAAAGACACCAGAAAGGATAGCTATTCAGTTGTCATGTATACTGGTTTTCCAAGACAACTTAAATGCTCCCTTTTCTTCGTATGTTCAACTTTCCTTTCGATGTAAAGTATGTTTAAAATTTTGTTGTCATAACTTAAATTTCGTGTTTTCCGTTGCAATCTCTTATCAAACGTTCTATAAAAGAAATATCATTGCAAGACTTTATCTAATTTATGATACTTACTAAAATGACAAGTAAGCATGGCACAAAGAAAGCATATATCAGTCCATTTTCTCTTGACAACCAACAGCTGTTAAATAAAGACATACCATTGGACAGTTAGATTAAGACCAAGCAAGAAAAAGAATTTAGAAAGTCGTAATCTTGACGAAACATAACATATCTCTATGAAAATATTGTGTTGGGATAAAATTGTGTTTGATAATTGGGATTTAATTGTGAACGGGGCTGTTGCATAACAACTAAACTTAAATGAGCTAAAATACATGAAAGTGTTGAAGCTGTCAACGTACAATTTGTTTGTTCCATATCCTTCTAACTTGGTGACACTTGCAGATATAAGAACTATACCAAAAGGGATACCTATAATAAAAGAATATAATTTGTGTAAGTACGGTTATTCATTGTTCCAAAATATCTGTTATAATAAAGAGCTTTAACTTTAAGTGTTCTGACATGAGAACCCTTTCAATGAATTCATCCGAATGATGTCTGCTTGTGTTTTTTTAATAAAGACTTAACATGTATATGTTTTCAGTTTCCATCCTTTTCCTAAAACATGGCTCCCAATCCCACTTGGCCATTCAACGTCAATGCACGACCAAACATGTTTCATTGTTGTAGCAGTATTTGTCAAGGTCAAGGCACTTGCCGCAGGTGGCGGGAACTGATATTTGAAATTAAGTTATAACATCAAATAGCTTGCTTGTATTGTGTCACATGTTATACGTGTTAGATTTTTTCCAGAGAATTGTGCGTTTAATAATTGGTTTTGATATAATAAAGTTACAAAAAATCAAATAAAAAGCAATGATAGCTTAATTGCAAACAAAAAATGTTGTATATAAACCTAGCATGTATAAATTCTTCATCTTCTACAATAGTATAAACAGTATAAACAGTATAGATACCAAATATCAAAGGAATTAGAATTCTGTTGATGGATCTCCGCTGTGGGAACACCGCCACAACTGATACTGCATGAATTATCCCTTCTGCTAACATTGTAAACAAAACAATCAGGAAAAGAAAATGAAGAATCAAGGCAACAGCAGTACATGCATCCTATAAAAATCAAGAAAAATAAAAAAATGATTTGATATCATAAAGCATACTTTTTACGAAATTTTACAGTAAAGTGATATGAAAAATTATTGATAGAAACTAAAGGCGCAAGTGCAATTGCCAATGTAATTTTAAAGAGCAAAATAGCGATCAGCAGATTATCGTTGGTCATCCCAACTCAAGTGAGAAAATGAATCTCGTTGAGGGGACCAACGATAATCTATAATTATATGACGAGTTTGATAATAGGTCATCCAGTTTTCAATATTTAACAGAGAAAAGGATACTAAAACATTTCAAAAGAAATCTTGATGGTACGTCCTCAAAGTAAACAAATTACTACTACATGAGACATACATTGTTCTTTAGGAATCAAGTAATATTAAACCTAACTCTTACTACATTTTTTTTTCAAAATATGTCAAAACCAGGTTTTACAATTAAATAGGACGTATGATGTAAAAACGATAATATACAATGATTGTTATAGATAAATATTAACTTTAATAGTATCATGGATGTGATTCCAATAAGATGGCTTATGCATTATGGTTCCAAAAATATCTTCACAAGGTTTGTTAGACAACAAGAGTTAGAGAAGTCTGATAGAAAAATATTTAAACTTGAAAAGCCTATATCGTCTATTAGTTTGACAAGAGGGAGAATGTGTACATAATGTTTTTTTAGTTCTGATGCTTTCCTTATTGAAAATAAATGTTATTTATGCTTTTCACTATAAGTTTTTGTAAACAGTGAAACATTCTGATATAATTTACGGATTTCCTGATATTCTTTTCAAAAGGTTTTGACTTTTTTTTTTATTGAAATGTCTTTTGTAGAAGAAATGCGTGTCTTGTTTTCTAAATGTTAGTCATAGTATCAAATTGAATGAAGGGTTTATTTACCTTATTGTCAGTTTTGTTTATTCCAGCTAAAAATGCGATATAGGCCAATATCAATGTAAAACACATTAACATTAATATCACAGATTTATCAGATGAAAGATTCCTGCAAAATAAAGAAAAAAGAAATAAAAACATTTTTTTTAATCCGTTGAAAAAAATAAAACATGGCATCATTTATAGATTGTTTCGTGGTTTGTTTTTCGAATGTTTTTAGATGCACGCATAGAGTTATATGAGTTGTTAACTTTTAGCTATGTCGTTTGCAATTTCACATCAATTTATGAGAAATGATTATACCCTTGAAATATTCCACCTCTCTTATGAAATAGTCTGTTGTTGAAAATCATGTTTCTAAAAGCGAGACAAGATAACATCAAATGTCATAAGTCAATCTTAAAATGATAATGCCATGGGAAAAAAAGAAAAATTACCGATAAATAAAATTGAGAATGGAAATGGGGAATGTGTCAAAGAGACAACAACTCGACCAAATAAAAAAACAACAGCAGAAGGTCACCAACAGGTCTTCAATGTAGCGAGAAACTCCCGCACCTATACTTCAGTATTCGAAACACAGATACCATATACAAAATTCATTTTTTTTTTACTGCAGTGCTTTATAAAACTCTTCTACACTTCACATGCAATCAGCAATGGTGAAGGACACAATGATAAAAGGTTTTCATCAAAAAGTAATCTTACAAATTTGCAATCAGTTGATTCTTTTAAAAGTACTTTAACTATTTTGTTTGTAAGTGCAATATTCCCTTTTCTAATGAGAGGGAAATAATTATAAGTCTCCCACTCTGTCTCGCAATAAAAGTGACCTGCATTTGTAACATTTTCCAAAAATATTTATATCAATTGGGTTTCATTTCCCTTTTGTCAATTTGAAAACTATAATACTATAACAACTATATAAAAAGATTTCTACTCACTTCCATTCTAAACTGTATACCACTATTGTGATGAATAAACATATCAATGATATGATACAGCCAACCAAAGACATTGTCGACATTATTTGGTGATGTTCGTCTGTCTGTTAATGAAAAAATCAGAAAAAAAGTTAAAAAAAGAAAGAAAAAAAATGAATATACAAATTAATGAAATTAAAATTAACAGTGTTTGATGATGACGGTCAGACAGGAATTTAAACCCATTGCGTTACACTTAGTCACGCGCATTCTGAAGTAACAGAAAACAGGTAATAGGTGTGAGAAAGATCAAAGAAGTGCGTTCATGTTTCAAGTCATCCCTATCGGGATGTAGACCAGAAATCAAATCAGTCTGTTCAAAAGTGGTGTAATGTATCGATGAGTTCAAACTAGCAGAAAACAAAATGTTTGTGTCTGACAGATACAAAAATTAAACAAACGCTAATGTTACAGTTCTAAATTTTTAAGCCGTTCTTTTCTTTGGTATTTGAAAAAATTGTGATGACAAACATACTGCAATATAGCCCTACTTAATAAGTCGGAGTATAGAAATATAAACTTAAATGGTTTAATTTTTGAATTGTTGTTTGGATGGAGAGTTGTCTCATTGGCACTCACACCACATCTTCCTATATCTATTAAAAACAAAGAAATATTTCAAGTTAATGCAGTACTTAATTCTTATAACAATATTTTACATAATATAATTATAATCTATTTACTATATCTTCCAAGCTTAGTATAACTGCAAAGTTTGTCAAATGATTACATCTGCATTCAGTAATGCTGTCATTCATATAGGCAGTTTCACATCCATCTGTAGCCCAGTTACCACCATTCCTGGAATGTATTTATATGTAGTGACTCTTATATTGGCCTCTATGGAGATTAGTTGACGATATCTTTAAAAAAAAATGGGCTCAAAACTGTTGTATGTCATTCTTTTGATATGTTTGAGCTTTTGATTTTGCCATTTGCCGAGGGATTTTCAGTTTTGAATTTTCCTTTAAGTTCTGTGCTTGTGTTATTAGTTTTTGTAAGCAAAACATAGTCAAATATATATTCATTTACCCATCTACAAGTATAAATTATGTTTACTTATTATGTAGGATTTGATTAATGGATTATTATTTTGTGTACAAATGAACATTGTTTATATGATGCTGACCATGTCTATAGAATATGAGTGCTATCTTCTAAATAAGCATAGCCTCATTGTTTTATGTTTAATACATATGTAGTTTCGGGTGAACTCCGATGTTTTTCAAAGCATTAATATCTCTTAACTGACTTTAATCAAGTGTAGAAATGTCAAGTTTCTTTATGTGCCATTTGAAAAAAACCACAACCAAAAACATTTACTTCATGACATTTATAGTACTTACGGTAGATCAAAATTCCAAAAAGAACAATGCTTCTTTGTGAGGTTTGACTACAAGACGAATAAAATTAATTTTAAATTAATACTTAGAATTAACAAGAGTAGTAAAGTCACATCTTACAATTTATGATATTCCATCAGGAACACATTCTATAATGGTATAACGAGAAAAACACTAAAGGCGTAACAAAGGAGAAGGGTCAACAAATAAACTCATCATAGATACCAGGAATAAAATTTAATATTTACGCCAGACGCGCGTTTCTTCTACAAAAGACTCATCAGTGACGCTCGAAAAATTCCAAGTTTTACATTGGTCCCTATTCATAGCCATAATTTCAAAGTGCATGTTAATGTTGATATCACTTATAAACATAGTTAAACAGTGACTAGGAAAAAAGATTCTATTTTTGTTTTCATATCTGTAGTCTTAATATGACGTTATAAATATTAAGGATTTCAAGGTCTCACAAAATAATTGAAAACAGGTAGTTTTCATTATTTTTCAGGACCATAAACATTTACTGGATATGTTGACAAGCCAAATCTTTATCCCTTTGATACTTTGTAAACAAATGAAATCTGAATTCCAAACCCTGCAGTCTATTCTTCAAAGGAATAGATTTATTTGCAATCCAGAGAATTCTGCCAAAAGGAAGCAACAGATACCAAATGGACATTCAAACTCATAAGTCGAAAAGAAACTAACAACGCCACGACTAAAAAAAAGAAAAAGACCAACAAACCAACAACAGTACACACAGCACAATATATAAAACAAAAAACTGAGCAACCCGAACCGGACCCAAAAAAATGGGGTTTGGAAATTTACGCTTTATCTAAACAGTAAGACTTCACCAAATGCATAAACCATCGATCATGATAATAAAAGAGGGACAAAAGATACCAAAGGGACAGTCAAACTAAAATAAATCGAAATTAAACTGACAACGCAATGGCTTATAATTAAAAAATCAAACAATAGTACACATGAAACAACATAGAAAACTAAAGAATAAACAACACGAACCCTACAAAAAACTAGGAGTGATCTCAGATCTTGCTCCACGTGTGGCACCCGTCGTGTTGCTTATGTGATAACAAATCCGGTAAATAGTCTAATTCGGTAGGTCTCATTCAGGAAAGGGAAGGGGATTGTAGTTACGACGTAAGGAACATATCAAATATCATTTGTGAAACGGTTATTCTATAACGGTCAACCAACTCGTGATGGCGTCCGTAAAATTTACGAAAGGATGATTTCAATTTCACCATTTGGAACTCTTGGTTTAATAGCTTAAACTATTGTGAGCAGTAACCCTCTTTCAAGAAAATCATGATAGGAAATGCAAGCACGGGAATATAATAAACTGACTCTAAAATATAACCGAACAATACATTTTGCGATTAAAACAAATTTTTCATGACGGTGAAAAGACAAGACTTTTACTTTTAAGATTAAAATCCTGGTACCTTTGATAACTAATTACCAGTATAGAAAATACAAAACCACAAAAAACAACATTTAAACTGTTGCAAGAGCAATTTATGCAAACTGTTGGTGATCTCTGGTACTCCGGAAGGGAAAGCACATTCTACTTAACATCTGGAATATTTTTTGATGCTCATTTAAGTACCAACCCAGTGATCAGTTTACTTCGGTCAGTCACATTCGGGGAGAGGGAGAGGGGATCAAAAGTCACAAAAAAACTCTACGTTTGATCTGTGTTGCTTGTAAAATGTACAAAAAAGTCACTCATATCTTTTTTATTCACTTTAAACAGTTTTAATTCAAAATTATTTTGGAGGCCCCAAAAGACCCTTACCACACATTTAATTTCCAAATAATTTGAAAAACTGATTACTGTGGGTATCAACAACTTCCCCAACTCATGATTACATAATTGAAAGGTTTGCAAATATTTGGATTTGTTTTTGCTTATGTTATTTGGACATAAACGAATACTAGTACAACACCTTAATTGTTTCAAAATGTAGCTGGAGAGGTGGGCTAAGCTTTTGTAAAATTTGATCATGCGGAATTGAAAACGCCATAACTGGTGATCCAACTATGTTCTGTGACGCGCTGTAAAAAAATAGAAACAATGTCATCAGTATGATTATGCTTGAACAACTTCTTGATCAGAAGAACAATAGACACAACAAAATTCGGTTTATTCTGAAACATACTAAATTGAAAAGGATGTTATTTTGAGTGAAACTTGATATTATTGAAATGGAATGAAATTGAAACTTAAATCTTAAAATCAATTGCAAATATTTTACTTAGCATGGATTCATATGATAAGTGTTGCATGCTGTGAAGTGGCCGCTTTCATGATTAAAACATCCGGTTTTGTTCCGTTTGGAGTTTGACTATTAGAGCTTTATATGCGGTATGGGTTTACTTATTTTCTATGGCATGCAATGGTTATTTTTCTACACCTTTTGGTCTCTGATGGAGAGTTGTCTCATTGGCAAATATACTTTATCTACTTATTTTTGGTATTATATACATTACTTGTTACTGGTAGGTAGCAGTTGTGACATTGTTTTATATAACACCGCTGAGTACTGTATTGTACCATTTGCTGTAAACATAGATGTATAAATATGTTTTGTATTATATATGGTCTATGTTCTAAAATGTATCAACACTTTGTATGAGGCTTAGAAACTGGGAAAGTGCGAAGTTCGGCGAAGTTCACTGAACCCTTCTACTATTTCGTGTCAATTACAAAAACGTTGATATGTTTATGAGATCGACCATGTTTTGTTTTTAATACTGAAGCCAAGAATTACAACACACATTTATGCATATATTAACATAAACAATTAAACGTACATTCCATCCTTAAACTAAATCAAAAACTGTGAAAAAGTGACGTGATACTAAATCGACTTTGCATGAAACATCCCTTTCATTTGTTACAATGTTTGGGACAACTTGGAGTATTCAAGTTGTAGTATAAATGTATAATAGCAACTTAATATTAATCACTTTGTGAAAGAAACGTATTAAAGATATCAGGCTTATAATTTGTAATGCCAGAAATTATATTTTTTTCCAGTATTGTTGTGATTAGGGAACAAAAAGTATACTTATGGTTCGTATTGAGTTCGTATCACCATCCTCGCTATCGTAATGTCACCGGGAATGCATCTTTGAACGTCGTATTTCATTCGTGTTTCCATCGTTTCCATCGGGCAGTTTTGACATTACGATGTCTACACGAATGAATCACGAAGCTACCCGAAGGTCTAAGGATGGCAACACGACTTCGTAAAGACCTCGTAATCCCGTCGTGTTTTCATCGAATAAAAGTACGAAGGCGACAAGAAGGAACTACGACGGCAATAAATCCAGCTAAATGTCAGTTAATTTTTGCGCTAAAATACATGTAAAGTGCCATGCGCAATATGCACTGGTCAGTCTAATATGACAGTTAAGAAAGACGTTAACAAAACATGGAGCTCATATCATATGATTCTATGAGAACAAGAAATGCGACAGCGTTGTTTCTATTGATTTAAATGGAACAAGAAGTGCAGCTATTACAGGCTCAATAATTACTTTTACAAGTAAAATATTATTTTTTGTCATTTTTTCATATCAAGTAACATAATGAAAATCATAAACGCGCCTCGTACACCAACAATGCAGGAACACGTATATAGGGAAACCCACTTTTTCTTCATTAATCTGATTTTTTATGTATCGTCTGAGTTATTGTCACACGAATGTTTACTCCATAACCTTTTTGTTTTCTATATGTGATATTTTGCCGCATATTTTTTCTATATTATTATGAAGAGCTCTTTTTGAATAAAAGGGATCAACGAACCCCTTAACTTACCTTTAAGATAGATCAGTAAATATGGGCATTATTATGGGTGATTATTCAGACTAGTGCATACATTTTACAGTTCAAACAAGGCAATGCCGAGCGTGGCATCCTCTCGTATGTAACATATTGGAGACAAATATGGACACTATATTTGTATATGACACATGCAGAAAATGGTAAATTGAATATGCATATTTGATACATAAACATTTTTTTAAGAAATCAATTAAAACATTCAGTAACTTGAAATACCTTTAATATTGTCTTTAGAACATGCAGGTAAACAAATGAGCAACTTATATCCTGTGTATTATGCTTTTTCAAGGAGAAAAACAAGTCCATCTGCATGACCTTGATCTTTGGCTTTGAACGTAAAAAATGTCAGATAATTACAAGGAGGAACAATATACCAAATGTGGTTAAAATCTTTTGAAGCATATTGGTTTTAGAGTGTACACAAGGGTGATATTGCCTTGTATTACAACTGCCACTGTGACCTTGACCTTTGAACTTTAAAGTCAATAGCGCTTAACATGTTCTTAACGAGTAACACCGTAAGCTGTACACGACGTCTTTTAGACATCGTATGGCCATCGAGCCAACACCGTAATCCACCGTGTAGCCTTCGTAATCCATCGTGTAGCCTTCGTGATCCATCGTGTAGGCTTCGGCTGGGATATGAAGCTTAAATACCCGTCTTCGGTTAACCTTCGTATGTCCATCTTTTGCTATCGTATATAATTTCGGCACCATCGTATAGACTTCGTTATTCATCGTACTTGCTTCGGTCACTTTTTGGTATATAAACGAGATCGGGAACAACTTCGTACGAACTTACAATTTTCGCATTCGGGTGTCCATCGTATATAAAAATCGGGACAGTGTGACGCGGGCATTACGAAAATGTTTTGTTATGAACTCTATATCAATCAAAATGTTGTCCGACCAACCAATTTCGGTTCTGAGAGGAATATACCCCCCCCCCCCCCCCCCCTCCAAAAGAAAAAGAAGAGAAAATGTGTGATTGTCATTAACTAAAAGTATAAGCATATCTATACATATTATGATATTTACTCAAAAGTTTATATCATTTAATGTAAATGTCAATATATGAATTATTCTCACTCTTTAAACTATCAGTAATTGTCTTATCTAATAGAACTACTTTGTTTTGAAAACTCGTTGTTTTATTTCGAATTTCATTCCCTGGAAACCTAACGTCACCAATATCTGCATTTCCGATTTCTAAAACTGAAATAAAGAATTAAGTTGTATTATCCAAAATAATGTAAAGGATCAACACAAATTGTAAGACCAAGAGGTAAATTTATGAAAAGCAAAAAATGTCCTTAAAATAACTTTTCAATTCAATTATAATACAGTCTTTATTTTTTTTAAATTTTTTTACAACTGCATTTTATTTTTATATGTTTCTTTTACTTATAATAAGATATTTGATACTTCCATATAAAACTATCAACCCTATAACTTAAGATTTATATTTTGCTTTGTAATGCCTGAGTGGAAATATAATCAAAATCCAAACGTTAATTACACAGTTATTATTTTCAAAATCAATCAAATACCTCTTGATGTCTGATGACAAATATTCATTTAATGAATAATTCGATGAAACAATGTTTACGTGCGTCAAACTATGTTGGTATCTTGTGGACAGTTGTCTCTTTGGCCATCATACCACATCTTCTATTTTGTATCAACAAATCATAGTTCTGAACAATTAAAATAGCAACTCAGATTCCTAGTTTGATCTTCTGTTTTGTTTCAAGTTAGAAATTTAATTTATCACAAAAAGATTTACGATTATCTCCCCTTTAAACTGTTCTACCCGCATAACAATTGTGGAGATACTCGGGCAGTGTTGTACAATATTGCCAATTTTCATCAATATCAATCAAACCATTTTATGTATTACAATAGCAAAGCATATGGACATGCAAAAAGACGGACATACTATTCCCTATATTCCCGATCACAACGTGTTACATTAACTGGTAAAAGAGATTGCTGGTTATCCTTTAATGTTATTAAGCTTAGTTTTTGTTTAAACATATTTTATTTGCGTAAATGTGCAAAAGGGATGAGACACAAGTTAATCAAACTTATAAAGTCTTCTCCCATAACAATTTATAACAATAGAATATTTACAAAGCATGCATACAAACAATACATTATGCATATATATATAAATTATTTGAACTCTGAAAAGGTGGTGTGTGATGATGTGAGTGGTAATACACAATATGCTTGTATTTGCACTCTATAATGTGCTACATTACAAGATTAGAAACCTTTTAGACTCTTTAATAAATTCATATACATTCCTTACAATTCTTTCATTTTCAACATTAGTTAACGACTTATCGCCGGAGGTTAAGGTGTTCAAATTTAGTAGAGAGTTATCTGGTAACCAATTAGATTATTAAATAATTTGGTTCTAATATTCGAATAATTAAGACAATAAAAAAAGAAGTGACGTGAATCTTCGAACTTAGCACCACAACTACAAAACGGATCTGAAATAATGTTGATCATAGTTCAAAAAAGAAGCTGAGCACCTAAGTTGTGTCAATATAATATTGAGCTTACGATTGCCAAAGTCATAATGTTTTGGTACTTGGGCTTTTGAATTCAATTTAAGATTTTTTTAAATTTACCTAAAGAGTCAATGTTGCGTGTCACCACATTAAAGTTATTCCACAGTCGTATTGTTGAAGGTATAAAGGACTCTAGGGTTAATAAAAGTCTACAAAAAGGGTATATTATATCATTCCCATTACGTAATGGATAAACAGCTGTACTTTGGATTGTTGGTGGAATTGAATTGCAAAGATAGGCTGGTGCATTATTATGTTGAATATTATAGAATAATTGTAATTTCCTTCTTTCTCTTCGTTCAGCTAGAGTTTCCCAACCAATCTCATCATAAATAATTCTATTACTTGTAAAAATAGGAAGACCTGTTACAATTCTGGCTGCCTCAAGCTGCAGCTGTTCTATTTTTTTTTACAATAGCCCACATCCATATTATCCCAAACTTCACATGCATATTCGAGTAGCGGTCTAATAAAAGTCAATTAAAACGTTTCTAAGTTGCTCCTACTTATCATGTACTTTAATTTTCTAAGTACATTTAAATGTTTAGATACATTTTTTATGATATTTTCCACATGGGTGTTCCATTTAGCATCTTTACTAAATGTAACATCCAAGTGTTTGTGGAAGTCTGTAACTTCAATCTTCTTACCATTGAGAGTGAAATACATTTCTGGAGTTTCAATGTATGAAATCAACATTATTTCTGTTTTTGCTGGGTTAAAGGACATCAGCCATTTCTTAGACCATTCGCTGAGCTCACTCAGGTCGTGGCTGAGTTATTAAGCATTACTAACGTATGTTGACAACAATTGTAGCTATGAATGTGATAACCGTATTTTAGGACAGAAAAATCTAAAACGAGAGGAACTGCTCATAAAACAACATAGTACTAAACTGCACCAAACACTATATTACACTTTTCTGTTTAAGAAAAGTTGTATTTTAAAGATGCATAATAAGCAGAACTCACTCTGCTACGAGTCTAATAAAGGAATACAATAAGACTTACCAATATTTTCGCCTACAATACTTCTAGATTCGTTCTTTTTGAGTGACTTTAAAACTGAATCACTAACATTTGACACAATGCTCATCATTTGACCAGCCTTGTTTTCTCCAGTCTTTGTGAAATGAAATAAAAAAGCGTGAAACGATTAGAGTGCAATTAAAGAGCTTACTTTTGGTACTTTCATCATTGAAGCGAGACGATTTAGACTTATGTATTCAAAAATATAATCTAAGTCCAACAATAAGTCCGTTATTTTTTTTTATCCTTTGATATATATACACAAGTATTTTTTCTCTAGAGTTTTCATTATATGGTTATATTCGTTTGATGTGTTTTGTCATTTGAATTTGCCATTCTAGTGGAGAGACTTTTCGTTTTAAATTTTCCTAGGTGTTGTGATTTTACTTCTTTTTCTATTTCTTCTACACAATATTTGACTTGATCTGAGTTTGAATTAATTTTGAATAGTTTTGATCTGTTAAGAAGATAGATAGTAGCCTTCTTAAATTCCTAAATGATACAATTTGAGATAGAACAAACCTTGGTATAGAATTCTTTCCATGATTTGTCCGTTTCACTTGATAATATGTTATCCGTGGCAGTAAAAAAGTCCTTAAATAAAATCAATCGTAAATCATTTAAAGAAAACACGAAGATACAGTAGCTACCATTTGCAGCTTTTATTTGAAGACGAAAATCGACATTTCAATACCATGTGAGTAACACCAAGTGTAGTGTTGAGCATATCCAAACTGGTCATTCAAAGTTTTTGAGTACAGGAACATATGCTTGTCATGTCATAAATAAAGCCAATAGTCATAATTCAATTAAGCAAAACAAATCCACGAAGTGAACTAAAACAGAGGGAAGAATAGAATTACCGAAGTGCAACCAAAAGCAAACGCCAAAAAATAATTGATACGAACTGTAGATAACAACTGCCATATGCCGTTCGACCAAACAGAAAAGAGAACTCTATTCCTGCTCAGCTTAAATTAACATTCGAGTTGAAAGATGAAATAGAACTTTCCCTATATCTTTTTGCAATCAATGCCACCATGTTTTCACCAAACGCAAAACATTATTTTGTGATGGTCTTGCATTGATCATTCAACACTATATTTCAATTATCAGCTGTACAATGAGCGCATAATACGCCCGTCGCGTTTTCATGTTTTCAAGATATTCAATATTTCTCAATATCAGAAATTAATGAAAAACTGAAGGGATGTTATAAACCAGTCACCGGAGTTTACTAAAAACTGCTCAAAGCACTCCTTTTTATGATTTAAATTCCATAACTCGGAAATGTAAAATCTAAAATTAATTAAAATTGAAATGGAGCCTACGTATATAGATATAAACACTTCATTAAGTTTCATGAGAACTGCTAAAAAAATTTTTGATTTCTTGACCGATAACTAGAAAAATCCCCCTTTATGAATAAAACCGAAATGTTAAATGTATAATAAACGAAAGGGAACTCACGTCAATAGATAAAAATAATTCCCGAAAGTTTTCTGCAAATTGGTTAAAGCTTTTTGCGTTTGTGTGCGACCTGTTGACGACGGACTGACAGACGTATTTTAATAGAAGCGTATTTCGGCAACTATATATCACTTTAGGCCTTCAAAACTTAAGAAATCCATATTGTATAGTCAGCAATGACATGGCGAAATAAAATAAAATTTGATCGAAAAAACAATAGTCTTGATTTATGACACTGCAATAAACGAAACTAAAATTTAGACAAGACAGAAACAAACGACAACCACTGAATTACTGGCTGCTGAATTGGGTAAGCAACATTTAGTATTGCATGGAAGAAAATACTATGGTATTTGTGGTTCAATGGTTTTAACAGTAGATTGATAGAGGATTGCTACTCACAAGGAAGTTATTAAACCAAGATATCCAAATGGTGAAGTTGAAATCACCCCTTCGTAAATTTTACGGATGTTATCACAAGTTGGTTGACCGTTATGGAATAACCGTTTAACATATGATATCGGATATGTACCTTATGTCGTAACTAAAATATCCTTCTATTTTCACCAATGTGTTCTACCGAATTAGACTATTTACTGGATTTGTAAAAACATAAGCAACACTACGGGTGACACATGTGGATCAGGATCTGCTTACACTTCCAGAGCACCTGAGATTACCCCCAGTTTGTGGTGGGGATCGTGTTGCGTGGTCTTTACTTTCTTTGTTGTGTCTTCTGTACTATGATTTGTCTGTTTGTCTATCTATTTTTAGCCATGGCGTTGTCAGTTTATTTTCTATCTTTAAGATAGACTCTTCTTTTGTCCCTCTTTTACACCCAAAAAGACACACACGGGTACAGCTTTTCTGAGTTATTATATTTTTTAATGACTGAATTTGCAATATGTATAGATGATATTGAAATAGTTGTACGAAATGTGTGGTTATTTGTTTTGGATGTGAAAACAACATATAAAGAGGATATGACATATTCAACCTGAAAATAAGTGACTTAAAAAAAGAGTGCAAGGTAAAATAAGTAATTCATATCATTCTATTTGATGCAAATGCTTTTTAACTTCAGATCTATTTCATTTAAATAATACAAAAAAAAAACCATAATCGAAATAAACACAACAATAGTTTGCATATGTTCATATGACATGAATTAAATAAGAAGATTCAAATGAAGATAACAAAAACTGAGGGAATGGCTCGAACTTTTCAATGAACGGACTGGGTACATGGAAAGAGTAAGCGTCGATATTTCTGCAACCTTCAATCACAATTTGAACTCAAAATTAGTCAAATATCTTTGCCGGGAATATTATGAAATAAAATTCTTACGTCTGTTTCTTCTTTTGTAATGATTTCTTCTCTATTAGAAACAATACTTGATGATGTTCTTAAAATTTCTACACCGGACCTGATATCACTCGCAGTCGATTTGTTGCTTTTCAAAATGTCTTTACTCTCATCTGAAAACACTTTCAACAAATTAGCTAATGTATCCACTTGTAAGCCATCTTGAATATTCTGTAGCTGAAATAATTTCAGCTAATTATTAATCTTAAACTATTGTGATTTTTTTGCCGGATTATGGCGTAAATCTATACAGCAGAAATCTTCAATATTCACGGGTGTTTTTTCAATAAAAAAACAACTTTATCATGGATTTTCAGATGTCTGATTGTTAATTGGTTCGTTTTAATTGTTCTTCATTTTGTTCATGATCAGAATGACTAAAACACTTTATATCTGATTTCAAATGCTCCAATATATACATAATGACCAATAGGAAATTTTAAAAAGACTACAAAATATTGTCAATTGTTAATCTTTTAAGTCAGATGTAAAATTCATTAAATTAAGTTGGCTTTGAATGAAAGTTTAAAAAGTAATCTTTTAAACAATTCAGGCAATGACAATCTGATAGCCTTACTTGATCCGAAATCGATGCGAATACTTTTCTAGTGCATGAAACCAGGTTTGGTTCTCTCCACGTGCCTCTGAAATCTTTGAGTTGGCAATATCTGGAAGCTAAACCTGTAATTAAACAAAAAGTTTATTAAACTTTATACAATTACTTTATTTGCATATCAAATGATTTCCTTGATTACGGTTAAGCAACTTTATTTTAAAGGTTATCTATCAAGGTTCTTTTATCAATGCTTTCGCAAAAATTGTCGCCTTAAACTCATTCATACTAGGTCACATTTTATACCTACCAAATATCATAATAAATTCACCTTTTTTGAAGTTATATCGTAGATATTCTCAACTTTTTTCTCATTGTTTTTGTCTTAATTAATTGAAAACAGAATATTTATATACGAAAGAGTAATAACTAAAATAACTAAAATACCGAACTTCAAGGTAATGTCAAATGAGAAAGTCCCCTATTAAAAATGCCAGATCAAAAGACCTTAAATACTAGTAGTCAATGTGTTGTTACAATTTTCATTACTATAAAACACCATGCACGATAGGCGAATATAGTTATCAAAGGTACCAGGATTATGATTAAATACGCCAGACGCGCGTTTAGTCTACACAAGACTCATCAGTGACGCTCAAGTCAAAATAGTTATAAAGCCAAACAAGTACAAAGTTGAACAGCAATAAGGACCTAAAATTCCAGAAAATTGTGCCAAACACGGATAAGGTAATCTATTCCTGGGATGAGAACATCTTTGTTTTTCGAAAAAATCTGGAATTTTAAACAGGAAATTTATAAAAATGATCATATAATTGATAACCTACCTGTATATCCAGACGGACATGATTGCTCATTAGTAATACCAGGGTGGGTTGTCTCCCATGTGATATTGTTTGCGTCAATTTCTGCAAGACACGCGTTTACTTCTGGAAGATTAATTGATAATGACGAGGATTACTATATAATATAATTGTGTAACTTAAACATTAATGATGCGATCTCAAATTATATTTTTAAAATGATACACACTTAGGACGACATCATCTGATCATTTAAGCTGGGGTCACACATTTACGGTTTTTACTACCGTCCTCGACAGGACCATCCCCGATTAAAATATATCAAAAGTCTGATCAAGATCCTGTGAGTCGTGGATGGAAATTAAAACTTAAATCAAAATTTGTAAAGCTGGGGTCACACATTCACGATTTTTACTACCGTTCTTGACAGGACCATTCCCTATTAAAATTTATTAAAAGTCTGATCAAGATCCTGTGAATCGTGGATGGAAATTCAAACTAAAATTAAAATTTGCCAAAAAATTTTATTTGATCACGACAACAATCAGATAGTGTTCAAGAAGCACCGATATTCAACCGTTTCTAAGCGAATAAGTCCCGATAATCCCGTTCTGAATCCGCTTCTAATCCGATTTGTATTTTTCGCCAGGTAAAATTCGACCGAGTCTGTCACGACTGCGTCTCGACTCTACCGAATGTAATCCGACTGAGATCAGACAGTGACCAGACTGTGAACCGACGCTGACGGAAGTTATTTGTTCGAAAACTGTCGGCATATTCGGGATGATCAGGTACTGTCGGAACGTAATCCTATCACGGTCCGCTCTATCGCATTGCAAACGGCTTTGTCTGGTCTCAGTCGTATTGTATTCTGTAGTTGTCGAGACTCTGACGTGGGTATCGTTGACGAATTTCGTATTAATAACGGGACTGTTTCGGAACGGTTTCGGGAAAAAACGGTTCGCAATCGACAAGATCTGGATGCAATCTGGACTCAATCGGCACAAAAAACAAATATGAAATATTGCTCCGGATCACCGTCCAGAATACACAAGACATTGTTCGGAATTCGATCCGATACAGCAGAATCTGTCATGACATAGCCACGATTGTAATCCGACTAGACAAAATCGGCTGAGTTGTCCCGAATGTTACGGGACGCACCTAACTGTCGGGGTGCTTTGCCGAACTATTCGGACCCTTCCCGACCCGTAAGAATCTGTTATGAACTAAAGCGACTGTATTCAGACAATGATAGGACATTGCAGATAATTGAGGATACTAATCCGACTTTTTCACTTTTCGTGTCGTATTGCTGTCGGATCTCAAACGGGAGCAATAATCGGCAATGTGTGAACCCCGCATTAACTCTGACATATTTAATAAGACATATTGACATTGCTGATTTCAAAGTTTCCCAAGAAATATACGTTAAAGTATATACAATATTACATATTGAAGAGAAATTTAAAAAGTTCCATATATATTTTTAAATCATAATATATATATTAAAAATTATTCGAACCTTAACATTCATGTCCAGTGCATGATGTTTATTCGATATTAACGACATCGCGATATCTACAATGTTAACACGATGTTGTGTCAACATAGTTTACATTATTTGAACCCTTATATATATTGCTTACATCGTTAACATTGCGATATATACAATGTACACACGCTGTCGAGTCAACATCGTTGACATTGTTTGAACTTTTATATAGTGTTTACATCGTTGACATCGTTAACATCGTGATGTTTACAATGTTAGCACGATGTCGTGTCAACATCGTTTACATTGTTTGAACCATTATATATTGTTTACATCGTTGACATCGTTAACATCGCGATGTTTACAATGTTAACACGATGTCGTGTCAACATCGTTGACATTGTTTGAATTCTTGTATATTGTGTAAATCGTTGACATCGTTAACATAGCTATGTATACATATAAGAAGATGCGGTATAAGTTCAAATGAGACAACTTTTTCATTTAAGTTACACGTTTTATAGGTAAACCGCTATAGTTCAAAGTATTGCCATTAACAAGGAACTGAAATACTGAACAACAGATTCCTGACTAAGGACAGGTGCAAAGAAATGCAGTTAGTTTAACGTTTATATACGTACCATAGACTCAATATAAAATATAAACACGATTTTGACACAATATTGTTAGCATTGCTATGTCAACAATTTGAACAGAAAGGTTATATAAAAAGGAGAGTCGGTATAATTGCAAATAAGTCAAATTTCCAGTACATACATACGAAATGGCACATCTATAGATAACCGTATGACCTTTAACATTGATCAATGTTTATATCGCATAGTTAACAGTTAAAACCCCGACATGTCAAATGGAAAACAATTTAAACTATATAACTAACTGCTTAACTTATTTAAAAAAAAGAACGAAACAAATGTATATATATTGTGTACAAGTTATCATTTTGTACAAATTATAATTTGTACAAAAATATTGTACAAATTATAATTTGTATTTAGACTTTGTACAAAATATAATTCGTACAAAACGTGCCTGTAAAAATTCCAATTTGTACAAAATTTGACCAAAATTCACTTATAACTTGTTTATACCAGTTTGTAATACGAATTTTGGTGGAAAATGCAATGATCAACACGATAGAATTGTAATTAACTGACCACACACTAAACCTTATTAACATAATACACCGTTTATACACAACTACAAACAGCAACCAACAATCAATCAATCAGTCACAACTACAAAAGGCAGGTTGATCTTCGAAATTTTTGAGAGAAAAAAAAAGTAAACAAATAGGCTTTTTTTAAAATTTAAAATACATAAACGTCTTTTTCTTTCAAAAAAATATCATTCAATAGTACTGCTTGACTAGTTTTTATGGTTATTTCTGAGAATTTGTTTTTATTCGAAAACTATACAATATGTTATATTTGTAAAATTTCATATTTTGTATCGTGAAAGATCATATACAGCGTTTTGATGATCCTAAAAGTCCATAATATAATCAAATGTTTCTTAAAGCAAGTAATAGTTTATATTTGTAATTGGTACATCCATAGATTGGATTTACATGACTTATTCCGCTTCACTTTTGTTTCTGAAATGATTGATGGTTCAATGCCAATTGAGTCTAATAATTTTATAATACTAGTACTACACCAACTAGTTTTCTTATAAAATAAAAGTCTGTATGTCTGGTCTGCATATTTTGTTTTAAAGCAGTTAAATACACATGTGTATTCACAGCAACGGTTCCTGAGCTTCAACGCTAGCTATATGAATTAGTTAAAATGCCTGTAAAGTAGGTCGTTATCGATTTGAGAGTCAAAAGATGGTTTGCAATACCTGATTCAATAAATCACTAAATCACCTGCTCAAACGAATGATAAAAAACTACTTTTGAATTTTGTAACTTAGGTGTACTGTCTGGTCATTTAGTTGCAATTCAATAATGTGTATCAATGCTTTTTTCACCAAAATCCACATGAAAAATTATTGTACAAGTTATAAGTGAATGCTTGTCCTATTTTGTACAAAAAATTGTAATTTGTACAAGCACTTTTTGTACAAATTACAATATGTACAAAGTCAAAATACAAATTATAATTTGTACAAAATGATAACTTGTACACAACATATACAACAACAACCACAGTTGACACTATATTTTTAACATAACGAAGTATTCGATGTGAAAGATGTAAGCAGAAAGGTAAAGACTCTATATATACAATATAAACACGATGTTGACACAATATTGTCAACATCGCGATTTATACGATGTGAACGATGTAAACAAAAAGGTATAGAGTTTATATATAAATATATATACAATATAAACACGATGTTGACACAATATTGTCAACATCGCGATGTATACGATGTGAACGATGTAAACAAAAAGGTATAGAGTTTATATATAAATATATATACAATATAAACACGATGTTGACACAATGTTATCAACATCGCGATGTATATGATGTGAACGATGTAAACATAAAAAGGTATAGACTCTATCTAACAATATAAACACGATGTTGACACAATATTGTCAACATTGCGATGTATACAATGTGAACGATGTAAACAGAAAGGAATAGACTTCATATATATATCTATACTATTAAACGAGAAGATTTCATTTTGTGTGTCGCTTCTCTTCTTTCCATAATAAAGTAATCATCATGCCTCTGTGTCTTATAGGTACAGTGCATAGTCGCATTTGTCCTCCATTTTTATGATTATTTAGATTGAATTATTTTGGGAGAAAAACAAGAAAGAGGAATCCGGATAAAAATGCCGTCATTGGGCGAAATTTTAAGTCATATTAAACTTCCGGTTTGCGTTTTTCTGTATTCTCTGGACATACATATACTACAAATAAATTATATGTTCTATCTGCTATCATTTTCAAGGTGGTCAGAGATATAACTAAATAGAGAGAGTCTGTATAATATAGCAATGACAGCCGTGGATCGACCAGTAAACTGAGAATTGAAAGTACAAATCAAATAAACTTTATTTATAGTAATGAGTGTTCATAATATACAGTTTAGCGCTCAAATTATACATGTGTTATTAATATTAATAGAAAAAAAAAGCGGGATTTTTTTTAAAATAAAGGAGGAGCTGGGCTAGAAAAACAATTGCCCTGTTCCACAGCACCTGACTTTTGATACCTTTTCTGAAATTCTCCATCAATTTAAGTCTTTTACAAATATTCATTGATTTAAAAAAAAGCATATTTGGTATAATTGCCAATAACACAACTCTCCACAAGAGGCCAAAATGACACAGAAATTAAGAACTATAGGTCACCGTACGGCCTTCAACAATAAACAAAGCACATACCACATAGTCAGCAATGAAAGGCCCCGAAATGCATTGTGAAACAATTCAAACGAGACAACTAACGGCCTTATTTATGTACCAAAAAATAATGAACAAAAATATGTAACACATAAACAAACGACAACCACTGAATTACAGGCTCCTGACTTGAATGTTCATGGTATACTAAATGTATGTTCATATTGAAATTAATAGAAAACATTTTCGTGTCCCCAAGTACCTAGGACTTTTGATACTTTTCCTGAAATTCTCCAGTTATTAAATCTTTAACAAAATTCTTCTTACAACACTTGACATACTTTTAACCACGCTCTGAATGACCGCGATTCCGCGGGTGGGTTCTAGTATATAAATATATATACAATATAAA
Organism: Mytilus trossulus; assembly: GCF_036588685.1. Classification (NCBI taxonomy): domain Eukaryota; kingdom Metazoa; phylum Mollusca; class Bivalvia; order Mytilida; family Mytilidae; genus Mytilus; species Mytilus trossulus. Next base: position 98,225,389 of record NC_086373.1, read on the forward strand.
CACGATGTTGACACGATATGGTCAACATCGCGATGTTTACGATGTGAACGATGTAAACAGAAAGGTATAGACTCTATATATACAATATAAACACGATGTTGACACAATATTTTCAACATTGCAATGTGTACAATGTGAACGATGTAAACAAAAAGGTATAGACTCAATATACAATATAAACACGATGTTGACACGATATTGTCTACATCGTGATGTATACGATGGGAACGATGTTAACAGAAAGATATAGACTTTATATGTATAATATAAACACGATGTTGACACGATATGTTCTATACCTTTCTTGTCAACATCGCGATGTATACGATGCGAACGATGTGAACAGAAAGGTATAGACTTTATATAAACAATATAAACACGATGTTGACACGATATTGTAAACATCATCGCGATGTATACGATGTGAACGATGTAAACAGAAAGGTATAAACTTTATATATACATTATAAACACGCGGTTGACACGATAATGTCGACATCGCGTTGTATACGATGTGAACGATGTTAACAAAAAGGTATAGACTCAATATACAATACAAACACGATGTTGACATGATATTGTCAACATCGTGATGTATACGATGGGAACGATGTTAACAGAAAGATATAGACTTTATATGTACAATATAAACACGATGTTGACACGATATGTTTTATACCTTTCTTGTCAACATCGCGATGTATACGATGTGAACGTTGTAAACAGAAAGGTATAGACTCTACATACACAATATAAACGCGATGTTGACAGATATTGTTAACATTGCGATGTTTACGATGTGAACGATGTAAACAGACAGGTATTGATAGGATACAATGTAAACACAATAACGACACTATAAAGCTGACATTGCAATGTTGACAATATCGACAAAACATCGTGCACTGGACATAGTTCAACCTTAAAAAATATGAAGTAAATGTTACAGCAAACAAGAAAAAACGAAGGTTTGATTGTTCTAGTTTCTTTTTTTTTTCATATTTGAAAAAAATACTTATTTATTGAATGAATGGTTTACCAAATAATTATATGTAATATCATAAGTTATTTAATAATTCATGAAATATACAGCCATACAATTACATTTTGAAAGATATAAAACAAAAAAAAAACACTCATGAATCTTTAGGAATCATGTATCCACTTACTAGGATTAAATATACTTATTATCCTGGTTTCGGAGCAATCTTTGTCAGTTTTCCAACTACATCCAACAGTTGTTTGGGTTTTCATGTTGGTCAATTTCAACTCTGCAATTTGAGCCTTTAAAATCACCCTAGAATCTTTAATGCAAAACAGATTTTGCTTGTCACAATCATGTCGGAATCAATTGGATAGCTGACAAAGTTAACATACAATTCTAAATTTTAGACCAATATGAAAGACAATAACAATCAAAACCAAGGAGTAAGCAAAGACTCAATGAAGGGCTGCGCTTTATTGCATGAAACGCCCGTTGCTCTTTTAACTTGTCTTTTAATGAATTCATATGATCAACTAGAAAAAGTGTGAGCCCTGTCAAATACCCCCCCCCCAAATTATAAATAAAAATACAGATTCTATCTTGTTCACAACACACTTTCTGAGTACCAAGTACCTTTTATATTTATAAAATGGAAAGGGACATTTGTGAGTTATTGTCCGAAGTGTGGACGACGGACGGACAGACGGACGGACAACGGTATACCATAATACGTCCCGTCTGAAAGACGACGGGCGTATAAAAATGGCAAAAAAGACTACAATGACAATGAGGAGCAGCAAGAAGATAACAAGGAAAGTGAAGATGGTGAAAGTGACTTTACTGAAAGTTATGATCTAAATGAGGAAGTAGGTGATGAAAGTAAGGATTTCATTGATGATGAAGATAAAGATTACATTGATGATGGACATGAGGATTTCATTGATGATGAGGATGAGGATTTCATTGATGATGAGGAGGCCTCTTCTGAGAATGAAAATGATATTGAGGACAGTGATTACAGTGAAGAAGACACTGATGATTAAACCTAGTTCAGCTTTTCAATATTTAGCATAAAAAAACAAATATCATTAACATTGGAATATAACATAGAAGTCTTCAATGCAATATAAGGAAAGTGATATATGATTATGGGTTTTAGTATTTCTATGGCTGATTTCCAAATTTTATAGTAGTTTGAAAGAAAGTAATTTTCTTGGGAATATTGATTGAACCTTTTTATTGTTTAGAATATTCACAAGATGATGATATTGATAAATGTTTAGGAGACTTGATTTCCTTATTTTTTTTCATAAAATGACACCCTTTAACATTTAATGAATATTTAGTCACATGTTAGGATTTTTATGTTGTCACTTGATCACTTATTATGTGCTATTGTAGACTAGTTATGTTTTATAACATTTTTTATTGCGCTCAACCCTTCCACCGAAACCTAACTCTATAAAAAAGCTGCGATGCTAAGGTATCATTTGTGATTTCAATTGCAACCAATTTTAACAAGAGTAAAACATCCTATATGCAAAAACAGTATTTGATTTTTATCCATAGCTTAGATAGTTAAAATGTTATCATAAAATGATATATGCCTCAGGGAACAGTTAGTATCTCAGGGACTGCTTATGTGATTTCATCCTAGCAACCATTCAATAATAGTACAAACGTATGACATTCATGGAACCTATTTTTTACAAGAAATTTAATGTTTTAAATTGAACTAAAGATTTTACAAATTTTATGTTTTCATCAGATTTTATTAAGTATTGTTTGTTATATCAATAGATATAAACAATTCACCAAAGTTTCATGGACATTGGTGAAAGCCTTTTTGAGTTATTGTCCGAAGTGTTAAAAATCCCCCTTTTTTATGAATAAAGCCCCATAAATCCAAAACTTAAAATCTGAAATTTAAAAAAAAAACGAAAGGGAGCTTACATCAATAGATATAAATAATTCACCAAAGTTTCATGGACATTGGTGAAAGCCTTTTTGAGTTATTGTCCGAAGTGTTGAAAATCCCCCTTTTTTGTGAATAAAGCCCCATAAATCCAAAACTAAAAATCTGAAATTAAAATAATACGAAAGGGAGCTTTCGTCAATAGATATAAATAATTCACCAAAGTTTCATGGACATTGGTGAAAGTCTTTTTGAGTTATTGTCCGAAGTGTTGAAAATCCCCCCTTATTTTATGAATAAAGCCCCATAAATCCAAAACTTAAATTCTGAAATAAAAAAACCCGAAAGGGAGCTTACGTCATTAGATATAAACAATTCACTTAAGTTTCATGGACATTGGTGAAAGTGTTTTTGAGTTATTGTCCGAAGTGTGGACGACGGACGGACGGACAACGGTATACGATAATACGTCCCGTCCTCGGCGTATAAAAACTAAAGGACATTTACATCAAAAGTTATGAATAATAAATAAGAAACAACACGAATTCCACTTAAAACCGGGTGTGAAATCATGTGCTCCGGAAGGATAAGCATTTCCTGCACCGTATACGGCACCCATTTGTTCGGTAATGATGGAAGGTTATTATGACTGAGGAAGAATATCAGATATGATTTCTGACACACTTTTGTCATAATGGCCAATCAGCTCATGATGGCGACCGTAAATTTTTTTGAGTGATGACCTTAAATTCATTGAATCATAGCCCTGTCTTAGCTATAAGGAGAAGTGGAATGATAAACACTGAGACTATTATCTTTCAAACATAAAGTGAAGTGTACGTCGGCAGTTATATGTAACCGTACGGCATTCAACATTAAGTAAAGCCCCTAACTGTATAGTCGACTAGGTCTCAAAATGAAAATATGATATATTTCAACTGAGAAAACTAACGACCAAATTTATACTTTCAAAATTTTCCAAACGATAGTTTTTGTTGAAACAGTCTAACGTTGATTCATGTATAAAAAGGGGACTGTATTAATGTTTTTGTTTTTGGTCCAAATTGATAAATAAAGTAATATCCATAACATGTATTTAATTATTCTATGTAATTATGTCGGCATGATTTTAAAGGTAATTCCGAATACAATTACAGAGCATTTTACTCATTTTTGTTTCGAATACGACAGCGAATATAACTTCTGAAAAACGGCAGAATATGGCACATTACAACGCGAAATGTTAATTACTTTGTCTTTTATTATAGTCATAAATAGCCTATTTGATAAAAATATGAAAAGTTACCACATGTGATATTGATAAAAGAAAAAAAAACATGTTTAGCCTAATATTCGAATTTACACAAAATGACACCCTTCAGACAATTGATTTAGGGAGTGTTAGACGTTTTGATGCCATTTCCAAAATATATGACGGATTCGAATGGTGATTGGTGGATGCTTAGCAGGACACGGTTGCTATGTCGAGTTACCCCGTCTAACTCCATTTGGAGGTCATACTATTCCCTCGTTTTTGTTTGTTCCCTTGATGTGTATCTTTTTAAACGATTTATGCGATTTGTACATCGGTAAATAAATTGATTGATTATTGGTGGCAAATATTTCATGCATGTTCAGGACGAGAACAAGTTAACAATGAATAAAATAGGTAGGTCTTGTCATAATAGAGGCCATTCGGGATGATTGTCAGGGAAATTCCGACTGCCACTGGAAAACGAGGGTATAATGGATAGGGACAGACATTTTGCCCGGCAACAGGCCTCCTACGGACCCCTCAACGAATAGCTTCGGTACATAAAGGCAACAGAAGTATACCGCGGTTTAAAATTTATAGATCGATTGAGAGAAAAACAAATCGTGTTACAAACTAAAACTGAAGGAAACACATCAAATATGAGAGGAGAACTACGACACAACAGAAAAACAAAATTAAAATGTAACACACACAGAAACTATAATATAACAATGGCCATTTTCCTTACTTGGTACAGGACATTTTAATAAAAAAAAAATGGTGGGTTGAACCTGTGTCATGCAAAACCTCACGCTTTTATTGCAATGGTAAATATAACATTAAAATGACAACATTACATGATAGGACTACAATACAAATAAACGGGAGAACATAAAGGACAGAGAAACTCATTAATAATAGCTAACAAAAGGGACCTGATTTAAAATTCAATACGACAGACGCCGCGCGTTTCGTTCACACAAGACTAACCAGTGACGCTCCGACGAAAAAAGTTCGAAAGCCAAAACAAGCACAAACTTTAAGAGCATCGAGGACCAAACGTTTAAAAAATTGTGTCCAATATGGCTAAGGTTTTCTGCCTGGAATAAAAACATCCTAATTATTTAGAATAATTCATACTTTTGCAAACGTTTTTTTTTTTTTTTTATAAAATGACTTTATAATAAATATGAATGATAAAACCGGTGACTAACTACAAAATAAAAGGAAAGATAAATAACATAAACTAGCATATGAAAATTAACAGCCGCGTTAGCCAAATGGATAAATGCAAACTTCTTCTAAATTTAATTTAATGATAAATACAACGTTAGTCCTCTTGTGCAGTCTTCATAACTCACAATTAAAATCACACAATGTCAGAAAATATTTTAGAAAAAGCTTTATATATATACATACCAGAAATAACCTTTCCATTTAAACACATTTTCATTTCATTTGCTGATTTAGTAGGTGGTAGAATTGTACACGTGACGTTGATATTACTCCCATTCTCAATAACAAATGATTCACTTTCAAGTTTGAACGAATACAGATATATCTGGGTTGATCTGATTTCAGTGTTGTTACCAAGTCTTGCTTCACATGTCAAATTTCCTACAGATTAAATTATATTAGTACTTGTATTGTCAGTTGAAAGAGAATTTAAGCTCGTTCAAAACTAATAATAAAATAATAAACACACTATTCATCAAATCGTGGCGATCTTATAATTTCTGCTAAAGCGTGTCATGAGTTTTTTTCCTAAAACACAATAAAAGAGGGACGAAAGATACAAAAGGGACAGTCAAACTCATAGATCGAAAAAAAAACTGCCAACGCCATGGCTTAAAAAAAAACCAAAGAGACAATTAATAGTATACAAAGCACAGTATAGAACACTAAAGACTAAACAACAAGAAACCAACCGACACAACATCGAAAACTTAAGACTAAGCAAAATGAACCACACGGACACAACATAGAAAACTAAAGACTAAGTATCACAAACCCCACCGACACAACATAGAAACTATAGACTTAGCAACACGAACCCCACCAAAAACTGGGGTGATCTGATGTGCTCCGGAAGGGTAAGCAGATCCTGCTCAAGTTATTACAAACCTGGTAAATATGTTAATAAGGTGGGTCACATTCGTGAAAAAGACACGGGATATTATATACGACATAAGAATATATCCGATATCTTCTGTGCAAGTGGTATTTCATAACGGTCAACCAAATCGTGATTGCGACAGGATGATTTCAACTTCACCAATTTTAAAATCAAACACCAACAATCAACAAAAGAAGTGAAAAGTAACTGCCATATTCCTGACTTGTTATAGGCATATCCGAAGAAAATGGAGGGTTAAACCTTGTTTTATAGCTAGCTGAACCTCCCATTTCTCGTATGTTTATTTGAAAGTGTGCTCATCTCTTTTTGAAAATGATTCTTTCAAATTGATACAAAATATAAAAAAGCAATATAACAGATTAGAAAATTAATAAACGCAAGAAAATAATTATCTTGTCCCCATATGTTGTATAAATAAACATGCTTAAAAATTGTGAATCCATATTATCAACCTTTATCCTTTCTCTTTAAATTTTCTATCACTAGAGTAGAGTTGTATTTTGTACTTGTTATCTTATTGTACAACACTTGTATTCTAGATATCTTTGTTGGGTTTATTTTAACATCATTTAACTTCCAATGATATTCAATATTCCCAGTAATTGATACATCTACTATACATCCTGCTGTAGCTTTTGCTCCTTCAGTACCAGTAATGTTTTCATTAATAGTGATATCAGTTATGTATCCCACTAAAATAAAGGAAAACAGAAAGTTTGTGACAAGGATATGTGTCCATTGTATAATGACTAAATTTATTTCTGTCTTATACAAATAAAAAGTAAAATCACATAAATACTGAACATGGCAAAATCAAATAACAAAACACGTCAAAAACGAATGGACAAGAACTGTCATAACTCTGACTTGGTACAGGCATTTTCAAATGTAGAAAATGGTGGCTTAAGCCTGGTTCTATTGCGCTAACCCTCTCACTTTAATGACAATCTCGTCAAATTCCGTTATATTTACTTTGATGCGTTAAAAAAACAACAACAATAAATAAAAATAGTCAAAATATGGGTACATCAGTCATCATCGTATAACAATTTTAAAAGGAACAACTAAACAGCACACAAAAACATCTACTATCTACGAACACATTGATTGATTTGAGTGTCTGACGTCAAAATTTTTTTTATACGTCACATAAATTTGTCGTTCAATGTCCATTAAATCATTACAAATATTAATAGATTGCATCCTATTAAGGATCCAATGAATAAAAAAAGTTAAAAGAAAGTTATCGATGCAGTATTTAAGATTTTTCGGGGTTTTCACCATTTTGACTGATAATTGCAAAGTTAATCTACGCTGGTCTCGTATATTCGTTTAATCTCCCCTTTTTTATATAGCGTCTGTACTGTATGTACATCCTTTGCTTTTGAGTGTCCCTGAAGGTTAAACTAGAATAGCGCTTCGTATGCATAAACTGTAAAAAAAACATTAATTATACTAAATATCAATCTCCTTCTTTGCAGTCTATATTTGTCCAACTGATGATGAATCTATCAATTTAATCAATCAGACAATTAGTTAGTCGGACTCTTATCTCCGTTAAAGTACATACATTACATTTTATGATACCCGACATTTATATCCAGAGAATGTTATAATGTTAAACTGAACCTTCTATCGAATTCATCGGCGTTTGTCTACAAGGACAATGAAGTCAAAAGTAGATCATATTTCCCGTATATGAACTAAAATAAATACTCAACCTTATCAAAGCAACATTAGAATTTGAGTCCTTCTCAATTTTGTTTTCATGCCAAACTATTCCATGTTCTCACATATTCAATATGGTTATAATTGTAGAACAAGAATAACCAATCCAAATCATTAACCAACGAAAATGAACATGTCAAATAGATTAAATGATAAATTCTGTTTTGATGATGAACATACTATAAATGAAATAAAATCATTTTTGTTTGTTTCTGAGATATGATTTTCTACAAACGCCCCTGAAACCACTTAGATTTTGGAATAATTTCATAGCTATATTGCATAATATCAGTTTTAGCTAAAAAAAAATACATGTTTTCTGTTATATATGGTAATTAGGGTATAAGTCCGAATGTATGTAAAAACTTTGACCTGCAAACTGACTGGCAAAGTCTTTCCACTCATCGTTAAATAGAACTTAGAGTCAAATTGAGATTGGGACCATTTATAAAAATGATAATGCAATGTCAAAATACATCCACAATAAAATGGATGTGTTTAAGTTTTCATTTCCTGAAAATCAGAGAAATGTTTAAAGTAAATTAACATAAATCATAAAGTATAAAAAATATAAACTAATTGGCATACCAATAACAACGATCCGTATAGTATCAGCACTTCCATTTCCTACACTATTACTGGCAGTACAAGTATAATTGCCACTATCGTTCCCATCAACATTCAGGATAGTAAGTGAAGGATTTGTAACGTTTCCACCCTGATATTTTCCCTCATTACTGTGTATCTGTAATTTTTCCACTTTAGATCCAACTTTTTGTTCCCACGTGACCGATTGTATTTGCAAATTTGAAGAGACTATACAAGAGAGCTTTGCTGAGTGTCCAAATGTAACGTTAACTAACGTTTTATCTGTTGACACCACTGGAGGCTTTGCTGGAACAAAATTTTTAATATTAATCTATTTTTTTTATATTCACTTTATTCGTCAGTCGTTGTTATCGATAAAATATAAAAATAAACATTAAAAAAGCCTATATCTCTATTAAACTAATTGATGAATTCAAAATTCAAAACCGTCAAATATCTTATTTATTATTATTCCATGTCACATATGAAAAGTTGATTTAAAATTTGAAATAAAGTCAATCTTAATTACCTAGTAGTATGAATTTATTTGATTATTATTATCATATTTAAACGATTGAAGATTTTGTAGGTTTTTTTTATTCATAAAATCCGTCAGCACTTCACTTGCAAATTTAATTGTTACAAAACCGAGTCCAGAATTAGTCCATCTAATGAATTGTTATTACTAGCATAATACGCAAACACAAACGCATACTAATAAAAGATAAATAATAAAAGTAATGTATATACATATAGATATATACATCATATATACTGAGCCAAAAGAGTTTAGCGACACTTTTTTTTATAATTTTTTGTTGTTGTTTTTGGAAAAAAATATTTAAACATCATTGATATAATCCTTAGTTTTACCGGTAATTTAAAGCAGTCGTACTTTTTTCCTGCTGATTGATTTCGCGCCATTTCAGCTTTGCACGTGTACATGATGTTTTACCTTCTGTACCTGTACTTTTAAAACGATATTAAAAATTCCTTTTAACTAACGTTCAGAAACACATCATTGGTCAGAAAAACACAAACACGTTTGAAAAAATTGCATGGGGCATCAACCAGGCCTCCCCGAAAATGACAGTCGAAAGGTCTTGAAATGGTTGTTGCCGGAATGAGGGTTGCTGACATCATGGATCGATTAAATGTGCACAGGGTAACAGTTTAGAGACTAACAAACAGATATCGATAAATTACAATTGCACAGGATAGGTTGATATCTCGTAGAAAAAAAACTATCGTCAAGGGAGGAGCGCTTCCTTCGCTTTACGTCAACACGTGACTACTTTTTTTCCGGCAAAAAATGTAGTGCATTGACTAAGGGAAGCTGCTGGTGTGCCTGCCAATCCTTCATTGGTGCACCTAGGGCATGGCTAAGAAATCGATTTTGAGACTCATTTGCGCATTTTGACCCTCCCGCGCTCCATACAAAGAAAATCCTAATCATTGTGAGGGATAAACATGCATGTTGCTGCTGCCATATCATAATTGTTTTATTATTATAAATATATGTTGTTATGATTTTGTAATAAAATAAAATTTCACATGTTTGTTGCTTAACTTTTTTGGCTTAGTATATGTTTCTAAATACGACAATGTCACACAAACATGTAGCATTGCAATAGACTTAAGATAAATGCAATGAGATACAAACAAGATCAATAATACATGTAAGTTTAATAATCAACATGAGTAGTGAAGCTATGAAAAATCATCATTTACCCGTCTGAAAATCATAAATGCAATAATATATTAAAAATGCAATTGAACCAATATAAAATCTCTGTTTTTTCTGTTTCTAATGTGCTATTTTCTTTACACATTCGGTTATATTGGAATTTGAAAGGTTTACAAATCATTTTCGAGTTCTTAATTTTCTGCAAAACACGCCCATAAATAATTTTTTCTTGAATCTTGATGTTATATTTGGGTAAAATACGTGCTAACCTATATAGAAATAATGAAAGATATGGATAAATTTTAACGAAAACGTGTGTTTTGTGTTCTGTTAAAAATTTAAAAATTTGATTTATTTGATTTCAATATATTGAATTTTTATCTTTCTTTCATAAGATTGAGAGGTTTTGCTAGCTATAAAACCAGGTTTAATCCACTATTTTCTACATTAGAAAATGCCTGTACCAAGTCAGGAATATGAAAATTGTTTTTAATTCATTTAATATGTTTGAGCTTTTAATTTTGCCATTTAATAATGGACTTTCCAATTTGAATTCCTTTGAGTCGGTATTTTATATTTCCTTTTTTTTTTTTACAATTTTCCTTACTGACATAACCCTCGTATTTTTGCCATACCTGTACATGTACAAATAATGCATTTAATCTCAATTTTTTTCAAAGAGAAACTCGAGAAATCTTAAACGCATACATTTCATGCGTCAAAATCGCTTTTCTTTGTGCATCTTTTTTTCAGAAACGCTCAAAGCCAAATATTTGAAAGCCAAGATGGACTAGTACCGAAGCATCTGGAGAGCTTTCTGAAATAATAGCAGAATCCATCCAAAGTCATCCTTGTATGAGGAAATTTTAGCTTTCAAAGACAAAATCAGTGCAATCGAGAAATAACCACCATCTATACTTTATAGTGTGGTTTGTTTGTTTTGTTATGATAAGACGCATTGTGGACTGCGACTTATTCTACGTATTTATATAATGGTCAATTGTATTTAATATGAAACACACAATATTCTTCTTATTGACTACTTGACAGATATTGATTCAGTAATTATAACTATCACTAAGTATGACTATTTTCTAATATCTTTATAATTTTTAAAAACGAGAATGCAGGATTGGTCACAGATTTAACTCAAATATTGTATAGATATACATATTGCTCTACTATGATGAATTAGATAATAATATTTAAAAAAACAGATCCGATAACAACGTTTTATTGTAAATTTCTAATCGCAAAACTAGACGGAAAGGCTACACACTAATGCTCTCTTTTTCTTTTTTTTTTAATAATGCAATGAAAAGTGTGAAAATAAATTGTACAAAAAATCTATGACAAAATTTCAAATAACATAGAAATGTCACATTTCAGTTACATGTCATTGCAGAGAAGACATCGATTTCACTCTGTTAACAATAACCCAAGTGTTTTATACTTTCTTTGAGAATGTTTTTTTGTAGAAAAGTCCTAAGATAATTTCTCTGCTCGTACTGTAGTCTATAAATAGAATTGAATAGTATTTTGCTGCATTATCTTTGTCTTCAAAATGAGAATCTTTCTTGATTTCGGATATTTAGGAATACCTTATCAATATTAATTTCCTTCACCTGGTTCACAAATCATTGCCATTAGCTCTGCCTCATCTAAGCAGTATTTCCTTACTAATTCAAAATCTTCGAAAATTGTCGTTATCTTAATTCTAAACGTTCTTTACTGGATTTCAACTAATTTTATTTAATTTATCTTCTTTTTCAAAATAGATATAGCTGTCAATATGATACTCTGAACGTAGTCATCAATAGCATTTCCCCCCTGCATCACCGGGTTGTCATAGTCAGGTCGTCTCACATGCATAGATGCTCGTGCATTCGGTTCCAAGCCGGGTCAAAGCTCTTTGAAATTGTATTTTGCAGTTCTATCCCGAGGACGCAGCATTGCCTTGCAAGAGCAAATACATGTTGGCTCGGTATTACCTCCTGAAGTAGCAAGTTAAAAAACAGGCTTTCGGTTTTTCTCTAGTACAAAGCAGGTTCAAATTATATCGAAGTAACAAGGTTCGTTTTAAATGTGCATTTGATTTGCCACTTGACGTTTAATGTTAATAGCTGTTCATCTTGTCATTTTTAATTTATGTTATGATTTATAAGGACAGAACTCGCAACAAGTAAATTTTCGGTTTGTATTTAGCAATTCACATTTTATGGTTTACTTATTCTTCATCGAGTAATTTCAAAATGTCATGCAGTTTTATACTAGACCACCATTAAGTGGTGCCTGATATGCACTTTCTGTGCACAGAGGTTATCAGCTATATTCTTTAATAATTTCCGAATATGTACTTTGTTGAAAAAAAGAAAGATGAAAGATACCAGAGGGACAGTCAAACTCGTAGATCGAAAATAAACTGACAAAGCCATAGCTAAAAATAAAAAGACAAACAGACAACTAATAGTACAGAAGAAACAACATAAAAAACTTAAGACTAAGCAACACGAACCCCACCAAAACAGGGGTGTTCTCAGGTGCTTTGAAAGGTTTAGCAGATTCCACATGTAGAGCAGGATAATCATACCTTTTCGGAAACATTAGCTCACCTTTTGTTTATTTTATGAGAATCGCTTTGCTCTGTCTTTAGTTTTATTTGATGTGTTTTGAATATTGTTATTCGTCTACTTCCGTTTTTATGCCATGATATTGTCAGTTTGTTTTCGACGAATAGGTCTTAATATCTCTTAATCATTATCCGACGCTCATTGAACTGTAACGCCTAATGTTTAAAGGGAAATGAGAGCAACGTGTTAGTTCATATCATGATCTCAAACTAGCTTAAAAAAATCTTTAACCTAATATAAATCCTTTTCTTTTTTTTTTAAATTTGTATGTTTTGTGTATCATTGTTGCAATTTTCTGGTTGATCTATATTTTGTTTTTTTCCATTTTCGTCCTTTCACTAAAGTATTTTCTCTCAAGATGTTGTTTTGATGATTTTCATAATCACATTTCTTTTGCATATCGTTTTAATTTATTCTCTATGGGTTCTTGCAAGTATTGTTTTTTTTCTATTTTTCTTTAAGCATAATATTTGAGTTTTCGAAACCCCTCTCTTATTGCATGTTTCTGCCCTAATTCAGTCTATGCTTTTCTCTACAGAGACCTTGCAATTTTGTGTCAACATAATTTGATCTTTTTGGTCATTTGTTTTAATTCTCTTCATTTTCCTTATTAGTATAATCTTTTTCAAATATTTTTCTTCAATATGAATCCTGGAGTGCCGATTTCCCCATGACGTTGTGCCCTGTAAGAGATATAACTTTGGCTGTCTACTTTTACATTTTCTTGATACACATTTCCGATATATTTCTATTTCTATCTTCTGATGGTTTTCATTATGCATTCATTTCTGCATCATTTCTTAGCGTTCAAATATGAGAATGCAAAATAATATAACAAGTTTGATTCAGGTCTATTGATAATTTTTCAAGGAATTGAAAAAGAAGAAAGGATGGTGATAGAAGTAGTCTCTGCATTTCTATTGCACTTGACGCTGTTAAAAGAACACAAAACTAAAACTGACAGTGATTAAACTCCATTGTGACAAATTTTACATATGTTCTCTCATCTTTTTAGAAAATTGTACAATTTGCAGTAACTGTTATAGGGGAAAGTATTAGTATATTATCCCGGCTTAATGTTGGTCTGTCGTGCGGAAAAGGCAGGCGAAGGAAGTCACCTGAGAGTGCTGAAATTGAATGCGAGTGTATGATATATTATGTTCTTTATTTATGAATTAATTCAGAGTGTACAATATTAATTTTGAAATATATTGAAAAAAAAAATTCAGAATTATTCGAAATGTCTTCTAAATTTTTATAAAATTGTGAAATGACATTGGGCATGTCATGTTTTTTTTTTTTATTTTAAAACATGATAAAGTTAGAAAATGTTAGTATTGTCACCTATGGAGAAATAAATACTACCGTTTTCCCTTTTAGCCCTTTTTTTTCAAGAAGCAAACGTTAGGAAAAAAATAGGTAAATACTAAAATGTATGTGTGTAAATACCAAAATGAATACTTTTTGGTAAATACGAAAATATCTGTTTTTGGGTAAATACTAAATTGTATGTTTGCATTCTATAAAGAATTGTTGATGCAGTTAATAGCAAAATTCGTAAAACCCGGGACCAATGCAGTGTTTACACAGATTTAAAAAAAATATATATATTGCATATATCGATTAAAGTAAATTATTTCTATAAGTGGTAGTAATATATATATATATATACCAATAGCAGCATTAGCAGTAGACGTAGTATCAGCAGTTATACTAAAGGTATAAATAACAGATGAAGAAGTAGTATCGTTATCAATTATCATTTACCTGTTAAAGTTGTCGTTTCTGTAGTTACTATGAGATCCACAGGTAATCTAGTTGATACTGTATTGTCTGTGTGAATAATAGGTGAACTAGTTGTTACTGTATTGTCTGAGGGAACGACAGGTAAACTAGTTGTTACTGGATTGTCTGTGGGAATCACAGGTAAACTAGTTGTTACTGTATTGTCTGTGGGAATCACAGGTAAACTAGTTGTTACTGGATTGTCTGTGGGAATCACAGGTAAACTAGTTGTTACTGGATTGTCTGTGGGAATCATAGGTAAACAAGTTGTTATTGTATTGTCTGAGAAACCACAGATAAACTAGTTGTTACTGTATTGTCTGAGGGAACCACAGGTAAACTAGTAGTTATTGTATTGTATGTGGAAACCACAGGTAAACTAGGTGTCACTGTGTTGACTGTCAGAACTACAGATAAACTAGTTGTACTAGTAGTCGCATTTATAGACCGACACCTGTATATTCCATTATCGCTAAGATCTAAATTTTTTATAGTGAGAGACGGAGTGTAGATGGAATCCCCTTGGTATTTCATTAAAAAAAAGGAAAATATAATTGGGTCAATGCTATATCCTGATTTGATGATTTTCATAATCACATTTCTTTTGCATATCGTTTTAATTTATTCTCTATGGGTTCTTGCAAGTATTGATTTTTTTCTATTTTTCTTTAAGCATAATATTTGAGTTTTCGAAACCCCTCTCTTTTTGCATGTTTCTGCCCTAATTCAGTCTATGCTTTTCTCTACAGAGACCTTGCAATTTTGTGTCAACATAATTTGATCTTTTTAGTCATTTGTTTTAATTCTCTTCATTTTCCTTATTAGTATAATCTTTTTCAAATATTTTTCTTCAATATGAATCCTAGAGTGCCGATTTCCCCATGACGTTGTGCCCTGTAAGAGATATAACTTTGGCTGTCTACTTTTACATTTTCTTGATACACATTTCCGATATATTTCTATTTCTATCTTCTGATGGTTTTCATTATGCATTCATTTCTGCATCATTTCTTAGCGTTCAAATATGAGAATGCAAAATAATATAACAAGTTTGATTCAGGTCTATTGATAATTTTTCAAGGAATTGAAAAAGAAGAAAGGATGGTGAAAGAAGTAGTCTCTGCATTTCTATTGCACTTGACGCTGTTAAAAGAACACAAAACTAAAACTGACAGTGATTAAACTCCATTGTGACAAATTTTACATATGTTCTCTCATCTTTTTAGAAAATTGTACAATTTGCGGTAACTGTTATAGGGGAAAGTATTAGTATATTATCCCGGCTTAATGTTGTTCTGTCGTGCGGAAAAGGCAGGCGAAGGAAGTCACCTGAGAGTGCTGAAATTGAATGCGAGTGTATGATATATTATGTTCTTTATTTATGAATTAATTCAGAGTGTACAATATTAATTTTGAAATATATTGAAAAAAAAATTTCAGAATTATTCGAAATGGCTTCTAAATTTTTATAAAATTGTGAAATGACATTGGGCATATCATGTTTTTTTTAATTTTAAAACATGATAAAGTAAGAAAATGTTAGTATTGTCACCTATGGAGAAATAAACACTACCGTTTTCCCTTTTAGCCCTTTTTTTTCAAGAAGCAAACGTTAGGAAAAAATAGGTAAATACTAAAATGTATGTGTGTAAATACCAAAATGAATACTTTTTGGTAAATACGAAAATATCTGTTTTTGGGTAAATACTTAATTGTATGTTTGCATTCTATAAAGAATTGTTGATGCAGTTAATAGCAAAATTCGTAAAACCCGGGACCAATGCAGTGTTTACACAGATTTAAAAAAAATATATATATTGCATATATCGATTAAAGTAAATTATTTCTATAAGTGGTAGTAATATATATATATATATACCAATAGCAGCATTAGCAGTAGACGTAGTATCAGCAGTTATACTAAAGGTATAAATAACAGATGAAGAAGTAGTATCGTTATCAATTATCATTTACCTGTTAAAGTTGTCGTTTCTGTAGTTACTATGAGATCCACAGGTAATCTAGTTGATACTGTATTGTCTGTGTGAATAATAGGTGAACTAGTTGTTACTGTATTGTCTGAGGGAACGACAGGTAAACTAGTTGTTACTGGATTGTCTGTGGGAATCACAGGTAAACTAGTTGTTACTGTATTGTCTGTGGGAATCACAGGTAAACTAGTTGTTACTGGATTGTCTGTGGGAATCACAGGTAAACTAGTTGTTACTGGATTGTCTGTGGGAATCATAGGTAAACAAGTTGTTATTGTATTGTCTGAGAAACCACAGATAAGCTAGTTGTTACTGTATTGTCTGAGGGAACCACAGGTAAACTAGTAGTTATTGTATTGTCTGTGGAAACCACAGGTAAACTAGGTGTCACTGTGTTGACTGTCAGAACTACAGATAAACTAGTTGTACTAGTAGTCGCATTTATAGCCCGACACCTGTATATTCCATTATCGCTAAGATCTAAATTTTTTATAGTGAGAGACGGAGTGTAGATGGAATCCCCTTGGTATTTCATTAAAAAAAAAGAAAATATAATTGGGTCAATGCTATATCCTGACTTGATGATTTTCATAATCACATTTCTTTTGCATATCGTTTTAATTTATTCTCTATGGGTTCTTGCAAGTATTGATTTTTTTCTATTTTTCTTTAAGCATAATATTTGAGTTTTCGAAACCCCTCTCTTTTTGCATGTTTCTGCCCTAATTCAGTCTATGCTTTTCTCTACAGAGACCTTGCAATTTTGTGTCAACATAATTTGATCTTTTTAGTCATTTGTTTTAATTCTCTTCATTTTCCTTATTAGTATAATCTTTTTCAAATATTTTTCTTCAATATGAATCCTAGAGTGCCGATTTCCCCATGACGTTGTGCCTTGTAAGAGATATAACTTTGGCTGTCTACTTTTACATTTTCTTGATACACATTTCCGATATATTTCTATTTCTATCTTCTGATGGTTTTCATTATGCATTCATTTCTGCATCATTTCTTAGCGTTCAAATATGAGAATGCAAAATAATATAACAAGTTTGATTCAGGTCTATTGATAATTTTTCAAGGAATTGAAAAAGAAGAAAGGATGGTGTTAGAAGTAGTCTCTGCATTTCTATTGCACTTGACGCTGTTAAAAGAACAAAAAACTAAAACTGACAGTGATTAAACTCCATTGTGACAAATTTTACATATGTTCTCTCATCTTTTTAGAAAATTGTACAATTTGCGGTAACTGTTATAGGGGAAAGTATTTGTATATTATCCCGGCTTAATGTTGGTCTGTCGTGCGGAAAAGGCAGGCGAAGGAAGTCACCTGAGAGTGCTGAAATTGAATGCGAGTGTATGATATATTATGTTCTTTATTTATGAATTAATGCAGAGTGTACAATATTAATTTTTAAATATATTGAAAAAAAAAATTCAGAATTATTCGAAATGGCTTCTAAATTTTTATAAAATTGTGAAATGACATTGGGCATGTCATGTTTTTTTTTTATTTTAAAACATGATAAAGTTAGAAAATGTTAGTATTGTCACCTATGGAGAAATAAATACTACCGTTTTCCCTTTTAGCCCTTTTTTTCAAGAAGCAAACGTTAGGAAAAAATAGGTAAATACTAAAATGTATGTGTGTAAATACCAAAATGAATACTTTTTGGTAAATACGAAATATCTGTTTTTGGGTAAATACTAAATTGTATGTTTGCATTCTATAAAGAATTGTTGATGCAGTTAATAGCAAAATTCGTAAAACCCGGGACCAATGCAGTGTTTACACAGATTTAAAAAAAATATATATATTGCATATATCGATTAAAGTAAATTATTTCTATAAGTGGTAGTAATATATATATATATATACCAATAGCAGCATTAGCAGTAGACGTAGTATCAGCAGTTATACTAAAGGTATAAATAACAGATGAAGAAGTAGTATCGTTATCAATTATCATTTACCTGTTAAAGTTGTCGTTTCTGTAGTTACTATGAGATCCACAGGTAATATAGTTGATACTGTATTGTCTGTGTGAATCACAGGTAAACTAGTTGTTACTGTATTGTCTGTGGGAATCACAGGTAAACTAGTTGTTACTGAATTGTCTGTGGGAATCACAGGTAAACTAGTTGTTACTGGATTGTCTGTGGGAATCATAGGTAAACAAGTTGTTATTGTATTGTCTGAGAAACCACAGATAAACTAGTTGTTACTGTATTGTCTGAGGGAACCACAGGTAAACTAGTAGTTATTGTATTGTCTGTGGAAACCACAGGTAAACTAGGTGTCACTGTGTTGACTGTCAGAACTACAGATAAACTAGTTGTACTAGTAGTCGCATTTATAGCCCGACACCTGTATATTCCATTATCGCTAAGATTTAAATTTTTTATAGTGAGAGACGGAGTGTAGATGGAATCCCCTTGGTATTTCATTAAAAAAAAGGAAAATATAATTGGGTCAATGCTATATCCTGACTTGACTTTGGTGAATGTGGAACTGGTAAGCCGTATGACACAACTCTATATTTAATTATCCAAATGAAAAGTAATCATAAATGCAGTAGCCTTCATTGTTTTATTGAACTACTGCATTTTTTCACATGAAAACAGAAAAAAAGATTAGAAAAACGATTAGTCTTTTTGACTGAAAAAAAAAAATATTAAAAAAAGTTCATATTGAAATACACACTTTGTCTACTAGTAAATGATCTTGGTGATGATGCTATCCCGATAATACATATTAGCTTATATGGATAATGAATCCATCTACCCTACTGTTATCCATAAAACCTTTGACGGTAATTCATGCATTTGTTAGCAAATTTCTAGTCATTCATTATGTTTTAACTCTAAAGTGAAAAACCCCTACAAAGACAATATAAACTGATTTGTCTTTAAAAACGATCATAATACCTCACACTTCTATGTGTAAAAAAACCCTTATATTTGCCTGTAAATTCTGTTAAACTCACCCACACAACCGTATCTGATTGTAAGTACTCCATCATAAAATAGACAACTATTGTCATAAATTTCATCTTTTGCAGTGACTTGGCACCTGGAAAGTCCGTCACATTGTTGTTGTACACTTGTTGTCACTTCATCTATACTACAGTAGAAAGCTGTACCTCCATACGTAGCAAAATATATATCTAACACCATATCTCCAACGCACCATAATTGTTTAGTGCTGCCCTCTCTTACTTTCACTGAAATTTCAATATTTTAAACGATAGTATATCCTTTAAACCATTTAAACTCATTATTTAAACACAGGCACGTAGAGTATCGACGTTTTAAAGACATTATTAAACATAAAGGAAATTTGAGATAATTTCTAAAACATTGGATTTTCTTAGTCAATGTGACATTGTTTCTACTTTTTTTTAGTTTTTTTTGTTACATTTTTTCTGACATCCACAACTACTTTAGCTAGATATAGATAAATAATGTATTTGTATGACGAATGATACTTGCATATGAGGGGATTTCACCCTGTCAATGCATATTGTATCATTATGTTATTTTCAAACACGACTTTCTTTTTGTACATTGATCAGTGTTACAGTTTACAGATTAGTTGCGTAGGAGAACATTTCTGGATATAAGTTGACCAGGAACGCTCAAGGCTAAATATATGAGAGTCAGTGATGTACAATTAGTTGAAAAAGAAGATGAGGTGTATAATCGAATGAAAATGAAACGATTCGCCAAAAGGCTTACGAATTAATCTCCTATCGTATTCATCACATAGAAGACGATAAGCTTATTCTCTAAATTTTACAGAAGTATAAAAAAAAATGAAAACAGATACCAGGCCTTTAAGTGTGTACCAATCAGTCTTGTTTCCTCATATATATAGTATATGGAAGTAATAAGTAATATATAAGGTTACAACTTAAAATATGTACAATTCAGATGATGGATGATCAAGTTTAACACCACTCAAATTAAAAAAAAAAAGATGAAAAAGTTTAACATTCTGCGATTCATAGTAAATTCAGATAGACTGAGTTCATTTCTTTGACATAAAGGTTTGCTTTTAACCGACACTCGTTTTCAATTTCTAGATATAAGTCAAAATATGAGGCAGACTTAAATGTTTCTGTTGTATACTTTTTTCAAGTTCGATCGTTTACACAGTCACCAAACTTTGAATTGTCTAATGAGAGGATATTATCTATATTGAGGATAGTGAAGTTAAACGATAATGCTAGCTTCAATCTTTCCATTGTTCCTAAATACAGTCGACAAAAAGAATAGCATAAGTGGTTCTCTTTGGAATGCCAATTGTTTGTTAAAACAAGTTCTCCACATTTAACAAATATGTTGGCAATCAAGGAATTCAGTAACTAGATATTGTCAGTTTCAGGAATATTTTGTTTGAATCGGAGTGGTATTTCTATTTTACAAATGACGCTTAATCCATCCTTAGGACAAGATACTTGTATATATGTTCCCTTGTATGATACAAAGCAGGACCATTTTTTTTAATTTGTCTTTTGGTTTGGAATGAGGAATTTCTGTATTAAGAGAAGACAAGTTGAATATTAAATACTTTTGCTGGATAAAAAGATATTTAGATTGTATGTACTTTAACATATCTTTCAGATTTTATAGTATCCACATCTAAAAGAGGGACGAAAGATACCAAAGGGACAGTCAAACTCGTAAATCTAAAACAAACTTACAACGCCATGGCTAAAAATGAAAAAGACAAACAGAAAAACAATAGTCCACATGACACAACATAGAACACTAAAGAATAAACAACACGAACCCCACCAAAAACTAGGAGTGATCTCAGGTGCTCCGGAAGGGTAAGCAGATCCTGCTCCATTCATGCCGACCCTATAATATGTAGCTTTGCAAAAGCTTTAAAGGCCAGCTTTGATTGCCAAAAAAAAGTGAAATTAATAATTAAGAAGAAGAGATCGCGGGGAACTTGGAAGTCTCAGCAATATATAGTTGTTGTAATATGTGTAAGGAAACCTTAAATGTGGAAATAAATTCACAAACTTGTGTTTTTCGGTTTGAAAAACGATTGATAAACTTATCGATGGTCGTTGATTGAGACATGTTTACAGAAATATATACCTCATATTCTTGATATTCGCGATATTTGTGTAGTTTATCCCATCTGCTTGGTCAAAAGCATATATTCTGAACGTGGTGTCAGTAATATTAGATCGTATAGTGTATTTCTGCCCAAAAGAAGGCGCAGTGGAATGATGAAGTTACAATACATAACAAAAACACTTAATACAAATAAATGAATAATATGTTCATGCTTGATACCAGTGACACCCAACTATGTTACTGTATTGTAAAGTTTTATGGGAAACACTTATGTACCTACTTCTATAACACTTACCCTCGGATTTTCTAACTTTGTCTTTTCTGATAGAGCTCTGTAAATAGAAAGTACATAGACTTCAATAAACCTTTCTCTTGTTAATAGTACAAAATTTGATAGTAGCATATGAATGTATTAGTAAATGTTTTCTGGTTTGTTTTTGAAATCATATAACTGTACTGCTATTTCTTTTTTTTTCGCCAAATAATAACAAGTACTTTTGATTCGGCCAAAAAAGGCTTCAAATATACTAGGTTTATAATTCTGCACGCCAGACGCTTTAATAAAACAAATGAAAAGACCAAATAAAGCACGAAGTCATCAACAGATATTACTGGACTTTTTTCTAAAGAGACATATATCATGGGTAATACTATGGGATACTAGTTATTAGTATATGTATTGGCCAAACGTGTATTACAGAACTGGGTGTATTTTGTATTCATTTAACTATGAGGGCTACTTAGGTAAAACTAATAATACCAAAACTGACATAATTTGGAAAGTTTTTACTTTCCGTGTAAAGCATAAGATCTAAATATAATAAATGACGATTGTTTAACTAATTTTAAAAAGGATGTTGTTCTTCGTATAAACTCCGTAAAATTCAAATTCATAACATAATATGGTGTTATGTAAACGATTTGATTTGCTTGACAATTAACATTCAACATTCAATTTTTTTTTCTTGTATCCGTTTTCAACATTCAACATTTAATTTCAACATTCAACATTTGATTTCAACATTCAATAAATAAAGGCAATAGTAGTATACCGCTGTTCAAAACTCATAAATCCATGGACAAAAAACAAAATCGGGGTAACAAACTAAAACCGAGGGAAACGCATTATAAGAGGAGATCAATGACACAACATTCGATTTCAATATTCAACATTCAACTTTCAATTTTTTTTCTTGTACCCGTTTTTAACATTCGACATTCGATTTCAACATTCAACATTCGATTTCAATATTCAACATTCAACATCCATTTTTTTCTTGTATCGGTTTTCAACATTCAACATTCGATTTCAATATTCGATTTCAATATTCAACATTCAACATCCATTTTTTTGTCTTGTATCCGTTTTCAACATTCAACATTCGATTTCAACATTCAACATTCGATTTCAATATTTGACATTCAACTTTCAATTTTTTTTTATTTATTTTTTCTTGTAACCATTTTCAACATTCAACATTCGATTTCAACTTTCAGTATTTGTTTTCAACATTCAACATTCGTTTTCAACATTCGATTTTCAACTTTCAACATTCGTTTTCAACATTTAACATTCGTTTTCAACATTTG
Organism: Mytilus trossulus; assembly: GCF_036588685.1. Classification (NCBI taxonomy): domain Eukaryota; kingdom Metazoa; phylum Mollusca; class Bivalvia; order Mytilida; family Mytilidae; genus Mytilus; species Mytilus trossulus. The sequence goes on from NC_086373.1 coordinate 98,248,774, forward strand.
ATTTTCAACTTTCAACATTCGTTTACAACATTCAACATTCGTTTTCAACATTCGTTTTCAACATTCGTTTTCAACATTCAACATTCGTTTTCAACATTTAACATTCGTTTTCAACTTTCAACATTCGTTTTCAACATTCGATTTTCAACTTTCAACATTCATTTTCAACATTCAACATTAGTTTTCAAGATTCAACATTCGTTTTCAACATTCAACATTCGATTTTCAACTTTCAACATTCGTTTTCAACATTCAACATTCGTTTTCAACATTCAACATTCGTTTTCAACATTCAAAATTCGTTTTCATCATTCGTTTTCAACATTCAACATTCGTTTTCAACATTTAACATTCGTTTTCAACATTCGACATTCAATTTTCAACATTCGTTTTCAACATTTAACATTCGTTTTCAACTTTCAACATTCGTTTTCAACATTCGATTTTCAACTTTCAACATTCATTTTCAACATTCAACATTAGTTTTCAAGATTCGACATTCGTTTTCAACATTCAACATTCGATTTTCAACTTTCAACATTCGTTTTCAACATTCAACATTCGTTTTCAACATTCAACATTCGTTTTCAACATTCAACATTCCTTTTCAACATTCGATTTTCAACTTTCAACATTCGTTTTCAACATTCAACATTCGTTTCAACTTTCGACTTTCTATTTTCAACATTCGTTTTCAATTTTCGACTTTGAACTTTCAACATTGGTTTTCAACATTCAACATTCGTTTTCAACATATCAGTATACCAAGAGATTCGTACATTTAAATTAAAAAAGGGGGTTATGTTTTTCTTCTAATAAAAAAAAGATTTTTTGATCCCAAATTTTTTGAGAAAAAAGTACTATGGTCAAGCAGAAAGCAAATTAATGATCTGAATGATACCTGATTTTTCGAATACCATATATATAAGGGGATTCAAACCTTGACACTCCTCCCCACTGAGTACTAAATACATGTATTTGGTAGCAAACGTGCGATTTCCACGCAATGTTAAAGGGGGAATGGGGAAATGAAATGGCACATTTAGCAATTTTTCATCAAAGTGAAGATCACAGCATGTTTATTTTAAATCAATTTAGGCCCCCTCTCGCTTTCCGTTGCATTTTTAAAAAAGTCTCAAATGTGAAATCATTCATTTTATACTTGAAATGTTTTTTCTATTTTATAAAATTATTAAATTCCTGATTTTTTTTCTCGAAAAAAAAATTCCGTTGAAGGGAAATGAAAAGAAAAGTGTGTTAATACAGTATAAATTACATTTTCTGATTTAAGGCAATTTAAGTTTCTCAAATGTTCAGTCTTGCAAAATGTAATACTTCTTCCTTGAAACGTCGTACAAGTCAGATACAAATCAAAAGTAACAGAAAAAAACATGCCGGAAACAACCTGCCGAGCAGTTTTTTTTATAACGGCAGTTAAATTGTTGGCCAAAACAATTTAGCACACCAAATGGATCAGAGTGATACCGTATATTTGTTAATGTCCACTACGAAACGTGTCAAATCTCCTTCAGTTTCTGGTTTTAAAATTATGCAAAATATCAGTGCACAGCTTAGTACGCGCTTTGATGAAAATAATCATTCTTGTTACTATTGCAATATAGGGATTGTGGGGATTGTGGAGGGGGAAAACGTGAATATGTCCACTACGAAACGGTCACCTACTAAACAAGTATGGGAGAAATAAGATGCAGTTTCGTAGTGGACAAATGTCCCCTACGAAACAGTACATCAATTATAAAAAATAATATTATTTTACAGAGTAATAAAAACGTTTAACAGACTTATTTAGAAGTGATATAGTTACGATACTGTTGTAAGGTTATAATTTTAAGATGGCATATGTTGGCGTTAATATTGGTTCATTCATAGGGTCTTTGCATCGGATTATACACATTTATTCTAAAACCAGCTGTTGGCATGCCACGGGATATGTTCCTCTAAAATATTTTAAGATGGTATGATACTCAACCCCTAATGGAAGAGATTGTGTTTGATATACATATGATAAAGACATAATTTATCAATCAGTTTAAAGCTGGCATGTCAGTAAATGCTAGGAGTCCTTTGGTAATTCCTGTATCATTGCCATTGTGCTTAGTTTGTTTTGTTATCTTTTCTGACATCGAACTCGGACTTATCTTAAACTGAGTTTTACATTGCGTTTTGTTGTGTGTTTGCTTAACTACATTGGCTCGAGGTATAGGGGGAGAGTTGAGATCTGACAAAGCATATTCAACCCCGCTGTATTTTTTTGGGACTGTCCCAAGTCATGTGTCTCTGGTCTTTGTTAGTTTTGTATGATTTTCAATTTTTCATTTATATCATTCGAAGTTTATTATGACATTAATTATCAATGTACTAGTACATATATATTTGTTTAGTGGTCAGTTGAAGCACGCCTCCGGGTGCGGGACATCTCGTGGTTTGAAGACCCATTGGTGGTCCTCGGCTGTTTTCTTCTCTTTCGTCCGGTTGTTGTCTCTTTGAAACTCACCATTTCCTTTCTCAATTTTAAAAGTAAAATTGCTTTCAGAAAAAAAAAGTGGAACAAGAGGTAGCATTGATTTTTCCATGATTTTGTATTTTGATTTAGATACTGAGTTTGAATGTGAAGTAAAATCAAATCCAGATCATGACAAGCAAAGGATTATGTACAGCATGTTGTACTGAAATGTTAGATTTGAGAAAATACAAACTCTTTATCCAAGGCAGGGATCAACAGGCTTGGCAATTGAAAATAATTGTATGATGGAAAAAGTCAAAGACATTATTAATCTATTTCAGTTAGGGCATTGGGTTGACATTCGAACGTTAGGAGTAAATTATCGCCAAAGAGAGATCAATAACTAATGTTCATCATACGGATCAAATATTGGACATTGTATCCACATAAAATAATGCTCAGGTAAATCATAACAATACAATTTTTGGTAGATGAGTTTAAGTTTTACGCATTTGCTTTTCAGATTCCCTCAAAATTTAAAAAAAAATTAAACATGGTGTCAGTATAAATCTTGTTTTTAGAAGGAGGACGATGAAGCCTATCTCTTTAGAATACAAAAAGTAAAGGATTTAACGTAATAGACCTTTTTGTCGATGATCAATGTTAAAGATAAAAGGCTTCTCCTTTGGATCACAAGTTTCAACTCATGGACACTTTTTGGTGTTGCACTATTTAAAACATTTTACTAAACAGGACAAAGACCCCCCCCCCAAAAAAAAAAGAATGAATACTACTCATTATTCAAGTTTGTATTTGCGATGGAGGGTAAAACAAAAAGAATCGCTACCGCTATCACTTGACTGACCACGTTACTGAACAATATCGCGGTAAAGCTCACAAAAATGAAAATTTATAATATCAACTTACAAAAGTATTTCTTATTCTTTTTCACATTGGGTTAAACGCACATTTGTTTGATAACAGCTGACAATTAGCAAGGGAAAGATTAATTTTATACTAAACACTATTTTGTTCAAAGAAAATGGGAAAGATAAATACGATTATTGACTCATTTAGATTGATGCCGAATTCCGACAGTCTGGCGAAAAATTGAATAAAGGGCCTATTGAAAACAATAAAAACAGAAATTGACGTATATCATAATGTACTTATACAAAAGGTTGCATATCAATATGTCTGTGTAGATAAAAAAAAAAATTGAAAAAAACAAACCTACCACCAAAAGAAGATTTGCATAAAGGAATTTTAATGCGACTGTCGTACAAGTGGGACGTTTAGCGCTATAAAGCCAGGTTCAGTCCACCATTTTCTACATTTGAAAATGCCTATAGCAAGTCAGAAATATGCCAGTTGATGTTCATTCGTTTGATGTGTTTTGTTATTTGATTATGTCATTTGATAAGGGACTTTCCGTTTTGAATTTTCCTCGGAGTACAGTATTTTTGTGATGTAACTTTATAAATGGTGAGCATATGAGTGTTGAAGATTTTGTTAATGCTGAAATGCTCAGTTTTTAAAATATTTGAGCAAGACGTTATGATGTAAGCGTCAAAACTACAAAATTTTAATTGGAACTGCATTCAGATAACAGATGTGTTGTTTTTGCTTGAAAGGGCATTTATAGCAAGAAATTTCCATGAAAAAACAAAAACATGGTAAAGCCTATAATCAATTTGAGGTTGGCCATGAATAAATACAAACAACTTAATATTTGTTCTGTTGTAAGCAATTTATTTGTGAGGGCTATGGCACAACCATTACATATAAGGAGATTTTGATTGAGTAAATCCATATGAAAGGGAACAAAGAAGTCTTTAGGAAAATGATAGGCGATCTTAAATATAAAAAAAACCACTTGAAGCAGCAAATGATTATCCACTTCTAACCAACATAAAAAAAAAAAACGCAACAAGTATGTGCTCAATTATTGGAATCTTAAACAATATATGTCATTAGGAATGAAATGGACTTGCATTATATTTAATGTTTTGCTCATACCCTATTGCTTGATTTATATATATATATATCAAAAACAACTTTCAGTTCAAAAGCCATGTCAGGATATGTTCATGATGTTGAAAGATCTATGTTTGCAAAAACTATAAATAATATATGCATGCGATCCGATTAATAAATGAAAAAATAAATGTGTTGCTAAACCAATGTTTTACACCAGAGTTAATTATACAGAATAGTTGATAGCAGTTCATATAAAAAATGAAAGCTGAAATTTATTTAGCCAATTTTACTTGAGGTATTGCATTTTTCATGTTTCAAAAACATGAAAGTAACAATTTAATTACAAAATTAGACGCAAATTATATGAAAATAATGTGAAACTTTTCTTTACCGACACAGATAGTGTAGTTCGTGATATTCAGACGGGTGGATATTTTCCCACATGTTGAAACAGTGAAACAGGTGATGACCAAACTGAAATTAGCATTATTTATGATAGTTTAGATAGTGACGAGTTTGTTCAAAATGTTCACCCACATACAGTAGGCAAACTGGTGACAAAATATTACCTCCCCTGTAAAACAGTGCGCACTTCTGACTAGAGGTAATCGGTAAAGAAAAAACAGATGATGCTGTAATTGTTTAGCTTGTTTAAAATGAGCTAGCACAAACGATCTAAGACGTGTCAACATAATATGAATATGATAAGAAATCAGGTAAAATATTTATTGTTAAGTTTATCACCTCATCGTATCATCATATGATAGGTAAATGCCTATTTTTTTGTTGATTTTCAGTGTCGTTTGTGTTCAAACTTGTAATCATGCCATCCTTTCAATATTTTTTTAAATACTATCCAATGGTCGGAACACCTTGATGTTCTCCAAATTTGTAAAGTTGATTATGTTGCATGATATATATTTTTATCGTGAAAAAAATTGATATGCAGCAAAGATTGGCAGTTTTTAATTTGTGTTGCTATGTGAAATAAAAGGAAGTAAATTAAAGTTAAAGAATGTGCGCTTTTTCAAATAGTAAACAATTTTATTCAGATGCATAGTATTTTGTCAAATGATAAAGAATATCGTAGAAACTTGTTAGAAATTCATATAATATACAAAAGATATACATCATGACATACTGAAATCGAAAAATAGGTAAAACCACCATACCTTGAACAAATTCTGTAAAAAAAAGGGGGTGAAAATGCTATGAAATAAATATTTTATTTATTTGCGGTCGACAACAAAAAGATGATTGGACATGCAATTAACTACTTTTTCAATTTCATTGTAAAGTAAAATGGCTGTTTTTAGGGGGTCTCTGTTCATTGTGGTCTAATATTTCCAGGTTCTCTTTGGATTGCCACATAATATTATAATCATCTAATTGAATGTTCAAATGATATTGCAGCGATGGAAGGAAGACTGTCATAAAATCCAACAGTTCCGGATGTCCCTTTAAACTAATTGCTTAAAACATCAATAGCGATGTAAGGTTCAAGTGTCTTATCATGTCAAGTTTAGCCAGGTTTTCCTTGTTATTGTAGCAAAAAAACAACTAGACAGTTTCTGGCATTGAAAGGATATAAAACGGATGTCGATTTTTAAACTTTAAACTTACGGTGGACGAGTTTGCGTATCTCCTCGGCTATTTGGCAAGTTTTCTTTTAAAATCAAGTTCAAATCAAACATTGTTTCCATTTAGATATTAAACAATACCACTATTTATTATATTTTAACTATAGAATTGTTAATATGATTGCGTTCACTGCTCAAATTCGTGTCGGTTCCAATAAGAGATTTAACAATACCTTATCTATTTTTTGCGAATTGAAGGATTATGTTCAATTAGTATTTTTGTCACAAACATGATTTGACATATATCCTCCTTGTGTACAGAATAACATAGCTCGTGTTGATAGGCTGCCTGATCCTTTCGGTTATTTAGATATAACTTAAGTTTTGGGTGTTTTACAAGGAGTTTATTATTTTTATTTAATTATAATCCGGAACCAGTAAAATTATGCACTTCGAAATACATTTCAATCAGTGAATGATGAATAATCAACACAGATCCTTTATGTTCGACAAAATTAAACTTGCCCGAACAATCCCATTCTTTTGATGTCAACCATTATCGATCCTCGTTTCATGTATGTTCGCCGTGTTTGTTTTTATTCTACATTCCATACAGTAGATCATCTTTTTATATAATGAATTGAAGTGAACGATATGTCTTCACAAGTAACTACAACACAGAGAAATGACAGCTGAAAGCAGTGAACAATTAACTCCTTTGTAGATCGAGCGTAATGGATTATGTTTGTATGTAAACGAAAATCACTGCATAAACTCTAGATGACTGGTTTGAACGAAAAGTATTCCGAAGAAGACATTTATTATCTCATCTCTTAAATAAGCGTCTTCATTTGATACAGAATATGGTAAACAGTATACACTCATTATCTCCCACACAGCATAATATGTTTTTTTTTACAAAACAAATAGATATCCGATCCACTGTTACTCGAATGAATTTGCTAACAACAAAGTGTGAAGATTACTGTTTGTTGACGGTACAACTAAGTCATCTCCGTTTATTTGTCACAAAATTGTTTCAAACAACTCATAAAGACCGACCAAGAATCTAGATCATATGCATACAAATAAATCAACTGTTAACAAAAATTCTAATTTTTGAAATACAAAGGCTTTTCTACCTCAGGAATAGATTACCTAAGCTATATTTGGCAAAACTTTTAGGAAATTTTGGTCCTCAATGCTTTTCAATTTGATACTTTATTTGGCTTTTTAAACAATTTTTAATTCGAGCGTCACTGATAAATATTTTGTAGACGAAACTCGCGTCTGGCGTATATATAAAATTTTAATCCTGATATCTATGATGAGTTTATTTACAACGACTGGGTCGATGCCACTGCATGTGGAAATTTATCTCCCCATGGGTATCACTAGCCCAGTAGTCAGCACTTTTGTGTTGACTTGAGTTATCATTGATATGTGCATAATAATAAACTAACTGTTAACAAAACATCAAATTTTGGAAATACAAAAGCTTTTATACCTCAGGAAAAGATTACCTTAGCTGTATTTTGCAAAACTTTTAGGAAATTTTGGTCCTCAATGCTCTTCAACTTCGTACTTTTGTTGGCCTTTTAAACATTTTTAGCTGGACCAAGTGAGCTTTTCCCATCACTTGGCGTCCGTCGTCCGTCGTCGTCCGTCGTCCGGCGTTAACTTTTACAAAAATCTTCTCCTCTGAAACTACTGTGCCAAATTTAACTAAACTTGGCCACACTCATCATTTGGGTAATTAATTTGAACTAGAGGCTCTAAAGAGCCTGTGTTGCTCACCTTGGTCTATGTGAATAATATGTGAACAAAGGACGCAGATGGATTCATGACAAAATTGTGTTTTGGTGATAGTGATGTGATTGTACATCTTACTTCACTGAACATTCTTGCTGCTTACAATTATTTATATCGGTAATGTACTGGCCCAGTAATTTCAGTGGAAAATGTTAGTAAAAATTTACAAATTTTATGAAAATTGTTAAAAATTGACTTTAAAGGACAATAACTCCTTAGGGGATCAGTTGTCCATTTTTTTGATAAGCCAACAACTGCATTTTACCGCTATGTTCTATTTTAAGCCATGATGGCCACCTTGGTTGGTTTGGATCACGACACACATTTTTTAAACTTAATACCCGAATGATGATTGTGGCCAAGTTTGGTTTAATTTGGCCCAGTAGTTTCAGAGGAGAAGATTTTTGTAAAAGTTAACGACGCCAGACGACGGACGACGGACACCAAGTGTTGAGAAAACTTTACTTTGCCCTTTGAGCCAGGTAAGCTAAGAATGTGTCCGGTGACCAAGCCAACCAACCAAGATGCCCGCAATGGCTAAAAATAGAACATAGGGGTAAAATGCAGTTTTGGGCTTATAACTCACAAACCAAAGCATTTAGAGCAAATCTGACAGGGTAAAATTGTTAATCCGGTCATGATCTATCTGCCCTGAAATTTTCAGATGAATTGGACAATCCGTTGTTGGGTTGCTGCCCCTAAATTGGTAATTTTAAGGAAATTGTACTGTTTTCGCTTATTATCTAGGTTATTATTATAAATAAATATAAACTGTAAACAGCAATAATGTTCAGAAAAGTAAGATCTGCAAATAAGTTAACATGACCAAAATAGTCAATTGAACCCTAAAGGAGTTATTGTCCTTTATAGTCTTTTTTTTAACAATTTTCATAATATTTGTAAATTTTTACTAACATTTTCCACTGAAACTAATGGGCCAAGTTCATTATAGATAGAGATAATTGTAAGCAGCAAGAATGTTCAGTAAAGTAAGATACAAACACATCACCATCACCAAAACACAACTTTGTAATGAATCCATCTTCTTCCTGTGTTTAATATTCACATAGACCAAGGTGAGCGACAAATGCTCATTTGAGCCTCCAGTTTGATATGCGCGTCACTGGTGATTCTTTTGTGGACAAAACGCGCGTCTATGGTATAATTAAAATTTTAATCCTGGTATTTATGATGAGTTTATGTATCGAGAACACTGTCGTGATATCACAAGAGCAGAGTTCATGTCTGCTGTGTTATCGGTATTGGTCAGAACCAGATGGTTATGTCACCATTAATTTCGCCAGTCAGAACTAAAGAAATGATTTGGCTGATTTACATAAAAGTGTAAATGAATACTCTGAATCTAAAAAGTAAAAACACAAAAATACCGAACTCCGAGGAAAATTCAAAAAGGAAAATCCAAAATCAAAAGGCAAAATCAAAAGTCCAAACACATCAAACGAATGGATAACAACTGTCATATTCCTGACTTGGTACAGGCATTTTCTAATGTAGAAAATGGTGGATTGAACCTGGTTTTATAGCTAGCTATACCTCTCACTTGTATGACAGTCGCATCTAATTCCATTACATTGTCAACGATGTATGAACAAAACAAACATACTCAAAGAGTAAAAATGTCAAAAATAGGGGTAGAGCAGTCAATATTGTGTTATCATCTTAAGATCACTATAAAAACAACAAATGTAACGAAAAATCACAAAAAGGCATACATCAAATTAGAGATAGATGCAACATCTAGAATACATATACATGTACATCACAACTTGGAATAGTAGGTTTAATAAGCGCTCAACGGAATATAACTTCCGATGAATGAAAAAAAGATGAAAAAGAATATCGTCATACCAAGGGCATGATAGATGAGCGGAAAGAGGTTTACTATCGATGTCGTATGCAAACTTTATTAAATGCAAATCGGGGGTGAAAGTGAGTGCTGATTAGTGTGTATGTACACAAGTGGAAATTGCTATTCAATAGACAAAGTCGAATTTGAATACCATTGTGTCTAAAAACAGAAATCAAATTCGCTGAAAACTATTTTGCGAAGAGACTATTTGCCATTTCAAAATCCATCCCTTTCTCTACTACTGAAATAATGGCTCACGTGGAGAATCTCTTAGATCGGTCATCCGTCAATCGTTAAGTTGGACGTTAAGTATGCGACCTACTGGGTTCATCCCACCCTATGCTGACCAACTCTTACTTGGTCTTGGTATAAGTGCTATTGTCCACTTTAGAGGCCTCAGTAACCTCTCCCTCTGGTTTAATGGCCAATGTGCAAAATCTGTTAGTTTGGTCAGCCGGATGAAGTAAAGTTTGACTATTTGACATAATCAGTACCCCATTACCTACTGACACAATATTGTATTGGTCTAGGGCATAGTTAGTTCTATGGGAGATATGTGAATTAGCGGCCGTTTCGTTATTCGTCATTTGATATTCTTTATCCAACCGGCTGCTTACAGTCGTTTCGATATTGAAATTTGGTTAAAAATCCAAACAAAATTAAAATATTCGATAACTTTAAAAGCATGATTTTCATATATAAGAGGAGTCAAAAGATATGTAAGAAATTGTCTAATGACTCCTTCAAGATGTTGCAAACTATCATTGTCCTCAAATGTAAACCCTTATGCGAGTCGAGATTTGTGTTTATGAAATATAGATCTTTATCAATAAAACAACAACAAAGATGTAACTTTACATATATTATTTATCAAAACAAAAACAAAACCCGATCACGCTAGAAACATTTAGAAATAGTTCTGGAAGGACAAACATAAAAGACATTTTAAGCGAAAACCTACTGAAGACCTCTTTAATGACAGTGAGACACACCTGGTCTTTCAATATTGATAAAGTTCGACTACTAGTATGTATATGTTACAGTGAATCTGTATAATCAGGGATTATGTAGATTCTCTTAAATTTTGAGGGATTATGTATAATCACTAGAAAAAAACGTCAGGGTATAACAGAATAACATAATAACAGAATAACTGAAATCATACTAAAATATATAACATATTGAAATATATTTTTTAAAAGTTAACTGTAATATATGTAAATAATAACCTTTACATTTAAAAACGTTAGGCATAATATATTAATATGAAAGAAACAGAAATATTGAAATGTCAAACACAATATAATTAAATGATATGAAAAATATATATAGAATAATTGATGTTTTGTTTTTAATACTGACTTTATCAGTAATAATATCAAGCAAGCCCTTTTTCGTACTGACTGTATCAGTATTAATAATTTGAAGAGAGCCCACGCGGGCGGGTTGATAAAGTCTGTATGAAAATATCAAATGGCATAATGATTATTCTTTTTATCGTATTGTTTTAGTATTGGTTTTTAGGTTGAGAATATGAAATAAAATGAAATTGTTATCAAAACTATTTTTATGCGTACAATCATTTTGACAAATGTTTATGTTCTGCACAATGTTTTAAAAATAAACATTTTATTTACAAACTAAATTTGAATTTCATCTTCTATTATATATTTGCCCTTCTTTTTTACAGACATATCTATCAAATTCACATCTGTTTTTACCACAATATCAACATTGAAAAAAACCTTGTCCGCCATATCAGTTCAGATTTTACGGCACGTCTCAGAGAGAAATAGAGTTTTCAGCACAAACATCTGAAGGTACCAATGAATTGAAATCAGCAACCGCAAACTGATTTCTTGTATTAAAGATCCCAGCAGGATTCCATCATATATGGCAAGGCGATATCCTTCTTCAGTCTTTTCGTGAATAATGACCATTATATTATGGGATCTCCATTTCCTGGAACCACTAGTGTTATTGTTTTGAGATATGCATATGTTGCATTTTGTTTTTCCTCTGCAATTTGCTTTAACCTTTGTTTATACTTTTAATTAAAAACTCAACAAAATGAGGTTCAACACTTGAATAAAGTATAAAGGGGAAAACTAATCACTTAGATTCACATATAAGGTCCGGAACCACAATTGTCGTCCTTGATTTTCGTTGACGAATATAGTCCCTAGTGTTGACAGATGGTTACTTGCCATTAATTTGTATACCCCTTCCAAATTTATTTCTCCATGTTTAATGCCTCAAATTGTAAGTAATTATTGGCCGGGTGAAATTACACTGTAAAAACATTTGGGTCCAGAATTTTATAGGAAAATAGCGATTTGATCCAGCTGAAAAATGGTTAAAAATTACCACTTCGGAAGTTTTCTAAAGATTTCAAGACACCCTAAGATTGTCCATATTTTGAGTGAGAGCCGATGAAAGTTTCTATAATTTGATATGATTTGCCCCAAAAGTAGTACAACACACTGTAAAAATTTCATTGAGAAAGCGCAGGTTAGATTTTTTTCAATTTCATTTATGTTCTAAAAGAAATGTACTACGAAATAATTGTGCTCTCAGACCATAAGTAGATCAGGAATGAAAACTGTGTCAGTTTGATATTCAAAATATGCACGAAGGATAAAAGCCGATGCGACAGGTAAATTCAGTCATCCAACGTCAAAAGCGTAGCACTACTAAAGATGTATACGCAAGTTTAAGTGAAATGTCAAAAGAGGGGGGGGGGGGGGGGGGGGTGTTCTCAATGTTTTTACAGCGGTCATTTGAAGATTGATTAATCAGGGAGATCTAGCATACGCCCTGTGCCCTTCTATCTTATTGTTTGACGATTGTTATTTGGAAAGTGACACTTTAAGCCCTTCGTATGCATCGAAGATTATATTTCTCTTGGAAATCCTTTTCATAGCATCCGTATATAAACAAAAAATAGGCAAAATTATCAAACTGTATGGATATTGAAACACCAGGAGGGCCACACTGTTTTTTCAGTTGTCTCCGGTATATTTTTACTATATATTTTGAATATCGAACTAGCACGTGTAGCCCTTTATAATTATAGAACGAGAAGGATTTCTAATTCCTTGTTATATCATGTATATCTATATATCAACCAAATCTATGTGTAATATTAAGGAAATTAATAGACCAGGAAGATTTAGCCAACACCTGTACCCATCTATCTGAATTCATACGATTTCCATTTGAAAAGTAACACATTAAGCCCTTCGTACATATCGAAGATGGTATTTTCCGGGAAATCCTTTTGTAGACGAAAGGCGCGTCTAGCGTACTAAATTATAATCCTGGTACCTTTGATACTTATTTGAAAGCATCTTTTTATATACGAAATAGGCAAGATTAACAATGGTTATGTATAGTGAAAGACCGAGAGGTCTCACTCTAGCGGTCTCTGTTAGATTTTCGCTATATATTTTGAATATCAAACAAGCACTTAGAGTTCACCAGAAATATAATTAATATTTAGTTAATCAAAAATATATTTAGGTTTGGCTTTTCCAAATTTTTCAAATCATATTTTCTAGTCTGACTAGAGTGACGTTGCTGTTGGTTTTTTTTTCTTTTAACTTTTTGTCAAAATATCATCTTTTCAATGAACATATCAGATTATATTTCTGTCAGCATTGAAAAGACGAATATCCGGGGTAAGTAATGGTTAATATTTGAGGGCGAAGATTTACGATAACGTCAGCTTGTCGGCAAAAAGTATTTCCTACATCTCTTAATTTGAATTCCTTTTAACTATTACTATCATGCCGTTTAAAATTGACTAATGTTTACTCATTTTTTGTGCTTAACCAAACTTAAATTTATTATTGATGATTCAGTGTAAATCATTTCACTAATGACAAACTATCAATGAATTGTTTTTTTTTCGATCTATGTGAATAGAGGCATCAACCTTTTTATTTACTTTCATTTTAATGATGTTATGAGACGCAACCCTTACAGAAAGTGCACAAGAAGCTCATAACAACATACTTAATTTCTCATTTTGGATCATTACGGCTGGTGGCAGCAGTCGCTTTACTCCCATCCCCCTACGGCAAATTCTTGACCGCAGGTGGCTAGATTGAAATCTATTATCCATATCTTCAACTCGTATTAGTCCCTGGGTGAGAAAATGCACCTGAAGACTCCACTGGCCTTCCAAAGTATGAGGTACCTATACAGTTATGGATTTGGGCTCATTTTTCAGTCTTTCTGTACAGTTCCCTACGGAAAAGTTTTTTCCCACACCTAGTGGGAATGAAAGCTTGTCCCAGACCATTTTATTCATGAAAATGCCCAGCTGGGAAAGTGCACCTGAGGCTTATAACAACATACTCAATTTCTTCTTTTGGATCATTACGGCTGGTGTCAGCAGTCGCTTTACTCCCATCCCCCTACGGCAAAGTTCTTAACCGCAGGTAGTTAGATTGAAAGCTGTAATCCATATCTTTAACTCGTATTAGTCCCTGGGTGGGAAAAAGCACCTGAAGACTTCACTGGCCATCCAAAGTCTGAGGTACCTATAAAGTTATGGGTATGGGCTTATTTTTTCAGCCTTTCTGTACAGTTCCCTACGGAAAGTTTTTTTCCCTGCACCTAGTGGAATTGAAAGCTTGTCCCCGACCCTTTTATTCATGAAAATGCCCAGGTGGGAAAGTGCACCCGAAACTGACAACAACATACTTAATTTCTCATTTTGGATCATTACGGCTGGTGGTAGCAGTCGCTTTACTCCCATCCCCCTACGGCAAAGTTCTTGACCGCAGGTGGTTAGATTGAAAGCTATAATCCATTTCTTCAACACGTATTAGTCCCTGTGTGGGAAAGTGCACCTCAAGACTTTACTGGCCATCCAAAAGTCTGAGGTACCTATACAGTTATGGATATGGGCTCATTTTTCAGTCTTTCTGTACAGTTCCCTACGGCAAAGTTTTTTTCCCACACCTAGTGGAATTGAAAGCTTGTCCCCAACCCTTTTATTCATGAAAATTCTCAGGTGGTAAAGTGCACTGGAAGCTGACAACAACATACTCAATTTCTGATTTTGGATCATTACGGCTGGTTTTAGCAGTCGCTTTACTCCCATCCCTCTACGGCAAAGTTCTTGACCGCAGGTGGTTAGATTGAAAGCTATTATCCATATCTTCAACTCGTATTGGTTCCTGGTTGGTGTCCAGTGTACATTCTTTTTGCAAGCCTCGGAAGCTCCATTCGACAAAATTCGCCACCGTACATGGCTCAAATGAAAGGTTATAAATTAGAGCAGGGCCCACTGAAATGATTTTTTTTGGGTTAAAACCTTCTAGGAATTGAATCCTACCTACACCTTCTCAATAATATCCAAATATTAAAGAAAAATTCATTGGCTCTAACTCCAAATATGGATATTTTTGTGTTATGAGGGTCCTGAAATCTTTTAAAAGCTTTCGATGTGCTATTTTTTAACCTCTTCTTATTAACCGGACCAAATCACTACTTCACTTTAAAATTCTTGACCCAATTTTTTTTATAATGTGCTTTAATCCCCATACTTGCTATTTGAGGCATAAAACATGAAGAAATACATTTGGATGGGGTATAAAAAATGCAAGTAACACACTGTCCACACTAAGCACTATATTCGTGGACAACGAAAAATCAAAGGACGATAACTGTGGACTCGGACCAATTGAGGATGTCGAATGTATAGAAATATTTACGCCAGGCTTCAAAAGACCCATCAGTGACGCTCGAATAAAAAATTGTTAAAAAAGCAAAATTAAGTACGCAGTTGAAAAGCATTGAGGACTAAAGACTGCTTAAAGTTTTGCCAAATACAGCTAAGATAAGATAGCGCTCTCATGGTTAATTTGTATAATAAGAAACTTACCACAACAGGTGTCAAACAATACAGAAATAATCCAAGACACAAAAATCTGTACAACTTCTCCATTATTTCAGTAAACATTCAGATATACAAATTGGTGAATATGTTTTGTTTCCCCATCATAAGTTGAGATTTTCTGTTGGGAAGTGATGATAAAAGTTAACCAATCTTCATTTATACTCTAGTTCAGGGAAACAATGCGCATGTACAAGATCGGTCGTGATTTTGAGTTATCGACTAATTAGGTACGAGATTTGACGAACTGGGGGCATTATCATTTTATTGATATATCAGATCGGCATAGTTATTACTGTAGTCAGATTAATGAATACTTTATTTTCAAGAATCATATACATGCTATGGCAAACGAAACTATATACAATACATGACACAGAAAAGACAGCAGAAAACAAAAGTTACAGAGTAAACAATAATATTATGACAATTTACGTGATCTATTTTTCCAAGCTGCATTTAAATAACTGCATAGTTTTACTGTCAGAGATTTAGAATAAATTATCTAACTTGTGTGCCGATTTGGCCAAGAACAGTAGGATAAATATAAAATTTTATACGCACAGATCTGTTATACGTTGAACATGATAAAACAAAATGATATTCGTCCTCCAAAACATTCATATTTGAACATATACATATTCTATTATCTCTTTGAGTATTTTGATAACGACCAACTTCAACATTTAATCTAAGTGTGCCGCTATATATATATATACGCAAATTTGTTAATATAGATACATTACAATGAAAATCTAAGTATATTTCAAAACGAAGTACTAGTTTATATCCTTTATAAATACAAAGTTTGTTACATTCTTCTTAAGCTGAAGATTACACTGACATATTAAAACAGACGTTTCTGACCGTTACGTTAATTAATCTTAACTACAAAACGGTTTGATATGTCACCTGACTTTGGGTGATACTTTCACGCAAAAATGGAGAGATTCATGGTGTGATGTTCACTTAGCAGATCGTCTATATATTAAAGAAGGTATGGGTGCTATTTCATTATCATATCTTAGGCACTGATCTTAGGTCATCAAAATAAAAGTCAATCAACACCTAGGCCCTATGGTATCATAAAGTTTTACACTTATTATACCTTTAATAATCATAATCATGTTCTGACAGTTAGGTACCATTAAAATATGTGTTCAAAATGCTTGTCCTGGTTGCATGCGTGTAATAAATTTACATAAAGTTTATTGTGCTTAATTGAAATACATCAGATATTGACAATTTTTGAAAGGAAGTGGATCTGGGTCGTTCAGCATTTTATTTTGACTTATTGTGAAGCATGCATAATATTGTATACAGAATATCTAATTTATTTCAATGAGATTAAATAAGATCTTAAACAGAATAAATTTAAAGATACTTTATGTATTTTTGTTGTATCTCTCGAAAGTAAATTTTCGCACATTTGATATACATAGTTTTGATTACATACTTTTAATGAACTATTGTGGTTTTTTTTTTGTGTCAGAAATTCACGTTAATATGTAGAAAAATTATACTAAATGTGAA
Source organism: Mytilus trossulus (assembly GCF_036588685.1). Lineage (NCBI taxonomy): Eukaryota > Metazoa > Mollusca > Bivalvia > Mytilida > Mytilidae > Mytilus > Mytilus trossulus. The sequence continues at coordinate 98,265,921 of NC_086373.1, forward strand.
AAAATATTTTTATATTACAATTACTATAGAAAAATGACCCCTCCCTTAGGCAAAAAATCGTATTATTGTCGTCATGTCGAAAGCAAGGAGGTTTTTAAGAGTTACGGGTGAAATAACTGCCTACTTGGATCTTTTGACATGCATCCTTCTTTTCGTGAAAGCGATACTTGGCGATCCTAGATCCTAGCATTTAGGTTCAGTCTGTGTTAAAGATTGATTTGTTTTTCATCAAAATCGTTGTCAAACATAATGAAATTTCGTGAAATTGGGACATAGTCTTCTTTATGTCCAAAATACAGTATCCAGGGCAACATTTTGCAAATATTTATTTTTATTTTCCCGTATTTTATTACTAGATGGACTTATTTTTTCCTGAACAGTTAATTTCATGTTTTTCATGCAGTCATCAATAACCGTTTTGTTAAATCGCCCAGTTGCAAGTTGAATGCGTATCCATGCAGGTCAAGATCATGATACTGATATATGAATGTTGTAACTGTTAATTTCATATGACGACCTGAAGCTGTTTGATTTTATGGGAACTTATTTTATTATGGTTTGAACAAGGAAAGTATATACTGTTCCAAGGTTTAACGATCAAACTATTTATACAATTTTGAAAACATAACATTTATGAAGCAATGGTTATATTTTATTGAATACATTGCATAATATCATTCATGATATCGACTATGTGTTATGATCAGCATTATTGTTTGAAATTTACAATTACTAAGAAATGCATATAACACTCCGAGATAGAAACCGCATTTTTTTCAATATGTCGCCTAGGGATGTTTGAAATGACAAATGACAATTTTATTACCGAGCAATTTATTTTATTGCAGTGAATGCATAATACTATAGTAGATAAATAAAACGCTGAAATTTTGTCTGTATTCTTTTTTGGTATAAGATGTACCTATTAAACCATTTTGATCAGTGCAGGGTCATATTATTTAAGCATTAATTAAGATAAAAAAAAATTGAAAAAAACGTTTGCCCTATTTCAAAATCAAATGAATTATCGTAAAGTAGTCGATTTATTATAATTAGATGGTATTTTCAAACTGAAACAATTTCAAAGCTCTTTTTATAAATTGCAGAATATTGTCTTTTAATAATTGTTTTTTTTTTTTTAAATCACGTTAATAAAGAAAGAGGAATATATATGTAAAATATCAAATAAAGAGTTAACATAACTCTACCAAATTTAATTCAATTTTTGACGTGCTCCATGATTCTGTGTTGACTGATTATTATTTTTTTATCCTGTAAATTTCGGAAGTAAACTCAAAAGTTACTCACTCGCAATTAACAATCACTGAATGAAATATTATTTTGCGGTTATACATTATTTTTCAACAGTTATACTAGTATACTGATCTGTTCCTTATGTCATAACTTAGGTCCCATCTCCTTTTCACAAATTTGACCCATCGAATAAAACGTATAACCGGGTTTGCACTGAAATGGACAAAACGACGGATGCCACATGTGAAGCAGGATCTGCTTACTCTTCTTGAACACTTTGAGATTAATTTTCGATGTTGCGTTTTGTGTACTATTGTTTGTCTGTTTGTCTTTTTCTTTTTTGGCCACGGCGGTGTCAGTTTATTTTCGACTAATGAGTTTGAACTTCCGTTTTGTATCTTTCACCTCTCTTTCACTTTAATTTCTGACGGATATGTAGATATTCGAAGGACCTATCAATCAAATATATGTTTCTTATTTATAAGTTCGCATGACAAAAAGCAGTCTATATCTAAAATGAGGTGGATACTGGACATATTTCATACGGAAACTTCATAACATCTGTAAATCTAAATACGACTGCAGATCTCGAACTGAACAGTTGGGGCTAGAACGGACATTAAATTCAAACTTATTACCGCTCTGAATTTATATTGCCATTAAATATTTGACACACCATTGGTTTCTGGAACAAAATAAATGTGGTAAAATAACTGAAAAATTTGAAAGTGGAATTTTACCTTTTATAGACCAATATCCAAATTTAAATATATACGGTTAGATTCAGTATATCCAAGTTAACCAAGCATTTCATTTATTTGTTTTACTTATCATGCTTATAAACAATATTACTCAAGTTTTTTTTAAAGGGGTTCGCTTCATGAAAAAGTATATAGGATTCTGAAAAAAAATGTCATACATGATTACAAACAAACCTATGTTTTTTTTAATAATTTACAAAATAAAAATTAAAAACAAATAGTTTTCCAAAATTTAATATCTCAATGTACAAAGTCTTAAAAAATGTAATAATAATTATATCTCAAAATATGTTATATCAAAAAATCAAAACCATATTTGTACATAATTTCTACTATAAGATTAGATTAGATGTTGCATCTATTTTGAACTATAACTCTACTTATAGTTGTAATAATTGTGCAATATAACTTTGAATTTTGATTGTGATACAATTTTCAAATTACATTTGCCAAATACCTAAAATCTAAATATATGGTAAGAATCAGCAAATCAACTTCAATTTTTGTTAATATCAAATAAAGTTAAGTTTTGGAACCCGATTTGAACAAACTAGAAAACTATAGGCCCATTATCAAATATCTAAATATATATTTAGATTATTCATATCGAAGAACCCCTTGGTTTCAATTTTAGTTAAATTCAGTTGTTATCCGTTCGTTTGATGTGTTTGAACTTTTGATTTTGCCATTTGATTAGGGAAATTCCGTTTTGAATTTTCCTGTAAAGTTCAGTACTTTCTTGTTTTACTTTAAACTAAGTTTTATTTCTGACCCTAATGTGGACCAATTTGAAAACCGATTCCAAAATCAAAAATCTAAATAAATGGTTAGATTCAGAATATCAAAGTTATCAGTAAGTGCCATAACCCCCAAACTATTCTTTGGACGGACAAAATAGTTCTGACATTTCGCACTTTATAGTATAATAAGCTTTACATCACCAATAATCCATTAAAATGAGGTCAAGACTAGATGAATTCTGACAGAAGGATATTTATTCCTTATAAACATGCCATACATCAAATATATTTGACTTATTGCTGATAATATCTAATTACAACCGTTGACTAGAGTGATCTTGAGTGTGTAGGTAAAGGTAATATCTATTTGCCATTTAGTTCACTATCAAGCTACGTAAGCATATTTACAAATGTCTGGTTATGCAATGTATTTCAGTTGTTTCCTGTAATTAGTTAAAACTTAAGTTTTATCAAGTACATCTTTTGTATAGTCATTTTATAAAATTTACTGTTTGCAAAAGTATAAATTATTCTAAAAAATAGGGATGTTCTGGTAACTAACAGAAAACCCTGGTCGTTTTTGGCACAACTTTTTTTATCTTTGGGTCCTCTATGCTGTTCATCTTTGTACTTGTTCTCCTCTTATATTTAATGCGTTTCCCTCAGTTTTAGTTTGTTACCCCGATTTTGGTTTTTTTCCATGGATTTATGAGTTTTGAACAGCGATATACTACTGTTGCCTTTATTTCCCGCCGAAAACGGGAAGTTGATGTAAAGGATGTAGCATTTTGGAATTGTAAAAGATAAATTTATCTGGACTACCATATTGGGAAAATCTCACGATAACGTTCGAAAGAATCAAAAGTAGTATCTTAATATATAAATATTTTCAAACACAAACACCTGGCAAAGCCATGGCAAAAAGGAAAAGAAATACAAAAGTATATCAAACCCGAGCATGGACCGAGGAATAGTTTTGACTAGACCAGAGGGGTAAGCAGATGCTGCTCTGCATGTTGAAAGTAAAATTACAAAAATACTGAACTCGGAGGAAAATTCAAAACGGAAAGTCCTTAATCAAATGTTAAAACGCATCAAACGAACGGAAAACAACTGTCGTTTCTAATCGGCAGGTCACATTTTAGGAAAAGATGACGGGATTGTGGTTACAACAATGCAAATAAAGTCGTCGTCATCAGTGAAACTGAGCTACCATGCATGCAGAAAGCCTCTATCAAGAAAATTATGATAGGAAATTCAAGCAAATATTGCATCAACTGGGAAATATATACTCAATATGCAGGAGCTATTGGTATGTTCCTACATTGAATAGAAAGTTCACAATTTGGAAGCTAAAATCACTTCGGTTGAAGTAAAGATTTCATTTTAACCGACGCTCTTTGTCAATTTAAAGGTTCATGCCACAATATGAGACAGGCTTAACTGTATCATACGAATAAAGAAACAAGCTGACAAGAAGAGAAACACATTTGCTTCCCATGAGAATGCCGATTGTTTGTTGTAAAAAGACTTGCATCAAACGTGACGAATATATTGCCAGCCAAGAAATTTTAAAAGTGTTTATGATCTATCAGTTTTAGAGAATTTTTGTTTAAATCAGTTGTTTATTTACATAGTAAGATTTTTTTTATCCCTTAGAAATTACTTGTTTTTGTGTTGGACGTGTTTTATATGAAACAAAGCAGGAATAATTCTTTCAATTTTTCTTTTAGTTTAACTAAAAGCAAATTAGTGAATAAAGAGATGCGAAAGATAATTAAGGATATCTCAACTCATAAGTCAAAAATAAACTGATACATGTTATTGAAAAATACAAAACATAAACTGTTATCACAGAAATATGTCTCGCCTTTTTGTAATTATGATTATGCAAATGTTGAAATCAAAATAGCAATCCTTTATCATCTTACACAAGTTATGCAAATATTCAAAGTCAATAATCCATGTCTGAGTTACATGGCTAAACAATCTCCATGTAAATAACATGTGCCAATGCTAATACAAATGCATACCAAATACCATTGATTTTTTATAAGTCGTTCCCAAACGTAAATACAAACATTAACTTATAAACTATGTAAACGTTTCAAAGTCAATGAACCATGAAGAGGGGTGTGGCTATATAATCTCCATGGAAACGATACTTGCAAATATCAATAAATTTGCATACCACATAACATTGACTTAACATTATATATAGTAGTTCATCTTAAACTGATCTAATCACAAACTAATACATGTAAACTAAGATAAGTTTCAAATTCAATAGACCATGACTTAGGGGGCAAAGTCAAATTATCTCCATGGAAATGAGATATGTCAATGCTTACACAACTGCATACTAAATATCATTGACCTACCACTTGGCGTTCCCCATAAACTGACTTAATCACAAACTTATACATGCAAAATAAGCAAAACTTTCAAAGTCAATAGACCATGACTGAGGCGACAAGGTCAATTAATCTCTTTGCTTATACAATTGCATACCAAATATGATTGACCTACCACTTGTGGTTCACCATAAACTAGACCTAATCAAAATCTAATACATTGGTGACGCCATCGCCGCTGACGCCAGAAACAGCATACCTCCGTCAAGGCGAGACACAAAACGACGAAAAGACAGGACAGTACACAAAACGCAATAAAGAAAACTAAACACTGAGCAACAGAAACCGTTTTAATACTATTAGGCACGATGAAAGAGAGTAAGATTGTTTAATTAGTTATCAAAATTATAATTATAGACTATAACAGATCTTTGGAATTGTTTGGTATCTACATACTATTTGATTCACGACGCCCCTTAAATAGATATACACATGCTGTTCTTTCCGTTAACATTCAAAACTTGTCTGATTAGGTTCCATCATTATATCCTTAAAACTAGAAATTAAAGAAACAACAGATACCGCATCCTCTGTCTCATTTTAGGCTTATACCTCGAGTTTGACATAGTGGTAACTTCAACACCAAAACCCATGACCATCAAGACGATTTTGATTTTGGAATTAATAATTTCTCCAACTACCGTATAGCGGGTTATTTTCGCGGGTGTAAAATTTCGCGATTTTCATTGAACAAGGTATACGAAATATTTTGGCGGTTATTATTTTGGCAGATTAAAAACTTTATTAATACCTATGTATGCACACCTTTATTTTGACGGAAATTATTTTGGCGATTTAGTTCTGTCCGCGAAAATAAGCGGTAAGTAGTATTATATCAATTGCATCTGCATATGGGATATACATTCCATTCTCAATTTTATTACCCAACTCTTCCGGTTTTCAAGAGCTTCATGATGCTTCTCAGACTTGCAGAAAAATCACTAATGTCTGAATAGAAAGATAATGAACCAGTATAAAAAAACGTCTTGTTCTTTTTATTAATAATTCATCAGAGACATCAATACCTTGTTGATAAATATTTCGTATCAACTTAACAAATTATACATAATGATCTTGAAGTTTAGATTCTATGTACTGATGTTATTTATCATCTTAATTGTGTGTTATAGCGTTCTTTTATCTGTCTTTATGAATTATTAACCTTTACTGTTGAGTCCATTTTGATTTACATCCTTTTGACGTGGTTCGTTACTAAATACCAAACATCCCGTTATTGTGTTAATTATAGTAACACATGCTACAAAGAGGAACCAGTGATCAATATATTGGAGTTTCTTTAGGAGGTAGACTTTTTCAACAAATTTTCGGTATTCCTGATAAGGAACTTTCAGTTGTTGTTTTTTTTTGGTGGAGTTCGGTACTTTTTTTTTTATATTTTCTGGTTCATATTTACTTTGAAGCCCCAATTTGATAACTGATAAAATTATATGTTTATAATTTAGAATGAGTAAAATCTCTTGAAATACCCAACAATAAAACCTGGTATGGAAGAACACTTGTGTGGTTTAGGTTTCCTATATAGTGAATGAAGATCCAGTTCGTCATATATTTGGTTGAAATATCAAAGGAAAATAGATAAAGGCAACAGTAGTATACCGCTGCTCGAAAGTCATTAATCGATTGAAAAAAGTTAAATCCGGATTACAAACTAAAACTGAGGGAAACACATCAAATATAAAAAGAACTACGACACAACAGAAACACTAAAATGCAACAAACACAGAAACCAACTATGATATAACAATGGCCATTTTCCTGACTTGGGTACAGGACATTTTTTGTAAAAATGGTGGTTTGAACCTGGCTTTGTGGCTAGCCAAACATCCCTCTTTTATGGGAATATTAGATATAATACTAAAATGACAACATTACATAACAGGACTACAATACAAATGAATGGAAGAACATACAGGACAGAAAAATTATACACAAATAAACAATACAAATGAACATTTCGACATGCTTATAGTTTTATTACACCCCAGCTCTATTGTTATACTTCTTAGTTTTTTTATTTCCTTAAACACATGTTTGAATAGATCTATTGTTACAAATAACAATGGATTTTAGCAACAGGGTGTGACGAGCGGGGTTTCTGGAAACCCCTGCTTCTACATCCCGAAAAGACAGTCTTTTGTTATTAATAACAATAGAAATTGATCATTTTTCAAAAAACACGAGCAAAAGAAAGTACAAAAAAAAAACATTTTAGGAAATTATCTGGTTTTTTGTTGTTGATAAAAACAAAATCTTTCAAACTCTCCTTTGCTTCAAGATTCAAGAGTTTTTTCCCTGTCATATGTCTCTATTCTAAAGCATTGATCTTTAAAAAAAGGAGGGTTAACTCCAGTCCACCCAGATTGCCCCCTTTCCCCCCAAAAAAGAAGGTTCCTTCATATTCATTTTGTACATTTTTATGTTGAGCGTGTCCAGCCATTTTTAAAGGGGGTTCCAAACCCAGGAAAAATGGGGATTGTTTCCAACTTTATGTCCCCTTTCAAATGCACTGACACTCCAAATAAAGAGGGTTCCAACCCCGGAACCTTCCTCTAGGTTCTCCACTGCCGATCGTAGTGTTTCTCATCCAGACACATTTCAATCAGTATGTCCGAATATGAATGTTTGTTTATTCTTGAGAAGAGGGGAGAGGGCTTTTCTATAAAGCCGTAAGATATTTAAAATACATTTATGATAACCTTAGTTAAGCAGACAAGTACTTTGGATTATAATAATACCTGTATCTTTAGTTGCTTTCAACAAATCTAACGCTTGACTCAAAATGTCTTTCGTCTTATACCCAGCCGTATTAAGTGCCACTCTGCCTAAGGCAGTGGTGAAAACATGACCAAAAAAACCCACCAATTTGACATTGATTTCAGTTCATAATATGTAGTTATGCACAAAAATATCATTCATTTCCATTTTCTGTTCTGTTAATTGAAGATACAATTTGGTTGAAATGCACTAGAAATTAACGAATAAGGGGAGATAACTCTGTGATTTGCTATCATTCTAACCAATTTTCTTACCAAGTTATTTGATATTACCAGACACACACAAACGAACGACTAATACTTTTTAACTCAGGATGATGGTTAGTTTTTAATAGCATGATTAGCTCGGTGTTTTTTTTTTCTAATCATGTTTTTATTTTTCCTAAATTGCAGATTCTTACAAAGACTGGCACTTTACAACTGCATACGAGAATCAAGATGTTTTTTTGTGACAAGTATGTACGAGACGGCCAACCTTGACCTAATGATATATATAAGAACATGGATTTAACGGAGATATGAAAAACAGCAACTTTGACGTTTGTAAAATCTACTCACTAGTCAAAGTTTGAACGAAGATAGACAAAGTAAGAAAGTAAGAGTTACAAATGGGGTTTCATGTAAAAATATAATCTTATAAATCATGGTTTGATATTGTCAATAAATATGCTATCCGTTCCTTTTCATTAAATAATCAATGTTAACAAATACAGGATGAAGCATAGGGTGTACGTTAGTTATACACCCCGGGATACGTCTTGTCTTGATAAGAAACACCTCCGGCCTCCGGCCGACGGGGTTTCTTTTCCAGAAACACCTATCCCTCGGTGTATAACTATTACAGAAACACTAAAGTGCATAAAAACAAACGGCAATGCAATACACAAAGACACGAACTATGAGATAACAATTGTCATTTTCCTGACTTGGTAAAGAACGTTTTAAGAACAAATTGTGGGTCCAACTTAGTTGTGTAGCTAGTCAAACTTTCCACTGTTATGGCAATGTTAAATATAACATTACAATGGCAGCATTACATGACAGAACTACAATACACATAAGCGGAAGAACATACAGGAAAAACAAACACACAAATAAACAATACAATAGAACAATACGACAGGCTAATAGTTATTAAAGATACCAGATTCATAATTCAATACGCCAGATAACAACTGTCATTTGGTTATGGTTATTCGGGATTTCTTTCTTAGTGTCGTGAGGATATATGTGGAGTTTTCAAGAGAATTGTTAATATCTAATGCAATAATTAAGTACTTTATGAAAGTGACTTTCACACAAAAACGATGTTGTTTTGGGCTTTATCGAGAACAGTAACACATTTGTTATGGAGTTAAGACGGGTGCTTTGCATCAATTGGGTTTGAAAGATAGATGAAACACATGTTTTAAAAGGGGGTTACATTTCTTTTTTAACTTTTAATTTGTGTCAACGACTTAAAAAAAAAGTAGTTAAATAAACTCATCATAGATACCAGGAATAAAATGTTGTATATGCGTCAGAAGGGTCTACAAAAGCCTCATTAGTGGCACTCGAATCAATAAAAAGTGAAAAAAGGTCAAATAAAGTACGAAGTTGAAGAGCATTTAACTTTATGAAAGTGATTTTCACACAAAAACGATGTTGTTTTTGGGCTTTATCGAGAACAATAACACATTTGTTATGGAGTTAAGACGGGTGCTTTGCATCAATTGGGTTTCAAAGATTGATGAAGCACATGTTATAAAAGGGGGTTACATTTCTTTTTTAACTTTTAATTTGTGTCAACGTCCAGGAATACAATGTTGTATATGCGTCAGAACGGTCTACAAAAGCCTCATCAGTGGCACTCGAATCAATAAAAAGTGAAAAAAGGGTCAAATAAACTACGAAGTTGAAGAGCATTGAGGACCAAAAATTCCTAAAGGTTTTGTCAAATAAAGCTACGGTAATCTATTCCGAAGGTAGAAAAGCATTAGTATTTAAAAAATTCAAAATTTAGGATAACGAGCATATCAAGGATTCAATTCATGTCAACACAAAAGTGATGACTACTTGGCCGGTGTGCAAGTATGCATTCTCGCGTTTAGACAATTACCTGAATCAATCATTATTTCGAAGGTTGTTTTATAATTGATAGATTTCGGCTGAAAATATTTTGGGGCGTGGGCAAAAGACATTTCACATAGAAGTGTTATTGATAATGCTTAGTTTTAAGAAATTATGTTTACAAAAACTTTCCAACCTTCGCTTGGGTTGAACGAAGTTCAGATACAGTTTGTTGGATGTTGATGTCTTGCTAGCGGGGAAAGAAGAAACAAATCAGGTTAACAACTTAAAACTAACCAATATAAAAAAGAAGCTGTGGTATGATTACCAATGAGACAACTATCGACAAAAGACCAAAATGACACAAACATTAACAACTATAGGTCACCGTACGCCCTTCAACAATGAGCAAAGCCCATACCGCATAGTCAGCTATAAAAGGCCCCGATAAGTCGTGTGAACTTGAAGCGAGTTCATGTTATTTGGTAGGATCAGGTCAGCCGTTAGCTCTTGAATACCGACTGAGTCGGTTAATGTATATCTCATATGCACGCGAGGTTTGTACATATCAACTTAGATGGAGAAAATTGATAATTTAAATTAACATCGGTTCATCTTATGCCAAATTCGAGATATAAGTATGAAAGTGAGACAGAGGAAGCCGTGTCTTTTGTTTCTTGCAAGTGAATAATTTGACCTCATTGATTCCGTAGTCCTGTGAACTTCAAATCAACCCCTAAACTAGAGATTGATAACGCATGCATTGTGTGTGTTGATTATTTAAAGGAAAAGAATGTCACCATTGAAAGTGAAACAAAACTAAATCATTTGGTTGCCTGATTCAATCCACAAAACATCATTCTTATTCAGGTAAAACATAAAGGCAGCAGTAGTATACCGCTGTTCAAAATTCATAAATCAATTGAGAAAAAACGAATCCGGGTTACAAACTAAAACTGAGGGAAACACATAAAATATAAGAGGAGAAACACTTAAATGCAACACACACAGATACGAACTATGATTTAAAAATGGCCACATTCCTGACATGGTACAGGTAATTTTAAGAAAAAAATGTGGGTTAAACCTGGTTTTGTAGCAAGCCAAACCTACCGCTTTTATGGCAATGTTAAATATAACATTAAAATGACAACATTACATGACTTTACTACAATTACTACAATACAAATAAATGGGAGAACATACATGACAGAGAAACACACAAATAAACAATGATTAATATATGTTTTTAATTTGAATATCTTTAATATGAAATTAAACAAACATAGAAAAATACAATTGCACAAGTTCACTTTCTATTTCTATTAATATCTATATAAATGTGTATATCGCTTATTTACCATCGGAGGTTTTAACTCGATAGTCAATTAGATGGTGCCTAAGACTAAAATACACACGAAACGAAGTTACATATTCTCAAGACCTTGTCCTGTAAATGTTATTTTACACTTTTTCTACTTTGGATAAATGTTTGTTAAATGGTATATGTACTTAAGAATCAAGAAATGTATCTCCTTTGCGCATATCTCTTATTCTTTGTCCGGATTTTTCTTTTAACTAAATGTAGGACAACACAGATAAAAGGAATGAGACCAGTGAATAAGGGAAATGCATGACTTTACTTAAATAATCAATAAATTTCAACTTGAAGAGAAATATTACAAATATCAATATTTTATTGAACATATCATCGGCCATACAGGGCATGTTATATACAATAATTGTAAACAGTTATATAAAGTTATCTGCAGCAGTTGTCTACAAACTGTAAAACGTTTAAGATAAATCAACGCTACAGGTTTTGCATATTTCTTCATGTTTTCATGAAATAAACCAAACATTAGCAGATTATATTATGAACTTATGTGAGGAATATTGACAAATTGACAATTAACAACCGAAAACAGAATTGAACCCTGAATATTTCATGGAGGTCAGTAATGTAGGAGCTAACTTTTATTGGTATATATGGACACATTTTGTGAAGAAAATATCAAAAGAGTAATAACTAGTTACAAGAAATAACTAGAAATTTAAATGTAACTATGTTAAGTTAGATAACTGTTGTTAACCATTAATCTTATATCGTATATCACTTAACATATTGCATCAGAAACAGAAATGATAAAGAATACAAAATATAGAAAAATTGATACATAGTTGTATATGGAACAATTAACTAGAAAAAATTAAAAGAGTTATAATAAGTAAAAATTACCATGCTCGTGGGCTCAAAATGATAGACAGAGATATAAATATTAATTGGGTAAAAAACTCATTGATAACAAGACCAATTACCCAATTGGAAAGTCATATCAAAATTTGATTTTGATAACATTGGACAAGCTTTCCTTATAATTGAAATGAACTTCAACAATATCACTGGTATTAAAGAGATAATCGTACGACTATCCCAATATGGCGACGGCAGATAGGTAAAATCTTTAGTCATTTTTCTCAATTGTAGCATATTTGTGTCAATAGTTACCAAGCTGCAAGGTTATTCCATACCATTACATCATATTTGAATTGTAACGGTGCACTGGAAATGTCTAAGCGCTTAGAAAATTGCCGTTGAAAAAATAGGTTTTCAAACATGTTTATTTACGAAAACAACACAATCAAAAGACATAAAATCCTGTACTATATATTTAGCTATATACTAGACAATAATTCAAAAAGTTAAGATGGAAATTTCTACATTACATTCTTCAAGCCAAACAATTACTTTTCTCTTGGAAATAACTAAAAGTCCACTATGCAATATATGTAATGTCATCGAAGATAATGAACATTATTTTTGGATATGCAAAATTCTGAAATCATATTATTAAATAGAATTTGCAATTAAAGGCAAACAATCATCAATAGCGCTAAATAATTTTTTTTAGAAAAAATACACCTGAAACTATAAATAACAACACGTATGACAAATGTTAAGGGCGCAAGTTCCATACCAGGTAAGTCGCCTCGTAAAACTTTAATATAATAATAAAGTGTTATATATGTTATATTGCTGATTGCTTGGCACCCGCAAACAACACAAAATATCATTCAGAACTAATGTATATGTTATAAAAATTATACAAGCCGAAATAGCAACCTTTTTGGCATTAAATTCAGTAGTTTTTATTCACAATTAAATATTGGTGATGATGATGAAAAAAGCACAATTTACACAATATTTCAATCCTTTGGCACTTTCAATTTTCTCTCCTGATTATAAAACCACTTTCTTGTCTGAAATAAAGATAAGAATTTCAATATGATGATTTAATATCTAAACTTGTGTATTTTATAAAGCATTTCGTGATTTAAACATAAATAATAAACTTTGATTATTATTGGATTCTGATTAGTTGTACTGAACCGGTCATATACAGAATACGCCACTTCTTGTAAGGACATCCTTATGCTTCATTATACGTTGGACGCATTCTATTTTTTACTCCAACTGATTTGAAAAATTAAAAGTTGTTTTTTGCTCGTTTTTTTTTTAAACAATGCAACCGATATTAAAGTATTCTTCAGGGGGAAAAGTAATATTAGATTATGAACTTGTCTGACACATTTATTTCCAAATTGACAGTTTTTTTTTATACAAGCATACTCGGAAATCTCCGAAAAATTCCGAAGAATCTTTTATTCCATCAAAACGAATCTAGATCTTCGTTGTCTTAAAATTGGGGTTTTCAGTAAATCATACGATCGAATATTAAAAAAAATCATATAGGTCACAAAAAACACTTAAAAGTACTGAAATAATTCATAAGCGCTGTTTGAGTTTACAAAGATATTTAATAGTGTAATCTTTTAAAGATTACATTAAAGTCATATGAAACGAGTGAGTGGTGAAAAATAATGTTTGTCCAATTCTTGAACCAATGCATGTATACATCATAAACTTAATCCTCTGTGCACGACTTTATCATTATTTTCGTAAATATATCATATAATCGTCAATTTTGTTTTCTCTCTGTTTGTTATGATTGAACAAATATGGCTGCTCATTAAATGCCGTGTTTTGAAGCCGAGTTTTACCGATTGTTACCTTATAGTAAACAAATCACAAAAAGCATGGGAATTGAGCACGTGGTGTTTTGTTTGTTGCTTGGTCCGTTTCTGTGTGTGTTGCGTCCCGGTGTTGTGTCGTTGTTCTACTCTTATATTTAATGCGTTTCTCTCGTTTTTAGTTTGTTACCCCGATTTTGTTGTTTGTCCATAGATTTATGAGTTTTGAACAGCGGTATACTACTGTTGCCTTTATTTAACATGTATAATCAGATATTTGTTTATTTCAATGACAGATCCATGCGTATTGTGGTCACCGGATTTTTATGAGGAGGGTTACGCTCGGGTTACTATGCATACGGAAAATATGTCGGCGAATTGCTTCCTGCAAGGAAGCAATTAAATATAAGTAAACTTCTTCTAAGTGTGAAAAATTAAAGCATTTTCCTCAGAAAAAAGTATATGTACAAAAATGTACATAAGTTGTATAATGAAAACTATCCATTTAATTTGAGGTTTCTTATGACTTTAACAACAACCAATAACCGCCTAGTACATTATCACTGTTTCATTATGTATATTTCGATAACACGTCGGCTCATTTGAGATATATTTTGTTTTACAAAACTATGGATAACATTCCGCTGACAAGTTGAAATTACAACTAGTTTGCGCTTTCATTCGCGTTCGCATTCTGATTATACATCTCACAGCTATATATACATTTCCCTTTCTAATTGCTTTTTTTACAATGAATGTATAAAATCGCATTGAATCTATAATTTCTATCTTTTTAAGACAAAACTGATGATTTCAATTTCCCAATAGTCAACTTTCTGTTTCTATGTTTCTAACATTCCAACATTTATATAGAGTATATACCTCCAAATCGATATGATGGTTGCTGCTTATAAGGAAGCTTTTTAAACAACGGTTCCCAATGTTGAATTGAAGTTATAACTTCGAAAATTTTACGGACGCTTCACGAGTTTGTTGTAGTTTATAGAAAAATACGTTTTACAGATATAAACGACAGATATTTTGCAAATGTCGTTACCATTATCCCATCCTCTCTTATTTGAATGATATCACTTAATTAGAGTTAACTATCACCGAAATTGATCTCAAATGAGCAAACCAACGGGTGCAACATCTGCAGCTAAACTGGAATCCGCTATGGACAAAGTGTAGTTGTCAAACGCGAACCAGTTTCATCTTATATATCTTTCTGAACCCCTGAAATAATCCTTGGTTTTGCGTTGTCTTTTTTTTATTTATATGTTGTTTTTTGTATATACTTGTTAGTCATTTTTTTCGATTTTCGTCTTTTTCTATATCACGCTATCGTTTTCTCATTGAATTATTAGTTTAAATACCCATTTGGTACAACTGCCTCTGTTTTTTGTTTTGCCATATCAAGTCAATGTGCATGGTAGTTAATTTTTTTAATTTTCGTACTGCTTCTAATATGATGTTTATTACTTCTTTGAAATAATTACTCAATCATATTTTTAATATGCCTAACCTGCAGATAAGCAGCTGTTTTCTCCTCACAATCGGCTATTGTCACACGTTGCGTCATACAATGGATTTACAAGAGACTGCGCCTTAGTACCTGCTAATTAAACAAACTAACAATAGGCATTTGCAAGTAACTTAGTAGATACTGGAATTTTTTCATCTATCTAAAAAGAGACACACACTCCGGCGGAATACTTAAAAAATAGCAAAAACTTTGGTTCGTTTCGATAAATAGTTGACAATCTATCAAAACAAAGGTCAACATAGAAAACAAAAAAAAGGCACTCTATAGACAAAATACATAAGCAAAAATGAAAGACAAGATTAAAAAATAGACCATACCACAATGACACAAGACCGGAATTTATAAATTCTGAACAACACCAAAAAGGATATTAACAAAATTGGACTAAACAGTAATAGTTAATGTGTTTCCTCGATTCGAGTTTATAAATTTGATTTGCGTTCTCTCAATTGATCCATGAGTTTTGAACAGCGGTATACTTCTGTTGCCTTCATTTGACAAGTGTAATAGTATGTCATGATTTCCATCTTAGTAACTCAAAAAAATCAAACGTAATCGGTTACACTGATTTTTGTGTAAACATATTTAAACCATTGTGAAGTTTTGCTTTGTCATAGGAAATGACTTGACTTGTATTTTTTATCCGTTTCTTTAGAGGACTATTTTATCTGATATAAAAATAGTAATTAAAACACAATTGCCATGCCAAAATGTTCAGTTGCCTACTCCGTTTTAACTGTCGATACAATTTTGTATACAGTTTGATACAAAACTAAGTAACAAATCATACTGGCCCTCCCCTCCCAATGAGTCAAATAAATAAAAACCTAATCTGCTTTATTTACTTTGTAAGGGTGTAGGTACTGCAGCAAAAGACCACACAAATATATCTTCGCCCCTTGCAGAGTCAATAATTTAATTAGTGAAACCCTCATGCTACTTGACACCAAAAACAAATTGGAGGTGCATAATATCATTACACACTATTAAAAAAAAGAATATTGCATCAAATTATGTTACATTTTTTAAGGAGAAGGGGATATCTGGGTTCTCTAAGTGAGCACATGATTTGCCAAAATATTCCGCGAAAATTACTCTACAGAAAAAAGTTTCACAAAAGCATTACTAAGTATATGGTTAAGATTTAATAAGTTGGTGGTTTTAGGAGAAGTTGTGGATAAAAAATGGCTACCAACTTAAAAAAAACTATGGCAAATTCCGAGCTTAATTAACAGTGCTTTAAGTAAGATTCCGACAAACGAGCAGATATGAGGTGCTTAATGGCATTATATATTTAAGATTATCAGTAAAATCTCATAAAAATAGGTGTAAAGTAACTCATAAAATAATTTAAATGCAGAAAAAATAAAGAAATGAAAGGTTCAAAAGTAATATGAGTTCATAACATAGTATCAAGCAGTTCATGAGCAGTAACTAATACAAAAGGGGGACACACGAATAATCGAACGAACGGATTTATAGTCTTTAAGATCACTATGTACCAACTGATCCAGATGGTAGGATATGAAAATGCAAAAGATAGAATGACGTGTCTAAAAGGAATTACAGAAAAGATACGTTTCAATGTTAATCTAATTGTTGTTTTAACTTACTTTCATCCTTAACATTAGATACTTGTTCATCCTTAACATGTGATGCTTCTTCTTCCTTAACATGTAATGCTTCTTTTTCATTCATGGTCTCCTACAAAAGATTTCCATTGACATATTATTTATTTAAACCTAGAACTTTTTGTGAACGGCCAATTTTCTTTTATTCATACAGATATGGGATAAACATTAATTAGAAAGCATTTGATTTTTTTAATCAACTTATAGACATGAACAGTCTTTAACAATAGACAAATGGCGATACAATATAACAACTCAAATATCTAACACAGACAAATAACGATCTGATTAATTTTATATGTTAGGTTGCACTATTTCTTTTAAATATAAAGTCTTGATCCTTCGAGTTCCAAAATATACATAAAAGCATATAAAAGACAAGTAAAATAATGGTTCAAACAAAATTAATGATAAAAGTTATCAAAGGTACCAGGATTATAATTTTATAAATGACACCGTAACGAATTATGATTTAAGTAGATTCTGATATCAAAGTTTACTGAATATGAAATTTTGATGTCGTAGGGAGAAATCTTTTGGAAAAATGCTAAAATACATTTGTTTGAATAATTTTGAAAAAAAAAATAAGTTTATGCTTAAATCTTTTTAGCTTATTAATGTTATTTCAAAAGTCAAATAAATAAATGATTGAACAATCATATTTTTGTTTGCTGAACTAGAAAAGCTAATCCAAAATCAATAGGCCAACCTCATTATACATGACCATTTAACTTCATCCTCACTAAACCCTATAACTTGGTTGTAATATTCTAACTATTCAATAAATAGCTTATAAACACTTATTTTGAGAATACATACACTATGTAAATAACAAATAGCTAGGAGGGTGATACAGTATATTGTAACTTTGAAAAAACATTGTCAACTGAGGCGAAGCCGAGGTTGACAATATTTTTCGAGGGGTTCCAATCTGCTCTATCACCCTCTCAGCTTTGTGTTATCTAATTCATTATACAAAATGTCCTATCATAATTGTCTATTTAATTCGACCTCGACGTCACGTACATAATAACATTACAGATATTATGAAAATTAATAGAAGTTATGCTAGAAGGGTTTTTTTTATTTTGACATTCTATGAAAAATTTTTGAGCCAAAATATAGAACTTGAGCATTGGAATTAATTACTTGATGTAAATTCGATCAATGTCGTTTAAATTATCGATTTTGAATTGGTCTGTACAAGCGGGTGACATTCAAGACATTTTTCTCCTACTCAGGTATGGGAAGAGTAAATTGTCTCCCTCGTATTAGCCAATCATAATCTGTCATTTTAACGTGGAGTATAATAAATCGTATTATGACATTAAAGCGGTTTTTTTTATGGAAGGAAGTCCATTATTCATGTTATCATGGTTAAGTATTATATTTGAAAAGTGGGAATAAAAGGAGTAATAAGTTGATGAGAGAAACATAGATAAACTATATACCTAACTCTTCAAAGAATGGGTGGTCATTTGAATATCAACATGGAAAAACCTAAAGAAAGCAACATAACAGACAATGAAAATGCTTCCTACAGCTTACAGCTAGTTCACCAAAATGTTCACTGATTGGACTAACATCATAACAAAAAGTGAACAATTAAAGATCATTTAAGGAAAGAATTTGAATCACAAGACCTCTGAACATCCAAGGTAAAATATATTCCTCGAAGCAAGAATATAAAAAAGTAAGAATGTAACTGCTACCTTAATAATAATATTTATTGTTTAAAGTACTCTTATTCTAGTAAACTGTGGTTTTTGTTTACATATTTTTCTCATAAGTCAGTTCCAGTTACAAAACCAAACGACAGTTGAGGATCCTATACACTCAATGTTATTAAGTGCCAGTGTGCCTAAGAATCAGGCAGTGGTGAAAACATGATAAAAAAAACCACCCAATTTGACAATGATTTCAGTTCATAATATGTAGTTATGCACAAAAATAACATTCATTTCAGTTCTGTTCTGGTAATAGAAGATACAATTTGGTTGAAATGCACCAGGAATTAACGAATAAGGGGAGATAACTCTGTAATTTGCTATCATTCTAACCAATTTTCTAACCGAGTTATTTGATATTACCAGACACACACAAATGAAAGACTAATAATTTTTTACTCAGGACGATGGTAAGTATTAAATAGCATGATTAGCTCGGTGGGTTTTTTCTGATCATGTTTTGATTTTTACATAAATTGCCTGATTCTTACAAAGACTGGTACTTAATTTTAAATAACATGTAGCTATGAATACGAACTAATGCGACAAACCTGTACAAAAGCACTTGTCTCCTCTTGTCCGACTGATGTTGCACTGTATACTGGATTTGCTACAGCTGACCCGGATGTACCTGCTACATACACAAAATTGATATAAGAATATGTGGTACGAGTTTCACAGAGACAGCTCTCCATCCAAGTAACAATTTGTAAAAGTAAACCATAATAGGTCACAGAACGGAGCCTTGGCTCACACCGAACAAGCTATAAAGGGCCCCAAAAATTACTCGTGTAAAACCATTCAATTGGTTAACCAACGGTCTTATCTATACACAAGACGAGAAACGAAAAACACTTATAAACAACATCAACACGGCAATTAAATACAGAACATCAGGTTGTTGCATGTTTGTCGTGTTCAGAATAAGTTTTAAAGGATTAGTAGAAAATATTTTTTCAGCTATATAAAAATGATCAAGTATAGTGTACTTATACGCTTTATTTAATAGTTTGTACTGTATTCAAATGCAAAATATTTTTCCTTAATTTAAATGGATACACTTTTTCCTTGTAATGTTTTTGTTCAGTGGAAAAATAGTGTGAGATATTAAACTGTATGCATTTATGGTCTCAAAATTTTAATAGCATTTGTTTATAGAAAAATTTAATAATGATTTTAAGCCATGCTAACTCTTTTTACAGCTCGTTTTAAAAAAGGATTTATTTGTGCATTTTGATGTACAAATTATATGTAATTATCATTTATAATATACAGGAACATCGTGACTTTGATATCAAACATCACCAAATGCAGAAATTCGTAATAAAACAACATTTCAAGAGTTGATGTTTATTTGTGCAGGCTACATTACACCAAGTCAGCAATCATTTTGCTTAAAAAATTAAATTGTTATCTTGATTTTGTATGAAATCGAGCAAATTTTAATCTGAATTCTTTACATCATGGATATGTAAATTCCAGTTATCTACTTCATCAAAAGTACGGCCATGCTTGTAAAGTTTTGTTGTTGGATCTATTTAGTCCCTCAATTATCTTTTAGTTCAAAAAGACAAACAAGCTTGCCCCATTTATTGCCTTTTCTTTTTAGAATATTAACTCAGTGATGAAAGGAACAATTCATGCAAAATTAATGAATAACTGTTAATTAATGGAAATCTTACTTTCAGACAAAAAGTTTGATGTTCCAGATCTCTTCTCTTTCTTCTACAAAATTTATAAAAAAATTCAAAATATTGATTTAAAATAAAAATTGTGTTTGACAGTTTCAAACACATTTCTGATTTTACAAACTTATTTAACATTCAGGTAAATTGGTGATGTTCTTTTCATTAACAATCGAAACATTCTCGTTGGGTTTCATTAATATATTCCCCAACAGATTCGCTTCCTCTGCCTCATTTTAGACATTTCCCTCGAATTTGACATACGCAATTATTTCAATACCAGCATTTATGACAAGCGAGAAGATTTTAATTTTGAAATTATAAAATTTCCCCACGTAAGATGCAATATACCGTCATCACCTGAGTATGGGATAAACATTTCTCAGCTCATTCGGTATTTAATAACTTCCAGCAGCTATTCTGTATAAAACTTCATCAGTGTCTGATCAGAAAGTTGATGAGCCAATATTATGTCAAAGATCGTCTTGTTCTGTTTCTAGAAATATCATTGTAAGACACCAATGCCTTGATGATAACTATTCCGTATAACTTCACAAATAATACATGATGGTCTTGGAGTATAGATGATAGGTAATGATGCTTTCTATCATTCCCTTTGTCTTTCCTTGCAAATTTTTTAACCTGTACTGTTTAGTCCATGTTTTACCTATCATGTTTGTGTATTTTGAGTGATTTTTTTTTGTCACACATCGTTGTCAATATAATGGATTTGTTTGCGACTGTCATACAAGTGAGAGGTCTAGCTAGCTTTAAAACCAAGTTTAATCCACCATTTTATGCATAAGAAATTTCCTGTACCAAATCAAAATTATGACAGTTGTTCTCAATTTCGTTTGATGTGTTTAAATTTTGCCATATGATAAGTATTTTTGTGATTTTACTTTTTGATAATATACTTATGACATGGCTCGGTTCCTATACGTCGTGTTATTGTGCTATGGCCAATTCTAAATTATTGACTTTCATGTATGCTTAAATACACTGTCTATATGCCATTTTGTGTTTTTGTGTTTCAAATTATTTTTTGTTTACATCTAATGTATTACAATGATGTCAGATGTACCCCATTTTTTTATGTTTTACCTTTTATGACTGTTTATTATGCTCACACATTGTTTTCAATATGATAGAATTAAATGCGACTGTATAACAAGTGAAAGTTTAAGCCATCTTTAAAAAAAAAATTAATCATTCATTTTCTTCATGATGCCTGGACATAGTCAAAAGTATGACAGTTGTTTTCTATTCGTTCGATTTGATTGAACTTTGATTTTGCAATTTATTAAGGATTTTCCTGTTTGAAATACCTTGCAGTTTTTTGTTATTTTACTTTTAAATGAACATGGAGTTTTTGTGTTACTAAAATTTGCTGTTATAAAATGTTAGCAATTATTATTAATTAAAGAATGTATCTCCCTAATGCAAAGCTCTGTTTCCTGTCAAGGATTTGGCTAAATTTTTTTTGACCTTGTGGATTATAGCTCTTCATCTTTTATATGGCTTTTTAATTCAAATAATTTTGCCTCGAGCATCATTGAAGAGACATGTATTGTCGAAATGCGCATCTGGCACAGGGAATTTGGTTCTGTGAAGGTTATTACGCTATTGCAAGGAACATATATCAACCACATTACCTTTTTAAAGATATTCCATGTGTTTGTACTTTCTGTCATTTTTGATGAAGTAAGTTCTCTCTCCTTTCTCATCCTTGAAACTCTTCTTTTCATAGATTTCTTTACCTAAATATCAAAAGCAATTATTTTATCCCTCTATAAAATTGTGATTACAAATGACATAGACTGAATCAAGACTATTTCTTATCCCGATCTTTTTCTTTGAATAGGAAATTGAAAAGCAGGATTCAAAATGAACGGGACTATTACTGTTCTAAATAGTCAGCACTTCGGTGTTGACATGAATATCCATTATATATTCATTTTATTTTTATACATATCAGGCATATATTACCTTAGCTGTATTTGGCATAAAGTTTTGGAATTGTGAATCCTCAATGCTCTTTAACTTTGTACCTCTTTGGCCTTATAAATATTTTGATCTGAGCGTCACTAATGAGTCTTCTGTGGACGAAACGCGCGTCTGGCGTATTAAATTATATTCCTGGTACCTTTGATAATTATTTACACCACTTGGTCGATGCCACTGCTGGTGGACGTTTCGTCACAGATGGTATCACCAGCCCAGTAGTTAGCATGTTTATCAATTATATGGTAATTTTCCTAAATTTCCTGTTACAAAACTTCGAATTTTTTGGAATACTAAGGATGTTCTTATCCCAGAAATAGATAACCTTAGCCGTAATTGGCACAAAATTTTGGAATTTCGGTTTATAAATGCTCATCAACTTTGTACTAGTTTGGTTTAATAACTATTTTGATCTGAGCGTCACTGGTGAGTCTCCTGTAAACGAAAGGCGCGTCTTGCGTATTAAATCATAAACATGGTACCTTTAAAATTGAGAATGGAAATGGGGAATGTGTCAAAGAGACAACAACCCGACGAAATAAAAAAACAACAACAGAAGGTCACCAACAGGTCTTCAATGTAGCGAGAAATTCCCAC
This sequence comes from Mytilus trossulus, assembly GCF_036588685.1. Classification (NCBI taxonomy): domain Eukaryota; kingdom Metazoa; phylum Mollusca; class Bivalvia; order Mytilida; family Mytilidae; genus Mytilus; species Mytilus trossulus. The sequence goes on from NC_086373.1 coordinate 98,289,156, forward strand.
ACCCGGAGGCGTCCTTCAGCTGGCCCCTTAACAAATATCTACTAGTTCAGTGATAATGAACGCCATACTAATTTCCAAATTGTACACAAGAAACTAAAATTAAAATAATACAAGACTAACAAAGGCCAGAGGCTCCTGACTTGGGACAGGCACAAAAATGCGGCGGGGTTAAACATGTTTGTGAGATCTCAACCCTCCCCTATACCTCTAACCAATGTAGAAAAATAAACGCATAACCTTTGATAACTATTTTCTTTATCAATATTTTATCTGAACGTCACTGATGAGTCTTATGAAGACGAAACGCGGGTCTGGCGTATAAAATCATAAGCATGGTACCTTTGATAACGATTGTATGATAATGCAATAAATTGTACAAATAATTGTACAAAATAACCCTCGAGGAATATGTTATAGAGACACAAATCACATCGCTCTTCTATGCATATTAAATTTCATTTGCAGTTCTTTTATCTTCATCTTCATCAGATGAATTTATGAAGATAGTGTTGATAAGTCCTTTTTTATTGAAAATAAAAACAATGAAAAAAAGGAGGATAGTACCTCAATTGGGTAATACCTTACTGTGAAAATAAGTTTAGATAATTAATTTAATGTTAAAGTTAAAAAAAAAAAAAAGCATTGTTTGTACTACCAAACGACGAACGGCAAAATGTAGACACATTTGCAGCGAGTTTATGGTTATGTAATGAAACAAAAAATCTAAACGTTTGATTGCAAACTGTTTTTATCGTTTGTATTAGAAAGAAATGCGATCATAATCTCTGGAAATGTGAATCTTTTGCAGTGAAATTTAACCGTTGACTTCATTCGAAACTGTTTTATCATTAGTATATTTGTAGGTTTTATTCTTCGACACAGAAGTTTTATTATTGGTATATTTGTAGGTTTTATTCTTCGACACAGAAGGTTTTTGGTGAGGTCCGTGTTGCTTAGTCATTAGTTTTCTATGTTTTGTCGTCTGTATATTATTTGTCTGTATGTCTTTTTTTAAGTCATGGCGTTGTCAGTTTATTTTCACTCTATGAGTTTGACTATCCTTCTTCTGTCTTTCGTCCACCTTTCGTCCCTCTTTTACAATACTAGTAATTTAAGTTTAAATCTCGTGAAAAGATAACGGCCAGATAAATCAAGGTGACAAACAGAAAGCGAGGGAATTGGAAGAACTCCAAAATGAGCAAGACCGGGTGTGTCAATTGAATAAGCATCTCTTACCATGCAACCATCACCCGCCATGCAAATTCATAACCTGCACAATGAGATCTTCCAAGTATAGGGGCATATAAAGATTGATGACAGCGAAATCATATCGCTATTGAGTTCATACACCGACACTTTGTCTGGGTCAAACAATACATGAAAGTGACTGTAAAACGTCTTTAGTTGTGATTTCAGTGGTTCAGTTTTCGCAGTTTTCATGTAAAATGACCACCTGTGTTTAAGTCCATACAGTAAGAATATGCATGGGAGTATCGTGTTAAAAGAGTTGTTCAAACACCTTTCGACAAAGCAGAGTGTATGTTACTGCTGAGAAATGGAAAGTTACCTATTTATTACATTTGTCATATATTCCAGTTTGGAGTCGGTAACTTGTCTAATTTAAAGGAAACGATAAAGATGTGAAGAAGACCTTCTACCTTAATTTCACTGTGATGAAAACCCTCACTAAAATGCGGATTACTGAGTGAATTCGCTGTGATGTAAACCCTAACTAAAATGCGGGTTACTGAGTGAATTCGCTGTGAATTAAACCCTAACTAAAATACGGATTATTAGGTGACATAACACGTCATGATATGCATGTCAATTAAAATAACTTTTTTCGACTTTGACAAGGTTAAGTATCAATTCTGCTCTATAAGACTAATACCATATCATTCATGTTATGATTACAAGTCGACCAATAGAGCTTCCCAACTTAAACTAATTCCAAACCGAGTCTGATGAAATATCATTCCACCAAAAGTACACAATTCGGTTGTTGCTTTACGGAAATAAATTCTTGCAAAACTTACATTCTGATTATATATTCCGTGCAGGATAAATATAAACAAACCCTAGAATAAAACAAAATGAATATTAAAATAGAAGTAAAATATATAAAATATATAGAACAATTATAACAATATAATAATATGCTGATTAAAAAGAATAAAGAAAAACGCTTAGCTACGTGAACATACACTAGAATATTTTTGACAAAATTACATAGAAATATTATTGCCCGCTTTCCACAAAATTTACACTGACTTATGGTCAGTTATTGTAGGTTGCATTTTTGTAAATATGGACAATGCAATTTCTCATAGGAACTCCTTTTACGGCTTAAACTGTGCCACTTTTGCTATGAGGTTTTGAAAAAAATCTTATCCTAGAATTGAAAGTTCATTTGCACCACAATTTGTTTCAAAGGTCAAAATATAGGGCTGTGCGGCATATTTTTAACGTTTATATGCCCTGAACTTCTCAGAGTTTAAACTTACACTAATTTTCTTAACTACCCCTACTTCGAATGAAAGGTTACCACATATTTCAATGTAAACAATATGCACGTGTTTATTTACTGGTAACACGCCCAAGTTCTTTCTCTGTGATATGGATCACAGTGAGCATAACTGGGAACCAGTATGTAAACAAAATTAATGTTCCATGAATATTCAGTTTCTCCTCAAAAGAGGCGTGTTTTCAGAAACAGATGTATTTACAAAGTGCAACCTGAAGAGAGTTAACGTCAAACATCAGAAATGATCCGATTTGTGTGTACGAATAATTTCTGCTTTAAGTTTTCGAGAGAGAAAATATTTTGTGTATTGAGTAAGTAATGATTTTTAAACCAATTAAGGATAAACACCTTTGAGGAGCCAAAAAAGTCAACTATTTGTGAAGAAAACTGATATGGTGGTCCACTTTTTTTTCCTTCGGACTTTTGAAAGTACAAAATTTTGATGATTTTCTCATTTCTTTCCTTTTTTGAGGAATTGTGAAAACAAATCACAGTTCCATAATTAATTTCTTTCATCAATCTATAAAGATAAAGTGGACTAATTTAAATAAATTTAACTTATTAAACCTATATAGGAAGGTGTTTTATAATATAAGAAAGTTTTATCTTATTTTGATGTTAATTGTGTCAAATTTACCATGTTGTCAATTTTGTAAATTGGTGATTTTTTTTCTGTTTAAGAACAAAATGCATATCATTTCAACTTTTTGGTTATAAATGATTGAAGAAAGATATTTTAGAAATTCGAAAACAAAAAAAAATATATGGGACGTACACGTTTCTGGTAATATTTGGTTATTGCATGAATATTCCCCTTAGATTTTGTCGTTGATGTCGTCATGAATTTTGAAGATTTATTGCACTTGTGCAAAAATTGGAATTTATTGCACGCTAACGTTTGATTATTTTCTATGGGAAATATTATATTGCTATTCAATAAAATAATTTCTTGTACCCCTCACCTATTTATCACAAAATTCGGGCTAAAAAAAACTGACTTGGTAATAAAATTTGAAAAATGAATTACTCAAAAGATACTCATTGTAAATACATTTTTTTTTCACAGACTTAAGTTTGATTAATTTTTTTTTAATTCATTGACATTTTCCACTTGTATCATATGAAATAGTTCCAAAACGAGATTTCAACGAGACTGAGAATAATACTTCTTTAACGACTTATTATTAATTTATGATCAGCCATGAAGACGATATAAGCCAATCCTTTATTTTTGAAAGATTTTTTTCAAAATCATTGTCTTGTTAAACAACAGTTAGCACATGCATTTGGACGTAAAACAGGTTTAAAGTAAACACTTGTCAACCATCCCAACCATCATTAATACATATTACAAACTACAATCGATATACAAGTGCAAAGGTGAATATGTTGCATTATATCTTTATCAAAAACTGTTTTTAAACATGACTTCTTTATACCTTTTCATGAAATAAAAGGACCTGTCTTTTTATATGTACTATTGTATGCACCATCTAAAATTAGGCGCCCATCTTTTATCAATTATGAAACATATGATTTCGCAAAATAAATAAATATTCGTTATGTCTTTCAACTAAATTTGACTAAAATAAATTATGACTCTGAATCTAATTAAGGAATAGATACGTACCTGTAAAGAGTTGAAAATTACAAATAGGTAGCTGAACACAACAGTACTCTTATGGAATGAAAACATACCAAACAACCATGTTAGACCAAACACAGGTGATAAGATGGCAATACTTCGGACTCCAGTTCTACAATAAACTTTCTCATTAAACATTATTTACTATTGTTTTAATATTGTTCTCCAAATTTCATACTGTTTTCAACGCTGCCTTTTTAACAAGATAACATGATGAATATTGTTTGAGATTTGAAAAAAAAGTTGTTTATTATTCTATCACTAAGATTTATTTTAAAAGCCTGCAAAAGTATAGCTTTTTGAATTTTATTTAGCACATAATGATTATATTTGTATTTTGCTTGTTCAGAAAACAGAAATAAAGATAATATTATATTTGTATTTTGCTTGTTTAGAAAACAGAAATAAAGATAATATTATAACGAAATATAAATATATACTGGAATTTTTTTTCAATGAAAACATTGTAAGCATAATTATTTTTTGAAAAATTATCTTCATCAATTGCATCTAGTAAAATCAACTTTATTGACATTTAAGGTCTGTAGCATTTAAACATACATTAGTTTTTCCTTTTTTGTTTTGCTCATGGTGGCTCGTGTTGAAAACAGTTTCCTCAAAATCAATCCAGTTATCACGAAATTCGACTGAAATAAAAAAAAAATAAGCAATGAAAAACAGAATTTGGATATAGCTGAAATAATAATTTATACCCATATAATAAAGAAGTCTTTTTTTCCCCCTTTGAAACGTGCAGTATATTAAAGATAATGAAATTAGTTGATGCCCCAAGTACGTATTGTAAAATTAATTCATCAATAATACTGCTCTGAATCAAGATGCAAATCCAAAGTTAAATCGTTTGATGTGTTGTTTATACGTTATTGCTTGAATTTCGTGTTTATTTACAACAATATTTCATCAAACGCGTTATAAAGGATTATTATTGCAAACTATTATCTAAGTTAAGATACTTACTAAAATGACAAGTAAACAGGGCACAAAGAAGGCATATATCAGTCCATTTTCTCTTGACAACCAACAGCTGTCAAATGAAGACATACCATTTTCAAAAATTAAAATAACAAAAATACTGAACTTAGAGGGTAATCAATTCGGAAAATCCATAATCACATGGCAAAATTGAATAACAAAACGTTTCAAAAACGAATGGACAAGAACTGACATATTCCTGACTTGGTACAGACATTTTCAAATGTAGAAAATGGTTGATTAAACCTGGTTCTATAGCACTAACCCTCTCACTTTAATGACAGTCTCAGTGAAAGTCGGTGTTAATGTTTTGTATTGGTTGAACTATGTCAAACAAAACATTACTGCGATTCAGATCAATTAAGAAAAAGAATTGAGAAGGTCGTGATTTTGAGGGTAAAATGAAACAAAAAAAAAGATAAAATTATATTTGATAAAGTTCTGAAGCTGTCAACTTACAATTTACTTGTTCCATATCCTTCTAACTGGGTGACACTTGCAGATATAAGAACTATGCCAAAAGGAATAACTATAATGCAAGAATATAATTTGTGTTAGTATGTTTTATTTATTGTTCCAAAATTTATAATGAAGAGCTTTAACAGTTTCAGCAGAATTATATGATAAGTGTCCTTACTATGTGAACTATCAATGTATTCAAACGATTGATGTCTGTTTTTATTTATAAAGAATTAAAATCTGCATGTATGTATTTGTTTAAAATGTCCATCCATCCCCTAAAACGTGACTCCCAATCCACCTTGTCCATTTCACGTCAATGCACGACCAAACATATTTAATTATAATAGCAATATCTTTGTTATAACATCAAATTGCTTCCTTTTATTGTGTCCCATGTTTTACCTGTAAGATTTTTTTCGGAGATTTGTGCATTCAATAATTGGTTTTAATATAATAAAGATACAAAAATAATTCAAATAAAAAGCAATAATACCTAAATTGCAAACGAAAATGGATGACAATATAAATATAAAAAAACATAGAATCATGTATTTGTTTTCCTCTGAAGGGGTCATGATTTTTAATCGTGCGAACGGATGGTTTAATATTTTATTGAAGGCTTAAGTATCAGTTTGATCTATCATCCTTCTGAAAGTTGCTATGAATCATTTTCATCACGCACTTTGCAACGAGTGATAAACAGATGAGTTATATTGTTGAATATAAACCTATAAATGCTTGGTTTTGTACAACAATATATACAGTATAAACAGAATAGATACCAAATATCAAAGGAATTAGAATTCTGTTGATGGATCTCCTCGGTGGGAACACCGCCACAACTAATACTGCATGAATTATCCCTTCTGCTAACATTGTAAATAGAACAATCAGGAAAAGTAAATGAAGTATCAAGGCAACAGCAGTACACGCATCCTATTAAAACAAAGAAGAAGAAAAAAATCATTTGTTTTGATATGATATAGCATACTTTGTTTGGCATATATATGAATATGGCAATTGTTATTAAATAGTTCGTTTCAATGTATGGTGGCGGTTTAAAAAAATAATATTTTGCACTTAAGTGTTTCTGTTGTCCCGTTGCTTTCCTCTTATAACTTGAGTGATTAACTCTGTTTAAGGTTGTAACCCGCATTTATTTTATCCAATCGATTAAGGAATTTTGAACCGCGCGGTATATTACTTTTGCCGTTATCATTTGTATGACGAGTTTGATTAAAGGTCATCCAGTTTTTGATATCTCAGCATTTTACAGAGAACATGATGATACTAAATAGTTTAAGAGAAACTCTTGATGTTGTATTCTCAAAGTAACCAAAACACAGACGAATTAATTGTTTATTAGGAATTAAGTACTAGTAAATAAAGGCAACAGTAGTATAACGCTGTTCGAAACTCAGAAATTGATAGAAAAAACAGAACTGGGTTACAAACTAAAACTGAGGGTAACGACACACCATTAAAATGTAACACACGCAGAAACGAACTCAGCATTAGACAAAATCCGATGAGTAAACCAAGCTTTCATCCTTATCAAAATATGTCATAACCAGGTTCTACAATTTAACAGGACATATGATCTAAAAAAATCAATAATGTGCAATGATCGTTAGCTAAATATTAACTTGCATAGGACGTTCATGAAACTAAGAATAGACACAATCACAGATATTATAGGTTCCAAAAATATTTTGACCAGCTGTAGAACACCAAAACAGAGAAAATTCTAAAAGAAAAATATTGAAACCTGACAATCCTGTATCGTCTTTTAGCTTGACAAGAGAGAGTTTTTGCATTGTCAAGTACAAAAACCTATAGTGATTAACTGAACATTGAAACTAAGTACTCTAATCGTGAATCGTATTGTAAAAACTATGTTCTAACATTAACATCAACGGTACCGATATTACTCCACCGTTACTTTTTGTTAACGTTATACATGTACATTGTTAATAAATGAACTTGATATATTTACACTTTATTATACAATAAAGAGTCTGGCGTTCTGCAACAAATTTGATAACGTTACAGCTGATGCCATTAAGTGTGTAGCCAAAGGTAATATCTTTGGTTAGCTTGCTTTTTAGCTGAACCGTGAAGTCATTGTTAGGTTAGGTAAACTATGCTTTTTAAAGAATAAACTAGTCCGACAGAAAACCAATCGATCTGTCTGTTTGACTATGCTACTTCGAAAGGAGGGTAGTATACCTGACATAATAATGACTTCACGGTTTAGCTTACAAGCAAGCTAACCAAAGATAATTACATTTCGTTACAAACTCAATGGCATCCACTGAATATCACCAATAACTTAGAGTTAGTATACATTTTATGCTAACTTAGAGATAATAAACATTTAACTATCAGCCGAAATGCAACTCCAAAATAAAATGTGTACATAATGTTGTTTTAGTTCTGAAACATTTCTTACTGAAAATGAATGTTATTTATGTTTTTAATATTAAGAGTTTTTAAACAGTGAAACATTCTGATATAATTTACGGATTTCCTGATATTCTTTTCAACAAGTTGGGACGTTTTGTATTGAAGCGTCACTGATTGTTTTTTTGTAGAAGAAACGCGCGTCTATTTTACTAAATGTTAATCGTAGTAGTAATGAAGAGTTTATCTACCTTATTGTCAGTTTTGTTTATTCCAGCTAAAAATGCGATATAGGCCAATACCAATGCAACACACATTATCATCAATATCACAGACTTATCAGATGTAAGATTCCTGCAAAATGTAGAGAAAAAATAAACACTTTTTAATCCGTCAATAAAGTTAAACATGTCATGATGTTTAAATTTTATAGATTGTTTCGTGGTTTGTGTTGCAAACGTTTTTCAGTTGTTGCCTTTTGGCTATATATCATGCCCTTGAAATATTCCGCCTCTTTAGTAAAATAGTTTTTTGCTGAAAATCATAATTCTTAAAGCGAGACAAGATTACAACGAGTGTCCAAAATTGATTTTAAATTTATAATGACATTTAAAAAATTCTAAAACTTCCGCTGCAGTACTTCATTAAACTCTTATAAATTTCATATTCAATCAGCAATGGTGATGTATACAATGATAAAGACCCTCATCAAACAGTACTCTTACAGATTTACAATGGGTTTGTTCTTTTAACACTGACTTAATTATTTTGTTTGTAAGTGCAACATTCCAATGTCAAATGTAAGGGGCATAATTCTACGTATCCCACTCTGTCTATAAATAAAAGTGACCCGAATTTATAAAATTTTCCAAAAATATGTATATCAATTTGTTTTTGTTTCCCTTTTGTCAATATAAAATCTATAATACTATAACAACTATTTTAAAAAGATTTCTACTCACTTCCATTCTAAACTGTATACCATTATTGTGATGAATAAACATATCAATGATATGATACAGCCAACCAAAGACATAGTCGACATTATTTCGTGATGTTCGTCAGTCTGTTAATGATAGAATCAGAAAAAACAGTTTTAAAAAATTTTAAAAATTAAAAAAAATGTATACACATATTAATGAAATTAAAATTAACAGTGTTAGATTTTGATGGTCAGACAGGAATTTATACCCATTGCCGTTCTAAAACTTGGTCACTCGCATGCTGAAGTAACAGAAAACAGGCATCAGGTGTGAGAAAGATCAGAAAAGCGCTTACATGTTTCCAGTCATCCCTATCGAGATGTAGACCAGAAATCAAATCAGTCTGTTCAAAAGTGGTTTAATGTATCGAAGAGTTCAAACTAGCAGAAAACAAAATGTTTGAGTCTGACAGAAACAAAAAATTAAACAAACGCTAACGTTTCAGTTCCAAAATTTCAAGCCGTTCTATTCTGTGGTATTTGAAAAAAGAGTTATATCAAACATACTGCAATATAGCCCTACTTAATAAGTCGAAGTTTAGAAATATAAGCTTAAGTAGAAAAAACAAAGACATATTTCAAGTTAATGCAGTACTTAATTCTTATAACAATATTTTACATAATATAATTATAATCTATTTACTATATCTTCCAAGCTTAGTATAACTGCAAAGTTTGTCAAATGATTACATCTGCATTCAGTAATGCTGTCATTCATATAGGCAGTTTCACATCCATCTGTAGCCCAGTTACCACCATTCCTGGAATGTATTTATATATAGTGACTCTAATATTGGTCTCTATTGAGATAAGTTGACGATATCTTCTTAAAAAAATGGTCTCAAAACTGTTGTATGTCATTCTTTTTTGAGCTTTTGATTTTGCCATTTGCGAATAGATTTTCAGTTTTGAATTTTCCTTTAAGTTCTGTGCTTGTAATATTAGTTTTTATAAGCAAAACATAGTCGAATATATATACATATACCCAACTTCTAGTATGAATAATGTTTACTTCTTATGAAGGATTAGATTAATGGATTATTATTTTGTGTACAAATGAACATTATTTATATGAAGCTGGCCATGTCTATAGAATATGAGTGCTATCTTCTAAATAAGCATAGCCGCATTGGCTTATGTTTAAAACATATGTAGTTTCCTTGAAAACATATTCTTAAGTTAATACCACTTTAGTTATAATGTGGAACATATTGTCATCTTTTATTTAGTTTAATCAACATTTCATACAACCGGGTCAACTCCGATGTTTTTTCAAAGCATTGATATCTCTTTATTCACTTTAATTAAGTGTAGAAATGCAAGTTTCTTTAAGTGTCATTTGAAAAAGAGTTACAACGGTTTTACTCTAAAAAAAAATGCCTCCAAAAACACAACCAAAAACATTTACTTCATGAAATTTATAGTACTTACGGTAGATCAAAATTCCAAAAAGAACACTGCTTCTTTGTGAGGTTTGACTACAAGACAAATAAATTTAATTTTAAATTGATACTTAAAATTAACAAGAGTAGCAAAGTCACATCTTACAATTTATGATATCCCATCAGGAACACATTCGATAATGGTATAATGGTATAACGAGAACAGCACTAACGGCGTAACACAGGAAAAGGGTCAACAAATAAACTCATCATAGATACCAGGAATAAAATTTAATAGTTACGCCAGACGCGCGTTTCGCCTACAAAAGACTTATAAGTGAGACCCGAATCATAAATGTTATGAAAGGCCAAATAAAGAACGATGTTGAAAAGCACTGAGGACCAAAAATTCCTAAAAGTTTTGTCAAATTCAGATAAGGAAATCTATTCCTAAGGTAGAAAAGCCTTAGTTTTTCAAAAATTCCAGGTTTTACAGTAGTCCCTATTCATAGACATAACTTTAAAGTGCATGTTAATGTTGATATCACTAATAAAAATAGTTAAAGAGTGACTAGAAAAAAAGGTCTATTTTTGTTTTCATATCTGTAGTCTTAAAATGAGGTTATAAATATAAAGGATTTCAACGTCTCCCAAAATAATTGAAAAAAGGTAATTTTCATTATTTTTCAGGACTTAAAACATTTACTGGATATGCTGACAAGTAAAATCTTAATCACTTTGATACTTTTTTAACCAAAGAAATCTGAATTCCAAAAAAAATTTGGGGTTTGGAAGTTGACGCTTTATCTAACAGTAAGACATCACCATCATTTGAAATGCATAAACCATCGAGCATGTTAATAAACTGACTCTAAAATATAACCGAACAATTAATTTAGCAATTAAAACAATTTTTTCATGACGGATGAAAAACAAGACTATCATCAGTATGAATACCACATCCATTTAGAAAATACAAAAACCACAAAGAACAACATTTTAACTGTTGCAAGATCAGTTTATGCAAACTGCACATTCTACTTAACATCTGGAATATTTTTGGATGCTCCTTTAAGTACCAACCAAGTGATCAGTTTACTTCGGTCAGTCGCATTCGTTGAAAGGGAGACGGGATCAAAAGTCATAAAAAAAACTCTTTGTTTAACCTGTGTTGCTTGTAAAGTGTTAAAAAAAGTACAAAAATTATAATTCACTATCTTATATCTTTTTTATTCACTTTAAACAGTTTTAATTTAAAATTATATTGGAGGCCCCAAAAGGCCCTTATCACACATTTAATTTCTAAATAATTTGAAAAACTGATAACTGTGGGTGTCAAGAAATTTCCAAATTCATGATTACATAATTAAAAGGTTTGCAAATATTTGGATTTGTTGATGCTTATGTTCTTTGGACATAAATTAATACTAGTACACTAACCTTAATTGTTTCAAAATATAACTGAAGAGGTGGGCTAAGCTTTTTCAAAATTTGATCTTGCGGAATGGAAAACGCCATAACTGGTGATCCAACTATGTTCTGTGACGCGCTGTAAAAAAATAGAAACAATGCTTGAACAACTTCTTGATAAGAAGAACAAGAGACACAACAAAAATCGGTTCATTCTTAAACATGCTAAGTTGAAAAAGATGTTATTTTGAGTGAAAATTGGTATTATTAAAATAAAATGAAATTCAAACTTATATCTTAAAATCAATTGCAAATATTTGACTTAGCATGGATTCATATGATAAGTGTTGCATGCTGTGAAGTGGCCGCTTTCATGATTAAAACATTCGGTATTGTTCCTTTTGGAGTTTGACTTTATCTACTTATTGTTTAATTATATACATTACTTGTTACTGGTAGGTAGCAGTTGTGATATTGTTTTATATAACACCGCTGAGTACTGTATTGTACCATTTGCTGTAAACATATACGTATAAATATGAATGCTATAATATATGATCAATATTCTAAAATGTATCACCATTTTGCATGAGGCTTATAAACTGGGAAAGTGCGAAATTCGGCGAAGTTCACCGAAACCTTCTACTATTTCATGTCAATTACAAAAACGTTGATATGTTTATGAAATCTACCATGTTTTGTTTTAAATACTGAAGCCAAAACTTACAACACAAATTTATGCATATATTAACATACACAATTAAACGTACATTCCATCCTTAAACTAAATTAAAAAATGTGAAAAAAATGACGTGATACTGAATCGACTTTGCTTGAAACATCCCTTTCCTTTGTAACAATGTTTGGTACAACTTGCAGTATTCACGTTGCAGTATAAATTCCTATATAGGATGTATAATAGCAACTTCATATTAGTCACTTTGTGAAAGAAACTTATCAAAGATAACAGGCTTATAATTTGTAATGCCAGAAAACATATTTTTGCCAGTATTGTTGTGATTAGGGAACAAAAATATAGTTACGAAAATGTTTTTTTATGAACTCTATATCAATCAAAATGTTGTCCGACCATCAAAATTTGGTTCTAAGAGGTATATTACACCCCACCCCCTACCCCTAATAAAAAGAAAATGTGAGATACGATTTTTCTGTTATGCAGACTGATATATGGAAGAAAATATTCAAATATCAAACCGTATAACTTCAGGTTTACTTTTATCGTTATTTATTGTCATTGACTAAACGTATACGCATATCTATATATATTATGATCTTTACTCAAAAGTGTATGTCATTTAATGAAAATGCTAATAAATGAGTTATTCTCACTCTTTAAACTATCAGTAATTGTCTTTTCTAATAGAACTACTTTGTTTTGAAAACTCGGTGTTTTATTTCGAATTTCATTCCCTGGAAACCTGACGTCGCCAATATCTGCATTTCCGATTTCTAAAACTGAAAGAAAAAATAAAATGATGTTAAGGATCAACACAAAATGTTAGACCAAGAGTAAAATTTATGAAAAGCAAAACATATCCTTAAAATAACGTTCACAGTTCAATTGCAACAAAGTCTTTATTTTTTTTATTTTTTTTACAACTGCGTTTTATTTTTATATGTTTCTATTACTTAAAATAAGATATTTGATACTTCCATTAAATATAAAACTATCAACCATATAACTCAAGATTCATATTCTGCTATGTAACGCCTGAGTGGAAATATAATCAAAATCCGAACGTTAATTTCACAGTTTTTATTTCAAAATCAATCAAATATCTCTTGATGTCTAATAAAAAAAAAATCATTTGATGAATAATTCGATGAAACAATATTTAAGTGCGGCAAACTATTTTGTTGGTATCTTGTGGACAGTTGTCTCATTGGCAATCATATCACATCTTCTTTGTTTTTATCACAAACAATTACGATTATCTCCTCTTTAAACTGTTCGACCCGCATAACATTTGTTCAAATACTCGGGTAGTGTTGTACAATCAAATCATTTTATATATTACGATAGCAAAGCATATGGACATCAGACTCCGACTTTTCTTGAACTGAATTTAAATGTGCGTATTGATATGAGTTTACTTTTCTACAATGGCTAGAGCTATAGGGTGAGGGTTGAGATCTCATAAACATGTGTAACCCCGCCGCAATTTTGCGCCTGTCCCAAGTCAGGAGCCTCTGGCCTTTGTTAGTCTTGCATGATTTTTTATTTTAGTGTCTTGTGTATAATTCGGAGTTTAGTATGACGTCCATTATCACTATACTAATATACATATTTTTTTTGGGGCCACCTGAAGGACAGCTTCGGGTGCGAGATTTTCTCGCTACATGGAAGACCCATTGGTGGCCTTCGGCTGTTGTCTGCTCTATGGCCGGGTTGTTGTCGCTTTGCATTCCCCATTTCCTCTCTCAATTTTATGCAGAAAGACGGACATACTTTTCCTATATTCAAATATTTTGGCCACGAGCATCACTGAAGAAACATGTATTGTCGAAATGCACATCTGGTGCAAGAAAATTGGTACCGTTAATTTTATTACCCCTCACAACGTGTTACATTAACGGGTATAAGAGTTGCTAGTTATCCTTTAATGTTATTAAGCATTTATAACGTATGTTGACAACAATTGTAACTATGAATGTGATAACCGTATTTTAGGACAAAAAAATCTAAAACGTAAGGAACTGGTCATAAAACAACATAGTACTAAACTGTACCAAACACTATATTACACTTTTCTGTTTAAGTAAAGTTGTATTTAAAAGGTGCATAATAAGCAGAACTCACTCTGCAACGAGGCTAATAAAGTAATACAATGAGACTTACCAATATTGTCGCCTACAATACTTCTAGATTCGTTCTTTTTGAGTGACTTTAAAACTGAATCACTAACATTTGAAACAATGCTCATCATTTGACCAGCCTTGTTTTCTCCAGTCTTTGTGAAATAAAATAAAAAAGCGTGAAACGATCAGAGTGCAATTAAATAACTTACATTTAGTACTTGCATCATTGATGCAAGACGATTTAGTCTTATGTTTTAAAAGAAAATAGTCTAAATCCAATAATGAGTCCGTTATTTTTTGTTATCCTTTGATATATAGACAAGTATTTTTTCTCAAGAGTTTCCATTAGATAGCTATATTCGTTTGATGTGTTTTGTCATTTGAATTTGGCTTAGAGTTGAGGGACATTCCGTTTAAAATTTCCTCGGAGTTAATTATTTTTGTGATTTTACTTCTTTTTTCTTTATTTACTTCTAACACATTATTTGGCTTGATCTGAGTTTGAATTATTTTTTGAATAATTTTGATCTGTTAAGAAGAAAGATGATAAAATTTTAAATAGAACAAACCTTGGTATAGAATTCTTTCCATGATTTGTCTGTTTCACTTGATAATATGTTATCCGTGGCAGTAAAAAAATCCTTAAATGAAATCAAGCTAAAATCATTTAAAGAAAACATGATGATGCAGTAGCTTAAATTTGCAGCTTTTATATGAAGACGACAATCAAAATTTAAATAACATGTGAGTAATACCAAGCTGTTGTATTGTAGTGTTTATCATATTCCCACTAGTCATTCAAAATTCTTGAGTACAAGATGCAGATGGTTGTTAGGTCATAAATAAAGCCAACAATAGTATTTTGCTGTTCAATAGTCATAATTCAATTAAGCAAAACAAATTTACGTATCAGACTAAAACCGAGGGAAGCAATGTCATTCCCTCAATGTCAGAAATTCGTGAAAAACTGAAGGGATGTTATCTTAATAGATATAAACCAGTCACCAAAGTTAACTGAAAACTGCTGAAAGCACTCCTTTTTGTTATTTAAATCCCATAACTCGGAAAAATAAAATCTAAAATTAATATATAAAAATGATATATTAAAATATAGATATAAACAGTACACCAAAGTTTCATGAGAACTGCTAAAAACATTTTTGAGTTCTTGTCCAATAACTAGAAAAACACCCCTTTTTTCATGAATAAAACTGCATAACTAGGGAATGTAACATGTATAAATAAGGAAATGGAGCTCACGTCAATAGATAGAAATAATTCACGAGTTTTCTGCAAATTAGTTAAAGCATTTTGCGTTAATGTGCGACCTGTTGCCGACGGAGGGACAAACGGATTTTAATGGAAGCGGATTTCGGCAACTATATATCCACTGAGGCCTTTAAAAATGAAGAAATCCATACTGTATAGTCAGCTATGACATGACAAAATAAAATAAAATTTAATTGAAAAACCAATAGTCTGCTTTATGACACAGCAATAAACAAAACTAAAATAAAAAGACACAAAACGAACGACAACCACTAAATTACTAGCTGCTGTCTTGGGTGAGCAACATTTAGTATTGCGTGGATGAAAATACTATGGTACTTGTGGTTCAACGGTTTTAACAGTAGATGATTGCTACTCACAAAGAAGTTATCAAACCAAGAGTTCCAAATGGTGCAGTTGTAATCATCTCTTCGTAAATTTTACGGATGCCATCACGAGTTGGTTGATGGTTATAAAATAACCGTTTCACAGATGATATCGGATATGTTTCTTATGTCATAACTACAATACCCTTCCGTTTTTTCGAATGTGTCCTACCGAATTAGACTATTTATCGGATTTGTAATAATACAAGCAACAAGACGAGTGCTACATGATGAGCAGGATCTGCTAACCATTTCGTAACACCAGAGATCGCCCCCAGTTTTTGGTGGGGTTGGTGTTGCGTAGTCTTTAGTTTTCTATGTTGTGTCTGCTGTACTCTTATTTCTCTGTTTGTCTTTCTATTTAAAACCATGGCGTTGTCAGTTTATTTTCTATCTTTGAGTTTGACTCTCCCACTGGTATCTTTCGTCCCTCTTTTACACAGAACTCTAAAAAAAGACACACACGAGTACAACTTTTCCTAGTTCTTTTTTTAATGATTAAGTATAGATGATATTGAAATAGTTGTATGAAATGTGTGGTTATTTGTTTTGGATGTAAAACACATATGAAGAGGATATGACATATTAACCTGAAAATAGGTGACTAAAAAAAAGCGAGCAAGGTAAAATGAGAAAATTCAAATCACTCTACTTGATGCAAAGGCTTTTCGACTCCAGATCTGTTTCATTCAAATAATACAAAAAAAAAACATAATCGAAAAAAACAGAACAATAGTTTGCATATGTTCCTATGACATGAATTAACTAAGAAGATTTAAATGAAGATAACAAAAACTGAGGGAAGGCAAGAACTCTTCAATGAGCGGACTGGTTACATCAAAAGAGTACGCGCCGATTCCTCTGCAACCTTCAACCACAATTTGAACTCACATTCAGTCAGATATCTTTACCGAGAATATTATGAAATATAATTCTTACGTCTGTTTCCTCTTTTGTTATGATTTCTTCTCTATTAGAAACAATACTTGATGCCGTTCTTAAAATTTCTACACCGGACCTGATATCACTCGCAGTTGATTTGTTGCTATTCAAAATGTCTTTACTCTCATTTGAAAACACTTTCAACACATTAGCTAATGTATCCACTTGTAAGCCATCTTGAATATTGTGAAGCTGAAATAATTTAGCTAATTATTAATCATAAACCATTGTGATTTTCTTGCCGTAAAATGGTTTAAATTTATAAAGCAGACATCCTCAATATTAACAGGTTTTTTTTTAATCAAAAAAATCTTTATCAGTGATTTTTAGAAGTCTGATTGTTAATGTGTTCGTTTTAATTGTTCTACATTTTTTTAATGATCAGAACGATTAAAACACTTTGTATCTGATTTTCGAATGCTCCAATTAAAACATAATGAACATTACGACAATTAAAAAAGACTCCAAAATATTATCAATTGTTAATCTTTTAAGTCAGATGTAAAATTCATTCAATTAATTTGGCCTTGAATAAAAGTTCAAAAGGTAATCTTTCAAATAATTCAGGCACTGACGATCTGATAGCCTTACTTGATCAGAAATAGATGCAAATACTTTTCTAGTGCATGCAACCAGGTTTGGTTCTCTCCACATGCCTTTGGAATTTTGAAGTTCGCAATATCTGGAAGCTAAACCTGTAGTTAAATAAAATGTTCATCAAACTTTTTAAATTTCCTTTTATTACAAAACTTTGAATATTTAAAAAAAATTAAGGATGTTCTTATCCAGGAATAAATTACCTTAGCCGTTTTTGGCACATTTTTTTTTAATTTAAGGTCCTCAATGCTCCTCAACTTGTTTGGCTTTATAATGATTTTGATCTGAGCTTCACTGGTGAGTCTTATGTAGACGAAACGCGTGTCTGGCGTATCAATTTATAATCCTGGTACCATTGATAACAATTTATACAATTCTTTATTTGTTGCATATCAAAAGATTTTTTTAATTACGATAAAGCAACTTTATTTTAAAGGTTATCTATCTAGGTTCTTTTGTCAATGCTTTCGCAAAAATATCGCCTTAAAACTTTTTTTATACTAAGTCACTTTTTATACCTACCAATTATCATAATAAATCCACTTTTTAACGTTATATAGTAGATATTTTTTAACTATTTTGTCATTGTTTTTCGCTTTAATTATTTTAAAACAGAATATTTAAATAAGAAATGAGTAATAACTAAAATAATTAAAATACCAAATTCCAAGGTAATTTCAACTGCCAGATCATAGACCTTTAATAGTCAATGTTTTGTTATAATCTTCATTACTATTGAACACCATGCACGATAGGCGAAAACCTACCTAAATATCCAGACGGGCATGATTGTTCATTGGTAATACCAGGGTGAGTTTTCTCCCATGTGATATTGTTTGCGTCAACTTCCTCTAAACATGGGACAATTTCTGAAAGATTCATGGAATATGATAATGAATGCGTAAAAATTAAGATGTACAACTTATACACTGATTATGCTTACAAAAGATTATATTTTAGCACTTAGAACGACATCAACTGGTCACTTAATTGTGGCATATTTAATAAGACATTTTGACATAGCTGATTTCAAAGTTTCCAAAAACATTTGCATTAACATATAGAGTGGGAACCCATATTCGCCGGGGACGCAATTTCGCCGTTTTCTGATTTTGAGGTGTAAACACTTCTAAGGATGGCTGAAATGGAAGAAATATGCCGATAAATTATAATTTTACAACAAATATGATTATTTTTTAAACTTAAACAAAATTACAACACTTACTGCAAAAGATCGAAAAACGGACAACGATTTTCGGTCAATTTCCCGAATGAAAAACAGGATTTTCAAAGATTTTTTTCTAAAGTAATTTTTTGACTGATTGGCCTAAATTTATGTTTTTCTACACCTTTGAAATGTCTGCTGTTTATCTATAAAGATTATTTTTTTATTAGTATTATATAAAGCTGCAGTTATTTGGTTTTAATAGATGTGTAGAAACGGCGAAAATGTGTCCCCCATTGACAAAACTTCAGGAATGTTCAAACATCCTTTAATCTAACTTAACAGATGATTATTTTCAAACAAACATGTTTCAAAGCTTAGGAATGTTTTGCATTTGAAGTTATCTTCATATAGAAATATCAGTTTACTTCAAAAACATATAAACCTGAACATAAACTGTAGAAAACATGAAAAGATATGGCGAAAATGAGCACCCCACTCTATAGAATATTACAAGAAGGGATATTTAAATGTTCCATATGCAGTCATAAATCATAATATATATATATATATATTAAGAAAATATGAAGTAAATGATACAGCAAACAAGCAAATACGAAGGTTTGTTTGTTCTAGTTTCTTTTTTTTTATATGTTTAAAAAAAAACTTATTTATTACGATTGAATGGTTTAACTATTTTGATCTGAGCGTCACTGATGAGTCTTATGTAGACGAAACGCGCGTCTGGCGTATAAAATTATAATCCTGGTACTTTTGATAACTAATTACCAAATAATTGCATGACATGAGGACTTATCATTAGTTATTTAATAGTTCATAAAATATGGAGAAACTTTCTTACATATTAACAGATCTAAAACAAAAAACACTAGTGAAACTGTAGGAATATCCTGTATCCACTTACTCGGATTAAATATCTTTATTATCCTGGTTTCGGAGCAATCTTTGTCAGTTTTCCAACTACATCCAACAGTTGTTTGGGTTTTCAATGTGGTCAATTTCAACTCTGCAATGTTAGCCTTTAAAATCATCTTAGAATCTATAATGCAAAACAGATTTTGTTTATAACAATCATGTCGGTATCAATTGGATAGCTGACAAAGTTAACATACAATTCTAAATATTCACAAAAGACCAAAATGAAAATAAGGAGATGCGGAATGAAAATAAATGAGACTATTATCTTTCAAACATAAAGAGAAGTGTACGTCGGCAATTATATGTAACCGTACGGCAATCAACATTAAGTAAAGCCCCTAACTGTATAGTCGACTAGGTCTCAAAATGAAAAATGTGAAATATTTCAATTGAGAAAACTAACGACCAAATTTATAACAAAATAATTTACGACAAACAAATAAGACTATTTAAACATGAACCAACTACAACCATTTAACTACAGGCTTTTAACTTCGGTCATGCATAGAAAGAATGTGGCGGGGATAACACAGAGTTAACTGTCTACTTTCCTGGGAAAATAGTGTAACGCCATAATACAAAAACAAACTTCACTATATAATATGTAAAATGGTAGAATTATAGCTCAATGCACCAGAATTGCTGCAATACTTTAAATTTGCTCTTCATTTTTTTGTATCAGGTCGTGTTGCATAACATATGTTGACCAACAGTTCACTATCAAGTAGCAAATTGCAATGATGAATATTTTGTCACCAAAAAATTAATTATTTAACAATTTTCCAAACGAAAGATTTGTTGAAACAGTCCCCCGTTGATTCATGTATAAAAAGGACTCTGTAATCAATATGTTTTTGGTCCAAAATGATAAATAAAGTAATAATCATAATTTTATATAATTATGCTATGTAATTTTCATCAACACCAATTATTTCGTCATGATTTCAAAGGTAATTCCGATTACAATAACAGAGCATTTCACTTCTTTTTTGTTTCAATGATATATGACAGCGAATACAACTTTTGAAATGCGACAGAGCATAACAACGACAAAAGGTTAATTATAATGTCTATAATCATAGTCATAAATAGCCTGTTCGTCGAAAATAGTAAAGAGCTCCCACATGTGAGATACCGATAAAAGAAAAACAGTGTTTAGCCTATTCGAAATTCAATTAAAATGACACCCCTCAGCCAGTTGGTTGACGAAGTTTAAGACGTTCATGGAGCATTTTCAAAATTTATCATGGATTCGAATAATGATAGCTGGACGCATAGCAGGACACGGTTGCTATGTCGAGTTTCTCGGTCCAACTTCATTTGAAATTCGTGCGATTCCCTCGTTTTTAGTTGTTCCCTTGATTTGTATCTTATTAAAAGATTTATTCGATTTTTTTCATCGGTAAAACTTCTTCTAGATTAATTTTAATGATAAATACAACTCTTGTGCAGTCTTCTTAACTCACAATTAAAATCACACATTGTCAAAAATTTTATAAAAAAGCTAAATATAAACATACCAGGAATAACCTTTCCATTTAAACACATTTTCAAGTCATTTGCTGATTTAGTAGGAGGTAGAATTGTACACGTGACGTTGATATCACTCCCATTGCTAATGACGAATGATGAGTCACTTTCAAGTTTGAATGAATAAAGATATATCTGGGTTGATCTGATTTCAGTTTTGTTACCAAGTCTTGCCTCACATGTTAAATTTCCTACAGATAAAATTATATAAGTACTTGTATTGTAAGTTGAAAGAGTATTTCAGCCCATTCCAAACTATTAGTAAGATAATAAACACACTATTCATTAAACCGTGGCGATCTGAAAGTTTCTTTTAAAGTGTGAAGTAGAATGCCCCCTTGTCACGAGTTTAGTTTTCCAAAAACACAATAACAGAGGGAGAAAAGATACAAGAGGGAATTAAAACTCATAGATCGAAGAATAAGCAACATGAACCCCACCGACACAACATAGAAAAGTAAAGACTAAGCAACATGAACCCCACCGACAAAACATAGAAAAGTAAAGACTAAGCAACATGAACCCCACCGACACAACATAGAAAAGTAAAGACTAAGCAACATGAACCCCACCGAAAAAACATAGAAAAGTAAAGACTAAGCAACATGAACCCCACCGACACAACATAGAAAAGTAAAGACTAAGCAACATGAACCCCACCGACACAACATATAAAAGTAAAGACTAAGCAACATGAACCCCACCGACATAACATAGAAAAGTAAAGACTAAGCAACATGAACCCCACCGAAAAAACATAGAAAAGTAAAGACTAAGCAACATGAACCCCACCGACACAACATAGAAAAGTAAAGACTTAGCAACATAAACCCCACCGGCACAACATAGAAAAGTAAAGACTAAGCAACATGAACCCCACCGACACAACATAGAAAGTAAAGACTAAGCAACATGAACCCCACTGACACAACATAGAAAAGTAAAGACTAAGCAACATGAACCCCAACGACATAGCATAGAAAAGTAAAAACTTAGCAACATGAACCCCACCGGCACAACATAGAATACAATAGACTTAGCAACACGAATTCCACCAAAAACTGGGGGTGATCTGATGTGCTCCAGAAGAGTTCGCAAATCCTGTCCCCGTTGTAATGCTCAAGTTATTACAAATCCGGTAAAAATAGGTCGGTCACATTCGTGAAAAAGACACGGGTTATTAGTTACGACATAAGGAACATGACCGATATCATCGAAAGTGATATTTTATAACGGTCAACCAAATCTAGATGGCGTCTGTAAAATTTAACTTCACCATTTTGAGACTTTTGGTTTAATAGCTTCCGGGAATATCGTATCAATTGGGACCATAAAAAACGGACAAATTCAAACCCTACCAACCAAAAGAAGACAAAAGTAACTGTCATTTTCCTTTCTTTCAAATTGATACACTAAAGAAAATATAAAAAGAGCAATATAACAGATCTAGAAAATTAATAAACACAAGAAACTAATTCTCTTGTCCCCATAATATGTTGTATAGATAAACATGCTTATAATATGTGAATCCATGATACTAACCTTTATCTTGTCTCTTTAAATTTTTGATCACAAGAGTAGAGTTGTATTTTGTACTTGTTATCTTACTGTACAACACTTGTATTCTAGATATCTTTGTTGGGTTTATTTTAACATCATTTAACTTCCATTGATATTCAATATTTCCAGTTATGGATACTGCATCCACTATACATTCTGCTGTAGCTATAGCTCCTTCAGTACCAGTAATGTTTTCATTAATAGTGATATCAGTTATGTATCCCACTGTAATAAAAGAAAACAGAAAGTTTGTGACAAGAATATGTGTCAAATGACTTATGATTAAATTTATTTCTGTTTTATACAAATAAAAGGCAACTTCAAACAGAATAGATATTCAGAAGTTAACGTATGACCTCTAAAAAATAAGTGACAATAAACATTTCTTTTCAGGATCACACTTCAAAATCATCCAGATTCAACATAAAATCTTAATGAACAAAATGAAGAAATGACAAGATTAAGATAGTTAAGGCTAAGACGAGCAAAATATGTTATACAGTCATCAAACTAAATGAAAACTGATTCACATTTCATCTTCCAAATAACTTATTACGTACTTTATCAGTTAAAAATTGTATGTGAAAAATAGCTTTAAAAATAACTTTTAAAAGTACGTCTTTTATATAATAATATTTCTACCAGACAGCTTAGAAGGAAAGTTAAATACCAAGAGACCTATCAAAACCAATAAAACGAAATATATTCTGTACAGTAAAGATCACTTACGATCCGAATTTCGATTAATAATTGAATGTTTTGTGTCAGACTATAAATGACGTCTTTACAGTGAATTCGTTGGATCTATACTGTTTGATATTTTTGTCCCTGACACATGATTTGTTTTTAAGTTGTTAACGCTTTTGAATATCCTTCCAAAAACCGTAAGTACTCTTATATCGGCATTGTGTGACTTTAATCTTTTTAAACGTTTTGTCGTGATTGATTCTGATTTACTGAAATACACCTTTTTACAACTGATTACAGCTTATCTCATCCCTGTCCCAAATTAGGGGATTTAGAGATCTAGCAAACATATTAACCATGAAACATACTGAAAACTACACAACATGGGTTTTGCACATAAGTGAAGTCCATACGGTGACCAATTACTGCGTAATGAGTCATTCGGTTCTCTTGTGGATAGTTGTCTCAACTGTTTTTTTTTCTCGTTCTGAATAGTCCTTTTACGTGCTCTGGAGATTAATATCATATTTAAAAACATATTTGAAACTAATTTACTCTTAATATTTTCCTTCTTTTACTTACAACCCTGGACGATCTGAAAAGTTTCATTCGTGACTGTGAAGTTTCCAAATGTTTGCATATCGACGTTCCTTTGTATCGTTTGAAGAAGCATTGGTAAATTTGATGACTTGTCCACTATGATACCTTGATCTACATCTATGCTTCCAGGTCTGAAATGTTAATTTTATCTATTCCATCAATTTTCTTTCCTTAATTGTAGGGAGAGACCATCATACAGTTTATGAAAAAAAAAATTGATACGTTTTTATGGCTTTTATAAAAAAAAAATGCTTATATTAGTCGCACAAAAAAAGAAAATCACAAGATACTGAACACCAAGTAAAATTCAAAACATATTTCATAAGAATGATAAAAAGAACAATACAATTCTCGTCCAACATTTTACTTCTTTTTTCATGTGTCGCATTAAAACTTTAAGAACCACGCATTTACCAACATCAAAAATCACATAAAATGTATTACAGTATGTTTTCGTAATATTTATAACCCCTTCTGGTTTTGAAACTATTACCTATATCAATTCCAACTGGATGTCCTGTCTTTTGTTTCTAAGTATTCATGAGAAAGGGTAAACATGAGATGTGAATCGCAGATAACAAAAATATCAACTGCAGGTTAGAAATCCCAAATCTAGAGGTTGCTGATTCAGTGTTGGCTTTAAAATATCGATTAGATTATAACACGTGTCATGAAAAAGAATTTCTTTCAAATTAAAGTTCAAAATGGGAGAAATATTCCAGTATATTATTTCCACAAAAGCATCACAGTATGTGTTTCTGACGATATAAATGGAATAGTATATGTGATCCATTAAAAACAGATATTATACCGGTTAATAACAATTCTCTGAGGAATTACTGATAGGCAGAACAAATATATGTTGACACGAAAAACAGTGGTAGTAACTCGGATTTAACCTAGCGCAGACATAGTTCATTTCAGTTGGATACGTTTACTTACTTTAAGTTAATAAAATTCATATTTCGAATATATCATCTTTCCTGAATAAAATCTCGTTTTGATAATGCAGGTATCCTGATAGGTACATGTTCATGTCATGTTTATATCTGTTGATGTGATTTTGTCATAACTTGTGAACTCTCAATTTATTCATTCATAATGTGGGACCTTAGACAACGTCCAAACTGATCGATGAATGTGTATCTAGATATGCCCCACCGAAGTCATAAAACCTACCTTAAACTTATAATCTTTGTTTCTCTGTATCCAGGATGTGTTTGGCCAATTTCATTAGCCTGTAAAAGAGAAACGAAAGGTAATCAATGAGACATTCAAACTCATACGTTGAAGATGAACCGACAACTAAATGTTTTATATTGATTCGGGTTAACTAGGGATTAATTTGAAAAAAAGTTGACAAAAAAAGCCGATATCGATATAGGTGTTATACCACCAAATAATGGTACGTCACATCCGGTTGTATACGAAATTAGGTCGAAACAAAAATATTTCCTTGAATTTGACAGTTGTAGGAAATTAATCCTACATTTTATTGCATTCAAACATTTCTGTTTCATAAACCTATGTCTTGGGTATTTTAAAGCACCATTATTTTTTTTTTATTTCGGGTTTCTATAGAAGATTTTGTAAACTTGAGGTAACATGGTAACTACAGCTTGTACACCGGTTAAATAAGGGGATACATTTGGTTGGTTAACTTCCAGTGATGGTTATTTTCTTATATGCAATAAAATGTTATGTGCATTTTTGTCTATAGTTCTCGATACGATAATTATAGTAGTACCTTATTGCAATAATTAAGCAACAGGATGGGACACAAGTTTTTCGTATGTTCTTATACTAACAATACACATATTCTGATGCGCATCATTAATGTTTAACATAAACAGAAAATTAAGAGTACTGTATTAATAAATTGCAAATGAAGTAGTTAATTATTAATTCAATCACATAAAAAAAGTAAAAAAAAAGAAAGAAAAGAATAATTATAAAAACAGAGAAGTAGAGAAATAAAACTAGACAGAAACAAGATGGCTGACGCGTAGAATACATATTTTGACCGTTACATGAAATTTATCGAACACTTTTTAATAATTTTCAAAATTCTATACATCGTTTCCAAACAAATGGGCGCCAATGTCATATTATTTATATAAAGTAGTCCTGCTTCATTCTAAATGCAACATTGCTTATCTACTTGATATATGACATGATCATTTCAATGGATGAAAATGCTACTTCTGTTTTGCATGATTCATAATTATGTAATCGTCTTTCAAATATTATATTGTTGGAGTAGGTTTGTCTCGTAGAAAAGCGACTCCTGGTAAATTTTTTGCGTACCGAAATTTATAAATTTGATACGGTCATAAAATTGAAGGAAAGGGACATGCATTGATATCTGTAACTTTTTCTCCCTTGCAATAATTATTTTGTTATGTCTTTAGTAGGACAAGAACCAATAACCCTTATAGATCACCTAGTTTCACCCCTATTTTCAGTTGAGTTCTAATATTTTCAAAATGATAATCAGTCTCTTCTCCAGTCTTTTGCTTGTTCTCTAAATTCGATATTACTTTTCATGTAAATGCATAAGAAAACAGAGCAAACAATTGCACCTGAAGCCTTGTATCGATCAACATACCGTTTTAACAAACTGCGATGTGAAGTATTTGTAATAGTTAGAATCAACGTCATACAAGCTGGCATTCCATTTATATGGTCCTTCAACCGTTATAGAAATCACTGCAGTTCTTAAATATTTTTCTGTTGATAAAAACATGGTAGCGAAATACATATTATAAAAAAAACGTATCAACATAACTCTCATATATATATATAATACAATTAAAGTTTGCCTTGTTTATACCATGCTTAAATGTTTTCATTAACTTGAACAGAACCATCTAGAAACTATATGATATTAATGAAAGCTTTCTTAAAACAAAATACAAAGTAATCTACGTAGTATAAATTTATCACGGGTTTAGGTTCAAGATATCAGTGTTATTATCAAACTGACTTGAAATGTAAAGAAAGATTGAAGCAAAGTTAAAGGTAAACGTACTTTAAGTGATTAAAACATGATAAATATGATCAACGGTCATTGGTTTTGCTAAATGCTAACCTATTTCAAATATTGCAGTACAAGTGAATTTTACATATTAAAATTGCTGTTGATAAACATGTGGTATTCTGCAGGTTTTTTTTTTAAAACAACAAATTTATCGAATAATTTACCAAACAACAGGGCTTCAATTTGAATTTTTATTCATATTAAATAGTTTATTGAATATAAAGGGAATTGAATATCAACAAAAGAACAACATGAACATTGGTAATTGTTTACAATATGTATGTGTGTAGGTTATCATATACCAATCATAACGTGCTGGTGTATACTTGAAGTTATTTCTTTTGCATAATGCAAAGGTAGAAGAAAGGTTATTTGACAGTTCTGATAAAAATGTGTAGTTCGGTTTATCAAATAAATAAATTTGTTTTTTAAGAATAAATTCTACAGTAGAAAATCATTAATGGATTCAATATAAAATTTTAAAAACTTAAATTAAAATTTCTGTTTTTACTATTAATCAAAATGTTGTAAATATTTGTTTTACCTATTTGGGCGTTATCTACTTTACAATTCGTGTTCCCATCACCCGTGTAACCTTTCCAACACTGACAAACAAATGAACCAAATGTGTTTTCACAATCTTGTACACAATTGTTTAAGGTATGGTTCTGGCATTCATCAATATCTGAAATAAGATATCATAACATTTAAATAATTAACATTATTAGTAACTTGCAACCTATAAAAGATCAAACAAAATAAAAATGTCCCAAAGGTTATCGATGTAATATTTAAGATTTTTCGTTTTTATCAACCCAATTAGACAGAGTCTGAGTTAACCGTAGCTGATTAAGAATATTCGATTAGAGCGACGCGACTGCATATATATATATATATATATCCTTTGCTTTCGAACGTTTCTGATGCATCAAATGTATAAAATATTGATTAAACAAATATCAATCTCCTTCTTTGCAGTATATTTTTGCCCAACTGTAGATGAATCTACCAATTGAATCAAACAGACAATAAGTTGGTCGGACTCGTATCTCTGTTAAAGTTTAATCCCATTTTATAATATCTGACATTTTAAACCCGAAAATGTAACAATGTTAAACTGAATATTTTAATATATTCCTCGGCGTCTGTCTACAACACACAGGATAATGAAGTCGAGACTAGATTATACTCCCCGTATATGATCTAAAATGAATACTCAACCATATTAAAGCAACATAAGAGTTTGAGTCCTTTCTCAATTTTGTTTTAATGCCTAACTATTCCATGTACTCACATCTTTAACATGGTCGTAATTGTAAAAAGAATAACCGATACAAACCTTTAACCAACGAAAATAAACATGTCCAATAGTCTAAATGATTAATTTTGCTTTAATGATGAACAGAATATAAATTAAATAAACTTATATTTTTCTTTCTTATATAGGATTTTTATGCAAACGCCCCTGAAACCTTAGAGTTTGAAATAATTTCATAGCTATATGACATTGTATCCGTTTTAGCTCAAAACAATCCACGTGCTTTGTTATATATGGTTAGTGTGGTATAAGTCCGGATGCATGTAACACACATTGACCTGCAAACTGACTGACAAAGTCCTTCCAGTCATCCTTAAAGATCACTTAGAGTCACATTAAGATTTGGACCATTTATACAACCAAAGATGAACAACTGGATCTTCCATCACTGTATTGGATACCTAAACTACAAACAACGTTATATTGCTGGGTCTACCAAGTGATCCACGAAACCTCTTTCTAAATTATAAACATCTATTTTATCAGCAATCAAAGACGGGCTTCAAAGTTATTGTGAAACTGTCTATTCTAGGTGGCGTGAATCAGATGTGGATACTTAAAAATTCCAAAGATCTTTTATAGTACATACAATCTAACACTCTTTCATCTTGTAACAGTATTAAAACATTTCACTTTTCTATTCTTTACACAAGTATTCCACATTCCATACTAAAAGACAAATTGAAAGAGTTGGTATTGCTTTGCGTCATTAAAAAAAATGGCCAACGTAGATACAAGTATCTTGTCTTCGGGAGGGATAAATCCTACTTTGTAAAGGATCACTCTGATTCAAACAAAAAATTCTCTGAAACTGATATTATCAAGATGTTTGATTTCTTGATTGACAACATATTTGTTACGTTTGGAGGACGTGTTTTTCAACAGACTGTCGGCATTCCAATGGGAACAAACTGTGCCCCTCTACTTGCCGACTTGTTTCTTTATTATTATGAGGCTGACTTCATGCAGGAACTTCTAAGGAAGAAAGATAAGAAGTTAGCAATATCCTTTAACTCTACTTTCCGCTATATAGATGATGTTCTTTCACCAAATAATTCAAAATTTGGTGGCTATGTGGAACGCATCTATCCCATCGAACTATAGATAAAGGATACTACAGATACAGTTTATTCGGGCTCATATCTTGACTAACATCTAGAAATTGACAATGAGGGTCGGTTGAAAATGAAACTTTATGACAAAAGAGATGATTTCAGCTTACCAAATGTGAACTTTCCATTTCTAAGTAGCAACATTCTAGCAGCATCTGTATACTATAAATCTCCCAATTGATAAAATATTCCCGTTCTTGCATTTTCCTGTCATAATTTTTCTTGATAAAGAGTTACAGCTCACAAGGAAGCTATTAAACCAAGAGTTCCAAATGGTGCAGTTGAAATCATCCCTCCGTAAATTTTACGGACGCCATCACGAGTTGGTTGACCGTTATGGAATAACCGTTTCACAAATGATATCGGATATGTTCCTAACGTCGTAACTAAAACCCCCTTCCCTTTCATAAATGTGACCTTCCGAATTAGACTATTTACCGGATTTATCACATAAGCAACACGACCGGTGCCACGTGTGGAGCAGGATCTGCTTACCCTTCCGGAGCACCTGAGATCACCCCTAGTTTATGGTGGGGTTCGTGTTGTTTATTCTTAAGTTTTCTATGTTGTGTCATGTGTAGTATTGTTTGTCTGTTTTTTATTTTTTTTTATTTTTAGCCATGGCGTTGTCAGTTTGTTTTAGATTTATGAGTTTGACTGTCCCTTTGGTATCTTTCGTCCCTCTTTTATAAAAATAATAATGCAATGTTAAAATACATTCACAATAGCATAGATGTGTTTAAGTTTTCATTTGCTGAAAATCAGAAAATGTTTAATGTAGATTAACATAAATCACATTGCATTTAAATATAAATATAAAAAATATAAACTAATTGGCATACCAATAACAACGATTCGTATAGTATCAGCACTTCCATTTCCTACACTATTACTGGCAGTACAAGTATAATTTCCGCTATCGTTCCCATCAACATTCAGGATAGTAAGTGAAGGATTTGTCACGTTTCCACCCTGATATTTTCCCTCATTACTGTGTATCTGTAATTTTTCCACTGTAGAACCAACTTTTTTTTCCCACGTAACCGATTGTATTGGCGACTTTGAAGAGACTATACAAGAGAGCTTTGCTGAGTGTCCATATATAACGTTAACTAACGTTTTATCTGTTGACACCACTGGAGGCTTTGCTGGAACAAAATTTTTAATATTAATCTATTTTTGTATCTTCACTTCATTCGTCGGTGGGTGTCCTTGATAAACTATTAAAAAAAAACAATCATAAAAACTAAATCTCAAACTAAATGATGAAATCTTAACTCAAATTTACTAAAACCGTCAAATATGTAATATATTATCATTCCATGTCACAATTAGGTTGAATTTACGTCAATCTTAATTACCTAGTAATCTGAATTTAATTTATTAGTATTATTATATTTTGAAATGATTGAAGATTGTATAGGCTTATGCTTTATTTTCACTCATAAAATCCGTCAGGACATCAATTGCTAATTGAAATGTTTCAAAACCGAGTCCAGAACTAGTTCATCTAGTGAATTGTTATTACTAGCATTGTACTCAAACACAAACGCATACTACTAAAAGATAAATAATAGAAGAAACGTGTATACACATATATCATATATGTTTCTAAATACGACAATGTCACACAAACATGAAGCATTGCTATAGACTTAAGATATGTGCAATAAGATACAAAGAAGATCAATGATATATGTAAATATGTATAAATATCGACAAAGGTTATGAATCTACATGAAAAGTGAAGCTATGAAAAACCATCATTTAGCCGTCTATAAACCGTAAATGCAAATATATACTCTTAATAAAATTGAAACAAAAGATTGAAAGGTTAATAAATCGTTTTCTAGTTCATATTTTCCGCAAAACAAGTCAATTAAGCATGTTTTTCTTGATACTTTTTTTGTGTGTGGGGGGGGGGGGGGGGGTAAAAATAGGAATGATTAAAGATATTGAAAACATTTTAATGAAACAGTGTGTCTTGTGTTCTGTTCAGAATATAAATTATTTGTTGTCAATATAGTAAAATTCTATCTTTCTGTCATATGATTGAATATGATTGAGAGGGTTTGCTAGCTATAAAACCAGGTTTTATTAAACTATTGACTACAGAAGGAAATGCCTGCTTCAGGTTATGAATAAAACAGCTGTTTTTCATTTGTTTTAATATGTTTGAGCTTTTGATTTTGCCATTTGATAATGGACTTTCTATTTTGAATTCCTTTGAGTTAGGTATTTTATATTTCGTATTTAACTGAACCCTTGCCATTTTTGCCATACATGTACATGTACAAATACTGCATTTCATTTCAAATGAGAAACTGAATTTTTAACACATTCATTTCATGCGTCCAAATCGCTTTTCTTTATGCATCTTCTTCAGAAACGCTCGAAGCCAAATATTTGGTGCCAAGAACCGAAGCTTATGCAGAGCCTTGTGAACAAAAAGTACATAAAATAATAACAGAATCCATCCAAAGTCATCCTTGTATGAGCCAATCTAAGCTTTCAAAGACAAAATTAGCACAATCGAGAAATAACCACTAGCCAAAATTTGAAGTGTTGTTGGTTTGTTTTGTTTTGATATGACGCATTGTTGACTGCGACTAATTCTACATATTTGAATAATGGTTGTTGTCATTTAATATGAAACACAATATTCTACTTATTGACTACTTGACAGATAATGCATCAGTAATAATCACTATCGCTTAGTATGACAATTCCTCATATCGTTATTATTTTCAAAAACGAGAATACAAGATTGGTCACAGATATAACTCAAAGAATGTATAAATGTACTTATCATATACTTAAATGAAATAACATAAAATTTTTACTGTATGATAATAGCATTAAATTTACGTGAATTCCATATTTTCCCGAAATATTGTTAAGAGGGCTGATATGAAAATTTTATCACATGCTTCGATTATTACCACATGCCTTTCCGTAACGTTATCACATGGCAATCCAGCGATACTCGGCAAACTCCGGAAAATACACATCAATGGTACATATTCAGTGAAAAACATTACAAGTTAGAGTACAAAACAATTATTTTGATACTAGAAAGCATATTGTGTAAAACGAAGAGGAAAAGACCAACAAACAAACAAATGATAAAAGAAATGCATTTATCAAGGTTCAGACATAATTTAGAAAGTTTCTTTAAAAATGTTGATTTTACCAAACAGTGTTCATTATGTATATTGTTGAATTATTTTTCTATCGTCCATGTTAAACTACTAAATATTACTGCTGGTTTTTTTCTCTGTTCTAGCATATGCTATAAAGATTTCATTTCGAATGTATTACATTTGGGGTGCGACGTCCGTGAACTTTCCACTCTTTAAACTTCAATTTGAGAACCACATACAAGGATCTATTATACATTAATCTGTTTATTCTCCATTGATGAAGCATCTGATAAAATAATCATAACATGTATTTTTTCATATCGCATGTATTATCAGCCCTCGGCCAATATCAGCCCTCGAGCCGTGCGGCTCTTGGTTTGATAGTGAACCTATGGCTGATAATACATGCGATATGAAAAATGCCATGTAATAACCTGATAAAATTGTTCCACTATGATGAATTAGAAAGCAAAGTTTAAGGATAAAAATATATAACAAAAAGATATAACAAAAAAAAACCTATAACAACATTTTATTCTAAATTTCTAATCGCAAAACTAGACGGAAAGGCTACGCAATAATGCTTTATTTGTATTTTTTTTAATAATGCAATGAAAATTGTGGAAATAATTTGTACAATAAATATCTGACAAAAATTTGTATAACATAGAAATGTCACATTTCAGTTACAAGTTATTGCAAAGTAGACATCGAAAAATATAAGATGCATATATCTTGCTGTGTTCATAACTTTAGAGACATTGATTATTTCAAACTTCGAGGCATTTTTTGAGGTCTTTAAACTGTAGAACTATGGCACGGAAACAAAGAAGGATGTAAATAAACTCATCTTAGATACCAGGACTGAAATTCTACAATTACGCCAGACGCGCGTTTCGTCTACAAAAGACTCATCAGTGAAGCTCGAATCAAAAAATGTTTAAAAGGCCAAATAAATTACATTACTTTGCAAGGTTTCATTCTATAGTGTTTTAGACTGTCTTTGAGAAACAAATATGTAAAAAAGTCCTTATATACAAGATAACGAAGAACTGTTCATTTGATTTACTAGTATCACAATTAAAAATCTGTAAACAAACGGTATTTTTTTCAGCTTTTTATTCAGTTCGAACAAATTATAAAAAATGACTGGTATCCTATTTCTGATCAATTCTTCTTTTATATTTGTACCTGCCGTATCATAAGATGATGATTGTATATAATTTCTCTGCTCGTGCAGTAGTCTATGATTAGAATTTCAGAGTATGTGTCTGCATTATCT
The DNA here is from genome assembly GCF_036588685.1 of Mytilus trossulus. Classification (NCBI taxonomy): domain Eukaryota; kingdom Metazoa; phylum Mollusca; class Bivalvia; order Mytilida; family Mytilidae; genus Mytilus; species Mytilus trossulus. The sequence continues at coordinate 98,323,347 of NC_086373.1, forward strand.
TTGTCTTCAATATGAGAGTCCTTCTGATTTCGGGTATTTAGGAATACCTAAATAATATTTCTTTTACCTGGTTCACAAATCATTGCCATTAGCTCGCTTTCATCTCAGTAGGATTTCCTTACTAATTTTGTCAATAATTATCTCCAACCTGTGTTGGATGTACTGCTTTTCATTTGATTCAAAATCTTCGAAAATTTGGTATGTCTCACTCAAAGATATATACTCTTTGCTAAATCGTGATCGTTTGTCCTTATCTTAATACTCAATGTTTGTAACTAGATTTCAACCAATTTTATTTAATTTTCATCTTTTTGCAAAATAATTACAGCTGTCAATATCATCTTCTAAACGTAGTCATCAATACTCATCTTTCCTCTGCAACATCAGGCTGTCATAGTCAGCTCATCTAACATGCATAGCTGCTCGTGCATTCTATCCCGAGCCGGATCACACATCTTTGAAATTGGTATTTGTAATTCTGCCCCCCAGCACGAAGCATTACAATGCAAAATACAGGTTGGCTCTGAGAATGTTGGGCCCAATTAAGATAACAGGTCTTCATATGGACTATTTCTTCCTGAGTCTTGAAGAAGCAAGTTAAAAAAAACGGCTCTGCGGTTTTGTCTTGTACAAAGCAGGTCTAAATCATATCGTGGTACCTAACACTACATGGAGATAACTCTGTTTAATCAGCTAAACGTTTTAACTAAATAAAGTTGTTATTGGAATATTAAGCTTCTCAATGATCAAAATAAGTGTTGGTCAAACTGCAATATAACCAGTGTAACTTTTCAGATAAATTGGTTGGTTCAAATATTGTGAAATATTTGTATGTTTGTTAAATGGTAAAAGTAAATACTTTGTCAAAATTTTATAAAAATTAAACGAGCCAATTTCATATTGGTGAAGGTGTTGGGTACCATAAGCAATTCACCTTCATGGTTTACCTAAGTTGTGGAAACTTATTCTTCATCGAGTAATTTTTAAATGTCTGGCGGTTTCATACTAGATCACCATCAATTGTGCCTGATATGCACTGTGCGTGAACAGAAGTTATCAGCTATATTCTATAATCATTACCGAATATGTACTTTGTTGAAAATAGAGGGACGAAAGATACCAGAGTGACAGTCAACTCAAAGATCGAAATATAAACTGAAAACGCCATGGTTAAAAATAAAAAGACAAACAAACAAATAGTACAGAAGACACAACATAGAAACTAAAGACTAAGCAACAAGAATCCCACAAAATCTTGGGCTGATCTCAGGTGCTACGGAAGGGTAGACAGATCCCACATGTGGAGCAGGATTAGCATACCCTTTCGGAGCACCTTAGATCATCTTCGGTTTATTTTATGAGAATCGCTTTGTGTTGTCTTTAGTTTTGAAGATTGTTATTCCTCTACGTCGTTTTCCGTTTTTTTGCCATGACATTGTCATTTTGTTTTCGACGAATAGGTCTGAATATCTCATAATCATTATCCGACGCTTATTAAACTGTAACTTTTGTTTTAAGGGAAATGAGAGCAACGTATTAGTTCATATCATGATCACAAACTATCTTCACAAAATCTTTAACATAATTTAAATCCTCTTCTTTTTTTTTAAATTAGTATGTTATGTGTATCATTGTTGTAATTTTCTGGTTAATCTATATTTTGATTTTCCACTTTTCGTCCTTTTACTAAAGTATTTTGTTGTTTTGATCATTTTCATAATCACATTTCTAATTTCTTCTCTTTATGTTCTTGCAAGTATTGTGTTCTTTCTATTTTTCTTTAAGCATAATATTTGAGTTTTCCAAAACCCTCTCTTCTTGCACAAAACGTCCTCTCCTAATTCATTCGTCGCTTTTCTCAACAAAGACCTTGCAATTTTGTCTCAAAATAATTTGATCTTTTTTAGTCTTTTGTTTAAGTTCTCTTTATATTCCTTATTGTTATCATCTTTTTCAAATATTTCCATATGAATCATGGAGTCTGCTTGTGCCGATTTCCCCCTGATTTTATGTCCTGTCAGAGAAATTATTTTGGCTGTCTAATTTTACGTTTTTTTTATACTCATTTCCGATATCTTTCTATTTCTATTGATCTTCTGATTTTTTTCATTGTGCATTCATTTCTGCATCATTTCATAGCGTTCAAATATGAGAATGGCAGGTGCATAACTTTATGTCCTGCAAAAAAATATAACAAATTTGATTCAGGTCTGTTGATAGTTTTTCAAGTAATTAAAAAAAGAAGAATAGGATGGTGGTAAACGTGGTCTCTGTGCATTGCTATTGCACTTGACGTTGTTAAGAGACGACAAAACTAAAACTGGCAGTGATTAAACTCCATTGTGACTAAATTTTACATATATTTTCCCATTTTAGAAAAATATACAATTTGCGGAAACTATTATAAGGGAAAGTATTATTATATTATCCCGGCTTAATGTTGGTCTGTCATACGGCAAAGGCAGGTGAAGGAAGTCAACCTCAGACTGCTGAAATTGGATGCAAGGGTATTATATATTATGTTTTTTATTTATAAAAAATGCGAAGTGCACAATATTATTTTTGAAACACATTGAAATATTTTTTAAGAACTATTCGAAATGGCTTCTAAATTTTTATAAAATTGTAAAATGACGTTGGGTATGTCAGTTTTTCTCATTCTAAAAAGTGATAAAGTTAGAAAATATTAGTATTGTCACCTATGGATAAATAAATACTAAATATGGGTTTGTGGGTAAATACTTAAATGTATTTGTGTAAATACTAAAATGAATACTTTTTGGTAAATACGAAAATATATGTGTTTGGGTAAATACTTAATTGTGTGTTTGCATTCTATAAATAATTATTGATGCAGTTAATAGCATAATTCTAAAAACCCTGGACCGATGCAGTGTTTACACATATATCTAAAAATATATATCTTGCATATATCGATTAAAGTAAATTATTACTATAAGTGGTAGTAATATATATATATATATATATATATCAGTAGCAGCATTAGCAGTAGAAGTAGTATCAGCAGTTGTACTAAAGGTATTAATAGCATTTGAAGTAGTAGTATCGTAATCAATTATCATTTACCTGTTAAAGTAGTCGTTTCTGTAGTTACTATGAGATCCACAGGTAAACTAGTTGTTACTGTATTGTCTGTTGGAATCACAGGTGAACTAGTTGTTACTGTATTGTCTGTAGAAACCACAGGTAAACTAGTTGTTACTGTATTGTGTGTTGAAACCACAGGTGAACTAGTTGTTACCGTATTGTCTGTGGAAACCACAGGTAAATTAGGTGTCACTGTATTGACTGTCAGATTTACAGGTAAACTAGTAGTACTAGTAGTCGCATTAATGGCCCGACACCTGTATATTCCATTATCACTAAGATCTAAATTTTTGATAGTGAGAGACGGAGTGTAGATGGAAGCCCCTTGGTATTTCATTAAAGAAAAGGAAAATATAATTGGGTCAATGCTATATCCTGTGTTGTTGATAAATGTCCATTGTATTTTCCGTACTGTGATTCCGACTAATTGTAGTGGGCATGATAAAGTTACCTGTTCTCCAACAAATTTTGAATATGATGCTGTTCGTTTTTCTCGATTTAAGGACGAGGCTGAATGAAACAAAAATGAGAATATACATGTTTTTCTAATTACCAAAGTACATGAAAAGTGATATATTTCTTATGAAACATGTTTCAAAATAAATAAATTTAAATATATGATGCTTCTTTTCATGAAAAGTAGGCCAAATAAGTATTAAACACTTACTTGGTCGGTTTACTTATGAACACAAATTATGCTCTGAACAATAAGGTATTACCAATATAGAAAAAAAATGAAGAGTCGAAATTTCACTAAAAACCAGTCAACCTGAACAAACGAGAATCTAATCTGTTAGTTAATATTATACAAATAATAGTTTGCCAGGCACAAACGAAACAAATAGTATATGATATCACGGGGGCAAACGGGGATTACCAACTTCAGATACCAGATTTCAAAAGTGTATGTGATTAATGAAATAACATTGCGTTAAATGTTTCCCTGTGAGCAACAACCATATATCTGTAAAAAAAAAACAGCGGAAAATTTTGACATGAAACCAAAAACAAATGCTGATAAAAAAAAATCTAGAGACACCCGTGTGGTGTCTGCATCATAGGAATGAAAGGACATTTGAATTTAAAAAAAAAGTAGCATAGAGGTTGGCCATCAGAATGCCAAATATCGACAATAGCTGGAGTGTAACAAATATATTGTTCCAAATTGATTAGTCACCATGATGATGTCAGTTCTAAAGAACTGTAGTTGGGTTCAAAAATAGACAATATTTACAAAAATACTGGCAAAACACAATAGAGGTATCTACAAATAAAAAAATTGTTTACAATCAGTTGATGGTTGGTTTTTTTTTTACTATATATTGTTAAAACATTTTATACATTTTATATTTTAATGTTTAGTAAGTATGTCTTTCATCTGGTCACCATGATTCGACTTATAACTTTATAGAAGTACTATGTCTCATTATATAGTCAATAGTTGTATGCCACTGTTCAATAGTTATAAATAAATTAAGCGAAACAAATCCGGTTTACAAACTAAAACAAAAACCACCAACTGAACGAGAAAAATAACAGAACAACAGAAACACAGAACTGCAACAAAAGTAAACTCCAACATACATATATCTCATTTTATGACAACTCATGACAGGTTCTAATGGTCATTGATCATCTTTTCTGTTTTTTATTCAATTTTCTTTGACCATACATATCCGTTAAGGTCATCTCCAAAGACAATCTCATATCCTTTGGCTGTAATGTGTCACTAAGTATGAATGGTTCTCTAACTTAATGATGTGGCTAATGTTTAACGTCCTTTCGATTTTCTGTAGGCATGCATGAGGCATGATCCAATATATTTATAATAACAGACGTTGTGACGATGGAAAGAGCCTTGGCATTTCATTAACGGAAATGAATAAATAACAGTTGATGTCCTATGTAGATTGAGATCAAACGATGATGCTTTAATTTTAACAAGCTTTCAAAACTATATTGAATTTCGTCTGTACAACTCCACTTACCTGAAAGAGACTATTTTCACCTGTAACATAGGGAAAGTTCTCCGTCAAATATCTTCTTTCATCATTGCGTTCCAACAAAGCATTTTCCATGTCTGCGTATACGGTGCTTTGGATGCTTTTTTGGGAGGGAAGGGGGCTAATTTCTATCTGTATTCTATTTCAAAATATTTTCTTCTGCTATTTTTCTAAGAGCGTTCTTCGGTAACATTTTAAAAAATAATTGGTATGAACGGAATTGCCCGTAATAGCGGTACTATTCACTTATTTTTTTATTTCGGATTCTTTCATCCAAAACAGAATCTTATTGGGAACTTCGTGCATCATATACAGGAATCATTGCAGAAAAAAACAAAACAAAGGTCTAAACTATAGTAGTAAATTTAATTCTTAGTTTAAATTTTAATTCTTTCCATGTATGTTTGTAACTAACATGTTTGCAACATATTCAAATTTGAAGATCCACGTTCATATATTTCTAAAATAAGAACCGATTAAGGATACTACTATATATTGGAATTTAGTTATAGAAAAAATATACAATTGTTATATAAGATTTTGTTACCTTTAATAATGCCTTGGTATGACGCCTCTATACTGTCTAATTCACCACCATATCGAGAATATTCAATAAACATGTTGTTACTTGATGAGTTATAATAAGAAGGGCTACTCAAGAATATTATAGTGGCTATTGAAGAACCGTTGCTACTAGAACCATCATAAATCTACAAACATATACATGTAATCATTTTACAAATAGCATCAGAGATAAAGAATTTAATTTAAAAATGTAAATGTTATAAAAGACTGTCATATACTTAAGAATGATAACAGCCGAACGTGTAATGAATTTTAGAAGATTTTGTTAAAACATCTACCATATACTAAACAGTTACCAAAAATTAAATAAAAAAAGTTTAAACAAACTAATCAATTTGTCCCACCAAACCATCAATCTTTCCGTCCGCAAATATCATGATATGATAGCGAACTGGAAAGGATGAACTACAAATCGTTCAATGATGCAAATATGTAGACGAAGTGCTCGTCTGGTGTACAACATTATAATTTTGGTACCTAAGTTGAGAGTTTATTTACAACCACTGGGTCGATCTTTGAACGATAACAAAGAGTTAAGTGGGTTTTTTTTCCTATTAATATTTTTCTTCTTAAATCCGATTTAATACACTTACACATGGAATTAGTTGTTTTATCTTGTTTACCTCTGCATGTCATTTTGAGTGTTTCGTGTAAGTCTATTAACGTTTGCTATTTGACACGAAGCTTAAGTCATCATAACGTAACTTCGCAGTTATATCTTTGAATATCGCTTTTTTCCGTGCTATCTTTTGTTTCGTTTTTGAACAAATTAAAACAAACCAAACCAAAGACACCTTAGAGTAGAACAGCAAGATTTACTTATTATTTGGAATTATTTTTGAACTGCATGCAATCTTAGATAAGTAATTAATGTATTTTGTTTTAATGAATATTTGGTATTTTGGCTCTATACCAAATGAGTTCAGCACATATTTTTACAACCTTTTATGCCTTTTATAGCTGGCTACGTGTTATGGGATTGCTCATTGTTGAAGGCCGCACGGTGACTTCTCGTTGTTAATTTTTATGTCATTTTGGTCTCTTGTAAACAGTTGTCTTATTTACAATCATACCACATCTTCTTTTTTATATTTTATTCTTATATTGAATAACAAACCTTTATTGTGTATCCAGTATTTGACCAACCACTTCTATTGATAAAGCTAATTGATACTTTGTAATTCGTCCGTAAAGTAATCTGATAAAAGCAGACTTTTCTATTATCAATGGCGGGAAAGATAACTGTTCCTGCCTTTGCTGTAAAGTTTCCTCCACATGATTCTATAAGAACAGGACATAGTTATTGCCTTATAAAACAGTCAAACTCTGTATTTAGCAGACACTCTTATGAAATATAAAAAGCAACCTCACAAGAAACGAAGTTAATATTTCAAAATCAACCGTGACCTGGATCGGGGCAATTTGTATAAGTGTGTCCAGACGGTAGAACCATCGTTATTGTGAGCAGTGAAATAAAAACAAAGTCGAAAATGGTTACCTTCCGCCTACAAAATCATTATCAACCCTTTACTAGATCTTTTACATTATTTAAATGGGATTTTACATTGGATCAATCTAATGTAGGACTCTAATTGAAACAAAATCAAAATTTTGGTTACTGGAAATCAGGACACTTACAACTGTTTTGATTGAGTGATTCAACTGTTAGTGTATATGTTGACTTTTTTTACATTTGAGGTATGGCGCGACAGTGAATAGTACATTAATGAAGTGCCTTCTATGTAAACACCTTACTTCAGGTCTCCAAACAGTGGATAAACAATACAAAAGAACAACAATGGCGTATTATTTCAGCTTTGTAAATGTGAAAATATATTCAAAATATGTAAAAATGCGTTGAGAAATAAGTGATACAGTTTTCAATGACAAGTGAAAAGTTGGAACACGGGGAGGTGACTAGTACACTTTGTATTACGCGTTTTTAGTTCCAAACAGATTTTGTATCTTAATTTTAACTTCAACAATGGCAACAAATATTTCTCATCCTGAAGTTTTTGGTAATTAAAATATTGAAATGTTGTTAATAAAAAGTTACGATTTCGTTCGAAAATTAGGTGAACGGTGACCTTTTTAGACGGGTGATCACTGAAACGAGTTCATTTACAGAGAGAAAACATTTGAGATTGTCTAAAAAGTAAAATAACAAATATAACGACCTACAATGAAATTTCAAGAAAGAAAATTATCAAACGAATAGAAAACGACTGTCATATTCCTGACTTTGTACAAGAATTTCCTTATGTAGAAAATGGTGAATTAAAGCTGCTAAACCTTGCCACTTTTAGGGCAACAACACATAATTATATGTCTTTGACAACAGACGTAACAAAAGGTACAGCAGTCATCATTGTGTTACATTCTTACTCACTATAAAAAGTCTTATTATTTCTATTCTATATCAAATGTATTGAATCAAAATTAATTAATACCTGTGACATGAAGCGTGATTTTACTAGTACTATGTCCTGTTCCATCGCGATTAACAGCAGAACATCTGTATTGTCCTGCATCACTAAGTACAGCCTTAGATATAGTCAAAGATGGTGTGTCTGGTGTACCTCCTCTGTACTTGTTTGTACCTGTACTATTGATCCTTCTACTAGTATCGGTATCTGTATACTTGGTCCAGAAGACTGATGTTATTGTACTTTGACTTGATACCGTGCATTCTAGGGACACTGAACTACCAGCTGGTATCGTGTAGGATGTAGTATTAAGGGAAACGTTTGGTAAGTCTATTAAAATAAAATGCAATGAGTCTGTATTTGTAATCCCCTCAGCACATTTGAAGCTAATAACAGCTAGACTTGAGTATGCCGCAATACACCAAATTAATAAATGAATTGAAAACATTTCAGATATGGTAATACAATATCATTCCAAAAGACATACAAAATGACCCTGTATGTGATATCAATTATTCCTACAAACTATGTTCACTTACACAAAGTTCACCTTGTTATTCAATGCAAAAGTTGGGAGGATGAATAAATTGTACTTCAATATTTTAAAACCATTCTTCATAAGTATAGGGAAAAATGTATATCATTTTCACTTTAAAATTTCCGGTGAATGTACGATTGTTTACAAAATTAAAAGGCGTAGCCTTGTTTAAAAGAACTGACAAAACTTCTTAAAACCGCAAATCTTTTCGAATCTTTGTATAAGCTTCAATTATTTAACTTATAAAACCTTGTAAATTTCGTGTTATAATCGCAATTAAAATGTTGATCTATTCGTTATCAAAACCTGTGTCGGAACAAAATTAATTTGAATTATGTATTAAAAAGTTAACTACTAAACTGTTGAGAAAACTGTTCATTGGCTCTAAACAAAAATGTGTAATAAATTAACGAAAATGAACGTCATCCTTACCTCCAAAACAGATAAATGAACAAGAAATGTTTTAATAAAAAAGGAGAAATAAGAGCAACTAAGGTCGGTAGCACCTGACTTTAAATTGGCACACAAATGCTGGTGGTTTAGTGGGGTTTGCTTTTAACTTGTTTTGTGAGAACTAAATCTCACTAATACCTCTAGTTAATAAAGAATAAACAAACACAGCAATGCACAAGTTAAACTCAGATAAAAGACGTCCGAGTCCAATGTTAGAACTGGGCCGACCGTACAAGGGCTGTATAGCCAGTCAAGGTCATTAAAAACTTCCATTTGTTGTTAGAACTGGTAACAGAGGAAACTAGCAAAATGACAATGATCAACATAACAAAGGACTACTAGCACAATTTCTCTTGTGTGGGGTTTAGTATCATACAATCATAAAATATACGAGATGAACATTACCCGTATCATGTAAACAGCCTATTCTTTTTGATAAATGTGTTTATATATATATATATTTCCGAGGCAAAGACCCTATGAGTACATAAACATCAATTTCGTGTGAAAAATGCCACCTTTAATGACCTGGCAACATTATCGTTTTGTTAAATTGGCTTTTGAGTAGAATGACGACACTTTTGTGCTTTTTATAGAATATTTCCATAAAGATAGGATGTGAAACAGATAAACGTATAATATGTCTGCATGTTGGTAATAATGTCCTTGTGCCGATGATATTTTTTTTACCATTGATTAAAAGCTGGTATTATTGAAGTAAGAATATTTTTTTGGTCTGTGAAATTGGTAAATACTTCAAAGGTAGCCTCGTTAAGCAACAATAGTTGTTTCTAGTTATATTTTGTGTTTCTTTAGCAAACAGGATGTTGCTACCATCTCTTTATATTGATTCACCGTAAAAATTGTTTTTATCGTAGACGGAGTGCAATTTACATTTTGAAATATTGCACAAAAACTTCCCTTTATTGTGGGATTATAGTGAGTCGTTTTCCTGCTTCTTTGGCATTTGACCAACATCTTCATATAATTTAATAAATATCTGATTAAAATCAAGTTGCTATATTTTATACACACTGTTAAGCAAGGATAAACACATCTATAGACAAATAATTAACAAGTATCATGTATAACTTACTACAACCACCGCTGACTATACTTGCAAATCCTGAACTTGTACATTGTCTTTTATTTCTCTGCAGTGGTGCATCTGTAGCATAAATACAATCATAATATTTTGAAATAAAAAAAATGTCTCATTTGAATTTCATATTACATGTTTATGAATAAATGACATATTGATATACCAGTGAAACAGTAAACAAACAAAACAATTAAAAATTACCACCACCATTGCAATAATATAAATATCAAAAAATTATTAGACAACCAGTGAAGTGTGTCTAATAAAATAGTCCCTGAATTGTATACGCATCTGATAAGTGTAAATTATCAGGCATGTTGCATTTCAAAGTTTAACTTAGGTAAACAAAGTTCTCTGTAGTACTTGACAATTTTGTTATCTAAATTTGAAGAAAAAATATAACAATTTAAAAATTCTAACTGGGGATAATTTTCAATCCAGTAAGGTTTTGATATTGGAGATTCGTTTACAAGTTTTATCAAGAGATCATAAAATGTTCGAGTAGCTTGTGGTATAGCAAAAGCGGATAAAAAAAGTGTTTGGGTGTAAGGGGAGGAAGGGGACACAATCTTGACAAACTTTGGAGTGGAACGGGTAAAAAGTCAGAAAAAAACATAAAATGAGGACCAACAAGACGCTTGCACCTTACCCCTTTCTTAATCTGACTGCATATCTTCAACAAAAAATGAAATTCATTTTACAGTAATTTCAAAAGAGAGGCGAAAGATACCAAATGGACACTAAAACCTCAAAATCCTTTTCAACTGAATTTGATATAAAAAAAAATCACCCATGAAATAAAAGTAAACATTTGTTGTAAAGCATTGTATCTGGAAATTTTTTACCAAGAAAATGGTAACAACCTTTTTAACTTATCAGCAGTAATTGTTTCATAAGCCAAATAGTTGTTTTGAAATTTCTTTAAAAAATGAACACTTATTTTCGTAATTATTAAAAGTACTTAGAAGGAGTTGTCTGAACTGTTAGTGATTACTATAATTTTAACATCAATAGAGACGAATATTTTTGTTAGCCTTGAATTGTAATGCTGTTCGTGTTTATTTCCTTTTGTTTTCTTTCAGATGGAAGATCAATTTTAACACCACTCAAAATTTAAAAAAAAAATGAAAAAGTTGAACATGCTGTGATTTATTGTAAATTTTGATAGGCTGAATTCATCTCTTTTGACATAACGGTTTGCTTTCAACCGACACTTGTTTTCAATTTCTAGATATAAGTCAAAAGATGAAGCAGACTTAATTGTTTCTGTTGTATACTTTAATTCAAGTTCGATCGTTTTCAAAGTCACCAAACTTTGAATTATCTAATGAGGGGACATCATCTATATTGAGGATAGTAAAGTTAAACGATCACGCTAGCTTCAAATTCTCCATATTTCCAAAGAAAAGTCGACAAAAATAAGAGCACAAGTTGTTCCCTTTGGAATGTCCATTGATTGTTAAAAACAAGTTTTCCACATTTAACAAATATGTTGCCAATCAAGTTATTCAGTAACTTGATAATGTCAGTTTTCAAGGATTTATTTGTTTGAATCGGAGTTGGGTTTTTTTTTTACAAAGAAAGCTTTATCCCTCCCTAGGACAAGATACTTGTATTTACGGTGGCAATTCCCTTGTATGATACAAAACAGGACCAATTATTTTAAATTGTCTTTTTGGTTTGGAATGAGGAATTCCTGTATTAATAGTAGACAAATTGAATATTAAATACTTTTGCATGATAAAAAGATACTTAGATTGTATGTACATATCTTTCAGATTTTATAGTGTCCACATCTAATTCACGCCGACCCTAGAATATGTAGTTTTGCAAAAGCTTTGAAGCCCAACTTTTATTGCCAAGAAAAGTTGTTGTAATATGTTTGAATAAACTCATCATAGATACCAGGACAAAATTTAGTATAAAAGGAAACCTAAAATGTGGGAATTAATTCATAACCTTTTATTCTTCGGTTTGAAAAACTTACCGATGGTCGTTGATTGAGACATGTTTACAGAAATATATACCTCCTATTCTTGAAATTCTCGATATTTGTGCAGTTTATCACCACTGCTTAGTCATAATCATATATTCTGAACGTATAAGTAATATTAGCTCGTATAGGGTATTTGTGCCAAAATAAAGGCGCAGTAAAATGATTAAGTTACAATACAGAACCAAAACACTTAATACGAATAGATAAAGAATACATTCATGCTTGATACCAGTGACACCCAACTATTAAGTATTGTAAAGTTTTATGGGAACCACTTATATAACTACTTCTATAACACTTACCCTCGGATTCTTTATCTTTGTCTTTTCCGATAGAGCTCTGTAAATAGAAAATACATAAACTTCAATAAACCTTTCTTTTGTTAATAGTATATTTTTTTTTAATGCTATTTCATTTTTTTCCCGCCAAATAATAATAAGTAGTTCTGATTCGACAAAGAAAACCTTCCTATATACTAGGTTTATAATTCTGTACGCAAGACACTTGAATAAAACAAGTGAAAAGACCAAATAAAGTACGAAGTTATCAACAGATATTACTGGACTTTTTTCTAAAGAAACATATATCATGGGTAAAACTATGGGATATTAGTTATTAGTATATGTATTATCCAAAGGTTTATTACACACGGCTGGTAATCTACACACGCAGAACATTTGGTTCTGCAATAAAAACCGTGAGAGGATTTTCCGGTTGTGCTTGAGTGGAGCAATTGTCACCGCTTCAAAGGGTAAAGACATTTCTAAATCGCAATTTTCTTATTCGACTGATCAAAATATTGAAAATCGGAGAATGCTATGCTGTGGTGAATACTTTAACGAAGAGATACATGTATCATTTGCTGTTGTACGTGGAGTTGAACTCCTACAAAATCAGTTGCCGCACGAAATTTTGCCTAAAAAAGTGACATTTAGATTTTGAAATGGTTCTATTAACAGACCTACGAGTTCAAATTTACTTTTTATTCGGTTAATGGGTATGAATGTCGTTTTGGGCGGCGTGGACGCTGTCCAGTGTTGATAGACATCTTAATAAATCTAAAAACCTCATATTTTCATTATGTCATGCGTGAGGGGATTGGTTCTGATTGAGGACATCGTGAATGCGTGAGGGGACTTGGAATTATATCTTTATATAAAAGATATCAGTCGTTGAAAGTTGCTTTGATATGGTTAGATTGTTTATGAAAAAACAAAGGAGTGGGTCCGGTAAGGACCGATTTTGGCCTTAAATTCCAGGTTCATCTTTTTAAAGATTTTGACTACTTTTTAAACACTTAAGTGTCTATTTCATTTGATTCAATTAGTTTATGTGAAAGATTTTAACTGATTTAGTCATAAGAAACGATCCGATTCAAGCTCAAACATGAAAAACTACCAAATATGCCGAAAAGTGTCACTTTTCAGATGTTTTTTGTGAAAAATGAAAGTGGCCGCAAAAAATTTAACTAAAATGCTAGAATTGTGGAGATTTCAGTAATTTAGCATGACTTAATGGTGCTACTACCCGATATATGTGCATTGTATTGTCAAAAACAGCCCATATTTATGTAGCAGAAGCATTCTTCTATCCAATAAATAACTATAACTGTACATTCTAACTATTTTGTAAAACTGCTATATTGTAGGGCCAAAAAGGGGTCTTACTGGACCTACTCCTTTGTGTGCATAAATAAAAATTATGAGATAGAATTTTGAAATAACAATAAAACACCAATTTATTTTATGAATAGAAGTCTTCCAATTAAATTTCAAATATGTCTCTTAATTCGTGGATTTTGGCAAATAATCGGTATATTAAAAAGAAGATGTGGTTTGATTGCCAATGAGACAACTATCCTCAAAAGACCGAAATGACACAGACATTAACAACTATTGGTCATCGTACGGCCTTCAACAATGAGCAAAGCTCATACCGCATAGTCAGCTATAAAAGGCCCCGATAAGACAATGTAAAACAATTCAAACGAGAAAAGTAACGGCCTTATTTATGTAAAAAAAAATGAACAAAAAACAAATATGTAACACATAAACAAACGACAACCAATGAATTTACAGGCTCCTGACTTGGGACAGGCACATACATAAATAATGTGGCGAGGTTAAACATGTTAGCGGGATCCCAACCCTCCCCCTAACCTGGGACAGTGGTATAACAGTACAACATAAGAACGAATACAGTTTACTACCACAATTTGATATCAATTAATGTTGTAATTTTCATTGTTATATCAGTATTGCAAATCTAATTCTGTATTTTGTCCATCATATTTTTGGAATATTGTGTAAGAAATTCATGTGACGTCACTTTGTGCGTTGATGGTATGGCTAACTCTGCTGTTAATTTTTATGTGCTGGTTTAGGTTGTTTTTATTGTGTAGTTAGTCACCACTTCGATTTTATCATCTATTATATAGTCATTTCATAAAACTTCACTGGTTGCAAAATTATGAATTATTGGAAATAACAAAGATGTTCTTATTCCAGGCAGAAACCCTAGCCGTATTAGGCACACATTTTTGGAAGTTTTGTTCCTAAATGTACTTGTCTTGGCTCCCGAATTTTTTTCATCTGAGCGTCACTGGTAAGCCCTGTGTGGACGAAATACGCTTCTGACGTATAAGTTTATTTTAACCTGGTACTTTTTATTAGCTATAATTGGCGTGTTTCTCTGTCCTATATGTTCTCTCATTTATTTGTATGGTAGTCCGGTCATGAAATCTTGTCTTTAAATGATATATAATTTTACCATTGCCGACCCGTAGAAGCGGGAGGTTTGGCATGCCACAAAACCGCGGGTTCATCCCACCATTTTTTCTTAAAATGTCCTGTGCCAAGTGTGTGTGTTAAAGTTTAATGTTAACTTGTGTTTCTGTTGTGTCGTAGTTTTCCTCTTATATTTGATGTGTTTTCCTCAGTTTTAGTTTGTAGTCCGAACTGTTTTTTCTCAATCTATTTATGAATTTCGAACAGCGGTTTACTACTGTTGCCTTTATTGGAGACATATTTGCAATTTATTGGTTAGACTGTTTATTCATATACAGAAAACTTTGTGATGTATTGTATTAATCAAACTATTCAAACAAATATAAAAATTTGTGTTTTAGCAATCCATTTTGTTTTAAAATACACAATATAAGGGGAGTTAACTCTTTTCGTAAAAAAAACCATACTGGGCTGATAGGTTTTGAAATTTTTCAACTTTTGTAGCTAGAAACAAATCATTCACATACTTTTTCCTTTTCTTGTTCGTAACAAGAAAAATCACAAAAAAAATGAACTCAGAGGAAAATCAATTTGGAAAGTCCAAAATCACATGGCAAAATCAAATAACAAAACACATCAAACCGAATGGACAAGAACTGTCATATTCCTGACTTGATACAGGCATTTTCAAATGTAGAAAATGGTGGATTAAACCTGGTTCTATAGCGCTAACCCTCTCACTTTAATAACAGTCTCATCAAATTCCGCTACATTTACATGATGCGTTAAATAAACAGTCACACTTAATAGAATAGTCAAAATATGGGTACATCAGACATAATCGTAAAACAATTTTAAAACGAACAATTTAACAGGACACAAAAACATCTACTGTCTACGAACACATGGATTGATTTGAGTGTCTGACGTCAGAAAAAAATTATACGTCACATAAATTTTATCGTTCAATGTGCATACAAACAATTTTAAAATTTACAAAGGCAATGTAAGCATACAGGGTTAAAACATATCTTTCCACAATGTATTTCAAAATTCTGTTTCATTAATTTGGTTATGCACACAAATGTGTTTTTTCATGAACAATCTGACCAGATTTAGCCAACTTTCAAAGACTCATAGTTTGGAAATAATATTATGATTTCACGTCCCCTCACGCATTCACGATGTCCTCAATCAGAACAGATCCCCTAACGCATGACATAATGAAAATATGAGGTTTTTAGATTTATTAAGATGTCGATCAACACCGGACAGCGTACACGCCGCCCAAATCGACATTCATACCCATTGACCGAAAAAAAAGTAAATTTGAACTTTATAGTCTGTAATTAGAACCATTTCAAAATCCAAATGTCACTTTTTTAGGCAAAATCTCGTGCGGCAACTGATTTTGTAGGATTTCAACTCCATGTACAACAGTAAATGATACATGTATCACTTTGTTTTTATTGCAGAACCAAATGTTCTGCGTGTGTAGATTACCAGCCGTGTACAGAACTGGGTGTATTTTGAATAAATTTCTTTAATTATGAGGGATAATTAGGTAAAACTAATAATACCAAAACTTACATAAATTGTTTAAACTAATTTTAACTTTCCACAATACACACTGTCAGAAGAATTCATAAAAAAAAAAAATCTCGAATAGACTCCGTAAAATTCAAATTCATAACATAATATGGTGTTATGTAAACGATTTGCAGAACTGCTAATCATAATACTGACATTTATTGTGCTGGATCATAAAAAATACGTTATCAACGGTATGAAGAATAACGTTGTGCAAACTAAATGACATTTAAGCACTTCCAATCCTGCAATATTTTGACTTTCTAAATTGAAAATGGGGAAGGGAACAAGGCTTCTATTACAAACGTTTCAGACATAATTTCAGTTGTTCATGCACAAAAAACTTCACTGTTAAAGTAAAATGATCAAAATACCAAACTCGAAAGAAAATTCAAATCGGAAAGTCCCTTATTAAATGGCAAACAATAAACGAATGGAAAAAATGTTATATAACTGACTTGATAAATGCCTTATCTTTGGTAAAATAATGTTTGATTAAACCGGGTTTATAGCTGTCTGAATTGCTAAGCTTATGTTAACAATTTTACAACATACAAAGTAGAATATGATAACAATACTACCGAACTCAAAGGAAAGTCCCGTATATAATGTCATTTTACAAATCAAAATTCCAAACACATCAAACGAGTCTTATTCCTGACTTGGAACAGGCATGTCCTACTGTAGAAAATGGTGGGTAAAATCTGTTTTTAGCTAACCTCTCACTGGTATGACAGTTCCATAAAAATTTAAGTATATTGTACAAAACAAACAGACATGAAATGTAAAATTTCAAAAATAGGGGAAACAGCAGTTTACATTTTGTTACAATCTTAATCAATATAAAATATCAAATATGTTTACAAAGAAAAACATAATGATATATAGACAAAGCACATGATCAAAACGGAAGGCCAATGATACTAAATGACCATAGCACAATACCACAATGTCAGAGTGAATAAGTACCAAGCCATGTCAAAACCCTATACATAGATATTTGACCTGTTTAACTGTACATCATTTGCAGTCTAAAATACGTGTTTAATAATATTCTTTATAACAGTGTGAATGCATTTTTTTTGTATCAACAGTTGACTTTTTGATCATCTACCAATGCTAAACATACGGAATTGTTCCGGATTTGAAAATTGCAGAATTTCGAATTGAACGATTATACAAAAATGTATAATGTGTTTATATAAAAGTTTATACACATTTCAATCATCTATTGCCAACTTTTAACAAGTTACAAAATTAATTTGCCTTAATTCAAAGAAAAGGAGACCAAGCTGCTTATTAATTTTAGATATTGCTTGTGTGCATATCCGTTATAAATCAAAAAGATTTTACTGTGTAAATGTGAAAAGGTAATACATAAAATTTAAGAAGTTGATAAGAATTACGAAAGTATTTCATTTTCTGTTTAAGGAGGGATTTGAAAAAAATTAAGTAGAACCTGTGTTTTGATATTAAAGTTGATTCCTTTAAAATAAAACAGAGGATATAAAGGGGTATTCATCCATGACACAAAATCAGTATATTAAACAATATCCAACAAAAAGCAAATCAACATCCCTTTCAGTGCTGTTCTTCATCTCAAAGTCACAGTGATAAAGTAAAATAAAAAAAAAGTACTGACTGATACAATAACAGGTTGATTGCCACTTGTTTTGATTTACAGATAATTACTACCAAATGAATAAGTATTAAATGGAATCTCCTTCAAAGGTGAAATAATAAAAGTGCCGAACTAAATTCAAAAGCTGAAACACATTAAAACGAATGAATTGCTACTGTCATATTTCTGTCTTTGTACAGACATTTTCTTATGTAGATATATTTCAGATCATAATTGACCAGAGTCAATATGTCATGTATTGCATAATTGAAAAGTTATTTCATTATTCAGTTTTATAGAAAATGGTGACCTCAAAAGTGTACCAATGACAATTTTTAACCTGTACTACTTACAACTGTATTCTATAAATTATATAGGATTAGTTTTTCAAGGACCAAAATATAAAATGTGTGAAAGGAAATGCAACCAGGAACTAGCTTACGTGTAAACTCAGTGGCATATTAGTCTGATTTCATTCAATAATGTAGGTTAATTTAAGTTAGCATTATAAATAATAAACAGAATTTCATTATTGAAAACCCTAATTTAACCTGAACATTTCTGCAACTATATTTATTTGTTTTATTTCAACTAGATTATTATATAAGAGTTTAAGGTATGTATTCTATTCCCAGTGATAAGTGATTTTGGCCAAATGACCAAGAACTTTTCAATAATGATGCACAACTCTTTTATTATTTTTTTTCAATTTCAGATGGTTCACTGAACTTTAAATCTGTTTTGTAAATTTGTTTACAGTAAAATTTGTTAGAACTTTAAATGGAAGAAAAGAGGAATATTGGAGTAATGGTGACGTATAATGATTTTTTTTGACGCGTGACTTAATTATTCCAAAATAGAGGCATTAGTAACGCACCCGTTATCAACAAGAACTCAATTTTGTGTATAGATTCTTATTTAATTGGTTTTCATTCTTGATTGGGAAAATACATTTCCAATATTCAAAGATACTAGTATATGGAGGAGGTTATACTATGTCTCAACTCATTCCTTATTGAAATATTTTACAGGAGTATAATGAGAACAGAATCTTTAAAATAGAATCAGATAAAATGTCTGACTAGTTATAACTAACAACTTTTGATTTGACCGAATACATGTTAAGGGGTAACAATTAATTTGGAAAGCATAATGAGCACAGCTGCCAAATCGACATTATTGTAGTATATTGGGAGTTACTAAATAAAGGTTCAGATGATAAATACATACAAAAATAACACTTCAAAATTATGTTGTATTCACATACATATGATTAGTTTTTGTTGCATGAAAATTGAAGAAAACCATTTTTATCCATTCTAATTATATACTCGCATTTCAATGTTACAGTTGGAATATTTTTTATACAGCTTTAATGAATGGCTATTCAAATATAATGCATACAGACTATATCATATTTGCTTATATAAACGTCTATCAAATGCACTCGTTAAAGTGTGAAAAATAATTAGGCAACAACTTTTTTAGAGTGAAATTATTATACTAAAGAAATCATACTTTTTGCTTTTATTCGTTACGATGAGGTTAACGCATACACTATGAGGGAAAGGACTAATATTTTAATATTTGTAATTTTAGTCTACTCCCAGAAGGATTCATTTGAACAACTACAGGGTCATGCTGGGAGAAAAACAGAATTATGCCTTATATCTTGAATAACATCTATAAATTGACAATGAGAGTCGGTTGAGAACAAATTTCATTTCAGCTTCACAATTGATTCATTTGTAGCAAAATTTCAGCTGCCCTGCATATATATAGAGTGTATGTCCTAGTTCATACGATATTGCATAGTTAGCATTAAAGGAAATTGTTGTTTATAAGGAAACTACAAATTAGTGTGTTCCAAGTGATGAAGTTAAGTCATCTCAGCGGGAAAAAATGGTTTATTGACTCAAATACGAGCTGGTGACCGTTATGTTATGTCTGTTTCAAAGATTACGACATACATGTTTCAATCGTCGTAACAAAAATTTTGTCATCTTTTCCTAAAATTTGACATCTATAACTCAGACTCATGACCGAATTGGTACAAAAATGTGAAACGTGGGATCTCCTAGTTTTGTTTCAAAGGGTTGTAGTAGTTCTTTCCTTAGTTTAAGTATTTTTAGTATTGCTTTTATGTTTATAAGTCTCTGTTGAATTGTTTAAACAAGTAATAATCTTGTTCACGATTTTCAATGAGAATGGGTTTCAAGTTCAAAATGTCATACTCGGTCAAGTTTTAAGGGTAGACAATTTACATCACAAAAGGTTGATGTCTCCGGATTAGATTTAGGTGATGGAAGTATACCGATGGAAATCTCGCACATCTTGGAAATGACAAATCAAGGTGAATAATTAAACAAGAACAATACCTGATCGACAAAGTTATAATCTCCTACTATGAATACATTTTCAAGACATGGAACTTGACTACTGGAAGGTTAACATCACAACGTTTGACAGATATTCTATCTTGAAGTTGTTGGCAGTTGTTACCATTCGTTTACTGTGTTTGATATAAGCAACAGTAGTTTACTGCTGTTAGAAATTCATACATCGATAGAGAAAAAAACTAATCCGAGTTACAGACTAAAACTGAGGAAACGCATCAAATATAAGAGAACTACGACACAACAGAAACACACCATTAAAATGTAACACACACAGAAACGAACAATAATATAACAATGGATATTTCCCTGACTTGGTACAGGGCATTTTAAGATAAAAATGAGCTTTTGATTTTGCCATTTGATGAGGGACTTTCCGTTTTGAATTTTTCTTGAACTGCGATATTTTTGTTATTTTACATTCATCTGTTTCAATATCAAGGACATGATCTAGGTTGATAGCAGTCTATATACTTTCTATATAATACTTGATTGCAAGTTAACTAAGATATGCTAGCACTCATTCAGATGAGGATTAAATAAGATTTAGATTGGATCACCAATCCGTTATTGCATTTATAAACATATACACATATATTGTGCTCGTCACATGTCGGGTGTCACTCATAAAGCAGGGTCTGGTATCTAGCCTGGAGGTCATCCCCAGTATTTTGTGAAGTTCCTTTTGTTTTTATTAACTGAAAATTATATATCAATTCACTTTGTAAAAAACGTCACCGTCAAATCTCTAATGTGTAATGCCCTTACCATACAGAAACAATATAGGTACTGTGAGTTCGTTAATTTTCTTTCCCATCAATTTTCGTGATTTGAGGAAAGATCGCATGTTCGCAGATATTCAATTCTGTGGTTTTTGCAAAGTCTGCAAATACTTCTTTAAAAAAATTGAAACTTGTTGAATATCTAAATTCATGGTCCCATGTACCCCCGAAATCCGCTCAATTAGTATTCAACGAATAATAATGCGTCCATAGTATTGCATATAATTATATTTTCAAAAATATTTTCGTTAAAATTATAATAAAACCCAGTTGACATTTACAATAGACCCAGTAGTATTTATTGGATAATTCTTGAATAGCATATGCAACTTAACTGAAGACATACAAATACAAGCACTAATCGTCCGTTTCTGAATAGCAAGTGTTTATGACGATTGTATGATGCATAAGACGTATTTTATTTAAATTAAGGGTAATATATTGTTGACACTAAATTTGAGGAACACATATTTGGTTAAATTTAAACTTTGTTTAATATTAGTCTGCGGTATTTGACAGAGTTAGTGTGTTTAATAATGATGATCACGATAATATTATGTATCAACAATGAAAATTAGAAAAACTTTAATGCAAAAAATTCGTACGAATAAAAATGTTTATAGTTTGTTGAATTTTTCACAGAATACCCATTATAAACTTAGAGAAAACTATAAAGAGGTACATATGCTCAGAGTACATATGAGTACAGAAATTGACGTTATTTATAGATTGTAACATATTTTTCAATATCCGCCCTGATCCTTACGATATGACATAACATATATATCTAATGAAACCTGGTGCAAAGCTCAATTATGGGATAATTACATATAAACTAGTGTTATAATTCATCGGATAGTCAACAGTGTCTGAATTAAACTCTTGTCATCGTGAATGTGTACATTTGTCATCGCTTTATCAAAGGTTGAAATGTGTAACACAATTGGGTTTGTCTAAGGTAAAAGAGTACCAATACACGCCATGCATTATCATATATAAATTATATTTTTCTAAATATGATACAGCTTGAAAAGTATTCAATTCGATTATCAATAAAGCATGACGGAAGCCCATCCCCTTTTACATCAGTCAGCGACCTCCCCCTTTATAAAAAGTTTGGATCCACAACTGCATGGCCTGTAATAGCTTACTACATTTTTATATTGACTGATAGCCGAATGCCGTATGTTAACATAAAGGTGTGCAAGTTCTTGTCCCCTTTGACTATCTAGATAAACTCAAGTCATTAAAGATTGCATATTTTGGCGTTAATATTGAGTCACTGATAAGGTCTTTGCATCGGAACTAAACACATTTATTCTAAAAACAGTTGTTGGCATGACACGGGTTATGTTCTTCTCATTTATGTTATGATGGTATGATACTAAACCCCTAACGGGAAGGATTGTGCCTGATGTTCATATGATGAAATCATAATCTTTCAGTCAGTTTAATTGAAGTCTGGAGCTGGCATGTCAGTTAACTGCTAGTAGTCTGTTGTTATTTATGTATTATTGTCATTTTGTTTATTTTCTTTGGTTACATCTTCTGACATCAGACTCGGACTTCTCTTGAACTGAATTTTAATGTGCGTATTGTTATGCATTTACTTTTCTACATTTGTTAGATGTATAGGGGGAGGGTTGAGATCTCACAAACATGTTTAACCCCGCCGCATTTTTGCGCCTGTCCCAAGTCAGGAGCCTCTGGCTTTTGTTAGTCTTGTATTATTTTAATTTTAGTTTCTTGTGTACAATTTGGAAATTAGTATGGCGTTCATGATCACGGAACTAGTATATATTTGTTTAGGGGCCAGCTGAAGGACGCCTCCGGGTGCGGGAATTTCTCGCTACATTGAAGACCTGTTGGTGACCTTCTGCTGTTGTTTTTTTATTTGGTGGGGTTGTTGTCTCTTTGACACATTCCCCATTTCCATTCTCAATTTTATCATCATAGATACCAGGATTGAAAATTTATATTAACGACAGACGCACGTTTTGTCTACGAAAGACTCATCATAGACGCGAGAAAAAAAATGTTAAAAATGCCAAATAAATTACGAAGTTGAAGAGCATTGAGGACTAAAAATTCCTAAAAATGTCGCCAAATACAGCTTAGTTAAGATAGCGCTCTCGTTGTTAATTTGTATAATAAGAAACTTACCACAACAGGTGTCAAACAATACAGAAATAATCCAAGACACAAAAATCTGTAAAACTTCTCCATGATTCAGACGTAGGATTCAGATGTACAAATTGGTGAATATGTTTTGTTTCCCCGTTTTAAGATGAGATTTCCTGTCGGGAAGTGATGATCGAGAGTCATCCAGTCTTCATTTATATACGTCTTTAATTGTAAGTATCTTCCTCGTCTGCATATGAGGATCCACAGAATATTCTGAATTTTGTTTAACGAGGGCGAACGACAATCCTTTTTGGTAATAACTACTGTTTTATATTTACAAATTACTTAGAAATACATATAACAAACCGCAATTTTTTCAACATGTCGCCTAGGGATGTTTGAAATGACTAATGACAATTTAAAATTATTAGCAAGCAACTTATTGTGTTGCAGTGAATGCATAATACTATAGTAGGTAAATAAAACGCTGAAATTCTGTCTGTTTTCTTTTTTGATATAAGATGTACCTATTAAACCATTTTTATCAGTGCAGGGTTATTTAAGCATTATTAATTATGATAAAAATATTAAAAAACGTTTGCCCTATTCCAAAATTAAATTAACTATCGTGAAGTAGTCGACATATTATGATATTTTCATTTAATAATTGGTTCTTAAAAACAATTTCACGTTTATAAAAAAAAATGGGTATATATGCAAAATATCAAATAAATAGTTTACATTACTCTAACAAATTTAATCATGTTTACGTGCTCCATGATTCTGCGTGGACTGATTATCATTTCTATCCTGTAAATTTCGGAAGTAAACTCAAAAGTTACTTACTCGCTATTAACCATCACCGAATGAAATCTTATTTTGTGGTTATACATTTTTTTCCCCCAAAAAGTCCAAAATCGTGCAGAGAGGGCTTAGTTCAGTAAATATAATTCATTGGTTTAATAATTTCCTTCACATTTTACTAGCAAGACACTCGTTTTATGTTGATTTCCGATCAGAAAATTTATTCCGAAAAGGCAAATGTTCATCTGTTGATAAGACTCTTTGGTGTCACAACATTTTATGCCTTATATAAAAACGAGGAACATTGGTGTGATGGTCCGTTAGATAATGTATATAAAAGATGAAAATATAGTTAAAGTGAGCTTGATAATCATATCTCTTTTGTTAAAATGTCACTATAAGACAAAAGGCAAAAGGCAAAAGCTTGTCAAAAATTGTCTTAGACAGAAATTAATGAAATAAGAAGTCAATTGATGGTTTTACTTTAAAAAAAATCCACTTCTAGGTTTTTTTTACCTCTGGTCGCTTCTGAATTCTGCTTAAGATTTTAAAGATAACAAGCAATTTCGCTAATTGTACTATTAGTCGACCTACTGTTAGAAATTTGGAATAAAAACGTAACTTTAATATAAATGATATGTTCCTTATGTCATAACAAATGTGACCCATCGAATAAGACTTATAACCGGGTTTGCACTGAAATGGACAAAACGACGGATGCCACATGTGAAGCAGGATCTGCTGACTCTTCTTGCACATTTATCCAAGCAGTCTTCATATCGAAAATGAGGTGGATAATGGAATATATCATACGGAAACTTCATAACATAAAGCATCTGTAAATCTTGATACGACTGCAGATATGTCGAACTGAACAGTTGGGGCTATATATAGTTATCAAAGGTACCAGGATTATAATTTAGTACGCCAGACGCGCGTTTTGTCTACATAAGACTCATCAGTGACGCTCATATCAAAATATCACAGACATTAAGTTAAAAGTTATTACAGCTCTGAATTGAGATTACCATTTAATATTTGACACACCCTTGGTTCCTGGAACAAAGGGAATGTGGTAAAATAACTGAAAAATTTGAAAGTGGAATTTTACCTATT
The DNA here is from genome assembly GCF_036588685.1 of Mytilus trossulus. NCBI lineage: Eukaryota > Metazoa > Mollusca > Bivalvia > Mytilida > Mytilidae > Mytilus > Mytilus trossulus. Next base: position 98,348,717 of record NC_086373.1, read on the forward strand.
ACAGACCGATATCAAAAATTTAAATATATACAGTTAGATTCAGTATAAAAAGTTCACCAATAATTTCATTTATTTGTTTTACTTATCATGCTGATAAACAATGGTAGACAAGATTTTTAAGGGTTCGCTTCATAAAAAAGTATATAGGATTATGAAAAAAAATTCTTACATAATTACAAACAAATCTAGCTACCTAAGTTTTTCAATAATTTACAAAAAAAAAATACAAAAAAATATATAGTTTTCCAAAAGTGAATATCTCAATAACACAAAGTCTTTAAAAAAATCTAATAAACCTACCATAATTATATCTCAAAATATCTAATATCAAAAAATCAAAACTATATTTGTACATAATTCCTTATAATATTAGATTAGATGCTGCATCTATTTTGAACTATAACTCTACTTACAGTTTCTATTAATTGTACAATACAACTTTGAATTTTGATTGTGATTACAATAGTTAAATACATATACTTCAAATTGGTTACTTATTCCTTATTCGTTACTTATTCCTTATTTGTTACTTATTCGTTATTCTTTATTCGTTACCTATTCGTTACTTATCCCTTATTCGTTACCTATTCGTTACTTATTCCTTATTTCTTTTTTGTTACCTATTTGTTACTTATTCCTAATTCTTTATTCGATTTTTAATATCCTTCCCCCTTTAACATTGTTTATATTTTGATCTCTGGTAATAGTTCTAAATTTGTTGAGGTAAAATGAATCACCAGAGACAAGAAAACAATTGCAAATCATTTGTAAAAGGTGCAACGTACAATACACATATTATAAGCGAGTAAGGAACGAATTGAACACGGTATTGGTCTAGCTCCGAAACGTTGTACACCCCGCCAACACGTTAAACCCTGTTCCCTATATAGTGAAGGAAGATCCAGTTATTCATCTTTGGTGGAAATAGCAAAGAAAAATAACTGAGGGAAACAGTAGTATACCCCCGTTCGAAATTTATAAATCGCTTGAGAAAAAAAAAATCCGGGTTACAAACTAGAACTGAGAGATATACGTCAAATATACGAGAACAACGACACAACAGAAACACTAAAATACAACACACACAGAAACGAACTATACTATAACAGTAAGATGGTTGATTAAACCTGACTTTGTGGCTAGTCAAACCTCCTGCTTTTATGGCAATGTTAAATATAACACTTAAACGACATTACAAGACAGTACTGCAATACAAATAAATGGAATTACATACAGGACAGAAAAATACACAAATAGCAATACAATAGAAAATTTCGTGATACTTACATCCCAGCTCTATTGTTATACTTCTAAGTTTCTATATTTCATAAAACACGTGTAAATTGAATAGATTTATTGTTACAAATAACAATGGATTTTACCCACAGGGTGTGAAGATCGGGGTTTGGGAAACCTCTGCTTCTTCGTCCAGAAAAGACAGTCTATTGTTAGTCATAACAATAGAAATTGATCATGGTTTAAATAACATAAGGGGAAGAAATTCTAATATTGTTACCTACAAATTGTTTAAAGACATTAAAAAAAACCCACACATTTAAGGAAATTAGAGGAGGAGTAATCAAAAATATTAAGTATCTGTTTTTTGGAATAAAAACGAAATCTTTTAAATTTTCCTTTGCTCAAGAATTTTTTCCCCAGTAATATGTCTCTATTCAAAAACATTGATCTTAAAAACAAAAGTGGGGGTAACTACAGCCAACCCTGATTGTCCCCCTAAAAGGAGGTTCCTGCATATTCAATCTGTACATTTTTATGTTGAGCGTGTCCAGTCATTTTAAAAGGGGGTTCCAAACCCAGGAGAAAAGGGGGTGGGTTCCAACTGTATGTCCCATTCAAATGCATTGACTGTCCAAATAAAGGAGGTTCCACACCCGAAAACTTCCCCTGCATCCGCCCCTTCTGTTCGTCAGATTTCTCATCCAGACACATCTTTCAATCAGTTTGTACGAATATGAATTTTTTAGTGAAAGAACATCATCTATATAGCGGAAAGTAGAGTTAAAGGGTATTGCTAACTTCTTATCTTTCTTCCTAAGAATTTCCTGCATGAAGTCAGCCTCATAATAATAAAGAAACCAGATGCTCCGCAGGGCGCAGCTTTATACGACCGCATAGGTTGAACCCTGAACGGTTGAGGAATGTATGGACACAACATTCAAGCTGGATTCAGCTCTAAATTTGAATTGTGATTAAATAGTTCACACAGCATAGGTTTCTGTCACAGAATGAATGTGGTCTAATGATCTTTAAAAAAAATTGCCTTTGAGCAATTCACTATGCTGTTGAATAATAATCCTCTCAAAAAAATATTTGAAGAAATTTTATTTTTATTTATGAAATCTGAAATGAGAAAAACTTTCCCTTATTCCAAAACTGATCCCAATTCAAATTTCCAATGGAGTTTGCAACAATAACTGCTCATTTAAATACATCAAAAAAAATTAAAATGTAAAAAAAAAGTGCTTGTTATCACTGAATGGTAAAGATTGTTTTAATTTATCAATTGGTAGTAATGGTGAAAATACATTGATTATTGTATAAAAAAATGATTTAAGTTGATTCAACTACTATTCTGGACAAAGAAAGATAACTCAAATTTACAAAGAATATTGAAAATATCTTGCTATTGCACAAATATCTATTCTGGACAAAGAAAGATAACTCCAATTGAAAATTGATTTCTATTGCACAATATTGTGAAATTAGATATTTCTTGCTATTGCGCAATACTGTCAATTGAAAATATCTTGCTATTGCACAAATATCTATTCTGGACAAAGAAAGATAACTCCAAATGAAAATTGATTGCTATTGCACAATATTGTGAAATTAGATATTTTTGCTATTGCGCAATACTGTCAATTGAAGATTTCTTGCTATTGAACAATACTGTGCAATTGAAAATTTATTGCTATTGCACAATACTGTACAATTGAAGATTTATTGCTACTGCTGAATACTGTGCAATTGAAAATTTCTTGCTATTGCACAATACTTAATAATTTTGAATCCTGATTTGGACCAACTTGAAAACTTTGCCCATAATCAAAAATCTAAGTACATGTTTAGATTCAGCATATCAAAGAAGCCCAAGAATTTAATTTTTGTTAAAATCAAACTTAGTTTAATTTTGGACCCTTTGGACCTTAATGAAAACCAATTTGAAAACGGGACCAAAAATTAAGAATCTACTAACACAGTTAGATTTGGCATATCAAAGAACCCCAATCATTCAATTTTTGATGAACTCAAACATAGTTTAATTTTGGACCCCGATTTGGACCAACTTGAAAACTTTGCCCATAATCAAAAATCTAAGTACATTTTTAGATTCAGCATATCAAAGAACCCCAAAGATTCAATTTTTGTTAAAATCAAACTAAGTTTAATTTTGGACCCTTTGGACCTTAATGTAGACCAATTTGAAAACAGGACCAAAAATTAAAAATCTACATACACAGTTAGATTCGGCATATCAAAGAACCCCAATTATTCAATTTTTGATGAAATCAAACAAAGTTTAGTTTTGGACCCTTTGGGTCCATTATTCCCAAACTGTTGGGACCAAAACTCCCAAAATCAATCCCAACCTTCCTTATGTGTTCATAAAGCTTGTGTTTAAATGTCATTGATTTCTATTCACTTATACTAAAGTTATTGTGCAAAAACCATGAATAATGCTTATTTGGGCCCTTTTTTGGCCCCTTATTCCTAAACAGTTAAAACAAAAAACACCCAAAATCAATCCCAACCTTCCTTTTGTGGTCATAAACCTTGTGTCAAAATTTCATAGATTTCTATTTACTTAAACTAAAGTTATAGTGCCAAAACCAAGAAAATGCTTATTTGGGCCCTTTTTGGCCCCTTATTCCTAAAATATTGTGACCAAAACTCCCAAAATCAATCCCAGCCTTCCTTTTTTTGGTCATAAACCTTGTGTTATAATTTCATAGATTTCTATTCACTTTTACTAAAGTTAGAGTGCGAAAACTAAAAGTATTCGGACGACGACGACGACGACGACGCAGACGACGACGCCAACATGATAGCAATATACGACGAAAATTTTTTTCAAATTTTACGGTCGTATAACAAGTCGGAGTAGAGGGGCATAGTTTGTTCCCATTGAAATGCCGACAGTCTATTGAAAAACACGTCCTCCGAACGTAACAAATATGTTGACAAGAAATCAAGCATCTGGATAATATCAGTTTCAGAGAATTTTTGTTTGAATCAGAGTGATCCTTTACAAAGTTTGATTTATCCCTTCCTAAGACAAGATACTTGTATCTACGTTGGCCATTTTTTTTTGTGAAGCAAAGCAATACCAACTCTTTCAATTTGTCTTTTGATGCGTTTTGTTATTTGATTTTGCCATGTGATTATGGACTTTCCGTATTGATTTTCCTCTGAGTTCAGTATTTTTGTGATTTTACTTTTTAGTTTAGAATGTGGAATACTTGTGTAAAGAGTAAAAAGTCAAATGCTTTAATACTGTTACAAGATGAAAGAGAGTAAAATTGTATGTACTCGAAAAGATCTTTGGAATTTTTATGTATCCACATCTGATTCACGCCACCTCTAGAATAGGCAGTTTTTACAATAACTTTGAATCCCGTTAATAATTTAGAAAGAGGTTTTATGGAGCACTTGAAAGATCCTGTAATATATCGTTTTTTATAAGGACACTTATGTAGTTTAGGTATCCAAGACAGTGATGGAAGATCCGGTTCCTCATCTTTCGTTGAAATTCCAAAGGAATATAGAACAGACCTACGATTATCCAGGATTTCCTCTTTGGTAAGTGTCGTGAGGGTATATGTTGGGTTTCCAAGTGAATTTTCAATACCTGATTCGTTTATCAAGAATTTAATGTAATGAGTTTTACTCACAAAAACGATGTAGTTTTGGGCTTTATCTGCTGGGACATCAACATATTTGTCATGGAGGTAGGATTGGTGTTTGCAACATTTGGGGACTTTAAAGATTGACGTAGCATGGGCATTGGTAGACCCATTCAGTTTCTTCATTCTGATTTGTATCAATGACCTCACTGCCTTAATCCATTCAGAAAGAGTGTCTACGTCTACCTTTATACGCTTAGCCCACTGCCTGGCATAATCCTCGTATGAATCATCAAATTTTAAAGTTGTATTTCCAATTGATGGAAATAGACTCACGATATTTCGGACCTTTCGATAACACATTTGGTAGAGAAGTGTTATTAACAATGTTGAGGTCACCGGTAAAAACGTGGCCAGCAGGAAAGTGATTTTCACACAAAAACGATGTTGTTTTGGGCTTTATCGGGGACAATCACACATTTGTTATGGAGGTAAGACGGGTGCTTTGCACCATTTGGGTTTTCAAAGATAGATGAAGCACATGTTTTATATACCCATCACTTTTTTTACTTTTAATTTGTCAACGACTTCATTCGAAAAAAGTAGGTTATAAACTCATCATTGATACCAGGGTTAAAATTTTGTATATGCGTCAGAAGCGGCCACAAAAGCCTCATTAGTGGCACTCGAATCAATAAAAAGGTTAAAAAGGTCAAGTTAAGAGCATTGAGGACTAAAAATTCCTGAAGGTTTATTCAAATAAAGCTACGGTAATCTATTCTTGAGACAGAGAAGCCTTAGTATGTAAAAAAATCAATGTTTTGTCAACAGTTAGTTTATAATTACGACCATATCAAGAATTCTCTTTAAGTCAACACAAAAGTGCTGACTACTGGATCGGTGTGTAAGTTTGCATTATCGCGTTTAGTCCATTGCCTGAATCCATCATTGTTTTGAAAATTGATAGATTTCGGCTGACAATATTTTGGGACTTGGACATTTCACATGAAGTTTTATTGATAATGCTTAGTTATAAGAAATGACGTTAAAAAACTTTCCTATCTTTGCATGGGTTGGACGATGTTCAGAAACAGTATGTTTTATGTTAATGTCGTCTGGCGAGTGGGGAAGGAATAAACAAATCAGGTTAACAACTAAAATCTAACAGAGTCGTTTGGACCAGGTTATTTGGTAGGATCAGCTTGTCTTTAATAAATATTAGCCTGTAGAAAACTTGGAGCATAAAGTTATGTGGTTCAACTGTTACATTTACATAAGATAAGATTTGATTGACTTCTATATCACTGCATTAATAAAATTAACGGTACCAATTTTCTTGCACCAGATGCGCATTTCGACAATACATGTCTCTTCAGTGATGCTCGTGGCCAAACTATTTGAAATCCAAAGCTTGTATAAAAGATGAAGAGTTATAAACCAAAAGGTCTAAATAGTATAGTCAAATCCGTGAAAAGGAATCAGAGCTTTGCATGAGGGAGCTACATTCCTTTATTTATAATAATTTCCAATATTTTGTAACAGCAAATTTAAATAACACAATAAATCCGTATTTCATGCCAGTACCAAAATACTGGCTACTTGGCTGGTGATACCCTCGGGGACTAATAGTCCACCAGCAGAGGCATCGACCAAGTGGTAGAAATAAAATTAACGGTACCAATTTTCTTGCACCAGATGCGCTTTCGACAATACATGTCTCTTCAGTGATGCTCGAGGCCAAAATATTTGAAATCCAAAGCTTATATAAAAGATGAAGAGCTATAATCCAAAAGGTCCAAAAAGTATAGTCAAGTCCGTGAAAGGAATTAGAGTTTTGCATGAGGGAGATACATTCCTTTATTTATAATAGTTTCCAATATTTTGTAACAGCAAATTTAAATAACACAATAAATCCGTATTTCATTAATTTATGATTTGGTATAAAAGTACGTATAAAACACACTCATATAGCTACTTAAGAATTTACCAGCTTAAGATTATCGAGATACATGATAGTATTCTTAATATAACATCGCGGAATGATCACATTCAATTTTGAATCCGGCTCCCTATCTGGAAGAATATGCTCGATGAGCAAATCACAAAATACAACTGGAAAAACTTTAAATAATAAACAAACTCAGTAAATTTTGGATAAAACTTGAAAATCGTTTTCAAGATTTGTATTTCAATTTTTAACGAAATTCTGGCCGACCAAAAGTGAATGACCAGGTATATAAATTGATGCCATTTGGTCATGGTATGAAGCAAACACTAAAAATCAAATTATTATTTTTTTGGTTAATCTCATTCAAGATACGTTTTTCCACTTTACATTTTAAAGTGCTATAATGTATAAGTAGAATCGGAAGGAGCAGATTATTTGTCAGTGTATATAATGTAACTTGTGTTAAAAGCCTGACCTAAATATATAATTCAGTATGTTCCTTCTTAAAATAATGTTAAGTGTTCAAGGAAAATAATACGTCGTAAAACCACAAAGTATGTACACTACATATTTAGGTACTTTTTTGTATACGAAATATATGCACTCAGATTAATCATAAATTTTCCCGCCATTTCACCATCATTTGTTAGAGGTATGAATACACTCTTTAAATGAGTAGTCTTACTTATATGCTGTACATATATATATATACAGTTCTTAGTTTTTAGGTCATGAAAAAACTTACTTTGTGGAGAACCACACTATTAAATTCCCATACCAAATACATCGATGATGAAACATCAAAATACTAGATTGTTTGATCGACATTGATATAGATAGACGACTTTTAAACTAATTTTTTTGGTAATAGCCATAATTTCAACTTTTCTAATGTCAACATCTTTTTCTTAGCAATAACACATCCTTTGCAACATCTTATTGAGTTGACATGTTTCAGTTAAAACGTTACTCTTTTATAGTCACAATTATACTTGCAGATTTGTTTTTGTATTCCTACGAAGCAGAATTATCCAAGGGCTTGTACAGAAAGGAGAGAAGAAATTAGTCCAGTCTTTTAGTTTCACCTTTCGGTATATTGATGATGTACTGACTCTTAATAATAATAGATTCAGTGATCACTTCAGTTAATATATCCAAGTGAACTTGAAATTAAAGATACTATCGACACAGATCAATCTGCTTCATATTTAGACCTTTTTCTCGACATGACTACTGATGGTAGGTTGAATACCAAAATGTATGACAAACGCGATGATTTTAATTTTCCTATAGTCAACTTTCGATGCAGGAAATGCTTATCCTTCTGGAGCACCTGATTTCATTCTCGGTTTTTAGTGGAGTTCGTGTTGTTTCTTATTTATTATTCATAACTGTTGATGTAAATGTCCCTTGGTTTTGTGAGTCTTTGTTTACTCCTTGCTTTTGATTGTTATTGTCTTAATGAGCATTATTGGCATGGGTTTGCCCTTTAAAAACTTTCTTAAACAGAATGAGGATAAATAACTGAAATCAACACTACAAATTTTTTACAGTCACAATAACAAATTGGTTGACAGGTACAGTGTTTCAGATTCTCAACTCACCAGTTTAATATCTTCTGATACCAGTATAGTCGTCAGATCTGTGATTGTATTAATTGTTTCCTACAAATGTACTCGCCTTACTGCATTTGTTATCATTTTAGCATATAATCTAAAGCATGCAATAAGATTATTAAAGGAAAACAACAAACAACTGTATTCCGTACCATTTATTAACCAACATGTATAAAAAAAGAATGGCATATTTCCCTTCACATATTTGCATATCTTTCTGATTCTAATACTGACACACACTTTAAATAAAATATAATAAATACAAAACAGTATGGGAATAGGTACTGGAAATAAAGTTATATCTTAGGAAATATTTTCAAAAATTGTTCTAAATGATTTCTTTATTTACGACTTTAAGGTTACTGTTGTTGGCTGTTGTTTCATAAAACGTATTTCTACATCTCTGGAGACCCTTAATACAATGAACTTAATAAAGGATTTTGATGCTACATTGTCTCGGTTAGCATCAAGCATTATTCCCTAAATATTTAATAAGAAAAAAATTTATGATTGCAGATAGATCCATAAGATTGCAAACTTTTTTTAAGAATACCTAAAATATACTTTCATAGTGCATTTCTAATAAAACAAGCATGCAAGAATGGAACACTGCGTTCATCATGGAAAATTTCTGAACTGCAGTTCACTAATCAAGAACAAATGTATTCCCATCTGCAAAATATCACCAACGGTCAAACAGGAAAAATCTTCAGAAGTTTAATAAATTAAACTGGCATCTTTAGATTGAGTTATTTAACTTGATTAACAATTTATTTTTTAAGATAGCTTTTTTTTAAAATATTGCATTATTCTTATTTCTACTACTATTTTCATTGATTTTAAATAACTGTAATGTATACAGATAAATGTGTAATAATGTCTTAATATACACTAGGTTTAAATGATGTCACTTCTATACTTCCAAACATAATTTGCAAAAAGTTTAATTGGTAATCTGATCTTGATGTAACCCCCATTTTCTAATCAACTAATTGGCCTAATGGTCTATGATTGTCTTTAATGTGATAAAATAGCTAACTAGATATCAATATATACAAAAATTATAAAGAATACACAATGATTTTTGTTTCCCAATATTGGGCATTTATTGACTGCATGACTAACTTCCTGTCATAATTTCACAAATGAAATAAGGCTATCCACAAAAAAATCACTGGTATTTGGATGACCATTTTTTGGTATACATATCATTAAAAATGAATGAAATCTCTTCACTACTCACAAAACATACCCTGCTTCATTTCATGTATTATAGTGCAAGTGTTACTTAGAAAAGTGTAACTATATCTTCTGTCAGAAGAAACAAGTAATAATTAAATAAATATGAAAATAAGATTATCTTGCAAAAACTGTATAAGCATGTTATAACTATTCTAATGGGGAAAGAGAAGAGTTGTGGCTGATGCAAATGAAACATCAACCCATCTCCACAGTGTAAAAAGAATAAGTCACCCTAAAGCCTTGTTAGTAAAAATTGTTATTATAAAATATATGACCCTTTCTAGCAGTATTATTAATAAATATGAGTATAACTTATAAATTACAAATTTGTAAATCAGTAAATCAACAGTTATCTAATAAGCATGACAACTAACATAACAGAGCAGGTTTCTAATAAATAAATAAAATAAAAATTAGTAACAGTAGTTAACATAAATAGACAATAAATAAACAATAAAACCATACAATAATTTCTTTTGTAATTTGTGACCCTGACCATACATAATCATGCTTACACTAGTATCTTTCCCCTCACCATAATTCTACCTTGTATATATTCATTGCTCTAACCTAAAAGAAAGAGAAACTAAACCCTGGGCTCACTTAAGTCCCTTTTAAAAACAGCAATCAATGCAAAGTGCATGATTACAAAATATCTTATCACTGTTTTATATTAACCAAAATCCCAGATATCACCAAGCTAGTATACATATGTCATGCCTTCAGTAACTTTTATGACATGGAAGACATTAATATATACGAGGTTGCATCTGAAGTCAGAATATTTTACTAAATTCAATCAAACATACAAAATCAAATGTTTCACAAACTAAAGCACTAAAATAAAATAATAAGATTACATAAAACGTAATCACCGGTCACAACAGTTCAAACACTAACAAAACTGCACATTCTTAAACAATTGATATGTCTTCATAGCGGAATAAATTAAAATCTGTTTCATTTATCAACATTACAATTATTGTTTCATAACTGGCATTTCATTCCAACACTTAAATTACATGTCATCTGTTTATACCTTGCATAATATAGTGAAAACTTTTTGATGAATAAAATACACATGTGCACTCTTACCAGGTTACAAATAACTATTGATCTGCAGCACATTAATGTTTACCTTTTTAAATCAAAAATAAATACATGTAAATATATCTATAGATTTATTCTAAAACTACAAATAGGCATGAGAATTAATGAGGATATTTCCAAAACTGTTTTCAATTTAACTTTATGATTAATAAGCCAATACTAACAATTTTACTGGACAATACCTTGTTGTTTCAGTTCTATACTACTATTTTACTATTCTAGGTTGAAATTCTATTTTTTCAATTCTTTATTTAGGCCCTCTTTTTCAGTCTGATATCTTTGATGACTTTTGGTATATAGAATTGATAAGGTACTATATTGAAAATCAGAGAGCACATAGTGTATTTAAAAATGTATATACTTCTCCATATTCTCTTTAAAATTGATATAATCAGCAGTGATGTAAGAAAACTTATTTCAAGAAAAGTAAGAATATATAGTGCATCATGCACCAAAATATCTCATGTTACCTACATAGTTAAAAGTTTACCTGTACATTAGAAATACACTTCATATGTAAATTTGACAAAGTTAATAAACCATGGGAAATACTTTTTGGATTTGTACTTCATTTGCAGAAATAATTTTGGTCAACTGATTATTTTTGAATGTTCTCTTGCAGTAAAGTAAAAGCAATTAATGTAATTGGTTTTTCTTTCAAAGCATGAAAAGCTTTTTATTTTTATTTTTAAAAAATAATAGTTAAAACTGGTCAATGATTTGATACAAGTAAAACTTTGAAACCAATTTGATAAATTGATTGATTGTTGGGGTTTCATGTCGTTTTCTTTGGCTTTAGATTGGCTTTCAGCTTTTACTTGTGAAGAAAGATGGGTATGCAGAGAGCATCACAAACCCTTGGCATGAGTTCTGGCATTCCCAGTCAATAATGAAAGGTGTATAACACACATGCTAAAAGCAGGCATCAATATCATAACCTCAATGTTGACAAGCAAGGTATTGGTGTAAATGAAATACTTAGACCTCTCTACCAAACAAGGTCCAATAACATATTTGAAGGCTTGTTTTTAAATGAACATTATGACAGCCAGAAAAAGGATTTCCTACTGAAACCAAAGTGTCTACATACATAACCCATTAACAACACTCATTCACCACATTCTTCCTAACTGCAATTGAAACAAGTGGTGTATAATAACCACTTTATTTGTCTAAAGTTCAACATATATAAAAAAAAGTCGTCTGAGTATCATCTTCCTTCTTCATCATTTACAGTATATTTATTTTGTACAACAGCATCTGTAGTCATTTCATCTTTATTCCTCTCAATTAAACTAAAATAGAAAATTATCATTATTTAATTATGCTTTGATTCTGGTCACAAGGAGTTATGAAAAAATTAAAACATTTATTTTCTGATTTTCAGTCTGATAAGGGGCTGCATTTATATTAGATGCAATATTTTTTCCCCATTTGCCCTCTAAAAACAGTGGGTTCATATCATCATGAACTCAAAATAAGAGATTCAATGCTCACCTTCAATATGTTTGAAATACAATTTTGGGTAAAGCTGTTGCTCAGTTATATTTTAACAATAACTAAGGTGAAATGGCCATTATAAGTGAAAAGGTAAAATTAAACATGTATACAATGATAAAGTGACATAACAAGTGAACTTTCTGTGCTAGAGTGTCTAGAAACTAAAATTAAAAATCATACAAGACTAACAAAGGCCAGAGGCTTCTGACTTGAGACAGGGGCAAACATGCACTGGGGTTGAATATGTTTTTTTGAGATCTCAACCCTCCCCCTTTACCTCTAGCCAATGTAGAAAAAATAAACACTCTTTACAAGAGACCAAATTACTCAAAAAATAATTATATTATAACTGTGTATGAAAACCATCATAATAAGGACTTTAAAATATTTGATAAGTTGCAGAGAAAAAAAAACAATAACAGAAGTGAATGCACTGAAATGTTTAGTCAGTTTTAGTCATCATGATGAAATTGATGGTTATAGTCGATAATATGAAGTTTTACTACAAGTATCGTATGCATAGATACATGTAGAACTTTTTAATAACAAATGTTATTTCAATTAGATACATTTTTTACAAATCTAAACAAGATAAAATGGCCTTTTCAATTCTGAATAATCATCAGAGAAGAGAAAGCATAATGAAATAATGAGTTTCAATATATTGCTATTTAACAGATTTACTTATTATTGTATAATAAAAATGTCACTTGAATATTTAGCATCTAATCCTTGATCATAATGGAATATACAAACAAAATTGGATATAATTCAATATTATGGCATTATCAGTATTTATAAATGTAAATACCAAATTATGATGTTCAATTTTCAGGAAAAAGAGAGAATTACTAAAATAACACACTTTTAAAATAAATATCAAAAAGAAAAATATGCAGTGACCAGATTACCTGATACTATTTACATGTTTTTGATAAACACTTTCAATTATATTTTATATTTAATGCTAAAAGCATACATAAAGTAAATTTGAATAAAGAAATAAACATGTATGTCCTCATACAAAATTTAACATTATGCTGAAAGTAAATAACGTTTTTTTTCAGATTGACCTTGTGCCTCCATGAGTCTAGAGCCATGGCAGGTCACTAATAGTTTTTGCCATAAACTAGAAAAATTAGGGAAAAATTGTCAATTAAGGACAATAATTTCTCAAAGAGTCATCTCCTAATTTAGGTGCACACTCAAAGAAGTTAGATCTCAACATTCTGGACATTTCTGTCAGATTTTCTCTATCTATTTTGTATTTATTGGTTCACATTTTAACATGTAGCAGACATTACAGCGTAAGTTTACCTTATTGTTAAAAGCATCACTGAAGGGTCTTAGAACTGTTGCTTACATTAACTATATATTGGAATCTTTTTTTTTTTAATCTGATGGATTATTGTCTCATTGGCATAAAAGTTAGTAAGTAAAGATCACCTTACAGCCATCAAGAAGAGCAAGTCCATACTCTCATGGCTATGAAAGGCCACGAAATAAGATATGTAAAACATTTAAAATATGAAACCTATCAACCTAATTTATGTATATGCAAAACAAATATGATAACCAGCATCAAACAAAACGGAATTTAACAAAAATAAAACACCATTGTAAAAAATATTTTGTATCAAAATACCAAAATGATGTTGCTAATATCTAATTTTCAATAACCAGATCTAAAAACGAGGCTTTTTCAGCAGTTTGTGCTGTTTTAAACTTAATTTTAGAGGTTTGAAGCCCTTAAGCTGATATATGCAAGACAAAACTTAAAAATATAAATACAAATGTTGTACAGACACATGTTTTATGAACATCTGAAGGACGTTATGTGTACTTTGGTATTTTCAAATTCAAAGGCCATAAGTGTGACCTTATCATACTTTCTTCCTTCCCGTTGACCTGTTTCCAGGAAATTTCATGATAAAAAGCCTTTGTTTTAAGCTCAAAAGATTAATTTCAGGTCAAGAGAAATTATGTTGGTTTCTCTTTTTTTCCTCCCATTTCCTGTATCAGGAAATATCATGATTAAAAGCTTTGTTTTAGCACATAATAGTAAGTATGTCAGTTCCTTGTAAAATCATGTATTGAATATTTCAAATCAAGTCACAATTTACAACTCAGAGATTTCATCATTCAATCATAGTTTTTAAAGTACTAGTTTCTGGTCATGAAGTTTTGCCATTTTTCTTTTTCAATCATATATGAATGTTTGCGATGTTTTGAATATAACTATCTTGTAAACAAGGGGGAGGGTCATTAGGATTTCAATGTTAACTGAGAGCACATTGTTAAGGGGCGATATTTTTTAAAAGTCCCCATTATGTCTAGACATAACTGACTTTTACTCCATTTGAGATACAAGGATGAAACAAATTGGCCTGTTATTTTCTTGCATCATACATCATTTATGCAATAATTTCTTTGCATATAAAATATGATGACATGTATAGTGGGTTTAATTAAATGAAACTTTGGACATAAGAAGTGTCAACTATGCAAGATTGTAAAATGGCTAATACAGTTCAACTCACTATTGCATTGTCAAAACTTTTCAAAAATACAATGAATTTTCAAAAGTTAAAAAGACAAATCAAAAGTCAAATAAAATTAAGTAGACAATTTCATCTTGGATGAATGACCAAAATAATTTGTCAATGCAGTATACCAGCCTCTCATTGTTTGGAATGCTAGACACTGCAGAAGTGACAACATACTGGAATTTGGTCATATTATATATATATACCAGTCTTTTATGTTTTGAAATGCTCAATACTGCAGAAGTGACATCATACTGGAATTTGGTCATATTATATATATATTCCAGTCTTTCATGTTTTGAAATGCTCAATACTGCAGGAGTGACATCATACTGGAATTTGGTCATATTATATATATATTCCAGTCTTTCATGTTTTGAAATGCTCAATACTGCAGAAGTGACATCATATTGGATCACTGGGTAATGCAATTTGTATTGGATTGCAAAACACTACAAAAGTGATTCAAAAAACATATCAATTAATCCTACCGTTCACTTTCTGGTAAAAATCCTGTATTTTTATCCACACCATTTGTTCTTTTTGATTTCACTATTGGACTAGAAGTTATTGCACATGCTCTACCATCTGTAACTTCTGAACTGTTACCAGATTCTGATTGGGCAGACCTCAATGGACTATTCTCTGAACTGGTGTCCTGTCTGATACAGCCAGAATCAGCATCCCTGTCAGTAAATAACTAATGTTATCAAACTCAACAGCACATGTTAAAGAGTTGTTCATTTTAAGAACCAAAGATGAAAATACCTTGCTTTATAATTCAATTATTCCTATCCCTTAAAAGGATAAGTCAGGCTAAGTTTTTAAAGTTTGTATTTGTGAAATGCTGGCACATAAAAAGATATTTTTCATTCTTATAAACTTTTAAAACCTCTATTTAATTTTATTTGTACATACTTGCTACTAAAATGGACTAAAATTAAAAAATATTTCAACAGTTAATAAAAAATCTTTTTCTGGTATGAACAAATAATAGCTATAATTTAAATGTATACTAATGTCTACTTACATCTCATACTCTTCCTAAAAATAAGAAAAAAACATGATTAAAGTAAACTGTATGAAATAAGTAGTTGCAAATTTCATGTTAGGCATATCTGTCTATCAAAATATTGAAGAACAAGAAGTAGGTGAAGACATATACAAAAAATGCTTGAACACTACAAATGTTCAATGTCAAAATGCTCAATTATTTATAGAAAAAATTATGGGGAAAAAAAAATAGTTAAGTTAACCAGCACTAACTCAAGTACTATACTGGAAATATAATGTATAAGTAGTCTATAATTCAGTTTGATAGCTTCAGACATACTAATTGATATCTGTTTTCGACCAACTTACTACTATACATTAAAATTACTACATTACCCAAATGACAAGATTCACTTTGGCAAAGTATGGCCTAGAATTTTAACTTCAACATAAAATATCAAAAAGACCACAATATTTTTCTTAAATGAGTATATTTCAAAAGCCTAAAATATATCAAGCTAGGTAAAACAAATCTCTTTATATAAGTATTTTATAGGCTCAAAAGTCCATTTATATTGAAGATGTTGTCAATTGATGATAATTTTATGAATTTTTGAAACCCAAGTATTAAAGAAAATGTAGGATGAAACCCATAATCCAAAATGTTCTGTAACCCACAGGTGATAAGATTAATATCAAATTATTTTATTTCATAATCCCTGTACTAACTTTTGTATGAATCAAAATAAAGAAATAAATTTGGAAAGTGTATGAAATTTGCAAGCCATACAGTCAATTCTAAAGTCTATATTAGAAAGGAAAATCATGATAACTGTAGACTGTAAACCAGTAAATATCAAAAGCAGAAAGTGCAATATATTTACATAATTATGCAATATGCATAAAGAAAAAATTAAAGTTATTGACTATTTGTGCTAAAGCTATGGCTGCATCTTTCTCTGGCAAAGTTGTCTGAAGACTATTCTTGTCGTTTTTTAATATACTTATTTGTAATGTAGTCAAAAAAGTAAAATCCGTCTTATGATTTCCTTCCATGCAAATAAAAACTAACTTCTAATCTGATGTACTTTAATTTGAGATCATATCATTTGGTTTTGTATTTCCTTTTACAGGGGGTTTCCCCGTTATAGTCCATTCACGATACAAGATAGTTTGAGTGCATTGTAACTTAAAACTTTACTTTAATCTTAGTTTGGAAATAGCATGTTTTAAATTACATTAGTGTAAATTTTAATTATAATTGATAAAAATATCCTTACATATACTAAAGACAGTGTCGCAGGAAATGAAAATCTATGACTATTTCATTATAGCTTCATACTCTCTTGTAAGAAATGGAAAAACTGATCTGATGTAAAAAGTTAGGAAAAGAACTTTAACCTACCTTTTCATCAGCACTTATACCATTTGAAAGACCATTTTGTAAATATTTCTGATTATCTTCTTCATTGTGGTAGGGCTCTGGTCCTATCCAACTTAATATAACCGGTAAATATGCTAAACCATGGAATAATCCAAACACAACAACAGTAAAAAATACCTACAATAGATAACAGGTAAATTAAAAACAAAGAGATGGACAGATTCCTGTAGATAAGTGCCATTTCAATGATGATGAGAAACCCTGTAATTAGATCCACACAGGAGATTATTGAATTTTTACTTACGTGTTCATTGAATTATAAATCAGGATAACATCCTCCGAGTTAATATAGAGGCTAACATTTTAGGAACTCTTCAAACCAAAACTGTTATGACTTAATGAAATCACAAGGTATCTCTGTCATGATTCGTTCAATTCAAATGTAGACTATGAAATTGATTGATTGATTAATTGGTTTGTGTTTAACACCACTTCCAGCACTGTTGGTTATTTTGTGGTGGATAGTTTTATCTATTGGAGGAAACCAAGAAGCCAGGAGACATAGACTATGAAAATCTTTGCATAGAAACATAAATAGTGAATGCCATGTTTTGCTTTGGGAAACCCCTACAAAATCAGTCTCACCAAAAGGTATCACAGAAAGTATTTAAATAACACATAGCTGACAGGGTGATAGACCAACCATGTGAGGGCTGTTTTGCCAGTCAAGGTCGTTTGAAACTTCCATCAACAGGGTGATAGTTCAAATTATAACTTAGAGAAAAAATTGTTGACTGAGGGGGAAGCCAAGGGTGAAACATATTTTTCCAAGAGATAACAACTGCTCTATCACACTTTAATCCTAAGTGTTACTTAATTTGTTAAATTTGATATTTAGTAATCATTCAGTTTTTGATTTTAAGGTAATATACTATAACAACCATCCGCTTTTAATATAGCTCAAACATGATCAATCGTCTCTGCAAAGGGGGATAGAATATCAGCCAAGGGATATATTAAAATGTCTCCATCATATAAACCAATCAAAATCTGGCATTCTGTTGTGAAGTATGATAAATTTTACCATAAAATTTCCTAATGTTATAGTAGGTTTTTTAAATTGCTATGCTCATTAAAATCACCTTTTAGTAGTTGGTGGTTAGTTGAGTCATGTGTTAAAGGTAGGGATGTATAACTTTGGATAAAATTAACTGGTTAGTAAGGACATTTTCTGGTTCTCAAACTGAATCTGAGTAAACTCTTATGTTGTTCTGAATTTCAAAAAAGAGTTATATTCATTATGGATTACACAGCCAGCTATCTAAAAATTCCATTACAAAAATACCGACCCCCTAGGAAAATCCAAAACAGAAAGTCTGTTATTAAATGGCAAAATCAAAAGCTCAAACATTTTTCATAAAGGATTACAACTGCCGTATTGGTGACTTGATACAGGCATTTGGTGGATTAAACCTGTTTTATAGCTATCTAGCTATCTAAGGGAGACAACTGTAATTTTATTAGAAGCTGTAATTTTCATTGAGAATGGAAAAGTTTTAAGATCAAAATGTGAAATAAGAGGTTGACATATGGAACTGACACATTGGTCTTAATTATTTAAGACAACATGATTGCACTTAGAAGTCTTTTAGGATTTTATTATGTTGTTTGGTTGTTGTATTAATGATATAAACCAAACATCTGCTGTTAGTGCTGTATATAATATTGAACAACAAGACAAAAGCACTCACACTCGCAAAGTGGAAAGGGATTAATATAAGTTGCAAAACTTGTTTCCCAATCCACTATAAATAAATATGTGTAAACTAAACTAACGAGACAAAAGCTTATATCTGAAAAATTCTTGATTCCTGACTATGTACAGCTAGTAAAGCATGCATTTCTAATCTATTTTTACTTACTCTAAAAAATAAAGCAAATCCATAACTATTACTCCTAGATAGCAGTAAAAAAGCTAAAAATGTACTGAATCCACCACTAAACACAGCTGGTCCTATGGCAGCTAAAGCTTTAATTGGACGTTCTACAAATGGATAAATAAATATCTATACAAAGTTATAATTTTCCAAATATACCTATAAATAACCTTTAATCTGGTATTAACTTTTTTCAAATTCTATTTTCAGAGACTCTTAAATTGATTGTTGGTTGCTTAACGTCCAGTGGCAAATATTTAATGCATATTCAGGACGAGACTCTTAAATACAGGCACATGTTATTTAGAGCAGCATTTCACAAGAACTCAATGCTAGATTAACTTCCTGAAACTTTTAAAATAGATAAACTTGATATGCTATTCAGTTTTAATCTCCCAAGTCATACACAAAAATTTAGACAAAAGTGCCTATTGACATTTGTCAATATTTCCATTAATGTGTACTTTTGTGGCATAAATCAAACATCAACCAATCAATCTCTATTCTGCAACCATAGAGAAAAGTTGTCTTATGAGCTAAATGGGATTAAATCTGATTTTTTCAATCCCCTTACTGTAATCACTATATTAAGAGCAACTCAACTGAGTGACTTGACCAAGTATATGATCATCATATACCTAAATGGTAAATATTTCCATTGTAGTTTTCACAATATTACCAAGAAATTTATGATTGTTATTCATGAAAGTAATGTCATACCATTTTTGTCTCCCAGTATTGTCATGTATGTATGCCCTATGTGTGCAGAATAGTCAACTGCCAATCCCACAGAGAGAGTCAACAAGATACTACTGGCAGTGTCAATAGTCACGTCCCAAAAATATAATGTTCCTGCAACGTCAATCTGAAAAGAAAACTAGTGTAAGAAAGTGACTCGAAAATAAAATATTGTTCCAGTAATGTCAACATGAACAAGAAGTTCAACATATGGTTCTGCAAAATATACAAACCTTTGTTATATGACATTGACACCAAATTCTGTCAACTGTGTACTTTATGATGTCTTATATTTGTGGAGTCCAAAAAATTACTTCTAGTAAATGTTTATTTTGATTTTCAAAATAGTATTTAAGCATTTTGAATTCTTGTATCATAACTTGTATGTACATTTAACTTACCAATGTAAATATAACACATGTAAACACTATCAAACTTGTCCATAAATTGGCAATTAACAGTAACGTCACAATAAACACACAAACACCAGCCAAGGCTAAGTTTCTGTATAACTCCACTTGAAGAATCTGAAATTGTAAATAAAATTTATGTTAAAATGAAACCTTTCAAAATGTTTTAGAAAGCTCTAATTGTAGTTTCCTAGAAAAATGTGATGAAAATTTTATACATGGTTATTAAGTGTACACAAGTATTCATTTTACAGGATGTTACCAGCAATGAACCAGAAACCATGTCTCTCAGGATAGCATGCTGACATAAAGCTTGATAACAAATATCTTAAAGTTCTTATTTGTAGTTCTTTATAAAAATTTGTGAAAAAATTTAAACATGGCCATTATGTTTAAAATAAATATATTTGGTAAGCAGACAACTGATGAGTGATGATTCTGAAACCACATAGAGGGTATAGCATGCTGGTATGAGGCCTGAAAACAAAGTTCTGAAACCACATAGAGCGTATAGCATGCTGGTATGAGGCCTGAAAACAAAGTTCTGGAAACCCTTATTTGTAGTTCTTGAGAAAAATTTGACTAAAACTTATTAAACAAATATGTGCTATTTTGTATACACCTTATTAGTCCATCAGCTGGTAGGGCAAAAATTCAGTTCTGTGTTACACCCTAGGGTACCGCAATTTTTTTGTATAAATTTAAAGAGTAATATCTGAAGAATTTTTTAAGAGGTGTTAGACTTTTGAAAAAGTGTCCAAAAGGGGTTAAAAGGGGGCTTATTTCAGGGTATATCAAAAATTTTGTTTTGCACATTATTACAGAAAAATGTAAAAATAACTAATTATTCAGTACTATACTTTTTATTAAATGGAACACATCATATCATATTAAAACGCAGGCTAATTTTTATATCGTAGAGGACCAAGAAAAAAGGGGGAGGGTCAATTTCCAAAAGTCATGATTTTGAATAGAAAGAAGCATACGTACTAATTTTCTTGATAAAATGGTATATTTTTTCACATTGAAACATACAGCATACAGTATATAAAGGCTGTTGAAAAAAAAATTAAAGGTAAGTAATAAAAACATAGAATCAACGACAAACACAAGCACGATTCTGTCACAAATTTATACATCGCATTCATGAAATAACTCAAATATTAAAACACACAAAACTGTCAGGGTTTCTAGATTTCTATTTTTTTTTTTTTAATTTAACAACCGCATCACCACATTTTAAGGTCACACAGAAGGTTAATCCATAAAATCATCATCAGTTTGGTCACCGGCATCTACCGAATTATCATTATCATCTTTTCCATCATCTGTGTCGTCATCGTTAGCAATATCATCGATTTGATTATGCTTATATCCACAAGCTTTCGAGCATTAACATACAGCTATCTGTTCAGGATAAACCTTGTTGAACACATGAATATATTTTTTGGCACAACCAGCTTTACATGAACTACACATCAGAATTACCAAAGCATCTAACGCTGGTGGTTGGTCTAGAAAATTGATACTGATCACAGCTCTCTAAACAATCCAACCATAGTTGTTTGGCAACATACCATTGTTGTGTTTAAGAGCAGATTTCCAAATCTTCGTCTGAAAGTTGGCTTGTATAATGTGCTTTAACATTGCATCTTTTGCATTTCAAAACGTTCTGATCTTTATTTATCGATATTTTTAATTTCGTAACCATATATAGAAGACGAAAACCTCTCGAGTGCTTTGACAACTCCTCGCCAATCTCTTCCAAGGTTTCACCAAGATGGAATAGACCTTCTGAAAACTCCACATAACGTGTCAAAAAGCCGAATGCTTTGCTTTTTTTCTTTACCAGACAAAACATTTACTGAACCACAACCTGTATTGGCGTGAAATCCTGGTAGTTTTCGACAAAAATTCTCACCAAATTTGCACACATTGATTGCACATTTAATAATCTGCATTTGGGGGATGTATTTGTCAGACTTACAATGTTAGAATTGATATGCAACTGTGAAAATAGTAAGCCAATACTTCCACAACAGTGTCAGAAGGTTTTTTTTAACAATGGAGTCGTAACCTTTGTCAGCTGCATGTTTTTTCCATTTTATTAAGAAACATTTTTTTATCGGCTTCTTCCTGTTCAATTATAAACTAAAACCATTCTACGCTATTTCATTTTCAACATATGTTTTGTGGCACATACTTCAATGTGATACAAATAATTCCATACATTCAAGTGTAAATCTATAAAATTGTTTACTCTTTTCAAAACAAAAGAATTCAACAAAAGCAACTTTGTTTCCCCCAACTAACAAACATTTCTTCCATTCCCATGAACACGATTGTGATGGTTTAGAACTTATCGTAATGATTTGTCCCTCCAAGGACCTGCCGTTCTAATTTCGTTATGAATATTGTGCGATACTATTCAGTGACAAAATCAATGCGTGACCACTTTTCGAAACTAAAAGGATGGTTTTTAAAGTAACAATTTTTGCCAAATCGAAAAAAGTGCTTGGTATCCTAGAAATGGTTTGAATAACTGCCATGTCATCAAATATCCACATGATTTCCTTAGGAATGAGCCTTTTTTAAAAGACCACTCAGGACAGGTTTTCATTTTTCATTACATGTGTACCATCAAAGTTTGCAAGAGACATTGGAAAAGGACCTAATTTAAACTGGATAACCTATCGCATAAGTAACTATCTTGTCTGGGCTATGAGAAGCAGGCAACATTTTTTTTTCATCTGCTCTCAATGTTTTGTTGTTCTTATCAGCCATTAACTGCTTGCCTTTTATTTCCTTTTTTAAAAATGTAAGCAATGATTTTCTTTTTGGAAGATATCGGTTGACTTTTGAATAAGCTGTTCCGTAATGAAAATTTCTGAAGCAAATTTTCCCTTTTCATACGCGTTAAGAAGGTCACTCATTAATTCCGAAGATGCAACAGAACCCGAGAACAAGCCATTTAACTGCTCAGATGTTATAATGAAATTGGCCAGCTTTGCAGTGACGAAACAATTTCAAAACATCAGAAACTGACTCGCTTCATTCGAGTTTTTCTGAGATCTTTTTGGGCGGATGTTTCAGGATTAACAATTCCTACAAAGTCTCGACATTTTGATAATAATGAAACTCTTTCATGTGCATTTAGCAACTAACGTTTATCAGAATCTTTATTTAAACTGAAACCAACAAAGCCATTTTTGTTTGTATCTCTAAGAAACCTAAGAAAGTAAAAAGTATTGCCAAACCGCACAACTGACTATTTGACGTTCGTTCAAAGCGATGTTTGTCGATTGAATGACTTAACAATCTTAAGTCAATCACTTCATAGCTAAAACACAAAATGTTATCAAGCACACCTTTATTGGGTTCGATAGAGTGCACCTTTTCTGAACGCAAAAAATCACCTTAATTTGTAATTTGTTCATCATTATTTCGTTACACGTTCACTTTTTAAATAATTTGTCTCACAAAAACATCATCAATCGACAATTAAATGTTTATTTTCAGTTGCAAATTGATAATGCTTATGTGTGAATACATTGTTCATGTTGTATACTGAATCAAAGACGGTAATTTGATTATTTCCGGTATTTTACGAGTATTTGCAAGTACATATATTTTATTAAATAATTCATAATAAAGACGATATATAAATACTGCAAATGATTTAAACATTGCATAATGATTAATTCTCAAGTTTAATTAACTAAAACGGGTAATTGTATAACAAAATTCTTTATAAAAGGAGAAAATATGCCTTAATTTGAACCCAAAAAATCGGATTGTTTGTAATGTAAAAAACATTTTTTTTAAACAAAAAATCTTCCGAGTTACATTTTATATGATAAGTTTTGTATCTGTTTTAGTTGTTTAAACCTATACTTTATTTTTTTTTAATCGCTTGATATTAAAAAAGTTAATTAAAAATGACTTAGTCATGATTGCAAAATGAGGGGACCATTGGAAGGGACGTTTTTAATCCTCTTTTGGACACTTTTTTTTTAGTCTAACACCTTGTATTTTATCAATAAGATAATGAAGTTGATTTCTATCCAAAAAAATCGCGGTACCCTGGGGTGTAACACAAACTCCTTAACTAGAGCGCTTTTGAGAACTAGCTGATGGACTATATCGCTATTTGTCCGCCATTACTGGATATCACACAGATTCCCGTAAAATTTTGACATCATAAAACAAAACATCTGACGCCACAATGGAAAAGTGATTGTTGTATGCGTCAAAAGGTCAAGCGGCCGGGTCAGCGGGCCGAGTAGAGAAATAGGGATAAGGTGTATTCTAATGGAAACCTAAGGATGTATACATTCGATGAGTTACAAACATACCTTATTTGTTTCATAGGTAAGATACTGAACAGCATATGGAAAACATTTCCCTGAGGTGAACCCCATCATGTCTGTAATATCACGTAAACTTTCCATGGCTTTAATCTCTTTCTTACTATCTCCCTGGTAAGTATGTATAAATGGAATGTATGTACCCTGAAAAAAATGCATTAGTATAAATGGTCTATTGAAATAAGTATGTGAAACATTCAATTAAAGTAACAGAATGAAGATACCAAAGATATACTTGAAAGAAACATATTAGTCCTAAAAAGTATTATAATTTTGTGATTGGGAATATACAAAATTTCTATACAGGTATAAACTACAAGTTCTTTCACATATCCTTCATTTTCACCAAAATTTAATTTCAAAAGATGACATCATTAATTTTTTTATCAAAAATGCAGGAGAAACAAGTGAAACTGCGAGCTACTGCTCACTGATGATACCCCCGCAAGTGAATAATATTAATAGTGTAAAAATATGCAAGTGTTCGGTAAACAGGAAGATGTCAAGTGATCAATCTAAAAACGCATCACACGGTATAGCTGACTTATATAAATCCTGAAACCAAATTTCAGAAATCCTTGTCTTGTAGTTCATGAGAAAAATATGACGGAAATTTTCAACTTGGCTATCATGTGTAAAATCATACAAGTGTTCGGTAAACAGGAAGTTGTCAAGTGATCAATCTGAAAACGCATCACACGGTATAGCTGACTTAGATAAACCCTGAAACCAAATTTCAGAAATCCTTGTATTGTAGTTCCTGAGAAAAATGCGACGAAAAATATTCATGGGACGGACGACTGACTGACAGACTGGAGGAAGGACAGACAGAGGTAAAACAGTATACCCCCCCTTTTTTAAAGCGGGGGTATAAAAACAGAATAGTTTTGACAGATACATTGTATTTGGGAAATATCTATTTATGCATGAAAAAAGTAAGCTTTCTTTTTTATTTTCAACAGATATGAAAGCATATTTGAAATAAAAATTCAAATTTCAGTGATAGGTAAATAAAGCCTATTCAGCATTTTTATTTTTATTTCATTCTAAGTATAATGTACATACATACATCACTCTTAATTTGAGAGTATCCTTTATGTATTAAAATTATCATTATAAACCATTCATTTCATACAAATTCATAAACAGGCACAACATATTTAACATGTATGTCCCAAAAATATTGATTTGCATTTATTTTCATCATGCATGTAAATATTTTAATAAAAATTTCATTGTAATCAATAAAGAAATGTAAATCCTGCATTTTTAAATTTCTTGCAAGATGTTGCAGATAAAAGTTTAATTCAGCATAACTTTCACAAATAATTCTCTCTCAAGTGTTTAAATTGATTGCAATATAACTATTTTTGAGTGTTAATAGAAGATAATATTGTTTCAATTGATGAGGTTATTTTTACAACCTTGACTACCTATGAGGGTCTAACGCAGTATAACTGTTTAGAAAAAATGTATCAATGAATTTATATTCTAAGGTTTCATAGCTTTCTGTTTAACTTTAATTTAAGAATTTTCATTGTTTCTCTCAGTATTTTCTACCTTTTTTGTATGTCAATTACCTGTAAGAGGGGAGGAGTTGTATTGGTGAACTTGACATATGGACTGAAAGCTTGTCCAATCCTTGTCTCTGTGATGAACGTATATAACAGCTGAGCAAATGCATAGTTAGAATAGGGATATCCATCTGAAATATTAATCAAAATAATCTATAAACTTGAAAAATTAAATCCTTACAAATACTATAATTTTCAACCTCATTAAACAGAAATACATTGCTTCATGTAAAAATTTCAAATAAAGTTCTTAATGGACTAATGGAATACTGAGAATATTATATAAATAACTTAACTTCCTTTACAAATTGATTGTTGTTGATAAAGAAGGATAAAAGTAGCTATGATAAAAGGTCCTTAATGGATTTTAGAACATGATCCATTACTAAATCAATACTATAAATATTAATGATAAAAACCATTCCAGTTTTATACTTCCTTCTCATGTTACAAAGTTGTCTTTATTTCATTATCAATGCTAGTCAGAACAGATGTTACAAAGTTGCCATTATTCTATTATCAATGCTAGTCACTAAGACAAGAGTTCACATCTCTTATTTGAACTGAAGGACAACTTCATAAACTTATGGTCACAATAGTCATTACTGGTGCTTTGACCTATAGTAACTACATACAGTATACCAAATTGATTATGTGTCTAAAGTTTGATTCAAATTCACTAACTTTAGTGTTAGGACAGTGTACACTTAACTTTTCAATCTAGTTGCCTAACACCAAACTTTATAGCTCAGGTTGATCATCCAGCATGCTCTCCTTTGTTCCAATCTATAAGGTTGTTTAAATGAAAGGATCTCATTAACAAGTCTATAAAGCTGATATCAACCTATCTTTATAATATGCAGCACAACACAGAACAGGATACCATGGAATTTCAAAACAAACTT
The DNA here is from genome assembly GCF_036588685.1 of Mytilus trossulus. NCBI lineage: Eukaryota > Metazoa > Mollusca > Bivalvia > Mytilida > Mytilidae > Mytilus > Mytilus trossulus. The sequence goes on from NC_086373.1 coordinate 98,375,852, forward strand.
TCTCTGAGATACCTACTAAGAACATGGTTTAAAACTCAAAGCTTTGTTATGTTTGATAAAAGTCCTTAATACTGACCTGCAACTATGAGATATCAGATATCAATTTCCCCTGTAGTTAAATGTTTTGATACTGACCTACACTTATGAGATATGAGATATCCATTCTCCCCTGTACATGAATGTTAAACACTGACCTGAACATATGAGATATCTGATATCCATTTTCCCCACCACCTGGAGTTGAATGTTGGATACTGACCTACACTTATGAGATATCAGATATCCATTCTCCCCTGTACATGAATGTTTAACACTGACCTGAACCTATGAGATATCTGATATCCATTTTCCCCACCACCTGGAGTTAAATGTTGGATACTGACCTACACTTATGAGATATCAGATATCCATTCTCCTCCCCCCCCCCCCCCCCCCCCCCCCCGCCCTGGAGGTGAATGTTTGATACTAACCTGCACCTATAAGGTATCTGATATCCACTTTATTTGTTGTGACAGGCCAATAGTGGAATGGTTCATACTAACCTGCACCTATGAGGTATCTGATATCCACTTTATTCCTTGTGACAAGCCAATAGTTGATTGGTTCATACTAACCTGCACCTATGAGGTATCTGATATCCACTTTATTTGTTGTGACAGGCCAATAGTGGAATGGTTCATACTAACCTGCACCTATAAGGTATCTGATATCCACTTTATTTTTTTTGTGACAGGCCAATAGTGGAATGGTTCATACTAACCTGCTCCTATAAGGTATCTGATATCCACTTTATTCGTTGTGACAAGCCAGTAGTGGAATGGTTCATACTAACCTGCACCTATGAGGTATCTGATATCCACTTTATTCCTTGTGACAAGCCAGTAGTGGAATGGTTCATACTAACCTGCACCTATGAGGTATCTGATATCCACTTTATTTGTTGTGACAAGCCAGTAGTGGAATGGTTCATACTAACCTGCACCTATGAGGTATCTGATATCCACTTTATTCCTTGTGACAAGCCAGTAGTGGAATGGTTCATACTAACCTGCACCTATAAGGTATCTGATATCCACTTTATTTGTTGTGACAGGCCAATAGTGGAATGGTTCATACTAACCTGCACCTATGAGGTATCTGATATCCACTTTATTCATTGTGACAAACCAGTGGTGGAATGGTTCATACTAACCTGCACCTATGAGGTATCTGATATCCACTCTTTTCGTTGAGACAAGCCAGTAGTGGAATGGTTCATACTAACCTGCACCTATGAGGTATCTAATATCCACTTTATTTGTTGTGACAAGCCAGTAGTGGAATGGTTCATACTAACCTGCACCTATGAGGTATCTGATATCCACTTTATTCGTTGTGACAAGCCAATAGTGGAATGGTTCATACTAACCTGCACCTATGAGGTATCTGATATCCACTTTATTCGTTGTGACAAGCCAATAGTGGAATGGTTCATACTAACCTGCACCTATGAGGTATCTGATATCCACTTTATTCCTTGTGACAAGCCAATAGTGGAATGCTTCATACTAACCTACACCTATGAGGTATCTGATATCCACTTTATTCGTTGTGACAAGCCAGTAGTGGAAAGGTTCATACTAACCTGCACCTATGAGGTATCTGATATCCACTTTATTCCTTGTGACAAGCCAGTAGTGGAATGGTTCATACTTACCTGCATATATAAGGTATCTGATATCCACTTTATTTGTTGTGACAGGCCAATAGTGGAATGGTTCATACTAACCTGCACCTATAAGGTATCTGATATCCACTTTATTCGTTGTGACAAGCCAGTAGTGGAATGGTTCATACTAACCTGCACCTATTAGGTATCTGATATCCACTCTTTTCGTTGTGACAAGCCAGTAGTGGAATGGTTCATACTAACCTGCACCTATGAGGTATCTGATATCCACTTTATTCCTTGTGACAAGCCAGTAGTGGAATGGTTCATACTAACCTGCACCTATGAGGTATCTGATATCCACTTTATTCGTTGTGACAAACCAGTAGTGGAATGGTTCATACCAGTTGACCACTGTACCATTTTGAACATGAGTACTATTCTTAAGTTTCTTTATCATTTCTTCAAATAACTTCATATCCTTTTTATAATTTAGACCACCTAAAATATGGAATATTAACTTTTAAAGTAGATAGATACTTTTACTTAGGGAAAACATAAAAAAATCAATGAAGAATATAAAACTTAATTCAAATAGTTTGGGAGTGGGGGTCAAAATAGCTGCTAGTTTTGGTTAAATAAAATTGATTTTTATATATATCCTTATTGGTCAATCAATTTTTCCCAAATTAAGTAAAGAGGGGGGTAGGGGGTTCAGTGAAGAAACTATATGAATTAAGTGTTTTATCCTACATTGAACTTTTGATGTCGTCCCTTAAATTCATGTATATAGATTTTTCTTCTTATAATAGAATTGTAAAATGGTTAATGCTTAGCTATATGCATTAAAAAAAAAATCATTTTGGAGAGCTATATTTTAAAAGTTCAAAAGTTATAAATGTTTCATGCAATGTGTATTGAATCTGTGAACACATTTTGAGAATTGTTTACTATTTAAGCTTGTGTCTACTGACAGACCATAACTTTTTCGTTTTCTCAATTTGTAAAAATCAGTGGAAATAAAAAATGGGATAACAGTTATGGATGTTTTTATAGATATTTCATACAATGATAAGTTTGAAAGCTTTTCAGTAAAATTCAGTTAAGTTAACTCCATTTGCCAAATTACAGTATTCAGTTAAGTTATCTCCTTTTCCCAAACTACAGTGATTTTCAGTTAAGTTATCTCCCTTTGCCAAAGTACAGTAAAATTCAGTTATGTTATCTCCCTTTGCCAAACTACAGTGATTTTCAGTTAAGTTATCTCCATTTGCCAAATTACAGTATTCAGTTAAGTTATCTCCCTTTCCCAAACTACAGTAAAATTCAGTTATGTTATCTCCCTTTGCCAAACTACGGTTATTTTCAGTTAAGTTATTAGATATAGGAAGATGTGATGTGAGTGCCAATGAGACAACTCTCCATCCAAATATCAATTTTAAAAAAGTAAACCATTATAGGTCAATGTACAGTAAAATTCAGTTATGTTATCTCCGTTTACCAAACTACAGTTATTTTCAGTTAAGTTATCTCCCTTTCCTAAAATACAATAGTATTCAGTTAAGTTATCTCCACTTGCGAAAATATGTGTGAAAAACTCATTTATACTTTTAGCATCTTATATTTCTCTTTAGCTCTAAATAAAAAAAAATAAGGACCATAAAGACATAAGTCATTGGTATTAAGATTTCCAACACCAAATTATCAAATATTTTAGTTTGAGGTTGATAATGACTTCACCACAGACATGTGTGGGTGGCCTAATAAATAAATCATCAATGGCTAAATGATCATATTTCCAAAAGTTACAAGTTCATAAACAAACCAGTCCAGTATGGGAAATTAGGTTCCACTAATTTCATTAAGATAAAATTGAGAATGGAAATGGGGAATGTGTCAAAGAGACAACAACAACCCGACCATAGAAAACACAACAGTAGAAGGTCACCAACAGGTCTTCAATGTAGCGAGAAATTCCCGCACCCGGAGGCGTCCTTCAGATGGCCCCTAAACAAAAATATACTAGTTCATTGATAATGAAGGCCATACTAATTTCCAAATTGTACATAAGAAACTAAAATTAAAATAATACAAGACTAACAAAGGCCAGAGGCTCCTGACTTGGGACAGGCGGGTTTAAACATTAAGAGTTTATTTCAAAATAATAATAAATAAACAAAACATGTTTAATAATTCCCTCAAAATTGCCTACAGACAACTTTTTTTTGCAAGATTTAGGTTGTTATAAATACTAGTCTTTTTGAACTAATAAAAGAAATGCTTCCCTGTTCAGATGTCTTGTCTGCACTAGAACACAATAATAACGATTGATGCTTACAAGATTAAACAACTTCACTTAAGCTCCATCTTCTAGAAGTTTAAGCAGTTATAAAGAGAAAACCAATTCAAAATAACTCAGACATTTGATTAGTACATAGCAGCGTGAAAATATTTCAGTTTATAATGGTAGTAACACATAACAGCCATACTCAGGTTTAGTTAGTAAAAAGCAGGTCTTTTAAAGCAAAATACCCAATCGATGTTAAAAAATCTTCATCAAAATGTCAAATAGGTTCAAGAAAAGTATTCAAACTTAAATATTGATTAACAGATAGAAGATATATGAGCTTAGGTAAATACTTGACTTGCTCAAAACAAAACAAGATACATAACTTATTTATTAAGCCACAACTTCTACATAGCAGTATGTATGGCTTAAAACATTAAAACTTCAGATCCTTCTTCTAGTCTACCAAACACCCTGTACAGAAAGTCAGGGAAAATTCAATATGTAAAATTGAAAATGGAAATGGGGAATATGTCAAAGAGACAACAACCCGACCATAGAAAAAACAACAGCAGAGTCTCACCAACAGGTCTTCAATGTAGCGAGAAATTCCCGCACCCAGAGGCATCCTTCAGTTAGCCCCTAAACAAATATATGCTAGTTCAGTGATAATGAACACCATACTAATTTCCAAATTCATCCAGACATAGTTCTAAATATCTCGTGTTTTGTAAGAAAATTCTATAAAAGGTAATGAAAGGTACCAGTCAAGATATATATATTTAGAAATACTAGAGTCAGTACTGTAAATGCCTTGTCTCAAACCAAGCAGAGAATAGCAATGATGTTTTGCCTTAATAGAATAAATTATCAAGAAAACGTGGTGGTTTCAGAGAAGGCCAAAATAAAGTTTAAAAGGGTGAAAAACAGCTGGTCTCAAAATAACATCAATTCAGCAGCAAAGAAAAATCATACCAAAAAGTCTAAAAGGTAAAAGGTTGTTGTGGTAAAGTGATAATCCTCTCCCATCTCTTGGTAGAAAATAAAAGATTTAGTGAAACATTCTCTACATGCTACAGTGTATCAAATCTGTCCAAAGCAAATAGTACAAATATTTCTTATCATCACATACCTATAAAACCTACATTAGGATTTATACAACCTACAATAATCATAACATATTCTTTACAATCAATAGAGAATGGAAACAGATTTTTAGACTGACATAACCTGATTTTTTTTTATTTCTGTATTCCTTGTATTTATTGATCTTGGACTTTGTGTTTATATATTTCAGTAGTGTGATAAAGACACTAAATGAAGTCACTGACGGCCATTTTTGCAAGTCAAATTTTGGTACATTTTCTAGAAATACAGATTTTTCAATTTAAAGAAGTGCAATTTCTATTTTGTATTAAAAACATTGTGATCTTTAGAATTAGGCTACAAGTTGTCTTATTTCTGGGTCCAGGTTATCCTTTGCAGCTAACAAGTCTTCAGTTTCATTCAGTTTAGCTTCAGACTAACCCAAAAAAAATAATGTAATTTTTTTATTCTAAAATTACAGGTCCCTACCAACTCCTCTTCATTTCCCTTTATTAAGCTATTATTGGAACGTGACAGAGAAAGAGGTTTAACATGCAGCATCTTTTCATTCTTTTTGGATAAGCTGTTTAGGGAGTTTGTTTTATGTGATCTTTTCAAGTTCATGTGAGCTGCAAGAGGATAACCATCTACACTTGTAATTAAACAAGTTTTGCTAATGGCAATCCTAAATATAATTTGACAAAAAAATATGTGTACAAACAACATATAATATGATGTAACTTTATGTTACCAATTTTGTTCCATTATAATGTAAACTGCAGAGCAAATTTCTTCATGCGTAAAACTGGCAAAGGACAAAGCCTGCTTTTTTATATGACAAAAATCCCTAACACTGAGATATGAAAAACAATATCAAGGTGAGAGTTATTCTTGCATGCACTTTAAATGTTTAATGCTGACAAACTTCTTTCAGATACTTACGACAATATACTGCTGAATTGATGCCAGCAAATGGAAAGTATGCCTCTTTAGCTTTGGAATATTTGTGTGCATAAGAATCAGCTGGTATATACATTGTCAAATCAAAATCTTGTCGTAAATTTATAAAACCATAGAGGTTTATACAAACAATTAAAGCTGTGATGAGCATAACAATAATCTGAAAGTAAAGCAACATTATTTTAAACCCTGGTAATTTAAAGCTTTATTACAAAATGATAGAAAAGATGACAGTTGTCAATAGGAATATCCAATGACTGTGTATTGTGTGTTAATGCCATCATATATCAATAGATTACTTTCGAGTTCATCCATCACTGGGAAAAACTTGTCAATTATGGACGCCTTTATGCGACCTTTACCAGATAGAGGAGATTGCCTGTATCCCTGCACTATTAATGTTCATCAAGCGTCTTAGTGATCTTCATCATGCAGGATGAACTAGAAATAATGTTTATATTGTAAGTACTTAACCACAATTTCCTAATGACAGCAGTGCTGCTTGTCAATTATGAAATTTAATTTGCCAAATAATTAGTTCAACATAACATTACAGTTTTCCAACTATTGGCTCAACATTGGAACAGAAGTGAAAATGCCCCTAAATGCAGGAATGGTATTCACTAAAATCAGAGTTTTTGACAGAAATGCATGGAGCTCGAAAGTTTTCTATTGCAATATGCTTATATTTTATGTCTTCTATTGTCATTTATGGCAAATATATGCTAATGACAGGTGTTTCATATTAATGTATGCAAATGATATATGATGTCATTTGAAATTGAACTTAGCCTAGTGACAAGCATTTGAGATTGGAGGTATCCTAATATAATGTTGTTTAAGAATATATTAACAATTTATTTGATAAGATATTGAGAGTTAACATTTGGGATGAAAGTCATCAAAACGGTACAATATTATAAAAAAAGTAGCACTTGACCCATGAACAAATATAAAATTAATCACAGGTAATTTCTAGTAAAAGGACCATAATAATGATTAAACATGTCCAGATAAATGACTGAAGAATAACCCCAAAAAGTTACTTATTTTTATAAAACAATTCATTAAAAAATGCAGATACTTGTCAAGACTAATTTGTTGAACAGCAAACAATAGTTACTTACTTTAACAGGTAATTTCATCAAAAATGGACCATAATAATGTTTGAAGAACAGCTGACCATAATCTCGTTTACTACATTCGTTGATCTGGTAATCTTTATGTACATAACAACATATAATGGCGTTCCTTCTGGCTTCTACTCTCATCTGGTCTAAAGTCAAGCATGCCACAAAGAATGTTGATTGCAAGAGGAATAAGGCAAAGATTCCTAATGCTGCATAGATACAAAATCCACTTAGTCCTGGTATAACCTATAAATAATAGCACAGGACTAATCTTCATCTCAAATGTCTTTTGCTGTTCTGTTTTTGTACTAAGCTTTTTTTACACAATTACCAGGTCCTATACATATTAGATCACATGATCAATGGATCAAATGGAAATCTTCCATGGTCATTTATAAGTTTATATATTTTGATATGACGAATAAAGCTCTTTTCTATTAATTTTAAAAATTTGATCTATCATTGTATTGTTTTCCCACAGGAAGGGGAGGGTTGAGAACAAACAATCATTTTTAACTCAATCTAAGTATGTGCATGTCAAAGGCCAGGAACCCTTAGGAAGTAAATTAGGCCATTGATTTGTCTTTTGGATTGTTTCACATTTTTTCATATTGGGGCCTTTTGTATTTCACTACAAAGTTTGAAATTTGTTAAAAGTTGAAGGTCAAATTGTGATTTTTTGTTATGAACATCCGTATCCTTTGGTGATAAGTTGTCACATAAACAATTATACCACAACTCTGTATTTTTATCTAATGCATTATTGTCAGTTGCATTAATTACAAATAGTAATACACACATTAAACTTAGAATTTCACAAAGAAATGTACATACTGTAGAAGCTCCTACAGCAAAGGCCACAACATCTGTTACTGATGTTACTGTTACAGATACACCAGCTCGTTTCAAGGTCAAGGCCATTCTTTGAACCAATGGAAGCTTTTGTTCAAAATAAGTTAGGTTTTTCCAGGCCTCCACAATAACAAACATATCATCCACACCAATGCCTGCAAATATTTTATAACATTCCATTTTTTTCAATATGTGCTGTTAAATTAATCTATCTCTAACTTTAGTTCAAATATTTACTGTCATACAAGTGGAAAGTTTTGCTAGTTATAAAACCAGATTTAACCCACCATTTTCTATTTGTAAAATACCTTTACCAGGTCGAAATATGGTTGGTAGTAGTTTTTTTATTGTTCAGCTGCTTGATAGTGTTTGGTCCTGTAAGTTTTGATTACCTCCCCTTCCTGAATTTGACTTGGCATTCTGACAGTAATTTTGTTATACAGTTTTAAAATATATATTAGTTTTTAACAAGGCAACAACAGTTTAAATTTTTAAATGATATAACTTATAAGTCAAAAGATAGACTTCTGGACTTAAGAGTCAAAACTTAAATCTGAAACACATTTTGCAAAGGAGAAAAATAGCAATGGTAGGCATCTCAGTATGTTAGTAGACATATCTGTTTTAGTAGACATATATTTTAGACATATAAACAATAGTCTCTACATGTACTCACCCAGTAAAAGAAATGGCATCAAAGCATGAACTGGTCCATAAATTACACCACAGGCCATGGCAAGTCCATATGCAAACATAATAGATAGTCCAACTACTAAAAGTCCAGCTAAAGACAAGTACAACTAGAACAAGAGTTTTAACTCAAATATAGTATGAAAAAGAAACAGAAAATAAACTACTTGCCATACTGACAAAGTCTGATAGAATTTAACATTACAATATCCATGCTAGTTATAATATGTGTACATTTTTAGGGTTCTTTTAACAAACTTATGGGTTTGCAAAAGGGTCTAACATTATCAATATTGGTCTGTATTTTTTGTTTGAATAAGAAAATAATAAGTCTTCATGTATGTATTTCACAACAGAATGAAAAAAACTTTTTTGCTGTCCTATTTTTTTAATGTTCAGCACAAATATGAAATTTACCTAAAGAAACTATGCTTGAAAAACCATATCCAATAATAATGTAAATTTACAGATAAATAACAAATGTAAATGATGGCTGCATAATAGTGGGTCTCATTGGGGTCTAAGCGTGACGCGGTATTGCCGATTTTTTGTAAGCTTGACACGTGAAAGTCAAATTATTGTGTCATGAAAACAGGAAATGAGGTATTCCGGGAAATGACAAAAAAATGAGAATTGTTTACTTAGATAGTGTAAGCGGGATATGGGAATCTGACAAAACAGTAAGCGGGATCCTGGATCGGAACCCCCCAATGAGACCCCCATAATAGACTTAGGTAGCATTTCCGGTAACCACCAATCATCTTCCAATCATTCAGCTTATATAGTCGAAATGTGTCTTTAAGGTTTTACAAAGAAACATTTGTAATATATAAGGTTTGCTACTTTACTATTAGAGTAGAACCCTACCTCCCCCGCAGCCCAAGCTATTATTGTAAATGATCAACTACATGTTTCATTTTGAATGACATAATTATGATGTATAGGTCATGCAGATAGTGTTGTTTATTATATGAGAAAATCTACCAAGGACATCACATATTTGACACAAGACATTATATGTTCATGCAGCTTATCACAGAGATTCAGCATGTTACACATGGAATTAAGAAAACACAAAGCAGATGGTCAAGTCAATAATACCTATTGGATTTATAATGCAACAATTTCATTGTGTCTTTTACTTACTGTAAATTCAGAAATGTTTGCTATCTTTTTATTATTTAGAAAATTGCAACAGAATAGGTATTGCAAAAATTAAATTTGATAGCATTTTTGTATGTTCAATTTACTAAAACCTCATTGTAATATACCCCACACATTTCTACATTTCCCTTTTCTTCAATAGACAGGTCACTTGATGTTATTAGTACTTTTTAGATTTAATGACAGTTTTAGTCCTGTGACATGTGACATCATCCTCACACGGTTAATTATTAGTAAGTTAAATACTTAATGACAACTATGTACTTAACTCAAGTCATAAGAAAAGCGTACTTTATTTTGTACTCTTATAAGTACTTTTCACTTAAAATAGTATGTCCTTTTAAATGTACTTTTAAATGGTGATACATTTCCTTGCTGTCAATTTATTTCCAATATCTTTTAGAAACAATTACTGTCTATTTATATCATTACAGATCAACATGTTTCAATGGTCCTTAGGCTATCCAAAAAAATCTGCATATAATCTATATGTACCATGCGCAATCAAACATTTCAGGCTTTTGATCTGCTAGTACATTTTCTTTAAGTTTTAATAGTTGATCAAACTGATCTTCATTTATTGACATTGTATTGACTATTTCATACGAGATGCTTCATAACACACATTAATCAATGTGTATAGAAATAAGATGAGGTATGAGTGCCAATAGGACAACTCTCAATATAGGTCACAATTAGTAAAAAGTAAACAAATATAGGTAAAAGTATAGAGAACTTCTTCTGGCTCAATAAGTAACACAAATCATGTTACTCTTGTTAATTTTACATTGCTGATCAACAAGACAATAATAGTTCTCATCAGTGTATAACTAATGAGTGAATCAGTTTACATTTAATGGCTAATTTCAACGACTTTTTTTCCTTTATCTTTTTTGTGATAATTTTTCTTATCATGCTACTTGCTTGAGATGGAAAATTACTGCTAGAAACTAAGAGGACAGATGGGGTTGCTAATGAAATTGACAACTTCGTCATAGGTAAAATAGCAATAAACAGATTAACATTGGTCATCTCAACTAGGTTTTTTTTCTTGCTTTTGGGGTACCAGCTCAAGAGAGAAAAGCAATCTAGTTGAGATGATCAACGATAATCTATAATTACAATATTTGATTGATACAGTATCTTGTCTTACCAAAAAAATCATCAAATTCAAAAAAATTATGAATGCTGAAATGTCTGATAACCATTACATTTTATGTTGAAAGGATATATTTAAGGTGAAAGTTTTAAGCACAGGTTATCAAATCAACTTAACATCATCAATAGGTCATGAAAATGAAAGTATTCAGGTCTGATAGCAAGACCTAATAAACATTCCATACACCAATTATTGTTGACATCAGGTTCATTAGATATGAGATACAGACTTGACCATGAAAAATTATCCTTGATCATAGATCCATTAATGAAATTAAGTTAAGATGAACTAACCCTGATGGTCATGTAGACCTTGGAATAGTTCTGAAACCGAATAACGCTGTGTTATCACTAAAATTAAGAGAAAATCATGTGAAAAAAAACTACTAATTTCTTAAAAACATGATTTTTCCTACACAGTAGTGCTAATAATTTACCTCTTTAGTACCACATTAATATAAATATAAAACCTCAGTTCTTATAAAACAGTGCTTAGATCAAATCAGAATAAAACGTGAGAGGAAGAGGAATAAGGATAATTGTTACTTATAGTTCATGACATTACTTATATGTAAATACAAACCTTTTGTTCAAGAAGATTGAATCTCCCTAGCGTCAATATTACATAAATAAACACAATAGAAAACCCTGCAGAAAGTAGCTTGGTATCACTGTTAACAGCACCATAACCTTCATCATCAAAACTGAAATAAAGGAAATACATTATTTTGTAATACACATAATCTTTGTCTCTGGTAACAGCACTATAACTGCCACAAAACTGAAACATGCTAACTTTTTGTCTGAATGTGAATATATACCTCACCTCTTTTAGGGGAGGAATAAAGGGATATACCTCACCTCTTTTAGAAGAGAAAAAAAGGGATATACCTCATCTCTTTTAGAAGAGAAATAAAGGGATATACCTCATCTCTTTTAGGAGAGGAATAAAGGGATATACCTGACCTCTATAAGGAGAGGAATAAATGGATATACCTCGCCTCTATTAGGAGAGGAATAAAGGAACATACCTGACCTCTTTTAGGAGAGGAATAAAGGGATATACCTGACCTCTATTAGGTGAGAAATAAAGGGATGTACCTGACCTCTATTAGGAGAGAAATAAAGGGATGTACCTGACCTCTTTTAGGAGAGGAATAAAGGGATATACCTGACCTCTATAAGGAGAGGAATAAAGGGATATACCTCACCTCTTTTAGGAGAGGAATAAAGGAACATACCTGACCTCTTTAAGGAGAGGAATAAAGGGATATACCTGACCTCTATTAGGAGAGAAATAAAGGGATGTACCTGACCTCTATTAGGAGAGAAATAAAGGGATATACCTGACCTCTTTTAGGAGAGAAATAAAGGGATATACCTCACCTCTTTTAGGAGAGGAATAAAGGGATATACCTGACCTCTTTTAGGAGAGGAATAAAGGGATATGCCTGACCTCTATTAGGAGAGAAATAAAGGGATGTACCTGACCTCTATTGGGAGAGAAATAAAGGGATATACCTGACCTCTTTTAGGAGAGAAATAAAGGGATATACCTCACCTCTTTTAGGAGAGAAATAAAGGGATATACCTGACCTCAACTCTATTAAGAGAGGAATAAAGGGATATACCTCGCCTCTTTTAGGAGAGGAATAAAGGGATATACCTCACCTCTTTAAGGAGAGGAATAAAGGGATATACCTAACATCTATTAGGAGAGGAATAAAGGGATATAACTGACCTCTTTTAGGAGAGGAATAAAGGAATATACCTCACCTCTATTAGGAGAGGAATAAAGGGATATACTACACCTCTTTAGGAGAGGAATAGAGGAATATACCTCAACTCTATTAGGAGAGGAATAAAGGGATATACTTCACCTCTTTTAGGAGAGGAATAGAGGGATATACCTCTTCTCTTTTAGGAGAGGAATAAAGGGATATACCTCACCTCTCTTAGGAGAGGAATAAAGGGATATACCTCACCTCTTTTAGGAGAGGAATAAAGGAACATACCTCATCTCTATTAGGAGAGGAATAAAGGGATATACCTCGCCTCTATTAAGAGAGGAATAAAGGGATATACCTTACCTCTTTTAAGAGAGGAATAAAGAGATATACCTCACCTCTATTATGAGAGGAATAAAGGGATATACCTCCCCTCTTTTAGGAGAGGAATAATTGGATGTTACGCAGCTTCTTTGAGCAAGAAATAATGGAAGGGAAGGTTGTATCTAATTAATCAAGACTCAATCTTATTAAGCAACTTTACTTTTTTTAATCAGTTTAACAAATCAGTTTTCCCGTATTATTTTGAAGTTCAACATTGTTATATGCAAATTCTTATAATCTGTGTCACTGATAAGCCCCAATTACTAAACTTGACTTTAAAGATTTATTATAGGACTCATCGTTCACATAAACCGTTCTCTCCTTCACATATTTGAACTAACCACTATATCAAATTAAAATACTTTTTATAAAATAGTATGTGGCTTTTTTTCATAAAAGAATAGTCATAATAGAGTAAGTTATAAATAATTTGATACTTATATCAAGTTCTGAATATTATTAAAATGTCAAGGTGACAATAGTGACCTTTCTGTACTATATTTTATATAAACCTGTTAATATTGAATAATATAACCTTGGGCAATATATACTACCTATTTAGAAAGACTTTAAAAAAATACAATGTATAAAATAGTATGGAGTCTTTTCTCATAAAAGGACAGTGATAATAGAAATTTAAAACTTTAAACTTATTTAGTTCAGAATATTATTAAAAGGTCAAAGTGACAATCATTACCTTTTTGTACTGAATTATATCTATTCATGTATTATCAACCTGATTATATTAAACAAGATAACCTTCGGTGAAACATAAAAAGATTAAGTCAAATAATGATACAATTTCTTGAAACCAAAAGTGAGATAGGTGGATAGTTGAGGAGGGGCAATAGTGAAAAAAAAAATTGTAAGGCTAAAATTTTGGGGGTTGAAGAATCTCTAGCTTCAGTTTTTTGATACACCATGTTAACTCAGACTAAAATCAAACAAGAATAAGAAACATTTGTTCAGTGTGTTAACACTTACCTTCTCGTTGTATAGATATAAATTTGTTTGATGTGGTCGTGACCCTCATTAGCAATCTTAATCATCTCAGATTCCCATTCCATTGCTTCTGTCTTCCACTGAAAAAAAAATATATATTAAAATTATGTAAGTTCTTCTTTTAAGATTAAAAAAAAATGTACATTAATTTCCAAGAGCTTAATCTAGAGAAAACTTGTCTTAAAAGATTTATTAAACTAGCATGTCAGTAGTAGCATCAATGGAAAAGGTTATTTTTAAATTTAGAACATGCATCTGCACTTAATATTTGTCCCCTTGTAACTTGATGAATACAAATTAATTTAAGGGAGTAGAAATAATCATCTACAATAATTTTCAATATATATTTTTTGATATGCACTAAGACAACTAAAATAATGAATTGAATATATTCTAATATATCTCCACTTTTATTTTTTTTATTCATTGATTGAAGAGAAGAATTTCAAAAAGAAATCAAAGAAAGTTATTCTATTTAATTTAATTCAAAGCAGGTGCTTGAAATACACAGATTTAATTATATTTAACCTAAAACTGAGGAAACAGAAGTAAATTAAGGGGTAAATAGGCAGTCAACAAATATAATTTTTTAATGTTGTAAACAGGAAATGGCTTAATAAAAGGGCATGGCAGCTGCAGATTGTATTGTTTTGGTCTTTCTCATTGTTGAAGATAAAAGGTTGCCTATAATTGCTTACATCCACTTCATTTGAACTTTGGTGGATAGTTGTCTCATCGGCAATCATACCACATCTCCTTATCTTTATATGGTATCAAGATAAAAAAAAATGTTGGCACTACATACTGTGTAATTTGTCTTGATGTTACAATATAGGATCTTTAATGGACAACTGAAGTAGCTTCTTTTAAAAATAATTAATTACTTTGTTCAGCAATTAATATCAAAGAAATACTTACTTCCAGATTATCTTGCAGCAAGAATAACATGACAGGACTTTCTGCTCCAGTGATGGTACCCCCTCTGTACTTTATTCATTGACTTATATCTAATGAATACTTACTTCTAGATTATCTTGCAGCAGGAATAACATGACAGGACTTTCTGCTCCAGTAATGGTACCCCCTCTATACTTTGTTCATTGATTTATATCTAATGAGTACTTACTTCTAGATTATCTTGCAGCAGGAATAACATGACAGGACTTTCTGCTCCAGTGATGGTACCCCCTCTGTACTTTATTCATTGACTTATATCTAATGAATACTTACTTTTAGATTATCTTGCAGCAGGAATAACATGACAGGACTTTCTGCTCTAGTGATGGTACCCCCTCTATACTTTGTTCATTGATTGATATCTAATGAATACTTACTTCTAGATTATCTTGCAGCAGGAATAACATGACAGGACTTTCTGCTCCAGTGATGGTACCCCCTCTGTACTTTATTCATTGATTTATATCTAATGAATACTTACTTTTAGATTATCTTGCAGCAGGAATAACATGCCAGGACTTTCTGCTCCAGTGATGGTACCCTCTCTGTACTTTGTTCATTGACTTATATCTAATGAATACTTACTTCTAGATTATCTTGCAGCAGGAATAACATGACAGGACTTTCTGCTCCAGTGATGGTACCCTCTCTGTACTTTGTTCATTGATTTATATCTAATAAATACTTACTTCTAGATTATCTTGCAGCAGGAATAACATGACAGGACTTTCTGCTCCAGTAATGGTACCCTCTCTGTACTTTGTTCATTGATTTATATCTAATGAATACTTACTTTTAGATTATCTTGCAGCAGGAATAACATGACAGGACTTTCTGCTCTAGTGATGGTACCCCCTCTGTACTTTGTTCATTGATTTATATCTAATGAATACTTACTTCCAGATTATCTTGCAGCAGGAAAAAATGACAGGACTTTCTGCTTCAATGATGGTACCCTCTCTGTACTTTGTTCATTGATTTATATCTAATGAATACTTACTTCTAGATTATCTTGCAGCAGGAATAACATGACAGGACTTTCTGCTCTAGTGATGGTACCCCCTCTGTACTTTGTTTATTGATTTATATCTAATGAATACTTACTTCCAGATTATCTTGCAGCAGGAAAAACATGACAGTTTTTTCTGCTCCAGTGATGGTACCCCCTCTATACTTTGTTTATTGATTTATATCTAATGAATACTTACTTCTAGATTATCTTGCAGCAGGAATAACATGACAGGACTTTCTGCTCCAGTGATGGTACCCTCTCTGTACTTTGTTCATTGATTTATATCTAATGAATACTTACTTCTAGATTATCTTGCAGCAGGAATAACATGACAGCACTTTCTGCTCCAGTGATGGTACCCCCTCTGTTACGTCGAATTTTACCTATCAGTGTAGTTATGTCTGTTTCTTTATGATATAAAGGACTGTAATGAAAACATACAGCAAGTAATTTGCCTTGAATATTTAAGTTCAAATTAGACAGTGGAATGAAGGCTTGAAAAGAAAACAAAGTTTGATCTTAATAAAACAAAACAAAAGAAAACTAACAAGCAAATCTTTAAAAGAATGTGTGGTTAAATAACAACAAGCAGTTAAAAAAAAAGTACATAAAAAAAACCTAATGATAAACTTCTTTCATTGAAACCATTGATCTAATTAGCAAATATGATCAATTAGAATTATCCTCTTATATCTGGTAATTTTATAGTACATGTATATATAAGTAACATAACATAAGTATATCTTGGGACTCCTGTCTCTTGTACATCCATTGCTTATATCAATTTATATGTAAATTAATATATTACTTTTTTCTAGAAAGTTTGAAATTTATAGAACCTTCAAATTCTGTAATGAAAATAAGTAGTTGCGTATTAATACCTGATATTAATTTAACACAGACTTATATAACTTATTTAGGAATAAAACAGTAACTTACAAATTTTTCCATATTGATATCTCACGTGTTTACCTATTTTTGCTATTCATTTTGGAACTTATCTCTTGAAATTACAATTGACATTGAAAGTGTGGTTATAAAACAATGAAACCAACTGAAGAAAACTTACCTATAAGTTACATTTTGATTGACGACCTTGTACTTATCCTCCAAGGTCAAAGTCTTTATCACAGTTTCGTTGTATGACCAAAGCTCTAAAATATTATTCACATAGCAGTGACCTGCAACACTGTAAAGATAAACATTGAACTTCTAGTGAATTTTTTTATAACAAGTAAAACCTGAGAATCAAATGTATTGAAATATATTTACATACAATGTCAATTTCATATTTTTCTAGCATTCTGATTGGTCAATACTGTTACTAAAAGTCAATGACACAGTAAATCTCACATTTATTCAATGCCATCACATTAACATGTGACTAACGTGGATTCTAATTCCACCAAAACACAAGGTGTATGTGCTTGACATCACAATTCAGTATTCAACATCAGCTGAGGTTAATTTGAATCAGGATATGTCAACATTGGGATACATTATTTCTGAGATTGAGAACTAATAATAGTACGGTGACAATTAAGGTAAATTAAAAAATTTAATGCACCGAAATACCTCACGGCTAATTTTGGTCTTATTTTGAAGATAAATATAATACCCTTCTTTTAAGGCATGTCGTAGAATGCCAAAGTGGTGCAGATTTTTGATAATTGCGATTAAAGGTAAAAAGGGGGGATTTTAAAAAAATCGAATTTTTGGACATTTTGGACAATTTCTCGGTAGTCGCTCATGATAACTGAGAAAAAATTTCAATGGAAGCAAGCTCTATGGGTGCTGCACAAGTTCAGCTTCTAATAGTTATGCAAGATTGACACAGATTAGTGATGTTTACCCCCGCAGCCAACATGGAAGAAAATGATAACGATTATCTTTATTTACAAAAATTATCGATAAAAATATTTATATTTAATATTCAGCTTTGCAATAATATATTACAATATATAAACATATTTTTGGGAAAGTTTTGTTAAGATTACATAAAGAATAAAGGAAAAGATAGTACTATTAAGTTTACACCCGGTCCATGATTCAATGAAAAAAATGATCAAATTCATTATTCCATTTTTAAATAAAAAATTAATGTTGAAATTATAAAAATAGTCTTGATGCATAAATGTCAGCATGTACACGATAGTATTTGAAGTTTTATTGATGACAATGGGTCAACCAGTGCAAGAGGAATATCATTTTGGAATTGCATGACGATGTACACCCCCCTTTTTTAAACAACGCAAACAACAACAAAATAAGAGTAGATTTTTGACTTTTACCGTTTTAAAGCACTATATATATCACACAAACACGATTTACAAAAATTTTGATACAAATGAAGATATTTGTGTATATTTCAATAACATTTGTCACATTTATGCACGTCCAATGATTTGAAGTGGATACGAAAAACTTACACAAAAAAGTACATGTTATACTTCTAAAATATTCGATAAAGTCTTTTATTTTCTCAAAAATGTTCAACAGCGAAAAGGCTTCTAGCATCTAACACATGAAATATTGGGCATCTAGGTGGCCGAATCTTTCTTTAGGCTTGCAGAAAGGCAAACATGACATGAGACTAGAAGTGATTTCATACAGAGCGAGAGATCTTTCTTGGTCGCGTTTTGTTTTGACGTTAGCTAAGTCTGTCTGAAAAGTCGGATTATTCACAACCTGAAAAACTGCTCGAGCCATAGAATGGAATGTGTTTTTACCATCAATTGTTTCTGCATTGATATCAACGTTGTCAGACCCTTCTTGAATGAAGTCTCCATCTGAAATTCCAGGACATATGCCATTTGGGATGTATGTTTCATTTTGGGAACTTATAATTTCATGGTTGTGCTGAACTTAGTCAGAAATTGTATAACCTCAGTGATAGACGCAAAAAAAGCCATGTGAATGTAAAGTTTCAATAAGATTTTTAGAATCATATTCATGATGCAACTGAAGAGCCAATGATAAACTAAAAGGGGTGAACTGTTTTTTATGCAGAGATATAGGCTAGGCTAAAGCTAAAAACATTTCCGTACTGTATCACCTTAGAGTAAATTGAAATCATTCTCCATATGAAAATAGTTATCATCTATCAATCTGGCAAGAAAGTTTATCAAAGAGGAAGGTATGAATTGTAAAGCCGTAGGGATAGAAACTTCCGAAGGAGATGGATAAAATTCAGCCGAAATTTTGAAGGATTGTAAACTGCTTCTCAAAATTTTTGCCGCATTATGTAGGGTCTGATCTTCTTGATGCATGGAATCATTAACAAAACTGGTTTTCATCTCAGAAAATTTTAATTCCGCCTTTAAACTACTGGCAGCGCGAATAGCCTCAGAAACACTGATAGAGCTACTGAAAATCGTATTTGATTTACTCTGTCCTCTTTGACACTGAACAACTGTTACAATGCGATCACCGTAGTGATTTTCAGTTTGAGTTGCAGTTTATAAGTTGTATATCTACTTCTAATTTCTTGTGGAAGAAAGGAACACTCTGTGTCTTGTAAATTCGACAATGAAAATGCTTTCTAATTTAAGGTGGAATGGGTGTCTTCCTCCATCTTGGATTGTAAAAAACGGGAAACAAACGTCCAGATTTTCTATCAAGTTAGCAAAAGTTGATGCAGGAAAGCAGATATTTAATCTGAATTTTAATTTGAAAGAACCAATTTATAAGAATATAACTTATAAATATTATTATTTTTGCAAATGTTAATTATTTTTGGTTGTTTATAAAAAAAAATGGCATTTTAAGAGGAGTTAACTCTAAAACAGTTCATTTTCTGAAGGATTCTACATGGAAATTTCCTATTTTGTATTTTAGCCGGAAAAAACGTACGGTGACCCTATTTTTTCTTTTGATATTCTCAAAGCATTGTCTGAAAACTATCTATATAAGCTGCATTTAATATATAATCAGCACGCTCAACAGACTCGACTCGCCGTAATTGCTTATCTCGCTTGTAGGACTTTTGTTTACAGAATAAACATTTAGACCAGTCTAATTGTAATACCGTTGAGCGTGTTTTAACACAAGTTGGTTCAAACACAGAATGGTTTGCACTCGATGTTGAGCATACTCCTTTCCCTATTTGAAATGTTTCCAAGTTTTTTTTTACTTCTATAGGCTTTATAACACGATCTAAGATATTTTATTTGTTCTAATGGAATCACTTTCGTTGACTCAAATTCATCATAAAGGCGGCGATAAACAATACCCAGTCTGACATCTATTGCGTCTAAAAGAGTAGTCTTCCCTTTTTCTGTTGCATTTGACAAATTTTCATTAGTAGATATTTGACAAATAACGCATAATTCCCAATTACTCTTAAGCCTACTCCTTTTTGGAACTGAGTGAGCAAACTTAGCAGGACTCGTGTCCATTATTTTCCGGGTTATTTTCGGTGGTGTACCAGTGTGGTTTAAAATTAGTTTATTCAACAAAATCAACCAAAAACACTAACACATGAAATCTGTATACACAGTCAAATACTAGACATTGACAATGATATAATTTAATCTTACTCTAAACGAAAATAAAGAAAAAACACAGTTTTTTTTTCTGGGGAAAACAGCAAATCATAAGTCAGGGGAAAATAGGAAAAGGGAAAGCAACAAGACTTAATGAGATGAAAATCAAATAGTAAAACTGCTAAATGATAAGTATTATAAAACGGCCCGAAAAACTTAATTTGCATGCTTTTTCGAAATTTTAGGCATTACAACGTCTTGCATATTGATTATTATACTGTTTTTTGTGAAAATGTACCACTGATGATATATATAAGAAATGTTATAAACTTTGTCAGACGGTAACATTGTAAAATATGACATAAACATTTGAAAATCGTCCAATTCACTTAATTTTTATGTTCATATGATAAGAAAGTTTGATATCAAATTAAAGCTGATCCATTATTCTTTCATCTGATTACAAATTTTGTGATGATATCTTCATTCGGGAATTAGTTATAAACGTTCCCGTTTTTGAAAATGAAAAAGAAAAAAATCGGAAAGTCACACTTTATCGCAATTTAACAAAAAACTGCACCGCGGGAAAACTCTACGACAGGGCTAAAATGAAAGTATAATGTTAACTCTATCCTCATGTGCATTTTCAGCCGTGAGGTATTTCGGTGCATTAAACTCCTTAACTAAGCGACTTTTCCTGATTTGTCACTCCACTATAAAAACAAAGATGAAGAAAAAAGTGTGAAAAAATGATTTGCCAGAATGATGGATGGACAGACCGACAGAGTGAAAACCTATAGTCTCTTTGGCTTTATCTGTAGGGGACTAAAAAACTTATTATAATTACAAGTACCAATGACCTATCACCTTGACATTGATGCAGCACAATGCAAGCACCAATCAATCAATCATTGAACTATAGTATAAGGTAGAGCTATGGAAGAAGTGATCTAATCCTAAAACCTAAATTGGACCACCAACTCATGAAAATGAAACTAAGACCATGAGATACACATCAGATTGACACTGACTTCTCACAACCAACCTATATAGCAAACATAGCTGATCTATCATGTATACTATAGATACTTCGAAAAACATGTAAGACTGAAAACTTAACCTGACCCATTAAGAATGAAAATGTAGTCAAATGTTGAACATCAGGCAAAGATAAACTCCTCACAAAAAATAGATCTACAAAACAAATATCATTCACCAAAATTACTTAGGAATAACCCTGGTCCTGAAAACTTGACCAGGTCAATGGATCATGAGGTACAGGTCAAAGGTCAATAACTGTTTGGCAAGGTATCATCAAGAAAAAGTCAATTTCATCATTTTTTGATAAGTGGAATGGAACAGTTTGCCAAAAATAAATAGACAAAGTCAGAGTAAAGGATTTCTATTTTAATTGTTCCTGTTTCAGTTAAATTTATATTTATTTTTATTTTTGACTGTACCTTGATCTGTATATATATACACAAGGACTGTATATAATATATTTGTGGTAAAAAACAAACTAGGCTAATTATTCTATACTAGTAATAGATGGCAATTTAGATGCATAAACCTTTATATATTTTTGGATAATCAAATATAGTGACAGGACTAGATTTCAGACAAGTCTCGATCTAGATCATAACAAATATTTTCAATTTGGAGCAGAAACTTCCTTGACATACATTTATATAATTCATTATTTCCCTGTCTTGTTGACAGAATAAGTGCAAATAATATATCCAACAGCTATTAATAACAGTTCTCAGTATATGAATTGATTTTGTTTATTTTTAAATCAAAATTCAGTAAAAAATATGCCATTTTAATATATATTTTTAATCCTATTGCAACAGATGATCATGTTTTTTATTTCTAAATCTTATTTTGTGTTTTTTTTGGTAGATCTAAATTGTTGTGATGAACATTTCTACTGTTTACAGTTTATACCTATCCATACTAGGCTGCAGGTGAAACAAAAATTGTCATTTAAGGGCAATATCTCCAATAACGAGTTGACTAATGATTTCTCCCATGTTTAATTTATTTGTATATCTTGTCTTGCTAATCATTTTTGCTATTTTAAGTTTCTGTGTATCTATAATAGATATCAAGATAATAGGCAACCATGGATTGGTAAACTTTGTCATTTTCATGTCCAGTGAGAAGTTGTCTGACATTTTAGTAGTAGCGAGACATCAACATTTTGACCTCCAGTCAGATTTTATCTATCTTGAGCAATTTTCAAGTTAAATTAGCAAAAATTTGAATTTTACCCCTATGATCAATTTCTATCTAAGTAGGCCATTTTGGTTGACGGGTAGTTATTGGGAACATTTTTAAAACTACATACACCAATGATGATTGTGGCTAACTTTGGATAAATTTGGTCCAGTAGCTTCAGAGGAGAAGATGTTTACTAAAGTTAAAGAACAATGACGGAAGACAATGCTAAGTGATGGGAAAAGCTCACATTGGCCAGGTGAGCTAAGAAGTGAGACAGGTAGAAAACAGACTTCAAGATTGCAAGGATATTAAAGAAAAATAATCATAAAACAAATAATCATCTGCACTAAAGTAACAGAAGACTAAGTGACATTACCAAAAATTAAGGATGAACTCCCAAGTGTAATGAGCTATACCTAATTTGGATAGAAGTATTATCTAGGCATTACATAAACATCTTAAGGTGGAATGTAAAATGCTATGTTGTCAGCATGAATGATTATTATGTAATATATCACAAAACATTAAACTGATGACTGCAATATATCACTATTGATTCATAAAAAAAAAATACTATGTACTAAAAATTCCAGCTGAAAAACATGTCATGTTTGTCTTGTTGTTATCTTCAAGAATTTTGTAGTAAAGTAATTGTAAATATTTATCAACATAAACCATGCTTGAAATATAAAATGAAAGTTGATAAAACCATGGAAGTAATATTGATAATAATGATAAACTAAACATGATGAGATAATAGAATGTCCTTGTCTGCAGAATAAAGGAAAGACTCAGTTATTCAGGGAAAAAGTAAAACTAAACATGTTGAGATGATTAGAATGTCCTTGTCTGCAGAATAAAGGAAAGACTCAGTTATTCAGGGAAAAAGTAAAACTGAACATGTTGAGATGATTAGAATGTCCTTGTCTGCAGAATAAAGGAAAGACTCAGTTATTCAGGGAAAAAGTAAAAGTAAACATGTTGAGATGATTAGAATGTCCTTGTCTGCAGAATAAAGGAAAGACTCAGTTATTCAGGGAAAAAGTAAAACTAAACATGTTGAGATGATTAGAATGTCCTTGTCTGCAGAATAAAGGAAAGACTCAGTTATTCAGGGAAAAAGTAAAACTAAACATGTTGAGATGATTAGAATGTCCTTGTCTGCAGAATAAAGGAAAGACTCAGTTATTCAGGGAAAAAGTAAAACTAAACATGTTGAGATGATTAGAATGTCCTTGTCTGCAGAATAAAGGAAAGACTCAGTTATTCAGGGAAAAAGTAAAACTAAACATGTTGAGATGATTAGAATGTCCTTGTCTGCAGAATAAAGGAAAGACTCAGTTATTCAGGGAAACAGTAAAACTAAACATGTTGAGATGATTAGAATGTCCTTGTCTGCAGAATAAAGGAAAGACTCAGTTATTCAGGGAAAAAGTAAAAGTAAACATGTTGAGATGATTAGAATGTCCTTGTCTGCAGAATAAAGGAAAGATTCAGTTATTCAGGGAAAAAATAAAACTAAACTTTATGCGTTGATTAGAATAAATTTCCTATTTAGGAGAAGTCCAGGACACATGTGGCTTGCCTGCAAGCTGCTGCTCCCAGTTTGAAAAGAAATGTTGACTGCCAAAAGCTTACATTTGTTAGTAAATTTTTCATCTTTAAGAAATTTCTGTCCAAGTTTCATAAAGTTCTATGAAGGGTTAAACCATGTTTTGTTGTTTTTAAAGTATATAAAACAAAAACAAAAACATGTTTCTGATCTAATATCTAAATTATAGAAAGCTTAGAACTACAAAATTTTAATAAATTGCATGACGGTTTGATAAAGTTAATGACGTATGTGAAAACTCTGACCTTAACTGCATCTAAAAGTTAACTTAAAAATAAAATCTTGTATATGTACCAGTTCAAAACAAAACAATAGAGCTCAGCACATGCTGAAATGTCTCACCTGCTTTACTGACCATTTATTGTATGTTGAAAGTCTTGAGAAGACAGGTTTTACTACACATATTTTTAAATATCAATGACTAAGGTCAAGGTTAGATAATCCTCTAAGACAGACATGAACACCTTACAACTTTTCAATACACCAAATATAGTTGATCTATTACTATTCGCATTTAAAAAAACAGACCAAAACAAAAATAAGTTACATTGACCAACTATTTTACCATGAAATAAAGTCAAGGTCAGATGAGACCTGCCAGGCAGACTTAACATCTTACAATCATCCATACACCAAATATATTTGACCTATTACTTATAGTTCTTGAAAAACAGACCAATACACAAAAACTTATATTGATCAATGACCAAGAAAATGAGGTCAAGGTCAGATGAAACCTGACAGATTGATATGTACCCCTTACTATCATTTCATAAACACATGTATTTGACTTACTCATCTTAGAAGTGCTCAGCTAATAGCATACCTTTAACCTTGATCAATTATCCTGTGAAATAAGGTCAAGGTGAGATCAATACTGTCTGACGGACATATTGACTTTGAAAGGAACCATATACCAAATATACATGTAGATATCAAATTACTCAAAAACTGTAATTTTTTTCAAGCAGTCATTGAACGATGAAAATGAGGTCAAGGACACTCAAGTGGACATATAATGATATGACAACCAAAAACTTCGTATCTGTCTTGTACCTTCTGAATTTATATAAAGATTTATACAATTAGTTTACACAGCGGCCTGATAGTAATCTCTATGTCTTACATTAGACTGTGACTAAAATTGCAGACAAGACAAAAATGATAAAATCAAATTTTTGGGCTCTACCTCTACATAGTCTTTTGAACATTTGAAGATATGATCCAATTTTTGTACATTGTACAAGTTCCATGAAAGATTACTGCTGGATAAAAATTAATTAACCCCATAATGAACCTAAATGTTGATACCTCGACACTTCAGACAGATTGAAGGACTGTTATATCTTGCTTCTAACACATAATGTTCTACAAAAACTAGGAAAAATCTAGTAGTTACTGTTAAGACAATTTTTCAATGGAAAAATAATTCCTCATCTGGTTGTAAACTCTGTGAAAAATTAAAGGAATGACAAATTTTGCTGCCTTCCTGCTTTGAATATGATATACAAATGTACATACCGATAACACATGTCTTCAAATTTCTTCCCATTCACCTCAATATTCAGGGCTTGCTGGTATAAATCATACATCTGATTAAAAAAAAACACAACTTTATAATATTTACTTGTTTTATATTATTTAAAAAGAAATGAAAATGTTTTTATTATGTTCAACTTGCATCAAATGCAAATTATAGTATTTTCAAATTATTCAAATAATGATTAAGCAATATAAATGATAGCTGTATCTATAAAAGAATAATCAGAAAATATGTTGTAGAAGGTTTTTTTTAAATCTAGTATCGCTGCTTATTGTTGCTGCTTACAATTTCAGTCTATCTGTTACAATTTTCAATGTAATAGTCCAATAAAATGAATGGATTCTTGCATGCATTAAGATATCACTCACAGCTTTAAAGGATCTTTCTGATAACACATTATTTTCCACTAATATTAATGATGCATATCGTGTTATTGGGGGGAAGTTATCCAGCACCCATTTCCTCTCTGCCTGTATCCTGGATGTGGCTGGTACCCAGAGCTCGGCATCTTCTGTTGTCTGGTTGAAATCCTTCATGCCTATCCCAAACAGCCCACATATGGCAATGCATATTATAATGGTAAGGATTGGATAAGTTGCTACTGTTTTACCAAGTCTAGAAAATATATAAACTAGCAAATTTTAACATCCCTTGGTTTGTTTTTATATATTATATCTTCATACCAGGTAAATGCAACAAAAGTCTAATAAACACTGTCAGTTATAAACAGTCTCATTTATTTATTTATTTGTATCTATTTGTTAACAGATGCCTGAACTTGACCATAGTCCTTTATATAAATGGTGTCTTATAATAATTGTATTAAACCCTAAATTCATTATTATCATACAATTTAAGTATGGATAGTCTCTTGATTTTGGACTTTTTACTTGGGATGGCAATGAGTACTTGACTACAAGTTTAGTTATAAGATACTTGGTTGCCTTTTATTAATCTTGAGATACATGTATGTCTCCTTACATTTCCCAACACTATAGTTCCCTTTAAAACATCCTTCCATTACTTATAAAAATAATATCTACTATATGTGTATGCAGAGACTTATATAGTCTCTAAATGTATCTCAGGTTTACCTATAATAGCAAATCATGTTTCAGCAGTACTACCATTGTCCCTTCCAAGAGGATTTTTTAGTTTGCAGGACTTGTAACAAAACTTAGAAACAAGTAAGAACTTAAGTAAATGTCCTTTAACCAGGACACCCTTGTTTTCCCCCTTTTTTGTCCCTAATTCCTAGACAGTTTGAGCCATCTCCCCCAAAGCCAATTCTTACCAACCCTTTGTGGTATGGAAACTTGTGGTTAATAGTTTGTGCAATTACCCCAAAATGATTTCAAACCTTCTGCTTGTGGTTTTGAACCTATAAAAGTTATTGTCCTTAAACTAGAAAAATGCTTGTTTTTGGCCCTTAATTCCTGGGGTTGGGATCATCACCCCAAAACCAACCTTCCTTTTGTGGTATTGAATCATATGGTTAAATTTCATAGAGATCCATACAATTAAACTGAAGTTATTGTCCAGAAATTAATTGTGTCTTCAAACGACGACGAGATGGAGACAACAACAACGTCATAGTATTATACAAACCCATATAAAAGTAAATTCTAGAGCTTTCTTTTCACTTCATTTGTGTTTGTATGTAATTATACCTTACATATATTTTAAACAATTCTATTGGGTGAAACGTTATCATGTGACATGGAATAATTCAGTTGTTTTTCTTTCAATTGCAAGGACGGACGAATAACCCTAAAAATTTCCACCAGCGTTGAATAACCCTATTATTCACCGGCGAATAACCTTTAGAGATCATTGATTTGTACTTGAGTTATCTCCCATGAAAATGATGTTACAGACGTAAATAAACAAAATAGCAGCGTTCACGTTACACTGGAAGCACAACGAGATAGAAAATAATGCATTGGACATGAATAGAGTGCCTGAGCAGCTGATGATAGCTCTTATAGAGTAACTGTCCTTTTCAGGGCAATCAATATTTTACAAAAAGATTCTACCTTTGTTGTACATTCTAGAAACTCTAGAACACCAATGTATTTTCAAACGTCAGCTTGTTGTACATGTAGTTTAATGGTAGAGAGTTATCATATCAACAATAAAAATTCCAAGAAAAATATTTTTACATAAACCGTAACTTAATGTTACATTTTATAATTG
Organism: Mytilus trossulus; assembly: GCF_036588685.1. NCBI lineage: Eukaryota > Metazoa > Mollusca > Bivalvia > Mytilida > Mytilidae > Mytilus > Mytilus trossulus. The sequence goes on from NC_086373.1 coordinate 98,403,967, forward strand.
AAAGAGTTGGATATTTCTCGTGTTTGTTTACACATGATGTTAGTGTTATTTGTTATGATTAGTTTAATAGATTATAATGACGTTGGTTGGATCAATGTAAACATTGAATAATTTAAACTGTTTACATCAGAGATCAATGCTTGTGGTTTTATTGAAAAGAACAGATAAAAAATTATGTAAATTACAAAATTGGGTATAACAAATGCAAAACGTCAATAATTATCAAAGTCATATGAAACAAGCTTCTGGTAATTATTATGTTGAGAAAATCATTGGACCAATGCATGCCTATTAAACTAAGTGCACTGCACAGAAAGACATTTTTTATGTTTGTTACGAAACCATACAACATAACAATATGTCATCCTATGATACATGATCACATATTTAACCTAAAAATTAACTTTTGAGTTTTGGTGCCAAAGTTTACAGATTAATACCTTTTGATATACATTCAACACAGAATAATGGAACACATGGAAAATAAGAAAGACCATAGAGAATAAATATTTGGTTTCCATATTTTCAATTATCAGTAGTCCAAACAATTATGATGTTTTGAAAGCCTATCTTATTTTTTTGCTTTGACGCCTTACATGTACATGATTTTAAAAGTATTTTCAAAGGAAAACCAACATGTAATAAATTTTGCATGAACATGATGAAAGCAAGGCAAATCTATTTTTGGGGCAGAAAACTGATGAAAATGGACATGTTTACTTTTCTGTCATCAATAAACTTGTACTACATATCGCATTTGTTGGTAAACAGGGTGAAAAGCTACTAAACAATACACTACAATGTTATTTAGCACCAAGTAAAGGAAAATAGAGATCTCCAGCATTTAAAAAAAACATGTTTTCTTTTTTTTTTAAAAGAGCACATGAACCCCGATTTTTTTTCTTATCCTATAACTTCAAGAATGATCAAAATTGAAAGAAAAAAGAAAAGATTGAAGTTTCTATATGTATATGTTAGCTGTAATAAGTGAAATTAGGCATTAAGCTTAAATGGTGTCATCCTGGTGGGCACAGGACGTTTGCGCTTTTTTACCTGTAAAACGATAGGACATTTGCGCTTCAAATACTATGGACATTTGCGCTTTTAATTTTGATTCACCTGTATTAAATTGACCGGACATTTGCGCTTTTTACCTATAGTCCACTACCTGTAATCATAATGAGAAGTAATCATTACGTATAAATTTAACTGAACCTAAAAATTGGAGACCTTTCATGGAGATGTACCGTTAAAAATTGTAATGCAAGAATTCAAACGGACAATGAGACGTCATATATTTTGAGTCAGAAAAATAATCATAATCATCAACAATGCGAATACAAGGAATGTACAACTGAAGTGGTAAAATGGCTGAAGCACCTAAAGAACCGAGATGTTCCAAATTTGCAGACTACCTGACAGAAAATCATGTTACAGTTGAATCAAGATTTCGACCAATATTATGGGCTGAACAGCCATCTAACAGTCAGTAAGCGTACAACAAATGGTTCTGAATCATTCCATGCTCACTACAATGTATAGTTTTACATGACTAATCCTGTCATTTTTTACATTTTTGAAGAGCATTATTGAACAACAGTCAATAAATTACATTAAGATTCAGTACACTGATAAACAGGCTCCCCAATCAAGAATTGAGAAGGAGAAACTCGATCATTTATTTGAGAAGTGGGCTAAGTTCCAATCTGGACAGATAACAAGAGCAAAATGTGTTCACTCATTGGGCTTCAAATATCAAGCTGAAACTGACCTGTAATTTTGATGACAGTACTTGATTTTATTTCTTAAGAATGTTTACTTGTAGCTGTACATAAATTTTTATACACATATCAAAAATGTGCTATGAAATGAATGTGCTATAATAGATTTTTAAACTTTTAACCATAAAGAATGAGGAGGGAAGTCATAGATATAAAAAAAAAAAGCGCAAATGTCCTATGTAAAAAGCGCAAATGTCCATTTTTAAAAAGCGCAAATGTCCTATGTTTTGAAGCGCAAGTGTCCACAAAAAAAAGCGCAAATGTCCTATGAAAAAGCGCAAACGTCCCGTGCCGATCCTGGTTTGCCCACTTTTAATTACATGTATATGTAAACAGAGAGGGAATTGTTGTTTTAACAATTATAGTTTATTTCTGAATGATAGTCATGATTTTTACCTTTTATTTTACCTGTAAATTTTTAAAAGAATATTATATTCTGCTATTAAATTAAGGAAAATGTGCAAAACTGTTCTATATTTTAAATATCTTTAGCAAGAAAATGTATTTTTATTTATAAAATGAATAGGAAAAATGTGCACTGAAAATGATTTTTTATTTCAATTTATCAACAAATAGTTTTAATTATTGGTGCATTCTGAACAAGGTAAAAAAATAAAAGAATGAAATTAAAGATTTATTAGAATAAATCTCATTTGAATATCTTTGACGTTAATCAACTTTTTTTTTTTTAAATCTTAATAAAATACACTGTTATGAAATTTAATATAAAAAATATCAAATTAATTTTAACAATTAGAATATAAATGCAACTGTTCAGTAGCCAAGCTATAAATATGACACAATTTGAACTTTAATCTGCAACCAAGATAGCATTTTCTTTTATAAAAAAAACAAAAAAAAAACAATTAAATATCTTTCAGTTCATAATCATGATTGCTAACAACACCAGTATGAACTTCAACCATGACGACAATGTATTGACTATGAGACAGCAACCAACAACTCAGCACGAACAGTGTGGCCAGGGGTAAATGTGAAAGGCTGCTTCTTCCACTTCACCCAGTGTATTTGGCAATAGACACAGAAATATGGACTACATGCAGTCCAATTATAAAGAAAATGAAGACATAACTCAACTGATACCAGGGGCCGCAGTACTACCTCTTGTTCCACCCCCACCTTGTTGAGGATGATTGGCTAAACACTTAAGAAAACATTGGAGAAGCTGAAAACATACCCACTACAACTTGATTTACAGAATACATGACATAGTTCTGGATTGATAGCTACTGCTTTCTATGGAATCACTATTACACAGAAGAACCCAGCACCATAAATCACCTGGAAGGATGGCACAACAAACTTAAAAAGAGACTCAAACATGCCCACCACATCATCTACAAGATCATTGAGCTACTGAAGGATGACACAGGCACTAACAGAATGCAACATAATCCAGTATGCAGCAGGAGCCCGCCCACCAAAAAGACGACGATACAAAGTAATAGACATCAGACTCAAACTACTGAATGACAGATACCAACAAAGACTCATCAACGTGGTATATTACTCTGACGCAGCATCCCATCTTCTCCATTAGAACTGAACAATGAAGTGAATGAACTATTGTAAATTGTGACTTTGTAAATATAATGTTTTGTGACTTTTGATGTATATATAAAAGATTGTATTTCTCCTCATTTTAAATATTTCCTTATGCAATGCATTTATAAAATTGATTAATTTATTAAATTATGTTGCAATAAAAGAGATCTTGTTTTGATGTCTTTATATCATGAAAATCATTCAGAACTATAAAGACATTTTTGTAACTGAATATCTATTGTTTGTTATTTGTTGTGTGCATGTATGTATGTTTAATGAATTGAATGAATTTATATTAAATTATTGAGAAAAAATATATGATTCTTTAAATATTTTTTCTAAACAAAAAAACAACCTGAATATATAGAAAACACTTACAATCTATCTACCTAAGTTGGAACAGACTATACAATTTTATGCTCATTAAACCTTTTGTCTTTTTTGTTTTCTTTACTAATAGATAATTGGTAGAATTAAAAGTGGGCAAACCAGGAGTAAAAACCGCTTAAATCCTAGGCATTAAGCTAACGCCTAGGCATTAAGTTATTGCCTGAAATTTTCAGGCATTAAGCCTGAAATTTTCAGGCATTAAGCTTATTTCTTAAAATCTGACGATGATTATTCCTCCTATTGCTGAACATAATTTTAGGCAATAAGTAAACTCTGGAATTAAATGCATATTTGCTGATTTATTCTTGATATGAAGTCGTTCCTTGATTATATTTCTAATATAACATGCATAAATATGCATTCATTTGATAGATCTTCAAATTTAGTAAGTTTAGTGATTTTAGCAGATAAATTATAACTTATAAAGTTTATTGGATAAGTAAAATGATCTGAAAGGCAACGTAATAAATTATAAAAGAAGACTTTGCCAAAAACTAATTGTGTTAATTTTTTGCAAAAGTGTGAAAAATTACATTTTGTGCTTTTTCATGAAAAATGCCAAACCGAAATATCTCTGAAAGAAAGTAATGGTATGTTTTTCTTTGAACATTTTGATTGTGCAGATCAAACTTGACATTGTGTCAAAATCTAAAGGAAAAATCAACCATTAATTGGCTTATCAATGCACTAGATTAATCATCATTATTTATTTAAAAAATTAGCTGACTTTGCTTGAAACTGAATACATTTATTTAACCCCTAATTTTTTTTAAAAGATGCAGAAGAAAACCATGGTATATTCAAACTCATGAATCAATGACAGACTGACAACACCATGGAAAAAAAATTAATAAAATGCTCCAGGGTGCAGCTTGATACATTTACGACCGCAGAGGTTGAACCCTGAAAATTTGGGGCAAGAATGGGCACTGCATTCAAGCTTGAAACAGCTCTGAATTTGAATTGTGATTAAATAGTTGACACAGCATAGGTTTCTGACACAGAACGAATGTGGTCTAAGAAATTAGAAATTTTAAATTGGACATTTACCTTTTATGGTCCAATATCCAAAATCTAAATACATGGTTAGATTCAGCATATATATAAAAGAACCCCATTATATTCATTTTTTTATGAATCAAATAAAGTTTAATTTTGGACCCCGATTTGAACTAACTTGAAAACTGGGCCCATAATCAAAAATCTAAGTACATGTTCAGATTTAGCATATCAAAGAAACCCAAGACTTCAATTGTTGTTAAAATCAAACTAAGTTTAATTGGATCCTTTGGACCTAAATGAAGACCATTTTAAAAACAGGACCAAAAATTAAAAATCTAAATACACAGTTAGTTTCGACATATCAAAGAACCCCAATAATTCATTTTTTTATGAAATTAAACATTTAATTTTGGACCCTTTTGCCCCCTAATTCCTAAACTGATGGGACCAAATGTTAAAAGTTTATTGATTTCCAGTTACTTATACTACACAATGTACTAAGGTTTTTATCTGGAATTCATCCATCTTGGACAATAACGTGATACCAATGTACAACCAATTTATTTTTATTTTTGCTATCGTATAAAAACAACTTGAACAAAAATACAAATAATTGATTTTACCTTCTTCAAATAAAGTATTTATTATAATTATTATTTAAGGAATGACTAATACTTTTTCTGTCTATGAAGAAATAAAATCTAAATCTGTTGCAAACTGAATATGCCGGTTACTTTAACGTGTGCACCACATTTTTTTTTATATTATTTCATATAGACAGACAAAATATTACAGTCATTCCTTACAATTTAATTTTAAACTTGAGTAATCATGAAAATATACGATGACGTCAAGGTCACATGATCAAATAATGTCTTTGAGCTGATAGACAAAACACTGTCAGGCAATCAGAAGACATGTTACATCCAAAATTAAATTATAACACAACTTAGAAAACTAAAGACTGAGCAGCACATTCCTTGTCGATATGAGTTTTCAAAATTGACCACCTATAGAAATGATATATATATCAAATATGCCAATGTTAGTAGTAAAAAAAAAAATCTGGGACAACAGCATGCATGTAGCTCTTCACTCATTCAGTTTTTGGAAGGGTTAGAGCTACATTTTGTATTTTTCTAATACACATAATTTAAAGGTTTTGTTGGCTTGCATGCTATGTTTATTTAAATGTCAGCCCAAGCATCCAATAACAGTATACAGGCAGAAGCCCCGCCTATGTATTGATTGCAGATGTCAGTCTTAATTACAATGCTTGAACAAATATTTATGCAAACAAAGCAAGCAAGCCAACCAAACCTTTTAAATACATGCATCAGAAAAATAGCTTTAATGTTGCTCAGTCTTATTAGTATTCTATGTTGTGTTTTATGAACTATTGTATGTTGGTCTTTTTTTGCTTTTTCGCCAATGGCATTGTCAGTTTATATTCATGTTATGAGTTTGAATATCCCTCTGGTATCTTAACCTCTGCTTTATGTGATATACCTCTAGCAAGAGCCTATTGAAGTTGGTGAGAAAAAAAATATCAAAATTTGGTGTTTTCTTTTAACAGAGGTTTGTAACAACATGTGAAAAGGAAGCTAATGTATTGATTAGCTATTGTACTTAGACTTCCAAAATAAAAGGCACTACAGTATCTTTCAAATTCTTTTATTTAACATTTGAATGTTTCTAAGCATTCATAGGGGTATCATTTGGGTTCTGATCCCAGATATACCGCTTACTGTTTTGTCAAATTCCCACATCCCGCTTACACTATGTACGTGAGCAATCCTAATTTTTTGGTAGACTTCATTTCCTGTTTTCACAGCTCAATAATTTGACTTTCACGTGTCTAACTTACAAAAATATTGGCAATCAAGCGTCACACTTAGACCCCAATGAAACCTGCTGGGTTTTAAATGTTTTGGGGGTCCAGTCAGCTAAGTGGTTGAGAGTTAAAACCCTGCACCAGCCAGTCAGCTAAGTGGTTGAGAGTTAAAACCCTGCACCAGCCAGGTGCTTTAAACTTTATTGCAGTCTCAATATAGCCAAAAGTGCAGTCCAAATAATTATGATGCAGTAACGCTTTAAAGCATAAACATAAAATAGCATTACCAATAAGGCTGAAATTGGTGTTTAAAAACACCAAAGTTTAATCAATCATGAATCAAATGTTTGGATTTCAGTTTTGATGAAAGTAGTCAGTAATGCACTTGAGATATTTTTACAGCATTAACCTGTTTTGATTTTTATTCACTATCTTTATACTCAAGACATCTGTTCTTGTGACAAGTTATCTTTGAAATTATGTTGTTTTGTACATGACATAATATATTTTTATTACGTTATCAATTATTATGTTTATGTGGTTATATTGTTGTGTAACTGTTTAACTTATATCTTCTTTAAATAAAACTTTAAATTAGGCTTACTTGTAAAATGCATTTTCCAAACCACCTATGATCCCATCACTAACAAACTTTAGACACGTCTTTTTTCTTATTGACGCTTTTGTAAAATGATTACGATCTTCATCTTCATCTTCCGGGTGCCCCATTGTCTCAGTTCAGAAACTGGACTTTGTTTATCGTGAATTACTGATGACATTTCATTTGTTTATAGTTAAGTCTACATGTCGTCTTGTGAGATCTACATGTATGTCACTGTATGCAACGGTGAATATGGAAATTCCTCCAAGCTGAAACGAAAGACCGCCCTCGGACCACGCCCCCTTTTTATATGGCGCATAATTTGAACATTAATGATCATTAATTCCGATTTCTGGCAAGAAAACATATTTCCTTTGCGAAAATAACAATTATTAATGACACATAAAAGGTTCATAGTTTTAATGAATATATATTTTCGAAACAGTTCCTGAAAATATTTCTAAAGATGTCACATTCGTTATCCTCGAGGTTATCCTATATATTTGTCTTTAAAAAACATATCTATAAAAATAACATTTATTTTTTTCCAAATACATCTTATTATGAACAGTAAATTTCAAACTTATTCATAATTATTTCTTTCATTAGCATTATACTTTGATGTTATTTCTGTATTCTTTAAATCTTTATATATAGTTTTTGGACTTCAATTTGTTTTCTATTCTTATACTTTATACTTGTTTCTCAGTATTCTCTTCTCTATATGTTTAAGCACCTCGTTATTCACTATTCTTTATTTTTTGGGGGTCCATTTTCTCTATTCTTTATATTTTTCCTCATTGTCCTCTATTCAGTAAATCCCCATCTATATCCTCATAGGCATAATGATAGTTGTAAACTATTTGTAGAGAGAGAGTTTTATATTTCAGAAGATAGAAGACCTGGATGTTTGTTACATTGTATGTAGATACCTTATGTTCTCACGTTTCCGTCTGTCCTATGTCAAATGTCCCCGACTTAATATTCATCGTTCAACGACTGCTAAAAAAATGGAGCGATTTTGATCTTACACGGTAACGAAAAATCTTTCATTTGTTCACATAATATCAATGTGTCTGTACTTCAATCTAAACATAATTGCTGTTTAAAGAAATGATTTTGTCGTAGGTTGATCACTAGAGATGTCTCAATATTTTCCAAAACAAAAGGGATTACTAAAATCATGTGCAAATACTTGTAAAAGAAGTTGGCCCTCGTCTCTTCCGATATAATTCTATATTCATTGCAACTCTTTGTCTGCTAGAAGGTCGATGTGTGTGTGTGTAATAAGTATAGCTGTTGCAATAATTGTCACATGTTTAACCCCGCCGCATTTTTGCGCCTGTCCCAAGTCAAGAGCCTCTGGCCTTTGTTAGTCTTGTATTATTTTAATTTCAGTTTCTTGAGAACAATTTGGAAATTATCACTGGACTAGTATCACCGTGTATCATCAGTACACCAGATATAGTTACTAACCAAGCGGGCATGGTCAATTTTGACCTTACACGGTAACGAAAATCTTTGTTTTGCTTTATCAATAATCAATGTACATTTCTCAACATTTCTCAACATTTCTAATTCCTGCTCCCAAATAATTTTGCATCGATTTTTTCCTATTTATAAAACAACTTTGATATTTTAATAAGAACAATTAACTTGTACATGTGTAAATCATAGTTGTGAATGTCAACACCAACTATCGATGCAGTTGTCGAAACATTTACATGTTTTATCAGAAAGAAAGCTATTACAGGGCAAAAGTAGTAGTTACCAATCACAAACCTATCTGTGATAACTCGTTCCTTGACATTTTTGGGGTAATAAACGAGCATGAAAATAATGTTTTTGTGTACAGTGTACAGCAGCTTAACTATGCACCGTACATAATGATTTATTTGGTCAGCTAAGCACCGTACACAACATTTCTTTTCGGGATAAAATATCGAAAAATAACATATGTTGGAGAGATTTCAATGCAAATTATTTAATACAGCAAGGACTTATATACGTCCCTGAAAACAGCTATACTTATAACACACACACATTGGACTTCTATCAGAAAAAGAGTTGCAATGAATATAGCCATTATATCGGATGAGAATAGCGTCAACTTCTTTGACAAGTATTTGCACATGTTTTTAGTAATCGTTATTATTTTGGGGAAATAATGATACATCTCTAATCACCAACCAAAACAAAACCATTTCTTGTAACAACAATTATGTTTAGATTGATGTACGCATTGGTATTTTGTGAACAAAACAAAGATTTTCGTTACCATTTAAGATCAAAATCGCTCACGCCCGCTTGGTTAGTACCTATATCCGCTGTACGATGATACACGGTGAGCACATATTTGTTTAAGGGCCAGCTGAAGGACGCCTCCGGGTGCGGGAATTTCTCGCTTCATTGAAGACCTGTTGTTGACCTTCTGCTGTTGGTTTTTCTATGGTCGGGTTGTTGTCTCTTCGACACATTCCCCATTTCCATTCAATTTTATTGAAATTTTTCATACATATATTATTCTTCGATATTTTATCCCTAAAGAAGCGTTGTGTACGGTGTTTAGCTGACCACATAAACCTTATACATGTACGGTGCATAGTTAAGTTGTTGTACACCGTACACAAACACTGTATTTTAATACTCGTTTGTTACCCAAAACATTTCAAGGAATGAGTAATCACAGGTAGCTAGGTTTATGATTGGTAACTATTACTTTTACCCTGTATTAGGTTTCTTTCGGATAAAACATGTAAATGTCTCAACAACTGTATCGAAATTGAAAGTTGGTGTTGACATTCACAACTATTTGCGCATGTACACGTTAATTGTTCTAATAAGAATATCAAAGTTGTTTTATGAATAGGAAAACATCGATGCGAAAATTATTTGGGAGCAGGTATTTCAAATATTGAGGAATGTACATTGAATATTGATAAAGCACAACAAAGATTTTTGTTACCATGTAAGGTCACAATCGATCATGCCCGCTTGGTTAGTACCTATATCCGGTGTACTGATGATACACGGTGATAATGAGTGATTGGATAACTGGCTGCATTTACTTGTAACGGTCTTAATAAGGTACCTGTCCGTCAGATAGATTGAATCGGACCTCTACCTCATTTCATGGATTGGTGATCAAGATTTAATTTAAGTTACACAATTATGTCCGTGTCTTACACATATATGTGGTGTATTGAATGATTATATATACCTTGACCTGCTAATCGCTTTAATCTGCCAGGTGTTTTATAACTGTTTATTTTTTAAGTTATATGCCCTAAAAAAACAGCATTTTATCCCATTTTCTATTTAAAAAATTTGTAAGGGTTCCGCGGAACCCAGTGTCTCGCCTATTTTTGCTTTAAATCGCAGGCTCAACAATAATGAGGAAAAAAAACCAATAAAAATATTCCTCTTGTTACTATTTTATGATTGTAAGAAAATCTAAGTCCATTTAAAAGTAAATTACAGAAAAAACGGAGTAATCTTTTTACAAACTTTACTTCTGGATACAATCTTATGATCATAAATAAGCTTCTGTCCAAGTTTGGTACAAACCCAGGAAAGTTTAAGAAAGTTATTAAAATTTTTAAAACTTGAACTAGAGTGAATGTAATGGTTCCCCGCAGAAAAACTAATTCCATTTAAAAGTAAAATATGGAAAAAATGGATTTATTTATTTACAAAATTTACTTCTGGATACTATCGTATGACCATAAACAAGCTTCTGTCCAAGTTTGGTACAAACCCAGGATAGTTTACGAAAGTTCAAGTATTAAAATTCTAAAAACTTTAACCACAGAGTGAATGTAATGTTTCCCCGCAGAAAAAACTAAGTCCATTTATAGTAAAATACGGACAAAATGGAATTTCATTTTTACAAAATTTACTTCTGGCTACTATCTTATGATCATAAACAAGCTTCTGTCCAAGTTTGGTACAAACCCAGGATAGTTGGAGAAAGTTATTAAAATTTTAAAAACTTTAACCACAGAGTGAATGTTTTGTTTCCCCGCAGAAAAAAACTAAGTCCATTTATAGTAAAATACGGACAAAATGGAATTTTATTTTTACAAAATTTACTTCTGGCTACTATCTTATGATCATAAACAAGCTTCTGTCCAAGTTTGGTACAAACCCCGGATAGTTGGAGAAAGTTATTAAAATTCTAAAAACTTTAACCACAGAGTGAATGTTTTGTTTCCCCGCAGAAAAAAACTAAGTCCATTTATAGTAAAATATGGAAATAATGGAATTTTATTTTTACAAAATTTACTTCTGGATACTATCTTATGATCATAAACAAGCTTCTGTCCAAATTTGGTAGAAATCCAGTATAGTTTATGAAAGTTATTAAAATTTCAAAAACTTAAAGCAGAGTGAATATTTGTTGACGCCGCCGACGACGACGGAATGTAGGATCGCTTAGTCTCGCTTTTTCGACTTAAGTCGAAGGCTCGACAAAAAAACCAACAGTGACCATGTATGATAATGAATCAAATCCAAATACGTAATCTATAATGTTGGTACATATAAAAGGACTTATCAATATTTGGCTCCGGGGTTTTAGAGATGATGTTTTACCCAGTTGTGCCAAGGGGTGACTCACATGGCCTTTTAGGCAGATGAGCTAAATGGGTCAAATTTGTCTTGAATATATTTATACCATTTTTACTAACTTGAATTCAACCATTGTAAAAAAAAATGTTTGCTATTTTCACACATTAAAAGATATTTGTATGCATTAACACTTTTATTCTCTATTTCAAAGTATTAGTTTTTGGCACAAAATCTGTTTTGGTGTAATTACAATTTGAATGTGCATATTCTTGGGGTAACAATATTTTACAAGCCATATTAATAAGATGTTAACTGGAAAATACTGTTTTTCGTTGGATAGAAGGGCTGTCTTGTTCCTCTATTTAGCTCAACAAATTTATGTTCATAACTCACCGACTCAACAGCACCACAAACTCTAACCAGCAACATTTTTTTTTTAATTTACCTTTCGGTAGTCATGTGATACCTTTCCTCACCAAATAAAAGGTTGCAGCTTACTGTAAATCCACCAACTTTTGTACAGCTAATGTTGTGCCTATGATGCCCAATGGACAAAACTGCCAGATGATTTTAATAAGCAAGTGGTGCATCTCACTGAATAATGTCAAAACTCACTTTCTTACAAAACTTCTATGGTTGCAATTTTTTAACAATAAAAAAATCAAAAAAAAAATCCAGAGTATCTAAATACTTTTTAAGAATAAGTTGTGAGGCAACTTCACATTTGTTAAGTTTCTTTAGTCTGTTTGTTGTTGGTTGATTTTTACTCCAGCTTGTATGTTCTTCAAAGCAAAGATGAAGGTGGTGAATATCTAGCAAAAAAAATCTCTCAAACAGTGACCCAAAACATTTTTTTTTGAGGTGTGTGCTTGTATGGTGTGGGAAGACTTAAATGAGACTAAGATGAATGTTAGAGTAAAAGTTTTCTTACATTGCTTTCTTTATTTCTGGTTGTGACAGGTCTGTTCTAGTGAAAACTTGTTTTATGTACACTTCTTCATTATACTCTTTCAGTCTGTTTACTGTAGGTATTATGAAGTCTACTCAAACTTTTACCCCTATTAGATATAGGAAGATGTGGTGTGAGTGCCAATGAGACAACTCTCCATCCAAATAACAATCTATAAAAGTAAACCATTATAGGTTAAAGTACGGCCTTCAACACGGAGCCTTGGCTCACACCAAACAACAAGCTATAAAGGGCCACAAAGTTAATACATTTTCTGCCAATTTATCAAGTAAAATCTAATTTTACCAAATGGTTTTCTATATAATGTTGATTCTGTATTTTTTCCACAAGATTGTTATGAAAGATTAAATATCAGTATCGACAGCTACCAAATGGCTGTCTATGATTTTGATTGTTTTTGTATTAATTTCAGGAGATAGTTAGAAATTTACGTCAGTACATTTTGTATATATATATAAACCTCAGCCAAGGGAGCAGGCTTGGCAAAATCTGCAGGGGAAGAAAACCCTGTTGAGATAGACTTTGGGAAGAGAAATGAGGTGTAGCATAGGTGGTAGCTCTGGCCCACACATTTTGTTTCTGTAATCTATTGATATTATCCAGCATCAGTGTCCTATAATGTACACATTTAAAGTGATTTTAATCTATCACAGAATTCTCCCTCAAACCAATGATGAGGTGGTCTTGATCTTACAGTGAAGTGTGGGCTTACTTCAGTGTTGAAACCCGTGTTCTTTGTGTATTATTTCTCAAAGTTCATGTAAGGATTTTGTGTCACAAGTTAAATCATCGTACTCCTTTTCCATTAAATATGGTTTGACTGTGCTGTTATCTTTATTTTAATATATCATCAAGTATACAATGTTACAAAGTCAGACAATCACAAAATTTATGGGTGTTTTTTTGTTGTTGTTTTTTATATATACATTCTTCTCTTAGATGCTAAACCAGCAGAACAATGAAGTTCAAGCAAAGGACCTTATCATTATCTGGAAATCAGTGCCCCTTGACTCAAGAATCTGTACCAGTTGAAGTATTGATATCATACAACTATCACTTTTCTATTGCTGTCTGCTGTGACGTTAAAATTTTACAGGAACCTTTGTGATGTCTTATATAGTCATAAGGTGTATTGTGCAGACAACAGAATTTTAAAGGTGTCCTTTTCCCAATATTAAAGCCACAATTTCCTGCAATTTCCCGTTTTAGTGTTGGTGAGATATCTCCAATACCTTGTAATGTTCTTTCAACACTTAAATATAACAAAAACTGTTTATTCAGCAGTTTTATGATCATTGGCAAGCCGCCTTTTGGACATCATTTTGTTGTAAATGTTTCAAGACTAGATTTTTAATCTTTAATTAATGAAAAAAGTTTTTCAATCTAACTATTCAGGGTGAACTACCCTATTACGTAAGAACAAAGATGGCACTAGAATCAATAACAAATAAGTACATTTACATAATTTTATTTTAAAGCATGCACAATAAAAGATGTATTTACAACAGCACTAATGATCTACAGACCGTATTGTGTTGAGACCCAGTGTTAAAATTTGACACCTTACAATTAACCAGTTAAAAAAAATCCCAGAATTATGAACACTTCCTGTGCAGAAATACCATCAATAACACGTCACTTAACACAACGTACAAAATATACAATAGTAAAAATTAAAAACAACGGGGAAAAAAATATTTAAAAAAATAAAACTCACTGCAAAAAATTAAATAACAAATATATGTATAGATCACAGACAAATAAAAAAAAATAAAACAAGGACTGAGTACCCAAACATTCCACAAAATAATTGCTTCCGTTTAACTTTCTTCTAGGATGACACTGAAGTATTGAAAAAAAAATAAGCAGTCATACTTATATGCAATTATTAGATGAAATGCTCAAGTGCTAGTCTTCTCCTACAAACCCTTATTAGGTCATGATCTTGACCTTTCACCTATAAGTAGGTCAATGTGACAAACATCACAGTAATTTGTCACAGCTCAAGTCGTGTTGATTCACTGGTAATGCTCTCCCAAAAATTATTTAATCAAGAAACTATCTGACCTCTATGTAATATGAATAGCTTCTTAGTGCTATATCAGGGTTAACTTTCTAAGCTAAATATTTGTTTGAAAAAAATACTGAAAAATTAACATAAAATAATTGATAGTGTTTCTAATCTGTCGAACCTTTTCTTCATAATCTGAATTTAATAACCTGTAATCAATAAACTTTCAGGCTCAAAGATTTTTCAAAAAAAATATGTCACAATAATTAAGGCTGGATTGTTGTATGATAATAAACTCATCATAGATACCAGGACTAAATTTTATATAAACGCCAGATGTACTTTTTGTCTACAAAAGACTCATCAGATATATCTAAACTCAGTACAAACCAACATTTTATTCAATGAAGAGCTACCAAAAGATAAATATATCAAGTATTTTATTAACATTATGCTACCATATGAAACGTCCAACTATGGTCATAAAAGAAACAAGTATTATCCATATAATCAAGTATTTTATTCCAAAATCCTATATACTTCCTATATCTACTTTAAAGTGTAGTCATAAAATCAAATAAGAATGTCAAAAATTCTAGAAAAGTAATGATATTGAATAATTTTTATAATGTGAATTACTACTAATATTGATGTTTTATAATATATACTACTCTTATTAAACCGGAGTTAAACCCTGCTACACTAAGAAGCTAACATTCCTAAGTAAATTACAAAATACAATAAATGTCTTGAACCATCATGTGTCCAGGAACATTGCACAAGTGTTATTTCATAAATCAAACTTAAAGATTTATTTCTCAACGCTATGTTTGTATAATGTGTTATCCATTAACAAACCATCCATTTTCAAATGTGTTTCCATTTAAAAAGGTTTCTTCTTATCTCAATGTTATCATTTTACTTTTGGCTGATACGTCGCCCAACATTTCTGGAAAACACTTATGAATGTGTGAAAACACTGAATAGTATTCAAATTGAGTAACAACTATAAACAGGTGTTGCTAACAAAACAGAAGTTTGACATACATACACTGCAAAGTGATGTTATACAATACAAAGTCTGAGAAAGCATGCAATTTATCTTAACAATCCTGTAGGATGTCCGTGGTATTAATGATATATATGTAACGCGAGCCCTCCCAGTGACGCGACCCACCCATTACGCGAGATGTGTAAAATTTGGAGCTGCAGCCACAGCATTATTAGAAGGAAATTTCCTACGTGTTACAATGCTGTGTATTGCAGAGGCCCCCCTACGCGTTGGCCCTCCCCTTCGCGATGCCAACCCCATGTGTGTTGACCCATGGTGCTGTGGGATATTCCCTGGCAGCACTTACCCTTAACCCCATGACCTGAAATGAAAAGAAAACATAAAATTAGTGATGTTATTCTAAGAAATAACAATGCATCATAATTGATATATTTTTGGGTCTTTTTTTTCATGAAAGTGTTTGTACAAAGCTACCAACATTTTTACAGCTATTTGTTATTTTTTGTATTTGAAAATTTGAATTATTTTTTAGTACATTGGTCTAGGAGGTGTAATAATTTTCATGGGTGTTATAAAATAACTTGAGTTTTGAATTCTGATCATTATACGAATACAACTAAATCATTTCATCTTCAATAGATGATCTAGTATTATGTTTTTAATCATATCAGAATAATCATGATTTTTTTACAAAAAAAAACATGAAATTAAATAGGAAGTTTTCCAGAATCCACTAAAACTTGTGTCCACAAAAATAAATGAATCCACACTATTCAACTTGCAACTGAAATGAAGGGATACTTAGGAAATACTGAAGGTTTTGTTGATGTTCATCCACAAGACAAAATCAAATCACAAAGACTTACTGATGCTACTAAATCATTTCATCTTCAAAAGATGATCTAGTATTATGTTTTTAATCACATCAGAATAATAACATTATTATTAAATAATAATTATTTACCCAAAAATATTGTGATGAATGCTAAATATTTGCTAATGGAGCTACATCTCAAATATCAATCATACATAACAAGGTTATTTTGAAGAAGGTCTATTAACAAGAGGCTCTCAAGAGCCTGAATCGCTCACCTGAATTTTTTTGGTTTAATCTCTCATCAATGATTATTTTGGCTTTTCAATTTATTTAAATGTTCTTTGAATCGTCCTATTTTCTTCAAAAGCAAAAACAAAATCATTTTCTCCTATGTTCTATTTTAGCCATAGGAGCTATGTTTCTTGACATACAAGGAAATGAAATATAAAATTTATACTAGATACTCTGAAACTCTGAAACTCATTTAAAGCCTAAGTTTGGCTGAAATTGATACAGCAGTTTCAAAGGGGAAGATTTTTTAAAGTAAGTCAACATGATGAACAAATTGTGAAAAAAGTCTTTAAAGGGCAATAACTCCTTAAGAGGTTAATTGACAATTTTGGTCATATTGACTTATTTGTAGATCTTACTTTGCTTAACATTTTTGCTATTAACAGTTTAATTGTATCAGTTTTCTATAATAATATTCAAGATAATGACCAAAAACTGCAAAATTTCCTTTAAATTACCAATTAAGTGGCAGCAACCCAACAATGGGTTGTTTGATTCATCTGAAAATTCTAGGGGTGATAGATAATGACCTAGTGAACATTTTTACCCCATGTCAGATTCGCTCTAAATGCTTTCGTTTTTGAGATATAAGCCAAAAACTGCATTTCACCACTATGTTCTATTTTAAGTAACGGCGGCCATGTTTTTTGACGGATCAAAAATCGAAGCACACACTTTGTGCAGGATAATCTAAGGAACAATCATGCTAAGTTTCATCCAAATCCATTCAGTAGTTTCAGAGGAGAAGATTTTTTGAAGTTAGCAAATATGATGAACAAATTGTGAAAAATTGTCATTTAAGGACAATAACTCCTTAAGGGGTCAATTGACAATTTTGGTCATGTTAACTTATTTGTAGATCTTACTTTGCTGATCATTTTTGCTGTTTACAGTTTATCTTTATCTATAATAATATTCAAGATAATGACCAAAAACTGCAAAATTTCCTTAAAATTACCAATTAAGTGGCAGCAACCCAACAATGGTTTGTTGGATTCATCTGAAAATTTCAGGGCTGATAGATCTTGATCTAATGAACATTTTTACCCCATGTCAGATTTGCTCTAAATGCTTTCGTTTTTGAGATATAAGCCAAAAACTGCATTTGACCCCTATGTTCTATTTTAAGTAACGGCGGCCAAGTTTTTTGACGGATCAAAAATCGAAGCGCATACTTTGTGCAGGATATACTAAGGAACAATCATGCTAATTTTCATTCAAATCCATTCAGTAGTTTCAGAGGAGAAGATGTTTGAAAAATTGTTAACGACGACGACATCGACGACGGACGCCAAGTGATGAGAAAAGCTCACATGGCCTTTTAGGCCAGGTGAGCTAAAAATTATAACAGTTAGAATTGGTGGTGCTGAAGAATCAGTCAAAAAGAAAAGAATCATCCAGTTTTTGTTGTAGGTAAAAATAAAGATACAAATGGATATTTCTTTATTGGATTCAGATCATGGTATAGTTCTGATCACATCAACGATCATCTAATACATGATTTAATAATCATTTCTAAATCCTATAAACCAATACAATTTAAATGTTTTAGTTTTACCTTTTCTAGTGTAAATAAAGCATTCATATGCTGCTTACATTATCAAATAATTTATGAATCTGATTCATGATAATACACTGCTTAATTATCTGACTGATTTTGTGAATAATTTACTTCAATAAAAATCCTGATGTCCACCCCTTCAAGTTGTGCACTGACTTGCATTCTGCAAAAATATCAACCTAGTTTAAAAACTGAAGGGGATCAGCAAAGAAATTAGTCTAGTCCTAAAGCAGACATTTTAGTGTTAACTGGATACATCCTCCCCCTACTATTTATTTCAATGACATTAAAATAACTTCTTACATTATTTCAGAGGGGAAAAAACCAATAAAATAACCATGCATTGGCTTGAATATAAAACACATTTAGCTCCTTTTTCAGTCCGAGTCAAATAGATCAATCAAGAAGTTTAGAATGTGCAAATGCACAATAGGTACCAGTGTTATAATTTAATTAGCCAGACACGTGTTTCGTCTAAATAAGACTCATCAGTGACACTCAGATCCAAATATTTATAAAGCCAAACAAGTTCTAAGTTGAAGAGCAAAGTTACTGAAAATCTATAATTGGATTCAGTTCATGGTATAGTTCTGATCACGTCAAATAAAGATCATCTATTACAGAATTAATAATCATTTCTGAATCCTATTCCAATAAAATTCTAAAGCTTTTAGTTAAGTGTACACTGCCAACTGCTTCCTCCTCTATTACAGACTTTGTACTATTTTTACTTGGGATACCTAATGACATCCGATATAATCATGAAGGGGAAAACCAAAAAATAACAATGGACATACTATGTATGCACAAGTATACCACACAATTTGATCTTTTTTTTTTATTTGTTACATAAATAAATCAGACATTTTAGAATGTAAAATGTTAAAAGTTGAGGAAGTCTATAATTGGATTCAGATCATGGTATAGTTCTGATCACGTCAAATAACGATCATCTAATACATGATTTAATAATCATTTCTAAATCCCAATACAGTTATCATGTTTTATTATTCCTTTATTATTTGGGTTTCTACATGTAGCCTAATAGTTGAATTGGTGAATAATTCACAAAATCAAAATCGTCACAATATGCATACTTTGTAGATGTTTTATTACAGAAAACTAGAAATCTATAGAAGATAACCATGACCTAGTTCAACTACCCAACATTTTGTGTGAATAGTTCACATTTATCAATATCAAGACACTATCAACCCTTCAGCATAAAACAATTATAGCTTAAAACTTACAGGAGTTGACTTACTAATATGCTCCTAACACTTTTAGTTAAGTGTTAACTACCTACAGCTTCCTCCTCTATTACAGAGCACTATTTTTACTGGGGTTATCATATGACATCTGATATAATCATGAAGGGGAAAACCAAAAAATAACAATGGTGGTCCTATGTATGCACAAGAATATCACACATTGCACTCCTTTATAGTTCCATAGTTAAATCAAACATTTCAAAATGTAAAATGCCAAAGCTGAGAAAAATCTATAACTGGATTCAGATCATGGTATAGTTCTGATCACGTCAAATAACGATCATCTAATACATGATTTAATAATCATTTCTAAATCCAATCATTGCAAACCAAATGAAAAGTCCCAGTGAAAACACTATAACAGAGTACAATAGCTATTGTATTTATTCAATAGGACAGGTGAACTTGCAAAAGTTTAAATACCTGGTCAAGATAGAGATGGCACTGTGGAAAACTTTAATTAGGTTCACAATAACAACAAATAGTTTTAATGCATTTGAATTTCTTTTTAAAGTGAACGAACCTATCCATTTTTGTATAAGTGTACTGGTTCATTTAATCAGTTTTGATCCTACTTACTTTTGGAAGTCTTGAGTCACACTCCATATTGAACGGCTAGCCTCTCACGGAGAGGCTGGGGAAACTGATCAGAAAACTTTGTCCAGTTTTCTTCTCCAACTTGATTCTTAAAACCATGTAAAATCTACCAACAAAAAAATCCTATTACCTTTTTCGTACAAATATTTTCATCAATTTTTATTTCTGGTGTGTTTAATATTCGAAGTTGTGTTATCAATAGTAAACTGTACACATTTTAAGGACTAAAAGGAACACAGAGCATAAAAGGAAACCTACTGTGAATTTCTTTTGATCATTTCTATGAAGAAACACTGACATACGCTTGTCATATCAGGGCAATTTAAAGTTGCACATACACTTGTCTAGTATAACATAGTAAAACAATATGTGTAGTTGGATTCAGATCATGGTATAGTTTTGATCAGGTCAAATAATGATCATCTAATACATGATTTAATAATCATTTCTGAATCCTATGGACCTGTATATGTATCATAAAAAAGTTGCTTTCTGATTGAAATATACCCTTTTTCCTGATTTATCATTTAGAAATGTGCACTTTCTTATGCAACTAAATTTTTGTTTCAAAATGTGTAAATTAAATGAATAATTGTAACTAACATTCATATAAGAACTGGTTCCTGGTTTCTAAGTTACATTTTCCACTATGTGAATTTATATTGTATAAGATGTTATTAATTTCATAATAAAATAAAGTTTACACTTTTAGTTGTAACCATACCTTATAAAACATTTCTTTCAAATCAGCTTTTGGTTGTGACCAAGAAGCAACTGCATCACAGAAAAATATAAAGTCTTGAATAACTCCACCTGGATTCACATTGATCATCTGACATACTCCTCGGAAAGCTGAATCCTTCTCCTCATTATCACGAATGTTTCTTAAAGAACTACACCTAAAATCCAGTCAAAAAATAAATGAAGTGTGTTCTGTGTGCAAGAGTTAAAATATTAAATTGAAAGATAATTAAGTAATAATAATAATGAATATGAGAAATCTAATAAATAAAATTAAACATGTTTTGATAAATAAATGGTTAATTTGACAACACTACAGTAGTGCAGAAATGTACAAGTGATATGCCATAACACTTCCATGCTTCCTCACCAAATACATAAAATACTAGACAATCACAAATTACATACCACATTTATAAGGCTTAATCAGTTTTAGTAAAGTGAATTTGTCCATATGACAATTAATTTCTGTTGACTGTACATACATATTGTGAGCTAAGCAGAAGCAAATGGGACAATGAAAAAGAACTTCAAATTTTGCGGTAAAATTATTATTATTTTTTTTTATAATATCCCCTCCCTCATGAAATCTTTGCCCCTCCCCTGCCCCCCATATTCTACACTTGACATTCCCATTTTATCCATTTGAAGTTTACAGTGAAAGAGAGTAAATGTTTATAACTGTAGTGTATATTAATTAATAAAATAGCAATAAAATCTAATAATAAAACTTCTGTAAATTAAGCTCAAGCAGATTTTACATCACATGCCGAAACAGGGGTAAAACTTTAAAACACATAAATTCAATCTACTTTGGAGAATATAACATTTATCTAAAAGTATGAATATTGTAAATAAATATTGCAAATATGACTTAACATAATAAGAATAGAATGCTTTGAAATCAACTTCATGTTTTCTGTCCATTTTCTGCTAGATCAAATCCTATATGAAGATATATATATATTTATTAAAATCCAAATTTCAAAATATTATTTCCCCAAATTTGTGCAGAAAACAGACAGGACTGAAACTGATTGCAAAAGAGAAATAAATAAAAAGTTACACACCACTGCCGAATAAACTGCTGTAACATAGGAGCAACCTCTGGTGGGCAGACTAAACCAAGGCGACCAATTGTTATCGCTAAGAGTTGTCGTCGTCATAACAATACGAGGGCAATGAATAGGGAAGAAAAACAGAGAAGACAACAAATCAACAAAACGATACAAGCAAATAAAATATATTATAAAATATGTCAAGGTCATATTTTCTGTCACCTAGGTCATCTTTGTGATACAATGTCAACTGTATGATGATTTAGTTTTTTCTGTACTTGTTGAAGATATTTGTTTCATTTTGAGTGCAGAATTCATGATGGTCCAGAAAACTAGTCATTAAAAAAAATTGATATTCAAAAATTCAGAACTTGCATAGTTAATTCAGCTGTATAAACATCATGTCATACATTCATAAATTAGGGACAGAAATTGAAAATTATCTATTCAAAACTAACATTAGAAACAGCCTTTGAATATGTAAATTTTAATTTGGATTTAATAACTTTAAAATATCAACAAAATTTGGCAGTCTGTCATCTGTATAATTTCTACAAATATTAATTTCATACTAAGTGCAGTTATTATAAAGGGTTATGTCTAGCTGTGTATGTATTTATAATGTCATCTCTAAGTCAGAAATGGTGTAAATATTCTACAAAAATAAATAACAATACATAGAAAAAGTGTACATATAAATTTTTGAATACTGTACTTCTAATTAAAATGACACAAATAATGTACATATAAAAACCCTTCAGATGTTTCAGTAAGGGAATAAAATCTTACAAGAAAATTAGGGAAAACCAATCCAGTAGGACTTTTCAAATAAAAACAAATATAGACGAATATTTTGAGAAATAGAAAAAAAAGTTATCTTCAAAATTACACTTTTAGTTATATTTATATATGCTATAATAATAATACATTGATCAAAGGGGAGACAACTTCTGAAGAATTTTGTTGATGTCTAAATATCATATACCATTTACCAACAGCTATAAAGCCAAAAGTTAATTCAACATCATTGAACATTCAGACACATTCCAGAAATAATGTTAATAAACAACAAATGTAACATTTCTAGGTGCATAAAAAGAAAGAAAACTTATTTGATTCCATTTCTAAACTCTTTTTAAATTGAAAATTAATTTCTGAAATGTATCTGTGAACCATGCAGTTATAAATTGAAAGGAACCTTTTCTTAAATTTGAAACAATACAATGTATTAAATACGTCTTCCAAAAAAAATTGTCTTGCCCAATTGAATACAGGTTCCTTCAACAACAACTACAAAAGCTCAAACAAAATAATTTATTACGTAAATAAAATTAGACAATATATATGGGGAAAAATTCCCATCTTTTATGATTCACATTAACTGTGCACTGTGTTTTAAGCAGTTTTATTTTAATAAAAATTATGAACACAGGAAAAAATTACAAAAATGATTATGAGAATGCATGCATGAGGACCTTAAGTGAAGAAATTTTACCAATCTTTAATATTTTTATCTTTCAGCAATGTAAATCCCAAAAATATTTGTCTGGTAAAAATTTACATAAGACTATTTTTATTTTATTTCAAACCTTGTGTAAAAAGTGACCATTTTCATGATACGTACCTGTGTTTTCCAACAAAGTCTTTGGCGTGTTTGGTCTGTTTATAATATCTACAAGTGGACCTATCACCAAGGTAATGTATGGCTGCATCTCGTTTCCTGTTCCAGTAATTAAATTATTATTATTATTATTATTTGTTGATAGACCTGTAAAAAAAAATCCTACCATTACAAACTGCTTTTTTAGCAAAAACTTCGTGTTTTGAATTGGTATTTCTTTATAATTTAATTTTGTATGCAACACATCTTCTGATTTGCTGACGTTGTTTTGTTTATCAGCTCTCAGACATAGTTTTGTCATGTGACTGTTAACATTTTTTGATGATTTCTCCGTTTTAAAATGGATACTGTTGCATAATTCAGCACTCTATCAGATGTTAGAAAGTATACAAACCCTCAGCCTTATTTCATCATAACCTCAAACTTGAATTTTTTTAATAATATATATCGTACAATAAGATATATGTTTGACTAACATACCCATTTTAACTGATATCTCTCCAATCGACCATGTAGCATTGTTACACACAGATATAAACTCAGGATTTAAATTTTGTGCCAGGATTGGCATGAATTCCCCTGAAATAAAATAACAAGCATTTAATAAAAAAATCCTTCGTACTTATTACAAATAGACTGTTTATTTGACTAATATATACAAACATGAAAATTGAATATGAGAAGCTTAATTTACAGAAATGTTTTGCATTAATTGTATGCATCATTCTTTGGGTGTTAATTTTCCTTTGGAACATTAAAAAAAATAATTCTGGAGATGACTCCAGGAATCATTTATATGTTATTTTAAAAGATAATCGTAATGATCTATGTTGACTCACCAATACAAGGTTTAACATGTTGAAAGCAAGCCTTTGTCAAATCTCCAAGCAAGGCAAATGAGCTCTGTCGCACTTCTGGCATAGGATCCTGTAAATTAAGAATTTTCTTTTCTAAGGACGAAAGTTTATTTCTAATGGAATCTCTTTTATAATTTTAAGTAACTTTTTTCAGACAGTACGAATACCAATACAATCATTTATTACAATCATAAGGTATGAAACGTCATCATCAAAAGCCAAAGTAGAAATTAAAAGATTGGCATATGAACATCCATCAGTAATTACCAAACATTTCACGTTCCCAAATGGAAATATGTTCTACAAAACACAAAGTATATTGTTTCTAGGAAAGACAACTAGTCTTATTTCAGTCTACAGAAAAGATTTAGTGATTTCATATCTAAGTTGCTATGTTTTTACTTAAATGTATATGTATGGTTAAACACGTTCTAATCAAGACAAATTACAAATTTTTGTGTACACCAAATCTCTATAATAGAGGAAATAAAGTTATATCTATAGACCAAGCAAGAAATTTAGGAATCCATGCCCAAGTCAGATTTGTTACTTTTAAAATTCAATCTTTTTGGAAATTTCAAAGTAGCTATTGACTATTAAACATTTTTTTAAATCTTGTCAACAATCTTATTTCACTCACTTGCATGCATTGGTACAGTAACTTCAAGATGTTACTATTAGCTACTAAGGAATCTATATGGTGTTCTAGTCCCTCAGCCAGTCCACTTAACAGGTCCAACGCCACTATCATGAAATCTTTATCTGGAGGATCTACAGAGTCTGGTTGGGTTTGGTTAGCCTGCAAGACACCATAACTGTGTCGCTACAAACAAAATCCTCCAATCTATATACACATTAACTATCAACAGAATTTTACTGCTTATAATTGGTTTGAACAATTTTATTTTGTCCTTCTCTTTAATATCAGAAAAAAATAGTGAGATTTTTTAAAAACTTTTAAAATATGTGAGAAATAATATGAAGATTATAATTTAAGGTAAAGCATTAAATGTAAAAGATCTTGACAGCTTCTTCAGACAGTACGAATACTAACATGATTCATCCACCAGTCCATGTACGTCACATTGACATTATCATCATAAAAATTAGCCAAGATAATTTTTTTTCCAATTACAAAATTTCTGTATGCATTGTGCAGGTTATTTCAATATCTAACTAATAATGCAACTCAACATCAAAGGAATCAAGTTTCTCAAACTACTTACTATATAGAACTTAGTTATTATTTTTACTATTAAACTGAGTGACAGCAATGGCATTCAATAATTGTGCAAGCATAGTGTAATTTGTTTTGATCTATATTCAAACTATTATCTGTATACTCGTATAAAAATAAAGAAGGAGTAAAAATGGATGTCTTACAAAATTTTGGTTCAATGTCTGTTCTACAAGTGACACACATCTTCTGTAGACTGGTTCACAGTAAGGCAGGAAACCAGACTGAAGAGCTGTAGCTACACTAGACAAACACTAAAACAGAAATGATATTATATAATAATATTTGTTCATTGGAATAAATGTAATACGAGTACAAAGAAAACCTTTCCTGCAAATAGGTATCTAATATTTTGAATGATTTTGTACAACTTTATGATGTGTCAGAGGAATAATATGAAGAAAATGTACGGCCAAATAAAAATATATGTGTGCTGCTTTTAAATATTAAGGTCAGTAGGTCAGCAATTTTTAAAAAATAATAAAAAATAAAAAAAAAATTATTTGGGATTGACAAAATCTTGAAAAAAATTGTGTTTTTAACCAAAATTGATTCTAGAATCATATACACCCAAACTGGAAGTTCAACATTTTACATGAGTTTGGTTGTAAAATAAAGTCGTGTTCCTTTTTTTAGTCAATTTTTTGGAATATAATTATTTAAATTCAGTCCTCAAAATTTGTTTGTTTGAAAATTTATTTTTCAGTTCCAGGGGTTGGGAGGTTTTAACTAGGGACAGTCAGGTAACTGGAACGACACTTATATTTTTATTTGGCCTAAGGTATACCTTAAATATAAAAGATCTTGCCAGCTTTTTCAGACAGTACGAATACTAACATGATTCATCCACCAGTCCATGTACGTCACATTGACATTATCATCATAAAAATTAGCCAAGATCTTTTGTTTTCACATCTCAAATTTTCTAATTTAGAAGCATAAAGGAAAAAATAGGGTAAGGTAAGCTAACAGACTACTAAATGGTCCATGGGCAGACCTATCTTCTTTCAATTTGCCCTAAAGGGCTAATAAGCACATGTAACCCAAATTACTCAATTAAAAAAAAATTCAAGCCATCTTATGAATTTGTTGAGCTGTGAAAATTCGTTTTATATTCACATTTAGGTGCTTTTAATATATCAATTACTAATAAAAGTCATTTGTAAAATTACATACCTCTAACAAAGGAAACAAATCTTTGTCTTCATCCTTGAGAACATTCCATTTCTCTATGAGTGGTGGCATTAACATATTGACATACTCCTGAAAGTTATAAGAATATAACTTGTAAATATGCATTCTGGTATTATTGATATCTTAATGGCTTTATACTTTCTTTATGAAGACTCATCTTTTAAATTAAGAAACTAGATTGCAAAGCATCATAAATTGTGCATTATGCTATATGCATGTTTTATCCCATGTATTACTGGTTTTGTACTTCATGAAGTTTAATATTTGTGATGCATAAAAAAGTTCATCAATGAAATTAAATTTGATTTTATTCTCTTAACATTTCAATAATATGAACTCCAATTCCAATGTGCACAGTATTTATTCATTACTCAAATGGTTAGTTTTGGTGAAAACAAATGCAAGCCAGATGATAGGAACAACTCTGCATTGCATGAAAAGGTTTGAAACATGAGCTACATCATTGTACATCATATTGTACTTAAAATAACAACTGCCTTAAACTAAGCCTATTGAATGTATAATAATTACCTGTTTGTTAAGGTGATGCCCTACAGAGTCTGCCAGAGTTCCGATAGCATCATATAATATCAGTAAGTTCTTGTGCTGTAAAACAAAGGGAAATCAATGTAAGTGTCACAGTTAATAAAGAAGTGTTTAGCATTTCAAAGCTAACATTTTTTAAAACCTCTTTTGATAGTTTTGATTTTTTTTCTTACTGAAAATGAATAATCATCTGTCAACTTTTTAAAATTTTATGTTGCTTTAATATAGGAAAACACAAGAAAATATAAGAAAGGTTTTAAATGTAAAGATCTTGACAGTTTTTTCAGACAGTACGAATACGAAAATGATTCATCCATCAGTCATTTTTGTCACTTTGACATTATCATCATAAAAAATAGTCAAGATCATTTTATGTTTATATTCTCTCTTAAATATTTCAGTTAAGCAGGTAATTTCAATATCTTATCAATAACATACTTAAGTTTGTATTTGTACTTTATAGAACTTTTATCGGTTTGTATTATAACACTAAGCAACAGCAATGGCATTCAATAAGTGTGCAAGCTCCAGTATGGTTTAGATTGTTTTTGTACTCACTCAAAAGTTCATTATTCAAAACTCATAAATATACCTAAGGCTAAAGAAATCTCAATCTAAGAATAGATCATGTCTTATCAATGTAAAACTCCAGATTTGTATGTTAAGCAAGGGTCGTATTATTACTAAAAAGAAAACAGTTACATCTTTCAGGCATTAAGCATGAAACAGTCAAATTAATCATATATTTAACTAAGATATTTACCTGATATTTGTTGAATGCAAACACCAAAGTTTCCAGTATAAAGCCTAAATAGGGAACCAGTTCTGTACATGCCTCTTCCTCTAGGGTAGCAAATGCTGAACAAGCTGCTTCCTGTACTCTCTTGTTAGCATCCAAAACTCTCTTCAATAACTGGAAACAAATATTTTTATGTATGATTTATTTTGAATGTTTAAACAAGATTGAATAGATACACCTAGCCTTTCACGATAAATTTGCAAGTTAAGCAAGGTTCCTTTCGGTTAATATGTGCATTATCATTTACTTGCAGTAAAGTTAACTCACTTATGACACACCTGCTATAACTATTCAGCAAACAGAAAGTAAATGAGTCAAATATCTTAGAACACATCACATTATACAATCACATGAAAATTGATTTCTAATTTTAGTGAGTATAAATGAGATAAAAATTTCATGAAACACAGACAGGAAAACCAGTTTACTACCACTTTATTTAATTTGTTTATTTATTTCTTCAATCTATATTGTCTTTAGTTCTATTTCATTCACATGATTTCAATACTGTACTCAAACAGAAATATTTTAAGTTCTTTTCCAGAAGGATACATTCCCCTGCTCTAGTTGCCTTTTTTAAAATCATTAAAAGATAATCAAGGATTTTTCATCCAGACGAGTATACTAAATTCTAGAATAAAACCTACCTCTTCCATTAATGGTTTGAGATACTGTTCATGTGGTTGTCCTACAACCCAGTGAGCGTATCTACTTAACGTCCAACAGGTTATTGATCTAACTAGAGCTTTCTTATCACCTAGACAGCTGATCAGGTATGGTATTAACTCTGG
Source organism: Mytilus trossulus (assembly GCF_036588685.1). NCBI lineage: Eukaryota > Metazoa > Mollusca > Bivalvia > Mytilida > Mytilidae > Mytilus > Mytilus trossulus. The sequence continues at coordinate 98,433,084 of NC_086373.1, forward strand.
TAGGTGTGGAATCATTCCTGTCATACAACCTTCTGCAATAGCTCCCAATACTAATATTCCTGATTCCTTGATCTCCCATGAATTGTGAAATAATGTCTCTTTCAATATAGGTAATAACACTGGTAAAATGTCATCACGGAAGACATTAGCTAGCACGTCCAGAGCAGCAGCAGAACACTTCCCTGTAAACAGATTATTTGCTACCATAAACACACATCTAAACTATCTAATTTTACTTTTCTAATTGTTTCATTTCTATTTCAAAGATAACAATGATCCATCCTTTTCCTGAAAACCAAGTATATATAAACAAGAGCGCAAAAAAGCAGTCTCTACATGCAACCCTAAAATATTAGGGGCAATATGATATATAGTTGTTTCACTATAAACCTGTCTTCAAGGTGTAATGATGGATACATAAATACATCTATTTGGCTAAATAAGTAAAAAATAAAAACTTTCCTAAATTAATTGTATACAAGAAACTATGGGCTATTTATAATCCCTTATGACACACCAGCTTCCAGAATTTGGCAAACAGAGAGTTTAAGAGCTATGAATATAAAAACGCTTTTGCATGTTCACATAAAGCTTCATAAAGATTTCAGGAAGTTCATCCATGAAAAAATGACACAAATTTTATACATGGCCGTTATGTGTCAGAACAAATAAGGATTAAATTAACAGGATGATGGTGAACTAAGATTATGAAAACATACCACACAGGTTTACAGCATAATTGTATAAAGCCTTATGAAAAATTTGATGGCGTACATAGATTATTTTAATCTGTTGTCTTTATGAAGTGTGTGTATAAAGAACTTGACAAAATGGCGATGATATGAGGAAATAAGATTGTTTTTTTTAACTTTTTTTTCAAAAGGGCACAGAGGGGCGCAAAATTTCAGGGACGGGCGCCCCTCCATTTCATGCTAGCTAGAACACTGGCGTTTATATATTGATATTCTCTTGAAGAATTTGATGAAAAAAATATCATACATAGCCATTTCGTGTTAGGAAATATAAATATTGAGTTAACAGCAAGTCAAGGAAGGGTGAATCTAAATATACATCACACCATTCAACATGCTCACATAAAGCCTGACCCAAAAGTTCAGGAAGCTCAGATTTGTAGTTCTTGGCAAAAATATGGCAAATATTTTATTGGACTGATGGACATACAGGGGTTAAACAGTATACATACCCCTTCAAAGTGGGATAATAATAATCTTGTAGAGCAAAACATTTCTGGGAAAATTATCATTTAACCTAGATTGGTCTGTAGACCAAAATTAGGTCATCAACAGAATTCAACTTTTCACATATAGATCTAATTATTCATTGAATTTTACATTTAATTTTTTCTTATACTTTAAAAGTAGGTTTTCTTTTCACAGAAATATTTTTAACCTCATCTCCCAATTGCCAATAATGTCTTCTTTTAATTAACTTTATGTCTAAGTAAAAATATAACTACTTACTTAAGTTCCAGTCAGATGCTGTAAATTCAGAAATTAATGTGAGAATTTATTATTGCGAATCACTGATTACCGGTAAAAAAGCCAGTTTGAAAAAAAAATGTGTAGGAAAGTCACTACTGAATCTATGAATGAGTTATATTTTATTATTGGAGACATTATTCGCATTAATAAAAACATCGGAATAATATCTGAATTTACAGTAATTAACAATTTATTATAGGAAGCACAATACAAAAACTACAAAATTGATAAAAAAATATTCAGTTTTTTTTTGTCAAATCTAAATATTCCAAAACCACAGGAAAAAATTTCCATATCTTGCATCGCAAATGAGTTTTGATAATAATAAGTTTTGTATACAAAATGCACAAGTATGACTGATACAAGATAAGAACATGTGGACAGTACTATGTGGTTAATCAATAGAATCTTTTGATCGCTTTATGACCATTGTCCAGCTATTTTTAAAAATAAGTTATGAAAAAAGTTTGGATTAGGGGTTCACAGAAAAATGAAGATAATGAATTAAAAAAAAAAAATACATAAGAGCTGACAGCAGAAAAAATCCAAGAAAACCATTTAGATGGAATTAAAATATAAATGTATAAGTATTAAACAAATATAATTGTAAAAACTTAATTATAGAAAAAACAAGAATAAAAACCACAAGTTGTGTAAAATGCCATATTTTCATTGATTCCAGACAATAAATCTCCAATATGAATACTCTAGACTGACCAACTTGTCATTTAATGTACACATGCACAACTTACCTTTAATATGGGGAAAACGTAAAAAAAATTACATTGCTTTATGTATGTACTGAATTGATGAAATTAAAATTTAAAAAGCAAATTCAATTACACTTCTGAGATCATTAATAGTTGATGTTATCCAGGTGGGTTGAGTTTGACCATATCAGTAACACTTATTAGCATCTTATGTAAGCAAATGTTGTTCTCTGAGCAGTTATCTTTTTAAAGGAGTAACTCAATTTCCAATAACATCAAAAGAACAAATTTTAAACCCATTTAAGTTCAGTGATTTCTTATGTCAGAATTAAAGATGAAAACTGAATTGAAGGTTTATGAGACTGAAATACACTAGGGGGAAATTTGAGGCACCATTTCGAGGTGGAACAGTGTTGCTATTTAAAAGTAATTTCGTCAATTTAAACTTGACTGATTTTGGGGGTAAAAATGTTTGTATTATGCTACCCTAGGTGTAAATATTGGTACTTACTTAGGTTCCAGTCAGATAAACTGTCATCATCATCATATCCATCATCTGATAATTCACCATCCTATCATATAAAAAAATAATATATTATTAAACCACAATACAATTATTCAGGACATGGATTAACTCAACTGTAAGCTTGATCCTAAACTTGGGATCCAATGTGAAGGAGTTTGCATTTAATTTGTTAGATTTTAAATATGAAATTAGAGGAAACATCAAGATTAAATATTATCTTGAGATTAAGGTTCCACTAAAGTCAAAATATAGGACACTTCATAAACATCTAAACTTTGCCTGTATTTTTCAACCTATAATGAATAAAGTCATAAACTATGAAAACATATGTTCATTAAAACATACTTTATATATACACACTGTGTAAATTGTAAATAAACTTGAAATTGTTATGTTGTGGCCAAACCGGTTCTTGGGGTGAACACTAAATTTTCCAAAAAATCTGCAGGCTTGCAAGACGACTTAATTTGCTTAAAATTGGTATGGATGAATACTGTAACATGTAATGCAGGGCAAGCTTATGCTGATTTGTCACATACATATGTTTTAATGGCATATTTGTCCAATTTCTGTATTGTACCTCCGATATTCGTTGACTTAGATACATGAAATTGACTGAAACTCGAAAATTAATACATTTTATAAAAAATCAACAATGGCTTGCCCTGCATTACATGTAATAGTATACGTCCATACCAATTTTAAGCAAATTAAGTCGTCTTGCAGGCCTGCAGATTTTTTGGAAAATTTAGTGTTCACCCCAAGAACCGGTTTGGCCACAACATAACAATTTCAAGTTTATTTACAATTTACACAGTGTGTATATGTAAAGTATGTTTTAATGAACATATGTTTTCATAGTTTATAACTTTATTCATTATAGGTTGAAAAATACAGGCAAAGTTTAGATGTTTATGAAGTGTCCTATATTTTGACTTTAGTGGAACCTTAACTGATCAAAAGATGTTAAATCTTAAAATACACAAAACAAAGCATCAATATACTAATTTCGTGGTAGGGGAGGGGCGGGGGGCATTAAAAAATTCATTACCATGTATAAATGAGATGAAAAAGACCATATCTCATGCAAGTTAATCTCAAATCTCATTCATATAAAAGTTCATGCGAGTCAGATTCTGAGAAAGTTTGCAAAGTTCTATAAAATTGTTCAGTTGTAGTAATAGATCCATAAGCTGGACGGAAGGACAAATAACCTAAAAAACATCAAATCATTATATATTGCCAGCCTCAATAGTACCAAATTCAAAGTGATAATAAGCTGTTCAGTATGACTGATGGAAGAAAGGTAAAGATAATTCATTGCCATATATCTCACTACCTTTAAGTAATGCATACAGCTTTATTAAAAGTCTGCTCTTTTATACATTTTGTGTCAATGAACTGTACCGATTTGAAAGAATTTTTAAATCTGTTTATAACAAAAGTTTGTGTAGATTTTTCTAGGATAATACATACAGCATCCCCATCTGTGTGTTTCTGTGTGTGTGATTTTGACTTGTGAAATCTTGGTTTGATATCAGATTCTTTGTCTGGAACCATGTCATCTTCTTCTACATCACCCTGTAAAGAAGAACAATGTTAGCCTAACAAAAAAATACAGGATTTACTGGTAAAAAGTAACTAGAATAAGTATTAAATTTGATATCATTAGATTTGAATCAATTTTATTTTACAAAACACTTCAACACAAATGAAGTAATTCATCCACTTAAATCTCATTATTTCCAAAGGTTTCTTTACATTAATTCAATAGGTCAAGAATGAAATAAACCCTGCCAAGTACGTATAGGTACAAGGAAACTTATTTCATTTTTGCACAAAAATCCTGAACAGGGAAGATGTATGATAACCTTCTCTCCAAATATTTCATTCTAATGGAATAGCCTTCAACTAATACATATTTGGCTGTGACAATTTACCTTTAGGAGTATAATATCTATTTCTGAGTATTTCATTCCTTTAACGAGGACAGGTATAAGTCTATCTATATGTGTTCCTAACACTTCTTTACATATAGGTTGTTCTGCCAAAGACAACCAGAATTCACAGGCTTCTAAGGCTACACTATCGTCATCATCTTGGGTTCTACACATCATATACTGAAATAGAAAATTAAGCCTGAAATATACCAGCATTCCATAACAGTATTGATTAAACTAAGGATTATCTCTCCTTGTTTGTAATTGTAAATACAAACTTTCATACATGTATATGTTTCTAGAAAAACATAAGGATGTGTTTGTGAGTGTGTTTTTTACAAAGGCTTCTGTAGAGTGTTCATTCAAAATACAAACATACATGTTCATTGAGCTTAGGAATTGATTATTTGGAATAAATATTTATTTTGTGTCTTTCGTAAAATTTATATTTTGAACTATTGAAATTGTATAATCAAACTTAATAATAATTTCAAATTTTGTCTTCCACATGACAAGGACATTCTGTATTTAACCTATGCATGGAATGAATTTATAAGCTTCATCTGGGCAGATAACTAGTAACAGTTAATACTTTCTATGTCAGTTTAACCCCAAAACCATAGATATATCTATTAGAGCCATAAGTACCTCGACAATATTGTTGATTTGTGGTATGAGTCGATCCATACGGACTTCCACTAACATGACTAATGCTCTACACACATTCTTCCTCACATCTGTGTCTTCATCTGCTGCCAGGAAAAACAGGTTCTGAAAAATATACACTAAAACAGTAACAAGACTAACAGTAATAAGTAATAGTTTTAATTTGTAAGAAAATTCTACAAAAGTAACTTCAAAAACGTGAAAATAACATGAATGCTTGACAGAGGCTTCATCTGCTCCTAGAAAATGTGTAAAACTTAAAAGAATAGTGGTGTGTCTGTAAAATTGAAGGATGTCATTAAATTTTGTAACAAATACAGAAGCAACATAAAGGTACCCGTATTAAGTATGAAGAGACTTACCTCTATAAAGCTGTCTATATGAACCATTAGGGCCTGGGTTCTACTGATAATGAACTGATTTACACAGGCAATTGCATGGGACCTGAAATTAGAAATTTACATTTGCAATGGATTTTGGTTTAACCATATACCGACAATATTACAACAGTATTATAAGTTTATAACTGTTTACATGGTATTCAGATGGTGTAGAATAAGAAATCATAGAATACATATTATATCTTTGCAAAAATCATAAAATGTAAATGAAATGTTTTAATAACAAGTGAAACTGCGAGCTACTGCTCACTGATGATACCCCCGCCGCAAGTGGATAATATTAATAGTGTAAAAATATGCAAGTGTTCGGTAAACAGGAAGTTGTCAAGTGATGAATCTGAAAAACGCATCACACGGTATAGCTGACTTATATAAATCCTGAAACCAAATTTCAGAAATCCTTGTATTGTAGTTCCTGAGAAAAATGTGACGAAAATTTTCAACTTGGCTATCATGTGTAAAATCATACAAGTGTTCGGTTAACAGGAAGTTGTCAAGTGATGAATCTGAAAACGCATCACACGGTATAGCTGACTTATAAAAAATCCTGAAACCAAATTTCAGAAATCCTTGTATTGTAGTTCCTGAGAAAAATGTGACGAAAATTTTCAACTTGGCTATCATGTGTAAAATCATACAAGTGTTCGGTAAACAGGAAGTTGTCAAGTGATGAATCTGAAAACGCATCACACGGTATGGCTGAAAAATATAAATGTTGATACCAAATTACAGAAACGGTGGATTTTTAGTTCCTGAGAAAAATGTGACGAAAGTTTCATGGGACGGACTGACGGACTACAGAGGTAAAACAGTATACCCCCCCCCTTTTTTAAAGCGGGGGTATAATAAATGACCAATTTGAAATGTTCACCAATTACCTGATCTTAGGACTATTATGCTTAAAGAACTGTAGAAACTTAGGAATGAGTATATTCAATGGTCTAGTACTATCATTATCCAAATCTTCTGCATTGTCTTCACAAATCTTCTGAAGTGCACCAAATGCTCCCTGAAAATAAATAAAGAAATGTAATATTGTGGATTCATTATCATTCGTTGATTTCGTGGGTACAGATGAACCACGAAATCAAACGTTAAACAAATTATAAATTTTCTACAGGCTAGTGTGCAGACTTCAACAAAACCACATAAATTAATATCCACCCTGTGTGAGTATTTTTGAATCCATGAAAATTGGTACCCACAACAATATATAAATCCACAGTATTGCAAGTTTTCCATTTGAACTTTCACCAAACTTAGTATTACTTCAAAATCTGGTCAACTCTGCCACTATTAATTAGGTCTTCTGAAAACAAACATGGGGCCAGCTGAAGGACACCTCCGGGTGCGGGAATTTCTTGCTACATTTAATACCTGTTGGTGACCTTCTGCTGTTGTTTTTTCTATGGTCGGGTTGTTGTCTCTTTGACACATTCCCCATTTCCATTCTCAATTTTATTTTTATGATAATGTTTTCCTTAGAATTCAAGTGGAACAAACAAGTGGTTTAGAGAGGTTAAGCTTAAAAGGTGAAAATATCTGAATCAAATAAATCTGCCATTTTTTTTTTTTGGGGGGGGGCACTTTCATGGGAAAAATTTGGTTAACTAAATAGGGAATCACTGAAGTATGACGGGATCTCCCCACCCTTAAGAAAAGTTCTGGATCTGCCACTGATATTTATGAAGTTGTGTTGACTTAAGTCATCAAAATTTGATTAATTCATAAATCTGCATATATCTCCTCCATCAGGATGTTGACCCAGAAATGACTTCAGTGAAGATTCATTAAAATGCATCTGATGGTTTAGGATAAGTTGAACTTAACAGAATGATGACAAGACAAACTGACAGGGTGTCAGATTCCAAAAAAAAATTCCCCAACTTAAGTTCCTTTCATTTATACATGCATGTCCTAGAAAGAAATTGAAAATGCCTAAGATTATAAAATCAACCAAAGAATTAATTTAAAGATTAGGAAGAACACACTAAGCCCTAATACAAAAATTCTTTTGAAAGTATAGGTGAAATTCTTTTGAAAAAGGGTTGGCAAAAACCCGGGTTTTATGAGTATTGCCCAGCTCAGTGGGAAATACTGGGAAAACCCGGGTTTTACTGGGTTTTAGTGGGTAATACTGGGTAATATAAAATACTTGTCTGAATTTTAAAGAGGATTCAGTGATAAACACGAAAATAATACATTAAATAAGATATGTATACCCTATTTTGTTTGTCTAGCATTTGTCTAGATTGGCAAACCGTAAATATAAAGCATAACATTTTTTTCTTTCAAATAAATATAACTCCTAATTTAAGAATTAACAATTACTTAATTGTAAGAAAAATTACATTTAAATAATGTCACTAATTAATTAGTAATTATTCAGATTAGAACACAGATTTGTTTATGTAACAATAATCAGCCCTTATAATTCTATAAGTTTTATTGTCATGACCCCTTAGGGTGTTTATTTAGCAATATGAATGTAACAAATAAAATTAACAAGTCACTTAAACACTGCAATAAAATGCATGTTTCAAAGTTTAGATTATTAAAATAATGTTTGGTAATTAAAAAGGTATCTTAAATGTACAAATCTTCTGTTCTGCCTACATATAGAATTAATAGAGAAGAGAATGAATTTGATATTTCAATCTTCTAGAAATGACTGCCAATGGTTATCTGTATAAAAAGTATATATTTAGCTGAAACTGTACCCATGGCCAGTCTTTACTATTTAGTGTTAAAATAAGCATAGAAAATCATAATGCCCAGTATTGCCCACAAATACCTATTTCTGGAAGTATTGCCCAGCCCGGGAAAACCCTGGTTTTCCCACCCGGGTAATACTTTGACAACCCTGTTTTGAAAGCATATATAGTTTTAAATGTCATTCAGATATTAATTCTTGTGATAAAAAAAAATAATCAAAATTGGAATTTGAAGTCGTCTCCACTAGCAATGTATAGAGCTGAATTTAATTTGAAAACAAAAACTAACTGAAGTTGCAGCATCAAATTTCATGAGCTTATTTATTTTGCTGAGTAAATAAAAATCAGACAACTTTCTGACACTTTCTATATAATAGTTTTTAGTTTATTTCACATTGTTAGGTTGCTGTTTAAATGACATATACTTATACCATTTGTAATTTAGAGGGCTAAGAAACAGCAGCATCATTTGTTGTCTTATTTTCATAATAGTAATTTCTATCTTGGTATGTACCAGTTTTAATAATAATTTTTTTATCATTACCGAACTGAGCTTGTCTGTTGTATTTAGAAAGTCATTGATTTATAATCTTGCACCTTTCTCCTAACCCTTTCAAGGACATGTAAATAATTAACAAATAGACATTTTTATGAAGAAACCAAGTGTTACATAAATATCTACTTTTCTGGCAAGTTTATACAATTAAGAAGTTTCATGAACAAACCACAAAATCAATCAAGCCTCCAGCTTTTAGTTTAGATCAATATTCCCTCTAGAAACTGTATTGATTCCTAACCTAACCAAATATAAAGGCTAAATTCTGCATATACATAAATCTATTTGTATAATACATCACCCTATGGAAAAATGTCAATGTAATTCCGACACTTGGGTTTAAAATCAATCATATGATATATCTATTAACTTGTACAAACTCTTTAAAACCTCAGCTTCATCAATGGAATAACTGTAGCTAGTAAATAACTACTTTGTAAATATCTATAGTTAATTTAAACAAGACTTCTTTTAATCTTCTTTTTAAGCAGTGTTTAAATAATATAATATCTAGATATACATGATACAAGGAGATGTGGTTTGAATGTATGAAAATAAGGTTATAATTTACTTTTCTTCAGTTTTATCATGACCATCAGGAACTAAATAGGAATGTCAAATTGTTTGTGTACATGTTGTTTGATGACTCCTCTGAATAATCAAATTTCACTGATCTTCAAAATGTAAGCTATTTGGTACTGAAGATAGATTTATGACATGCTGTTTTTATTAGCATGTTTTAAGATCATCAACAACTTACAGATATCATCAAGTATAACAACATGTACTGCCAACTATATATTCAATTAATTAACCAAATTATATCTCTGCACTCGTTGCTCCAATCATGCAATATGTATATTTCAACAGAAGAATGTCCAGGACTGTCTTCCTTGTTTGAACATGTATACTGCAAAATTGGAAGTCATTCCTGTCACATGCTTAGGCAACTGTTGATTGATTAATCAACCTTTAACAACCACAATTGTTTCCATGATTTTCCCTACACCATGACATGAAAGTTACCAGTCCTCTCCTTGCATTTAAACAATTATTAAAATTATGGCATGCAAGCTTTTTCAAATATTAAGGACTTTTCATCAACTTTTAAACTAGGATATCTTACAACATTTAACCCCATTTACAGGACATCAGTTTAAGATGAGATATGCATTAAAAATATACAAATAGCCAAGGTTATAATGGACAGCACAACAAAATTTTTACATTTTGTATTTCCAATGTTACCCCTTATATTCCGAAAAGAAGAAGTCTAGCATGTGTAACACATACCAGCTAACATAATTACAAGGCATTGAGAGATATAAACTGGTTTTAATTGCATTGTCATAAGTCATTCTTTATTATCCACATACTGAAACTCTTGAAACAATTGTATAATTACATTTTCTATTATTGCAAACATTCCTGCATCAGTCAATTAAGCATCACACAATCATGAACATATTTTAGTTATGAATGTACATGCATGATAAACCATAAAAGAAACAACTTATTTCTTGTTAAATCAAAAATCATTCTTCATGATTGAGTAATTAATTGTTAATGTTTCAATACATGTATAAAAATAAGAAGATGTGGTATGATTCCCAATGAGACAACTCTCCTAAAGACATCAAATGACTCAGGAATTGACACCTATAGGTCAGTATGTGGCCTTCAACAATGAGCAACTCCACAACAGCAAACATGGAAGTACTAAATGTGTTGTATACAGAATGACATTGGAACATTTGGTGCAAGTCTTACTAGAGCTCATGATTGACATGAGTACATTTTGTGCTAGTCTTACTAGAGCACAAGGTAATTAACATTAGCTAAAAGAATTAAGATCTGCATTTCTCACAACTGTATGCTGATGTGAAGTAGCGAAAACTTGGGACAACACAGTCACACTATACAAACTAGACAAAAGGATGTTCCCACAAAGACATGTTTTTTGACACAGAATATCTATAAGATATTTGACAGGGACATAAATAATCAATCTGTTTCAATACATGATACAACTAAAGTTGATATGGAAATACAATAATCTGAATATTCCAATGGGCATCAAATTTCTGCAAGTCATCAATGTAGGATTATAATAGGGGGATCAAAAGTCATCAATGTAGGATTATAATAGGGGGATCAAATCTGTAATCAATGAAGCTTTAAGCCAGATGACACAAAGACTCAGTTATTTGTAAGACATAATAATATGGTCTGACGCAGACAAAACTGCTGTTAAATCATCATTGAAGCATGTTTGTATTAAACCAGTTCAATAAAATACCTATTATTCAAACTATTTCGATAAATAGTTTAAACATTTTGCTTAATAGCATCTACATACAATAACTGAAAACGTTTTCAGTTGTACAAATCAATTTCTATCTCACACATCTAATTGGAAATCTAATTTATCTTTGTGCCTTGTATTGGAAATCTATCAATTACATTATGTTCTTTACCAAAACAAATATATCAACAATAAATAACTTTACACACACAACTCCTATTCAAAACTGTTGGTGAAAATATAACATTTGTAAATGATAGGAACAAGTAATAAGTGAATCTTACACCTGTACAAATGTATGTCATTTTTCGTATGCCTAGTCTATACTTAACTTATATAAACAGTTATGTGGAAGCAAAACTTGTTACATAATGATAAACAGAAAACACAACAGATTCTAAAAAAAATATTTCTGCATTCTTATGGTTGTTTAGAACTATATTACCAGGGATTATACTACAGCTCAGATAAGGGACCAAAAGCTTAATGAATCAAGACATTTTATTATTTGTTAAAGGTGCTATCTAAATTATTTACAGAACAAGTTCTGATAAATGTGGACCCCTTATAAATTTCTAGCAAGCATTGCGTGAAGAATCAAGACTTTAGTGACCCACCCATCCCCCTTTTTCTCCCCTAAAATAAACAAACTGGCCACATACCAAAATACAAGCCTTCGCTGAACCCTTTCCTTTGGGTTATTTTACTGGACAAAAAATAATAGTAATGTTTGTACTCACCTCACAAACATTGTAATCATCGGAGTCTAGACTGTTACATAAGGACGGTAGAAGTTCCTGCCAGTTCCTCAGCTCTCCCTTTGCTACAATCGTAGTTACCAAGATACCAATGGTAGCTCTGATGAGAGGAGAGGGATCCCCAATATTGTTTAAACATTCTTGTTTTATAAATGTTGTGACTTCTGAGGGAAACTTTTCAAAATGAGCTCGGACATTATTCTTTAGAATTAATCCACTGAGAGACCTGGTGGGATCATCTATAAAAGAAGTTCTCATATAATTAAACAAGATGCTACAACTAAGCATGTCACTGTCAGGCATAAATATCTGTCTTTAAAAACCTTCTGTAAAAAAGCTGTTTATTTAATTTATAAATAAGCCACACATCCTTTTACGTCATTGGAATTCAAGAACAACTTTTTGAAATGTTTAACTTTTTTTTTATTAATGGCCCAAACTTATGATATTCTTAGTCAAGAGTTCATAGATATCATACATGATCATCAAGAAAAGAAAAAGAAAAAAAATGCTTACTTGCAAATATGATTTTTAAGAATTCTTTTGTTAAAATTTACAGAAGTCAAAAAAACTATATAATGTGTGAGCCTCTTCAATTTTTAATAATTGATAGTCAAGTGTATTCATGCTCATAAGTACAACTAGGGAGGTCTTTGCTACAATAATAAGACAAACTCTGCCTTTTGGATAATTTCTTTTGTACGTACCATATATTCAATCAATACTATTTTTAGCATGTTTGATAATGTCCCCTTGAGAAAATTAAATTTAGACTATTTGAGGCAACGTTTCAAGTGAAAATTTTATTTTGTAATATGAATTTTCCACTACAAATACAAGTATATTGCTTGTGACAAGTCAACTAATACATACCTTCAGTTTTTAACTTTGTTAACACAAAAATAAGGTAATTGTTAAAATCAGGATACTTATTCAGCTCTTCTAATTTCTTGGTTGCTGTTAAGGATCTGATTTTCTAGATATTATTTATCTTTAGCTAGATAATGTATTGCTAGATTTTAAAGTTTGACTTTCAATGGTTGTATTAACTACTAAGATGTACCAGTGAACCAGTGAAATAAATCAAAGAGCTGAATAGCTCTGAGGGGAAAGACGGCCCTTGATTCTATTTTTTTTTTGGTGGTGGTGGTGGGGTATCTTTTGATACAGCAAACATAATTTTGTTTAAATTTAACAAATACCAATTTTAAATTAGTACACGAACTCTGAGAATGATTTAAAGAAACAGTGAAGGATATCCCTGCTTCTGTGTAATGTGACATTCCAACAATGACGTCACTATAAGATATAAAGTAGGTTGGATATATTTAGAGTATCTGGTCATACTGATTTTCCCGGATTGTAAAAGAAACGTAAATAGTGTAAAAGGAGAGTTCAAGATACGATAATTTTGCGAGAAACAGTAGCCTGAGAAGGGAAATGTGTAAAAAAAAGTTTAAAGTCAATCTATTCATTTGTGCATCTTTTTCTCTTCAATCTCAGTAAGATTTGTAGGGGGGTTTTCCACACTATACAAACAAAATGAATTACATGAGGGGATGTCACTCTGGTCAACCACATAGGGGTTGACGACTTGAAGCTGTCCTTCTCCAAAACTGATAATTTACTGAGGTCATGGAACAATTGGTGTTTTCAAGACATTAATGTCAATAATGATGATGTTGCATCTGTACAAGTGAGAATGTATAAAAATTGAAAAAGATATAGTTTAATTAAGAACTTCTTCGTTTAATTAATTTGTTTCCATTAGAAAGCCCATGGCTTTCATACATGGAAAGAGTTGAAATGATTGACAAATTTTCTACTTCAGCTCTTCATGTGTCATTAACTTCTTTACAATGTTAAATAATTACAAAATTAATCCCCATCCCAACACCAGGGAGTGTTATGACGCTGGGCAGAATCTACTGTTATTATGGTAGAGGAAGCTGAAGTCTGGGTACCAGAGATGTGCGTGAAAGGATGAAAATCACCCTTCTGATGTACTGATATTTTAGCACCCAGAGTGAGATTCGACTCAGGACCTTCAGCACTGTAGTGATCAGTCTTAACCACTAAACCATAAACTTATACAACAGTATCATTGCGGTGCCATATTAATGCATGTACTGCCATCTTTGGAATAATCTCTTCATGTATGTTATACTGTCATCATTCAAATTTTTCAATTCGGAGGCATTCTTGCTTTATGCCAAATTGTGGTCTTGCTCAGACCCCTTGTTATAAACATATGGCCATGGGTACAAAACATTTTCCACTGATGTTTGGTAGTAAGGTCAGTAGCCTGCGTGGATAGCCTGTTTCCCTGCACTATTAACGTTCATCAAGCATCTTAGTATCGTCATTGTGCAGGATAAACTAGAAATTATGTTGTTTTTGTAAGTACTTAACTACAATTCCCTAATGACAGCAATGCTGATTTTCAATTATTAGAATTTAATTTGCAGACTAATTTGTGCAATATAACATTATAGTCTTCCCGGTCACACGCTAAACATTGGAACGGAAGTGACAATGCCCCTAAACGCATGAATGATGTTCACTAATACCAGAGTTTTTGATGGAAATGCATTGAACTTGAAAGTTGTCTATTGGTAAAATATGGCTTCAAAACATGACAATTAATTAGTTGCAATATAAACACTTCATATTAAACAGAGCAAGAGATTTTTTTTTTAAATTATATGATATGGATGCATAAAAAATTATAAAATCTTACACAAAAGACTAAGTTTAGGATATGTATAATTAATTTGCATAAACATTATTTTTCACGTCACTTGTTTCATTTCACTTGATGTTAAATCTTTATATTTCAAACTCTCATAGAACATAAAGAACTCTTTTATTTTCAAAAGTAGAGCTGGAAAGTGACAAAGGAATTTTACTACTCGTGGGTCCAATTGTCAGGCAAATGCTTGTCCTGTTGACAATTTGTTTTCTTTGTAACTTTTTGATTTACATTCTACATTATATCTTTTTGTTTTAATTCTGTTTAAATGTTAAATGTTCTGCCCCAAAGGCAAAGAGACATAATTTGTACAGTAGTCAGTATGACACACATTTTATTTTTTTAATTATCCAGAAAGGGACAAAATAAATCATGTTGTTTATGATCTTTACATTTTTAAATCGAAGATGAATTTAAGTATTGAAATATGGAGATAATTAGTTGATAAAAGGTTGGCAAATAAATGTAAACGCGATACACGTGCTTCCATATAGACATTGTTTCCAATTTTTACAACTTCTGGGAATATGTTTTCAATAAATTCTAAAGGATACTTGTTGAACGTTTCTCTGAGTGGCATTATCTGGTGACTGAGATTCTTTCAGCAGCTGCAATATCTGTTGGAGACCATTATCCTCTGGCTGCCACGCCATTTTGGTTTGAAGTCCCATGGATGAATTTGCGCTGTTCACTCGTGTGCTTCCGTAAATAAATTATTTCCTTTCCGAACGTATACGGAAATTAACGACTCTATGACGCCAAAATGGTGGATGCAGGTGCTTGGTAAACAAAAAACAAAAATGTAACGAGAAATACGAGAAATAAAAGTACTTTAGTTTAAACGTATCTGATTACTTAATGACATAGGTATGTTTATATAGATTTCAATTAAATGTATAATTGGTTGGGCAAGGATAACTTGCAACTGTATCCTAAATGTTTTGTAAAGACATCCAAACAAATAATATTTTTGTCTGAGTATAAAATATAATTAGCATACAGGCTGATTCAACTTTACATTCACAATTCACCATTACATTTACATTGCTTCTGTGATTTCGGACTTTCCCTTTTCAATTTTCCTTGGAGTTCAGTATTTTTTGTGTTTTTACTTTTTATAACGCCAACCATGATTTGATTACTTCATTTGCTTGCAGTTTAGATGAGGGTGGTAAAGGGGGGCCCTGAACACGGAAACACGTGAAATAAAAATGCAAAAAGGTTGCACGGAAAATAAAAATCGGAAAAAACGAAGCACGAGAAATAAAATCGTACATACTAACGGAAAAAGTAAAATAGTGTATTACTCATGCAGCTGTTCTTTGATACCATATTGTCTTATAAACATGGACATGAAAATTTAATGGAATTCCATTCATCTTTAATACTTTCATGTTTTTCTTAATTTCTCTTATGACTTTGATGTAATTTTCTGAGTTCTAGTTTAAAGTTAAAATTCCAATTGAGGTCTGACTATCTGAAAAAAGTGTAATTGAGTCTGTGTTTTGTCTGTTTTCTGATATTAAAAAGTGGTCAACAACAGGGTTCTCGCTAAGGCGAGTCCATGAGTCCTGGACTTATAAAAATCTGTCTGGACTCACCATTTTCAAAACTGGTGAGTCCACAGATACATCAATATTGAAATATTTTGTATAAACTGAACACAGTTAAACACAAATATCATCATTTTATAGCAAAAGTTTAAAAAGTAATCTAAATTTAATGTCATTTCATTGCTCTGTTAGGCCATGGAAACTAAGATATTACATTATATTGCAACAAAATATATTCTTCTTGCTGTTGGACTCACCATGGCCAAAAATGACAAGTCCCTGGACTCGCCTTCAAAAATCCTTAGCGAGAACCCTGCAACAACAAGTTTAATGGCGATCAGATCTCCGAGTAGTATTGATCCTTTCTTGGATACAGCTTTACTAATTTCAATTTGTGGTTGTTTATTTGATGGAAATATGACAGCACCTGCTCCTACAGGGCCAGGACTAACAAGACAGGACCCATCAGTAAATGCTATACATGAATTTGCTGGAAGATGACTTAGTTTTTCCATTATTATGTGTTTTCCAACATTTTTTTGGTCTGTTGATGTTGATTTGGAATTTCCAAGGTTTTTCCAATAATCTGGAGGAGATTTATATCTTTGTAACCCATTAAACTGAAATTCTGCTTCTATACCATTTACATCAACACCTGTACATACCTTCATGTCTTCTGCCTGAAGAATAATTTTTCCCACTGGAGATACATATTTTTCAGGGATGTCAATTGTTTTCCAATCATTTATTCCTGAAAAAGGTAAATCCCGAAATTCTGAGCTTAGAAACACCTGACCCGATAAAGGTCTTATCCCCTTTCTACAGTAGGTTACCTTAATGACAAACAACTAAAAAATCTTGACAAATGAGGTTAATTGTAGTGCATGACAATAAAAATGTACACTTTCTGTTAAACTACCGGTATACAAAAATCAACTGATTTTTACGTATCAGGTTATTTTTTTCATAAAAAAAATCAGGTTTAACGATAATTATTTGAGACCTCTGACAAAAACAAGGATTTTTATGAGTTTCAGTAAAATTTTAAGCTATTTGACATTTAACCGAAGCCGAAAATAACCGTTTTATGCTTAAAGGTAAAGGGCATTGCTACTCTCCAATCTGGTATATATATTGGTTATTTATAGTTAAAATACTTGCTATCACTTTATGCCCTCTAGTCTGATATCGTTTATTTATATTTTTAGAAAGATACAGAAAAGAAAATGACTTCTAAAAAGATTGTTAGGAAGAAAGAGTTTGAACCTTTGTTGTTCAAGACAAATTTAACCTTTCATCCAGAAGATAAAAATGCATCTAGGTCGATCCATTTCCCAGATGAAGATGACATTATGGATGATTTTGAAGAGGAAATTTTGGAAATAGAAGAGAGAAAGAGAAGACAGGTTTCCTTACTTTGGCAGGATCTTCTTTTACTGACATTTGATTTTCTGCAGATTTTTGCCTTACTACAAAGCATGGCATTAAGGTGGACTTGGTCGGGGAGCTGGATAGCAAAGTCATACTTCTTCTTCATATTCAACCTTGATGTGTGGGAGTTCATCAAGGTCTACAAAGATGCTTATGTCAGTACACAGAGTTACTACACTCCTAGTGCCACTGTACCAATGAGTTTTTCTACATTTGCCCTGGCTGGAGGGGGTTGTATACTTTTCTTGATTGGTATATTTGTTGCTGTCTACCTTGTATTATGGGTTAGGAAAGATCGTCAGTTTCTAAGCAAGACAGCCTGGATGAGAAGGATATACTTGATATTTGTCCAGCTTCTTACTTTACCTATTGGTGTCAGCGTTGGACATATATTCCATTGTAATGAAGATAAGAATGTGGATGTTATGAATGACATTGGTTGTTTCCAAGGAAGTCACTGGGGTTACCTTGTGTTTGGTATATTTTTTTACATTGTTTTATTTTTGGTTGTTCCAATTTACATAATATACAGATCAAGAACTGAAGCAATGGGATCATGTTCTAAACACCACGAGGCATACTTACTTTTAAAGGAGACAGAATATAAGATTGGTTTGAACAAAGTTTGGCTGCACAGTGATATTTACTTTTTCTCTTCATTTCGTTACTGGGGTATTTACTACAGAGCAATAATTCAGCTTGTTAAGTTGTCACTGGTTTTAGTGTTTATAGCTGGATTTCACAACGTAAAGGGGCAAGCAACAGCTGTCACGATCCTGTTGTTTTTATATGCCCTGTTATTTGTTATTGTACGCCCATTCAGGTTAATATGTTTTAATATATTGTTGATAATGACTTTCTTAAGTCTTGGAGCAGCAGGAATTATTGGAACATTAGAAACATCGTATAATGCCTATACTTTGGACAATCCATGGCTTCTTCCCCAGTACAGCCGATGGTTGATAATGGTTACTATCCTGGTATGGCTTCTTACTTGGCTGTGTGTTACTATGTACCTGATTGTTAACCAGTGTCTATACCGCTGTCACTGTAAACATATACCAATATGGCCAACATTTTCAACATCCACTGATGGACAACTGAGCCATGAATCAAGGAAGTTTCTGAAAATGTTCTTACATGCAAAAATACTACTGAGTAAGTACACATCTTATGTGTTAAAAAACATCTCAACTGAACTCTGTTGGTATTACCGGTAATCTTTTTAATGCAAATATTTGAAAGAAGTATTGCATTACATTTCTAGTCTTCCATCTGTCTATTTAAAATTTGGTTAAAAGTTTTGTTTAATGTACACTTGTAAGTGTATGTGTACACATACATGTACCATGAGATTGGGGTCATATCGACCTGAAATGTAGAACACTGTTCATTACAATGTTGAATAAAGTGGGGTGAGATACCAAACTGTCGTAGGGACACTTGAACTCATAAGTCGAAAACTTTCTCACAATGCTACAATACATGTATATGGCAAAATAAAAAAACACCCAAAGAAACAACAGTATAGGAAACACAACATTAGAATAACTCATTTTAAATATACCTTAGTAGAGTTTCGAGAAAATTTTCACAGTTCACTTATAACATTACTATGATAGGGCAAGCTGGGCATAGTATCCTATTTGGACACATATTCTTGTGTTTTAAATAATTGGTCGGAATGACGTTCCAAAAGCTTTGATAAATTTTCATGTTAATATACATGTACACAAATCTCATAATACAATGTATCATCCTACCTTACTTTCAAGTATTGAAATTAGCATTTTTTTCAATTTGTAAAATTTTAACTCATTAGAAATTATAGTGAAAGATACCACTATAATCCAATACAAGCTGCTGGATTATTAATGTCACAGTTTTATAGTAGTTTGCACCTGTGTCAAACAAATGAGCACCTTCCTTCCATCTTCAAAATATTTTTTTTTTATAAACTTGATTTACATACATATATGTGAACTGACAACGTTATTTATCAACAAAGAAAGTAGATTTATGGTAAACAAATAATATAGTGAATTGTTCAAGAATATTTTCAAAATTAAAAATAAAAAGGCATGGGGCAATTTAGAGATTGACACATTGCATAGGAACTTGTTTTTGCAGACTGCATTTTTTCCTTGTATTATTTTTTTCTTTGGGTTACAGTACATGTCTTCTTGACATTTACCCCATGTCTACAATTATATGTCATATTAATTACTGAAGAATGAATTGTTGTTTTATTACTGAAGAATGAATTGTTGTTTTATTACTGAAGAATGAATTGTTTTATCTCCAGAGAAGATGTATGATTATCCTGTAATGTTTGCTCCCGTCCACACTCTCTCTAAACAGATACAGATATTGAATGCTTATGTCAGAGAGGCAGAATACTTAGGCGATGCTCTACATGGAACCATGTTAGATCTACTAGATGAGATCATTGAAGTCCATTCCAACATGTGTCAGAAATCTTTGTTTGCAGGTAGGTACATGTATTATTAACCAGAGACATTTTCTTAATGGAGGTTCATCTGACATTATATGAAATCTTGACATATCCTTAACTGATGTTGATCTGAACTTTGAAAGAGCCATCATGGTTTTAAATCAGACTTGCTTCTTACATAAATTGTTTAGTTTGGAGTCAGAACTTTGGGAAACTTGTCTCATTGTGAACTGCAACTTTGTGAGAAAGGAATTCCAATAATTTCACTTAGCACATTTAGTGTAGTGCAAAGTAAAATATGTATCCATATCTCTTTGAAATATTCTCATAATTCTATATCTGAATCAAGATTTCTTCATGGAGGTTCATCTTTTCATTCACTCATTCATAGAAAAAATATTGATGTTTTTAAACATTTCACATTTTCTTTAAACATGTTAAAGAATACTGCAAGAAATTGTGTACATTTTTTTGATAACAGATAAAACCCATCCAAATGATAGACATTCCTCAGTGAAAAATGATTCTGAAAATTACAATTCTCAATCAAAAGTATATTTTTTTCAACTTCCTATGTGTTACCATTAAAGACTACTTCACTAAAGGAAATTCAATGAAGAATATTTTTTCATACAGAAAATGATCTTTTTCTTTTCAGAAAGTGTTAAAGATTCCATTCGACATACAGCCAAACAATTCCTGACAGTGATGCCAGCATTTGCTAAGAGATTAGCACAGAGAGATTATGATTTTATCTTGATAAATCCAATGAAAAGAAGAATGCTATTGAAAATGTATTGCATGGGTAAGGTTGTTCAAAGTTGATATGTTAAATTGTTAATATTTTTGTCCTTCAAAAATCCTTTTGAAGAACACAGAAATTACGGTTATTTGGAGTTGTTTTACAAGGTAATTTTTTTTTCTGTTGATTGATATTTGATAATTATCTTTTGTCTATTAATCTTCATGCCCAAGAAAGGTGATTGAAATGATAATATTGAACAGAAGAAGGAAGGATATTTTTTTGGCCCAGTTTAAATGTACTAGTATAACATGTATTAGTTGATTTAGAATTTTTTTTTTTAATCATTTAATCCATTGTATAATATTTTTTCCTTTACATGTTCTTATTTTTTATGCATTAAAAAGATAAGTGTATTGAATGAATGAATGAATGAATCTTTATTTGCAAAAGCATAGACATGCTAGATGGCAAAATTTAAATGATCAACATAATTATTATAAAACATGAATATATATATATATATATACAACTCGTCTAAACATCAACCCAACAATGTTAGATCTGTAAATTTGCTTTCGCAAATTTTTGGTTCTTCCCTCGCCGGGATTCGAACCCATGCTACTGTGATATCGTGACACCAAATCGCCTGCACTGCAGCCGTCCCGCTAGACCACACGACCACCTGGGCTCTCAAAAAAAGAGCTTTCGGTGGCCATATGTTACCTTTCCACGTCAGTTTTAATCTAGCGGCGTACTACAGTACATGATATATAAGGCATACATTAATTTGTAGGATCCTTTACTATAGATAATTTAGCTGATCTGTACTTATGTATATATATATATATATATAGACAGCAGAGAACAATAGTATAATACAATGACATATAAATTAAGTTATGAGACTATATAAGATCAAATATTCCATGCAGCTTTTACATAATTACATAATTTGATCGTAAGAGACTTACTAGAAGCTTGTAGTAAATTTAATAGTTTGAGATTATTAGGCCAATAATAATAGTACTTTGGTAAAAATTGTATTCATACAGATCTATAAGATGGACAAACAAGAACAAAATGGTATTCATCTTCAATAACACACATTTTACAACATTCACATAAATGATTTTCTCTAGGAATATTATTATAACAAACAACTTCAATATTTAACTTGAATGTTCCACATTGTTCCCAAATGACAATTTGTAGGGATATTCCTGAATGGTAGAAGTGAAAGAGTTGCTAAACAGAAAGTACTTACCAAACCAGAGTTACAGAGGATCTGGAATGAACCATCTATGTTAGAATTTCAAGGTATGACTTATAAAAAATATTCATCATTAAGGTTGAAGGAGGGCTAACACTAATTTCTCCGTTTGTCTATCTGTTTGTCCACATCTCTATGAACACATTTCTGATGTATTTTTTTCACCAATGACAAGATATATCTGCCCTATACATGGTACAAGGCTACATCTGATTATACCAAGTACTATACTATCAAAATAACAAAAAAGTCATATGTCTGTGTTATTATTGTTTAATATTGATGAAGAATGCAGTAGTGCCTGAAGATAACCACTGACCTTCAGTTGGAAAATTCACAATCTTAGTCAGTTAAGATTGAATTCATAGCATCTGCCTCATGCCATGTTTGAACGCCCAACCTCAGTGTTGACAGGCTTATGCTACAGTAGTTTGACTACTTAGACCTTTGTCCATAGAAGCCCCTCCTTTAAAAAATGAGAAAAGCCTATACTGTATAATCGGCTATAAAAGGCCTTGACATAAAAATGTGAAATAATTTAAATGAGAAAACAAACAGCCTAATTTATAAAAAACAATTTTTGTCTCGTCTTGACGAAGTCAAAAAGCGAGACATAGGTATGCTGTTTCCGGCGTCGGCGACAGCATCAACAATGTATTAGTTTGTGGTTAGCTCAGTTTTATGGGGATCCACAAGTGGTATGTCAATGATAATTGGTATGCAGATGTATTACCATTGCCACATCTCATTGCCATGGAGATTATTTGGCTCCGCCCCCTCAGTCATGGTCTATTGACTTTGAATGGTTTTGTGATTAGGTCAGTTTATGAAGATCTACTTGTGGTACGTCAATGATAATTGGTATGCAGATGTATTACCATTGCCACAGCTCATTGCCATGGAGATTTTTTGGCTCCGCCCCCTCAGTCATGGTCTATTGTCTTTGAATGGTTTGCTTACTTTACATGTATTACTTTGTGATTAGGTCAGTTTATGGAGATCCACTTGTGGTACATCAATGGTAATTGGTATGCAGATGTATTAGCATTGTCACATCTCATTGCCATGGAGATTATTTGGCTCCGCCGCCTCAGTCATGGTCTATTGACTTTGATTGGTTTGCTTACATTACATGTATTAGTTTGTGATTAGGTCAATTTATGGGGATTTATAGGTCATTGATATTTGGTTTGCAATTGTATTAGCATTAATTGGCACAATTCATTGCCAAAATTACAAAAAGGCGAGACATATCTCTGTGATAACAGTTTATTTTAGATAAAAACAAATAACAAACATGAACCAACAGCATTCCCTGAGAAATAGATTTCAGACTTGGGACAAGCACATAAAGATTATGACAGGGTTAATCATGTTAGTGAGCGCTCAACCATCCCTTAACCTTGGGACAGTGGTGCACCAGTACAATGTGAATGATTAAAATGAATAGCAACTTGATCAACTCCCGTGATGGGTTTGAGACACAAACACAACTAACATAAAAACAATAAACATCAAGCACAGAACAAAGAGAACTCACAGTTACTGTAAGCTAGACAATTACAACTGATCAATAGAGCATGTTCTCCAGACTATTACTTTTTTTTAACATTAAAACTACATTTAAACACATTACCTTTAAGTTTGTATAAATATTGAAATGTATATTTATTACAGAAGAAGATGGTTATTATGAAGATCTATATCCTGATCCTGTGGATATGTCTGATTCTGATAGTGTTAACTTGTCAGTCTCAGAATTTGAGGTAATTTAGTTATTATGAAGATCTGTAGGCATTTCAAACTTAGATAAGGTTGACTTAAATATAAAAAGATGTGGTATGAAAGCCAATGAGACAACTCTCCATTCAAGTCACAATTTGTAAAAGTAATCCATTATAGGCTGAAGTAAGGCCTTCAACATGGAGCCATAGCTCACACCATACAGCAATTATAAAAGGCCCCAAAAATGACTAGTGTAAAACCATTCAAAAAGGAAAACCAATGGTCTAATCTAGGTGAAAAATGAGAAATGAGATACACAAGGACAACCAATGAACATCAGGTTTCTAACATCAGACTGGTGCCAGGTACATGTCTTAGAACTAGAGGTTATTTAGTAACTACAAGTAAAAGCTTCTTGAAATTTTTTATCAGGCTTCATGTGAATGTTCTAATATATGTGTTGCAATTCACATTTAATGCTCAACAACTTCATATTTTTGCTATACTGATATATTCTTGCATATAATAACCATGATATATATTTTTCTCACATTTTACACAGCCTCTACAAACCAGAATACCTTGCAATTTAGTATCAACATGTAAGCATGGTATACCATGTGATTGGTTTTGACATCCATTGCTTTTCAACTTCCTGTTGAATGGATATATTTTAAGTGGGTTTTATTAGTGAGTAATTACTCACATTTCACTTGTTTCCCTTTAAAATGAAATGTATAGAATATATTAAAATAACAAAACTTATTTTCAGGAAGAAGATGATTTCATGGATATGCTTGGTCAGATGCATGAAATTGAGGAGATTAATCTGAACAATGCAAGGTATGTGGTTAAACTCTATATATCTTGAACATACATCTACTGAAAGGATAGTGTACAATAAAAGGTTTATTTTACTGGGGTTTTTTTTCACTAAAATTTGTACTTTATCAAGTTTTTGTCTATAAAAATTTGGATGATACTACACTTAAAACAGGTAGCTCACAACCCATGACTTTAATTTTCAACATGGTTAGGCCAGGATTTTTTAATTTGTTGGTTTACAGATATGCCGACCCCATTTTGCTGATTTCCAGATAAAAATAAAATTGACCTTTCATGCTTTTTTATTCCCGCCACCCCTAACAAATGCATTATCCCTGAAGAATAATTTAAATATTCCTTTTTTTTATGAAATGAAATGCATTAATCACTAACAAAATTAACACTTTCTGTAGTGAAAAAATAGACAAAACAACTATAACTGACCTTGAAATGTCATTTGCGCAAATAATTTTTGAAACGAAACCTGTGTTTAAAACCAATTACACAATAAGTTTGTTTCCGGTATTTGTCATCAGTCCGTACGATGCATCATCAAATAGAAATAGACTTATTCAAATGTGGACAGGTGGAAGACATCAAGTTAAAGAACTGAAAAAAAAATAATCATTTGGAATTTTCTTGTTTCATAGATAATAAAAAAATACTGTCCATTTGGATAAAAAACAGGAATGCATGACACCAGATTAACCCGTTATTCTCGTTTTTCCAGTAGACGAGTCTATTACATTTTTGACTCGTGTGTTGAAACTTATTTTCTTACTATGTTTTTACATTTTTTTTCTAAAAATCAGTTTTCGTGCTTGAAGATCATAATTCGCCAAGTTTTCTGGAATTGATTAAGAGGTATGGGAATCTTTTTTTCTTGTTTGTGAAATGACAATTTAATTTCGTCGTTGTCTGTGCACCCTCCCTTTTTTACGGGAAATAATTAAAATGTCATGCAATGTTTATGACAGCTGAGCAATAAAATTTCAACGAACTAAAATCTAAGAAATTAGACAAAATAGCATAACAAACATATTGTTAGAAAGGTGAAATATATATTTATTTTGCATATTTTTCTGTCTTGAAAGATATTTTTTTTATTTTTTTCACTGACCGACAGAACTGAATTTTTCATAGGGAAAATCAGTAAACCAACAAATTAAAAAAACCTTATATTTCATAATTTTTGGTTTGTATTTTATGTTTTCAGAGGGATATACTTAAGATACTTGATCATTACAATTCTTCAATGTAGTAAAAGTGCACCCAACTAAAAGTTCTTGAAAAATATCATAAACTGTTTTGACAGCTTAAGATTGCATCTAGTTCCTAAATATAGCTTCTAAGATACTTATTGTAAGGTTTAGTACCTGTGTCTTAAAGACATATAATCTAATTACGAAATAAAGCCTTATATCCAACATTCTGTCGTTGGCAACAATCCACAAAAGATGCCATTCTTAATGACCTGACAACAGTATCTTCTGAATAAGTCTGTTTGAAGGTTTGGTTAGTTTTTGAGAGAATGCCTATATTTTTGTGCTTTGTAAAGAATATTAAATGCATTTAAAAATTTGTAAATATTATATATTGCAGAATTGTAACAGAGAAGGCAAGACAAAAGAGTGCAGGTACACCTAGAAGTCAGTCTTCTTCTTCAGTTAGACCACCGTCTTCTTCCAGCCGACAGCATTCCGCAACATCTGTCAGGCCATCATCTGCTGCAAGTCAAAGGCAAGTGACTCCTGTGCCACCTTATTCAAGGCCAGGATCAGCTGGTTCCCTACAGCAGCCTGTTTCCCGTCCAAGTTCATCACAGTTGAGACCAGGATCAGGTACATCTGGCAGAGGTGCTAATAATGCTGGTTTTGAAGACGAAAAAGTTTCACTTCCTGGATCTATTGACCAAAATGATGATAAGCCAGGGAAAGATAATCCAACATTTACAGTTGTTGATGAAGAGAATGGTATGTCATTATTTCTTTTAATATATTACTTTAGAAAAACCCAAAACTCCTTGGAAAGTTCATATCAAAATATGTCCACAAGAAATAAAATCCCAAAGTTTTCTTTGTGCAAATTATATAATCTGAGATTTTACATGTATTTTATAAACTAACCATTTTCTGTGCATTTTCCATGGTTATGAGTGCAATTGGCTGTTTGACCAATATAGTAATATTCATGATCTAATCGTCTATTGAATTATAATTTTGTAATGATCATAAGTTTCACAACTTTTCAGTGTGTCAACTGTTCTTTACCTTTCTAAAGATGTTTTTTTGTTTGTAAATTTCAAAAACAATAAACAAAACTACAGTAGTCATGTGACTCTGGTTGCAATGAAGTTATGTTAATGTTTTACTATTTATATTTTGTACTTTTAAGATGAGAAAGGGAGTCAACTAGATATTGTAAAATCTGCTGGAGAAGTCCTTGACATGAACCAAGGGACACCAGAAAAAGGAAAGAAGAAAAACAGAAAAAAGAAGAAGAAACATCCTGGACCAGATTCAGAGGCTTAAATGACATGTTATTTTTCTTGTTATTGAATATTTTAGTGGCTGGCCCACATTTTATTTTTATATTATTTATACTAATATATATTTATATTGAAAAGTTATAGATAACTTAATTGTATTATAAGCAGCAATGTGATATTCACCTTTCCGTCCACAATTTTATTATCTTGCATATGATCAAAATTATAGGTCACATACAAAATTTACTAAATTAATTTTGCTTCATTTATTGTTGACTACTTTTTGTAATTAACAGTAAAAATCATTATGGTACAAAACAAAATAAAGGCATGATTTCCACAATTTTACAAACAAACCTTTCCCTGTAAATAGACTTTATTACTTTATAAAACATTTCAGATTAAATTGATATCATTTACCGAAAAAATACATATGGCAGAAAAAAATGTAATTCTCTGTCAATTTTGGATTTCTTTGAAATGTTTGAATTGTATAATATATTGTAATCATAACTGAATTTGGACTTTTTTTTACAAAAAGATTTTTAATTATCATTTTAATTTTAGTGTTATTAATCTATCTTTATTGTAAATCTTTAGTTTTAACATGAAAGAGACCCACTTGTTTTTACAAGCACAGTAGTTAATTTAACGCATAACCACATTGCCAACATCACATCAGTTAAATATTGTCTAGCTAACTTGTCTAGGTGAATTTTAATATTAATTATCTTCCTTTTAAGAGTGTAAAGTAACATGTATTGATACTAATTAACATCATATTTTTCAAATCGTAAAAAAAAAAATGACCACAGAAAAGATTAACTTAAAAAAAGCATTAGATAAGATAAGATAAATTTATTTTATTAAAGTGACACATATTGATCTTGCACAAAAGTAAAATAATTACACAAGTACAATCACATAAAAAAGAGATCAACACCCAGCATAAAAAGACTTATGAGACACTGGCATATATGTTAAATAAGATTTGAAGTTCCCAAAATTGTTGATCTATTAACTTATCTTTTAAATGAAATGAGAAATCTATGAAGGAATTCAAACAAGTATTGTAGATAACACATTTCAGTGTAGTCTTTTGTCACAACCTTATCAATACTACTGAAAATTCAGAAATTACTGTGTGCATTTATTATTTCGATTTTTTCATTTTAGACTTGAATGCAATTTTAACTTTTGCAATATTGAGAAAAATCCTGTTTAATTTATATATAAAAAAAAAAAAAAAAATGTAAGTTTAAATTATTGCAATTATAACCTTGTTGCATTTTTCGCAATAATAAGAAGATCACAAAGGCATCATATTTGCATGGATATAACCATTCATGACCTAAAAATGTACATGGTAGTATATAAGATAAGGTATATCACAGTATTACTGATAAAAAAAAGTTGATTATTGTCCCCTACATTTCTTTCCAATTGATATTTCACATTGAAATAATTCAATAGTGTTTCCTTATCTAAAACACTCACACAAACATCATACAGTTTTTTATAGACATGGAGAGTGAAAAAGTTTTAGCTTAATGTTTTATAGTTATTTTTTGCAAACAAGAAACCTTTTAAATGAATATACCAGATAAAGCATTTTTTAATTTAAACTTTTACCTGTAAAGTTATGTCAATGTCAAGTAATCATGATTTAATCAAACAAATTGTTACAATATTTCTTGAATACTACTATGCAATAACATTCTAATCTAGAATATGCAATACATGTACACTTTTCATAATAAAAGTTCTTCCATTATTCAATTGTGTTTTGTTTGAATTTCATGTCCTCCATATTGATACAACAGACAATTAATTTTAAAACAAGAATGTGTCCCCAGTACACGAATGCCCCACTCGCACTATAATTTTCTATGTTAACTGGACCGTGAAATTGGGGTAAACCCTCTAATTTGGCATTAAAATTAAAAAGATCATATCATAGGGAACATGAACAAAAACTACCTTGACCAAAAACTTTAACCTGAAGCGGGACAGACGGACGAACGGAGGCACAGACCAGAAAACATAATGCACCTCTACTATCGTAGGTGGGGCATAAAAAGTTGACAACTCCAATTACTCTAAGATTGTATCCATGCTGTGTGTTTATATTCCCATATTTTATCAGTTTTATTTTTGAGACAATTTTTCAATTGTGCACTACTTCACATTTCTTTTTATGCCCCACCTACGATAGTAGAGGGGCATTATGTTTTCTGGTCTGTGCCTCCGTTCGTCCGTTCGTTTGTCCCGCTTCAGGTTAAAGTTTTTGGTTGAGGTAGCTGAAGTCCAATCAATTTGAAACTTAGTACACATGTTCCCTATGATATGATCTTTCTAACTTTAATGTCAAATTAAAGTATTGACCCCAATTTCATGATCCACTGAACAAAGAAAAAGATAGTGTGAAGCTCAGGTTAAAGTTTTTGGTCAAGGTAGTTTTTGATGAAGTTGAAGTCCAATCAACTTGAAACTTAGTACACATGTTAACTATGATATGATCTTTCTAATTTTAATGTCAAATTAAAGTATTGACCCCAATTTCACGGTCCAGTGAACATGTAAAATGATAGTGCGAGTGGGGCATCCATGTACTATGGACACATTCTTGTTTAGTTTGTAAGTTGATAGAAGTTTTTAACAATTTATTCTTGCCTTTGACAAATGTATCAGAATGCTAGACATAGAATATTTATGTGGCAGTAACCATGGCATTAGGTTTTTAAATACTCACTTCATATTTCAAAAGATACACATTTGGTTCAGAAATTTTTGTTAGGCATATGTTCATTGTCCTTGAACTAATTTTTTATTGTTGAACAACAGCAAGAAAAGCTCCAGATTTTATGTTAAACATGCTGTTTGTCCTCCTTGTGTCCAAAGTTGCAGAATATGAGACAAGGGGATAACAGTGCAGCAGCTACAGCAAACACTATTTATATAAAGCTTAATATTTCAAAAAGTATAAGACCTTGCATAGGCAGATCCAGTATCTCCCTCTCCCCCCCTTTTCATTGGAAAAATTTGGTTGATTAAATAGGAAATCTCTGAAGAATGACTTGAGTGGACCCCCTTTATGAAAAGTTACAGATCCACCACTGCCTTGATGCTGTCTTACATCATTCATCTGACATTGACCTCTTTTTCATGGTTCATATGACAATATTTGTTTTTGTGGTTTGGTCTATTTCCAAGCAGTTGGTCAATTGTATTTAGTGTATGAAACAATTATTAGGTGTACATGTTAGTTTTGTAGGGTTCATATGACCTGGACCTCAATTTCAAAATTCATTAGTCATTGATAAGTTTTCAAAATTTTGTCAGTTTATCAAGATTTTTTCGGTGTATGGAATAACTGTTAGGTGTACATGTCTGTCGAGCATGGTCCATCTACTTTTTCATAGAACATTGATAATTTGAAGTCTATGTAATACTTAAAACCTTCATGTTGCAGACTTTCAACATGAGTTTATTGATTGATTGTTAAAACAATTGACACATGCATGTGCACTCTTGTTTAAGCTATTTCCATTAATTATCTGGTCAACAATATTTGGTATATAGAATCATCATTTAATACATGTATATTTGTCAGTCAGACAAGTCTCACTGGACCTTGACCTTATTTAATTATTCAAGGTTCAAAGATCAATATTGATTTTTGGTGATTATGGTATGTAATTTACAAAGATACCATTACTTGTCAAAACAATTACTAAATTATATCATCAGTACAAGGATATCATTGGTAAATATGAATCAATGTGCAGACATCTTATACGAACAGGAATTTCACAACAAATTTTTTATAATAATATTCTATACAAAGCACTTACATGTCCATTGTAACATTAAAACAAAACAATTTCCTTTGTAATACATAAATCAAGTACTGCTTATTTTTTTACTTTTGAATTGTTTTGATCATTTAAGAGGATGAAAAATAACATTCTAGACGCCTTAGAGGTTCAAGGATATCTGTTTTCATGTAAGTAATGTACTACTTTAACACATGAGATTTTTGTGTCTAGACATTTAAAACTTTTAAAATGGCTCCACATAGATTATCAACTAAAGACATCTAGAGGATCTTAATGGAATTTTAACACTTTCTTGTAAGACATGCTGTCAGCCATTACTGCATTTAACATTGGCATCGGACAGATATAAGTTCTGATCTACTTTACTAAACATAGGTAATCTAATCAAGACAAAAACACCATTAAGAATTTTTCTCTGCTGGAGTCATTGTAGTAATTTCTCAATTTCTGCCCTCATTATTTGTTTTTGTGTTTTTCTAATTTTATTTACCATAATTTTATTTCAATAGACATAGGCGTATCCAAAAAAGTCATATTGCATTCATTTAATCAGTCATTTAATCAGGATTTTTTTCCCAGAAGGAACCTACAATCCTTGATTTTATAGTTAGTAGGTATGGGTAGGTGTACAAATCACTGGTTTATACATATTTAGATTATTTGGGGACTAAATTGGTCCTTTTTTTTTTAGGATGGCAGACTTTTTGATACATTGTGTTTTACAGGGTAAACTGTTTGTACAAAGTAGGTACTCATCATTGTCAAGCAGAGTTATTAAATGAATTTGAAAGGGTCACACTATTGAACAATATTTTTTAATGAAGTTTTTGATTTCTGCCCTTGTACTTGTTAAAGACTAATATAATGCAACACTCACTAAACAAGATAATGTCAATAGTATGTTTCGAAATAATTAAATTCATAAAGACCAATATATCCAATATACAATCTTGTATTACTGAACAGTTTTCCTAACAAAATTTAATGCAAACACACATACCCAAAGCTACTACATTGTCATTGGACAAACAAATCTCAACAGGTTCCTAGGTCCAAAAACTCCCAACTGATGAAAATTTCTCGAGGATATGCACATTTACATACTATGTCCTAATTATCTACAATGTGATGACAAACAGTTGCAGTATATTTATGTCACATTCTAAGTTCAAAGGGGCATAACTTCTAAAAACTAGAGGCTCTAAAGAGCCTGTGTCGCTCACCTTGGTCTATGTGCATATTAAACAAAGGACACAAATGGATTCATGACAAAATTGTATTTTGGTGATGGTGATGTGTTTGAAGTTCCTACTTTACTGAACGATTTTGCTTCTTACAATTATATCTATCATGAACTTTGCCCATTAGTAACAGAGAACTATATTTGGTAAAAATTTACATAAATTTACCAAATTAATGAAAATTGTTAAAAATTGACTATAAAGGGCAATAACTCCTTAAGGGGTCAATTGACCATTTAGGTCATGTTGACTTATTTGTAGATCTTACTTTGCTGAACATTATTGCTGTTTACAGTTTATCGCTATCTATAATAGTATTCAAGATAACCAAAAACGGCAAAATTTCTTTAAAAATTACCAATTGGAGGGCAGCAACCCAACAACCAGTTGTCCAATTCATCTGAAAAATTCAGGGCAGATAGATATTGACTTGATTAACAATTTAACTTCTTGTCAGATTTGCTCTAGATGCTTTGGTTTCATAGTTATAAGCAAAAAACTGCATTTTACCCCTATGTTCTATTTTTAGCCGTGGCGGCCATCTTGGTTGAATGGCCAGGTCATCGGACACATTTTTCAAACTAGATACCCCAAAGATGATTGTGGCCTAGTAGTTTCAGTGGAGATTTTGTAAAAGATTACTTAGATTTATGAAAAATGGTTAAAGATTGACTATAAAGGGCAATAACTCCTAAAGGGGTCAACTGACCATTTTGGTCATGTTGACTTATTTGTAGATCTTACTTTGCTGAACATTATTGCTGTTTACAATTTATCTCTATCTATAATAATATTCAAGATAATAACCAAAAACAGCAAAATTTCCTCAAAATTACCAATTCAGGGGCAGCAACCCAACAACCGATTGACCGATTCATCTGAAAATTTCAGGGCAGATAGATCTTGACCTGATAAACATTTTTAACCCATGTCAGATTTGCTCTAAATGCTTTGGTTTTTGAGTTATAAGCCAAAAACTGCATTTTACCCCTATGTTCTATTTTTAGCCGTGGCGGCCATCTTGGTTGGTTGACCGGGTCACGCCACACATTTTTTAAACTAGATACCCCAATGATGATTGTGGCCAAGTTTGGTTTGATTTGGCCCATTAGTTTCAGAGGAGAAGATTTTTGTAAAAGTTAACGACGACGGACGTAGGACGCCAAGTGATGAGAAAAGCTCACTTGGCCCTTCGGGCCAGGTGAGCTAAAAACAACATTGAAACACGATTTCCTGCTGATATAGACAACTGCTTACTATGTTCTAAGCAAAAAGATTAATGAAATACTGTTGTGGTTTCAGAGAAAATGCATTAAAATCTGTTGTAACAGTATTTTATTAGGGGAAAATTCAACAAGTTAGAGAATGGAAACCAATTTTTCATGACGTTTGGGACAGAAGAGACTGACAGAAGGATATAGGTAACACTTAATGCTTCCCCCGCTACAGCAGGGGCATAAAATGAAAAGCAAATGTTTAAATTTCTCATTTAAGTGCAATTACCTCTATACATGCCGATACTTAGGCCAATTACCCCAATACAGGCTGATTTAATCAGACAGTCATTACAATTCTGTTCATGTTAGATTTTCTCCATCTGTAGCTGTAGCAGTTTCCAAAATAGACAAATATTGCTCTTTAACCCTAGTTTCTATTTTTAGCCATGTCACCCATGTTGATTAGCAGGCGAGATCATTAGTCACTTCTTTAATCCAGATAACAAATGATTGTGACATTTGGTTTATTTAGGCTCAGTTGTTCAGAGATTTTTTTGTAAATGTTCCCAGACAATGGATGCAAAGTGATGAGAAAAAGTGAGTTTTATGCATTGTCTGTTTTAACTGATTTATTCTGTATGCAGAGCAGGATATGCTTTCCCCGTTGACAGATGTAGTCACTCTCCTTCTATCAAGTTCATGCGATTCCCTCAGTTACTGTTTGTTACCTTGATTCAGAGATTTTTGTAAATGTTAGCTCACAATGGATGCAAAGTGATGAGTAAAGGTGAGTTTTATACAATATTGTCTGTTTTAACTGATTTTGTCTATATGCAGAGCATGATATGCTTTCCTAGTTGACACATCCAGTCTCACTCCTATTTTGAGTTCATGTGTTTCCCTCAGTTTTTGTTTGTTTCCTTGGTTTGAATCTTACATTATCAATTTACAAGCTTTGAATCTTGGGGAAACAACTGGTGCCTTTATTTTGTGAGTACCCTGACAATAACCTGCTTAACACTTATCATAAGTTATGTGATAAAAGCCAAAATTCTAACAAATATAATCAGACTGATGACCAAATAATGTTACAAATGACAGCTATCAGACAAAAAAGCCTCCACAGAGATATGTTAACAAACTTCTTTGATGGTTTTTAGTGTGGTACAGCAAAGAATGACAGCTGTGTCAAAGATTTTTCTTGAAACTGAATGAAATCTCTTTAAAAATTCTTACTTTAATACAATTATCTATAAATGCTATCTGTTAATGTATAAATTTAGAAAATCAGTGGATTGTAATATTGGAAATGGTTTTTCTTGGTTATTTGTACAACACTCATCTCTCAATTTATCAGGAAGAAGGGATTCCAGTATTGTGTACTCTTAATATATTTACAAAAATATAAATTTCCAAAAGTGCCTATGACATAATAAAGAATCAAACAAATACAAGATGCAATTAACAGTTTTATTATAAGGCTGTCCCCACTACAGACAGTTCTAATAACATTGTGCCGTAATATGACCCTATCGTGCTTATCACATCAGATGAGCTTCAATCCTAGATACAGTCTAGTTATTGTTTACAACACCAAATACACAAGGAGTGAAGAAACTGGTACAAAAAAACAACTACTTGGTGAAATTAATGTTTCATTCATATTTTTGCAATTTGTGAAATTTTCATTGTATGTAATTTTCTTCTTATCAAAGACTTCAAAGCCTAATTAACTGATCTTTTCTAGAATTTACTAATTATTTAACAAATAAAATATAAAGAA
Source organism: Mytilus trossulus (assembly GCF_036588685.1). NCBI lineage: Eukaryota > Metazoa > Mollusca > Bivalvia > Mytilida > Mytilidae > Mytilus > Mytilus trossulus. The sequence goes on from NC_086373.1 coordinate 98,468,486, forward strand.
TCGGTAAAATGGAAAAAATATTAAAAAAAATAATCAAATGCAATCTTTTATATGTTTGGTTCTGTTCATCAAGAGATATTTATTTTCCAATAAAATTGTACTTTGTATTGCAAAGATCTACTCATAAAAATATCAATTTTCTTACAACTGATTAAATCTATTCAGACTGTTTTAGGATTTATTAGCTGTTAAAAATCAATACAACACCATCTTCTGTAAATATTATTTTACAGATTTAGGTCAGAATGATTTTAAGTTACATAGTTAACAGTTAATCATCAATCCATCAACAATCTGAATATATTTAGTAGTGACTAGAAAAAAGGTGAATCTTGTATAATTTCTAAAATTCAACAGTTTTAAATTTGAGATGCAGTTTGTATTTTTGACATTTAATCAGTAGATGCCACACCCTACTTTCTTGAAATATTAAAGACTTGTACCAATAGGTTCACAAAACACTACTGTACATGGACTGAAGCTGCATGATAGTGTTATTGATATTAATATCATGTTACACATTTCTCAGTTAAGACATTAAAAAATAATATTAAGATTCTCGTCAAAACCTATAAGGGCAAGACAAAAAGACGTCACCTTTCATCTTAATCTTTAGAATAAAACGAATATTTGCTAGAGTTTGTGAATTTGATGGCTTATCCAGCATGACAAGACAATCAAAATATGAGTTTTTATAGCCTTACATAGTACATATTACCAGGTTAAACTGTAAACTTTATTGTATGACAATTATATTGATGTTATAGGTATCATGAAAAAACTAATAACAGAAACAAAATAATTTTGATTGCACAAATTATAAAACAATTGTTAACCAATCAAAATCTGAGTCCTACTCTGCCAGTTAAGATGAACAATAATATCACTGAACTTTGTGCTCGAAATACAAATGAAGTTACTAGCTCCATTGGTTAACCATAATAAACAAAGTAAAATTGCACATCAGAGTGAACATTGAAATTTACCCTTTACTTGATATAATTGCTAATATCTGCCATAATGAAAATCATAAGAATAGTATAATAAGTTAGCCATTAAGAGGATGCAATGAATAGATTAGTATTAATTATATAAATGAGTAAATAATAAACAAAAAAATAAAGTTTTGCTGACATGTAAATAATGGTAAAACATAGGTCGTAAACATATGAGTTGTAAAACACACTATATCGTGAAGCCAAACTAACAAAATAATAAAATAAATCTGGCAGAGTACAAAATATACATGGAAAATATAAACATACCACAACCAAACAGTTAGAAACGGATTTCACAAGATATATTAAATAGATTTCTGAGATTGTTAAAAATTCAATATATAAATTGCAATGCCACAAATTAACAACTACATTTTGTTTATAAACAAAGTCAACAAATATATAAATATAATTCAAGAAAATAGAAAAAAAAAAAAGAAAAACAACAAAATATTTGTAAATCAACAACAAGTTGGATTTCATGGAATGTTATATTAATATTGGAATTCTTAATACACAACCACAATTTCTTGTATATGGAAACCAAGAAGTCAAATGTATTACACTGTAGTATCCGTCTATGAACAACAAAACGAAGCAAAAACAGTAATCATTTAAAATTTTGAAATAGATCCAGGAATAAAGAAGAATAAATCTGTCAAGTACCACTTTTGTCCAAATACAATTTACATGAGGGTATAATTGAACTAATGGAAAAACCAACAACAAAAAATGAGTCAAAATTTTCACCGATTTTCACATATAAGTAGTTCTGTTTTGTTTCACATCATATGTCTTTAAGTAAAAGTGTAAAGAAATTACACTATTAATAATACAACCATAATCAAAAATTAACAAACAAAATTCAAATCATTGAAAAGTTCATTAATGTTGATTGATATATAATAATCACTTGAGTAGTTCTAACATTAATTTTAAGAGAAAAGCATCCAGACTTTACTTTAACTTTACCATACTGTTTAACATAGTCATTTAACAATTTCATTTTAGACAAGATTCACATTTTGAATGGCCTTAAATTTAATAAGTGTGTATCTGAACTTACTTAAACTGAACCTGACCAATGAATACAAACACATTTAGTAACTTTCAGCATGTTGCATGGATAGTCATTTGGTAAATAACTGAACAAGGCTGATATATGTATCAGTTGATAATGATATGAGGAATATGATCAATTTTGGCAACTAACAAATGACAGTCGACTTTCTTCAAGTTTCTGACATCAAATTTTACTGAAATATTTCAATCATTCTACAAAGTAAAATTGTCATTTAGGAGCATGTTTTTTCATATGAATGTCATTCTTAGATTCATACCCAAAATGAATGAGAATATTTGGCCATTATATTTACAGCTTGTGCCTAAGTAGACGTCAAATCCATTAGGATGATATATATAGAAGAAAACACACTGGGGCACAATAAATACAGAATATACAAATTATCTACATATATACTACAGATCAATAACCATACACAGCCTCCATTATACAGGGATCAGGTTCACCAAGGTCAATTGATCACCATATTATAGTGACTTTAATTTCAAAATACCCCTTATATGTTACCACATTTTTTCATTTCTAAAAGACCTTTTGAAATCAATAGTAGAAAATGATCCCTGTTTACATAAAAACAAAATTAAAATATATATTACAACCCTTTTAACGTTTCCTATCATATTTCAAGACTATAAAGTTTTTTACAATCTGGAAGCTGATGGTTATAACTTGAAAAAGATTCATTGAGGAAAAGATATTACAAACTTTGACACTATTCTTCTTGTAATTCAATATAAAAAGTATGTTCTAATAGAAGGAATGTTATTATGCTAAGACTATTAAATGCTTGGTCATGGAATATTTGTATAATGAATATCATTTTTTATGATATATATCTCAGCATTTTGATATTCATATAATCCAATGTTTTAAAACACAATCTTCCTCAGATCAAATTGTCCTTTTTACTCGTCCACAGTCAGTTCTCAGCATTGACAACCACTGTTTTGTGGGTTAGGGTTTTCTGTGAGACGTGTTCCTTTAGCCTGGCTGTTAACGAGGGATGGGTCTGAGTCAAGACTTTCAGACATCTTGTCACAGATGATGTCCACCAATCTCTCAAACACGGCTTTCACATTGATGTTTTCTTTTGCAGATGTTTCAAAAAATTCTAATCCTACAAAAATAAATCAAGGATTTATATAATACAGTAAAACAGATATATTAATATTCAGAATGAGTTTTTACAATTGTGAGCATCACTAAAACAAGTGGCACTTACAGATTATAATTCAAAATAAATCAAATCCCTTGTGGACTTCATTAGTTAGACATACTTATATTCATTTCAAACTAACACAAAATCATATTTCCTAAGGCATTTCTATATAATTCTGAAAAAGTTATTTTCTTCCAAGTCACAGGTGGAAAAATAGCTTACTAATCATTTGAATCTTGACTCTAATTTGAAATTTGAACATGTCATTAACAAAAACTTTAAAAAAATTCTCTATCAATATTTTAATGACAGATGCTAATATCCTATAATCATACTCTTTTTAATATGTATCAAAAGTGATTTGTGTAATATTATTTTCAAATCTGTAGCTGACACAAAATACAGATTTACATTTATAAAGAAAACTAGACAAAAATAGCTGAAGCTTATCTGAATTTATTCCTGAATTCTATATCTACATGAGAATGAAAAATCAGTTTTCAGACATGTTGGATGACTTTGGTTCATACTGTACTAAAATTTTTAGGCGTGATTGATGTTAAAAATATTTCATTATAGGAAAACATAATGTGGGAATCAGGAGGTTGAGAATAACAATGTGGGATGGAAGGACAGGCAAACATAGAAACAAATAAACTGACTCCCTTTATAGCGATACACCCCCTTCAGAATCTTGATAAAAATAGTTACTTAGTGAAACATAAACTGTCAGAACCATTGATTGTAGTAAAAATCTTATCAGACAGTTAAAAAGAAATATTGTTAAAATAATACAAATGTAATGTACATCTGCAGAGAATTCACTGTAACAATACATGAAAGATGATAAATAATCCTCTGGAAAACAACTGATTCTTGTCTCAAGTAAAATACATATATGTAATATCAATAGTTTAAGACTTCATCCATAAAGTGGTTCCTTGATATTTGTTTGGCGATAACTAATGAGATTAAACCATTTTCTTTGAAGTCCCAGTACCATTAAAAGATATGATGGGTTTTTCACTTTCATCTTAATTTGGTTATCTCTGCAGAATTTTAAAAATCGTTAAATAATTAACTTATAAAAGGTCACCATCATCACTGTTATAAAAATTTAATGCCACTGGCTGATTACATCTGAAATATCAAATTAGATTGGTCTACAAATTTCCTGTAGAAAATTGTGTAATCCACCTACATCAACCTTAAGCAAATTACGTTACAGATTTAGATGTGTAACAATTTCTTATTAAATTGATTTAAATCACGTTGTATAGGAACAATTTGCTATTGAAGGAAAATCTAATCTTACAATACTAAAGAAAAACAAGATTAATTCATTCCTACCCTAAGGGAATAACCAATATATCTGAGTTAACAATGACCAAGTTCTGTAACAAACTGCATGGTCATATATCACACAAGTAGTGCATGTTAAACATGGTAATTTACTTTTGCATTTCATATAGCTACAAATAAAATTGAGAATGGATATGGGGAATGTGTCAAAGAGACAACAACCAGACCATGGAGCAGATAACAGCCCACCATATTTGCCACTCAGTTCTATATTTAAGAAATAATTCCTTCATGTCATGCTCTATGCTCATTTTAACATGGTTAGGCATTATATTTGTTGATATTTCACACTGAGCGTTAACGAGGTGTAAAATGTGGTCAAATATAATGCCTTCCCATGTTAAAACTAGATGCTCCGCAGGGCGCAGCTTTATACGACCGCAGAGGTTGAACCCTGAAAGATTGGGGCAAGTATGGACACAACATTCAAGCTGGATTCAGCTCTAAATTTGGATTGTGATTAAATAGTTGACACAGCATAGGTTTCTGACACAGAATGAATGTGGTCTAATGAACTTAAATTTTTTTTTTGCCTTTGAGCAATTCACTATGCTGTTGAATATTAATCCTCTCAAAAAAATGTTTGAAGAAATTTTCTTTTTATTAATGAAATCTGAAATGAGAAAAATTTCCCCCCCCCCCCCAATTTTTTTTTCACATTCCCCTTACCTTTTATATTCCAAAACTTTCTAATGGAGTTTGCAACAATAACTGCTCATTTAAATACATCATAAAATATAAAGTGCTTGTTATCACTGAATGGTAAAGATTGTTTTAATTTATCAGTTGGTAATAAAAGTGAAAATACATTGTATATTGTATAAAACAATGATTAAAGTTGATTCAACTATTATTCTGGACAAAGAAAGATAACTCCAATTGAATGAAAATTTCTTGCTATTGCACAATATTGTGCAATTAGATATTTCTTGCTATTGCACAATACTGTGCAATTGAAAATACTTGCTATTGCACAATACTGTGCAATTGAAGATTTCTTGCTATTGAACAATACTGTGCAATTGAAAATTTCTTGCTATTGCACAATACTGTACAATTGAAGATTTCTTGCTATTGCTGAATACTGTGCAATTGAAAATTTCTTGTTATTGCACAATACTTAATATAATAATTTTGAATCCTGATTTGAACCAACTTGAAAACTGGGCCCATAATCAAAAATCTAGTACATGTTTAGATTCAGCATATCAAAGAAGCCCAAGAATTTAATTTTTGTTAAAATCAAACTAAGTTTAATTTTGGACCCTTTGGACCTTACTGTACACCAATTTGAAAATGGGACTAAAAATTAAGAATCTACATACACAGTTAGATTTGGCACATCAAAGAATCCTAATTATTCAATTTTTTATGAAATCAAACAAAGTTTAATTTTGGACCCCGATTTGGACCAACTTGAAAACTTGGTCCATAATCAAAAATCTAAGTACATTTTTATATTCAGCATATCAAAGAACCCCAAGGATTTAATTTTTGTTAAAATCAGACTAAGTTTAATTTTTGACCCTTTGGACCTTAATGTAGACCAATTTGAAAACAGAACCAAAAATTAAGAATCTACATTCACAGTTAGATTCAGCATATCAAGGAACCCCAATTATTCAATTTTTGAAGAAATCAAACAAAGTGTAGTTTTGGACCCTTTGGGCCCCTTATTCCCAAACTGTTGGGACCAAAACTCCCAAAATCAATCCAAACCTTCCTTTTATGGTCATAAACCTTGTGTTTAAATTTCATAGATTTCTATTCACTTATACTAAAGTTATGGTGTGAAAACCAAGAAAAATGCTTATTTGGGCCCCTTTTTGGCCCCTAATTCCTAAACTGTTGGGATCTCAACTCCCAAAAATCAATCCCAACCTTCCTTTTGTGTTCATTAACCTTGTGTATAAATTTCATTTATTTCTATAAACTTAAACTAAAGGTATTGTGCAAAAACCAAGAATAATGCTTATTTGTGCCCTTTTTTTACCCCTAATTCCTAAACTGATGGAACCAAAACTCCCAAAATCAATCACAACCTTCCGTTTGTGGTCATAAACCTTGTGTAAAAATTTCATAGATTTCTATTTACTTAAACTAAAGTTACTGTGCTAAAACCAAGAAAATGCTTATTTGGGCCCTTTTTGGCCCCTAATTCCTAAAATAATGGAACCAAAACTCCCAAAATCAATCCCAACCTTCCTTTTGTGGTCATAAACCTTGTGTTAAAATTTCATAGATTTCTATTCACTTTTACTAAAGTTAGAGTGCGAAAACTAAAAGTATTCGGACGACGACGACGACCACGACGCAGCCAATGTGATAGCAATATACGACAATTTTTTTTTCAAATTTTGCGGTTGTATAATGAGCATAGAGCATGATACGAAGGAATTATTTCGATTCTAATAGGACAAATACAGTCTTTTTATTGGTCGAAGAGTACGAAAATACAGTACAAATGTTTGGCTTTTCCCGTTTCCTCCCCGAGGAGTCTGTGCATTACATCTCATATTTGATAAGTTTGAAAACTACGAGCACTGTAAATATATGTTGTTTTATAAAAATATATAATAAAAGTTTATGCTAGCTGCTTAAATGTATATATTTCAAAGGATAAATATGGAAATAACATTAATATTCACAGTAAGTTTGTGCGCATGTGTCAAACATATTTTGTGCTAATAAGAACACAGCTTTGTTTACAAAGGGTAATAAGGACTTCACATTAGAATAAACAATAGGTATGAACTTTTTGAAATTAGTTACTGGTACCCAGGGGGATTACTTGAAAATATCGTCTTATTCACTATGTAGCAATGAATATTTTTAACTTTTCCGATATGTTACCTGTAAAATGGCGCAAATTTAGTTTTTATTTTTTGGCTCAAATGAAATATGACCTTGTGGCGCAAATGAAAGATTGGATTTTGTCAAAATTGATGCAAATGCAATGCACCCATTTAAGATAAAAATTGTCACAACAAGAAAACTTATAAACATCTAGCATGTAATCTGCAAAATTATGATGACTGGTCTATAACAGTTCCTCATTATTCCTATAATCGGTACTCCATATATCATAGAATATGTTCCCTCTTCAAGTTTCCAATTTATCAAGGCGAATATCTTGAACTTTAAAAATCACACAAACATGACATTTTGTGAAACACTTAGAATTAAAGATTTTTTTTGTCTTCTGTGTGCTGATCTGTCAGTCAAGATGGCTACCAGCAGCACACTTTCTTATGTTATATGGGATCTTGTTGGTAATAAGTAAACATTAAGATTTACAAACACCTGCTGAAGGAAATGATCAATTGTTCCTACTATAAGTTTGTGTCCATGGGAACAATGATTGGCCTAAATAATTAATAACTTGCATTCATCACAGGTGAGACAAAGAACCACCAGAAGGAGAATTGTGAAACTTGTAAAATGAATGAATGGGTGGAGATTACAACATGGATTTGGTACCTAGTTGATCAGCCAATTGTTTTCCTCGTTCCATTGATACTACACGTTCATCTTCCAGATCACATTTGTTTCCAACTAATACGACTTGGGCATTATCCCAAGAATATGTCTTGATTTGTGTGCACCTGTAATTAACATTTATATCTGTCAATAAAGTTGTGGCTGATTCAATACAGCTAACACCTACCTCTAATATGTAAAGTACCGATATCTGAAAGGTGTTAAACATTTAATTTGGGGCTATACCTCTTGTTACCACAGCACAACTATCTGTGAACAGCCTACTTACATGTATATATACCTGTAAACTGTTGCTGAAATCAGTCTAGTCTAAAAAGCATGATTAAACAGGCTGCATATAGCCTTTTCCAGAAACTCATTTCACAAATCATTAAGTTTACCCCGTAATTTATAATTTAAAGTCTACAGGTCTTTTGCCAGTAGAACTGCTCCATTCCAATGAAGTTATACTTGAAAAGCTGGAAATGTTTGTTAAATTGCTCTCTGCTGCGGCTAACCCATATTAATGCCAGTATACTTCCAAACAAGTGAAATAGCTTGTATTCAATTTAAATTATAAATGAGATTCAGGCCAGAATTGAGTTTCTAGAAAGTCCTATAAAAATAGTATAAGCAAGAACTAAACAAGCCATGCTGAAAGCTTTTAAATCATGCAAAAGATAACTGAAGGAAGTAATATACCAACACTTATATGAATACATGTATCTCAGAAGGAATCAGAAGACTACTATCATTACATAAAATACTGTAAATATAAGGACACTGAAAATTACTGTCTTTACATTGTATACATCAAGCAAGGTTCTGTTAATCACCCACCCCACTAATGGGTATTTTGCATAACATGTATCTAATATCCGTGGCCATTATCCTTGAGGATGAATAAATAACTAACATTTGTAATCGAACAAATGCCTGATTTAGTTCATGTAATGCAGATGCTCAGGACTGACAAAAAGTTAACTGGTCACTAACAAAAGTAAAAGTAATGGTTAATTCAATGATATGCATGAGCAAAATAACTAGGATATAAAAAAAAAACAGGTGGTGCACACAGGCATTATTTGATGAAGATTCTGAAAAATCTTCATCTAACATTATGATGAAGATATTACCAAATAAACCCCACAGATAGGTTAAAGTCTCAAACGCTGGGTTATAATATTTATGACTAAGAATATAGAATGTTTGCAATGTAGTTGCAATTAAATGAAGGTTTTAAATTTAAAATTAATTTATTCCCAAATAAACAAAAAAAATCAAAATATTCTTCATACAATTTCTACAATAGCAAATGCACAACTGCCCCACATGTGCAATCTTCCTGTGAATTTTCTAGGATAACTGTAGGTGTAGAGTACAAAAATCTGCTTCCATAACTTTTGCTGAAAAATTGATAAATTTCAAAGACAGGAAAATTCAGAAAAATTCCATAACAACAGTCTTGCAGGTTTTTTCAGGGATCTGATAATGTATTTTTTATGAGGTTTAACCCTTCCTGGTGATATTCTACTTCAAGAACCTATTAAATGGTATAATCATATGATATCAAGAAATGTAGATACTTTATTATACAGGATTTTTCTTTTGTCAAAATAATAAAATGAGTTTTTCTGTACAAATAACAGACTGATGTTGCAGTGTCCTTGGGGATTCATATTATTCACAACAATAAAAATTCCTTCTGAGAAATATATAGACATATATAGAATGTGCTGCATTAAAATAACATTAAAGGCCATTGGAAAAAACATAGTGTTTGCTCATAAAAGTTAAACAATGATATAAGACATGCAATGTGGAAAAATGCCATCACCAAAATTGCATGAGAACAAACAATATGCTTTGAAAGATCTACTTCCATGTCCATTTTATTATGGTTTGTTGTTTCATACATTCAAAAGAGATCACCTAACTCAATTATTCAAGAAATCTATTGTGTTGTTTCCGAGAGACTTTTGAATGACTCCTCAAGTTTGGTCTGATTTCCTTAATTTGTTTATATAAAACTGACAGATAATATCCTTAGCTAAAATTTTGTTTGGATTTAGAAGAAAAGTAACATATTCCTTCTCCCTCTAGTGTCTTTCATGGATCATCAATGAAGGTACAATAAATACTGTCATCTTCCATTAAGAATGGGAACATTTATAAGTACTTGAAGTTCTGCATTTGCTGAGTCCAATGCTTCATTCTTGAAGCTTTATAGATAATTTCAGAAATATTACAAATAAACTATAGATAGAGAATCCCTCTATCCCTCAACACAACCATTAATGGTGAGATAGTTTGGAGACATCTGTCATATTTACATAGACAGTAGGATTTATAATCCTTTTCTGTTCCTAATCTGCATACCTTTATTTTGCTGTTGGTTGTAAATTCTGGGATAAGTATCCAAGTTTACTCCCACCTTTTAGACCTTATGAAATGATTTATAATTGCTTACGTCACTTGGTCAGAAAACCAGAGACAAGTGTAGGCAACATGGATAAGACATAGAAATAGAAGGAGATGTGCCCCCAAGGGTTATATGCCAATACAGACAGCAATCCTTCAAATATAAAATAAATCTGGAGGTCAACAAATTGTCTTCAAAAACAGATAATCAATTAGTGCAATAAACTGTTTTTGCTTATGGAAAATAAAGTATTATTATTAAAGTGTGTATTTATAATATGTCAAGCAAGCTCAAAATCACTCGAGTCATCTGAAAAAATAGTGAATAAACCAAATACAGACTGCAAAAGATCAGAGTTGTCTGTAAAAGTAGTAAATAAACCAAACATAGACATCAAAAGATCAGAGTTGTCTGGAAAAATAGTGGATAAACAAATACAGACCTAAAAAGACCCCCCCCTCCCCTTTCCTCAAGAACATGTCAACTCAGATTATTAAAACCAAGCATATACAAGAAGAACTAACCAAACCTTTGAGCAATTCTATACAATATTAATGCAAAGTCTGGTTCCCATTGATAAAGTATTTTAAGAGACAAAGATAATTACCAGTAGCAAAATGTAATTAGCTAGTTATGAACGAGTTATTAATAATTAATTCTGCTTTAAAAACCACCTAAATAAGGTTTAAACTTTATTAATTTTGATTTAGGGTCATAAATATTCATTAGAAAGTTAAAATTGATATGATGCAATCCTTTATTACATAACATCACAACAACAGAAGCCATGGAACCAACACGTTATACAGGGCTAAATATAGATTATTTCAGTCAGTTTTATATAAAAGATTTAATTTTGTTGTCAATCATAAAATTTATAGGCTAAATGCATGCAACAGCATTTTTTGTTTACCTTTATACAGAATCAACACAAAGGAATTAATGAATATATCATTCCCACAGAATCAAAAGTTCATATTCCAGTATATTCATAGTAAAATCTTGTATGATCTCTTTTGAATGTATTTTTTCCTCCACCATATATTTTTATTATTTGTATACATGTATATCCATTTCCCTGTGTGTCAAATATGATATTTGAATATCATGTATAACACTTTTCAAAGAAATTGTTTATTTAAAGTGTGAAAATAGTCAGTTTGGAAAGAAAAGGTGTTACACAAAATGTTTCTCTAAAATTCCTCAAAGTAATGTTAATTTCAAGCTAAAAGGTATTACGAGTAACAAAACGTCTAATTTAGAGTCATCAAATTACTGGACTTTCTAGACTGATTTTAATTCAATTCAAAACCAAGAAAAGTCACATTTTCTTCATGTTCTCAGATCAAATACAGAACTGACAATCTTCATGCACTTTATGGAAATAGAACAAGTGAAGCAAGAGACATGCTAGACCGCTAGTAATGTTAGTATTACCTAAATTCTGTGCTAATTCTTCCCCGTCTTTAGTAGAAACGACACGGGCTTCTTCTAAATCACATTTGTTACCCACTAGTGTCACAGAGGAATTACTCCATGCATGTGTCTTTATCTGAGTACACCTAATACACAAGCAGAGAGTAGCCAAAAAAATACACCATCACAACAATTAACTATCAGTAACATAGTAAACATCAGAACTTATCAACAACAGGTTAAATTAACATAAACCAAAAAGATGCTGGTAGGTAGGTCGACTATAAATATGTTTACTAATAATTGTTCAGGAAAGTCTGTTTCAAAAAACGCCCCCAACAATTTCATTCCTTTTCACATGGAAGCCAAAAAAACTGAAATCAATTACTTTTAAAGAAAGAGCAAAGTAAATCATTATTGTTATCTGGGACTACTATACTGTTAGTTTACTGCTAGTATGATAGTCCCAGTTGTAATTGATTGAATTGGAAAAGTTGTGTTACCAAAGAATGCATATCTGAAAAACTTTTCAGTATTAACATGATAAAATGTGAATTTGGTCATAACCAAACTATTTCTATATTCTGATCCAAAAGCTTTTTTAAATTTGAACTGCCAGGACAAAATTGAATAATCTATCGCTTATTAAAAATCAACCTATTTCCTTCCAGATGTTGAAAAAGTTTGGAGGTGGTAAATATAGTGTGATGTTTGACAGCTAAAATTGTAACAGCCTTAAAATCAGTTTCTGCAATAATGTCTAAGGATTGGTTTAATTTCTTATAATTTGTATCATTTGCTATTTCATTTTGATCAATGCACAAATCATGAAGCCTGAAGTCATGTCCTGATGTTCACCATATACTGACAGATGGATATAAATTAGTTATATGTGCAGGAGAAATTGCAAATAAAAAAGCAGTGCAGAATTAATACAATTTACAACATTTACATGTAATAATGGGTTGTTAAATCAGACATAGAAATAAATCTAAGGTTTGTCTAAGATAATAATGTTAGTCTCTTCCCAAAACTGGCTTGTATGATTAAATTAAAACTGTTACTAAAGTAAAATCTGACTTAAATGTGAGGACCAAAATGTGATCATTTATTATCTAAGAAATATACTCCATTGTTAAAATTAATACACATCAACATAACATAAAATATAGTTCTAAAGGTTATTCTCATTTGCATAAATCCTAACATAAAATAAAGATCAGTGTTATCAACTACTTGTGGGAGGTTACAAAACTAAAGTTAGTCTCACAACAATCATGTGATGGCATTATAAACATTTTCCTGGAATAATTCTAAACATAAAAGACAAAACTTCAGTTCTATATTGGAAATAAAAATTGACAAACACAAAATAGAGAATGAAATGTCTGGATAGTAAAATAATGTGACAATTAGGGCATTATATTTCTTTCTACGCCATTGATTCTTTTTTTCAGTTGTCAATTGCAGCTCATTTGTCCCTAAGACTTCAAGGCTCAGCTTAATTTACATGCTCATTTTTAGAAATCGATTACCACAGGGATTTTAAATGTTTCTCATGATTGATTTGAACAATGCATGATAGTTGACATCAATTTCTCCAGAATATGTGTTGAATTCAACATATAGTTTAGTGTCCTTATTTACTGAGTGATGTAACCTTATGTAATGTACACTTCAAATGAAGTTATACAGAGAAAAGTAGCTCATCAAACCTGACATGTGTGTTGTGCTGTATTTCACATATAATCTTTCTTACAGCCAATGGCACTATCAGGAACTATTTGTGTTCCTATCCTGAGGGAATCTATTATCCTGCTCAAGAGTTTACATTTGAAGACAGGGATGTGTTTGTTTTTCTCAACGCTGATATTCTTAAATAGTAAGAAAAGTGCTGAATACCCGCCATGCATCTTAAGATTAAAACTCTTTTTTTATTTGAAAAAGGTTTTGATAAATAAATTTCAGGGTATTAGAAATACCTTGAGTTGTGCATCCTGTGTATAAAACAAATTTTCTAAGACCTAGAGTACTATTTTCCCTTGTGTTTTACTTGTATGCTAGCTTGTTTGTTTTATTAGACTGTGAACTTTTTTATAAGATAAAATTGTATGCAGTGAAGGAAATACTAACCAATCTTGTACAGCATTAAAAGATTCTTCATTTGTAACATCATACATAAGTATAAAGCCCATAGCACCACGATAATATGCAGTTGTTATAGTTCTATAACGTTCTTGACCAGCTGTATCCTGAAATATCAATGGTCAAATTAAGAAAAATGTTTGAACTTCTTATGAAGTGCTGAAGTAAGAACAATTTATCGAAATACCTTTATTATGTTCACCATAATGATACAATATCTAGTCTACCTGGTTGACCAAAGGATTTTTTGTCCAAACTGGTAAGTTCTCAACAATAAAGGGACAAGAGAAAACAACTATTTTTGTAAAATCAAAATTATATCATATTAGTCATTAAGCTGGATTCATGCACTGTAAGGTATCACTGTCAGAAAACCTCAATAAGTTCTATTAGTTCAAATAAACCACTGATCTTGTTTATATTATACAGGTTTACCCCAGTACAGCAGTTTTCTTCTATTTCTGCACTTTAAAAACCGGATATCAATATCATAAATAAGTTTAATTTGACAGCAGTATTAAATTACCGTAATTAAATGAACAAGTACACATAATTGTATCACAACTTACGCTGTCATGATGCATGACTGTAAGTAAATTATTCATTTTCATTCAATTAATTTCCAGAATTTTGCTGAACAAACTGTCATGGTAACTAAATTATTCCCTGAAGGACTATAAAATCTTCTGCCACTTAGAATTTATTGATGTCAATCAGTTTAATGATTACATTGGAGAAATAAGTTGATTCATTAACTCTCTTCATGCATTATGAGTGCATGTAGTCTAAAACATACATACATTGCATGTTCTTTATTGATAAATCATTTGGAAAACAATGAATATGGTGAATCGTTTATTGACAAAAGCTATACTTGACAAAAACTATCTATACTCGAAAAAAGCCACCTATACTAAAAAAAAGTTATTCGTAGATCTTACTTTGCTGAACATTATAACTGCTTACAGTTTATCTCTATCCATAATAATATTCAAGATAATAACCAAACAGCAAAATTTCCTTAAAGTTACCAATTCAGGGGCAGCAACCTGTTAACCGGTTGTATTATTCATCAGAAAATTTCAGGGCAGATAGATCTCGACTTGATAAACAATATTACCCCCATGTAAGATTTGCTCTAAATGCTTTGGTTTCGGAGTTATAAGCCAAACTGTACATTTTACCCAAGTATGTTCTATTTTTAGCAATGGCAGCCATCTTGGTTGGCTGACCGGGTCATCGGACACATTTTTAACTAGATACCCCAATGATGATTATGGCCAAGTTTGGTTAAATTTTTGGCCCAGATGAGCTAAAAACAACAAAATTTCTTTCAAAATTACCAATTCAGGGGCAGCAACCCAACAACCAGTTGTCCGATTCATCTGAAAATTTCAGAGCAGATAGATCTTCACTTATTATCAATTTTCCCCTTGTCAGATTTGCTCTAAATGGTTTCAGAGTTATAAGCTAAAATCTACATTTTACCCCTATGCTCTATTTTTAGCCATGGTGGCCATCTTGGTTGGTTGGCCGGGTCACCAAACACGGTTTTAAACTAGGAACCCTAATGATGATTCTGGTCAAGTGTGATTAAATTTGGCCAAGTAGTTTCAGAGGAGAAGATTTTTGTGAAAGTTAACAACGCTCGACAACAACGAACAATGGACAGGTGAGCTAAAAAGTGAAAAGGATTTTTTGTGTCCCTTTTTCTTATTATCTGCTTTTTTTACTTAAAACATAAAACTGGCAATGTAGAGAGATGGTTATAACCATCATCTATGAAAGCTTTGAAGGTTCCCTTAAAACATTTACCGATAACTGGCTTTGTTAACTAGAAAGCTTAGAAAGTTTGTCCTACCACTTCCTACATTAATACCTAACATACTTTACATGGCTATGAAGAGAGGTATCTGTCTCTGAAAGCTTAGAAGGTTTGTCATTCCTAACATACTTTACATTCTTGTAAGGTCATTACACACAATAATCAATATTCCCTTTTGTCCTATTGATGTATGTCTGTAGCCATATGTTTCTGACAGATCTAGTTTGTAGATGACAAAATAATTCAATAATCTTTTTCTCCTACTTGTTTTTCACATAATAGATTAGCTTTATTCATATTCATTGATAAAATATGATCCAAGTATATTCTTGTAGGAGGGTTTGGAACTGGGCAAAATGGACGACAATTAATTTTTGGTTTGGACATTCCTTCTTCTTCTAAACCAAACTGATTAATCTGAAGAATATAAAGTGACCTATAACAGCCTAAGTTAATTAATTTTTTTGCTCACATCTCAACTTTATCGATTATCCATCAAATATATCCCTGATAATGAATAAACCAATGACCTTTCCTTAGTTACTAACAATAATCTGTCCTTATATGTAAAACCATAACCCTAAAACAGTAAACTGATATTCACAAATCCAGATTTCATAGAAATGAAAAGGAGTGCTACTTGTCATTTTACTTTATTCTAAGTCCCTATCATTATATCTACATAGTACATTGAAATTAAGTTCAGTTAATAATTTGACAGTGTATTTGAGGAGAATGAAGCCATATACTTTCTGCTATCTTCTGATTGGGTTTTCCCTTAGCATAAAGGGATTTCTAAAATTACAATTTACTTTTTTACCATCTTGACATCTTTGAATCCAGCCACAAAAATTAAAAGGAAGAGTTTTGATTGTAAGAAAAAGTGTGTACAGTTTAACAGAATTCTTCTTGTATCTTATATTATACTATGTACAGGTTATACAATTAAAAAAGATTCTATTACACTTTACAATTTATCTGAAGACTATAATCCAGTTTCACTGATGTGTTGTCAGATTGAGCTATGTTGTACATTATTCAGAAACACTGCATGTTATTTTTTCAGCAAATAATAACCAGGATAATAAGTATGAATAGAAACAGCTAGATATATGAAGTCTTAATAATTACAACATTAATCTATAATAATGAGACATCCGGTTATGTTTTATTGATCAAATTAGGACAAACATTACTATCAGTTTACTAACTAAACCCACTCCTCCTTATGTCATGTGACAGCCAAATGTTCATGTCCAGGCCTGTATGTGTGGCCATGGAAATTAATTAGTCCTATACCTGTTTCCTGTAAGATGTCCTATTCTGGTAAACTAAGCCTGATATTCTAAGCATAAGATATGGACATTCAAATTAATTCTAAAGTGTTAGTTTGACTGATCTATCCAAGAGCTAAACTGAGTAAGTTTATGCTGTTAATTCACAGAAAGCCATATCAATCCATTCATTACCCAATAATTAGACGAACCTAAATCCTAGAAATACATTATCATTGATTTTTCAGCTCAGATAAAGGAAGGCAATCAAATATGGCTTTGTTACTACACATTCAAACAGATCAGAACATAAAAAATATCTTGTGTTAATTAAAACCTTCATTTTACTATGTACTTCAGAGGACAAACATCAATAAAAATCTATACCACAGAAAAGGAAACAATCTTTAAACAGACAACTGAAACCATACAACAACTTGATAAAACCTACACATTTCCTAAATGGTAATCTTGTTAAATATCAGCCTTCCCTTCTAGGCATATACAGGAATAAAATGTGGAATAACAAATTGGTTGAATTTATCCTTCTGAAATTAATGGGCTTGGTATTTAAAGACAATGATAAAACAAGTAAAACTTCCAGCTACTGCTCACTGATTATATATCCCTGCAGAAATATTTCTTTAAACAGGAAGTTGTTGAGTGATGATTCTGAAAGCCCTTCACACTGTATAGCTGACCTAGTCCAAATAATTATGACGTCTTAGAAGGCTATTTTAAATGTTTGCTTTGACGCCTGCCTGTCAATGTAAGGGGTCAAAGAAAAAAAATATAATAGCCTTTCAAGATGTCATAATTATTTGGACTAATATAAACCCTGAAACCAAATTTCAGAAATCATTGTATTGACGAGAAAAATGAGACAAAAACATTCATGGGACAGAAGGACTGACAGATGGACAGACAGAGGTAAAACAGTATACCCCACTTTTCTTAAGCGGGCTATAAAAAGGTTGTTTTTTTACATTTATGTAGTTTATAATCCTGGAAATGTAAAAGTTAAAAAAGTAGAGTGGGAAAGCCAGAATTCATTAAAATAAAACTAAATCTTTGATTCTTTTTTTATTGAATTCATTTCAAAATTGCTTTACTTTGCAGCATCATATGCTTATGCTATAATGTACTTTCATTCTATAAAAATCCCTTTATTTAAGTTAAACCATTGTAAACTGACAGTAAATACAGATATGGCAACTTTTAAGACCCCAAAAAGTGTGTCATCTAAAAAATATTATAAGGAAAGAAGGTCAGGATATTATTATATGGTGTCTTCTGGTTTTGGAATAATACACAATGTTTTCTTGGAATATGGTATTTAGAAGAGGAAGATATAAAATCACATCACAGAGAAACTAAAGACAATAAAACTACAGATTAAATCAAAAATATTCAAACACCTTCTTAAATCCTTGTTGAAAAGCTTCTGAGAGATTGAGAGACATACAAATCAATAGAAACATACACTTTATACTCAATGTAACCCATGTTCACGATAAACTCATCAATTTCTTTCACTTCAAAGATTAAAAATAATGATTGCTCCCACTAGCATTTTAAAGATCTGTCAATTCTATTTTCAGTCATTTAAACAATAACTGAAAATATAACAAGTCCTTCACAAATTCTGACATCAAAAAGGACATATTTTTTTCCTAAATTCAACTTGTCCAAACATGCAACTGGTACAATAGAGAAATCTAAAAAACTAACTGGTTTTGAGACAGACAAGAGTATAAAATGTATGCTGACTAATCAATATTCAATAATGGTTCATAAACTGCTTCTGTAAACAATTCAATAATTCATCAAAGGAAGATAGCGTTTTACATAATTAGATCTCTTTTTAAATGGAGGACAGGCGAGTTTAATAGTCAGGCTAGGGGCAACAATATGGACATATTATCAGTTTTAACAATCACTTTTTAAACATAACGAGTTTGTAAATAAAAAACATAAATAGATATATTTTTCAATTCAAATATTGAAAACTTAGAAATTATTGTGTGCATTTATCATTGCAATTTTGAAAAATCTGCATACAGATATATATTATATATCAGTTTTCAGAATGTGAGTTTTTATTATTGAGATATTCACCCAGTCACATTATTCACATTAATAAAAACCTAATAATTTTTGAAATTACTGTATTCAGTGATCAGTTTCATGAAAAATCTTAAGACTGAAGTTGAAAATAATAAAATGGAAAATGGAAATGGGGAATGTGTCAAAGAGACAACAACCTGACCATAGAAAAAACAACAGCAGAAGGTCACCAAGTAAACTAGTTGTTCATTTAATTTTTTTTGTGATACTGGTAACAAAATTCCAATGCAACTTTTATAATATCAAAAGTAATTCAATTAAAATGGGGTGAAATCAATATACTAATAAAAAGTGCTATTTCCTAGTTCAACCCTCTAATATCAGTATATTATAATAGATATAGGAAGATGTGGTATGAGTGCCAATGAGACAACTCTCCATAATGCATCCAAGTAACAATTTATAAAATGAAACCATCATAGTTGAAGGTACTTTGCTCACACCAAACAGAAAGTTATAAAGGGCCAAAAAAAATCTATATATAAAAACAAGAACAGTAAGTTCAGTTTGTATGTAGCCACTTCCTAAACGCAAAACCTTTTACCTTATTGTCCCCAGTCTATAAAATAATTGTTTTTGACTCTAAAATCATTTAAATGTTCAATTCTTTTCATTATTTCTATATATAATGCAGTATGCAAGTTTTTTTCTCTCATGAAGTCCACAGTTTTCAAAATCCTATCTTCAATTTGTTGCATGTTATGTTTTAAGTTTTACTGATGTTTAGTGTTGAATGTTGGGTTTTAAGGTTTTACTGATGTTTAGTGTTGCATCTCTCGTTTAAGATTGTTCTGCTTCATGTCTTATTCAGTGTACTGTTCTTTCATAATTTTCTTCACTATACCCAACTATTTGCTAGAAATGAGAATTTTAGTATAGAAAACATTTTTTCTAAAACTGTTCCATTCTAATCTTATGAATGTTCTCTTAATTTCTAAATTATCAGTAAAGGATTTTTTCTCTCGATCAACTGAAAATTGACTTACCCATATTTGTAATTTCACTCTTTTATCTTGTCTAAATACTGTTTTAACTTTAAAATCTATTCCTACTGTGCTAACAAATGCTGAGGTAAAAGAGTCATCAGCATAACGGAAGAGAAAAGAGGTCTTTCCTACACTGCTATTGCCTATAATTAACAGTTTGAACATATAATCAAAATTCTGGTCGGCTGCATCTTTCTGCCATTTGGAGTCACTTGCTGAAGCCATCTGAAAAACATAAAAATAAAAAACTAATCAAACGTCTGGAAAGAGCAAGCTCAGAAGTCAAATGGCCTTCATTAATATTATAGGTGATTTGAATTTAAACTTAATCAAAACTTGGTAGAATCAAATTTTGTATAACTTTAATGAACCATTATTACAATGGGTCAGAAGAATATAAATGGCTTTGACATAACATTGGTGTTGATATACACTGTCTGTTTTGGCAGTGTCAGAGCTTTGTATAAACACAGCTATGTCCAGTCAGACTGAGAATTTCAAAGCAAATGTCTTATAAGTTGTAGAGAAAGAACTACAATTTATAAATAAATAACCAATGGAACTATTTTCAGTTTCCATCAATGCCCTGTTACCTATAAAAAGTTGGTATTAATCTCCAAATTTCTTGTCCATCCATTTAACAGTTCTTGTAAATTTGTCTTCACATTGGGTATTCATGATATAATTGGACAAATGGATATTAAACAATTATTTGAATGACAATGAGTAAAGATTGAATACATTCAACATTGTACATCACTTCTTGACACTATTACTCTGAACTTACAAAATGTTCAGAATGTACTTGCTAGTTAAATTAGAGGGTGGCACTAATGTCGTACACTACTTTCTATAATAAGATCAACTCTTCATTCAATCCCAAGAAAAACTGTGATTCCTGGGAAGGTTATTGCCATTACTTCAGTTAGTTTGTCTAATATAAGAATCAATAGCTACAATCATTCTCCATTAAAGTGACCATCCCACAAGTCAAATCAATTCCGTATTGAACATTTTCTACACAAAATAAACGCTATTAAAGATTTTTCATCTCTAACTGATTTTTATTGACTTGCCAAGCTAACAATTGTTTTAATACTGATTTGTTAAGTTACAATGGACATGATGGAATTCAATTCAAAATAACACAATTTTGTTTAGAGATATTTCAATTGATCAGAATTAGAGAGAATTTTCATCAGACTGTATAACATACAGAGGTTCCGAACAGTACCAAAAATTACACAAATAGAAATTAGGTTCATTCAAATAAGTCAAAAAACATTCTCTTCATAACTAAATATTTAATTTCGAAAGTACATGTACAAATGTATATGTGTACACTGACCAGCCACAATCATTAATAATGTAGAGGAAGTTAACCTTCTTGGTGAAAAGGCAAGGCCACTGAAGTCTGATTCAGAGCATGAGTAACCATATTAACAATAATCATTCTACCAGGCTGTTACATGTACTTATATAATAATACTTTCTACCATCTGTCAGCACATTGTCAACACTTACGACTTTTCAATGTACCCCTATATTGATTAATTTCAATATACCCCTAAACTGATCAAAAGTCCACAAAAAAATGGTTTTGTTATAATACAAATAAGAGACAGACACTCCAGTCATACAAAAATGAGAAGATGTTCAAATATGGTTACTTTGACTTTTGATATTGATCATTCAGGACGGGATTAAACTTAGAAGGTACTATGGTCTGGAACTGAATATTCTGCTTTTTTTTAACCAATTTTGATATATATATATTGTGAATTTCCTTGTAAAATGCTGATACATGTACCATATTTTCTAGTGAGCTGAAGAGTGACAAATATCAATATTATATCAAGTTTTTGAAATCAAAGAGATAGAAAATATTATAAATGAGAAATTTATTATAATATAGGGTTACCCGGTATGTTTTTTTTATCAGTTCAATCCAGAAATGTATTTGAATTTATGAATAAACATGTATGTAAATTATTGTTGATTTTTTATCACACAGTGTAGAAAACTAAATACATTTTTGTAATGATTACTGATTTACATAAAGATATGATGTTAGTGAAAATTTATCAAAGAAACAACCACACTTTCATACAAGTTGTATCACATGAATACACTACAAGATAGGAAGGTGCAGAAACTGTTAGGTACCACATCAAGTAGAATACTCAATATGATTTACAAAACAAACAAAAAGAATTGGAGTATCAACAAAACAAATCATTGATGAGACCAAAACAAAGAAACACAAACAAAATACAAAAAAACAAAATACTGAGAGGTAAAGTCAGTTCATTTAGAGTAATAACTAAATATATTTTCGGTTTGGTGCTTATTGCAGGACTAGGAAAAAATAAACTGTATAAAATAATCCAGTAGCAATGATAATTCTAATAAATAATTTTATCAATGGGCTCAGGTTTAGAAAAATATTTATACAGTATTATAAATTTATGGCAAATGTACTAAAACAAACAATTATTCATATTTTAGGAATTAAACACCATCAAAATATTATTAAATTATTGTGTAATAATAAAGATATATAACAGTTAAGACTTACAGACATTTAGCAGTAGTTCCCAGTAATGTAAATCAATGGACAGTAAAAAAAATCCTTCCTCACAGCTCTAACATGTAGATCCAAAATAGCTATAGATTAATTCTTAAATAATAAAACTCCACCACTATCAAAAATTAATTTCTCCCAAGGAAACTCGGAATAGAAATTCAGTTCCAGGCAGAATTGAGATTTGTAGAGATACAGCAGAAAGCTGGTGGATGAGAAAAATCAATGTTCGTACTAGTAGAGTGGTTACTGAAAATCCAATATCTTCTATTAGGCCAGTCGGAGGAGAAAACAAATCTATGTTCAATAACATGTATAGAAGCACACAAGAATCAATGAGAAATATTGGCATTTACAGTGTAGTATGGTAGAGAGAGAAATGATCTGTTAAGTCATATTAAACAGCTATAAATTAGTCAATTATAGTGTAGACCTTACTATCTGACATACACTATATATAGCAGACAAATAATTTACTCAGTATGAATTTTCCCAGTTCATTGTTGACAAAACCGACAGGATACACATGTGAATCTTTCAGTACATTGTGTAGGATTCATTTTAAGTACTTGCAATGACAAGGGGTTGAACTGTGAGTAATATGGTTCACTTAAGTTATGATTCCGTTGTTTTAACCAACCCTCCCATTTGGGGAAAAAATTTTGAGTATTTTGGAATCACAGAAGCATGACTGAATCGGCCCGCTCTTATGGCAGTCGTTGGGCCATGAACATTTCTGGATACGTCAATGAATAGAGCAATTTAAAGTATGATTCAAAATTTCAGAATGCCTAGATTTGTGGTTATAGAAAAAAATGCGGCAAAATGTCAGGTTAGAATATAAACACATGTATAGTTTAAAAGTATTAGGTAAAAAAAAGTTGATAGAATGCATACAGGATACCAAATACGAATCGCCAAAAGCTCTGGTTTGCAGAAGCTGAGAAAAAATAAAACCAAAATGTAACACACGGAAACATGGACAGGCACAAACCGTTATATATCCTTTTTAAGAGCAAAGGTTAAGGGGGGAAAAAATTTGGTCTTTGATCTATAGCTACATGGACAGAGGTTAAAACCTCTAGTCATCATATTAATATGAACTATTATGTATGTAAATGGTGTTAAAAATATCATAAAGATTGTAACCGTCCTTAAAATGAATGAAAATAGCATGTTGAGAACCATCAATCTGTATGTGACGTCAGCATCCACTATAAACAATACAATAGAATTCACACAAGTGGGATGAATATAATTTCATTTGACAGCGCTTCCAATACAGATCAATAACAAAAAATTCCCCAATCCATTAGATATTCTTACCCAACTGGGATTTCACAGCCAAATCCAACAGAAACTGAATATGTAAAACTCAACAAAACAAGTTCAATATAATAGCTAATCTGATAGCTTATGTACTTACATCTTAGTGTCAGGACCGTAAAAAATGGAGTGAAACTAAGTGAAAGACATTCCTATTCAACACACGTCATGATGCTGTGACGTTAATATTATTCTGGAAACAAGAGAATTTAATGTCATAGACTCGCATGGGACTTTGGTCATTGAAGCATCTTAACCACTATATCAAAAATACAATAATAGAATTTATCAATCAATTTATGTCAACATGTCATTAAGTAAATCAATAAATGTATCAATAAAAGTTTACTGAAGAAAGTATGTCTATTGCCCATATATTGTATACTGTATATAATTATAATGAAATAACAGCACATTGTTCAAACATTATACTGCTTTATAAAGTTGAAATAAACAATGTACTGAATTGAGATAAAAGTCACATACAATGTTAATAATGTAATGCAGCACTAAGTTTGGACAAGAAACAAATAAAATTTACTGTTCAAATAGATACATTTTATAGATTTATATTGCATGCTCAGAACTTGGTAATAACTTGTCTGATTGCCTGTAACCTTAGATAAATTAGGTCCAAATGATAAAGTACATTTGTCTGAAGATCCTGACCATTGTTTCCTGGGTATACATAAAGGAAATAGGGTCTCTATGGGGCTGCTCTGGCTCCAGAAAAGTTGGAGTCAGAAAAATTGCAAGCTGCTTTATTCTGTCACCAGTTTTGAAGACTTGGAGCCAATTTTATAGCCATTTAGAGTCCTGATTACTTCCAACATCCCCTTTTCCCCAATTTTGACCTTCTGAATTAGACTTATAACTTGGTAGTTACTAACATGAGCATCTTGTAGTACAATCAGTTTTGAATAAGACCTATACTCATATTCAAATATGAATAAAGAAGTTTTTACAGTTTTGCTTTAAATGCAAGAAGTTTAAAGTCCTACAGCTAGTATATTAGACATTACACTGATGACTACCAGTCTTGTTAACAGCTAAAGGAATTGTTAGAAGTATTATACCTTTTGATTTCTGAATTCATGGGACCAAAAAATTGGCCTACTTAAATATCTCTCTTTTTAGATAAAATAATAAACTTTTTTTTAACACACTCTATTTGTGAAGCTGTAATTTTAACATTTACACTATAAATATCATATAAGGTATCATATAGTCATTACAAAATGTAACAGTAATACTGTAACTGTCTGTGTTAGAACTGAGATTACTTGAACACTATAGAAGTCTCATGTTAAACATGCTATCTACCTGCATTTATCACATACAGTCAATGTATAAATGTTCATCTAAAATGAATATAATTCGAACTTCATACCTTTCTATTATATGTCCATTTAAATGTAGAAATCTTTTTTATCTGAAATATTTCTCTGGTCCAAATCACACCTTTATTTACCTATATTGGATCACCTGTCACATCAGAAACTAATTAACACCTGTTGCAACCATCTGTCATACAGGTCAGAAAGTTATTACACTTTTATAAATGAAATGTTGATTAACTAAACATGCTATCAATAAATTATGAAATTTCCAATCACCTTTGTATAACAAAGAGTTTTCATGGGATATTAATTTCTTAAACATGTGAAGGTGAATTATGTCTAACAGCCTAAACAGGATAAACAATTCACACCTACAAATGGATTTCAGCCCCAAAAAAACAAATTGATCCCCTTTTACACTATGTAACATGGTAATAGAATCTTTCTATAATGTTGGAAATCATTATGACAAGTGAGATGCTCTAGATACTGAGCTATATTCTAATCATATATAGATATATGAAAACCAGTGACAATGACGTAACTCTGCATCCAAGTAACAATTTGTAACCAGATGCTCCGCAGGGCGTAGCTTTATACGACCGCAGAGGTTGAACCCTGAACGGTTGGGGCAAGTATGGACACAACATTCAAGCTGGATTCCGCTCTAAATTTGGATTGTGATTAAATAGTTGACACAGCATAGGTTTCTGACACAGAATGAATGTATTCAAATGAACTTAAACTTTTTGTTTTCTCTTAGAGCAATTCACTATGCTGTTGAATATTAATCCTCTCAAAAAAATGTTTGAAGAAATTTTCTTTTATTTATGAAATTTCAAATGAGAAAAATTGAACCCAATTTTTTAATCACATCCCCCTTTCCCTTATTTCAAAACTAATTTCAATTAAAATATTCTAATGGAGTTTGCAACAATTACTACTCATTTAAATACATCATAAAATATTAAGATGTAAAAAAACTGCTTGTTATCACTGAATGGTAAAGATTATTTAAATTTATCAGTTGGTAGTAAAAAGTGAATATACATTGTATATTGTATATAACAAAGATTTAAGTTGATTCTGGACAAAGAAAGATAACTCCAATTAAAAAACATTTTTGCAGATATTTCTTGCTTACTATACTGGACAAAGAAAGATAACTCTTAATTAAAAAAAAATTTGCAATTTCACAATATTGTGAAATTAGATATTTCTTGCCATTGCACAATACTGTGCAATTGAAAAGACTTGCTATTGCACAATACTTAATATAATAATTTTAGATCCTGATTTGGACCAACTTGAAAACTGGGCCCATAATCAAAAATATAAGTACATGTTTAGATTCAGCATATCAAAGAGGCCCAAGAATTTAATTTTTGTTAAAATCAAACTTAGTTTAATTTTGGACCCTTTGCACTTTAATTTAGACCAATTTTAAAACTGGACCAAAAATTAAGAATCTACATACACAGTTAGATTTGGCATATCAAAGAACCCCAATTATTCAATTTTTGATGAAATCAAACAATGTTTAATTTTGGACCTCGATTTGGGCCAACTTGAAAACTGGGCCAATAATCAAAAATCTAAGTACATTTTTAGATTCAGCATATCAAAGAACCCCAAGGTTTCAATTTTTGTTAAAATCAAACTAAGTTTAATTTTGGACCCTTTGGACCTTAATGTAGACCAATTTGAAAACGGGACCAAAAATTCAGAACCTACATACACAGTTAGATTCGGCATATTAAAGAACCCCAATTATTCAATTTTGATGAAATCAAACAAAGTTTAATTTTGGACCCTTTGGGCCCCTTTTTCCTTAACTGTTGGGACCAAAACTCCCAAAATCAATACCAACCTTCCTTTTGTGGCCATAAACATTGTGTTTAAATTTCATTGATTTCTATTTACTTTAACTAAAGTTATTGTGCGAAAACCAAGAATAATGCTTATTTGGGCCCTTTTTTGGCCCCTAATTCCTAAACTGTTGAAACCAAAACTCCCAAAATCAATCCCAACCTTTCTTTTGTGGTCATAAACCTTGTGTCAAAATTTCATAGATTTCTATTAACTTAAACTAAAGTTATAGTGCGAAAACCAAGAAATTGCTTATTTGGGCCCTTTTTGGCCCCTAATTCCTAAAATGTTGGGACCAAAACTCCCAAAATCAATACCAGCCTTCCTTTTATGGTCATAAACCTTGTGTTAAAATTTCATAGATTTCTATTCACTTTTACTAAAGTTAGAGTGCGAAAACTAAAAGTATTCGGACGACGACGACGACGACGACGACGACGACGACGACGACGACGACGACGACGACGACGACGCCAACGTGATAGCAATATACGACGAAAATTTTTTCAAAATTTGCGGTCGTATAAAAATAAACCATTATTTAGAGGTCAAGGTACAGTCTTTAACTCAGAGCCTTGGCTCACATCAAACAGCAAGCTATAAAGAGCCACTAAAAATCACTAGTTTAAAACCATTCAAACAAGAAAACCAACAGTCTAATCTATATATCAAAAACAAGAAACGAGAAACATTTATGAACCACATCAACAAACAACAACTACCGAACATCAGATTCCTGACTTAGGAGTTAGGACAGGTGCAAACAATTGCAGCCGGATTAAACGTTTTAATGGTACTAAACCTTCTCCCTTATCTGAAACAAAAGTGTAACATCACAACATAGAAGACACACTATAAAATATCAATTGAAATGATTAACTCAATCAAAAGACGTAGTAACACAAATGAACATATATGCATAGTTTCCATGCTTTGAATGTGGAATACTCAAAACTTTCCTCCACGGATGAATTTATTCAATTACTGGTAATAAACATCAGAACACTAGATTTAGTTATTGTTGTTCCTAACCATAAACAATACGGAGAATTCCACCAAATTATACAATGCACATCTACATAATAAGCACAACAACTGTACAAAGTTCCATTGGTCTCCTACTGACACTTTTGAGGTTTTTGCTAATTACTAAAATTGTTGACCGGCAGACAGAGGGACAAGGTCAGAACTAAAAGGCAGGGATGTCACAAATGCCTTCATTTACAGACTTTTATTCTGTTATATTTGCAATACTATGTAATTTTGTATCATCATTTTATCACATTAAGAACACATCTCTATTCAATGTAGCTGCTGTCCTCATTATGTCAGATTTGACAATTTCTGTACCTATTTTATTTGAAATAATATATAACTTGACATAAACTACAATGTATAAACCAAAGATTTTTTTTTACAAAAATTATAAATTTTACACAATATCAAATCTTACAAAAAAAATGTAACATAGAGGAGATTCACATTGAAGCACATATCTATAATAAAAATTCACCAATAAGCATTTTAAATGTAAAAATTATTTGATATACAGGTTTCAAATTTAATATATAAAGGTTTTTTTAAATAATTTAAATTCAAAATCTTAAAGAATAATCTCAAATGCAATATTTCTCACAAAATAATACAGACATAAATAATGATGATAAACAAATCTGAGTTATGAAAATGTCTCATTTATCATATTTTTAATTTGCATGTAGCTGTAAAGGATAAGTTGAAGAGAGCAAAAGATACCAAAAGAAACATTTAAACTCACAAGTCCAAATTAAACGGGCAACACCATGACAAAACAACAGTTTTATTATAAAAGCTTTGGTTTCAGCATGCTTTCCAACATCTCAATATACCCCACCCTCATAAAAGAGAGGTATTCTAGAGACTTGAAATACCTTTTCAGGGGCGGATCCAGCCATTTTAAAAAGGAGCGCTCCCAACTAAACCCGGGATAAAGGGGGTGTTCCAGATATATGTCTCCATTCAAATGCATTGATCTGTCATAAAAAGGGGGTCCAACCGTCGGACCCCCCCCTGGATCCACCAATGCTATTCTCTGATACTCTAAAAATACATTTAGTATAATTTCCTCATTTTGTCTATCTTAATAATATGAATTATAAAACTGTAACATCATTAAACCTGTAGAATATTGCTACAGAGTTCATGGTACATGTGTCTTGTTAAATTGTGTGGTTCATTGATTTATGTCTAATAATCATTATTACAAAGTGTACCTGTAAGAGCCCTTCTTCCCTCATTTGATACCAAATCCAATCAATCAAACATCCAACGTCAACCCAATTGCAAGTTCAATATTCTGGTTTAATTCACATCAGTATAAAAAATATTGGATGTCTATCACATGTTTACTATGCTCCAATACATGTACATAACAATAACTGCTAATTAGTGTCAACTCATTAACAAACTCTCAACAATAAATCTATATATGTAAATTTATCACAAATACTGTAAATAAACACAAGAGATTTAAGACAGCCTGTTTCTATCAGCAACCAATAATTGATTCACTATTCTCTTTTATCACATGATTCTTGCAGAAATATTGAATTTAAATGAGACAATCAATTATTGTGCTCCCAAACTATGCACACAATTGTCACAATTTTTCTTTTAATGATCTATTAAAATTTAAACACTTCAAAATCAATATGACTGTCTGAAAAAAATCCTAATTGTAGTACTAACTTATTCAGTTTTTAGATGTGCAGTCATGTAAGGAAAAAAAATCTTTGTTAATGTATTCAAGTCTGAAAATTTAACCTATTTAGTAAAAAATTTATGATCTACAGGTGTAACTAAAAGCAAAAATACTTGCATTATTGCATCAAATTTCAAACGAACAAGTTTTTCTTTTTTATCAGTCAACTATCAACTTTATTGGCTTCCATGCTTTAAACACTGTGTAAATTTACAGTATCACACCTGAAAACTGGGATATAATGACACTTTTCTGAATTTGGATTGTGATCAAATTTTGAGATAATATAAGTTTCTGACACAAAATAAATGTGGTCAAAGATCTTACAAATCTATTGCGCAACACTGTCAGTGTGCAATTGAAGATTTCGGCTTGAAATTCGAAAAAAATTGAAAAAAAAATAGAAACACATACACACAAGTTGTCTGGAAACTAGAAAAATTCCTGTTTTTGGCCCGTTTTAAGCTCTTAATACATAAACTGTTGGTCCCATAACCCCTAGAAAATGAATCCCAACCTTCTACTTGTGGTATTAAACATTGTGGAACCTTCTGAAAACCAGGTGCTCCGCAGGGCGCAGGTTTGTATGACCCCAGTGGTTGAACCCTGATCATGAACAGTTGGGGCAAATTTGGTCAAAATATTCAAGCTTGATTCTGTCTGAATTTGGATTGTGATCAAATTTTCGACATAATATAGGTTTTGTCACAAAAATTAATGTGGTCAAAGATCTCACAAATCTATTGCACAATACTGAGCAATTGAAGATTTCTTCTTGAAACTTTTTAAAATTCGTAATTTGAAAATTTTTGAAAAAAAAATTGTAAGGGTTCCGCGGAACCAAGTGTCTCGCCTACTTTTGCTGTTAATCACACACTCAACAAAAATGATGAAAAAAATCAATAAAATTATTCCTCTTGATACTATTTGTGGATTGTCAGAAGCTTCTGTCCAAGCTTGGTAAGAATCCAGGCTAGTTAAAGAATCTTAAAAATGTTTTAAAAACTTTAACTGCAGACTGTATGTAATGTTAACTGGAAGAAAAACAAGTCCATTTATAAGAAAATGCGGAAAATTAGAATTTCATTTTTAAAAATTTACTTCTGGATACTATTTTCTGATCATAAACAAGCTTCCGGCTTAGTTTCGTACAATTTCAGGATAGTTTAAAAATTTTAAAAACTTTAACCACAGAGTGAATGTAATGGTTCCTGGCAGAAAAACTAAGTCTATTTAAAAGTAAAATACGGAAAAAATGGAATTTTATTTTTACAAAATTTACTCCTGGATACTATCTTATGAACATAAACAAGCTTCTGTCCAAGTTTGGAATACATTCCAGGATATTTCAAGAAAGTTATTTTAAAATTTCAAAAACTTTAACCACACAGTGAATATTTGTGGACGCCACCACCTACAGAATGTAGGATCGCTATGTCTCGCTTTTTTTACTAAAGTAGAAGGCTCGACAAAAAAGAAGCCCTTCAAAAAATACTACAGTAAACAAAAAATCCCCCCTACCAACTTTTTGAAACCCACTTGGAACAATAACCCTTAAACTCAATCCCATGCTTTTCTTTGTAGTCTTGAACCTTGTAGTACAATTTCAGAGAGATCCATACACTTAAACACAAGTTATTGTCATGATTGTTTAGAAACTAGAAACATGCTTCTTTTTTGCCCTTTTTGGCCCCTAATTCCTACATATTTTGGGCAATTAACCCAAAACTTAATCCCAGCCTCCCCTTTGTTAAATGGTACATTGTGGTTCAATTTCAGAGAAATCCATGCAATTCCACACAAGTTATGGTCTTGAAACTAGAAAAATGCTTGTTTTGACCCCTTTTTGGCCCTTAATTCCTAAACTTTGGCCCCATAACCCCTAAAATGAATCCAAACCTTCTACTTGTGGTTTTAAACATTGCGGTAAAATTTCAGAGCAATTGAAATACTTCTACACAAGTTTATATAATCCTGAAACTAGAAAAATACTTATTTGCTGCCCCTTTTGGGTGTCTTCGGACAACGACGTCAACATCATACCATCCCAAATTTTTTTGGGGTCATATAAAAATTCATAGAGATCTATTCACTTAAACTAAACTAGTTGTCTGGAAAACCAATGTGTCTTGGATGACGAGGACATCATACCATTGTATGACCCCAAAATTTCTTTTGTGGTTGATTAAAACTACATGTATGTATGATTTTGGATTTCTCTACCTACTCTATCTTTAGTAATTTAAATAGCCTAGCCAGAACATTTTTTATAATTTTTAATAAGCACTGTTTCAGTCAGAATGACTTTTCTATCATGACCATAGACTTAATAAAAAAAAAATGGAAAAATGAAAAGAACAAAAAGCCACACAAATCATTTCATTTAGCCTCAGTAAAAAATTTGATCAAATAGCTACAAAAATGTGAAGAAACACATTTGTTTTGGCCTGGATAAAAAAAATGTCATGAAGATTCAAGAAGCATCTGATAATCTGTTATTAAGCTAAGTTGAATTCAATGAATTGTTTGAAGATCTCCTGGTGATTATAAAACTATCTCTCTATGTAAATTATACTTATAAAGAAAATAGCCAAAATGGTAAGGATGGAAAAACTTGTCATATAAGGGTAATTACTAATTTACACTGTAAGGAATGTGTCCAAAGACCATTGAACACAGATAATACAGCATCATGCCCCAGCTTGAATGTAACATTATAAATAGATATACATATTATTGTAGCTCGAGAACAGTTAAGATCTCTAAAATCTAATGTACCTGTTTAAACCATTTTTTTGTTTATTAAGGAATTCCACAGATCAAACAATCACCATTTGCAAACTCATTCACTTTTAATCTTCATTTCCAAAATTATCAAAACATTGACACTAATGTCAGAATAGAAATTATGCTTAAGTACAATGTATGTAAATTTTGATTGACAGTTGACAAGCAGTCCCACTTTGACGGGATCAGAATATATACCTCTTTGATATTTCTCACTGAAAAGCATAGTGAACATTGAAATAAATGAACCTTTTTTTTGAAGAATTAAAGACCAGTAAACTATTTTGACACAAAATGCAGTTTTATGTACTGAAGCACATGTAATGGACATCATACAGTGTAAGGAATTTGTAGAACCATTCAACCTTGTTTAAATGTTCAAACTTTGGGGTAACAAATTTTGGGTTCTAAAGATGAATTGTGTGAATTTATAATTTCAATGCCAAAAATTATCTGATTTAATTTTTGTAGACAAAAAATATTAAAACATATGATAAACAAGACTGTTCCCACATGAAGAAAATAAACACAAATAATAATGTAACTACAGATACATTTTTATTGATATCTAAAATAAAGTTCTCTCATTTGTTTCACAATAGCAAGGTGAGCCTTCGTCTTAGAAAAACTTCTGTAAAGGCAGATATCAGTGAAATGGTTAAAAGATATAAGACGATGTGGTATGAGTGCAAATGATACAACTCTCCATCCAAGTCACAATAAGTAAAAATTAAACCATTTATTATAGGTAAAAATACAGCCTTCAACATGGAGCCGGGAAATGATATCTATTATTTCTATTTTTTTAAGAATTTAAACCAGAAATATTCAAGAAAGATATTTCAAATCTATAAGGCAGGTGCAATTTTCTCTTTGATATTGTTGCAAATAAGTCGTGTACATTGTGTACATTTGAACTAAATGAAACATGCCATAAAAAGGTTGGGGAATACCAGTTAAATGGGGAACTATATATTCCCCAAATGAGTAACAATCCCTCATTTGAGTAATCATTTTGTAGTGCTAAAAACAAAGATTTCTTTAAATGGGTCTTTTTACAAATCTAAAGAAAATGAAACAACTTCTTCCAAAGAACTGTAATATGTGTTTTTCAAAAGTTAATAGGCTTAATAATTGTCAATTTTTCATATGCTTGTGTCATTTAAAGTAAAAATACACATTTAAAGAAAGAAAAAAAATGAACACTACAAAGTGATTACTCAAATGAGGGATTTTTACTCATTTTGGGAATAGTTCCCTATTTGGTGGGTTGTCCCCAACCTAATGAATGATAAAAAAAACAACATTTTCATTGTAAGAAAAATCTATGATTAGAATATAGTAGGTAAAAGAAAAACTTGTTAATATTTTGTTTTTATCTAACAGTCCAAAAACATAATTTTAATTTCACAAATCATTGAATGGAATGCCTCTGTTATCCTGGGGTTATTTAGAAACAAGAGGCTGTCACAACGACAGCAAACCGGATTTATTAGCATTTATTTGTGTCCTGGCAATATCACAAGAACCATTACTGATGATTGGTGAAAGTGAAAATCGTCAATATCAAATTTGACCTCTATTTTGTCATCAGTATCAACATATTAAAATTTGAAAAGCTTAGATGGAATGGTTTGTGAGTAAATGCAACAACGTGAATGGAAACACCATTTTAGGATCTTTCAAGAACCATAACTCCTGAACGGTAAAAGTCAAAATCGTCATTATTGAACTTGACCTCTATTTTGTCATCAGTAACAACATATTAAAATTTGAAAAGCTTTAATTGAATGGTTCATGAGAAAATGCACGGACACGACTGGAAACACCATTTTTCAATCTTTCAAGAACCATAACTCCTGAACGGTAAAAGTCAAAATCGTCATAATTGAACTTGACCTCCATTTTGTCACCAGTAACAACATATTTAAATTTGGGAAGCTTTGGTAGAACAGTTCATGCGTAAATGCACGGACACGACTGGAAACACCATTTTTCAATCTTTCAAGAACCATAACTCCTGAACGGTAAAAGTCAAAATCGTAGTTATTGAACTTGACCTCCATTTTGTCACCAGTAACAACATATTAAAATTTGGGAAGCTTTGGTAGAACTGTTCATGCGTAAATGCACGGACACGACTGGAAACGCCATTTTTCAATCTTTCAAGAACCATAACTCCTGAACGGTAAAAGTCAAAATGGCCATTATTGACATTCACCTTCATTTAGTTGTCAGTAACAACATATTAAAATTTTAAAATCCTTGGTTGAACGCTTCATGAGTTAATGCACGGACAACATTTGATTGCCGCCCGCCCGACCGACCGCCCGCCCGCCCATAGAGCATCCCCAATTTAATAACCGACATTTTTGTCACAAAAATCCGGTTAAAAAACGAGTCATACAACATTGTTTCATAATGCACTGGGTTTTATATTGCTTTTTTGCGTCAAATGATTCAAGGCTAAAAACACCAAATAGCAACATGTATACACATAGTTGATAGCAATTGTAAAAAAAAATACAAAGCTGAAAGCACTGTTTTTCTTAGTCCTGCAATATTCTGAGATCCAAATATTCTATACACTATATAATACAGCTTTTACTGCTTGGACACCTTATCACTATTTGGAAATATGAACTGGTTGACCTGCAAATGACGTGAGAATTTACCTATGTCTCTTGAACTATTGATGTCAAACAACAATCACTTTTCCATTGTGGCGTCAGATATTTACTGAACATTGTGAAGTCGAAATTTTAAATGACCTTTTCAGATGTCCAGTCAAGTGGATAGAAACAAGTGCCTGTGTAACAGTGTTGGACAAATAGCGACAACGTGTATTGCAGCTGGTGTAATGACATTGTTTGATTTCTGGTATGGAACAGGGTGGCAATTAGTCCAAAATATCATCTGATCATACGTTTTCTTGCATCATGTAATGCATGTGTTTTCATGGAAATTGAGACGTCACAATGCATTCTGAATAGCACGAAATTGTCGAATACCCATGAGACAAGGATAATTTTTATGACATCTTGAAAGGTTTATTTATTTTTTTCCTTCAGTCATGATTTGCAGCAATGCGAAACGCTAAAGTCATTTCTTAAAATAGAAAATATTAATCTTCTAATAAAAAGATACAATTTAATTAATAATTTATTACTGTAATTCAATAATTGTCTTGCGAATGCTGAATGCACAGTCACTTGTTTCTAAATTCTATCCTTGGGGAGGTGGACTATCCATGTTAATAGAAGCAGAGACATATATACATAGAGATTGGCAACTCCGTGAAATCCCGTTAAAGATCGCGGCCCAGAATGAGATTCTCGTCGATAAAATTTAGAACATGCAATCAAGTCGGGGATGAATAACCTCGATAGATAATCAAGAAAAGCAATGGGAAAATTATATCAGATCATATTATAATTTCTTTTCTAATAAAAAATACTTGAATGTTATATTTATCTTTCAGCATTTATTGAGAAAAATATTGTTATATGATATGCATTTCATAATTAAAATTTCAAATCTGGTAATGCTCAATTGTTATTACAAGAAAATTTTCGGTACGGCATATATCTTAAATTTGCAATAGTTTGTTTAATTACACAGTGAAATTGTGTGTGTCCGATTTTCCAGTAATTAGGTCCTTAATAGAGTTGTGATTGTTGATTCACAGGTGTGCGATTACGCAATTTATTGTCCTTCGATCACCTGAATATTACCGGAGGTGAATTCTAAATGGATTATTACTTGGCAATTGTTTTTTAAAGATTAACAAATTCTGACATACTATTTTAACCATGACCAGAACTTTATTTTAACAGAAGCACTCGGCAATACTATAGTGTATATTCAATCAGGAAAACAAAAAGAGTCTTTTAAAGGGAAACTTCGCAAAAAAATCAAAAATTGATATTATGTCCATTCTGTATAAAAATGCTCAAATTTATAGATATTAATGTTTAATTCCGCTAAATAAGAGATCACCATCGATTTAAAATTTTTATTATCAGTTCTCTGAGCTCCGCCATCTTGTCACCTTCTCCGATGAAAAATCCCGATATGTCTATAAACCGCAAAGGAACAAAACTACAGTTAACGATGTAGTCGTAATTGCGTGTCGATATCTTGTCAATCGTACGGTTGTTTTATCTGACTGACTAACTTGATACGGAAAATGGTCTTATTTTTTTAAATAACCATATAGTCTGTTATTTTTAAACTGAAAATATTGTAATTAGTTAAAAAGTCAAAGTTCAAATCATAAATAAGTGTTCCGTGGAAATTGTTTTCGAAAATCTAATTCGTTCATAATTCTTTAAAGTAATAAACTTTATTTAAATAAATTCGGATCTTCCTTCATCTGATCACAAACATGGCTAAAGGTATTACTCCCAAAGGTATTGGAAGGGGTGTAAGGTGACACGTGCAGGTATTCAATCGATTTCCTGTCCGGCGGGCTTGCAAGTTCATGCATCGTTTCACTTCTGTAGGTAGTGATCAGTGTACACGACCGTAACTTATAACTTGCCATTTTAAGCTATGAGGTGCATGTATAATACACAGTTTTGTCTTGCGTGTCCGAAAGTGATATAATATACTAGTCATTGCTGAACTCATACGCTAGTTTATAAATAACATTTCTGGTGTAAAGAATATTATTTATAAAAAAAAAATAATACAAATTTATTTTTTTGAAGAAATACAAATCTATTTACATATTTTTTCAAGGATTAATTTGGGAAAATGAAATATATACTCGTTGTCAATAGTTTAGGACAGATTGGAACATACCAGAATTATTGATTTAAAAAAATGTGCGCACTTGTCGACGATTCGTGTATACACACGCCTGGGTAGAAAGTTACGGAACTATAGTCAGTAGCGCAATTTAAAATATGTATACATTGAACATAAGAAAGAAACATACATTTTGTGTAAATTGTGGTAAAAGTTTTGTAAATAGACTAGTCCACGTATGCCAACAGTATGTAATCAACGAATTCGATAGACTATTGTATACCAAAAGAAGAAGAAGAAAAAAAAGAAACAATTTGATTTAAATACAGGTCAATTTATAACTTGCTTTGGTTCATCGAAGTTAAGAACATAGTAAACTCACAGATTTATATATCAATTAGATTGTTCTCGAATAAAGGACGAAATTCGTCATCATCACAATTGTTCCAACATTCATGTAAAATATATGCAACTGGACGTACACTAATAATACCCAAGGGATGTGAATATTTTCTAGGAAAACTATTGAGTATCAATTTCGGGATTTATTTTCTTTCTTGATATTCAATGACAGCAATTTAAAGAATAAACTGCTTGTCGGATATTTGTCCGCTTTAGGGGTATTCTTGCAAGTTGAACAGACTTATAATAACATTCAGAAATAGGAAAAGATAACATTAAATTCGTTGTCTTTTAATTTTAAACATCGTTGGTCAAATAATTATTTAAGTATATATATACGTTGGGAGACGACGATTAATATAGTAGTCTCAGATTTTAATAAGGACGTTCCCTATTATGAATAAATTTGGTTGACGTTTTTCACATTATAGTAGTCTCAGATTTTAATAAGGACGTTCCCGATTATGAATAAATTTGGTTGACGTTTTTCACACTTGAAAAGAATATCTATTCGTAGTTTTTCGATTCCATTCCATGAAGATCCTTAAATTTCCTGTCAACTTTTTGAACCTCTTAAGTACAAAAGTAATTTTTCTTTATTCGTACATTTTATATTCCGCTTCGGTAGAGTTATCTTCAGATAGTTTCAGATATCAATTAATACATGGCTTTCAAAAGTCTAAATGTAAGTGTTCTCGTACATGATTTTTTCGCCTAATAAAGACAAATAAAACTGATTTAGTAAAGCTATTTCTAATTTCTAAGTCCCCCTTTTTTATGAGACATAAATCAAGGACAAGACTTGTATATCATTTCATTCTGACATATGAATAAAGTTTCCCGTCTTTAACCGAAAATTGTGTATTTCTAAGTAAATTAACTTATTTGAATTCAAATAAATAATAGCACCAAATATAATTAAATAATTCCACGGCGACCAATTTTTATTTGTCACCAACTTGAATATGTATTTTTAATGTGTGTATTAAATGCTCCCACTGATCCGAATAGACAGTCACACCTGGCAAGGTGTGCCCTAGAGGCGTGGTTAAATACCGAAGTGCAAATAACAATTTACCTTTCAACAAGCCATCTACGAGTATTGCCACAAAACCGTGAATACACACATCGTATAAACCTAGTCATAGCAGATATAGTAAAAGGGCAATAAGAGTACACCAACATATTGTCTTTACAGATTATTGTACTTTAATTTGTTCACCTTATCAGTCCGAAAATGCATTTATTAAAAATAAATTTATAACTTTTTGTGTTGTCTACAAAAATAATTCGAATATATACGATTAACATAGATAATTTATCTCACGAATGAGTACAATTGAACGTCTGTGCGTTTTATCTTCTTATTATCGGATGGTTATTAGATAAAGCATAAGTCATCGGCGCGCTTACGATTACGTTAAAATATGATTAAAAACCAAGACTTTTAATGATTGTATTTTAAATCCCGGCATGCAAAAATCAGGAGAAAACGTCACGACCTACAGGAAGTAGTTGATATTTTTTCATTAATTATTGAATTTCTCCTTTATTACTGCACATATAGCGATAAAACTTTGTGAATATATATATTATGTCATAATGAACATATTTAAACCATAAGTAAAAAATCGTGAATTTTCCCTTTAACATGTCAAAAAAAAAAAATGAGGCAACTTTGTCATATCAGAGACATTATATGTCTCTGGTCATATATATAAAAATATGTAGCCAGTAGAATTTTGTGGCCGAATTTTGTCTCGTGAGAAACTGAATTTATATCTGTTTTAATTTAATTATAATGTTTAATTGTCGATTGACCTAAAATAAAATTATTTATGGAACATTTGCGTAAATTTCCTCAATGAACGTACATTATAGTGTTGTCGAAATCACTATTTTTTGCTGCCATGAAATATTGAATATGAATCCGTCATTATTTGTATTTTTTTAAAGACTTCAAGTTAATATCACAGACTTTGATTAAAAACAATATGTTTCATAAGTACAGTAAAATGCTCTGCTCAACTCTGGGAACAGTATATATATCTTACGTTATTATATATGTTCCTGCTCAACTGTAGAATTTCAATGTTTTGTTTCATAAA
Organism: Mytilus trossulus; assembly: GCF_036588685.1. Classification (NCBI taxonomy): domain Eukaryota; kingdom Metazoa; phylum Mollusca; class Bivalvia; order Mytilida; family Mytilidae; genus Mytilus; species Mytilus trossulus. The sequence continues at coordinate 98,508,672 of NC_086373.1, forward strand.
CCACTGGAGTATTTCAACATTCTTATCTTTACTCTTTCCAGAGACAAATATACACAGTGAATCTTGAGTTTGAAATTAGAAAGATTTAAAATTGTGCACAAGTTTTATCTGATCTTTTGTGGGTTTATGTTGTTCAAGGTAATTTTCTGTGCAGTTATTTTCATTTCATTTGATATTTTTTTTCCTCTGTGTTACAGGACCTTGTACTTTTTGATTTGCCCCTTGACATCTGCTGCTTCTGTTTAAACCTTAACCACAAATATCTCATCTGTTTTAAATAAAAGTCTCATTCCCGGAATTTGTTATACAGGAATTCATTTTAATATCAGATTTTTATAAGCATATCAACTGCTTGGTCTCTTCCCACAACTTATGTCAGTTAGGACGGAATGCATCAATAGGTACATACATGTACCATGGATATAATATAAGTACACGTTATGTGCTTTTGACCTTCACAAGAATTTTTAAACATTCATAAATGTGCAAAGAATATTGTTGTCGTTGGGTTGTTGTCTCATTCTATGTTTCACCATCTATACCTCACATTTCTGTTTAGTCATAGCATCTGTGCCTTTCAACTTATTGCAGAAAATATTAGCATAAACATTTTTTTCAAAACAGGAGAGGTGAAATAGTGATCACAGAATGAGGACATGTAAAACTGAAACAACACAGCACAACAGATAAATATAAATAAGCACCATTGACATTTTTTTAAAGGACTGAAACAAACATAGATGGTGACCAATGTAAGCGACTAGTGTACAGAAGTAGAGTGAACATTTCTTGCTTCTTTTCCTACACATTTTGTCATTTTATGTAAACAATTACATATGTTACTTTCCATGAAGAGGAAGGAATTTGTGAATAGAGTGGCCTTCTAATGATAGTCATACATGTAAATCCTTGTCTCATTAGCAATCATACTACATCATATTGTTATACATCTACATGTATTGTTTCCTGTAAAAACTATGTAAATTTTGTTAACATAAATCTATAATACTAAAATTACGAGGTCCAATTTGTCAGCCGTCATCACGTAAAAACGACGAATCAAAGAATTCAACTTTATATATAACTTATATAGTACAAAGGTGTAGATTGAAAATTACACCACTCCAGGCCCTTTTGTTTTCCGCGTAATCAATATTGCCAATAATTAAGAAGTTCCGGGTCGAGTCCGATACCGATACCAATAGTAAATTCACCTGTTACCTATTACCTTATCTGTACGTTCCGCATCTGACAGGCGCACCACCAAACAGTGTATTTAGGATTAATATGCTATATACACGGGTCATAATCACAGGGTTGACACTACTAATCATTTAATCAGTAAGACTTTCTAAGATAACAATACGAATACTAAAAATCTGGACTAAAAATAAGGCGTATAGGTACAGTTTTCAATTTGTTAGCAGGAATGACGGAAAACAGTGAATCAAAGAATTCAACTTTATTTATAACTAATATAGGAAAATGCTGTTGATTAAAAAATACTCCATTCCCGGACCTTTTGTTTTCCAAATAATTATTATTGATAAGTTCCAGTTCGACGGGTTCAAACAGAAATTTTGAAAGCAGAGAAAACTGTGTATTTTATAATCAGCATGACTTTATCAGATGACAATACTAATACTAAAATAAGGCTTGCGCATAGTTATCTACTTTAATTCAGGACCCGTGATATCACGGGTGTGTTCTAGTAAGACTAATGAAGTTGAACACAAGATATTTATTTGCTTTTATATCCATTTTACAGTCAGGATAAGCACATGTACTTTTCTCTCTTACATAACCATTGTTAGTTTTAAGTATCACATTGATAGTAGTAATCAGTCCACAACATGACTGTGCCGTCACTTTTTGGAAAAAGTCATCACTAGTTGTTCCTGTTTGCCAGGAAGTCTTATTTTCAATCAGAAAGACTTGGGAGTCCTACATTCAGCCCATGTATGATATTATATCTCTTGTATGCTGCACTGACAGGTAAATTTGATCAACATCTTTGTCCTTTTATAGCAAGCAGGACCCTGTTAAAAAAGAGAAAGCTGTCAGATACTGATTGTAAAAATATATAAAATTGTAAATGTCATCAAAGTGGTGGAAATAATGAAAAACCCTCTATACACAAATCCAGTTTGTCATGATAGGAAAGTAATGCATGTGCTGGGTACAATAATTCTCTGAAGATGGAAAAGTCTACTGTAAATTCAGAAATTAATGCAAGGTTTTTATTATTGCGAAAAATGCGAAAGAGTTTAAAACTCACTTTTTGAAAAATTTTGAATGAATTTAACAGGATTCTTAACAGAAGTTGTAAAAATTAAAATCGCATTTCAGTTTAAAATGAGAAAATCAATAATAAATGCATGCAATAATTTCTGAATTTACAGTATCAAGTGTATACGGACAGGGGTCTGTCTTGATATTGAAACCACCATGGCCGTCAGCTATAATACTGATTTTTAATTGTAAATTGCATCAAAGTGGGTGAAAATATGTTAAAAACAACCTCTTTATGCAAATTCAGTATGTCATAGGACAAAAAATAATGAGCTAAGAACAATTATTCTCTGAAGATGGAAAAGTTTTAAACTGTAGCCATGGACAGGGGTATGTCTTGATATTAAAGAAAATTAACATGGCCGTCAGCTATAATACTGATTTTTAATTGTAAATTACATCAAAGTGGGTGAAAATATGATAAAAACAACCTCCATATGCAAATTCAGTATGTCATAGGACAAAAAATAATGAGCTAGGAACAATTATTCTCTGAAGATGGAAAAGTTTTAAACTGTAGCCATGGACAGGGGTCTGTCTTGATATTAAAGAAAGTTAACATGGCAGTCAGCTATAATACTGATTTTTAATTGTAAATTACATCAAAGTGGGTGAAAATATGATAAAAACAACCTCCATATGCAAATTCAGTATGTCATAGGAAAAAAAATAATGTGCTGGGAACAATTATTCTCTGAAGATGGAAAAGTTTTAAACTGTAGTCATGGACAGGGGTCTGTCTTGATATTAAAGAAAATAAACATGGCCGTCATCTATAATACTGATTTTTAATTGTAAATTGCATCAAAGTGGGTGAAAATATGATAAAAACAACCTCTACATGCAAATTCAATATGTCTGGGGAAAGTAATTCATCGCGCAATTTGTTTTATTCCTTTTCAAATGAAAATGTTTTGATAAAAATTACGACCGTGCTAAAAATTTCCATAACATGCATCTCGGCCCAGTTTTTACCATTATTAAATACTGCAATAAAACGTTAATCGTCTCAATATTTTAAATAATAACTACTGCAAACTGAATAAAACAGGGTAATTCATAGTAGAAATTGGAAATATATACTTACATTATGCTGTTTTGAAATGCTTGATGTGAAATAAAAATCGAAGCGTGGTGGTGTACTTGTCGTGATAGAATCAATATGGCGATCTCGTTAAAGTCTCGTGAGATGCGTTACGTGGATTAGATTTCGTTGACCACTGTTACAGTTGCCAATCTCTGTGTATATATGTCTCTGATAGAAGTGGCCAAGAAGTTCTTCTATAATTTATATGGATAGTCGACCTTCTCGTGGATAGAAACAAGTGGCCGAGAAGTTCTTCTATTTATATGGATAGTCGACCTTCTCGTGGATAGAAACAAGTGGCCGAGAAGTTCTTCTATTTATATGGATAGTCGACCTTCTCGTGGATAGAAACAAGTGTCTGATCGAATGGCACGGATTTGTATAGGTGCCTTAGAAAATTATGGATGTGTTGGCAATAAAAGATCGTATCTTTCTATAATTCTAAATCAAACCAAAAATTATTACTCTATTGGTATCTTACATCGTAAATTTTCTTAGTTTTCTCAGCCTGTTTGGAATAGTAAAATCGATCTGTTGTCTGATGCAGATGCTGTCAAAATATATGAATTTCCGGTACACGAATCGCCCGGATGCTGAATTCGTGGCATGAATGGGAGATAATCGAATAAAAAACGCGCCAAAATTGAATTAAATACTTTTTCTTTATATAGTTCATCCAGAGACATATAATACAAGTATTTTATGTCTCTGGTTCATCTAATTCACTCCATCTGATCAACATACTGACGATTACGTGCCGGTCACTGATTTTACTATGCTGCTCGTGCGTGGGATCTAATTTCTATCAGAGACATGTCTCTGTTTCTATTGACAGTGAATTATATATATACACAATTCAAAATAAAAATTCCAACGTAATTTCTTTTTTCTGTACCGTAGTATACAGTTTGGTTACCGCTAAAACTATATATATACATGTACAGTGTAGAATTTGTTTAAAATTAAATGTTTAGATATTTTTTGACAACATATATTGGACTGTTTTCGTAAACAGTCATGGTAGTACAGCGACAGGTAGAAGGAGTATTGTTATTTGGTAAAATGAGAGAGAGATTGCTATATAAAAAAAAGAAGATGTGGTCAGTATGATCATGATTGTCAATGAGAAAAGTTAACTATCTACAAAGAAGCAAAATGACACAGATATTAACAACTAAAGGTCACCGTGCGGCCTTCAACAATGAACAAAACCCATACCGCATATATAGTCAGCTATAAAAGGCCCGTCTATAAGACAATGTAAAACAATTCAAACGAGAAAACTAACAGCCTTATTTATGTAAAATAAATGAAGGAAAAACAAATATGTAACACATAAATAAACGACAACCACTGAATTTACAGGCTCTTGACTTGGGACAGGCACATACATAAATAATGTGGCGGGGTTAAACATGTTAGCGGTATCCCAACCATCCCCCTAACCTGGGACAGTGGTATAACGTACAGTACAACATAAGAACGAACTATAAAAATCAGTTGAAAAAGGCTTATATATAACTCATCAGATGGACAAAAATACAAGTGGACGTAAAAGTTGATTTCACGGTATATCTTCTCTTGTGTGGTCTGTGCCAGAGACATAATACAATGTATTATATGTCTCTGTCTGTGCTAAGTCTGAAAGAATAAATGTGTGAATGTTGTTGATCGTTGTTGTGTTCCTGTATCGGATTGTGTAAGTTGATCTGTCCGGTGTATGGCTACAAGACGGTATCATTTTGTTGAAGATGATATATTCGATCTTCGATTCGCTTTTTCTCAAGAGTTGTCAAATCTAGTCAGTTTGCAGCATTTCAGTGACTGATCTGGTTACGATTGTGGTATCTTTGCATGTGTACAAAGCTGTTCTGCTCTTGACCACCGCAAGTCTATGTTTTTTTTTATTTGGTATTTGGGTCCCAGACGCAGCTGCTGTATTCAGACAAGCGGCTTTGGTCTCACAAGTGCTATGATATGCTTTTCTTTGACTGTTTTAATTTACCTTTATATTTTGCGTAATGCAGTTCGTCTTTTGTGAGGCTTAAATAAAAGAGGGACCGAAAGATACCCGAGAATGAAACTCATAGATAAAAAATAAACTGGCAACGCCAGGGCTAAAACTGAAAAAAAATATAGTATACAAGACTCGACATGCATAATAGACATTCCCCATTTCCATTCTCAATTTTATAGAAAACTAAAGACTGAGCAAGACGAACCCCACCAAAAACAGGTGCTCCGGATGGGTAAGCAGATCCTGCTCCACATGTGGAACCCGTTGTGTTGCTCATGTTGCTACAAACCCGCGGTAAAGAGTCTTATATTATGTAGGTTATATTCGTGAAAAGGGAAGGGGATTATTGTTATACGACATAATTAAATAAAGGAACATATTTGATATCATCTATGAAAGCGTTATTCGATAACAGTCAACCAACTCGTGATGGCGTCCGTTAAGGTAACAGGTGTGTAAATGGCTTGTCCGGCGATTTTTAAAAGAAATTGTATGCACCTAGAATTTTTAAAAAGATAATGAAAAATCGAAAAAATTTAAGTTGGACGGTAACCGATCTAGTTCCCGAGTTCTATTCATTTGAAAATGGTGAGGGAACAACATAAAGTACATATACATAACGTCAGCAGCACTATTCTATCAAAAATATCATGATAGGAAATACAAGCCTGGGGATATCGTATCAAGTGATATACATGCACGGTATACAGGAGCTGCTGGAATATTGCTACATAGACGATAGTTCACAATTGCATTCTGGTACAGGATTGTGTAAATGTTCGCTAACGTCGCCAACGTCGCCAACATTTACGAAATCATTACTGTTCGCCAACGTCGCCAACGTCGCCAACGTCGCCAACATTTATGAAATCAATACTGTTCGCCAACGTCGCCAACGTCGCCAACATTTATGAAATCAATACTGTTTGCCAACGTCGCCAACATTTACAAACTCATTACTGTTCGCCAACGTCGCCAACGTCGCCAACATTTATGAAATCAATACTGTTCGCCAACGTCGCCAACATTTACAAACTCATTACTGTTCGCCAACGTCGCCAACATTTATGAAATCAATACTGTTCGCCAACGTCGCCAACATTTACAAACTCATTACTGTTCGCCAACGTCGCCAACATTTACAAACTCATTCACTGTTCGCCGTTGTCACCAACATTTACGAACTCATTACTGTTCGCCAACGTCTCCAACGTCGCCAACATTTATGAAATCAATACTGTTCGCCAACGTCGCCAATGTCGCCAACATTTACAAACTCATTACTGTTCGCCAATGTCGCCAACGTCGCCAACGTTACCAGCATTTATGAAATCTATACTGTTCGCCAACATCGCCAACGTCGCCAACATTTACAAACTCATTACTATTCGTTAATGTCGCAAACGTTGTTAACATTTACGAAATCATTACTAATGACTGTTCGCCAATGTCGCCAACATTCAGGAAAACATTACTGTTCACCAGTGTCGCTATCATTGCCAACCTTTACGAAACCTGTACTGTTCACTAACATAAATTTACTGTTCGCCAAGTGTGCGTCAACTTCATTGTTCGCCAACCTTAACATATCATAATAATTATTGTTTACCAAGTTCGCCAACATTGTTTTAAATTTAATGTTGGCCAACTTACTGAAGTTTGCCAACTTAGCCAAGTTCGCCAACATTTATTTTTGTATCTTTTTATATTCACCAACATTATTTTTTATTTACTGTTTGCACAGTTTGCAAAAAATATTTTTTATGTTTTGTTTAGCATGTTTGAAAACATTAAATTTAGATATAAATATATTATTATAACTTTATGGTGAAAAATTAAATTCGGATTTTGGCCTTATGTATCCGTCCTTGTCTCTGGAAATACACAAGTTGTCAACATCCGTTTTCTCTAACTTTTTCTGGAAATTGACCGCTAACTTTTTATTGAGTCTTACTTGGTCATGTTGATGCTATAGAACATTATAATGCTGTGAAATGGTAAACAGTATGTCCCTTAAGTTATTTTTGTAAGTTTCAAACATTAAATACCTACTAAAAAATTGAATTAAATTTGAGTACAAAGCCAAAGGTGATCACATTGACACATACTGTATTTTTAATTTAAATTATTTGCGAATATCCATGACCAGCAAATTTAAATTCAAATATATTTTATTGCTAATCAAAGCGCCCACAAGGAGCAGAACAATCAACATTAATTACATACAAATGATTACAAGTGATTCAATATGATTAAGACACAAAATTAATGTTATAAAAAAAAAAAAAAAAAAAAAATTATTAAGACAAGTAGAAGAATACAACAAGCACAGTGTTTAATAATATAACTAGGTTAAAAAAGGGGGGTCACTGGACATTACTATATATATATATATATCATTTAAGGAAACTTTCCTATATGAGGATAAATTTTCCAATAATTCTCTGAGTTTCTGGAGTATGAAAATATCTTCAGAGGACATTAGCCAAATAAATTGTGATTTAATATCCAAACCAATAAAATTTTTAAACCGTAGTTTTATTTTATTTAAAAAGTTGAAACTAATATTTGAATGTTTTTGACACTGAAGAAGAAAATGAATTTCATCCTCAACCTCAGTACCACACAATTTACAGATACGTTCTGACACTGTTAGATTTTTGTACCTTCCCCTCTCAATTTCTAAATCGTGAGCACTGATACGGAATTTCGTTAAATAATGTCTATATCTAAAATTTTCCTGCAAAAGGTAATTTTCTAAGCAAAATCTGCTTTTAAAAAGTCTATAAGTTCTAAGCTTGTTACCATATAATTTATTGCCTCTGAAATCATTATTAAGCTCAGTTTGCCATATTGAATCATATTTTGATTGCATCTTTTTGCATAAATAGTTTTTTTAACTTAATAAAACCTTCAAAAATAGAGTATATATCTGCCCAGTTCACCCATAACTGCAATATTTGTTGCTTTTTTACTTACTCCAAGTATAAATTTACAAAAGCTTAAATGAGCGTTCTCTACTGCCAGGTCTCCACATAGTTTTTTTGAAATAGTTATCCCCTTGAGTGTTTAGTTTGTGAAAGTTAATGTCACCCCATATTTCACTGCCATACAATAAGACTGATTTAACTGTATGGTCAAAAACATGAAGTTAGAGTTTTTAGCATGTTTTAACTTATAAGAATATTCCTTTTTACTACTATTACTATCATACTATCAGACCACTCAGGGACGAAATGAGACATTTTTAAAAGGGGGGTTCCAGCCTTCACCTGTTCACACTTAACTTTTGAGTCCACAAGCCAGACACTCAATTTTTTGAAAATTTTAGTTGGATTCTGTTGGCTTGTAGAGAGAATTTTACAAGCCCGAGAGCAATTTTACAACCAATGCCGTAGGACTTGTGGTTAAGCTTGAAGACTGGGGTTGCCAACCTAGGATAAAAGGGGGAGGGTCCAACTAAATGTTCCCATTTTAATGCATAGTTTGTCAATTTAAAACCCCCACCCCCCTTGACGACAGTAAACTGGTTAATATAAAATAAATTAATGTTTTTGTTTTAAAATTATTATTTATTTCTTTTCTTATTTTGCTAGTATTTTTTGGCTTTTAAACTAGCCTTGAAACATAAGGTTTAATCTTTAATCTTCAGTGGCGGATCCAGAACTTTTCCTAAGGGGGGCCCGTTGGATGACCTAAGGGGGGCCCGCTCCAGTCTTAGTACAAATATAAATTTAAAAGTAAGGTAGAAATATAGTTGCATTACTACTGTAAACAGTAATAGAAGAATTTGCTTATGATGATGTTTTTAACTATATAAATAGTTTTGTCTGGGGATAGAGATGTAGTTGTTGATTATATGGAAATCAGATAAATCATAGCAGAACAATATATTGGAACAAAAGCATGTTCAACAGCTGGATAGTTTTTACCTGTGAAATGTTATCTGTCTTATTAAATCAAGTTGTAAGTTATCTTTTAATATAAATGAATATATAAAAAATAAGATTCAATGAAAAATTTCACTATAAAATAGATTTAGAAATATATTATATTAATATCTTTAAAATTTAAATAGCTCACAATTACCTCCCTTTGATAAATTATGCAAATTTGGTCTACCTTTGTGAAACATTTTATAATTATAGTCGGGTATATATTGATTGTGAATAACTTACATAGTAGTTAATGGAACTCTATTTTACACGGTTCTGTGAAATATAGTACGGCAAATATATACCAGTACATACTATCCGCATAACACAGATAGATTTTCACTCCTCTGGAAAAAATCAACCTGTGAAATACTATGCCTGAAAAAAAATTACCCGGACAAATTATCCTCAGGATAAAATATCACAGAGGAAGAAATAAACCGTTACATTTACACTAAAACTTATATTTTTTAGCATGATTTATAGAGTAAAAGTTATAGTTTTGAAGGATAGAAACTTAGAGAACTTATAAGTTAAAATGAAGGCATATATAGAAACATAAATGGTGTTTATAATTTTAAACACATTTATTAGGTCTTTTCACTTTTCCGTGGAAAGACCTATTGGTTTTCTTCTTCTGATTATTATTTTTTTCCGGCTAATTTTTTTCCTTCGCTGTTTTTTTGTTTCGCAAGATGTCGCTTAGATTTTTGGAATATCATATCGAACAGTTTATACGCTTTTGAAACTGACGCTGCTTAACCGAACACTTTCTCATATAAGAGTTATCTCCCCAAACACTGTTTTTCTTGTTATCGCTTAATATTCGCAACCGTATTTATTTTACCAAATTGCTCGTTATATCCTCAGGATGATTTGATTAATTTTGACCGAAGCTATCCGGAGACTCCATATGAGAGTTATTTCCCCTTTTATATTTGATATTAGTGATATGCGTTTTTAACTGGAAAACCATAAGTGTTAGAGGCCTAGGGTCTTTTGATTTGAGGTCCTTGGTCCCAAAAAAAGAAAATGAGGTAAAGGTCAAAGGTCAAGGTCATGATTAAAATTTTGATTTTGGCTTGTTATCTCTTATTTTCAGAAATCATATGAGATATCGACAAAATATTTTCACAAAATTGTTAGTTACGACATGTCGTAACACATAAATCTTAGTCGAAAGGGTACGTAGATGTTCCAGACCATATGAGTATTTGGACCGTACGCGTACGGTCCGGACCATATACGTATACTCGTTAGGTCCGACTATACGCGTACGGTCGGACCGTATGAGTATACGCGTATGGTCCAGTACGAGCTGACCATACATGTTATTGGATCATATGGTTTAAATTTAAACAAACATTTATCACAATCTTTATTTTTAGTTTTACAAATTGCTATTATTACAATTACTAGTAGATAGATAAAATGAACAAACGAACAATTGAAATTAAATATTTGTTTAATTGTATATCTGAATCCTGTTTTGGTACTCTCGCCCAAGGTGGCACTTGCTACCACAAGTAACGTAATATTGTTTTTCGTTTACATGTTTGCAGTTCATGCATGTTCCTTTGCATTTGCATTTTTTTGTAAAGTTGCTAAATATTCTAAAACAATTGTCCTTCCACATTATGTTTACTTACGATATCTTCGATTTCAGTGATCAGAACTAAATGTATTACTGATCGACATGCTAAATACAAGAGATTAACAGATTTAATTAGCGTGAATTTTTGAAATAGTTAAAATATAAAGTTTTTATTTCAATTACCATTGAACTTTTTTATATTAATTTGAGCGTTATTAAGTTATGTTGATCTGCTATATGCATTTGTATCTAATACACTTGACCAACTTCCTAATATCAGTCCAAATACTCATACGGTCTGGAACATAGACATTTGGCGCGAGTTTTCCCCCTTTTTATATCTATTAATTTTTTATGTAGATTAGACCATTAGTTTTCCTGTTTGATTGTTTTTTTCACTAGTAATTTTTGGGGCCCTTTATAGCTTGCTGTTTAGTGTGAGCCAAGGCTCTGTGTTGACAACCGTACTTTTACCTATAATGGTTTACTTTTATGAATTGTGACTTGGATGGAAAGTTGTGTCATTGTAACTGATACCACATCTTCTTCTATCAATCATGTCTATGACATCCTGTTTGATATAAAGTTAAAAAAAGGATAGAAATATATGTTTTCTTGAATTTGACAGTTATATATGCATTGGTTTTCCCGTTTGAATGGTTTTACACTAGTAATTTTGGGGCCCTTTATAGCTTGTTGTTCGGTGTGAGCTAAGGCTCCGTGTTGAAGGCCGTACTTTAACCTATAATGGTTTACTTTTTAAATTGTTATTTGTATGGAGAGTTGTCTCATTGGCACTCACACCACATCTTCCTATATCTATATATGATGTCAAGATAAACCTGCTTTTCATTTAAGAATTTTTTTTTAACTTATATCTTGGGAGTTTTATAGCACTATTTTATTTTTATTTAGTTTTTTTATAAAATTATAAAATGTTTTTGAAATTTGAGGATACATGGTTAAATTAATTTTAAAAGCTTGTAAACAGGAGAAAATTTGTTTACCTCCACTCTTCCAGCTTTGTGCAGTGATGGTGATTTTTTTTTTAAATACAATGAAATCTTATGTGAAATTTTGCTGATTTACTGGACAGAATAAAACTTTATTCATATCAAGTATTTTTTTATTTGAATATGTTGACACAAATAAATTATGCACACTTTAAAAAAAAACAAAATTAACAAAGACTGATATCATAAATATATAGGAAAACAATGGTGGTATTAATTCTAGTAATAATACAATAGTAAACATGGTAAAGTTAAATATATGCATTGAAATTTTGACAATTTTTATTTTTGACTTATAGTTCTTTATAGATTGGAAATTTGCACTTTATGTTGTTTTTATGCAATTTACTAATGAACTTATAAGCCAATGCTTTTATTATGTTTATTGATATGCTTTAACCATTGTTACTGCATTACAAAATAGTGATCAATTTAAATATTTGTAATATATTTATTTTTCTGTTTAAGAATTATGGTACTTTATAAATATGAAAGTAGGCATAGAATGTTGATGGTTATAAATGCCTGAAAACGCGAAACCCAATTTGATGTTAATTAAATTTTACAACTTAATTCTTGTTACCTTTTAATGTATTACAATGTACCTTAACATTTGTCAGAAATGTACAACATGTACATAGATAAAAACTTTAATAAAGAAAAATTATGAGTAGGAATAGTTAATTTCCGTACATAACTTTAGTTTAAGTGAATTGATCTGTATGAAATTTAAACTCAAGGATGAAAACTTGAAAAGTAAAGTTGGGATTGATTTTGGGGGTTATGTTCCAAACAGTTTAGGAATTAAGGTCCTAAAAAGGGGTCCAAATAAGCATTTTTTTGAAGATATTAATTTGATGTTTGGTTTTTTATTTTATCATTGCAAGTTACAAAGAAGTTTGAATTTTGTTGCAGTGTAATGATTTTGGGCAGAGTTATGGTCCTTTTACTTTTGAAAATTCACTAAAATAATCAGTTTTCCTCACCTTTTTTGTCATTCTTGAATATATGGATTTGATAATTAGTATATAAATTTATCATAACAAGTAACAGTTCAAGTTTAAATTTTTTATTTGGTCTGATAATTTTGTGCAGAGTAATGGTTGTTGGGATTAGAAAATTATCTGAAATAATCAGTTTTAAACACTTTTTTTGTCATGCTTAAATACATTGATTTGATATTTGTTTTAATGTTTACAATGACAAGTTATAAATCAAGTTACAATTTTGTTCCAATACAATGAATTTTTTAATTTGCAGGGGATTTTGCATTGCCATGCAATACTCACAGAATGCTTGTTGTACGCCCGTTTACAGTCAGGGGTACTACTTGTACAATTTATTTTTTTTTACTTGAAGAAGTAAAAAAAATAAGTAAATAAATAATTTTTGAGTAATCTCCCCTTAATTTTCTTTAAAATTTACTTGTTTAAGTAAATTTTTCTTACAATCCCACAAAAGTCATTAAGTTTTGAGATGTAAATTTATGCCTTTCATGATTTTTCCCTGGTTTGCTGATTTTTTATTTATTAGAGTTCAATGTTTCATCTCATTAATTCAACAAAGAAACTGATTGCGCAAAGATCTTAGTAATTGCGCAAGGCCTTCAAAAATTGCTCCTTGGAAGCTTGTAAATGAGCAGTGTTCTGAAGATAACAGACAAATGAGATTTTCATTGTCTATTAAATTACACTTAAATGATTAGTAAAGACACCTGCAAAGGGCAGATAATTTAAAATTCTATTACAGCAAAGAAATTATAAAAATTTAATAAAAGAAGATAGGATGACTTTTTTACTTTCAAAAGTTAAAAAATCTGAATGTTTAGAGGACATAACTCAGCCAATATTATTTTTAAAATATATTTAAATTAATATTACTTCTGCAAGTAATTAAAAATAACTTGTACAAGTATTACTCCTGACTGACGTATTATGGTTTATCATTGAAAGTTTGTCCGTCTGTGTGTTCGTTCGTTTTTAACATGTTGGACATTAACTGAAAAACGCTTTAACTAATATGCATAAAACTTTGGTAAATTGTTTATATCTATTGACGTGAGTTGCTTTTCTTTTTATAATGATATACTGGATTTACCGTTTCCTACTTTTATTTATTAAAAAAGGGGAGATTCTCCAGTTTACAGACAATAACCTTAAAAATAATTTCACCAACTTGCAAGAAACTGTGGTGAATTGTTTAATTCTATTTACATGAGCTTCCTTTTGATTTTTATAAATTTTATACTACATGTATACCTTTTTTGATTTATGGGGTTTAATTCTATAAAAAAAGGGGGATTTTCCAGTTTTCGGACAGTAACTTAAAGATGTCAATTTAAATTGTTTATATCTATATTGTTGTAAGCTTTCTTTTGGTTTTTATAAATTGAAGATTTTACGCTTCCGAGTTTGGACAATATCCTTAAAGTGCTTAAAGCAGTTTTTATTAAGAATTGATGACTTATTTTTATTTATTAAGATAACCTCCCTTTAGTTTTTTTTATAAATTTTTGATGAAACATTGAGAAGTTATTGAATAAAATTGAGAAAGGAAATGGGGAATGTGTCAAACTGACAAAAGATTTACTAAGTATTGCCCAACAGCATACTAAGTATTGCCCAACAGCATACTTAGTATTGCGCAACAGCACAGTGTATTGCACAACAGCAAGAAATCTTTAGTTGAATATAAATTGAATTTATACAATGTTCATTTAAAATTGTCTATTTACATGGTTTACTTTAACAAAAATATAATCTGAAACTTGTAGGTAAAATTTTACCAGACATGGCTACAATAATAATTGGAGTATGTATTTTTTTTGTAAAATATGTACTCTGACCCTGTCCGCCTGCCAATGAAGATGGCAGACATGGTAAAAAAAATAACACAGTGTAAAATGCAATTTTGTCTATTATTTAGTTATTAACTGTAATGAATTGAGATAATCTGACAAGAGCAATGTTGGAGAGTATGTGTCCTCTGTAGAATATGCACTTAGACTAAGGTCAACAACACAGGCTCTTTAGAGCCTATAGTTATTTTAAAGTTAAAGAATTGAATGCTTTTTACATTTTTTTTTATGCAGATATATAATGTTACGAAGTTATAAATGTCTGTCATATGTACATGTCATTGACCTGATTTTCACTGTTGAGTTACTGCTTTTTATTTTAAAGGCACTTGTTACATTTTATAATGATGTTTAAATGGCTGTTAGTAGGCTGGTAAGTTTTTTTTGAAGATTTTTGTATTCCTTTTTGGAAACTATTTATGGGCTATAGCTATTGAATTATAAAAAATGTAGCACTATTTAGTTTCTGGATAGGTTGCAATTGTTCAACTTGATTAAACTATTAATTTTTAGAGATGGTATTAGATTTGCATGATTTTTTTTTCTCACAAAAGATGGTCAAGTATATATCCCTTATATTCCTAAGTATTGATTTTGTCATTATGAGTTTTTTATTTATTCTTATTTTTACGGTATATGTTTTTTTTAATGATTTGAATGTTGGCAATTTTAAGGCAAACAGGTGGTACTTGTTTGAAAGACTCTTAAACTGTAGAACAGATGTACTTGTTAAAATCATTTGGAAATTGTGGAATTTGGCGAACAGGATTATGGGATTATATCTATATATCGATATCCCTTCTGAATAACTAGGTTTTGTTAGCTTTGAGGAATGACAACATTTTTGTGTTTTGTATAGTATATTACCATAAAAGGTTGGTTATGAAATACCTAATTGTCCTGAACATGACATATAAGATGTCTGCATGTTGATTTATTTATGAATTATGTCTTTGTATCAATGATGAAATTTAGTTAATGTAATAACTAGTCAGTGATAATGAAAACCCTGGTGTGAGATTTTTTTAATTTAAATTAAATGCATTGTAACAAACACAAGCGAAACTAAGAAGATGTTATATTTAAATAACATCAAATATAATTTAAGTTGGCGAACCTTTTTTATGTTTAGATTTGGCGACGTTGGCGAACAGGGGTACTGTTAAGAATGTTGGCGACGTTGGCGAACAGGGGTACTGTTCAGAATGTTGGCGAAGTTGGTGACGTTGGCGAACAGGGGTACTGGTTAGAATGTTGGCGACGTTGGCGACGTTGGCGAACAGGGGTACTGTTTAGAATGTTGGCGAAGTTGGCGACGTTGGCGAACAGGGGTACTGTTCAGAATGTTGGCGAAGTTGGCGACGTTGGTGAACAGGGGTACTGTTCAGAATGTTGGCGACGTTGGCGACGTTGGCGAACAGGGGTACTGTTCAGAATGTTGGCGACGTTGGCGACGTTGGCGAACAGGGGTACTGTTCAGAATGTTGGAGACGTTGGCGACGTTGGCGAACAGGGGTACTGGTTAGAATGTTGGCGACGTTGGCGACGTTGGCGAACAGGGGTACTGTTTAGAATGTTGGCGACGTTGGCGACGTTGGCGAACAGGGGTACTGGTTAGAATGTTGGCGACGTTGGCGACGTTGGCGAACAGGGGTACTGGTTAGAATGTTGGCGACGTTGGCGACGTTGGCGAACAGGGGTACTGGTTAGAATGTTGGCGACGTTGGCGAACAGGGGTACAGGTTAGAATGTTGGCGAGGTTGGCGAACAGGGGTACTGTTCAAAATGTTGGCGACGTTGGCGACGTTGGCGAAGCGGGTACTGTTCAGAATGTTGGCGACGTTGGCGACATTTACGAACATTTCCCCAATCCTGTACCAGTCTGCACAATTGGGAGGCTGAAATCATTTCTTTTGTCATTAAGTTTTGTTTTCAACTGACCCTCATCGGTCAATTTCTAGTATGCAACTTTTTTTTTTGTAATTGCCATTTCTCTTTATGGTCTAGAGTACTGGTTTATTTTTCTTGCTCTTGTATGTTTATCATATTATGTATACGTGTTGAAGCTTGGACTCATATATGTATTCAAGGATTTGTATAGTGAAAAAAATCCAAATATACGAATCCTTGATGTATCTAATCTCACTATAAATGGAAGAAGAAGAAGAAGAAGAAGAAGAAGAAGAAGAAGAAGAAGAAGAAGAAGAAGAAGAAGAAGAAGAAGAAGAAGAAGAAGAAGAAGAAGAAGAAGAAGAAGAAGAAGACATTGATGCCAGTTCCATCTCATGTCCAAATGATCAGAGCACTAGAGGCAAACAGCACCTACATGTATGTGAACCGGTCGCAAACCAAAGAGTATATAAGTACTTGTACTTTCCAAGGACTACACAACTTGACAAGAGAGGAACTACCTTTCAACAGCTACAACTGAAGCTCTGACAATAGAGGGGTTCCAGAGTGCACTATCCAAGAAGAAGAAGAAGAAGAAGAAGAAGAAGAAGAAGAAGAAGAAGAAGAAGAAGAAGAAGAAGAAGAAGAAGAAGGAGAAGAAGAAGAAGAAGAAGAAGAAGAAGAAGAAGAAGAAGAAGAAGAAGAAGAAGAAGAAGAAGAAGAAGAAGAAGAAGAAGACATTGATGCCAGTTCCATCTCATGTCCAAATGATCAGAGCACTAGAGGCAAACAGCACCTACATGTATGTGAACCGGTCGCAAACCAAAGAGTATATAAGTACTTGTACTTTCCAAGGACTACACAACTTGACAAGAGAGGAACTACCTTTCAACAGCTACAACTGAAGCTCTGACAATAGAGGGGTTCCAGAGTGCACTATCCAAGAAGAAGAAGAAGAAGAAGAAGAAGAAGAAGAAGAAGAAGAAGAAGAAGAAGAAGAAGAAGAAGAAGAAGAAGGAGAAGAAGAAGAAGAAGAAGAAGAAGAAGAAGAAGAAGAAGAAGAAGAAGTGGGGTAAGCAATTGCCACAATCTACTAGTATTGTAAAATGCAGAATAGTATAATTTTTAACATTATAAAGACTATAAATATCAAATTATTACTATTTCTTTTGTCAATTCGTCACAGTTAAACGAATCAGCTCAGTTTTGTTGATTAGGCCACTCCAGAGACTCTGGTGATACCAATGTTTGGACAAAAATATTTGCGCGGAATTTCTACACGCACTCACCGAAATTGGATAACAATTACATGTTTCGGTCTCACTAATTAGCGACAACAAGCGTCAAGTAGCGACAACAAGCGTCAACAAGCGACAAGAAGCGACAACAAGAATTATTTTAGCGACAACAAGCGACAAGAAGACTATTTAGCGACAAGAAAACATTTTGGTAGATGAAGAAATTAAACATTTGTGAAGAAGAAAGAGATTGAGGCCTTTTTTTAATTTTTAAATATGAAGAATATGTATAAGATAATGTATGTATCTGTTTTCATCAAAGTCAAAGTATGAATAAACGAATGGAAATATATATGGAGTGGGCATAATGGAATATAATATTTTGATTCATTTGCTTAAAACTATGCTCTAAGTGTACTCTTGTTATGTCAATTCGATGCTTTATTTGTAGAACTCTCAGCCACGCTTTGCCATCTTTATTATTTAAGCGTCGTGGGGTCTGGAAACACATGTCGCTTGTTGACGCTTGTTGTCGCTTCTTGACGCTTGTTGTCGCTAATTAGTGAGACCCACATGTTTCCAAAAACTTTGTGATCATTACTCTTCCCCTACCACACGGTCCCTTATGCAACACACTTCGAATTTTATGTACATGTACGATGAAACATCAATAGTTTTAGGTGTTTTATTGCATGTGACTATATATTTACACTCCAAAAAACTTCCATTTTCGTTTGATATTTCAGCAGGTCTACGACACCTGATCCTAAGGTCAATATTTGTTATGACACCAGTTACAACTAACTAGTCTCTTTGACTTTGTGTTTGCTTGTTAATGCACCATCTTGGTACTATAGTTTTCTCCTTCTTCCGTGCTAAGAACTGGATTCTTTTAAAGAATGTTATAAGTTCACAAGACGGAGAATGAGACAGCAATTCTTCTGTTACTATTATTAACAAATAAAACGTTCTGAATATATACAATTTAAAACTAGGTACGCTTGACTGCTGTCTATGGTGTTGATTTCTGAGGTGCACTATTCTTGGATAGTGCACTCTGGAACCCCTCTATTGTCAGAGCTTCAGTTGTAGCTGTTGAAAGGTAGTTCCTCTCTTGTCAAGTTGTGTAGTCCTTGGAAAGTACAAGTACTTATATACTCTTTGGTTTGCGACCGGTTCACATACATGTAGGTGCTGTTTGCCTCTAGTGCTCTGATCATTTGGACATGAGATGGAACTGGCATCAATGTCCACTAGCTCATGCTTGATCTTGTAGAGCATGACGAGTTCATGGTTACTTCGTCTGTTAGCTAGTGTCATCCTAGTGTCTTAACCATAGTTCATGTAGTTTACACATCCAGGTGTTTTATAAGTGTAGTTGTTTGTTACAACCTTGCTGCCCTCCTTTGCACTTGTTCTGAGCGGTTTATGTCCTCAGTGGTATGAGGGTCCCATGTAGAACTTGCATAGTGTTGGTCTGACCAGAGAGATAAAGGCTGCATTCCGTACATTCTTGGTACATTCTCGAAGGTTACGCCTAAGGAATCTGATGGATTTGGATGCTTTTGTGGCAGTGACGTCAACATGATAGCTATTTTAGGTCATAAGTGAAATTTACTCCTAGATATTTCCTGGTTGGTACAGTTTGAGAGTGTGACCATAGTAATTTAATGTATGTCATTTTTTTTTATTTACTGTTGGTGCTAATGCGGATGATGGTGCATTTTTAATGGGCGGAATTTTATTTAATTTTACTCCCATAAGGAGTAATGTCACACTGTACTTAGGTTAATTTGTATAAT
The DNA here is from genome assembly GCF_036588685.1 of Mytilus trossulus. NCBI lineage: Eukaryota > Metazoa > Mollusca > Bivalvia > Mytilida > Mytilidae > Mytilus > Mytilus trossulus. Next base: position 98,528,397 of record NC_086373.1, read on the forward strand.
CACAGGATTAGGCTTCTTCAGGGCTAATTGTATATTGAAATCGCTATTAACAATGATTTAACTCTTTAACAGTTTAAATATTCTTTTATATCCGCTGTTCTCTCTTATGCCTCTTTCTTTGCTGGTGTTAGTAGGGTCTAATGATCTATTTGTATGTTTTTATCTCCAGCTAAATCATTTCTTCTCTTTCCCAATGGTATCTCATACAATTAAGTAGGAAGTATTCTTTGCTTACTTCTTCACCGCATTTGCAGTATGGCGTGAGGGATTGGCAATTCTGATGGCATATTTATTTATTGACCCTTTTAGGAGTTATTGCTCTTTATATATAAAATTGAAGATGTGGTATGATTGCCCAAGAGACAACTCTCCACAAGAGACCAAATGACACAGAAATTAACAACTAAAAAAATGCTTTTGTGTACAATTTGGAAATTAGTATGGCGTTCATTATCACTGAACTAGTATATATTTGTTTAGGGGCCAGCTGAAGGACGCCTCCGGGTGCGGGAATTTCTCGCTACATTGAAGACCTGTTGGTGACCTTCTGTTTTTTTTTTTTAATTGGTCAGGTTGTTGTCTCTTTGACACATTCCCCATTTCCATTCTCAATTTTATTTGCTCATTGTTGAAGGCTTTAAAATTACCTATAGTTCATTAGTGAAGGCTGTAAAGTAGTGACCTTTAGTTCAAGTATAGGTCACTTTTCAGCCTTCAACAATGAGCAAAGCCCATACTGCATAGTCAGCTATAGAGGGCCCTGAAATGAAAAATGTAAAACAATTCAAAGGAGAAAACTAATGGCCTAATTTATGTACAAAAAATGAAAGAAAAACAAATATTTAATTCATCAACAAACAGCAACCACTGCATTATAGGCTCCTGACGTGGGACAGGCACATACATACAGAATGTGGTGGGGTTAAACATGTTAGAGGGATCCTAATCCTGCCCTTACCATGGACAGTGGTGTAACAGTACAACATAAGAATGAACTATAAAAATCAGTTAAAAAAGGCTTAACTCATCAGATGGATACAAATAGAAATACTACACAGAGTGGTTGTGGCTGGGTCCTTGTTTATCCCAACAACAAAAAGACACTTATTTGTACAGATCTGAGAGTAAAGTCAATTTTAAACAATTTTTCTTATATTTTTGTAATCTAAGTTTTACAAAAAATCTTTTCCACTTATGTACTGGGCCAAATAGAATTAAACTAAGCAACAATTTTCAATGGAGTACATTTTTTGTGTATATTGATTGAAATATATCCGAAGAGTGATGATCTTGCACACCCTTGGCTAAAAAATAGAACATACAGGATATGGGCAGACTACATGTATAGAAGTCTATGGGAAAATTGTGAAAAAAGACAATTTCAAATGGCCACAACTTGAAAACTAATTTAAATAATGAGAAACAGTCTTCAGTAACTATTGTAAGACCACAATGGGATGACCTGTTTTTAATTTAACTACTGGGCCAAATTAAACCAAACTTGACCTCAATCATTATGAGGGTATTTAATACTATTTACTGTGATATTAACCTTGTTTAACATGATTTCTTAAACCAAAGCAAATGTATACAGTTAAGTGAAACACGCTCTTGAAAGCCTTCTGTTATTACATGAATTTTTATCTCTCATTTTTTTCCAGCAGGTAATTCCTTGTTATGAATGAAGAAAAATGAGCTTCAGAAGATTGATTGGTACATGTAACAACAGAGTATTCAGCAATAGACATCTACAGACCCTGACAACTGTAAAAAGGGCCAGCAAAGTAACAGTAACAACAGATCCCTACCACCCAGAGGCAACAGATGTTATTGATGTTAGAACTCCAGATGAATTTAAACTAGATCATATACCAAATGCTATCAATCTCCCAGTGTTGAACAATTCACAAAGAGATGAAGTTGGAAAACTTTATTCAACTGATCAGTTTACAGCCAGAAAAGTTGGAGCTAAATTAGTAGTTTCCAATATATGTGACATTTTAGATGCACATGTTCCAGATAAAGACAAAGATTACAAACCCTTAGTTTATTGTTGGCGTGGAGGACAGAGGTCAAGGTCACTTGCCACTATTTTGTCAGAGATAGGCTTTGATGTGTTTTTACTTGAAGGAGGCTATAAGACATATAGGAGCAGAGTGAAAGAGGAATTGAAAATACTTCCGGATAAATTTACTTTCAAAGTTATAACAGGTATAGACATATTTCTATAAATGTACAAAATCATTTAAGTACATGTAGAATTGAGAATGGAATTGGGGAATGCTTATCTGGCAAATGCGTTTTGATTTATATTTTTGCAGGTTACACCACACAAAGCATAAAAGCATTTTATGTATGCGTGTTATCTAAGTAGGAATAGGATAGTAAGTCTGGAACCCCTGAAAGTTTCTACATGTTCAAGTCTGGCCTTCTACAAAATTTTAGTGTGACATGTATATTGAACTTTAAAAAATTCTCCTTGACAACCAATCATACAATAAAATGTGCTTAATACATACATGTAGCATATATATTTGTCTTTTAACATACCACTTCCATGAAAGATCCAAATGATGCCATGTGAATAAATTTAAAAAAGAAGATGTGGTATGATTGTCAATAAGTGTCAGAATGATGCAGAGACAAACAACTGTAGGTCACAGTACCACCTTCAACAATGAGCCAATGCCAATACCTATAAGATCAAAGAGTTCTTGCAATAACCTAACAGCTAGTTCAAAGATAAAAGCAACTAATTAAAAAAATCATGCATCTTAGACTAAACAAATTGTCAGTTTTAAAATGGGAAATTGACAGTGAATCATCACTACAATGGCTTTCTTTCTCATGATTGAAAAATAATTATGGGGAAACAGTTCAGACTGACCCATATTATATTCATCATGTTTTACATTTCAGGTCTTACTGGATCAGGAAAAACTCACATACTATGCAAGTTAGCTGAGAATGGTCAACAAGTATTAGACTTGGAGGGACTGGCCAAACATAAAGGATCAATGTTAGGTCGGTATCCAAATGAAGAGCAACCATCACAAAAATATTTTACATCCTTATTAGTGGAAAAATTGATGTCTTTTGATCCTTCAAAAACTGTATATATGGAATCAGAAAGTAGACGTATAGGTAAATGTTCCATACCTGAAGTGCTTTTCAGTAAACTGTGTCATGCACCAAGAATCTGTGTACATTTACCAATGGAAGAGAGAGTAAAACATATCATCAGAGATTATCCATACATGATAGAAGATGTAGAAACTCTGCATAATATTCTAGAATTCTTGAAAAGACACTGTGGAACTAAAAATGTAGAAAAATGGAAAATGTTGGTCGACAAGCAGGATTGGGAAGCATTTGTGGAATGTTTATTAAAACATCATTACGACCCAACTTATACAAAATCACAGACAAAAAATCAGCTGACAGAAGACATTATTGATATAGAGTTATGTAACTTGTCTGAACAATCTTTACAATCATTTGTTAATAATATAATCACTGTCAAATAGAGATTAAAATATTTGTATTAAGAAAATTGCAGCATTAAAGATATTTTTATTATTTACACTTCCTAAAAACAACAGAAATATTTATATATATATATACTGTGAAAGTACTTTTATTAGTGGGGTACCAATTTTCGTGGTTTTCGTGGATGACTTTATCCACGAATTTAAGTGTCCAACAAAATAAAACAACCATTGTCCAAATGAAGACATGGAAAGATCCCCATCGGTAGGTTTGACTACTATCAATATGATCTAGAGAATATATTGAATAACGCCAAATCTCAGAATACTTTAATAGCAGTCACAGAACTTCAATCACATGCAGGAATATACCCATTTAATCTTTAATAACCTAAACTGTACAACTTTGGATCTTTAAATTCTCATACCAAATATTTTTGATCGATGAAAGTCAGATTTCCGCGGACTTGATATGCTAGTATGATAAAGTGTTCATTTTATATCCTCCTAGTTCTCGTACACATGGGAAATAATAATTTACTGGTGGGCTTGATTTTGATAAGAATTATTTGACAATTCAAGATAAATTTATAGCATAAGTTTATGTTACTGTTTTCTTAAGGTGACATGTTTATGGCCTAATTAACATTTTTGGTGGTCTTTAATCTGTTGATCACTTTAACATGGGTTAATTAGTGTTATCACTACGATTTACAAGGTTCAATGTTTACCTTACAATTTCCATCAATTCAGACTGTTTGTAACCTACGTTTCTAAAGGCTTTAAATGAGAAATCTAAAATCCACGAATTTAAAAACCCCCCATCATGTAAATATTGCTCAAACCACGAAAATTGATACCCACGAATTAAAGTACTTTCACAGTATTGTAAGATTTTGGTAGCATTAAGACTTTTGACTTAAAAAGTTTATACTTATACACGGTAGCTGATTCAATTGATGGTTGTTGCTTGCTTTGATCCTTGAGACAAAAATTTCATGCCAGGACACAATGAATTTAAAGTTTAAGGTAGATAAAGGGTGAATGTGTCCATGGGACACTGTCACAGATGATGCTCCTGCTTGCATATCCATAAAATGTTATAAAGGGACATAACTGAAGAACGGTTAAAGTGAGGCTACCCAAATTTGTTCTTGATCTGTCAGACTGAGTTTTATTGTCCATATTACTGTGTATAAGTTATTTAACATTTAGTTGAGGCAAACTTATTAAGAGAAAGATAACAAAAAAATCAGCATTTTTGCCATTTGTAAAGGGGCACAACTCTAGAACAGTAAAAGTGATATACAGTTGACTTATGGTCTGAGGTTTCTGCCTGACATACCTTCAATGTCCTTGACCTCATTTTCATGGTTTAGTGATCAAGTTTGTTTCTTAATATAAAGTGAAAGGTGTACATATACATATTCTTCTGACCATGTCATCAATTTTATGGTTCAGTTATTACGGTTAAGTTTGAGTGATTATGTATGTTTATTAGACTCTGAATGCAATAGGGCAACAGTTATTTGTTTATTATGATTGTAAGGTGTACATCATTTTATATATCAGTGTGATTAGGCTCATCTAACCTTGATTTTTTTTTATGACTCATTAGTAATCATTATATTTTTTGTGATTTGTTCTGTTTATCAGCTGTTATAAATGGTCATCTTCCAAAATGTCTGACTGGTTTTGTCTGACCTTGATCTCAATTTCATGCTTTATTGGTCAATGTTAAGTATTTTGTTTTCATGAGTGTTTTGTATATACAATAAGTAATAGGGCAATATTAAGAGAGGAATAGAATAAGCCTATTGACTATTGTTGTCCATGTTACACAAGCTATTGCTATCACATGTTGTCAATTTCGAAAGTCTTCTCACACCACTGATTACCATTTATTGTTATTTTGCAATTATTTTCAAACCTATAATATATTAAAGTAAACTTTATATTGCAATATTGTACTACAAATAAATAAACATGGCTAAAGTTGTAAGTGGAGTAAGTAGACTCCTGATTCAAAGGGCAGATTGCACTGAAATGACAATTTTTATCTATTTTTTATTGTTTTTGGCATAATCATGAAAATGTCAATAGATAGCTATTTAGTGACTATATAGCTAAGTGAGAACTTTAAAACAGCAAAAATGATCAGCTAGAGAAGATCTACAAACAATCAATCCATACACTATCATCATCTGATTCGTTATAGAATTTCCATTTTTTTTTCATCAATTTATGCTGACATTCAGATTTCTCTTGGTTATTTGTGTATTTCTTTTGCTCTCTCATCTCTTTATTAGTTCACCTGGCAAAAAGGGCCAATATGAGCTCTTGTCATCAATTGGTGTCCATTGTCTGTCACATTTAAATATTTGAAAAGTGGCTATACAGTTCCCAAGTCTGTAAAATGAGACAGAATTTCTCAAACACTTTTCAAAGTAGAAGGTGCACAGTTTCAACATAAGTGATAACTAATACAGTTGTTTTTAAAAACATACAAGATTTTAAATTTTAAATTAAATTTTAGAACGTAACTGTACATTTGATGTTGTCTTGAGGGACTGATGTTGATTAAAGACCAATTGTCAATCTGAGTCTAACATTGAATAATTTCTTGAAATGCTCATAGGTAGGATTTATACATAATATTATAGAATTTTGTGCTCAATGCATTATGTTTTGTGTATCTTAAAAGTAGAGATACAATCTGGAAAATTGATTATTAACTATCAAGCCAGCCACATAAGGGTTTTGATTGCATGAATGCAATCTGTACCCCCAAATAATGTGTACAAAAATTTGTAAGGGTTCCGCGGAACCCAGTGTCTCGCCTACTTTTGCTGTAAATCACAGGCTAAACAAAAATGAGGAAAAAAATCAATAAAAATATTCCTCTTGATACTATCTTATGATTGTAAGAAGCTTCTGTCCAAGTTTGGTAAAAATCTAGAATAATTAATGAATCTAATAAATGTTTTGAAAACTTTAACTGCAGACTGTATGTAATGTTCACTGGAAGAAAATCTAAGTCCATTTAAAAGTAAAATACAGAAAAAATGGAGTTGTCTTTTTAAAGAATTTACTTCTGGATACTATCTAATGATCATAAATAAGCTTTTGTCCAAGTTTAGTACAAACCCAGGATAGTTTAAGAAAGTTATTAAAATTTTAAAAACTTTTACCACAGAGTGAATGTTATGTTTCCCGCAGAAAAACTAAGTCCATTTAAAAGTAAAATACAGAAAAAATGGATATATTTGTTTACAAAATTTACTTCTGGATACTATCTTATGATCATAAACAAGTTTCTGTCCAAGTTTGGAACAAACCAAGGATAGTTTAAGAAAGTTATTAAATTCTAAAAATCTTTAACCTCAGAGTGAATGTAATGTTTCCCCGCAGAAAAAAACTAAGTCCATTTATAAGTAAAATACAGAAAAAATAGAATTTTATTTTTACAAAATTTACTTCTGGATACTATCTTATGATCATAAACAAGCTTCTGACCAAGTTTGGTAGAAATCCAGTATAGTTTAAGAAAGTTATTAAAATTTCAAAAACTTTAACCACAGAGTGAATATTTGTGGACGCGGTTGACGACGACGCCGACGGAAAGTAGGATCGCTTAGTCTCGCTTTTTCGACTAAAGTCGAAGGCTCGACAAAAATGTGCTTCTATCTTTAGGTAAGTTAATACAATGTATCATGGTAAATCAAAAGTATGGCCTAGATTCTCATATAAATTAAACTACATACAGATATTTCTCTATATATTTACTCGGTATAAAATAGTAATTTGATGACAATTATTTAATAATTTCTGTACAATTCTGCTTAAAAGAGTCCTTTTGTACAGTATAAAAATAATCATTTGACCTTCATAATTAACATGATTTATGATGATTAGGTATTTATCTTATTAAGCAAATACAACATCATAACAGATTCATAACATTGTTTAAGACTAGTTTATCACAGTTTTCCTGTTGGTTTGAATACCACACCCCTTCTGAGAAGCTCAGTTAATATTCTGCCTATATTTTTACAGTCATCTGAAAGAATAAAGTGATAAATTTCAAATATATAGTTTAACATGAAATTTACAATTTACCTTATTAAAAATTTCTAAACATTCTTTATTTAAGTCTGTCGATATAAAATGTAGTATAATGCTGGCTAAAGACTCTAAAGAGCATATGTGGCTCATCTAGATTTATGTCCAACATTGCAGTTAATAAAAATATTATTTGTTTAAATTCCTCTATTTTGTTTGCTGAACTTGTAGATAGCTCACATCCTGCATATTGTTGAACAAGAGTGAACTTACTAAAATGTCTTGTCTGCTTTACTGGTTGGGATTGAATTTATGTTGAAATTCTTTGATGTAAAGGTTTTACCTATTTGAATGGTTTTACACTATGGTAGTCATTTTTTGGGCCTTTTATAGCTTGCTATTCTGAGTGAAGTAAGGCTGCATGTTGAAGACCATACTTTGACCTGTATAATGGTTTACTTTTACAAATTGTGACTTGGATTGAGAGTTGTCTCATTGCCACTCATACCACATCTTCTTATATTTATTAAAATTATAAACAATCAAAGTAAAGGAGAATAAGGTCAGATTAACTCCAAAAGACAGACATGTACATCACAAAACCATTCTTTACACACAAACAATCTTTCTCATTGCTTATAGTATATGAGAAACGGACATAACTAGGAAAATTTATCATTAATAAATGAATAATGAAAAGAGATGAATCGTCAGACAGACATGTACCCATACTATAAGTTATATGGTTCGCTACTGACCCCCTACGGATCCATAGAGGGTTAGTAAAATTCATAGGGGGTGAGGCCGGAGGACGGTTGGGGCAAGTATGGACACAACATTCAAGCTGGATTCAGTTCTAAATTTGGATTGATATTAAATAGTTGACACAGTATTGGTTTCTGACACAGAATGAATGTGTTCTAATGAACTTAAAATTTTTGTTTTCTCTTAGAGCAATTCACTATGCTGTTGAATATTAATCCTCTCAAAAAAATGTTTGAAGAAATTTTCTTTTTATTTATGAAATTTCATATGAGAAAATTGAACCCAATTTTTTTAATCACATCCCCCTTTCCCTTATTCCAAAACTAATCTCAATTAAAATTTCTAATGGAGTTTGCAACAATAACTACTCATTTAAATACATCATAAAATATTAAGATGTAAAAAAAACTGCTTGTTATCACTGAATGGTAAAGATTATTTTAATTTATCAGTTGGTAGTAAAAAGTGAATATACATTGTATATTGTATATAACAAAGATTTAAGTTAATTCTTGACAAAGAAAGATAACTCCTATTAAAACCAGATGCTCCGCAGGGCGTAGCTTTATACGACCGCAGAGGTTGAACCCTGAACGGTTGGGGCAAGTATGGACACAACATTCAAGCTGGATTCCACTCTAAATTTGGATTGTGATTAAATAGTTGACACAGCATAGGTTTCTGACACAGAATGAATGTATTCAAATGAACTTAAAATTTTTGTTTTCTCTTAGAGCAATTCACTATGCTGTTGAATATTAATCCTCTCAAAAAAATGTTTGAAGAAATTTTCTTTTTATTTATGAAATTTCAAATGAGAAAATTGAACCCAATTTTTTTAATCACATCCCCCTTTCCCTTATTCCAAAACTAATTTCAATTAAAATATTCTACTGGAGTTTGCAACAATTACTACTCATTTAAATACATCATAAAATATTAAGATGTAAAAAAACTGCTTAGTTTAAACATATTTATTTATAGTGGATTGGGAAACAAGTTTTGCAACTTATATTAATCCCTTTCCACTTTGCGGGTGCGAGTGCTGCCTTGTAGCGGCATTAGCCTACTCTTTTTCGAAATCTACAAGGGTGTCTTTAACGTGCAAGAGATATGGCTCTCTCTTAACACGGGTCAGCCATTTATCGTCCCCGTCCGACGGACTATCATCGATATCTCAAGACCATACTCGCAAATGGTGTCAAGGGAGAGCCGAAAATTGAGATCCTGAAATTTTCATCCCAAACGGGAATCGAACCAGGAACCTTTGTGTTAGTAGTCCGATGCACTAACCACTACACCACGGCTTGTATATTGTATATAACAAAGATTTAAGTTGATTCTGGACAAAGAAAGATAACTCCAATTAAAAAAAATTCTTGCAGATATTTCTTGCTTACTATACTGGACAAAGAAAGATAACTCTTAATTAAAAAAAATTTTGCTATTTCACAATATTGTGAAATTTGATATTTCTTGCCATTGCACAATACTGTGCAATTGAAAAGACTTGCTATAACACAATACTTAATATAATAATTTTAGATCCTGATTTGGACCAACTTGAAAACTGGGCCCATAATCAAAAATCTAAGTACATGTTTAGATTCAGCATATCAAAGAGGCCCAAGAATTTAATTTTTGTTAAAATCAAACTTAGTTTAATTTTGGACCCTTTGCACTTTAATTTAGACCAATTTTAAAACTGGGCCAAAAATTACGAATCTACATACACAGTTAGATTTGGCATATCAAAGAACCCCAATTATTCAATTTTTGATGAAATCAAACAATGTTTAATTTTGGACCTCGATTTGGGCCAACTTGAAAACTGGGCCAATAATAAAAAATCTAAGTACATTTTTAGATTCAGCATATCAAAGAACCCCAAGGTTTCAATTTTTGTTAAAATCAAACTAAGTTTAATTTTGGACCCTTTGGACCTTAATGTAGACCAATTTGAAAACGGGACCAAAAAATTAAGAATCTACATACACAGTTAGATTCGGCATATTAAAGAACCCCAATTATTCAATTTTGATGAAATCAAACAAAGTTTAATTTTGGACCCTTTGGGCCCCTTTTTCCTTAACTGTTGGGACCAAAACTCCCAAAATCAATACCAACCTTCCTTTTATAGTCATAAACCTTATGTTTAAATTTCATAGATTTCTATTTACTTATACTAACGCTATGGTGCGAAAACCAAGAAAAATGCTTATTTGGGTCCCTTTTTGGCCCCTAATTCCTAAACTTTTGGGACAGAAACTCCCAAAATCAATACCAACCTTCCTTTTGTGGTCATAAACATTGTGTTTAAATTTGATTGATTTCTATTCACCTTAACTAAAGTTATTGTGCGAAAACCAAGAATAATGCTTATTTGGGCCCTTTTTTGGCCCTTAACTCCTAAACTGTTGAAACCAAAACTCCCAAAATCAATCCCAACCTTTCTTTTGTGGTCATAAACCTTGTGTCAAAATTTCATAGATTTCTATTAACTTAAACTAAAGTTATAGTGCGAAAACCAAGAAAATGCTTATTTGGGCCCTTTTTGGCCCCTAATTCCTAAAGTGTTGGGACCAAAACTCCCAAAATCAATACCAGCCTTCCTTTTATGGTCATAAACCTTGTGTTAAAATTTCATAGATTTCTATTCACTTTTACTAAAGTTAGAGTGCGAAAACTAAAAGTATTCGGACGACGACGACGACGAAGATGACGACGCCAACGTGATAGCAATATACGACGAAAATTTTTTAAAAATTTGCGGTCGTATAAAAAAATCTTGCAATTGCACAATATTGTGCAATTAGATATTTCTTGCTTACTATTCTGGACAAAGAAAGATAACTCTAATTAAAAAAAAAATGCTATTTCACAATATTGTGCAATTAGATATTTCTTGCCATTGCACAATACTGTGCAATTGAAAAGACTTGCTATTGCACAATACTTAATATAATAATAATTTTAGATCCTGATTTGGACCAACTTGAAAATCGGGCCCATAATCAAAAAACTAAGTACATGTTTGTATTCAGCATATCAAAGAACCCCAAGATTTCAATTTTTGTTAAAATCAAACTAAGTTTAATTTTGGACCCTTTGGACTTTAATGTAGACCAATTTGAAAACAGGACCAAAAATGAAGAATCTACATACACAGTTAGATTTGGCATATCAAAGAACCCCATTTATTCAATTTTTGATGAAATCAAACAAAGTTTAATTTTGGACCCCGATTTGGACCAACTTGAAAACTGGGCCAATAATCAAGAATCTAAGTACATTTTTATATTCAGCATATCAAAGAACCCAACCGATTCTCTTTTTGTCAAAATCAAACTAATTTTAATTTTGGACCCTTTGGACCTTAATGTAGACTAATTTGAAAACGGTCCCATAAGTTAAGAATCTACATACACAGATTAGATTCAGCATATCAAAGAACCCCAATTATTCAATTTTGATGAAATCAAACAAAGTTTAATTTTGGACCCTTTGGGCCCCTTATTCCTAAACTGTTGGGACCAAAACTCCCAAAATCAATACCAACCTTCCTTTTATGGTCATAAACCTTGTGTTTAAATTTCATAGATTTCTATTTACTTATATTAACGTTATGGTGCGAAAACCAAGACAAATGCTTATTTGGGTCCCTTTTTGGACCCTAATTCCTAAACTGTTGGGACCTTAACTCCCAAAATCAATACAAACCTTCCTTTTGTGGTCTTAAACATTGTGTTTATATTTCATTGATTTCTATTTACTTAAACTCAAGTTATTGTGCGAAAACCAAGAATAATGCTTATTTGGGCCCTTTTTTGGCCCCTAATTCCTAAACTGTTGAAACCAAAACTCCTAAAATCAATCCCAACCTTTCTTTTGTGGTCATAAACCTTGTGTCAAAATTTCATAGATTTCTATTAACTTAAACTAAAGTTATAGTGCGAAAACCAAGAAAATGCTTATTTGGACCCTTTTTGGCCCCTAATTCCTAAAATGTTGGGACCAAAACTCCCAAAAATCAATACAACCTTCCTTTTGTGGTCATAAACCTTGTGTTAAAATTTCATAGATTTCTATTCACTTTTACTAAAGTTAGAGTGCGAAAACTAAAAGTATTCGGACAACGCAGACGACGACGCCAACGTGATAGCAATATACGACGAAATTTTTTTCAAATTTTGCGGTCGTATAAAAACAATGCTTCAACGTCTTTTCCTAAGATAATGAATCGTTTATATCTGAATTTCTTTAATTATCAATACAAAGTTGATGTTTCATCTTGGTAAAAATTGAAAATGTCAGATGACGGAAGCGACTGAAAGCGAGTATCGTTAACAACAGGGCAACTTGTTTTCGCTTTTGGGGGTCGTGGAAAGCGAAGTGATGGTCGGAAACGGACTTCTTGGCCCAAGTCGCCTGGTAGCGTGAGCCCTGTGACAGACATGTAGACTTTGCAAGGATCCCATATATTAAATATAGTTATCATAGTTTCATCATTATAATGCAAGAAATTCACATGAAAAAAAATAGTTTTTTTAAATCAGTTGCATATTAAACCTTTTATACATAACATATGGTATCCGTAAAGGATGAAGCATCAAGGTCATCTACCTTTTGAAATATAAAGCTTTTTACCAATGGTATATACCACTGGATAATCATCCTTATGGTTCTCATACTAAACAAGAATTGCTCACTGTCCTATATCTCTCAATTGTACTATTATAACTGTAACGGTTTATTTCTTCCTCTGTGATATTTTATTCTGAGGACAATTTGTCACGGTAATTTTTTTCCAGGCATGGTATTTCACAGGTAGAATTTTTCCAGAGGAGTGATAATTTATCTGTGTTATGCGGATAGTATGTACCGGTATATATTCACCGTATCATATTTCACAGAACCTTGTGAAATATAGTCCCATTAACTAGTTAGTCCTATAATATAAGACTCTGGAGGTTCATATCATTTACATTCAACGTTTTTTATCGGATATTTTTTTTTACTATCAATGTTGAACCCCAGAGTCTTATAAAATTTGTAATTTTTTCTCGTAGCAAAAATTTAAATTAATAATCCACTGGGGTTCAACATTGATAGTAAAAAAAAATATCCGATAAAAAAGGTTGAATGTAAATGATATGAACCTCCAGAGTCTTATATTATAGGACTAATTAACTAGTATGTAAGTTACTTGCAATCAATATATACCTGACTTTAATTTTAAAATGTTTCACAAAGGTAGAACAAATTTGCATAATTTATCAAAGGGAGGTAACTATGAGCAATTTATATTTTAAAGATATTAATATAATATATTTCTGAATCTATTTCATAGTGAAATTTTTCCTTGAATCTTATTTTTTAGATATTCATTTATATAACAAGATGAATTTTTAATAAGACAGATAACATTTCACAGGTAAATACTATCCAGCTGATAAAATTACTTCTGTTTCAATATATTGTTATCCTATAATTTATCCGATTTCCATATAATCAACAACAACATCTTTGTCCCCAGACTATTTATATAGTTAAAAATATTATCATTATCAAATTCTTCCATTACTGTTAACAGTAGTTATGCAACTATATTTCTACCTTTACGTTTTAATTTAGATTTGTACTGAGATCTGAAAACAACTCACTTTTACATGTATTTCACTTAGATATTATTTCACAATTACAATCTTTGAAATTATTTCTGGTTTTCTTTCTTATCTTTAATGATAATTTTCTTTTTAAAAGAATGATATTTAGGAATATTTTTCAATGATAATTTGTGAAATAATTCCCATTTCAATACACTTTTTTTTACAAAATATCCAAGGGTAATACACTACAATTACACCATGGCCTTGTCCTTCATTAAGTTCATCTTATTGATTCTTATATACTCACCTATTCCACTGTGATGTCTGCCTTCATGAGTTAGATCTAATTTCTTTAACATTGCCATCATTCCTTTAGGATATTCATTTGTATGGTGTGAACATGGCTGTTTAAAAAGAAAAAAATACACTTATTTACAAATTTAGTGTATTTATTTAAAGTTAATGCTTAAGAACAAACCCTTCACTGAACATTACTATAGAAATAAATTATCCATACACAACAGTGAATAATAGGTATAATACAAGATTACTTTTTACTTACGAACATACATATGACTGTGATGTAAATCATGTCATTAGCAAGATTTATTCAATTTAAGCTAAACAAAAGAATAGTGGTCCAATGTCATGTTGCACATATTTTATTTATCAAAGGTAAAAGGGCAATAACTCAAAAAAGCACTTTATTTTGTTCTTTAAAACTTTTTATTACTAAGGTTTTAGAGCAAATGCAATATGATTTCCATTATAATTAACATTTCCAAGGGGCACAACTCATTCAAAAATATTTGATCAGCACTTATTTTCCAAAGAGTCAAAGACATTGCTGATATAAACATATGATACATGTTGCATAAATTCTTGCAATAATTGTACACAATGCAATTCTCCATATAATCAATATTTTCAAGGGGCATAACTCTTGAAAGACAACAATTACAATCAAAACCAAGGAGTAAACAAAGACTTGCAGAACCACAGGACATTTATATCAAGTTATAAATAATAAATAAGAAACAACAAAAACTGCACTAAACACTGGGAGTGAAATCAGGTGCTCTGGAAGGGTAAGTATTTCCTGCACCGTATACGGCACACATCGTGTTATTTCCTTGTACAGTTGGGTAATGATGGAAGGTTATTATGACTGAGGAAGAATATCAGATATGATTACTGTCACACTTTTGTCATAATGGCCAATCAGCACATGATGGCGACCGTAAAATGGCTTGAGTGATGACCTGAATTTGATTGATTCATATCCCCGTCTTAGCAACTTTTGAGAAAGTAACAGATTTATAGCACTGATTTTGGAACTTGTCAAGTCATTGATGATGTTAACCTATAAAATAAATAAATTAAATATTTGGCAAGAATGGTACACATCTGAGAGCTCATCAGGCCGTATTAATATAGTCCAAATAACTCTCTATGAAATTATTAAATCATCACTGATTTTCGAACAATTAAATTTTTCATATACATTGTACAAACATATTCAATTTTTCCAAGGGACATGACTATTTAAAAATAATTGTTCAACAATGGTTTTGGAACTCTTCAAAGACATTGCTGATATTAACCTATAATAAAAGATTCATAAAAATCTGGCAAAAATTGACATGATGCAATTTCCACATGTTTAATGCTTCCAAGGGGCATAACTCTTTAAAAAAATACTTGATCAACACTGAATTTGGGACTTGTTTAAGACATTTCTAATATAAAGCTATGATATAAAAATCTGGCAAGATTTTACACCTGAGAGTGCTAGCAATGCAATTTTCCAAATAACTTTTGTTTCTACGAGGCATAACTCTTAACAAAATAAATGGTCAACACTGATTTTGGAAATTGTCTAAGACATATATACCTGTGATGAAAGTTTTATATTTGAATTGTACAGGTGAGAGCTATAGACAGGATGGATGGACAGATGGATGCCTGGTGTTTCTATATCCCCTAGCAATGCAAAAAGTACAAGTATGATCCAAAATAATTTTTTGCCAGTGAAAGGATAAACACAAAATATGCATACTGTTTTTAAAAATCAGTTTTACTCTTTATCATTTCTAAGCATGTACAAGTCTAATTATCAAGATTTTAAATAATAAAGAAAGTTTGTGTTAAAAAGATTTACCTTTTTAATATTTATCCATTTGTTAAAATATGGCGCTCTGTTTATACCAAAATATCTAAGTTGTGAAGTTAACCTGTTAAAGAAAAAGAAAATATATTTTCACACAATATATGGCCATTCAGTCTCAATCGTTTGTTTCAGTGGAAAAGTAGACTAATGATTGGGAACTTTTGTAAATTTATTTGATGTTTCAAATATTGTTGTTTATTTTCAAAAGCAGATTAAAATTTTCTATGTAACAAGTCTATATCACTTAACCTTAACAATGTTACCTCCCAAATCTCAAAATATTGTATGTCAAAGAGGACTAAATCAAGTTTTATGACAAATTTACAGATTTTGAAACAATACGTAGGTCAGACTTGAATCCACTCTCATTTATCACTTTAAAAAATATCTGTTATTTACATGTTACCTTTCAAACTTTCAATCGGCTGTAGAGTGGTCTTAGTAGATTGTCTACAGTCTAATATCAAGCCAACATATGGGATGAGTGTTCAAATCCCTCTTGTTGCAAGGTGTATTATACTACTAGTATATAACTTACAAATGCAATAGATTATTTGATAATTTCAAAAATGTTAACCTTTCAAATAAAGGTTTCTTTTAAACTTACATCGTTTTTAAGTCCCAGTCCCCACATGTTACAAAAATAAATTTGTTTTCTGGGTTCAACAAATCATTTTCTTCCAACCATGTATGAAATTTCTGAAATGGAAAAAACATAATTCATGATGGTCAGTATGACTCATTTAGAAACTATATCCTGTAAATATTTGTTTTCAGTGTTTCTAGCTGCCATCAATAGTGAAATAAATATGGGTTATTCATTACTATAAAAGATGAGTTTGTTCACCCTAATTTCAAAATATGCATGTTTAATCAAACAGGTATCATTAATCAGTGTTTGAACTCCATGATTGTTTTAATAACTAGCAGTTAAATATGAATTGAAACATTCCTGTAAAGTTAATTAGTAAGCTTGGAATTATTTTAAATAAATAAGGAATGTGTCCATTTGGACAAAGATGATGCCCTGCTAGCATATATAACATTATAAAGGGAAAAAACTCTAACTATTAAAGTGATGCTACCAAAACTTGAACTTAATCTGAGTTTTGTGGTAGTAAGATTTATATATATTTCATAAAATTTAGTTGAAACAAACTTAAGTTAGAGAATGGAAATGAAAAATTCAGCAATTTTTCCATTTGTAAAGGGACATTACCCTAGAAAGGTGATCAATTACTTTGCCAAGTGCTGCTTGATACAACTGCAAAAGTCAAACCCTGAACAGTTACGGCAAAAATGGAAACAATATTCACAGGTCTGAATTTGGATTGCAATGATATATTTGACACACAATATGTTTCTGAAACAGAATAACTGTAGTCAAAGAACTAAGAATTAATTTTTTTTTAATTTTTTGCTTTTGTGCAAAACACAACTTTTTTTAAAATAGTAACTTCTAAAAATAAATTGATTGCTAATCACCTCAAGACAATACAACATTTCTTTATACATAATCTATAAGCAGTATAAGGGAGGTAATTCAAACCATGTTGGTTTCGGGGGAAAAAACTTATTGGTACACTGCTTTTACTGAAGTTATTGTCTGGAAACCAAATTTCAATAATGAAGATGACAATGTGATACCAATATCAGACAGCAAAATATTTTGAAGTCTTATAAAATTTCTATAGAGATTCATTAAGTCATTGTCCTGAAATGAAATGTGCCTTCTTACGAGGATGCATACAACGACGACATCATAGCATTTACAAACCCCCAAAAAAATGTGTAGTCATATAATAATTATGCCACCAAAGTTCATACTAAATCTTTATTTTGTTGTTATATTAAAGCATTGTGAAAAAGTTTCATAACATTTTGCTGAAGCAAACTAAAGTAAGAGAACAGAAAAGTAAAAATCACCAATTTTTCCATTTGTAAGGGGGCTTAAAACTTGAACAGTAAAAGTGATGCCACCAAAATTCTAACTCAATCTGTGTTTTATGGTAATGAGCATTGTGTATAAGTTTCATATCATTTTGATGAGGCAAACTAAAGTTAGAGAACAGAAACCAACTTTGGTACGTACAGTCAGATGTACATACAGATGGACAAGGGTAAAACTTAGTGCCCCATCGGCTACGGCAAGAGGCATAAAAAACAGTGAAAGGATAAATTGAAAAACATGGAACAACTTATTTTTATAGCTGTTTCAATTTCACAGTGTTT
Source organism: Mytilus trossulus (assembly GCF_036588685.1). Taxonomy (NCBI): domain Eukaryota; kingdom Metazoa; phylum Mollusca; class Bivalvia; order Mytilida; family Mytilidae; genus Mytilus; species Mytilus trossulus. The sequence goes on from NC_086373.1 coordinate 98,546,723, forward strand.
GTTGATTATTTTTCTTTCTCCAGTACATGCTTTATCAGGCTGCCAAAAACTTTTAACTGTAAGCATATATATTTTATACAAAGATTTACCTCTAACACTTCTTCAATGTAAGGCTGGCCATCAACCATATCTTGTATTATGCCGGTAAGCTGAAAATATTAGATAATAAAGTGGTAAGCTTGCTACTACCACTAAGGTTAAACCTTGAACCGGCAAGTATGGACACAACTTTCAAACATCTAAAGCTTTTTATCATATTATATGCAGATGACACGGTGCTGTTGGCAGAAACCAGCACAGGACCTGCAGACGCAACTCAATGCCTTTCATGACTATTGTAAGGTTTGGAAACTGAAAGAAAACGTTAACAAAACTAAAACCCTAGTGTTTGATTTGGGACGTTTGCCAAAAAATCTCCAATTTACTTATAATGGCATAAACATTGAGTTAGTAAAGCAGTTTAACTATTTGGGTATTGTTTTTACTAAAACAGGAGACTTTAATATGACTAAAAAATATTTATCCGAGAAGGCCTTAAAAGCCATGTACGAAGTCCTGAAAATAGGAAGGATGTATCAGCTTTCTGTTAAATGTCAGCTTGATCTTTTTGACAAAATGATCAAGCCCATTCTATTGTATGGGTGCGAAGTATAGGGCTTTGGTAATAATGATATCCTGGAAAAGATTCATTTAAAATTTTGTAAAATTCTTTTAAACTTGAAATCCTCAACGCCAAATTATATGGTTTACAGGGAACTAGGTCGTCATCCGATCGAAATAGATATTAAAGTTCGAACAGTACTATTCTGGGCAAATTTGATATGCGGTAAACAAGCAAAGTTTTCCTTCATATTATATCGACTTTCTCGTCTTATGAACGATCACCATAATAACCAGATAAAATGGATCTTGTTTATACAAAAAATATTTCAAGATTGTGGTTTCTCATACATATGGGAGTCACAAAATTTTGTTAATAAAGAATGGTTAAAAACTGTTATAAAGCAGAGATTGCTAGATCAATATATTCAGAACTGGAATTCCATCATTCAAAATTCGCCAAAAGGTATAAACTACAAAATTTTTAAGAAAAACTTGGAATTCAAAGAATATTTTAATATTTTGGACTTCAAAGACGCTATTGTTTTTTGTCGATTTAGAACGACTAATACTAAGTTGCGGATTGAAACAGGAAGATGGCCAAACGTGATCAGAGAAAACCGCAATTGCAGTCTATGTAACAATCGACAAATAGGTGACGAATATCATTTTATATTTGAATGCAATTTTTTCCATCAAAAACGAAAAGAGTTTTTAACTGCATATTTTACAAAACGGCAAAATACAGTTAAATTCTCTGAACTTATGTCAAGTACATGTACAAGAAAACCAGTTCTGAAGAAGCTTTGTTCTTTTATAAAAAATATAAATATTAATGTTTGTACTCCTGGCTTGTAACTTTTGTAACCTCTCTCGCTTGTTTTGTACATATTGTAAATATTTATTGTTGTATTTGTTATCTCTGTACCGATGTAATGCATTGGCTTTATGAGAATAAAGATATATAGATTGAATAGCTAGAATGCCTACAGGACAAAGTCAAATTTAGAAGATTCAGTCAGGATGATAAAAAAGGTATCTGATTTTGATTTTTATAACATAATAAGCATTGATTATCTTTTTTATTTTTACATTTCATTGAATGTACCTATTTTGTGTCAATGAAAGCTATGTCACTGGCTATCAATTTTCTATTGTAATTTCCTGTTATCAACCCATACTTTCATGACCTTCAAACTTCCTATCAGCTATATATTGAGAACGATTTTTATTAAGCTTTTTTACATTACATAATAATGCATTAACACAGGAAATCTTAAAATAAAAGCATTTATATATCTTTACTTACTTAATAAGTCATTTTATTGATTTCTTGTTAGTATTTGACCAGATCTTCAAAAAAATGTTGCTGTCTTAATAGATTTTTTTTCTATAGCTTGTTTTAATTATTTGTTAGAAAAGTGTTATAGTTCTAATAAATAATCCATGTAATTTTTTATAATATCTGTATAAATCCTCATGTTTTACATATTCTTTACTAGTTTCAATAACTTCCTTCCTGAAATTAACTTAACGTTTTAACTTCCTTAATGGCACCATTATCATGGAACATTTTATATCATCACTATAACAACTGATACAACATGACTTGTAGAAAAATCTACATATAAACCTTAAATGAATTAACTGGTATTAATAATTCACTGGTATATAATTAATAGCACTAGAGCTACTGGACTCACATAAAGGTAAGCGTGTTTGAATCAAAAAATAAAATAAATGCGTGCTAAAAGTTAATGAGACAGCAACAAAACAACACAATAAAGCAAAAATGACATTAAGTCATGTAGTATGTCTGAAAGAACTTTGTTTCATCATTTAAAAAGTAATTTAGAAGATATCAAGAGGCCAATTAAACTCAATGTAGTCCAAAGGCTTATCAACAATAACAGTCAAGGGAGCAAATTGGATACCGATTTTCGTGGATTTCGTGGGTACAGGTGAACTACGAAATTAAATGTTCATCCTATAACATATTTTCTAAAGGTTTGTATGCAGACTTTGCCAAAACCACAAAATTAAATATCAATGAACATGTAATTTTTCCTCTATCCACGAAAATTGGTACCCATGAAAATAAATGAATCCACAGTATATTGAATAACATAAACAAAACAGGTGGGGCATTCATGTATTTTGAAGGTTCAGCATTTCCTGCTCCACTAGTTACACCTTATGTATAACAACATTCATGTTAAAATTCATATCTGGTTATCAAACATCATACAAGTGCATTTTTTATTTGGAATTGTCTAACCCTAAGACAATAACCATGGGAACATTATCTTATTGTATTTTTTAATGTACATGATCGTATGTGGAAGTTTGAAAAATAGTTACTGTAAAAAGTGATAGCAAAGTACAAAACCATAAAACTTAAATGCAGGCTTTGTAGAGTGTAATAGACACAGCCATTGTGAGAAGAGACCGCAAGATATTACAGGTCTAAGAAAACATGCAAATAATAAAATTATTGGATATTTCTTGCCACAACAAATGACGAGTAATAACAATTGTTCTAACATGTAATTACAACATTATATTTTAAAAATTATCCTTGTATAATTTTTTCTTATGAATTTTATGATATATGTTTGTCATAAAAAAGAAATAAAATTTTAAAAAAGTTAAAAAAAAATCATTCTCCTGAAATCCTTAAAAAAAAATTCTGTCCTCTCTCCATTCAATTTTAAAATTTTTGCATACAGCAAGAAAAATTTGTGAAGGTAAAATTTTAGGTAAGTACAAATAAAATGTATAATAATTAAATAGAGTTTAGGGGAGGGTTGAGATCTCATAAACATGTTTAACCCAGTCGTATTTTTGCGCCAGTCCCAAGTCAGGAGCCTCTGGCCTTTGTTAAGTCTTGTAATATTTTTAATTTCAGTTTCTTGTGTACAATTTGGAGTTTAGTATGGCGTTCATTATCACTGAACTAGTATACATGTATATATTTGTTTAGGGGCCAGATGAATGCAACTCCAGGTGCAGGAATTTCTCGCTGAATAGAAAACCTGTTGGTGACCTTCTGCTGTTGTCTGTTATATGGTCGGGTTGTTGTCGCTTTGACACATTCCCAATTTCCATTCTCAATGTTATTTAAAAAAGATCAGATAATCAAGTTAAAATACTATTCATATAATATAATTATAGCCAATTTAATTATTGTCAGTTTATTGTCTCAATACTGTATGCCATAACCATTTAATGTAAGTGTGTGTGTGCAAATAAATATTGTCTAATTGTCTATAATTGAAAAAAAGATCAAATAAAAGCTGGCATGGTTATCATATTCAATAAAATATCCAAAATTTACCTCAGTACAAAATGGTGTCAACTGTTGATTAACTTTTGGCTGAACATATTGGTGGAAGACTGATTCTGTTTGAAGAGTCACAGCATTTATTTTCAATACTGGAAACTCTATAATTTCCTAAAAAGTACATTTTTGAAAATTTAAATGAAACCTTGTACATGTATTACCACAACTTTACACAACATACATGTAGCATTTAACCTGAACTTGAAATCAATTAAAGGCTCTCTTATTTATGTGGCATATCTATGGGAATAATTCAAGAATAGTGTCAAGGGACCCTCATTGTCCTATGCACCCTGGTTTATCAATTTGCTATATATATAAAAATCATATATATGTGAACTTTATGAGCATGAAAGATGAAAAATTATAATGTTAGTTTACAAAATGTGTAGTTTTCCTTCCATTTAAACTATATAAAGCAAAACTTATTTGATGTCTAGCTCTTATAAAGACAATTGCTTTAAAAATAAATGGGAAGAAAGAGAGAATTTTTTTCATAAAAATCAGTTTTGTTTATGAGAGCACTCTATGAGAGTGAAGGTTTAATAAAAAAGAGATATAAAGGTTCTACAAGAGGAATTATTCTTTTGAGGTACATTTTAAATGACTCATGTGGAAAGAAATCAAAATATGTACATGTATGTAACAAATGCCCCGAAAAGATATTTGATAGAACTGGTTCCATTTATATTTGGCAATGATTGTCCATTAGCTGTTCGACATACAGTTACAATTTTTCATCCATATTCAGGACAAAAATACAGGGCAAGGTCAATATATCTTGCTTTGTACTAAAACAACATGCTGAGCAAGATGGTAAAATATATTGCTATGCATGTAGACCCCAAGGTATTTAAATGTTCCTTTAAAATGCCTGTCACCTCATTCAGATACATTATTCTGGCTGAGCAAAATACCCTTTCCTATTATCATTAAAAGCAACAAATTATTTTAAACTCTTTTGCTTTACTATAAGTGGTTGAACCATTTATGCAGCCCTAATTTGGATGAGCATATGCAAATCACAATACCATCACCTTGGTCTTGTTTGTACTCTTTAAATCCTTCAAACAATAGAAGACTTCTACTTGCATCCCAAAAGAGGTGGCACATTGATAGTAAAAAAAAATATATCAGAACAGCAAATAGATATAGTGAATAGTGCCCCCGAGTTCATATGTTATAGGACTAGTACACCCAGCAATTCTAAAAAAACAACTGTGTTTAGGGTGGACACCAATAAACGTATTTACACTTTTGGTATTTAGCTGTATTTTGCCTCCGAATGACCTTATATCACCTCCGAATAACCTTTTGACGTCAAGCAACAATCACTTTTTAGTTGTGACGTCAAATATTTTGAAATATGAAGTCAAAGTTTACGGGAACCTGTGTGATGTTATGTAATGGCGGACAAATTTGCATACAAGTGTACATGTAAATACGTCTATGTCACCCAACACTACCCCTGTATGATATCTGCAACTGACACCCATCATATGATCATCCTACTGATACTAAGTGAAACACATGCCCATCTTTCTTTATACAAGTTAATGATATGAAAAGTACCTGTGGCACAATTGTTCTCCCATTCTCACATGTTGCTTCAAAATCCAAAACCAGAAAATATTTGAAAGGTTGTGGCTGTAAATTATTTGTGCCCGGTAAATTTGTATCAGAAACTGCTGCCATGTTTATACAATTAGTTGATATTGCAATATTTTGTCTGAAAATTCGTTGTACTATCGGTTTTAAGAGATTGCATGATGTTTTGTAAATACACATGACAACTTCTACTTTTGGTTTCGGTTTCACAATTACGACTTCCGGTTTGGTCATGTGATTGATAGTTTTCCTTGACCTTGATCATGCTGAACATCAATAAAGATGAGATCATTCAATACAAATGATTCTGAATGGCATATCTGGTAAATATTTCAGATATTTTCTCCTGAGTTTGTCAGAAGGTTATCATAACTGTGATAATAACTTTCAAAATATAATATTTGTCCACTTAACCCAACATAAGCGCAGGAATCTGAGATCAGCTCACAAATGTCTGAAAATGATACAAAATGACAGATGATGAAGGAATTTTACCATAATATTCCACCATTTGCAATATATTTAAGCGTATGGACAGAAATTACAAGGCTATTTATTAAGGGGACAAATGCTGATTGTATACTCAAGATTGGTTGTACTTTTAAGAATTTTTTTTTAGGGTTTGACAACTTTTTTTTACCTTATTGCTATTTCGAAATCTGTTTGCCTTGACATAAGATTCTGTTCACGCTTGAATTATTGACATCATACAACAATCACTTTTCCATTTTGGCATCAAAGATTTTTTTATGACGTCAACATTTTACTGGAACTGTTCAGTGTTGTGATGTTCAGTAAATTATGGAGGACAAATAGCGATAAGGTGAATTTTATATGTTGCAACACTGAGCCAACAGGGTATTGGTGAATAAAGTAACTAATCTGAATTCAACCTTAAACTTTGGTGCATCCTTGTGAAGCCTTCAACTGATTGTATTATGCTAAAAACTTCTCCCTCCTGGTGCATATATATACTTTTTTGGGATATTTGTGACAGACTGAAAATCGTGCCACTTGATCCATTGGCTATGGACCATCGACATCATATACAACAGTCCCTTTTCAGATGTGGCATCAGATATTTTGATTTTGACATTAAAATTTTATGAGATCCTTTGTAACTAATGGTAGACAAATACATGAAGGTAGGTTAATTAAACCAAGAATTAGGTAATCAATTCCTAGATAAATGAAGATGTGGTATGAGTGTTAATGAGTGATTCTTCATTGCAGATGTAAAGACTCCCTATTTTCAACATCATGATATAATGATGTAAACACAAAGGTACAGACTTGGTATCCCATATAAAAATAATGTTGACACATATTTGTCAACATCGCTTTATGTATGAAGTAAAAAAAAATGGTATAGACTCAGTAAAAAATATGAACACAATGTTGACTTGCTACTATGAAAATTGCAATGTCTATGATTGGAACAATGTAGACACAAAGTTATAGACTTGTTACTTAAACATTATAAGCAGGATCTTGACTCACTATAGTCATCATAGCAATGTCTACTATGTAAACAATGTAAACACAAGTTATAGATAATAAAAAAATGTAAACACAATAAATAATGACAAGACACAGTAAGCATTGCAATGTCTACAATGTGTGCTGGGCATACTTAAAAAAAACTGGGTTAATAAAAAGCCTTTTTACGTGTTTAGTTGCTGACTCTTGTAAAAATTAATTATACATCTTATGATTTTAGGATGAATATCCTTTTCTGACATATGCAATACAATGGATAGTTTGATAGTTGACCTTGACAAGGTGCTGGATGACTTTGAAGCAGAAGGTAAAACCGTAATATTAACAGTTTTACATCATGGAACTAGTTTATGTGATTAGATTAATTATAACTGATTTAAAATTTAAGCAAATGACCAGTTTTTATATGACTGCAAAATCTTTGCAGTTGAATAATGTTATCACACTATCAGCATCATAGTTGTTTTAAAACATTTGGTTCCAGATAATAACTTTTATTATACCCTACATATATTTCAAACAATTCTATTGGGTGAAACGTTATCACATAACATGGAATAACTCAGTTAATTTTCATTCAATTACAAGGAAGGACGAATAACCCTAAAAATTTACACCAGCGGTGAATAACCCTATTATTCACCGGTGAATAACCTTTTGAGTTTGTTGATTTGTACTTGAGTAAACTCCCATGAAAATGATGTCACAGAAGTAAAAAACAAAATGACGAAATCTCTATGAAATTGTATTACAATGTTCCAAGGGGTTATTGTTGTAGATGTTAAGGAATAAGGGACGGGCATAAAGGGAGAAAAACAATTAGGATTTTCTGGTTTCCGAATTTATGAACAAGATTTTCCTTGTTTATTAAAATATATATTACTCATTCATTTTGATAGTATTTATTCTTGATCATGAATCAATAAAATTGCTTAGTTTTTTTCAAGTTAAATTGATGATGAATAAAATTGCTAGTATGGAACTTTCTAACAACTTGTAACTTCTGTATTAAAGTGCCATGTTTAGCATAGGGCACAAATTTTCCATCAGAAAAGTCATTTTTGTAAACTTTTTGGTTTGTTGTTGGTCTATCTATTAATCCCTAACCTGAAGAGCCAGCTAAAATGCAACACAAACTATATAAAGGGAAGTAAGATACACATTAGTCAGACTTGAGGCCTATTTTAATCTTTTATTACAAAAATGTTTTTATACAGATACAAACTCATGTAAGTAAATTTGTTAGTAAATTTATGTCAATTTTCAGAGTCCACAAGTAGAAAACCTACTGGAAATGTGTCATCTGAATATGCAACTTATCTCTCCAAAAATGAGGATCATTCTTGGGAAGAAGTAAGTCGAGCACCGGCAGGTTCTGCTCCTAATTGGAAGAGAAACAGCAAAGATGAATATCTGTCCTTTATTGATTATGGCGAACCTTATGAACCAGCAAGTAATTTTGATTTGTCTGAGGCAGACTTTGCACCATCATTGAAAACAAAAACAGAGACCGTTTCATCCAAATTCAGCAATGTCATAACTAATGGACATGTTGAAACGGTGGAAAATGGAAATATTGACTTCAGTCACAAAAATCCTGATAGATTATTACATACCACTAAACCTGGTGAGTTAGCACTCACAATGAATGGTTACCATGACAATAAATCTACACCAATGCATATGCATAATGAAAACAATAGTCAGATGATTGATTTACACGGTTGTGAAACTTCTGATTTAACAGAAAATGAATTCGGAAATGTAGATCGAAGTGTGAACTTTGACGACACTTATAATAAATTTCCTATTCAGGTAGTGGATATATTCACACCTGTATCTGAGGATGTACCTCAAATACCTTCATCTACAACATATCAACAGAATGCCATACCAAATAACTTTTATCAAAGTAATGGGAAGGATAATGTGGAAGAAAATATTCATGTAAATTTAAATGAAAGTGTACCAGTGAATAGTGCAATATCTCATGATATCAATATTTCAAAAGTTCCATCAGTGAGGAACGAAGATTTAACCAAGAACAAACCTATGGAAATGATTCATAACAATTTGCATGCCAAAACTCAGTCATTATCTTCTCATACATCAGAAAAAAGAGTCAATGAGATAAAGTCAGTTAACACTGAGCTATCATCCTCACTTACTTCAGACAATACAAAAACTGACTTACAGCCAGTAAAAACTGAGCTTTCAACATCATCAAAGACAGACAATAGAATAACTGAGTTACAATCAGTTAAAACTGAACTTTCGTCCTCACCTGTGTCAGACAATACAAAAACTGAGTTACAGTCAGAAAAATCTGAAAATTTAAACTCTGAATTAACCAGGAAAAGTACAGATCAAATACAATCAAATGTTGGAGGAAATAATGATAATAAGAAGGCAGATGAAGGATATGATTCTTATGACTGTCTAGGGAGAGATGATGCTAATAGTGTTCTGGTTGTGAAAAAGGAAGCAACACCAACTTTAGACTTATCTGATGTTATTTTTGACAATAATGCATCAATAAATGATAGTGTCAGTGGTGTCCCAAATAAGGAACCCTCTATAGATTCTCTTGAACAGACTACTGTCAAGGCGTTGGATAATGGTAAGTTAGATTTATCTCCCAATATGACAGGAATACAGGGGAATCAAGTACCAAAGGAAACTTCAGTGAAATCAGATGAGTCCGAAGTCATTGGTTTTGGTCAAGAGGTTAATGTTGATGAGGAGGATATGGACGATTATCTAAAAGATGTACAAGATGAAAATTCTGTGATTTCCAACTCACTGACATTAAATAGTGATGCCGATTCTGTTCCACCTAGATATTCTATTATTGATGAACTTCCTAATCTAGGAAAGGAAACGTCAAATGAAGATCTTCACAGAAGCGATCAAAATGGACTGCAGGATCATTCCAAAACAGTTGTTTTACCACCTAAAATAGGCTTGTCCGAAACACAGAAAGAACAAGAACGAATCTCTGTTGGCAATAATATTCCTATCTGTAGACAAAGTGTTCAGTTAGAAGAATTGAAATCCGCCAGAAATCAAACTGATGGGTTGGATATTCAAAATATGCAACTGCCATCTGTTGAAATGGGTGGGGCAAGACCTAAAGAAATTAATCGACATAATGATATTCACAGTATATCAACAATTTCTTCAGAAATTTCAGAAGTTCAAGACAAAGAACAGAAGCATGCACATGATGCACAAAATTTGAATGAAAATGGGCTTACTTTATCCGGTGAATTAATCCCAGAGACAGATAATGATATACTAGTGGTAGAAGTTTCAGAACTTGAAAAATCTGATTTTGTAAGTGATCAAACTGGAGATGAGGATAATGATGAAACTCCTGTGATGAGGCGTAATATTCAGCCCAGTAATCCATCTGATTTATCACGGCCACATTCATGGGGACCATCAGGCTCTGATACAGTCCCTTTTCCTCACCACAAGCGTCCAAATAGTCTGAATATTCCCCAACGTGGAGAATTGACCATGGCAGGGGAGAGAACTCAGGCACCTTACACATTCCCATACCCACCAGAAGATACTGATGAAACAGAGGAGGCAGAGGATACAGAAAACCTGTCACCAGAAATTCAGGAAGATCTCATACAGAATGAGCAAGTTCAAGGTAGTGGTATTCATAATTGATCATAATGCATTATTTTTTTAACTATTTTAATAATGAATAAGTAGATGAGAAAATCCAATTGATAAATTGACGATATAATTATTTCATCCATCTTACATTGTACCATGTTGTTTCAACAACAACAACACACAAAAAAAATATATAGTGTTATCACGAAAAATGGAAAAACAATGGGTACCTTTAAAAAGAAAGTATTTTATATCACTAACTTTATTATATTGGAACGTAATACGTTTTTGTACATTGTGCATTGCAATAATAAATGCACACAATAATTTCTGAATTTACAGTCAAAGGTTTGAAAGTAGCATCCTTGTCATTAAGTGAAGTAACTGCATAAACAAATTACCAATTGCTATATATTTTACAGCTGTAGGAGGAGAGCCAATAGATGGCGCTAATGGAGCATCAGGCCACACCCCTTCACCTGACCCATCAAGTCCTGAATCACAAGTGGTAGAAGCAAGTTTAGGGAAGAGTGCACCTATGTGGATTCCTGACAGTGTTGCTCCAGTGTGTATGGGTTGTGAAGTCAAATTTACCTTCACTAAACGAAGACATCATTGTCGAGCTTGTGGAAAGGTAAAATTTGTAGGATGAAGTTCATTTTTAAAGTAAATATAATCATAATTCAAAAGTTGAGAAATATGTTTCAATTATTTGTAGTAAAAAATATCTATCTGCAATCAAACCTCAATTGATAAAGATACATGTGACTGGACATAGTTACTCTCTGTTTGCAGTTTCCCACCTAAGTGATGTTGAATTTAGAATGGTGATGGCCAAATTTGAAAGAAAATGCTCTCTTTTGTACTTTAAAGCTGTGTGCCAAAATTTGTGATCATCCTATAACCAATGTCTTTAAAATCTTGTAAATTTGTGTACAGAACTGTTTCCCATAGACTTACTGTTTCTGTAAGATAATTAATCAGGCTATTATTTACATATTACTCATAGACCTAATGTTAATTTCACACAAAATTATGAAAAAGGTTTTTAGTTGAATGCGGTCTTTTGAGGGGTGTAATCAGAGAAGATGATAGTGCAATATTGCTGGTTGTTTCAGGTTTTCTGTTCAGCATGTTGTAGCTTGAAGAGTCGTTTACCATACATGGAAAACAAAGAAGCCAGAGTTTGTGTAGAATGTAATCGACAGATTTCAATAGGTTTGTTATCACAGTTATCTATGGAAATTTCTGATCAAGTTTAGGAAAAGCTTTTCAAGAATTCTTTGAAGAAACTAATAAATCAAATAGTATTGTTGATGCAAATATCAGTAAACAAATTCTTGCTTTCAAATTCAGCAACTGGTACATAGTTGATATAGCTTGTAGGTTATATTCAATACAAGTTTTATTAACACCATTTTCTGATTTAAGTGCTAGATAACAAAATTACCCATGAATTATATTTACTTCTAATTTAAAAACTTGTTTATCAAAGCAAATTAAAATTTTGTGAAAATGTCTAAATATTTATTAGTTATTTCAGAGATTTCTTGTAAAGCGTTGGAATGCTGCAGGTGGAATGTTTTATGCATAATGTTATGCCCATAGTCAAATATTCATTTTTTTCTGCTATCCTTTTTAAAGAGATTTTTTGTTTAAAATTGAATCTTATTAGAATGTATTGAATGACTTAATAATATTACTTTGGACTGGTAAATTGCTTTGCTTATTTTTTATTTATTCATAAAACTTTTACTTGCAGCTTTGCTAGAAAAAAGTTATATATTATTTTGTAATGCATGTATTTTCTCTAATGACAAGTTTTATCATCAAGACAAAGATCCTACCTTAAAAAAAGAAACAAATAACTTGGCAATTAACACTTGTAAACAAACATTTACATATAAACACATGTTTTTCCTGTGTATGAAACTGTACACAGATGTGGAATGTTATATATAGAAAACAATCTTATCTTTGTCCTCTTAGATGCAATTTATACAGTTGATATGAAAGCTAATAAACTGACACACTCGAAGTCTTCATCTCAAGTTTGTCCAGTTATACCATAACCAATCAATTTTAAATGATTATTTATTTAAGACTTGGAAGCACAAAGATATTTTTCTGATAAAGACGACTACAAAATACACATATCTGCAAAATGTCTTTACCTTTTGTACATACATAACAAATGTCTTACTGGGCTGCTGGAACATAATTCTGACTAGGCTAATCAAACTGATCACTTACCGGTCAACTATTTTATTTATTGTCAAAACTACTCATAATTTCCTACAAGTAGTCAAATCAATTCAGATTGTTACCAGGACTCTTTTTCAAAAGTAAGAAGTTCAATTCAACCTCATTCTTTTAAGGATGTACTTAGGCGAAATTAAAAATCTAGAATTTAACATACATGTAGATACTAGAAGTGAACAAAATAAGCTAGAAATATCAATAGGTTATGGAGCTCCTTTTTGTGATATTTGAATTCTTTTAAATGGTGGGAAAAGGTCTCAAATTGGGAGAAACCAAACCAAGGTAATAAACAATTAAGGAGTTTTAGGGAGGAATTACTCCAAGTTTCTCCCAATTTCCTCCCAAGATTTGGAGAATGTTGCTGGAGTTTCCTGATGTGACACCAAGTTTTTACACAGTGTAGGGAGTATGAGATTACATCCTCTCTGTGTGTACTGTAGATACTTTAAACCAGAAGTGAACAAAACAAGCTAGAAATATCAATAGGTTATGGAGCTCCTTTTTGTGATATTTGAATTTTTTTAAATGGTGGGAAAAGGTCTCAAATCATAAGAAAAGAAATCCAGAATCTGACTAAATTTTGATGAATGACCTTTTAAAGCGTTTGATGAACTTCCATATGAAAATAAAATTGGGTGATATGGGTCAAAATACCTTGTATCGTAGGAAAAAACCTAAGGAGTCCAAACAGCTTACATTTTAAAACCTGACTAAGTACATCCTTAAAACATGTAGAATCCTTACAAATATTACTGAATTTACATTGGTAGTGAGAATTTTCAATTTCACTAAATGCTAGTAATTATGTGCCCTTAACTTCAGTGGCCAGTAATCTGAATAGAGAAATCTACATGTAAATACATGGGCGGTTTTTCATTTTGTTTAATGTTAATAGCTTTGATGTTGGCAACATGCTTTTTTGACAATGCTTTTTCTGCTTGGTTATTCTTAGCTGAACTGTCGAGCAGTGGTACTCCTAATCCTAACAATCCCAGTGAATATTGCTCGGTTATTCCTCCCTCGCAGCAAGCTAGTGCACGTTCACAGCCTCCTTCAGTTCTTGTGCCTGCCAGTGTATTAAAACGAGAAGGTGAGTTTCTTTTATAATTTCCTTTTTCATAGTGGATGGCTTTTTATTTTTTTTCTGCAAAATATATGTTTCAGTACAAATTGAAATTTAATATAAACCACAATCTCCCTAGTACTAATTAAAATCCAGATTTATGATAATGAAAATCTAGCACAAAACAGAATTCTAATATTTTTAGAATGAAATAAAATTATAAAAAAGAAGGAAAATTTCTTGTTACAATTTATCCTTTAACGGCATTCAGACACAAGGCTTAAAAATTAGTACATGAAAGTGACCAAAACATTTTGACAGAGATAAGTTTGTAGATTTGTACTGACATAAGATGTATGGCTTTATACATCTGTGGTATAAATTGGGTTTCTAATATTTACTATAAGAAATCAGAATTCTTATTTGTACTTGGAGGGTTCTGAATTTTACTGTATTCTGATTTGTACTGTAACATATATATGAACGTTTTCATCCTTTTTAAAAAAATATTTTAATTGTCAAAAATTTCACAATATCAGATAAATAATTCTTTATATTCCAAGTTTAATTACATAGGTAAAATACATGTATAATGAGTCATACACATAATTCTAAGTCTGGTTACATACATGCTAATTATCAAAAACATTATTGTACATTCCAAGTTTGATAACATGATTTAGTATGTGTACACTTTAGAGGTATCATAAAGAAACACAAGTGTAGTTTCATATTCTAAGTACTAAATGTATCATTAACATGATCAGTAGTCATATATTTACAGAATCATAAGCATGTCCAGTCTTCTTATATTCCGAGTATCATAAACATGATCAGTCTTCGCATATTTCAAGTATCATAAACATTATTAGTCGTCATATATTCCAAGTATCATTAACATGATCAGTCATCACATATTCAAAGTATCATAACCATAATCAGTCATCACATATTCAAAGTATCATAACCATAATCAGTTGTCACTTATTCAAAGTATAATAAACATGATCATTCATCACATATTCAAAGTATCATGACCATAATCAGTCTTCACACATTCAAAGTATCATAAACTATTCCAAGAATTGTAAACAAGATAATTATCTTAATTATAACCTTTAACACATATGGATGCTCTTCAGATACCTTTTCAATCTTAATCTCTAATATCCTTGAATATAAAATTTTGAATAATTACAAAAATAATTTTGCTTTGCATTTCAATATAATAACTAAATTTGGTTATTGTTTCACCTCAACAAAGTTGTAAAGGAGAGACTTTGTAATGCTGTTTCTGGTGGTGACGTTTTAAGGTTGTAAAATGAGATGTTCCATGAACAGTTTTCCAATTCCTGCTGAAGATCTTGATTTGTTCTCGTACCTTTTCATTTGATATTTAGACAATTGCGTTTTTAATTTCCTTTCTTTGATATCTTCTATGTCTTATTTCTATTATTGTAATTAATAATAGGAAGTACAAGGCAGACAAATGATAGACATGTGATGTTCTCTGATGGGATACGCCCAGGAGGTGATCTGACAGAACTTGATGGATCTGATACAGCTAATAGACTACCAATGAGACGATCTGGGAGGAATCAGAAAAAAGTAGAGAAAGGATCCCCAGGTATAAATACAGACTCTGAACTAGAGAAAAAATAATAAAATTATATCAAATGATATCAGTATTATTGCATACGAGTTCTACCAATTTGTAAATAACAGAAATATTTCTCTAATTAATTTATCGTAAAATTGTCAAACATTATAAGTAAATGTAGTTGAACGTTTGTTAAAATTTGATGTTTTTTATCTTTAATCAATGACATAAGTTTTTTCTTTTACAATGTAATTGAGCAAAGCTGGCTTTTTTAATAGTAACACTTTGACAAACAGTGGAGAATTTGAATGAAAAAGACTTTAGTATTGAATAAAAAAAAATACTGAGAAAATTGATTGAATTTATAAACAAACAAAAATTGAAGTCTTTAAGAAAATATTTCTGAAAGTTCCACAAAAGGGTTAATAAATGTATGAGGATCTAAAGTTCCTTTATACAAATCACTGGATTCTGGTATTAGATATATGTAAACTAAATCATATTTTTAATTATTTTTCAAAATGGTTGAATAATATCTTTAGATTTGTAGTTGTATTCTCTAAGACCCTATTTATAAAAAAATCATTTATTTCAGATGCAGCTCATCGTCAGGTGGCGAGAAAGTTACGAGCTGGAGAAGCTAGGAGACATTTGTGTTTAATTCCTGAGACTGGTCTTCCTCCTGTCATCATATCTACGGGTGAAAAGGGAGGTAACTACAGTGAGATAAACACATAAAAGTCAATAACTATAACATAGAAATACATCTGATAAAAAATGTTCATAAAATAAAATGAGAATATTTGTGGTCTGTCTAAATTTTTCAAAGACATATAGGCTTTTGGCTTAGTTGCTAAAAGTGCAAAACCAGTTTATAGATCTACAATCTAGCAGGGAAATTAATCAACCTCCCCTACTCAGTCTGAACCAAATCATTTTCCAACTATTAGTGGGAAAAACCAATATTCCAACACTTTACTTAGGAGATAACTGTATTGTATTTTATGCTCTGACGGCATCAATTGGGGATTTGATAGTCGCAAATTATGTTTACTGGCGGCGCGTTAGTGGAGACAGTAAACGGGTATTTGCGACCATCAAATCCCAAATTGATGCTGTCAGAGCTTAAAATACAATATTGTTATCTCCATTCTACTGAAAATGACAGAAAACAACGTTAAAACTTGTATTTAAAATCTGTCAAATGCCATCTGCGCTTGCACGTACGTCCCATAACATCAATTGTCAATTGATGCCATGTAAGAAAGTAACATTATCCAATCAAAATGAATGTAACAAACATTGTTGCATTAGAATTATCTGTCTAAACAAAGTTTTACAAATACTAGTCTGGAGCAGAGTGAATAACAGTGCATACTGTCAACAGGTTATAGGTTCAACCAATTCAACTAAACAAGGAAGCTATTAAACCAAGAGTTCCAAATAGTGAAGTTGAAATCATCCCTTTGGCTTTGCAATTTTTACGGATGCCATCACGAGTTGGTTGACTGTTAATAAATAAACGTTTCACAGATGATATCAGATATGTTCACTATGTTGTAACTACAATACCTTCCCTTTTCACAAATGTGTCCTATCGAAGAAGACTATTTACAGGATTTGTAATAACATAGCAACATGACGGGTGTCACATGTGGAGTAGGATCTGCCTACCCTTTTGGAGCACCTGAGATCACCCCCAGGTTTTGGTGAGGTTTGTGTTGCTTAGTCTTTAGTTTTCTATGTTGTGTCTTGTGTACAATTGTTTTTCTTTTTGTTTGTAGCCATGGCGTTGTTGGTTTATTTTCAATCTTTGAATTTGACTGTTTCTCTGGTATCTTTCGTCCCTCTTCTAAATCAATGTGTCTGTAATTTTGCATTTAAGTTATATTTGATGAGTAAGCTTTCTCCCATAGGTATTACTGACTTCACTTTAATATTTTCAGGTTATTCAACAGAAGAGAATCCAGAAATAGAAAAGATAATGCCTCAAATCAAAGGTATTGTTATAATATCTATGAAACCACAGTCTATTATCAAATCACATGATTCTATTCTTATTGCTTATTTACAGTAAAAACTTATATCTTCATTTGGATGTTATGGCCTTACATATGTTCTTATTGCCAAACATGACATTATGTTAATATAAAAAAAGTGGATGTGGTATGCTTGGACAGTTATACATTAAAGACTGAGGGACAACTTTTGAGTGGTTTATTAGCCAAAACGTTAAATTCAGTTTCATTCATAAAGTAAACAGACATATATCTAAAACAAATACCAGTACCTTTACGGTCAGCTTAATGTTTATTAATATTTTTGTTCTATTTATAGATGAAGAAGCAGACCCTGTGATATTTGCCTTGAATGCCAATTTATTTGTACTAGTAAAAATTATCAACTGTAAGTAAAATTATCTACATTTGGAATTGATTAACTAATTCTTTGTAGTAGATGCTCACAAGTAAGTTGTAGATGTATTGACTTTAAATAAGATTTTACTGTGTTAATACTTTCTTCAACAACTAAAAAAGACGATTTATGATGTTCCAAGTCTTCCAATAAAAACAATCTTCAAAGATCTTATTACAGGATTGAATATGTAACCTTTAAGAATAAGTATATTTAAAGGTTCGACAAGGATTGACAAGTTTACCAGGATAATATTTTTTCATATAAAGAGTCCTAGTTTCAATATGAGATATATATATATTTATATTTTACAGTGGATTGTTGTGTTAATCGTACCTGTTGGTGTTTTACATCAAAAGGAATGTGCAACGTCGGACAAGATGAAATTGTGTTTGTTTTAGAAGTTATACCAGATGAAGAAACGATACCGCTAGACATATTACGTCACTTTTACACTATCTATGAAGAGGCTGGCAAAGGTATTTATAAACTTAATATTAGTGACAAAATCTGGAAAACATGGCCGCAGATTAGGTTCTTTATAAGTTAAAGGATAATTTCTAGTAATTGATTATTTTTTTGAATTTCACAAAGTAATTAATATTAAATAAACATAAAGGTGGGATCACACAGGAAAATTCTAGTGTTGCTGAATATGTGAGGTTCCAGGGTCAGTAAAAAAGTAAAGACACTGAATAGCTGCAACGATTTGTTACAGACATGAACAATTTTAAAAAACAAATGTGCATGAAATGAACGTTTCAAGATTTTGAATTTTAATCTAAGCTCGTAGACGTAGAAAAAGAAGGAGAAAAATAAAGTTTGGTAAGAAAATTATTTTTAACTACTATTGTGTAATGTTCAACAGTGCATGGCTGTTTTTCCAAAATTAACAACTTAATTGAAAATTTTGCTCAGTATCTATTTTAAAATATTAAAATGTTTTACAAAAATAATGTATTGTAAGTTTGTAGTTTTGCACATTTCTTGCATTATTCTCTCACAAAAACACATGAAAACATTTTTTTTTCAAAGTTTGAACTTCGGCTGCGTCTCACTTACAATTCTAGAGTTATGCCCCTTTACAAATGGAAAAATTGCTGAATTTTGTGTTTCCATTCTCTAACTTTAGTCTGCCTCAAATGTTATGAAACATATGTGCAATGCTGATTACCACTAAACACAGATCAAGTTTCAATTTTGGTGGTCTCTCTTTTACTTTTCTAGAGTTATGTCCCTTTACAAATGAAAAAATTGTTTGACATCTTCATACTGCCTTTAACTTTGTGTGTTTAACATACAATTTAAAATATCAGAGAAGAGAAAAATCTCATACTGTCTTTTTTCTTATTCTTATTTTGAATGCGCTTGAATGAACAAGATCATGAAACTTTTTTCTTACAATTTTTTAAAATTGAAATCTTTCATTACAGTTTGCTTTGCATGGACTTAAATGCAAAGAATGTATAAAATTTGTCCTGATTGCTTCAAGTTTGTCCTTCGTTAGGACTATTCTAGGAACAAATGCAGGGATAAGACAGCATTTTTGAAAAAAAAATCAACAATGTATTTATTTCCATTTGACATGCCTCATTACCCCCTTTATGCTTGATTATGGGAATTTTGTTAATTGTTTACTTGAATACAGTTTAAAAAAGTAACACAAAGATATTTGATTCTTCCTATATCTTGTCTGATTGAAAACAATGGAAATAAAATCATAACATATTTGATCAAGTACATGCAAGAGATAATGATGTACTTTTTAAACATTTATTTATTCAAAACTGTTGGAACTGACAAGAAAGAGAAAAGATAGCATAATCAGTAATTTAGGTAGAAATGATTTAGGTAGTATTAATTCCTATTAAATTGTGCATGAAACAAAAAAAAAGTTATTTTTTGGGGAATTCTCAATTTTGCAAGATGAAAAATAAGGAGTAAGGAACATCCTTTATCAGTAACCATTTAATGGGTATAACTTGTGATGAGAATGAGGCTACACATGAACTTTTTGAGCTTTCAAAGGCTTATCAAATGGTCTTGTATTTTCTTATTAAAGTACAGAAATTAAACACATCTTCAATTTTTTTTTCAGGTAATACAGTGACCCACATGGGCCATACAATATTCAATCAGCCGTTCCTTGATAGCCGTGATCATGGAGGAATCCTATACATCAGACCTACATTCCAGTGTTTACATAAACTCTTACTGCCATCCCCACCGTATGTGTTTGGTATCTTACTTCAGAAGTGGGAAACCCCATGGGCTAAAGTGTTCCCTCTTAGACTGCTCCTCAGACTAGGAGCAGAATATAGATGTAAGTATACATGAATTTGATTTGTGACATATAAACCATTATATATGAAATTGTTTCTTATTGCATAAACTTTGAATAAGATACATATGTAGTGTCTGTTATTGTTTAATGCAGAACAGAAAAGGACTGACGTAAAAAAAAAAAAAAAAAAGAAAAAAGATACCAAGGGGACAGCTAAAATCATTTTTTGAAGGGGTAGCCATCACCATTAACATAGAAATAAGACCAATACTTGTGAGGGGGCCTGCACCACATTGTACTTTATTTGAAAAAAAGCCTTCAATGCCAAAAATAGTCAAGACAGATTTTTGTCAACTGACTTAATAGCAACCAATCTATATACATTATTATGTAAGTTCCCCTTGGTGGTTCAGACAATTGTCAATAATGGAATGGTTTTAGCTTTATAGCACTAACACCAGATATAACTAATTATAACAAGATTCGTCTGGTGTGTCAGGTATTTGTCAGTAATAAATTACTTTTAGGTGATCTACAAAACACAGATGATGGAAAACTATTGGTTTTACACCTGGCACAAAGTATGTAACTTCTATAGTATTTATTAAACACAATGGAAGTGGGTTACACATTGCAAACCTGGGGGAAAATAATTCAATACTGTCCAGTGCACATAGATATAGGAAGATGTGGTGTGAGTGCCAATGTGACAACTCCATCCAAATAACAATTTAAAAAAAGTAAACCATGTTAAATATGTGTGCAATCATTGTGCAAAGTTTTAATAATTTAGAAAGATAGCTGTTTAGCAAGGCTCAACTCAAAGTAAGTACTGAGTCATATGGT
The DNA here is from genome assembly GCF_036588685.1 of Mytilus trossulus. NCBI lineage: Eukaryota > Metazoa > Mollusca > Bivalvia > Mytilida > Mytilidae > Mytilus > Mytilus trossulus. The sequence continues at coordinate 98,567,874 of NC_086373.1, forward strand.
AGCCAGACCTGCTTTTGCCTTTGGCATTGTAGATAATAAGATGACAATACTAAACCAGTGAGTTTATAAAACTCTTGATAGAAAGTCAAGATTTAGCAGTACCACCTCAAGCTAAAAAAAAAGAGTGAAATCAGTTGCACTGAAAGGGTAATCAGTTCCTTTGATGAGAGTTCAAGAAGGGTAATCATTACCTTCTTAAATAGAGTCACCAATTGTTTAGTTACAAGGTGCTACAAGAATGTTGCTACATCAATCAGAAAATCTTATAATGCAAAAATTGAAGTTATCTCTATGGATTATAAAAGCAACATTCTCAACGGTTCCTCAAATTGAATCAAATTGAATTCCAATGGTTCCTCGTTGTTTTGAGTTTTTTGGTATAAGTTATGAATATAGCTGTATTTGTAGTATCATTTGTTTCAACATGATACTGCTTGTTTCCTTTAATTCTAAGTAGAGCCCCTGTTCAAGTCTGATTCATACAAATAAAAGAACAAATCAGCAAGAAGAGAAGTACTTAACAAAGTGACATTCAACTTTTCCAAACTGGTGTGATAAGTCAGTTAGTGAAATCCAAGGTCATTTGGTCAATCTTGTTTCCCTTCTACACAAAACTTGAATCAATGTATTTAAATATAACATTATTATTAGCACGTAAATCAATATCAAACTAATGAAGGGGAAAGAATGATTGTATTGCAGCATGTTTATAAAATATTTCATTAGATTAAACACATTTATTACAGACTATCCTTGTCCTTTGATAAGTGTAAGGAACCGTAAACCTGTATTCTTTGAGATTGGTCACACCATAATGAACTTACTGGCCGACTTCAGGAACTTCCAGTATATGTTACCTCAGATAAAGGGTGTTTCTATACACATGGAAGACAAGAAAACAACCATAACTTTCCCTAGAAACAGATATGAAGATGTAAGAATTCTAACAATAGACATGTACTCTATTTATGTATTGGAGATTTATATGTTTTGATTAATCTTTAGTATATCTGATTAAAATGATTTTTCTTAAGATATGACTGTTAAAAATTATACAATTTAAAAAAAAAAAAACATACATTGCTTATTAAAAGTTTACACGTCAATCAGCATGCTTTTGTTTTGTACACTTTAAACAAATTGAATTAAGTGAATAAGAATTATCATGGTGTTTAGCTGGAAACATGTATTATGTTTCTTATCACATATCTTAATGATAAAGATGTAAAATAAAACATGATGAATTTGTATATCCTTGTTTTTGTTTTTCACAGATAATGAAAGTTGTCAGTAATAGTAATGAACATGTGATGGCATTAGGTGCCAGTTTTAGTCTCCAGGCTGACTCACATCTGGTCTGTATACAGAACGATGATGGCAACTATCAAACACAGGCTATAAATATACAGAACAAACCCAGGAAAGGTAAATAACAAACACAGGCTATAAATATACAGAACAAACCCAGGAAAGGTAAATATCAAACACAGGCTATAAATATACAGAACAAGCCCAGGAAAGGTAAATAACTAACATAGGCTATAAATATACAGAACAAACACAGGCTATAAATATACAGAACAAGCCCAGGAAAGGTAAATAACTAACATAGGCTATAAATATACAGAACAAACCCAGGAAAGGTAAATATCAAACACAGGCTATAAATATACAGAACAAACCCAGGAAAGGTAAATATCAAACACAGGCTATAAATATACAGAACAAACCCAGGAAAGGTAAATATCAAACACAGGCTATAAATATACAGAACAAACCCAGGAAAGGTAAATATCAAACACAGGCTATAAATATACAGAACAAACCCAGGAACAGTAAATAACAAACACAGGCTATAAATATACAGAACAAACCCAGGAAAGGTAAATATCAAACACAGGCTATAAATATACAGAACAAACCCAGGAAAGGTAAATAGCAACCTCGGACTATAAACATAATGGTCAATAGTGAACGCAAACTATTAACATAACATTTACTTGACCTTGACCACATAGTTGTTGTTCATTAACCAATATTAAGTTATTTTGATTCCAGCAGTAGAATTCTTGTCTTAAAAACTATCAGCATACTTAAAACCCAGTATTAATCAGTAATTCAGATTAAATGTGTTAAATTTCTTTATTTCAGTCACTGGTGCCAGTTTTGTTGTATTTAATGGTGCTTTGAAGACAAGTTCTGGACTGAAGGCTAAATCAAGTATTGTGGAAGATGGACTGATGGTCCAGATAACACCAGATTCCATGGTGGCTCTCAAACAAGCTTTAAAAGACATGAAAAGTTACACCATAGAATGTGGCAGTGTTACAGCTGCTAGTCCTGATGAAGTTGTTACAATACAGTGGGGAGAAGATGATAAGAATATAAATATTGGGTAAGAGAACAGTAAAAATAACTTCTAAATCTATAGGTGGGAATACATTTTAGGTATTTACAAACGAAAGTGAACCAACGCCTGCTGAATCTGTAGTACGGTAGAGTCCATAAAGTATTAGGTATTTGTACTTTCATAATGGATATCTACACTAAAATAGGGAGATATCCACTAAAATAGCAATGTTGTGTAAGTGCTCTCTACAGTTATTATCTATAGTATTAGCCTGAATAGAAGAAGAAAATAATGATATTTGATAAGATTTACTGATTATTCACTTACAAGCATCAGTTATTTCACTTTAGTCAATATGACTGCAGGTCTTAATTTTGATCTATATAATTACAGTAGTAATCATTTGTCAATGGACAGTATAGATAGCATACACATGATACCTAACATGAGTTATTTCCCTTCAGTACAAGAAACTGCAGGTCTTAATTTTGATCTATATAATTACACTAGTAATCGTATGTCAATGGATGGTATAGATAGCATACACATGATACCTAACATGAGTTATTTCCCTTCAGTACTGGTTTTAGTTTCGATCTATATATTTTCAGCATAAAGAGTCCAATAGATGATATGTCAATGGACAGTATAGAGAGCATACACATACCTAACTTGAGTTATTTCCCTTTAGTACAATAAACTACAGGTCTTAATTTCTTTATCTATATATTTTCAGTGTAAAAAGTCCAATAGATGATATGTCAATGGATGGTATAGAGAGCATACACATACCTAACGCCACAGATTATGTTGGAGAAAAACAGATAGTAAGATGGACTGATGTGTTCTTTATTCAGAATAAAGATTCTGGGTCAGCCAAATGGGAACCAGTAGATCTGAGTCGACTAGCAGAAACTTTGTCTAATGCCACATGTATAGCTCTTACCCCTCACCTAGATAAATTAAAAGAGGCAGATTTGACTAAAGTAGCATTGAGAGTTAATATTGAAATTGAGAAGGTAATAAATTTTACAAAAATGTTTAATTTCAATTACTTGTAAATTTTAAAGGTGACTGTGACAACAGCTTACAGAAGCATAATACTATATTTGCAACAGATTTTTTTTTGCCCCTGCTGTAGGGGAGGGGCATTAAGTTTTACCCTTGTCCGTCTAAACGTATGTATGTACGTCCCAAAATTGGTTTCCGTTCTTTAACTTGAGTTTGCCTCAACCAAATGTTATGAAACTTACACAATTCTTATTACCACAAAAGACAGATCAAGTTTGAGTTTTGGTGAGGGTCACTTTAACTGTTCTAGAGTTATGCCCCTTTATAAATGGAAAAATTGCAAAATCTTTAGTGTCTGTTCTAATTTTAAGTTTGCCTCAACCACAAAACTCAGATTGAGTTAAAACAACATTCAAACTACTTCAGGGACTACAATGCATAAAACTTTCAACCAGTGAAAAAAACTGCTCTTTGCTTCCATCCTTCTTTGTATATTTTCTTGTAACCTATAGAAATTTGAATAATTATTACAGCATGTTTTATTTTCATCATTTGTAGGTTGGATATGAGATTGGAGCTAATGGTGAGAGATTACCTGATTTGTACATGAATGACCTAGATAATGAACTTATACCTGTGATACATAGTGCTGCCTCGCAGAACAGAGGTGGAGCCATTATATTGGAACTCATATTTCATATACTAGATTAAAACCATTAATCATATTCAGTATCAACTTAATTAGAAATCTATGTATACACAAAAATGTACAAATATCATTGCATTATTATAGTTTCAGTTGAAAACCATTTCATCAAAAACGTCCTATGGTTACTATTGATGTGACTACACAAAGGATCTGTCACAACACATGTATATGTGTTTCAGATTATTTTTATTAAGTTAATTAAAGATTTCATTGGGAATTTCCCATTAAAATGATCTTCTCTGTTCAGTTTTTAGTTCTCAATTTTTTCATGTTCCTTTTAAGAAATACTTGTTGGGATTTGATATCATGTTGACAGAAATTTTACTTTAAGATTAAGTTATTATTGATATTTTTATTATAAAATCAAATTTCTTATCACATCATATTTAAAAGCATAACTTAGGAAAAGATGACAAATGTATTTATTTGACAGTTTAATAATATTTGTGCATATACAATATAATCAGAGACCTTGTAAACAGCAAGCTTTGTATATTTGATTATGCTAAATGTGCGAAAATATATATCTGAAAAAATCATTTCTTTTGGTAATTTCTAGAAACTTATTCAAATTGGCTGGGTTTTCTCCACGAAGAGTTGTTGGATCTTTTCATTTCTATTACTGTTTATTTTCTTACTGTTAACTAAACTTAGAAATCACTTTCGGTATAAACTGGTTAAGTTATTGTACAGTATAAATTTTAACAAGGTCTGTTCACGTCAAAGTTGTATAGGAAAGTAAGCACTGATTAAGTAGAATATTTACTTTTCATAGAATTCAATGTATTTTCTAGTAAGTAGTCTGTAAAAGTCTCTTTAATTCTTACTCATTTTCATAAATCTCTCATTTATTTTTACGAAAGCATTATAAATTTTCCACTAGAGAAAAAGAAAATAAATCATTTGATAAAATACATATCTTAAAAACTGTTGAAATAAATCCCACAGATAATAATGTCACAATGAAAATATATATGTATTAGTATTTCAGTGAGCTTATTTGTATACAACTTTCTCTGAACAGATTTCAATAAGTTTGTTAAGTTTAATTTAATTATTGATTTATAGAATATATTTATTTGTGTATAAAGTTATTTTGTATATTTATTAATGTTTGATTAATCTTTATCTACAACATGAAACCCCCCGACAGAAGTAAAAATGATGTATTTTGTTTACATTAAATGTTTGAGAATTCTGTTAAAGGCCACATGAAGGTGATTTGTGTTTTAAATGTATATATCTGTTGAGAGTTTAGTCTTGAATCTTTGCTATCTAGTTTCTATGCTGTTTTTACAATATTTCCTGAGAGTTTTGTAAACAGTTTAGTAACTTCTTAGTATTTCACATAATAGTTTAAAGCATTTCTTATATGATTGTGTAAAGAGAAAATGTGTATCTTGCTTTGCCTTGCTTGGTTATGTATGTTTTATGTATAAGTGTATTTCAAATATTCATGTTTAATTCTAGTCAATATGTTTTTGGTCAAGATTTCCTGAACATATTATTATAATCATTCAAAAATATTGAAAATAGATATGAAACATTTATAAGAATTCTTTCCAGATATTTTTCAGTATATTTTTCCAATTATTTTTCTATAAAATATATGTTAGAACTTCAGTTTTTAAAAATAGTTTATTGTTAATACGAATCATGATTCACATGATAAGAACTGTATTAATATTTTTTTACCTTCTTAAGGTGGTACCCAACACTTTCACTAAAATAAATTTGGCTCGTTTAATTTTCCAATTTTTTTTACAAAGTATTTACTTTGACCCTTTGACAAAAATACCAACCGTTTTATCAGAAAAATTACACTGGTTATATAGCAGTTTGACAAACACTAATTTTGATCATTGAGAAGCTTAACATTTCCTTAACAATACAACGTCATTTAAACGTTCTGCTGATTTTACAGAGTTATCTCCCTGTAGTTTTAGGTACCACCTTAAAACTAAACATCCATAGAAATTAAAGGAGTAGGTTCAGTAAGACCCCTTTTTGGCCCCAAAATATATCAGTTTCACAAAATTGTGAAAATGTAATCGTTAAGCTATTTGTTGGAAAGTAGAATGATGCTGCTACATAAATATGGGCTGTTTTTTGAAAATACAATGCACACATACCCGGTACTAGCACCATTAAGTCAGGCTAAATTACTGAAATCTTCGCAATTTTAGCATTTTAGTTAAATTTTAGATGGTTTCTGTCTTAAATGAAAGTGGCCTCATTCGTGTTCATTTATAATATTGAAATGTAAGTTGTATTTGATGATAATACATGATATATATAATGGTTGAGGATGAACACAGATGTGGCCACTTTCGTTTTTGACAAAAACCAACTGAAAAATGACGATTTTTGGTATATTTGATAGATTTTTCATATTTAAGCTCATATAGGAGCGTTTTTAATGACTTAATCAGTTAATATTGAACACATAAACTAAGTGAATCAATTTAAATAGACACTTAAGTATTTAAAAAGTGTCTAAAATATTTCGTTAGATGAACTTGAAAATTGAGGCCAAAATCGACCCTTACCGAACATTACTCCTTTCTTTTCAAAATATTTTCTTAAAGTTTATTAATTTCCAAAATTTAGATAGAATTGATATTCCTGTTGTGTGATGACCTGTATGACTGAAAATTGTTAGGTAGCACATATTGTATGTTTCCCTGCTAAAAGAATTAATATTGAATAAACATAGTAGATGTTGATAAAATAGTAAAGATTGCTTGAAAATACATTAGATTGACATGAAAAATATAGTTTAAAGTATTAAAATTTGTTATGCAAAAGAGACCAAAATTATGCAATTTTCAATCTGACGATTAAAAAATTGATTAAAACACTGATAAACAAGGCAATATTTAAATCTACCTGTATATGAAGCATTTTAAAACTATTTATAGTATATTGGGTTATAAGAAGAATAAAATAAATACATAGCTAAAGAAGTGATTTGAACTGATCCTTTTTTCTCTTCATTAGAGGAAAAAAATCAATTGCTAGTGGTAGAATGGGTTATTTGGTAAAGAGTTTATTTTGATTTTTCACCTCTTTAAAAACTTTCACATAGGATGAGTATGGCTTTATATTTTTATAAAAGCAACAAATAGTTTTTGATTTACAACATTTGCTACAGTTATTTCCCTTTACTGTCATGTCGGATGTTAACATGCACAAATTCCTTCCTAAATTAATTTTGTATAATGCCTATTTTAGATCTCTTACCAGAGTTGCTTGTAGCACATGCTTTAATTTTGTTATTAGTCCAATTCTGACGAAGGCAAAGAGAAGTTTAGGTTTTCACTCTGTCTGTCTGTGTGTCCATCCATTAGACCAGCACATCAGTTTTCAGCACTTTTTTTCGTCATGTTTGAAAATATTGATATGATAGTTGGTACAAAATCATGACCAGTGAAAAATAATTTTTAAATTTTGTTCCTGTTGGATGATTTTGTGCAGAATAATGGTCCTTGAACTTGAAAAATTCACACAATTTACACAACTTCTTTATTTTGGTTGGACAAAAGAAAACTAGCAAAAATTATGGTAGGCAACCCAATAATGCAACTTTTACAAAAATTAACATTTAGATAGACCATAAGGCATAAACAATGTGCAGATTCAATATGGCACTGCATTGAGTCATTATGAGGTGGAGCACAAAACGCCACTGTAATGCTATATAGATTTGACAAATACTTAATTATTTTGCTTTATAATTGTTGATATCAGTTTCAAATATATGAATGAGAATTATATAAATTTTAGATATTGCTGACTTACTGCTAAATTAGCCAGGCTTTTATTGCCGTGGATAAGTGCTTCACAAAATATAATTCTTTAAAGAAAAATTATAAATATTTTATAACTCTTATACCCTGAAACTGAAAATAAGATATGCTGGTTTAATATTGGATGAAATCTCTGAAGAAAACACAGTATAGTGATATCCCATCTGAATCCAATAAATGTATGTGAATAGTATCTAACTTCTTGTTATTGATACACAGGTAACAGGTATGTTGTTTTGTTACTAGGTCTGTTGTTGTTACCATTATTGTTGTGTACCCTGTGTTCTGTAAAGTTTCTATAAATAGAAAGGTGACGATAATTATAGATGCCACTGGTTGGTTTTGTTTGATGATATATTACATATATTTTGGACAGGAATAAATTATCATTATATCATGCATTGATGTTTGTTATTTATTTTTTTTGTCTACGATGCAATTTGTTGAAAGTATGACATAGGGATTGCTTTTCTGGCAAAAATGACAGCTCTGTCTCCATTGTCAACAATTTTTAACTTAGGTTTTCTGCTCAAGTTAGTTTTATAGGAACTATTTCTGATAGATCATTAATGATTAATACAAAGTTGCATTACTATCAGTACATATCAGTTTGAGGACTATTTTGAGGCCCTGCCCCTAGGACATGGTCCAGTGACTTATTTAATCAGCAATTTTTAAGTTATTCTTAAGTTATATTGATAGGAATTTCTTGTAATGAACAACAATATCTTCTATAAAGTTATATTACTAAACATCTCAGTTTGTCAACCATTTCAGACACTGTCCACTAGATCATGCTTCAGTGATTGAATTAATAAGCATGTTGCTGTCTATAAGCCTGTCATTTTCTCAATTTTATGCCTACATGCAAGACAAATATCTGTGTCGACAGTTTAATATATTTTTTAATGGTATGGAAGCAAAGTGACGGAATGTTCTTTGTCCCATCCAAGTTCTCAAGTCAATAAAATGTTCATAGAATTTACTGCTCTTAGTGATGAAGTTGATCTCTCTATCTTAAATAAGTTCAATAAAGCTGGAAGGGACTTTTTGGAGTACCCTGAGCCTATGCATAAAGCTGCAGATGTGTGTGCTGATTTTTACAGCAAAGACATGATAAGAATGCAATGAATAGGCCTTTAATCTTATTACTCTGTGCAAATGTATGGATGTATCTTAAGGTTTATATTTGCTTACCCTTTAAAAAACAAAATGACTTTCATTTAATGCTTTATTAACCAAGTTTTACTTTTGAAAGCAGTCACAGATATAAAGAGGCATACTTTCAAATAAACTAGTTTACTAATCCACCTTTTCAATTTGTTTCCATTTAAGTGACATTTAATATGCATGTTCCATAGATCATATCATATACGTAGCCTGGGACCTCTCACTACCTGAAGTAAAGAAAAGATTGGGCCAGGATCCCAGGATAATTTTAAGAAAAAAGTTTAAGTTGGCTTCCAAATAACCATAACTAAGTGTAATGGAAACTATTTAAGATAAGGTAGATCACAAATAAATATATTTTTTGAGACAGAATTTTTTTATAATATGCCAAAATGAAGATTTTACTATGCTCTTTTCAAAAATTAAATAAAAAGTATTGGTCACCATTCTATTTTTCCAGCTATGAGGCGTTGAAAAAATGCCAAAATTTGGTTAGTTTTTGCATAAAAAAAATTCTATGAGATAGGTTTCATAATATGTTTTAAGAAAATAAAAAGAAAACATGGTGTCACAGAACTTGTTTTCTTGCTACAAGTAAAAATAAAATATTTCCCTATTAGCCCAGTATAAATTTTGTACTAAAAGAGTTATTTCCCCTTAAATGGCTCATTTGAAAAAAATGATTTTATAAACAAAATAAATTATGTTTGTTAGAATATTTTGAATAATGTTAATTAACAAATTTTCTTTAAATTGAAAAAAACATTCTAACCATTGAATTGCAAATCTGTCTCCATATTTGCAGATTTAGGCAAATACAGTGATTGTACAATCCTAGATGGCGGTATACCATAAATTTATCATAAATGAAATGTGGTATATTGAATAGCCGATCGTGCAAGGGCTGTATAGCCAGTCAAGGTCGTTAAAAACTTCCATTTGTTTGTGGTATATTGATGATCTAATGGACTATGTATGACGATGTAAACAAACTAATATCTTAATGCCATGAGAACATTTTTTTCTACTTCAACAGTATCATACAGTCAAGGGCATTAATACTGTTTGTGGCTCTCGGCTGATTTCTGCCCTTTGGTCTGGTTGTCTCTTTGACACAATCCCCATTTCCATTCTCAATTTTATTGTAAGTTACAGCTTTCTACATAAAGGTAAATGTGGCTTATATATTAAGGTTTGTTATTGCCCCAATCACTTAACATTCATCATAGTTCGATTATAAGGGTCCAAAACACTAGTACTGCTTGCATAATATTTATAATTGAAACTTCATCCCATTATTTTATCAAATGAAGTTTTTATGATTAATGCATAGAATTTTTACAAGTATCCCTCTATTTTATGAAATGATGGCTCGTCCCCGTTTTTTGTCTGATTCATTAGTGACCATTAGTGCTTTGACAGGCGTCAGCTAAGGTACACTGTTTACTTATTCATAGTGTTTGAATTGTCGGCGTTGTAGGAAACCTGAGAAGCCGTGGACTTGATTTTAAAACACATGTACTAGTTGGATCTTTTCTGGTGCTTCACTACACCCTGATACGTAGTTCTCATTCACCCCAGTGGCGGATCCAAAGGTGGAAGGGGGGTCGGGTTGAAGCCCCGCTCCCCTCTCCCACCTTTTTATAACGCTCAATGCATAACGCAAATTTTAAATTGGGATATTGGAACCCTCACCTTTTATTCCCCTTTTTAAGATCCCTGGTCCTTGTTTTTGTTTAGACACAGGCTTGAGGAATAGTGGTATAAAATAGAACTCATATATCTGTGTTGCTCTTGAAATCGTAATGTCAAGGTCTTTAATATCTTTGGAAATATATGTTATTAATTTTATCCTGTGTCAACGTTTACATTTTATTTCTCACTGTTATATATATCTCTGTCGTTTTGTTAATGGTCCTGTACGACAGTGTTGCTGGTTACCGAGTTCGTTGACCATTTCATATATTAGATAACAGTCTGACTTAGAGCTTTAAAATATCCAGAAATGGTCTCTTTGACATATCCCAATAACCCGCTTACATGCTTAAGTATGTATATGTGCTTGTCCCAAGTCAGGAGTCTGTAATTTGGTGGTTGTCAGTTGTTGATGTGTAACATTTCTGTTTTTTGTTAATTTTATGTACATAAATTAGGCCGTTAGTTTTCTAGTTTGAACTGTATTACATTTGTCATTTCGGAGACTTTTATAGATGACTATGCGATATGGGCTTTGCTAATTGTTGAAGGCCGTATAGTGACCTATAGTTCTGACTTCTGTGTCATTTGGTCTCTTTTGTTGAGAGTTGTGTCATTGGCAATCATATCACATCTTCTTTTTTATATATTCAGATATTGGTTCTTCGATATATATCCTGATATGTTTACAAGGACGCCCTAACCCCGAGATCCCTTATTTTTTTTATTTTGCAACTCGGGACATAAACAATCACAAGACCAACTCTTCAATCAAAAATCTTATCCTATAATGCAAACTTTTGCCTAAAATATGGTTTCAAGTTGTAAAAAAAAATGTTGCCAAATTGGATCCTTAATGACTCACTTTCTATTAAAACCGATCTAAAATTGCCTTTCCTCAGTGAACACTTCCATCCAAACATTTAACCTTTCAGACGACAGAGTATAAAGGGGTTCCATAAATATATTGCTTTGACCTCAATACTTGTTCCGGTATTTTAACTTTGTCTTTAAAGCTGTTTCATTAACATTTATACCGCATCTCATTTAATTTATTTTCCGTGGTGTTTTTTTTTAGCAAGATCCTTTGACTTGGGGGTAGAAATGTGAGATATGCAATTGGGGAATACACTTTTTTATTTGTCGAAAGTGTGCACAATTGTTACATATATTTTAGACCTTATTGGAATAAAGTAAAAATACCAAAATCTAACAAAAACTAACAATAGCAGTTGGTTGACCAAACTTGAATCAAGACGAAAACCTTTACCATGACAGTGTTACAAGAGAAAAAAACATACTATTCGTTGGAAAAATAATGGTCACTTCTGTGACTATCGTTTATTATAAGTAATATTTATATACAGAAGGGTCGTTCCAAAGGAACAGTTTGTTTTTCAAATACAGTCATGTCTCATTTTATTAACTCCTATTGGTTCTCCAGAAGAGTGTCCAAGTATCACAACACGGAAAATGATAAATTAATTTTAATGTCACCATTAAACATGCGGAATGTGTCATCACAGAATTTGAAAATTGAAATATACGAAAGTTAGTTCTATTACATAGAATAATTTAGAAGCATTTTCTGTGGACAATGGATGGACCAGATTCATCGTATTCCTGTTTGCTGATCCACATCTGTTGGAAGGTTGAGAGTGAAGCCAAGATGGAACCACCGATCCAGACGGAGTATTTCCTTTCTGGTGGAGCAATGATTTTGATCTTCATTGTGCTTGGAGCAAGTGCTGTGATTTCTTTCTGCATTCTGTCGGCAATACCTGGGAACATGGTGGTACCACCAGACAAGACGGTGTTGGCGTACAAGTCTTTACGGATGTCGACATCGCACTTCATGATACTGTTGTATGTGGTTTCATGGATACCAGCAGATTCCATACCCAAGAAGGATGGCTGGAATAGTGATTCTGGACACCTGAATCTCTCGTTTCCGATGGTGATTACCTGTCCATCGGGCAACTCGTAGCTCTTTTCTAGGGATGAAGATGAGGCTGCTGTTGACATTTCTTGCTCGAAATCTAGAGCAACATAGCATAATTTTTCCTTAATGTCTCTTACGATTTCTCTCTCGGCGGTGGTTGTGAATGAGTAACCTCTCTCGGTGAGGATCTTCATCAAGTAATCAGTAAGATCTCTACCGGCCAAGTCGAGACGGAGGATGGCGTGGGGAAGAGCGTAACCTTCGTAGATTGGTACGGTGTGTGTGACACCATCTCCAGAGTCGAGGACGATACCAGTGGTACGACCAGAAGCGTACAGTGAGAGTACAGCCTGGATGGCGACGTACATGGCTGGTGCATTGAAGGTCTCGAACATGATCTGGGTCATTTTTTCTCTGTTGGCTTTTGGATTGAGTGGAGCTTCAGTCAGGAGGACTGGGTGCTCTTCTGGGGCAACACGGAGTTCGTTGTAGAAGGTGTGATGCCAGATCTTCTCCATATCGTCCCAGTTTGTGACGATACCGTGTTCAATTGGGTACTTCAGGGTGAGGATACCTCTCTTGCTCTGGGCTTCATCTCCTACATAGGAATCTTTCTGGCCCATACCAACCATAACTCCCTGTAAAATAACAAATAAAAATGTGTCATTATAGATGTGCTGATGAATTGGGCATTTTAATAAAATCAAAGTAATATAATAACCTTAAGGGTTTGCTATAATGCCTTTCTTTACGTTATTGCCCGGGAACGGAATCAGTGGCGGAGCGAGAAATTTTCATATAAAGGGGGAGGGTGCCACTGTCATCCTAAGAAGGGGTCGCTCTACTCATGCTTCATTGATCCCCTAAATCATTAACCATATTTTTCCCAAAAAGGGTGCCCGAGCACCATGCCCCTTCTAAATCCGCCTCTGGATTTCGATTTCCTGTCAATCATTTCAGACTGAGCATGAGTAACCTTTTCATCATATATGGCAACTTTTCAATATGGCAATGAATGGGTTGCTATAAGTGCTGAAGTGTTAAATCGATGGGGTCTATCTTAGGGGGAGTATAATATACTTTAAACATGCTACTGAGATAAATTGAAAGTGTCCCCATAAAACATCATTTGTGTATATTTTTTTATAACAAAGTAGTTTTAATCATAACAAGTATTGTTTTGATCATAGCAGGTGCGTATAGCTACGTTTTCGTCAAACGGCCGGGCGTACACATGAATTTTGAAGATTTTTTTTTTTTAATCTAATTAAATTTAAAGAACTGGGTAAATGCACACCTAGCAAAAATATGCTCTAAAATACAAATTTAATGTTCACACTTTTGTTTATCTGATATAATCACATACTTATTATATTTGTCATTATTTATTTTATTTCAGGTTGACAGAATATTTTTCTTTCAAATTTATATTATTTCATGTGCACCCAATTAACTGGTATACAAGGGCATCAATGTGTATAATATCATTGACTGATAACAGGATGAATGAACGGAAGTACTAGAATTCCATATTTGGACAAACCGTCTAGAAGAACATCTGTACAGAGGAATTCTACTATGTAAATTGGCGGGGAGTCTAATGATTGATGCACGCACTACAGCTTAATCAATTATGTAATTGTGATTAGTCATAACATTACATCTTAAGATTACAAAGATATCGCGAATATAATTTGAAAGTACACGCTTCATAAAATAAAACAATTAGAAAAATTGCTATGTCTAACATAAAAATAACATCGGAAACATTATCAGCAAATTTATTATATCACCAAATTAATTTCCTGAACTAAACAATCGCCTCTTAAAAGTGCTACAAATTTCAACTTGCGTGACCCCATATGTAAAATAATATATGTACAATAAAAAGCCATGCAACTACTCGAATATGTCTCAGAAATTCCGATTTCCTTAATAATATGGAGTTTGTTAGGTATATGCATCTTTTGTTCTTCTATGAATAGCGATGGAGGAGGGAAATGAAAAAATGGTATCGAATTTATAGAAAGGCTCGAATGTTAGGACTTAATTAACAAATACAAAATGTGTTAAAAAAAACCAGCAAGAAATTAAACTTCATCATGTTCATTCGAACAAAATACATGTAATTTCCGATTGCTATTCATTTTTTCTTGATGATATATCATATTACACAATGAAAAGGTTACGAAAAAATTTAGAAACTGACCTGATGTCTTGGTCTTCCAACAATGGAAGGGAAAACGGCTCTTGGAGCATCATCTCCAGCAAATCCAGCTTTACACATACCAGATCCATTGTCTACAACCAAAGCGGCTACTTCGTCGTCACACATGTTGATTTGTTGTGAATAGTTATAAACGAGAGATGTATCTCACCCTGATTTCTACAACTGACTGGCGAATTGTCTTACTCACGCGTTCGTTTTATCATGATAGACAATCAGCTTCCAAGAATCGACTACGATTCACACGCTGTGCGTTTTCCATATAAGGAGACAGGTGCTGATTCAAAGAACTGAAAGATTATGCGTTCTCTTCCTCCAAATATAGACGCTTCACATGTTCAAATCAATCGATTTTTAGAAGGAATATAGATAGAATATAAAACTCGAACTTTTTAATCAGTTTCGTATACACATTATGACTTTTCATTCATAATTTCTAAATATAATATGATAATAAAATATGTGATTTATTGTAAAAATGCATTCATAATTATGAGGAAATAGATTTTATTGAATTCATCTTGGTATATCAAACTGTAATAGTAAGAATATCGAATATTACAGGAACGATACAAATATATATAGATGAATCCATAATAAACATTTACACGTGAAGGAGTACTTATAATCACAGTCTTTGGGGAAATATCTGTATCATGTAGGCTATGTATACTTTGATATAAAAAGTATAAAGGGTTTTAGTTTCAGAGACCAGTGCATGGCTTTGAGTTTTTTGCTTTACACAAACAAGTGAACTATAGCATCAACAAGTTATAAAAACTTTATTTCAAATATGTGAAACACTGGCGAGTTATGCAAACATAACTATACACAAGTGTCAAAAAACACAATACATGGTAAATGTTTTAAACAAGTGAAGTTGCTATTAATAATATATATTAGAATTATATAATTGACCAGTGTGAACCTTATTTTTCAATTCCATAGATCGCTTTATATAGTCTACAACACTAAACAAAATATCTTTATTGGGATCTAGAATAGTTTTAAGTTAAAACTTTGAGTCCTCGTTTGAGTCAAGCTGGTTAAAATTAGGATAACGGGTTTTAATGATTGCATTTATATGGTGATTTCTTGCATTACTGTTTAATTTGGCTGTAATACAGAATAGAACAGGTCGTGGGACAGTATAAATGAATTCATAAAATGAAAACACAATAGACATCAGTATAATGAGTATGCTACGGACCGGTGTTTTCCATGTTTGCTGTGTACAGGAAGTTTATTTTTGGCTAGACTTGATGATTGAAGTAGCTTTGTGATATATTTTCTAGCTCATAACGATATATTAATAAGATTATGGTATAGTGGATCTGGTATACATTCTACATTCTATTTGTTATAAACGTTAAAGTATTGATCTTATACATTTTTACTGCTTCAAACAAACCATACCTATGGAGATTTTTTTCCGGATATAAATTATTTCGGATATTTTTTTAACAGACGAGATCATTTTTTTCTCAGTATTATCGTGCATTCATGCAATTTGAAATGTGAATACTGTGTGGGTTTTTATTAAGAAAGTGGCGATTTCGGGGATATACAACAACATCAGCAATCCCGAATATACCAAAGTAATTTTGTTGAGGAAAAAAAAAAGAAGAGTAACCTTTCAGTAGTTTAACAAATTTTAATTTATAGAATTATAAGTAATCCCACGGGGCCCTTTTTCTACTTTTTAGATGTCAAATATATCAATGGGGTGCAAAATCGGCCAGATTATCATATGGTAATGATATAATGATTGATCTGTCAATGGGTCATTACACTTTCCATCTTTGGTTAGATGGTGTGCATCTCTCCTTATAAGATAAGAATTTTAAGATAATAATTTTATTAATCTAACCATGGAAGTATTATATTGACAATATAATACTTCCATGATCTAATCAAGAACCCATAAAGGACATTATTTTACTACAATGTTAAGCACAGTATATGATTGAAAAAAAGCAAAACAGAAACCTAATACCATAAGCTAGTTATAACGTTATGGACAGGATCAGAGCCTAAAACAATATGTGTCTTACAACATAACTACTTATATCTACGATATATGGATGAACCCAAATCTACTTAAACTTTTATTGATGGTGTAACATGGTTTAACTGATAATCCTTTTTATCTGATTGAGATATCACAGATTGAATGCGGTACTAAACTATGACACATATGCATATCATAAAATACAACATATATCCATTTGAATGGGTTATCAGTCATTCTATCATCGGGGTGGAGGTAATTTCACAAGTATCAAATATACGAATATGGAGTTGTTTTAAGCACAGTTGTATATATACTTGTGTACGTTAACTGGCCACACGCTGATTGATACTTCGATACCTTGTGTAGATAAGATTGTAACAACAGCAGGGGTCCAGTTTATTCTGTACGAAAATATTTGCGTCAAAATCCCCGGTAATTTAATTAAAAAAAAACTAGACGCGATGAATAAGCCCAGAAACAAATAAGTTTCAGAACATCCATCATTTTTCCATGTTTCACTCTAAACAACGAAAATAAATTTAGCTTAGTTTTAATTTGTATACCTATGTTTGCCGTATAAAGAAACCAGAGACATATAATGCTAACTAATTTTTATTCAGTATAAAATCCAGTACAAAAGGATCATCGATGAAGTACATGAAAACGTAGATAAAATTTATAACAAAAAAGAGACAACAACACAGTAGACAAAACACCCACATCAATATTTCCCGTATTTTACTGGATGGACTTAGTTTTTCTGCCAATAACCATTACATTCACTCTGTCGTATATAAAGAGGCAGTATTTAAGAGACTGCAAAATAACACATAGGGCCTATCTGAGACTGAAATGGGTAACGACCAAGTTTGGCATATTGGCAATATTAGAAACATAAGTTTAGTGGTACTAACGTACAAACTAACAATAGCGAATCAAAAGCTACTCAGGTGCCAAATTTTAAAAAAAAATCTAAACATCTTGTGTTAATCTTAAGTATAATCATATGGAAAAACTAAAAGGCGATACATGGAAATTACCCAACACTAAAGTTTACTTCTTTTGAGTGGTTTATTTCAGTTATAGATGTTATCTGTATTGTCTCCCCCGGGTTGACTAGGGAAACAAAATATGGCCACTTCAAGTTTGTTTTTTTTCTCGACCGGCAGTCATTGGACACTTGTCAAAGTGGGGACGGTTATTTGGCTGTGCCCGGACGGCGGGTCTGTAGCCATGATGGCCTGTTGCAAGGCAAAATTTCTGTCCCTACCCAATATACCATCAGTTTTCTAGTGGCAGTCCAAATTTCGCCGACCATCACACCGGATAGTTTCTATTACAAGACCTACCCATTGTTTTTATTCAACTTGTTCTCGTCTTGAACACGGCATGAAATATTTGCCACCGGACGTTAAACTACCAAAAATCAATCAATCAATCAATGTTTATTGTCTCATTCTGGCCTGCCCTTGTATGACTTATATTACAGTTATTGTAAACGTTGGTGTTTTCTTTTATGTTTTTCAATTTATGTCTAATTATCAGTCCCGCAAGCCGGATTTGTATATGAGTAATAGCAAGGAATTGTATATTTGGTCTTATATGTACATTAGACATAAAAGATCTCTACAGGGCAATTCAATTCGAAAATAAAATATTTTCATTTATATTCTTATTTTCAATCAATCTTGAACTATATACGAATTCTTTTTCTATACATGTGGGATTGCATCGCATACACATTACGTCAGTCACAAGTCTAAAATGAAAGTAGCCCCCATTTCACAATATAGTCCGGAATATATATCTTTATTTCTTAAAAAAAAAATGTCCATACTGGCATTTCATTGTAAAAAGAAAAGTTTTCTATTATTTTGGGGGTACAAAGGTCTACTCATTTTTCGGTATTGATTGATAAATTCAACAAAATAAAAAAGTGTAAAAATGTATGCGGATGAATATCAATTGAACTACTTTTATCGGAAGAGGACGTAGACAAACAAAAACAAAACACATTTATTTTACAGTTTCAGTTGTCACTTGAGATGAATCTCAAAATGGGCACGGCCAATAATAAGGCCTTTCGTTGCTGTTGTTGTTTTCATGTTAGAACAGGTGCCATTTTCATCGGTATCATAAATTTGGTATGATTATTATTTATCGATCCATTTCCGTTTATAAAACACACGATATATTATACATACAAGTTTGTTATGAAATAACTATGTGACTGAACACACATTTCATTAACTATCTTCCAGTTGTTATTGATAACATTCCGAGAGATGTCATCACTAATATTTGTTTTTTCTCCCCGATCATAAGACATTATAAATACCCCTGTCCATGTTCAAAACTTCATCTGGGAGGACTATAGGGTATCTCAATTGGGGGTTCCTATCCAGATTCCCGCTAACTGTTTTGTCAGATTCCTGTATTCCTGTTACATTATGTACTTATGCAATTTTCATTTTTTGTCATTTCCTGGGTCCCACTAGCCTCATTTCCCGTTTTTACAACACAATAATTTGATTTTCACGTGTCACACTTACAAAAAATAGGCAATCCCGCCTCACACTTAGACCCCAATGAGACCCACACTAAAGGGATAGGACCTTTATCGGACTCTGGTATCTCGTGAATTTAAGCTTGGGATTTTGGGATTGACCCTTTTTCACGATCCGGGAATTCTTTTGTCAAATTTCAGGATGTCAGGATTTAAATTCCGTATTTCGCGATTTCATGTTTTTAAGCCCAGGATTTCAAGATCACGACCCCTCTAACCCCCACCCCTCATCTTGGACTTCTATTGAAGTGACTATCCAGACATTTCATTAAGGATCATAAAGCATCCTAGTGAATATGAAATTTTGAAATACCATCTAAGGCATATTGTTTCCCTGACCTTATCGCTGTTTGTCCACCACTACTGGACATCACCCAGGTTCCTGTAAAATTTTGACATCATAATTCAAAATATCTGACGCCACAATAGAAAATGATTTTTGTATGACGTCAATAGTTCAAGGGGGACAGATTCTTGGGTCAGCCTGGAATAGCGATAAGCTAAATTGTGAAGAGATAAGTCACTTGTCTTTACAGGCTCCATTGGGGTTAGGCTATACTTAACTTTAGTGGTTACAATTCAAACAGAACGTCCACTTTAACAGCGGTTATTTGTTGGGGGGTTGTATTGTACAACTATTTTATTCCAAAATAATCACCAAGTAAAATTAGACAGTTCATTCAAAAGGCACAAATTGGGATCTTGGGTATAGCTTCCACTTATCTTAAGTCTCTTATAAGCTGTCTCTTTTCTTTCTATTAACATCTGAAATAAAAACAAAGTTGTACAATATCAATACAATAATTATTTTTTTTTTATGTAAGATAGGTCAATATTCCTTCAAAACATTGTTCTTTGTCCAAACAAAATTTTAAATGAAATATTGACAATTGAAATATTTACCAGAACAAAATTTTATTTGAAATATTGACAATTGAAATACTTACCCGAACAAAATTTTATATGAAATATTGACAATTGAAATACTTACCAGAACCAAATTTCATAATTAATTGCAAAAAGAGGAGCCTTGCCTTATTTTGTACCCCAAGCTGTGAAATTGACATGCATCTGATTCTATAAGTTCCATGCGATACCAACTAAAAATTTTCACATCTAAAATAGTCATAATGTACATTTATATTGTCTACATGTAGAAAAAACAAAAGAATGATGTACATTAGCCCGCCAACTGTTTCTAGTGTCTGAAAACTTATTTAAGATTTTATCATTCATCTTCACGGTCATCATCTTCATTATTGTATTGTTATGATTCTCTTTGAAGAAAAAATAATTTTTAAGTAAAGACAAATTAATGATTGCTGTTCAAATGTTTAAAAAAAATTTGAATAAGTGCTTTAATATAAATTGAAGGTAGGGAAAAGAGAAAGTATGGCTACATACTACGATAAAGAGAAAATTCCATAAGATGACTTGTGATAAGAATGCAGCACTTAAAAGGTTTAATTTATCAAATTTGTACTCTGATTATGACATTTCAGTTGGTTTTTTTTACAGCTAGGGTTCATGTTTATGGCTTGCACTTTAATCTTCGCCTCAATTCATCCAGAGGTCCTTGAGAAATCCATGCAAACATGTCCAGTAGGGGACAACACCAAGAACCAGGATATTGTTATTGATGTTAATGTCAAAGGAGACCAAGTCAAACTGGAGACTTGTGGTGATGTCATGTTTGTACAGAAGAAGTTTACAAAAGGTACATGTACATCAAGCAACATTAAGCAAATCATTATTTGTAAAAGTAAACCATTAAAGGCAAAAGTACAGTCTTCAACACAGAGCCTTGGCTCTCACCAAACAGCAAGCTATAAAGAGCCCCTTAATATGACCAGTGTAAAACCATTCAAACAGGAAAACCAATGATTCATGTTCATTTTAAAGGGTTACATTTTGTTTTCACATTAAGTAAGCAAATAAGAAAATGTTGTATAATTGCCAATGAGACAAGTTCAACTGTTAAAGGAAATCCAGGGATTGCTCTGGTGGCCAAAAAGACTGACAAACTTATATATATACAATATTATACAGTTTGAATACTTCTGCATTGATTAAATGCAAATATTGCAAATCATATAATTAGTTTTAGAAAAGAACAAACAATTTTAAGAATCAAATGAATTGCACAAAAATACACCAAAAAAGATATCTGAAGGTTATAGCAAAGTGTTTTATTTGAATGGTTCTAGTAGATGAAGTTTAATCATGTATTTGCAATCGTTTGAGCCATCTGACAGTGTCACTACATTTGTACACTTGATACATGTAATGCAGATCTTAGATTAATTTATTGTAAAGGGGCTTTAAGATATATATACCAAGCATTTATTTAGAATTAACTAACTTATAATTTACTTTACAGATAACCTTTGTGTTGCCTTTGCTATTGTGATGTGTATGATAACAATAACAGGATTCCTAATCTATGGTATAATGAAGGTAGGTTATAACAATAATTGGAGTGCAGTATTTTTGTGATTTCCTATCGCATGGTATATTGATGATAACTTATACAATCATAAGTGAACTTTATCCAGGTCAAAGTGCATACCACTCATGTTGCCATGTCCCTTTGATAGACAATTTGTTTTTTTTTCAAAATTCGATGCTTTAATTGACCTTAAGACATTGTATCTTGATACATTAGAATTTTTTTTTAGACAAAATGTCAAAAAAATCACATCAAAATCAGATATATTCACAAACAAATGGCTTTTGACAGCCAGATTCTTTCAAAATTTTCCAAAATAAGGGGAAAACATTGCTGATGAATTATTCACTTGCAAGTAGTGATCAAGCTACATCTACATGAAACCATTTTCTGTGTTCAGGTGTTGGAATTTAGTATATCTTGTCTGACTTGTTTTTATATTTTACAGCATAGACCAGGCT
Source organism: Mytilus trossulus (assembly GCF_036588685.1). Lineage (NCBI taxonomy): Eukaryota > Metazoa > Mollusca > Bivalvia > Mytilida > Mytilidae > Mytilus > Mytilus trossulus. The sequence continues at coordinate 98,590,277 of NC_086373.1, forward strand.
ACATGATGCCATTCTTCTGTGTTCAGATGTTTGACTTTTGTATATCCTGTCTGACTGTAGTTGGATATTTCTCCTATGCTCCAGATATGAAGTTGTGGCTGTGTCAAGAAGGATTGGTATGAAGTTAACATTAAATTTAAGCTACCGTTCAAGTTCTACAATTTTCTGACAAGTTTTGTTTGAACTGTTGATATTAAGCTCCTTTTCAATCATGAAACTGTTCCTATCCTATTATTCCAGAGTTTCAGACTAAAGGAATTTTTCAGATGTCAAGCACTAACTAAATACTTTCGTCTCAATTTTCCAACATACTACTAAACAGAATGATTTCATATTTGGTCAGCAGCTTGACAATGATAACTTTACGTCAAGCAAAGAACAAAGTTTGTTTAATCTTAGCCTTAATAATGCTCATTGTGTCAGCCTATTGACTATGAAATATACTGTTTGTATTATGTTTGAAATTCATAATAATAGAGATAGTTGTAACTATGCACCAAGTGGCAAAGAAACTTATGAAACAATCAAAGGTACACATAAGACCAGAAATTTAACAGGCATTGAAACATTAAGAATCAGTGAGCTAGATTTTGAAAATTTCACATTCTGTTTTGATCTTTGAAAATATAATGTATACCTAGGCTGTGATTGAAATGAAATATTTTTTGTAGGCTTGTCTCCCCTTGATGGACAGACTGTTAGCAATGGATCGTGATATACTGATGATTCTTTGTCTCATCTGTTTCATTTTATGGCTGTCATTTAAGGTAAGTTGCAGAGATATGCATAAACTTGTTTTTACTTTGATTTGAAGTCAATGCATTTAAGTAGGATTGTTTGTTTTTTATGACCCATAAATGCCCCATTTATGTGAATTATATTTTTCAGTCTACACTTCTTTTTCTCCATCTGTCCTGCTTCAGGTTAAAGTTTTTGGTCAAGGTAGTTTTAAATAAAGTTGATGTCCAATCAACTTGAAACTAAGTACACATGTTCTAAAAATATGATATGAACTTTCTAATATTAATGCCAAATTAGAATTTTGATATCAATAACAAGGAGGGGCTTGTCAACATATATCTGTTCCGCCTAACAAAAATTCCACTGGAAATTTTGTTAAAAACATTGTCATAATATACATTCCAGTTGAAACAAATAAATAATAAAAACTTTATAATTTGTAATGATGAATACTGAATACTTTCATGTTTTATATTATATAGGCTTATCTGATTGGAGTGATCTGGGCTTGTTACAAGTACTTACAGATGAGCCTAGTGAACAGAGATGTGGTTAGAGAATATACTGTTGATCCTGATTCCGAGGTAAATATATAGCTGTTATAAAGTCAGATATTTACTGATATCAAACAACATTCTTTGTACTACATCTTAAATCATTGCAAATAAATTTGATAACATTAAAGATAAAAATGATTTCTTTAAATGGATGTTGTTTTATGGTACATTTAAAAAAAAATTACCAGGGTATTAATTCAAAAAAGGAATAGAGTGCCTGAGTGGCCACTGATTATAATCATATACAAATTTACATGTTTTTGTTACAAAAAAATGCATTGATGGAAGTTCAGGGGGGAAAAGAGTATTTAGTATAATTTGTAATATAATTAATTTCAGGATAATTTTTAGTTTTGATTTAGAATATCATTTTAAATAGAAATACACAAACATACAATATCACCTACTAAAATATGCACACAATATAGTTTTTTGTCTGGGAAATTTAAAGTTTTATTTGATGAGCCAATAACTATTGTACTTACAGATGTTACTTCCTCCAAAGTATGAAGATGCTGTCAAAGTTCCCATGGACCAAGCTCCACCACCTTATGCATCATAGAAAAATTAGGTTACAGCTCTCTTGTACATTGATCGTAATGATTTAGTGGAAGGCAATTGAATGAAGACAACAAAAATATCAGTTTTCATTGGACTGTAGGAGAGCTATTTTATTTTCGTAATGCTTAATTTAATAGGATGTAACTTTTTTTTATTTTTAAAGCTTTATTGGATCGTAATTTTTGCCATTTTTCTGGAGGATACAGGTGATAGAATCATGTATTATGAACTATACTGACTTATGTTAGTAAATGTATTTTATTATTATGTCATGTGTTTAGGATGTGTAGAAAGATTCATTTATACTCATTATCAAGTTATCTGCAGTTTTTCTGTATAATTGAAAAATTAATGAAATACCTTTAGATGTAAATTTTACAACTAGGGTATGGATTTCAGAAATACTGTATAACTTGCATATTTAAAAATATTAACTATCTTCATCATAATTTGACATGTTAGGTCACAGTATTTAAAAGTAACATATCTTGTGACCCTATGAACTTGTGAAGTGATAAACATCTATAGTTTAACTGAATACTTTCCATATCAGCTGTTTTCCAAAAAAGGCCCCTTTCAATTTGTCTTTCAATTTGAGATATGTTCATATGAACATTGTGCAATTAGACATGTGATAGATTTATAAAAAAGAGTTTCTTCAACATGGTATAGAGACTTTTAACTCATTCCTTATATATATTACTTTGATGTTGAAACACTACAAATATTGTTTTTGGAATTCTTTATTGAAATAAAGTTGGTTTTACCTAAATGACTTTAATATTATGCATGAGGTTAAACCTTCTATTCCAAACTGCGAAGCATACTAGTGCCATTTGTGCTATTTGTGTCATGCAAAGGTCTTTTTCATATTTTAGTCCATAAGTACAGGTCTAGTAAAAACAAGACATAAGTTATCTGAATGCTTTTAAGGGAAGTTGTATCTTCATTATTTTCTCGCCTTTGACAATAGGTAAAAGATCTGGATGATTCATATCATATATGAAGATACTTTATGTTAAAAAGTTTCTGTCAGTCATCTGTCTATTGTCCTTGACCTCACTGTCATTGAAAACAATAATCAGTAAGGTAGGCGAACCATTTCAGCTTGTGCACTGGTTTACATTATAAATAGATTTTGATAATCACAACTTATGAAATGATGCAGCCAGAACTATTACCAAATGCTTTTCCCCAGATATTTTATGTGTCAGCTACTGTACCATAGCAGTATCAAATAATAAAAAAAAAAGAGGAAACCTCATCTACACTTAGCCTTTAAAATAATTCTTAACTTAGCTTGAATGAAAGAAGATAATGTGCCAGCATCAGTAAGACAGCAACCCCAAAAACAAATGCGACAACTAGAGGTCATCACCTAGTCTTACACAATTTGCATTTACTCATATAGTGACACAGTAGACATCCTCAACATAGACCACTAAATATCTGACCGTTGGATTCAATTCATTCATGATGAAAAAAAGAATACTGGTAGCCATAAAGCTCCAATCACAAATGAAATACTTGACTTCAGATAGAAACTGCTTTGTAAGAACTTCACCTTAACCCAGTTATCAATTGAATAACTATGGTATGTCAGTAAAAAATCAAAGAAACAAGAATATGTCCCAAGTGCATGGATGCCCCATCCACATTATCATTTTCTATGTTCAGTGGACCATGAAAATGGGGTAAAACCTCTAATTTGGCATTAAATTAGAAAGATCATATCATAAGGAACATGTTTACTGATTTCAAGTTGATTGGTCTTCAACTTCATCAAAAACTACCTCGACCAAAAACTTTAACCTGAAGCGGAACGAATGGATGAACAGACAAACAAACGAATAAAGAGGTCGCCCTGATTATAACTTCAGTTCCTTGATTGATTAAAAAAAACCAAGTATTAATGGAAGGGGAAGAAGCCTTGAGATTTTGGGGTCAATAAGGTATAGCTCACTGATTTTGGTTGGTAACTTTGAGTTTACTTAATGGTCGATATAGGAAGAGTGAAGAGGCCTGTTGATTTTGAGATCCTCAATAGATCAAAGGTCAAGGTCACTTATTATCAAAATATATTTTGGAACAGTGTTGTTTCCAGATAATTTCTTAAGGTTCAAGGTCCCAAACTGAAATTAAAAGCATTGGAAAAATGGTTTTGGTTTATAACTTAAGAGTTTTTTCTTGCTTGATTGGAATGGAAATTATACAGATTAAACATATATACGAAGGAGGAAAAAGTCATTCGATGTTGTCAAGGGTCAAGGTTGCTGAAAATAGAAAAATGGTTTAAGGATGGTTATTTTAATTTGCATTGGTTGTTTGGAATAGCACTTACATAGATTTAAGATATAGGTAAAGAGGGGGAAGCCTATTGACCTTGAAATGTTGATGTTTCTGGAGAGAAAAAGTTTGTTTCCAGTTTTTGAAGAGAAAAAAAATAGTGGTTTTTGACTTTTTGACCTGAGAAAAAAATGTTTGTTTCACCCTCAGCTGCCACTTTACGTAGAAAATCAAATGGTTGCTGCCTGTCCGTTGGCTATATACAGATTAATATTCTATCTAAAGTACATTTTTTTTTGTCTGGCCTGTAACGAAAGCATAGGCGGATCCAAAGAGCTTGGGCCCTGACCCCCGTTATGTTGGAAAAAATAAGTTGGTTATATAGGGAATCACTGGGGCGGGTCTCTCCTTAGGTCAGTCAGTTGCCCTTATGAAAAGTTCTAGATCCGCTACTGGAAAGTCGTAGATTGCGGAACTTTAAGATTATGATGAGGTTGAAAATAGCAATGGTATAAACTATTCGTATAAAAGCTTTTATGCTTTCAGAGAGTAGAAGACTAAACTAACCCAAACCAATTTAACGAAGTTAACGTCTGTTACACATCCATTGTCCTTGACCTCGTTTTCATGGTCCAACAACTGCTTGAGAAAAAAAAATGTCTTGTGAATTTGTAAGTTATCATGAGTAACATGATAACTATATTTTGTACACGTATATGGGTTCCTTCCAACTTCTACATGTCCTTAAGACAGGGTTCACCTGACCTCGACCGTATATCACAATTACTTCTAATAGTGATAAAGGTTTAAGTTTGGTGGTCAAGTCGTAAGGTGTACATCATCCGACTGGTCGGTTTCATCCGACCTTGAACATTTTTATAGTGTATTCATTTGAACAATGTCTATTTTTGGGGATAAGTTTATGTCTCAGGCACTGTAGGCAATAGGTCAGATATACGTGGTGTATGGAATGATTGTACGGTGTCTGTCTTGCAGGTGTTCAGTGACCTTGAACCCATTTTCATGGTTCGTTGGTCAACATGAAGTTTTCATGGTTTTGTCAGCTACTTAGTCATCATTACTAATTCTATAAGAAATAAGTCACCTATATTTGGTATATGGCATGGTTCATCGGACCTTGACATAATTTTCAGTAATGGTTCTTTGGTAAAAAAAGTTTTATGGTTTTGTCAGTTTATCAAGTACATTATGCAATAGGTCAACATAATTACTAGTAGTAAAATTTAATATCCTATGTAAATTATAAAATCATACTGGATTGGAGTCTCTCAGCATTTCTACTTGTGTGTCATATTTTGCATTCACCCAACAAGGAAAGGAGGAAAAACTTAATTGTGCGCGTTTCTCATTTAACGTTATTGTTCTGTTACACTCAATGGTAGCAATATCTGACGTTGCGTCATGACTATTTTTTCAATCATGATTTAAAAAGCAGGCTTAATATTTCATTGTATGCACTTTTGTTTATTTCCAGTAGTTGTTATGACCTATAAACTAGATTTCACAAACTGCGAGTACTCTAAGATCGATACTTTGCCTTTTAAAACAGTTTGTTTGTTAATTTTATACGACCGCAATTTTTTTTTGTGATCGTATTGGTATCACGTCGACCGTGTCGTCCCAAGACAATTGGTTTCCAAACAATAACTTTAGTATAAGTGAATAGAAATCTATGAAAATTTATAGACATTGTTTATAACCTCAAAAGGAAGGTCGGACTTGATTTTAAGGATTATATGGTCCATACAGTTTAGGATTAGGGGCAAAAAAAGGGGCCCAAATAAGCATTTTAGTAGTTTCCAGACAATAAAATGTGTTTAAGTATATGAATCTCTCTGAAATTATACCACAAGTTATCATACCTCAAAGGGATGGTAAGGATTAGGGGGTTATTGCTCAAACCATTTAGGAATTAGGGACAAAAAGGGGGAGAAACAAGGGTTTTCTGGTTAATGGACGATTAAGACAATTTTAAAGTAGTGTAAGGGAGGTAATCCACTCACATTTAAAGAACAATGTATTTAAATGAGTAATTATGGTTGCAGACTCCAATAGAAATTTGAATTGAGATAATGACCATATCTTGAGAGAAAGCATTTATTTGTGGAATAAGGGGAAAGGGGGGACCCCAAAAAAATAATTGGGAAGGTTGGTGAATTAGAAAATGTTGGAGGGAACAATTTTTTCTCATTTCAGTAATTGAAAAGAAAAATTCATCAAATACTTTTTTTTGCGAAAAAAAGAGGGTGTCAATTCGCAACAGCATAGGGTATTACACAAAAGCAAAATATTGAATATAATTTCAAATCATATAACCAATTATAAGTTCATTGATTACTTTTATTCTGTTTCGGAAACCTATAACTAGTTTGTGTCAAATATTTTTAAAAATTACAATCCAAATTTAGACCTGTATCAAGTGCTTATATTGATACTGTGTCCATTTTTATCCCAACTGTTGGAACTCTGCACTCGTAATCTGCGCTCAGTGAAGCAATTCATTGTAACATGTAATAATCTGATGAGCCTAGGCATTTTTATTAGTATTTATAATTTATTGTGTGCTGTTACTCCAAAGACCAAGTTGTATGAAAGGATCTGGCGCCCACAAACATGTTTTAAATTGCCCCTCTACATTCGGTATGTGCCTGTCCAAAGTCAGAAGCTGTAATTCAGTGCTTGTCGTTTATTGTGTTTGTGTCTCGTTTTTTGTTTTGTTATACAGGAAGTTTGTTTTTCCTCGTGAAATAGTCTTTTATAGCTGTATTGAAACGACTGCCGTGGTTGATGGAATTAAATTGACAAGCAACTTGAATTAATGGAAAAATTTTGTGTATCAAGGAAGGAACATTTCAAATATGGTCATATCTTTTGTTTACTGTCTTAGTATTTATGCATGTACTACTTATTGTAATGTCTACTACCATGTTATATTGAACAATAAAATATTCTATTGAAAAAGTAGATAACATAGGATACATATCTATATTTATTGTCTGTTATAAGTAACAAGATTATAAAATTTTCCATTTAGAAACGAAAGACATCAGTATCTTGGACGGCGGTTAGCGGTTGCACTCTTTGTAGTCTTTCTATCAGCAGTCACATATGTATTGATATGTGACCACATCCTCATCTAAGCTGTGTAAGCATGCCCCTTGATGTGTGCATATAAACAACACTTTGATCATCTGATTGGGGAAGAATCAGTGTTCCTTGATTGCCATCGCCATAAGTCCTCACCTTAAAAATGGAAAACATAGAACGTAGGCTATGCTTAAAAAAAAGACATATATGCTGCGCCTAAGATATCACGATATAAAATTAATTACATAACATGTGCAATATTTCATTGTGAAAATAAAATCCTATCACTATAAGAACTTATCTTGTATGAGTGAAAGCACATATTGAGTATATGTTTCAATCAGACATTCATATTGGCCGGAAAACAACACAAATCTTTCAAATGTGTCAAAAGGACACATCGTCCAGAACGCACTTTATTATTTACATTTTTATTGACCCTGTGAAATCTTGGTTAAAACCTCAATTTTTCATATATTTCAACAGTTCCATTCATAATATAGGTGTTCAAAGTACGAAGTTGGTGTGAACTTACTACCTACAGTCAAAACTTGAAACGGTACGGACATATGCACCGATCGGAAACCATAATGCCCCTCTACTTTTAGGCAGGGTATACCCTCCAAGTTTTAACGATTTCGTAATAGAAAAGTGTCATTTCGTAATGTCAGGCTCTAATCACCTAGCTTGTCGTTTTTGGCCGGGATGGGCGAAATCCCAAAAACCGACTTAAATAATGGTGAGGTCGGGCGACTGGATCGTCGGTTTGTGGAATCATACAACTACTTCCACAACTTCCAACCCAGATCCCGAAAATATAATAGGGGTATTGCACATATGTTGAAGTTATGCAACTGCTATTATAGGTATAATTGAGGCAAGATTTTTCCAGACTAGGGATTAAATCTTATGAAAAAGGGCTTTTTGTTTTGTGTAATCAAATAACCTACCCCAACTCAGACTCCCTGAAACTTTACAATAAGATTGTACATACTAGTATATTGAAGTGACTGGGGAAATTAGTATTTTTTTCAGCAAAATTAATGAAAGATTTTTGTGTAGTCAACTCCTCCTACAGTTTTCAACCCAGATCCCTGAAACTTTCATTCCGTTTTGTGGAGAATGTTTGAGGTTTTTCATTCCTTTTTATAATTTTGGAACTACTGCAAACTATTTTTTTTAATATTTGAATGTTCAGTATAGAGCCGTCTCCATTGTTTAACAATTACACCTTCAGCACATCCCGTCAATCTGAAGATTCTGTCTATTTTCATGTTCTTTTAATATTTCATTGGATTTTGCAACCAAGAGAGCCCATTAGCTATGTGGGAAACTTTATTGTGTAGCTAATGTGAAGAACCGACTGTTTCGGGAACAAATTTTATAAATTAGAGAGCTGTTTTATCATATTTCAAATGCATAGAAAGATGTTCTTTTAAATAGTTTCATATTTAACAATCCTCGATCTCCATCAACATGTCAGTTTAGAACGAAAGATTGTCATAAATATTTTGCTACATGAATATGCAGATATGTAAAGGTTGAGCTTATATCTTACACATTTCCTTTAATCCTTTTGTTGATTTCCAACCTAACTCTTCAAATGCTAAATCTGGTTTACAATAAAACGATCCTATGTCCCCTGGTCTACGGTCTGCTATTCTGTACTTCACCTTATAAAGATAAGAAATCCTCGTCTAATAGAAAACATTTCATAAGGCATGCTATGGTAAATATAAGTCTAAGTTTCGTTTTACGAAAACATTCTTTAATTAATGTTCAGTTATATATATTGACTGTTCAGCATTATTTCAGTAACACCAGAGAATGACGTATTGTATATGTATAGCCATGCATATTCTAGAGATTGTATTTAATATCAAAATTTCCATGAACGATAAAAAAAATACATCTTTCTGTCTGTCCTCTAGTACGCTCTTTATAAAATCAATAACTTATTCGATATCTTCTTCGATAACTTATTCGATATCGTCTTGATAATTTTTTCGATAACTGGTTCAATAATTTACAATTTATATATTTCAAAATAACATATTTGTGAATAGCAAATAACAAGTTTTTGGATTTTGATGTGTCACATTGGTTTCCCGCTCTTGAATTAATAGACAAACAAATCATAGAAGGAAAATAAAGACATATTGGAGGTACGAAAAAAAAGACCACTTTTAAGCAGAAAAGATGAAAAGGTCAGACTTACTTCTTTACCCGATGATTTACTCATAGCATTTATCATATCCAGTACAGAATGACATTGGCCTGATCCCATGTTGTATATCTGTAAAATAACAAGCAATGTTCCATGACATCAATTGGTGCCTCAGTAAATATGAAAATTGAATGTAACTATATGCAATAAATATTTTATTTACATTTTGAACTAAGATCAAGCTTACTGAACTCGTGCATTCAGTGCTAGAAAAAAAGACGGTTCCAATCAATGGATAGTATATGCTGAGAACTTTAATAATTTAAAAGTAGCGAATGCACCATAATATATATTATTTTCTGCTGACTATGTGGTACTGGCTTTGTTCATTGTTGAAGGCCGTACAGTGAACTAACGTTGTTAATTTCTGTGTCATATAGGTTGTCACTTGTGAAAGTTGCCTCATTGGCAATCATATCACATCTTTTTTATGTACACTCTTTTTTTTCTGTTTAAAATCTCACCCGTAATCCACATTCCTTCTCCAACTTCTTTTGTGCTAATACGTGTGCATAGGCAAGATCCACCACGTGAACGTAATCTCTGACACCTAATAAAGCAAAAATTGTTAACTACACAATAAAGCTGACAAAAATAACAATGAAATGCACATTAAAACTAGTGCTAATCGTAAGGACTTACTTTTGCATCTAATATTTGCCACTGAACATCAAGCATAAAATAAGTAATAATCCCCCGGCATACCGAGTCTACAGTTAGTTAAAACATGGAAGTATTATATTGTCAATATATTATATTGTCAATATAATACTTCCATGGTTAAAACAAGATAAAATTAATTCCCATTTATCCATACAATATCTTTTATCAACGAAATATTTCAGAAATATAAATTCATATATACCTGTGCCATCATGGGTATCAAAATCATTTCCATATATGACAACTTCCGATCTTTTATCAGCGGCTACCTGAGCACAGTAGGCTATTAAGTATGCAGGTGGACCTTGTGTACTGTCACCAATCTTACCAGACTGATGTGCACCCGCTACATTAAAGTAACGTAGAATGATTATGTTCCAGCCCTATACAAAATATATAATGACAAACTATTAATAGTGTACATAGCAGTTGTTTGAAACAACTGTACAATCATGGCAAGGATATTACATACTATATATAGTACATCACACCATAAACTCACTTGAACAGGAGTAAATAGACACGAATAAGAAGAAAGAAAAAACCAGTTGCAAGTTAGCTTCTAATTGAATTTGTTTTGTAATGACAAAATAGTTAGTTTTTTAATCAGAAAATATACAGATATATAAATGTGTATTATACTATAATATTTGTAGACTGGTGATTATATTGGTTACTCAAATGACTTACTTGTTCTGCTTTGCACAAATCTTTGAATAGTTCTTCCATACATTGCTTTGTTTTGCCGTACGGTTTAATACCTCGTCCAGTGCGGTGTTTTTCATCCAAAGGTAAATATTCGGGAGAACCATAGACAGATGCTGAACTTGAAAATATTAGGTTTTTAACATTGTACTCTTTCATTACCTGGAAAACAAATGGAATATATTTTTGTGATGTTAAAATTCGTTCATCAATCATACACCAAAAGGACAATCGCAATATAATGACCCCTCAAAATTTAAAATGTAGAAATATCACATCATGTCATGAAAAGACGAAAGGAAGAACAGTATATATGTATATGTGGTTAAGTTAACTCAATATTTTATATTACATTTCATCATGATCTGGATTCTTTGGTATATTTGTCAAATCAAACACATAACAACATAATTTTATTAAAACGAATTGGTCTTATTGAGACTATGACATTTCCTTGTACCTTGTTTATTTCTACCAGCGACATACAATACATATATGTCTCTGTTTCTACTATATATATACATACCTCTATCAAGTTAATAGTTCCACAAACATTTACTCTGTAGTACAGCAATGGTACATCACAAGATTCTCCTATAACCTTCAGTCCGGCCGTATGTACCACACTGGTGAATTTATGCTGCAATGGAGTAATACATACGTATGTACAGCTTTTATAAAGATATACTCCCTGTACGCATCCAAAAAAGAAATACAGTTTCGAAAGTTACACAGTTATTAAATCTTGTATAGAACAGAATTCAAGAATAATACACCTCAAGTTGACATGATTTATAATTTCATAAAATTTTCCAAGCATACTTCTATCAAAAACTTTATACCAAGCACACAAACATATTATTTTACCTTACTAAATAAGTTCTGTAGAGCAGATTTATCAGTTAAATCTATGCTGTAATTTATTATTGTTGTTCCACATATTTCTTCTATTCTCATCATAGTTTCTGAAAAAAAAGGAAAGAAAACTTCTACTGTAATTCCAAGTCCATAAATTATCTTTCGTATGTGTCCACGAAAAAACTGCATCATTGTCAACTTGTTAAATTATAGTGTTATTGTTTTCATATATAAAAAAAAAACATGTCTTGTCGCCAAGAGATAGTACTCACCATGACTAGCATTAACAAAGTTGTCTACAACAACAACAGAATATCCTGCGTTGATTAGTTCTATAACAGAATGGCTGCCAACAAAACCGGCTCCTCCTGTCACCAAAATACACCCACTTGACATTTCTGTAAAAAATAATAAAAATGTGCCATGTAAAAGCTGTGTACAAACCAGGCTTTTGTGGCAGACATGACGATTATGACGATTTAGAGTATGACATATGTGTAGAAAAATTTGTAAGGGTTCCGCGGAACCCAGTGTCTCGCCTATTTTTGCTGTAAATCGCAGGCTCAACAACATTGAGGAAAAAAATCAAAATATTCCACTTGTTACTATTTTATGATTGTAAGAAAATCTAAGTCCATTTAAAAGTAAATTACAGAAAAAACAGAGTAATCTTTTTACAAAATTTACTTCTGGATACAATCTTATGGTCATACATAAGCTTCTGTCCAAGTTTGGTACAAACCCAGGATAGTTTAAGAAAGTTATTAAAATTTTAAAAACTTTAACCACAGAGTGAATGTTTTGTTTCCCCGCAGAAAAAACTAAGTCCATTTATAGTAAAATACGGAAAAAATGGAATTTTATTTTTACAAAATTTACTTCTGGATACTATCTTATGATCATAAACAAGCTTCTGTCAAAGTTTGGTAGAAATACAGTATAGTTTAAGAAAGTTATTAAAATTTCAAAAACTTTAACCACAGAGTGAATATTTGTTGACGCCGCCGACGACACCGACGTCGACGGAATGTAGGATCGCTTAGTCTCGCTTTTTCGACTAAAGTCGAAGGCTCGACAAAAATGTATATTGTTTATGACCGTGTGTTGGCATCCTAGCTGATATATTTTGGTTTTATTCGTTTTTTTTGTCTCATTGGGGTATGTCGTATATCCCATGTCATCCTTTTGCCATGTCAACTCTACTTAAAGTCTTGATTATTACCATACCATGCTTTAAGAAATTTTATACATTAAAAAAGTTAGTAATAACCTACCTATATCCTGGGAACAGTATATCTATATAACCCTCATACACTGATTCCTTAGGTCAAGTGGCATTTCTCTTTTTGTACCGTTGGTTGATTTTTGGCAATGGTCAATAGGCTTATCTAGAAGGAGCATATGTTTCAGCTAGTCAACTGTTTTGCAAAACATCACACAGTTTTCAAATAACGCAAGTGATTCGTAAGTAACGGTGCTTTTCGGGTTTACTTAATCAACCTATGCCCTTTAATCATACCATATTTCGTCATTCTTGTATTCGATAATTTTATTTTTAGTTCCTTTATAGATCTTTCTTTATTATGACATTTATCCGTTCTGTTTGACCTGTTTCAGACAAAAATAACGTAAATCTACAAACGTCGGGTAGTTTATTGATCATATTGATCTCTTATGGTATCAGAACTTGTTTTCTCATTTTCATCCTTAGGGCATTTTAGCTATAATTAACCTTCTTACATTCTTCAAATTGTATACTATGTAGGCACTTTCAAAATAAACATGTCACGTTGTACTGTTGCTGTTCAAACGCAATTCATGATTTCCTTCAGAAACACCCTATGGAGGTATAATTCCATGTCGATGTGCAGTTGTACTGTGTGAAAATAATAATTGTGGATTAATTACTACGAGTCGAAAGCAAAACATGGGTTCTTACCTTTGAAATTATTCAGTTTTGTTCATCCCGGATATACAAATCTCACATGCTAATTTTGCTTGGTCATTTTATTTTTAAAACATTGATTTATTTTTACCTATCAGAATCAGTCTTGCGAAACATTTCTGTATAATGATAATTAAAGTTTGAGTCGAACATACAGAAGTTGACAAATTGAAGGGTGATCTACGTGATCTGGTCTCTGGTGGATAATTGTTTCTATAGCAATCACAACGCCACTTCATTTTTTTCCACGTTAATTTGACATGTTTTGTCATAAAATTATTAAAGAAAAAAATCAAAAACCTCACACTTCAAAGGTAAATCATTTTAGAATATCATTCCATAAAAAAATATATTCTGACACATTTAAGTTTTTCTCTTTTTTTCTACACATTGTGGTTGTGGGTTGTGATGCAGTTTTGCACTGATCGAAGCGTGGTTTCAGTAGAAGTTGTATATAATTTAGGGGTCCTTAATGAGCTTCTGAAATATTTCAGGATCTCTATGATAGAATTTAAATCATCGAGGACATGGGCATATTTCGGGTTCTCTTAGAATCTGTCAAAATTTAAGGTCATAAAATACTCAGTTTTTTTCTCAATGGGATTTCAGGACTGCTACAATTTTACTTCAGGCCTCCTTAAACGTGTATGGAGGTCCACAAATCAGTTTCTGGATACCCTGAAGTATTCAGTGCCTATTGAAGTCCTGAAGTATTTTAAGATATCCTGTATTCGAATTATGGAGGTCATGAAATTATTAAGATTCCAGAAATCGAACAATAAAGGGCATGCCATATTTATTCATGAGGACCTCAATACATGGGTTTATTGGTTACCGTAACTTGAATCATGGAGGTCCTGAAATATGTATTGCCGCACGAGGACCCCAATACCAGGGGTTTTTGTTATCTTAATTCGAATCAGGGAGAACCAGAAATATTTATTCATGAGGACCTCAGTACATGGGTGTATTGGTAACCTTAAATCAAATCAAGTAGGACCTGGGATGTTTATTCACGAGGACCCTCAGTACATGGATTTATTGGTTACCTTAATTCGAATCATGGAGGACCTGGCATATTTATTCACGAGGACCCAATACATGGGTTAATTGGTTCCCTTAACTCGAATCATGGAGGACCATAAATATTTATTAATGAGGACCTCAGTACATGGGTTTATTGGTTGTCTTATTCGAATCAGAAACTGAAAAATTTCAAGGGCTTTTTAAATACAATAAATTTGACTAAATCCGAGTCTCATTTTGTTTTCTTTTTTAATTTTGAACAGAAACTATTATTAAAGATTTGCCACTGGACGTGAACCAATCACCAAAGAATGAAGGAAAGATCTGTGACACATGTGCATCACTTATCAATCATATCATGCTTTATTTAAGAATAATTATCAACAAATGGAAGTTTTTAACGACCTTGACTGGCTATACAGCCCTTGCACGGTCGGTGAATAATGAATTGAAAACCGTTATCTTGGATTGTAAAATAGTATGCAATGCACAATCGGTCTAGTTCTTTGCTTGAATCTGCAAATTTTCAGACAGATTGTCAATTAATGTGCAAGACTGTTTACTCGAATAAAGAAAATTAAGTGATTTATTACATTATAATATTAAGACGGTTTCAACAAACATCAAATATTTGTTTCGAAACAATTTTCAACTTAGCCATTAAAGGGGAGATAACTCTAATAGTATTTGTTTAACAATAAAAGGAACTTAAAAGAAATTTTCATTTTTTTTCTTGAAGCAAGAAAACAAGATCGGTGACAGTGATGTATTTGTATTTTCGTTAAACATATTTTAATTCTATATTATCATATTTTGTTTTAAAAAAAAAGCGGACTTGTAGATTGAAAAATTCTTAAGGGTTCCTCGGAACCCAGTGTCTCGCCTACTTATGGTGTTAATTGCAGGCTCAACAAAAGAGGAATACAATCAATAAAAATATTCCTCTTGATACTGTCTTATGATTCTAAGAAGCTTCTGTCCAAGTTTGGTAAAAATACAGTATGTTTTAAAAACTTTTTTAACAATTCCATTTATAAGTAAAATACAGATACTAGCTTTTGATCATAAACAAGCTTCTGTCCAAGTTTGGTACAGGTCCAAAATAGTATAAGAAAGTTATTAAAATTTTAAAAACTTTAACCACAGAGTGAATGGTTGTTTCCTGGCAGAAAATCTAAGTCCATTTAAAAGTAAAATGCACAAAAAATGGATTTATTTGTTAACAAAATTTACTTCTGGATACTTTGTTATGATCATAAACAAGCTTCTGCCCAAATTTGCTACAAACCCAGGATAGTTTAAGAAAGTTATTAGCTTTCAAAAACTTTAACCACAGAGTGAATGTAATGTTTCCTGGCAGAAAAACTAAGTCCATTTTTAAGTAAAATATGGAAAAATGGAATTTTATTTTTCCAAAATTTCCTTCTGGATACTATCTTATGATCATAAACAAGCTTCTGTATAAGTTTGGTACAAATACAGGATAGTTTAAGAAAGTTATTAAAATTTCAAAAACTTTAACCACAGAGTAAATATTATGTTATGGCAGAAAAACTAAGTCTATTTATAAGTAAAATACGGAAAAATGGAATTTTATTTTTACAAAATTTACTTCTGCATACTATCTTATGAACATAAACAAGCTTCTGTCCAAGTTTGGTAGAAATCCAGTTTAGTTTAAGAAAGTTATTAAAATTTCAAAAACTTTAACCACAGAGTGAATATTTGTTGACGCCGCCGACGGAATGTAGGATCGCTATGTCTCGCTTTTTCGACTAAAGTCGAAGGCTCGACAAAAATAGCTAATGACCCATACTTCATTAATATGTTTAAAGTCTACATTTCATAAAGGTATAGGAAAATTAAATCGGAGGGACTATATGCCCATAATCCACCTTAAATATGTTTCAGTTATTTTTAATTAAGTATTAACAGGGACTTGTTAGTATAGAAAGTCCCTGGTATAAATAAAGGTAAAAAATTTGACGGGAACACTTTACTTGCTGGAAGGTTTAAACAGGATTGGGAGAGCTCATCCCTTTTCTTAATTTGGACAGTACTATAACAGCACAGCATATTACAGCATTTAATTTTATCATTTCTAAATAGTTATACTAGTTGTTGTTACACTATATTATAACATTTGGTAGTAGTTAGTTGGGGCTTAGGTTGCAGAGAGGTTAAAATAATTCATCTACTATATCACTAGACTGTCAACACTGAGGTTGTGAGTTTGAGCTCACCACACCCAGGTTCATTTATCTCCATTTTGATTGACTAGTATTGCCAGTTTTCTTACCATAGATTCGTTGCACTACTTCCAGTCTGGCTTCCTCCACCAATAAAAACTTACCTCCTTAAAATAGCTGATAGAGCTGAAAGTGACTTTTAACATCCAATAATTGATCAATACAGTCTTAGTAAGATAGCGGATTTTCAAGTCAAAACTCCACGTTTGTCTTTAATTGTTTGTTTGTTCATTCATGCTGACATATGCCAATTCATCAGTACCCTTACTTTATAACAAAGAACAACTTATATATAACTTTAATTTTCAGAAAACTTGATGACATATTTTCAGATAAACATGTAGTTAAGGGAAGTATCAGAAACCAGATTTCAGTATATGTAGTTACATTAGCAAACTTGGCTAAATCTTTTTTTTGAGATGATGCATTAGGAAAGATTTCAATCTTTCCAAAAAATTGTAATTAGTTGGGACAATTACCTCCTAAATCAATCCCAACCTTCCTTTTATGGTATGGATTCTTGTACTACCATTTAAATAGTCAAGTTATTGCATGGAAACCTAAAGTCTTTAGACATTGTCTGTTTTTATGCCCTTTATTGAAGTACAATAACCCCAAAAATAAATACCCCCCCCCCCCCTTTAATAGTATTGAACTTTGTGCTATAATTTCATAAAGACACACACTTATACTCAAGTTAGTCTTCAATCCAAAATGTCTCCAGAAAACAAATGTCTTCAAATGACAACATATACTTAAAAATAACAGTACACATAATTTTTTAGGTCACATAAACACATCAAGATGTACAGGTATTAAGGCTTGCAAGTCAATAATTCAACTCACTTGAATATGTATTCACCTTAAGTTGGAGATGGAATATGCATGTGTATAGTATAATCAGCTATCAAATGGAAAAAATGTCAACATAAGAAAGTGAACTAGCAATCAACAGGAAAGATACATTTCCTTGACTTAATCTGCGCATAAAAAATCATTCTTATTCAGGTAAAACGATGATTTACATATTTCTTAATCAATGAAACCAACAAAAAAAATAAGAAAGTTCCATGTTATACAAATGCAGGCACCTTTTTTGTTTTATTTATATTTATGTTTACAAAAGGTCATATGAGCATCAGCATTCTTTGGAAGTCGCCTCTATGGTTAATTAACTTAATTAAAGATAGATTCCAGTCTAAAATACACATGACATGCTGATCCATGATAATTAGTCCATGCCTTGTAAATTGTTGCTCAGTATACCACCACTTAGAATTTGGCATTAGAAAGTAAGTGTCTGACAGGCCAATTAAGTGTAATAAGTGTAAAAACTTATCACTGTTACTTCACTGACCAAAATAAAATCATTCAGTTCAGTAGTCTTTGAAAAAAAAATTAAGCCCATTCAACTTTAGTATTGGAAAATTAAAAGTATCTGTAAACAGGAAGTAGGACTCTGACATATCAGAAAGTGTTTGCACCTTAGGAGTGATGTAAACTTGCTGATTAAATACAAAGTTATTTAGTACAGTAGTACTTGGTGAAAGGGTGTTTGTTGTAAAAATAGATAGATAGGACTACCAGACGAACAAGATGAGTGCAAAAAAAGCCATCCCTAATATACCTATTGCACAATATTAGAACTTGGCTTTACATAAAAATCTTTTAAACATCTGACCTAATTTTGATTCAAACAGGGATAATATAAGCATCAATTGATAAAAGACACCAGAACACATGTTTCTTCATCAATTAATTGATACATTCAGATAAAAAATTGAGAGTTAGTCACAATTAATACAGAACTGACTTTATTTTCATTTAAAAATAAGTACAAGAAATAATCTGTTAAATGTTACATTACAAATAGCATTAAAATATTCAATGTATTGAACTATAGCAGTTATACATAGTGTACATAACTGTGAAAGACCAGGCTTATAATTTAATTTATTCTGTGACAATTTTTTAATATTATACCGACAGAAGATTTTCCTTTTTGGTAATAAAATGAAACTTGATGCATGAAATATATCCATATTATGTTATGTCCACATTAAAAAAATCTCTACCTTGCATCTTATACATATTTTAATAAATTATACATGGCTGATGCAGTAAAAAAGTCTCTACTAGGTAACACGATATAAAATGGTGACTGTTTAAAATTATAAATAATGTTAACATGTCCTGCCATTATACAAAAGACTGAATTTACTGCTTTTTAATTTCTTGCCACTCTTATCAAACAAATTTGATCTTAAGCCTAAATTTTAATACACTTTAGTCTTTATTCATCAAATAAAATAAATATGGGCTTAAATAAAAGTAAACTTAATTTCACATAGGAAGTCAATTCAATTTAACATTAAATTTATTTTAGCATAACAATTGATTAAAAGTGAACCTAAAACATAAAATAGGCTTGTGTGTGTAAGAATATCTATGTCTTTTTTGGTTTAATTTGGATGGTATTCACATTAAAAACTAGAGGCTCTAAAGAGCCTGTGTCGCTCACCTTGGTCTATGTGCATATTAAACAAAGGACACAAATGGATTCATGACAAAATTGTATTTTGGTGATGGTGATGTGTTTGAAGTTCTTACTTTTTACTGAACGATTTTGCTTCTTACAATTATATCTATCATGAACTTTGACCAACAGAGAACTATATTTGGTAAAAATTTACATAAATTTACCAAATTAATGAAAATTGTTAAAAATTGACTATAAAGGGCAATAACTCCTTAAGGGGTCAATTGACCATTTAGGTCATGTTGACTTATTTGTAGATCTTACTTTGCTGAACATTATTGCTGTTTACAGTCTATCGCTATCTATAATAGTATTCAAGATAACCAAAAACGGCAAAATTTCTTTAAAAATTACCAATTGGAGGGCAGCAACCCAACAACCAGTTGTCCAATTCATCTGAAAAATTCAGGGCAGATAGATATTGACTTGATTAACAATTTAACTTCTTGTCAGATTTGCTCTAGATGCTTTGGTTTCATAGTTATAAGCAAAAAACTGCATTTTACCCCTATGTTCTATTTTTAGCCGTGGCGGCCATCTTGGTTGAATGGCCAGGTCATCGGACACATTTTTCAAACTAGATACCCCAAAGATGATTGTGGCCTAGTAGTTTCAGTGGAGATTTTGTAAAAGATTACTTAGATTTATGAAAAATGGTTAAAGATTGACTATAAAGGGCAATAACTCCTAAAGGGGTCAACTGACCATTTTGGTCATATTGACTTATTTGTAGATCTTACTTTGCTGAACATTATTGCTGTTTACAATTTATCTTTATCTATAATAATATTCAAGATAATAACCAAAAACAGCAAAATTTCCTCAAAATTACCAATTCAGGGGCAGCAACCCAACAACCGATTGACCGATTCATCTGAAAATTTCAGGGCAGATAAATCTTGACCTGATAAACATTTTTATATCATGTCAGATTTCCTCAAAATGCTTTGGTTTTTGAGTTATAAGCCAAAAACTGCATTTTACCACTCTGTTCTATTTTTAGCCGTGGCGGCCATCTTAGTTGGTTGACCAGGTCACGCCACACATTTTTTAAACTAGATACCCCAAAGATGATTGTGGCCAAGTTTGGATTAATTTGGCCAAGTAGTTTCAGAGGAGAAGATTTTTGTAAAAGATTACTTTAATTAACGAAAAATGGTTAAAAATTGACTTTAAAGGGCAACAACTCCTAAACGGGTCAACTGACCATTTTGGTCATGTTGACTTATTTGTAGATCTTACTTTGCTGAACATTATTGCTGTTTACAGTTTATCTCTAACTTTAATAATATTCAAGATAATAACCAAAAACAGCAAAATTTCTTCAAAATTACCAATTCAGGGGCAGCAACCCAACAACCGATAGACCGATTCATCTGAAAATTTCAGGGCAGATAGATCTTGACCTGATAAACATTTATACCCCCATGTCAGATTTGCTCTAAATGCTTTGGTTTTTTAGTTATAAGCCAAAAACTGCATTTTACCCCTATGTTCTATTTTTAGCCGTGGCGGCCATCTTGGTTGGTTGACCGGGTCACGCCACACATTTTTTAAACTAGATACCCCAATGATGATTGTGGCCAAGTTTGGTTTGATTTGGCCCAGTAGTTTCAGAGGAGAAGATTTTTCT
Organism: Mytilus trossulus; assembly: GCF_036588685.1. Classification (NCBI taxonomy): domain Eukaryota; kingdom Metazoa; phylum Mollusca; class Bivalvia; order Mytilida; family Mytilidae; genus Mytilus; species Mytilus trossulus. The sequence continues at coordinate 98,611,375 of NC_086373.1, forward strand.
AAAAGCTAACGACGACGGACGACGACGACGGACGACGACGACGGACGCCAAGTGATGGGAAAAGCTCACTTGGCCCTTCGGGCCAGGTGAGCTAAAAATCACATTATTCAATAAAAGGATTACAGTGTTATCTAAATATTAAACTATTATTGTCACTATTAATATTAAAACACTTTTTTGTATTTGTGGGAAATTTTAGATCAACAATTGTCACCTTTATAAAAAGAAAACTAGAGGCTCTAAAGAGCCTGTGTCGCTCACCTTGGTATATGTGAATATTAAACAAAGGAAGCAGATGAATTCATGACAAAATTGTGTTTTGTTGATGGTAATGTGTTTTTAAATCTTACTTTACTAAACAGTCTTGCTGCTTACAATTATCTCTATCTATATTGAAATTGGCCCAGTAGTATCAGTGGAAATGTTAATTAAAAATTTAAAATTTTATGAAAATTGTTAAAAATTGACTATAAAGGACAATAACTCCTTAGGGGGTCAATTGACCATTTTGGTCATGTTGACTTATTTATAGATCCTACTTTGCTGAACATTATTGCTGTTTACAGTTTATCTTTATCTATAATAATATTCAAGATAATAACCAAAAACAGCAAAATTTCCTTAAAATTACCGATTCACGGGCAGCAACCCAACAACAGGTTGTCAGATTCATCTTCCAATTACAGGGCAGATAGATATTGATCTGATAAACAAATTCACCCCAAGTCAGATTGCTCTAAATGCTTTGGTTTTGAGTTATAAGCCAAAAACTGCATTTTACCCCTATGTTCTATTTTTAGCCTTTGTGGCCATCTTGGTTGGTTGACCTGGTCACGCCACACATTTTTTAAACTAGATACCCCAAAGATGATTGTTGCCAAGTTTGGATTAATTTGGCCCAGTAGTTTCAGAGAAGAAGATTTTTGTAAAGATAACTAAGATTTACGAAAAAATGGTTAAAAATTGACTATAAAGGGCAATAACTCCTAAACAGGTCAACTGACCATTTCGGTCATGTTGACTTGTTTGTAGATAATACTTTGTTGAACATTATTGCTGTTTACAGTTTATCTCTATCTATAATAATATTCAAGATAAAAACCAAAAACAGCAAAATTTCCTTAAAATTACCAATTCAGGAGCAGCAACCCAACAACCAATTGACTGATTCATCTGAAAATTTCAGGGCAGATAGATCTTGACCTGATAAACATTTTTATCTCATGTCAAATTTCCTCAAAAGGTTTTGGTTTTTGAGTTATATGCCAAAAACTGCATTTTACCCCTATGTTCTATTTTTAGCCGTGGCGGCCATCTTGGTTGGTTGACCAGGTCACGCCACACATTTTTTAAACTATATACCCCAAAAATGATTGTGGCCAAGTTTGGATTAACTTGGCCCAGTAGTTTCAGAGGAGAAGATTTTTGTAAAAGATTACTTTAATTTACGAAAAATGGTTAAAAATTTACTATAAAGGGCAATAACTCCTAAACGGGTCAACTGACCATTTTGGTCATGTTGACTTATTTGTAGATCTTACTTTGCTGAACATTATTGCTGTTTACAGTTTATCTCTATCTATAATAATATTCAAGATAAAAACCAAAAACAGCAAAATTTTACTTAAAATTACCAATTCAGGGGCAGCAACCCAACAACCGATTGACCGATTCATCTGAAAATTTCAGGGCAGATAGATCTTGACCTGATTAACATATTTACCCCATGTCAGATTTGCTCTAAATGCTTTGGTTTTTGAGTTATAAGCCAAAAACTGCATTTTACCCCTATGTTCTATTTTTAGCCCTGGCGGCCATCTTGGTTGGTTGACCGGGTCACGCCACACATTTTTTAAACTAGATACCCCAATGATGATTGTGGCCAAGTTTGGTTTGATTTGGCCCAGTAGTTTCAGAGGAGAAGATTTTTGTAAAAGTTAACGACGACGGACGACGGACGACAGACGACGGACGCCGGACGCCGGACGCAAAGTGATGGGAAAAGCTCACTTGGCCCTTCGGGCCAGGTGAGCTAAAAAGAAACTACTCTGAGTCAAGTAAATTATTAATTATACTGAAACTAATCTGATAATGGAATATCAAGCTAATATATAAACATACAATTTAAACAACAGTGAATTTTACCTTCTACACTGCTAACAATAAGTTTATAAAATCAAATTCAAGAGTTTTGTAAGAAAAACAAAAGCATTACAATAAATGTAAGCATCATTGAAAATCATAGTTATACTCCCTAACCATATCATACCATAACCACACAGGACTTTCATCATAAAGAACAAACAATTGGCCTTTAATTATAAAACGGGTTAAATGTAACCCAGTGAGCAGACTGTTGATTCTTTGCCTTTTTTGATGTTGTAAATAGAGATTTGTATACATCTGTTGTAGTGGTGTCTTTCTGAATACTTTCAGCTTTGTCTCCTTGTTTTCCATTGGTCATCTTCAATTTGGAATCTGACGTTTTATTGGGCAATCTAATTTTCTTATCTGAAATTCCATTGTTCAATTTTCCATTTGTACTTGGTATTCCACTGGATGATGCACTTGAAGATGCTGTCTCCACTTTGGGTTGTTTACTTGAAGATTCACCATTTATTTCTGAAATAAAGCAAAATTACCAAAATAAAATATGACTTTTAAAAGTGACAGCTTGTTATGAAGGCTTAATTATTCTTTGAAAGCTATATTTTGCCAAAAATGTTGTTCCCGCCAAATATGACAGTTGACTTTTACTTATATTTTTTAGCAATAATATGCAATATAAAAATATGAGTTAAATATTATTTTACCTGTTGCTTGTGTTTCATCAGTAACTTTGTGTTTCTGTGCTTTCTTTGATTTCTACAAGTAAGTAAGATTAACTTTAGTAACATGTGATTACAATACTTAACCCTAAGACATTTAAAATGCTAAAATAAATGTTTCTATCCCAAATTCATGTTTTAGTTTTGATGCTATATTTGTCATTCTCATTGGATTTTGTCTAATGTTTAGTTTGTTTCTGTTTGTGTTACATTTCATTGTGTCATTGTTCTCCACTTATATTTCATGTGTTTCTCTCAGTGCTAGGTTGAAACCTGGATTTGTTTTTTCTTATCAATTTATGAGTTCTGAACAGCGGTACCACTGTTGCCTTTAGTTTTTATCTGCAATATTTTCCTTTAGCCTTCTGTAAATGAAGTTTTATAATTTATTGAAGACTTGTCAGGGGTTAAAAAAATTTGTTACAGCTAACTAGCCCAGGACTTTTTGGCAGGAGGATTTTACTAGCCCTGTTTCAAGAACTGCTAGCCCATCAAAACCAACCTGCTAGCCCAAGTATAACTTACAAATCACTCAGGGTGTGCTGCATAAGACGCTGGGAATGTGTGTCATGTTTTGAAAGGGAATGTGTGTCATGTTTTGAAAGGGCATTTGTAGACAGTCTCGGGCTTTTCATCCTCAACAATCGACCTTGCCCACGGGAATCTTTCATTCCATGTCGCTATGAACGTTCTTTTTCGCTTGTCCCGATCGTACTTTCTATTTTTTTTTTAGATGTATCAGCCTCATTAGAATCCCCTTCATTTGCCGATTTTCGCTTTGAACTTGAAGTTGATGAAGTTTCTGCGCTTGCCGTAGTAAAATATGTTGATATATTTTGTTGCATTGAAAGTTTTGTGCTCCCTGCTTAAACAGTTGTCCGACCAGAGTCTAGATGGATCAATACCTATCAATACATTATACCCCCCGGTACCGTTAATTGAAAAACTCGACAGAACCAATGAAAAATATCCCCGTTATAACATATAACGAGAAATTGATATTGAAAGTACAATAACTGCGATCAATACATGATACTGGGCCACCCGGAGTTATTTGTTCTATTTTTTAAACATGTTACTGTGCATGAGGTGAGGACCTGTACAAACCAGTTCAAATTCTTGGAATCCCGGATGACGTAATTGAATCTGATTGGCTAAGACAGAAAAGTGATGAAGGGATTTTCCACTTTCTATTTTAGACAAGCCAAGAATTTTTTGTTACTAGTCCGTCGGGCATACTGGGTTATAAGTTTTGGTTGCCCGAGACGTAAATGTCTAGTCCCGGGCGTCGGGCTAGTGGATTTTTTAACCCCTGCTTGTATGAAAATAACTAGAGGCTCTAAAGAGCCTGTGTCGCTCACCTTGGTCTATGTGAATATTAAACAAAGGAAGCAGATTGAAAATTGACTACAAAGGTCAATAACTCCTACAGGGGTCAATTGACCATTTCATTCATGTTGACTTATTTGTAGATCTTACTTTGCTGAACATTATTGCTGTTTACAGTTTACCTATATCTATAATAATATTCAATATAATAACCAAAAACAGCAAAATTTCCTTAAAATTACCAATTCAGGGGCCGCAACCCAAAAACAGGTTGTCCAATTCTTCTGAAAATTTCAGGGCAGATAGATCTTGACCTGATTAACAATTTTACTTCATGTCAGATTTTCTCTAAATTATTTGGTTTTTGAGTTATAAGCCAAAAACTGCATTTTACCCCTATGTTCTATTTTTAGCCGTGGCGGCCATCTTGGTTTGATGGCCAGGTCACCGGACACAATTTTTAAACTAGATACCCCAATGATGATTGTGGCCAAGTTTCAAATAATTTGGCCCAGCAGTTTCAGGGGAGAAGATTTTTCTAAAAGATTACTAAGATTTACGAAAAATGGTTAAAAATTGACTATAAAGGGCAATAACTCCTAAAGTGGTCAACTGATCATTTTGGTCATGTTGACTTTTTTGTAGATCTTACTTTGCTGAACATTATTGCTTTTTACAGTTTATCTCTATCTAAAATAATATTCAAGATAATAACCAAAAACAACAAAATTTCCTTAAAATTACCAATTCAGGGGCAGCAACCTAACAACGGAATGTCAGATTCATCTGAAAATTTCAGGGCAGATAGATCTTAACCTGATTAACAATATTACCCCATGTCAGATTTGCCTTAAATGCTTTGGTTTTTGTTTTGAGTTATAAGCCAAAAACTGCATTTTACCCCTATGTTCTATTTATAGCCATGGCGGCCATCTTGGTTAGTTGGCGGGGTCACCGGACACAATTTTTAAACTAGATACCCCAATGATGATTGTGGCCAAGTTTGGTTTAATTTGGCCTAGTAGTTTCAGAGGAGAAGATTTTTGTAAAAGTTAACGCAGGACGACGACGACGACGGACGCCAAGTGATGAGAAAAGCTCACTTGGCCCTTTGGGCCAGGTGAGCTAAAAATGGGTGTAATCAGGCAAAATATTTTTCAATGTAACATAGGGGAAAAATGGAGTTCAAACATCTGACCAAAATACGCCTTTTCAGAATTTAAGGCCTATTGGTAATCTCATTGTCAGTACACCAAAATGAAAATAATGTTATGTCATTGGTTGAATTTCTATTGTTTATCATACTTTAAACCAATCACAACATTTGGTGTACGTTTTTGGATATATTACCCAGAATGAATTAGAATCTGAAACAGTGAATTCCTAAACATCACTAGGTACATACATGACAGTGCATCATGTCTTCAATGGCTTCCATTATTTTTTTTATCTCAAAAAGATGTTACATAAAATAATTCATAATTTTTTCTCATTGAAATGGTAAGTAAAACAATTGAATTCAAATTTACGCATCAAATTTGCTAATTTCAGATAACAGTAAAAAAATCTACAACCATCATCAGCAGCTATTTGTAAAAAAATTTAGACCCTTATCTACCCTAATTTTGTTTCCTGATTATATATGTATCATCCAGTTTCAAACTTTATCATAAAAAGATATTATTATCAACTGTTGTATCTGATACATATATTTTCTCAAAATATTAATCAAATTTTTGTTTGCCAGATAATTGGAATCTTGTTTCATGAGAGCTTCAAGGTGGCCAGGAAATATCAAATACCTTAGCAAGCTTGGCTTGTTCTCGTCTTTTCTCCATGTTTGACCTTAACTCATCAACATCTGTTTCTGTACCATTTAGAACAACCATATCATCTGTAGAATAGGGTTTACCGCACTACAAAGAAAATATATATATCATTTTTAAAATTATGTACCATTCAGAACAACCATATCATCTGTGGAATAGGGTTTACCACACTACAATGCAAATATAATTATTTCATGTAAGAAGTGTTTTCATAATACTGATGCCAAAGTCCCATGGAATAATTCATTTTAAAACAGGTGCTAGAGAGTTCCTTTTGAAAGAAGAAGCAAATTTAAACAGACAAACAAATTTGGAATAACAGAATTTGATTGCAGTGAGAGGTATGACCTGGAAATTAGTTCTTATGAAAAAAAGAAAGGATTTAAGAGCTAACAAGAATGGAAAGAATTACAATTCATACCTTGTGACATATTTCAGATTTGATTTCTTTTAGAGCTCGTTCAGACATTACACATCCGCAACTCCATACAAAACAAAATCTGGAAAAACGAAAAAAATGCAATTCAAGGAATTCAATTGGATTTAAAGAGTACAAATTACACAATTCAGGAAGTGACAATTTTAAAAAATTTACTAAGTGGAATGTTATGTCTTTCAAATAAAAGCTTTTTCCATATCAAAACAGTAACCAAATCTTGAAACACTGTTACAACAGTTATCTCATTAAATGTTTCATGAGCAATTGACAAAACTGAATACCATGTTTTGTTACACATAGTTTTACCTACTAAATACTATATTTGGTTAAACTTACTTTTACTTACTAAATACCATGTTTTGTTAGACATACGTTTACCTGCTAAATACCATGTTTTGTTAAACATAGTTTTACCTACTAAAAACCATGTTTTGTTAAACATAGTTTTACCTACTAAATACTATGTTTTGTTAAACTTACTTTTACTTACTAAATACCATGTTTTGTTAGACATACGTTTACCTACTAAATACCATGTTTTGTTAAACATAGTTTTACCTACTAAATACCATGTTTTGTTAAACATAGTTTTACCTACTTAATACCATGTTTTGTCAGACATAGTTTAACCTACTAAATAACATGTTTTGTTAAACATAGTTTTACCTACTAAATACTATGTTTTGTTAAACTTACTTTTACTTACTAAATACCATGTTTTGTTAGACATACGTTTACCTACTAAATACCATGTTTTGTTAAACATAGTTTTACCTACTAAATACCATGTTTTGTTAGACATAGTTTAACCTACTAAATAACATGTTTTGTTAAACTTACTTTAACCTACTAAATACCATGTTTTGTAAGACATACTTTTATCTACTAAATACCATGTTTTGTTAGAATACTTTTACCTACTAAATACTATGTTTTGTTAAACTTACTTTTACCTTCCAAATACCATGTTTTGTTAGACATAGTTTTACCTACTAAATACCATGTTTTGTTAGACATAGTTTAACCTACTAAATAACATGTTTTGTTAAACTTACTTTAACCTACTAAATACCATGTTTTGTAAGACATACTTTTATCTACTAAATACCATGTTTTGTTAAACATACTTTTACCTACTAAATACCATGTTTTGTTAGAATACTTTTACCTACTAAATACTATGTTTTGTTAAACTTACTTTTACCTTCCAAATACCATGTTTTGTTAGACATACTTTTACCTACTAAATATTATGTTTTGTTAAACATAGTTTTACCTACTAAATACCATATTTTGTTAGACATACTTTTACCTACTAAATACCATGTTTTGTTTAACATAGTTTTACTTACTAAATACCATGTTTTGCTAAACATAGTTTTACTTACTAAATACCATGTTTTGCTAAACATAGTTTTACCTACTAAATATGATGTTTTGTTAGACATACTTTTACCTACTAAATACCATGTTTTGTTGGACATAGTTTTACCTAAAAATACCATGTTTTGTTAAACATAGTTTTACCTACTGAATACCATGTTTTGGTAAACTTACTTATATGTTCCGTTCATCTCCAGTCCAACTACTGGACATATATAAGGTGAGGTTTGTGTGTCTATATATGAATCACCTTTCTTTGCTGTTTCTTTTTGGTAGGCTGGATTGTCTGTGAGTTTCAATTCTTTAACATCCTACAAATAAAATGTGATCATACTGATACAAGTTAAGACAAAACACATTTAAATAAATTACTGTACTATGGTATAACATTTTCTTCCCCTGCAGTATGAACCAAACTTTTATGTCTTTTAATTCCTACTTATGCTTATGTTAAGTTCTTTAAAAAAATAAATGTTTTCCTGTTTCCCAACCTGAAACAGCATCAACACAACTATTTACCACTAGTTAGTCCTATATATTAATTTGTCCCAGTAGATTGATTAGTGTACATACCCCTTCTTTATGGTATGTTCTCATGTGGTAAAAGGTCATGTTGGATGGCAACAGTTATCTCATTAAATGTTTCATGAGCAATTGACAACACTGAATACCATGTTTTGTTACACATAGTTTTACCTACTAAATACCATGTTTTGTTAAACATACTTTTACCTACTAAATACCATATTTTGTCAGACATACTTTTACCTACTAAATACCATGTTTTGTTTAACATAGTTTTACTTACTAAATACCATGTTTTGCTAAACATAGTTTTACTTACTAAATACCATGTTTTGCTAAACATAGTTTTACCTACTTAATTCAATGTTTTGTTAGACATACTTTTACCTACTAAATACCATGTTTTGTTGGACATAGTTTTACCTACTAAATACCATGTTTTGTTAAACATAGTTTTACCTACTAAATACCATGTTTTGTTAAACATAGTTTTACCTACTAAATACCATATTTTGTTAGACATACTTTTACCTACTAAACACCATGTTTTGTTTAACATAGTTTTACTTACTAAATACCATGTTTTGCTAAACATAGTTTTACTTACTAAATACCATGTTTTGTTAGACATACATTTACCTACTAAATACCATGTTTTGTTAAACATAGTTTTACCTGGCAGTTGAAATGATAAAACACAATTTCTAATGGGGGTTATAAATTTTTTGATTGAATAACCCTAAAATAATTAATAATTGTTTAATGATATTTTATCTAGACTGCGTTAATGATGGCAACCATTTGTGATGGTACATTGTATTTAGGCTCAACAACCATAATTCTTAAAGAATACCATAACTCTTTACATGATTTTCAAATTTGTTGGTCAAATGATAGGATCCACTTTAATTGCAAACTGCCCAGTGGTTTCAGAGGAAAAGATTTGTGAAACAGTTGATGGATGTGACTTGATGTGATGGCAGATACTGTATCCTTTGTAGCTGGTTCATTCAATTCAGTAACGCATTAATAAACAAAGTGCAAACTAGGCCAATGTTCACCATGATTTTAAAAATTTGTAAGGGTTCCGCGGAACCCAGTGTCTCGCCTACTTTTGCTGTAAATCGCAGGCGCAACAAAAATGAGGTAAAAATCAATAAAAATATTCCTCTTGATACTATCTTATAATTGTAAGAAGCTTCTGTCCAAGTTTTGTAAAAATCTAGGATAGTTAAGGAATCTAATAAATGTTTTGAAAATTTTAACTGCAGACTGTATGTAAGTCCATTTAAAAGTAAAATACTGAAAAAATGGATTTATTTTTTACAAAATTTACTTCTGGATACTATCTTATGATCATAAAAAAGCTTATGTCCAAGTTTGGTACAAACCAAGGATAGTTTAAGAAAGTTATTAAAATTCTAAAAAATTTAACCACAGAGTGAATGTTATGTTTTCCCGCAGAAAAAACTAAGTCTATTCATAAGTAAAATACTGAAAAAATGGAATTTTATTTTTACAAAATTTACCTCTGGATACTATCATATGATCATAAACAAGCTTCTGTCCAAGTTTGGTAGAAATCCAGTATAGGTTAAGAAAGTAATTAAAATTTCAAAAACTTTAACCACAGATTGAATATTTGTGAACGCTGCCGCCGCCGACACCAACGGAATGTAGGATCGCTTAGTCTCCCTTTTTCGACTTAAGTCGAAGGCTCGACAAAAACAGAATAAACACTTCTTAACACATGAAGTACCTACCTTTAGTCCTCTAATATGGGCAAAACCAGATGCATTTTCGAACTTGCTCTTGTCAATCAGAAACTCTAGGATGGACTCTTTATTATAAAGCCTAGAAATAAACATTGAAAGAAATGAAGCAAAAAAGAACAGGTATTGTAATAAGGATCTTTTAAACTTTGTTGAAATAAATTTGTAGGTAAACTCAATAAATGTTTTATTTCTAATCAACAACTTAAATTTTAAAAAACACTAATTTTGTGCAGACTTTGTTTCATAAAGGTAGACAAAAGTTTAATACTAATAATAATGATTGAAAGTAGCAATACTAGTACTACTAGATAGTTTTTACTATAATCATGATGATTAAATATGTGAAAGTCCTTAACCATCAATTAATTTCAAAATATTATGAAGTCATTGGTTAAACAATGTATCAACATATTTTAGTGGTCTGCTCATTTGTTTACAGTTGATTCCATTTAAACCATTTTGTTTAAAACTATTCAGTTGATGATCCCTTCTGTATTTTATATGTACCTTCCAAGTTCACATCCCATAATTGGTGTTCTAAGGGGTTCCTGTGTTATAGCACATAGTTTCCATTTCGCAGCTAAATCTGCTACTTTATTTTTCTGTAATGTAAAACAAGATTAAAAAGTTTATTACTAATACACTCATGCACACATTGTGAGCAACAAGAGAAACATAATATAGTTAACAACATAATAAATTAGTCAATAAATTGGTCAAATAACATAACCCCTGTATCATGTTTATCACTACAGGAGAAAAAGAGCTTTTCAGTATTTGTGAAATTGTGAAACAAGTTCAAGGTAGTACTCCATAGAATAAAATATTCAAGAGAGATTATTAATAGAGTGTTTATGCACTTTGAATTGAAAATAGTATTGGCTAGGTTTTACAGGTTTCATGAGAATTAATTCTGTCTCACTTTTGATTTTTCTGTTGTTTTAGTATCAGACAATTACATGGATAAATATTAGTGGGATGGGTTGAGAAAATGAATAGACTACTATCTCTAATAAGATAAATTATCAGCTTTATTAGAGTATTTGGATGTTTCTGTAAAAAGATACAGTTTTTATATTAAAAAGTAAACAATATGAATAACAACAGGTTGTGTCATAATTCACCTGAATATAAATATATTTTCAATCCGTTTAACATAAACTTTTAGTGGTAAATTTTATAATTATCATGAAACATGTAAACTATTAGTCACTTAAAGGTTTTTATATTATTCCTGTAAAAAAAATGTTGAAAATTTTGTCAAAAATCAACATTTTAAGTGTTTATATTAAACAAATAAAAACCTAATCAAAGTACTGAAGTACTGAAAATACAATGACCACAAGTTAGTTCTTGACAACCTCACAGTCTATCATATTGTAGTGATACAAATCAGTATACACTGGTTTGTTGTTATGTATTATATCACTCTATTCAACTAGTCAATAATTATAGTGCAATGTGTATGGTGGACAACCTTCTGAAATAATTTGATTTTCTAATAGATTGGATTTGAGTAAGCATTCATATTTCCAGCAAAACATTCTTGAGATATTCTCCTGTATGCTTTAAATAACACTTTTTTTCTGTACTTTAGTATAGATATTTATATCAATGATTTTTTTACTTATAAATATATATATTTTTAACCACAAAAAATATTAATTTTCAAATGTAAGTTCTAAAAAAATAATTCTATGAGTATTCATTGAAGAGATGAATTTATAACAAGCGATAAGGAATGTTATTTTGCACTTGATAATGTCCACCTATTTATAGATTGAATACCAGTTAAACAAGAACAAGAGTGCACACACTGAAATGTCTTGCCTTCTTTACTAATCATTGATATTATGTTGATAGTCCTAATAATAAAGCTTTATTACAACTGTCACATAAACTTAACATAAACCAAGAAAAACTAAACATTGACCTTTGAACCATGAAAATGAGGTCAAGGTCAGATGAACCATGCCAGGTAGGCAAATACAGCAAACAATTCTTCCATACAGCAAATAAAATTGACTTATTGCTTATACTTAAAGAAAAACAGACCAAAACACAAAAGCTTAACACTGAGCAATGAACCGTTAAAAATGAGGTCAAGGTCAAATAAAACCTGCGTGACTGAGTGACATGTAGATCATGAAATATTTCTATACACCAAATATAGTTGATCTATTGCATATAGTATTAGAAAAAAAGGCCAAAACTCAAAATTTAACTTTGACCACTGAACCATGAAAATGAGGTCAAGGTCATATGACACCTGCCAGGTAGACCTGTACACCTTACAACCATTCCATACACAAAATATAGAAGACCTATTGCATAAAGTATAAGAAAAACAGACCAAAACACAAAAACTTAACTATAACCACTGAACCATGAAAATGAGGTCAAGGTCAGATTACACAGTTGGACATGTACACCTTACAGTGCTTCCATACACAGACCTGTACTAGACCTATTGCTTATAGTATCTCAGATATGGACTTGACCACCAAAACTTAACATTGTTCACTGATCCATGAAATGAGGTCGAGGTCAAGTGAAAACTGTCTGACGGGCAAGAGGACCTTGCAAGGTACGCACATACCAAATATAGTTATCCTATTACTTATAATAAGAGAGAATTTAACATTACAAAAAATCTTAACTTTTTTTTCAAGTAGTCACTGAACCATGAAAATGAGGTCAAGGACATTGGACCTGTGACTGACGGAAACTTCGTAACATGAGGCATCCATATACAAAGTATGAAGCATTCAGATCTCCCATCTTCTAAAATATAAAGCTTTTAAAGCTAACACCGCTGCCGCCTTAGCCGCATCACTATCAGTCTTCACGCTGAACTTCCAGATCTACAGGCCCGGTATCGGGATTGTTCGCCCTAATTACATGTTCGCCCTAGGTTCGTTCGCACTGAGTTTGTTCGCCCTGGTGTTCCGTTCGCCCTGAGTTCGTTCGCCCTATTCTCATTAATGATATGTATATGTTACATTAATGAAAGAAATGCATATTTACATTAAAATTTATGTTTATCTATTAAAAGCTGAATACAGAATATTAATTAAATAAAATTCGGGTTGGCTGCTACATTGATACACTTTATTTTATAATTACTTTTAATTACTGTTGATTGAATTTTGATTGCTGATTAGGTATAATTTGAAATTCTTTGATATCACTGATTGTTATATGAATTGTCTTTGAGGGATTAATAATGAAAATAAAAATTTTCTCAAATAAAATAGTCAGCTTGGATGGGTAAAAACACTGATGTACAAATTGTTAGACATGAAAGGGAAATTATTTTCGCAGCTTGGCTTCTTTGATCTCAGTGTGTTTTGACAAATTTGGTATATATGGAATTGGATTATGGAACCGGTGCATTATTCCATAAACTATGGAAGTGTACATGTGTATTTCGTGTGACAGAGAGGTCCGACCTATTCAACATGCAGTATCATGTGACGTATGTGAGAGATGGCAGCATAGATTGTGTGGCACTGGTAAGTGTTTCAATTGATAAATATATAAAATTTTGTGCAACTATCATCAGGATCTATAGGAAGATGTGGTGTGAGTGCCAATGAGACAAATTCAATCCAAATAGCAATTTATAAAAGTAAACCATTATAGGTCAATGTACGGTCTTCAGTATATATCCATATATATAATTAATGAACTTAAATAAATATATTAGGATAAAATAAGACAATATATATATATAACTACGTTAGTATGAATGTTTTCTCATATTTAGTATTATGTTCTAGTACAAGTAGATTTATATATAAAATTATTATCAATCACGGTAATGGTCACTCCTTCTTAGTTATTTGTTTTATATTGATGTTTTAAATTATATTGTTCACATGTGATAATATTTATAATATCAAATTTCAATTTTCAGTATAACTTTTCAAGCTTACAAAGACGCCAGACATGGCAATGACCTACAGTTATATCCATAAGAAGTACACCATCCTGGAAGAGAAGATCCAGACGGCATGGGACCAGTACATGGGCAATGTCATCACAACAACACACTTTTTGAAAGTGATTGCCAAACTGTACAAGCCGTCCGACAACCATGCCAAATACTTTGAATCCACAGAACCTTATCCTGGTAGCAGAAAGACAACATAATAACTTTACATACAAATTAATAGTTAAGTCTTCAGTTGTTTTACATTAAAAAAATACAATGTAGTGCTGAATTTTCGAGACACTTATTTCCCAGAAGCAGCAACACGTAATACATCATAAGTAAATATTCAGTGAATTTAAACAGACTTCAAAATATGCAATTACATACAAATAGTTGAGTCTTCAGTTGTTTTACATTTAAAAATACAATGTAGTGCTGAAATTCACAAAAACTAATTTCCTAGTAACGTATTTACATACAGATACTAACTTAGTTCTCAATACCTTGAAGTCAAAATATCTTGTAGTCCTGAAATTTACAGGAATATATAACCTAGCAGCAGCTAGCTGTAGACAACACAATACATCGTAAATATTCGGCGAAATTGTAGACTGACTTCAACATATTCAATGAAATACACACAACACAACACTGTAATAAAAAATAAAAATCAGGGCGAAGGTACCCAGGGCGAACAGGTATCAGGGCGAACGGTCTCAGGGCGAAATGGAACTAGGGCGAACAGTAACTAGGGCGGACGGACCCGGATTCTACAGGCCCGCAGCTCAATTTTTGAAATTTTTTAGTTAGATTCTGTTGGCCTGTAGGTCTGATTTTTACAGGCCCGAGAGCAATTTTACCAGCCTAGGCTGCCTGGGCTGCCACTCGGCGTGAAGACTGCACTATCCCTATGTCGAGTTTCCTGCGACAAAAGTCGCAGGCTCGACAAAAATCACTGAGGCGACAACACAAAATGAACAACTGAACAATACATCCGACCGCATGTCCTCACAGTCATCATGATATAAAATCAATAGGACATTGTTCAACTCTTGAGGTCCCTCATGGGGGTGTCTAAGTAATCACAAAATCACATTTTTTTTATCAATGTGTAATCACATAATCATTAATTATTTTTTAAACAATATAAGCTGATAAACAATGAAATAACCCAAACCAATCCTAAATTATTTAAAATGATTATGAATTATTTGGTCTGGTTAACAAATAAAATAAAAAGTAATCACATAATCAAAAACCCAAATGTAAACAAACAGGAATCTGTCAGGAATATGACAAATTTTTGTAACATCGACATTTTCTGAATTTTTGTCATACGTACCTGTTCCGGTTTTTTCTTTACTCTAACAAGCTCGTCTCTTCTAGGAATGGTTCCT
Source organism: Mytilus trossulus (assembly GCF_036588685.1). Classification (NCBI taxonomy): domain Eukaryota; kingdom Metazoa; phylum Mollusca; class Bivalvia; order Mytilida; family Mytilidae; genus Mytilus; species Mytilus trossulus. Next base: position 98,626,817 of record NC_086373.1, read on the forward strand.
CCATCGCATCCCATGTTTCTTGAATATATAATATGATGACAAAATAGGCCACAAATAATCCACAAATAAGCAGCGAAAAGGGAGGTCAGTCAGATTTCCTTTTTAGTTTCGGATGAATTTCGGTAATCAAATATTATCCATATATTAAACAATTGAATAAAAATACATTTTTTTTATAATTTCACTGATGCCCCAATGATCTTTACGGGTCCTTAATTTTAGTCATGTATGGCCTGTTTTTATTTTCGTATGTACACTGTAAAAGTTGACACGACAGCGGACGAGACAGGTGCTTGTGCCTTAGTTTTGTTAAAAAAAAGTAGGTACTTCATAACGTTATCTGAATGATAATAAAACACTGTTCAGCTTTAAATCTTGCATTTATGAATCTTACATTTAACATTTATTCTTTTTATAATGTCCTGTTTTCTTCCTCTTTTGCTAAAACAATTGAAACGTTAAGCCTTTAGGAAGTAAAAATGAGTGAAAACGATAGTAGATCCTACATGCAACGAAATTATTAAGAATGACTAGAGCACTTCACACAAGATGTAATGATTTATCACTTATATGCTTGAGTATCATTATCCTCTTAAAATGTGTGTGTACTAAGTGGCCCACCATTACCAATCCCAAGGACAATACAGCTTATGGCTATTTGTACGACATTGCTGGATTTCACACAGGTTCCTGTAAAATTTTGACGTCATGAAACAAAGTATCTGCAGCCACAATGGAAAAGTGATTGTTGTGTGACGTCAAAACTTACAAAAGTTCAAGCCGCCGGGTTAGCCAGGAATAACAATAAGGTGTATACAACAGTACTAGTCATGCTAGTCAGTAGATACTGGTTGCGTAACTAAAATGACTCAGCAACTAGGTTGGGAACCACTTGAACACAGGATTGCTAGGAACAGCTAATTGTACATACATGACTGTTTTTAGCTGTTCGCTCGTATTGGAGTATATACACTCAAAAATGAGTCCACTCCTTGACGGGAAGATAGATAGATAGATAGATACATTATCGAGTGCTGTATTCTGTGGTTGTAAATGTATCCATACTCACAAGCTAAACCTGCTAGAACACCTTAGCCGTAAATTGTGTTTTTCTTTGCAAGTAAACAGAAATATTTTCTAATAGCTTTGCCTAGTAGCGATAGAAAGGGATTTACATTATTAAGGGCAGCCTCCCCTCTGTAAAGTAATGTTCCTAAACAAAATACAATTAAATAGAAGAATTGTGAATTATATTCTTCTCTGTTTACTGGAGGTGGTCCATATATAGGACAGATCGACTAAAAGAAAAGGCAAGATAGCAAGTAGAAATTAAGATACTAACCTGGGAGTCACAGAATAAAAATAAAATAGCATTTCAAGACGTCTGAATTCATTGAACTAGAATAACATGGAATGGATACTAGTAACACAAACTATCATTGAATTTGAACTGACATAATTTTCTGGTTTTCAACTCTATCAATTGAAATATCAAGCTAACAGTTGGCAATGGAGCCAGACTGGTTTGTCTCATATACTTGTACAAATATTAAAACTAGGATGCCTTGAAAGGCTATCTTATTTTTATCTCTGATGTCTTCCTTGGGAGACAGAAACAAAATTAACATATTCTTCAAAAGCAGTAGTTTATTTATTAATTTCACCTGTGTTTAACAATAAATATGTACATGATTCATGTTATTGGTTATTTCAGAACATTACAACTTTAACTTGAAGGTTTTGGCTATATTTCAAGATAACATTGGCCATCAAGTTCCAAGTTTCAACTTGGCTACACTATTGCAACTACTTGCACCCTTACCTTTGAGAATTTGTCACTCATGTCTGACAGATTTTACCAACTAGTAACTTGTATTGTACAGAAATGAGTGCAAGATGCAAATTATAAAAAAAAATCCCTTACATTGTATTATAGATTGTGTATTTTTTATTTACAGAAAATGTCAAATGGATGTGTTTTGGTGACAGGAGGAGCCGGTTTTGTTGGCACCCATTCTGTAATAGAATTAATTAATGCAGGATATTCTGTTGTTGTTGTCGACAACTTTGTTAATGCTAGTCATGGTATGTTTTAAGTAATCTGTACATGTATATCTAATTGTAATACACATTTTGTTTGATTATGTATGGATAGCCACGGCCATCATGCATGGAAATTGAGACGTTACATTGTACATTATTGTAAAATTGCAAACATTGAAAGTATTCTTCATTTAACCTAAAAGATATTGTTAATTGAATAGAAATACAATTGAAAACTTATAATTTTTAAGCTTCAGTTATCTGTTGGGTGCATTTTGATTAGAGGACACTTTTTGAATTACAAATTTAAACATGACAATGAAATAGATTGTTAATGTCAACAAAGATGGAGTATGAAAGAAGGACTAAAAAGGTAGTACATGTACTAAAATGTTACTGACAGAATAAGGTTTAAGCTAGGCAATCTTGGGGACTAAAAAGATAATACTAAAATGTTACTGACAGAATAAGGTTTAAGCTAGGCAATCTTGGGGACTAAAAAGATGATGAGGCTTATTTTTACTGTTTGGTTGACAGAAAAAAATATGATTACTGCATCTGAAGGGTGACTTTTTTTAATGATTTATCCCATTTGGTGAGCCAACATAATTGTAAATAAGAAATTTTTTAATATTTTATCTCATTTAGTCCAGTAATGATAAATTATTTACTGGACTTAACCTTGTTGTGCTAATCATGAAGATGATAAGGCCATGGAAAATTAATTGTTGTTTTCCCCATACATGGAAAAATTTTAAAGACCCGGCAGGCAGGCTTTTTTTTTTTTTTTTTTTTGTAACCATGCATAATTTTATCTCTACAAATGTATATGTATTGTTTCTACAGCGGAACTTTAATCTTGCATATTTCCGACACTTTAAGTTGTCTCTGCAAAAAAAAAAAAAAAAAAAAAAAAAATTTAATGACCTGGCGGTAAAACAGTGACTCGGTCAGGTTAGGGGAAACCATGAATTATTTTTCCATGGCCTAATATTTTCTGTAGAATTTGAGTGTCTGTCAATCTGATTAATGTTAATTATTTTGTTACAGAAAGTTTGAAAAGAGTTGAAGAAATATGTGGTACAAAAATCCCAATCTTCTCCGTAGATTTAACTGACAAACAAGCTTTAGCAGATTTGTTTAAAAAGGTAAATAAAGTTTTATTGGTTCAAACAAGGATTCATGGTATACATGTAGATATAACAAATAAAATCCTTGAAAATAGGCAAACAATTGAGGCTCATTGAGAATTTTTGTCTTATTATGTGCTTAAACAAATAAAATTTGAGACAAACACACATGTACATTTAATGTGGTTTGGGGAACCTTTCTCTTTTTAATTTTGATAAGTGGAAAAAGAAAAGTGGAAAAAAATAAAACATCGATAAAGTTAAAGCTTTTTTAAATGTTTTTTTTTTTGTAATATGGGTAGAATTAATAAAAACAACAAAGGTACAAACTAAAAGAATTCCACTTTAAAAATGCAAGCAGCTACTAAACGTAAGTCCAAAGTCCTGAGCCATTTGATAAATATGAAATCATGCTATTGAACACTTAAGATTTTGTACTTGAGAGAAGGCTCTATGGAGCTATGTTATATATGCAATGTCAATAAAAATAAACAGTCAATACAGTTTTATAGCATGGTTGTAGCGCAAATATGTTTAAATGAAGGAGATAAAATGTCTCAAATTTTAACATATGAGCTCAGAATATTGTTTTCTTTATGAGACATGGGGCTGTAAAAAAATCTGTTGCAATTTTATCTTCTATTGCAGAGGACAATTTTCAAACAAAACGATCAAATTGCTCATTCTCTCTAAATTTATAAAAGTAGTGTGTAACTGATTGATTGTTGTGTGTTTAATAACTAGTGTTGATGTGAACAGTATAAGTATATCACTTGAAGGTGTTCTACTCTGATTGTATGTACAGCAAGTATCAACTCAAACCCTTCCTTTAGAGAATTAAAAAAAGTGCAGTTGATATTTAAATCTATATCAAGCTAAAAGAAAAAGAAAAGTTGAAAGCAGATAATAAATATTTGTTTAAATCAAATTGAATATGTAAATGTCATGTATGTTTGTATGATTACAGCACAAGTTTACCAGCGTCATACATTTTGCTGGTTTGAAAGCTGTGGGAGAATCGTGTGAATTACCACTACTTTACTACAAAGTCAATATAGGAGGAACAACAAATTTACTAGAGGTAAACTGATTAAAGTAACTTTTGAAATTAACACTATTATAATACAAAGTCAACAGAGGAGGATGGACAACAAATTAAATAGAGGTAAAAGTAACTTGCTATTGGAAATTATTCAGTCAAAACTGACTACAAACATGACGAAGATAGCTACATGTATTAACACTTTTTGTACACAATAAAACACATATTTGAAATTCTGTAGCTTTGATTGGATAATGAGATAAAATACTGATATCTCTATGATTATGATAGCTATACATGTATTATTTAAACATTGTGAAATACAATACTTGTGATATTTTAGGTTATGAAAGAAAACAACGTTAAGAACCTGATATTTTCAAGTTCAGCTACAGTATATGGTACACCAGAATATTTACCCTTAGATGAGAACCATCCAACAGGGGGATGTACAAACCCATACGGCAAAACTAAATACTTTATAGAAGAAATAATGAAAGATCTGTGTAAATCAGACCCTGTAAGTTGTATTCACAATTCTCAATAATTTTCCTGGCAATGAAAACAAAGGGTTGTTTTTTGTTGGATATTAATGAGAAATAAAGAAGTCATGATTTAAAATTTCAGTTTTATTAATTAATAATTTTGTGAAGGCAGCACTCACACCTGCAAAGTGGAAAGGGATTAATATAAGTTGCAATAACTTCTTTCCTTATCCACTATAAATAAATATGTTTTAACTAATTCTTTGAATAGACTTGTGGTATGTCAAAATGAATAATACTTTTGTTTAGGGAATTCTCTGCTTTTGCTATTTTGTGATGACTAAAAGGATTAGGTTTTAAATTGAAACAAAAAAAAAGAATATTTATTTAGTTTCTGATATTGTCAAACATACATGGTGTATAGACTAACATTAATGGTAATTTAATATAGATAACAAACAAGCAGCCTAAAAAGAAAAATGTAAAATAGATATCCATATATGTGTAGTACACAATAAGTTGGACCAATTAAACATATAATAACTAGCCAAAAAGAAAGTAGAAGTATAGAACCAAACTGTGTAACCATAGGTATTGATTTCTAAGCAGTTATATATGTAAATATGTCTATTTTAGGAATGGAACATTGTTATTTTGCGTTACTTCAATCCAGTAGGTGCTCACAAATCAGGGAAGATTGGAGAAGACCCTAAAGGTGTTCCAAATAACTTGATGCCATATTGTGCTCAGGTAGCTGTTGGAAAGAGGAAGGAGATAAATGTTTACGGCAATGATTATGACACACCAGATGGCACTGGTAAGAAAAGATCTATTTTTACACATTGATTTAAAATGATGTTCTTACCAAACTAGTTGATTATTGGCTTCATGTAGGTGATTTTATAACATACTGTGATAATTTTATTTTATATAGATACATTGTAGATCTGTTATAGATATATGATATATATGTGATTGTTTTTCAGATTGCTTCCTATTTGCCTTGTTTTTTCATTATGTCTAATTAGAAAATAACATTTGAAATCACTGATGTGCATAATGCTTGAGTTAATTATCAGTGTTTTGAGGTCACAATATTTGAATTCTCAATTTAGTTTTTAGTTTTATATCATTGATCCTAAAATTGAGAATGGAAATGCGGAATACGCAAAGAGTATTTTACATGTGAAATCTTTGTAACCAATGTAATACATGTTTTATTGTTTGTATTTACATTGCAGGAGTTAGAGACTATATACATGTTGAAGATTTAGCAATTGGACATGTTGCAGCACAGAAGAAAATAGAAGAATGTTGTGGTCTTAAGGTAATGAAAATAAACTCATCGAACAATAATCTCGTCACAGTATATATTGATTTATTTTAAAGCTAGATTTGCTATGTATGTTGACCTCTATATGTTCTTTCAGCTTATTTTTCTGGATTACTACTACTTTTACTTTATTATATCATTGCAGCATTGTGAATTTTTATAAGTGTTGAAACTGAAGTTTCCTTAAAGTGATGTTAACACAATTTATTTACTTCATAGTCGACACTTTACATCGTTTTTATCTCAAAAAAATAATTTTGAGGTTATTTGGGTACACACTGGAACAGGTTGTAGTATTTCTATATTTTACCATTGCTTCAAGCTTTCTCCACAGAAATTAGATATTACGCACATTTGATAATGAACTTGACAGACAGTGTTATGTAATAGCATTGACATTGTGATTTGTGAGGACACTGTTGAACATAAAGTTTCAATATACCAACATTATATTGGCTGCTAGGCTAATTTAGATGTAGCTGATCATAATAATAATGAAGGAATGTGTATAAAACAGCAAATCAATGTCTGTATAATCCTATTAGTATTATTATTATCGTGTCCCTCACTCTATATAACAATATATGTATATACATTGTAGATATACAACTTAGGAACAGGACAAGGATATTCTGTGTTGGATATGATTAAAGCATTAAGTAAAGCTGCAGGAAAACCAGTAAGTATGATGAAAGCATTCCAACACAGCAAGTTACAAACCCTTTAGTGCAATAAAGTATTCCAACACTGATCAGGGATCTCCATGGCCTTTTTAACGATGGCGCCCCACCATCGTTCAAATGTCTTGCGCCATCGTCTTTTATAGCCTGATGCCATTTTTTTAGCAATTATAATCAAATGCATGTTATAGCATAACCCTCAGGCTTTTTTTTTATAGTATATTCCAATACAGTTCTAACGCCTGAGGGATATCCGGATTAAGATCGCTATTCACTAGTACCTGTGCTTGTACAGGTAGATTTACAAACCAGACAGGAGAACATTACATGAAGATAGACAATTCATTTGTCGAATTATTTAACTAAGTTTCCGAAAATGCTGATGATAATTCAGATTGAATAAATAAATTAATAATCCAGTTACAAAATTAAACAAGTAGAACACGTGCTTTTATTTTGACTTACACAATCAGCATTCCCCTTTTAAGAAGTACACAATAAGACGTAATACAGTAATTATTATTTCATCGCAAATAACTCGAATACTGCTGTATTGTAACGATAATAAAGATTAACTTTAAAAGTTAAAAAGTAAAAACTTTTTATATTTCCTGTAAAGAAATATCGTATCGTAATTCCAAATTCATTTCCTAATTTACAATCAAATTGATACATCCGCGTTTCCGGTTTCTATTCAGTCTCGAAAGATGCATGTTGCATAGCATCGATTTGCTAGACAAAGTCATTAAAAACCTTTTCATTTGTCAACGTTTGCTTTAATAATCTTTTTAACCAGTTAGATAACCCGTACGACTCCTTTGTCGTTGCTGCAAACCAGCAATACCAGTAAGGGGTTCATGACTTCTGAATTTGACAATGGCCGTGAAAAATAAGCTCGACATGATTTCAACACCCATAACAATTATTAAAAATATCAAGAAAACTACAAGGGGACCTTTGTGATAGCTCTTGGTCATTCTCGACTAAGGGAAAGGTAGGGGGCATGAGGGCTTGGCCTTTGAAGGGTTACAAACAGCAACTATTGAAAATATATATACTTCTATAAAGTATTGATAATTAAAATTCAAATAAATATAATTTAAATAAGCAATGAATTAGCATGTTCACCTATCCTTATGTGAAGGGATGAAATAATTTTGTTTGCGCTACACTGAACAGCATAGATACAGTTTATGATGATGAAAGTTCCTCCAATTTTCATCCATGGAGATCCATGTGATTTTCAGACTTACATAAACATCTAAACATCTGACTACCTTAGTACAGACATTCTTAATTGGTTAATACAATGTAATACAGGGCTAACATCATAAAACATATATAATTCTTCTCAAATTTAGCCCATCAATGTTAAATCTTTATTCTTCCTTCAGTGGGATTTGAAACATTTCTTCTGTGCATTGTGGCAACATGGCCTGCACCATGTTCAGTCTCTTTATGTATACAGGTATTGAAAATTAAGTTTCAAAAAAAATTCAGACCAAATATTATTTTCACTTCCATCTCAGCTAGGTCTTGAAAGTCTATTTTTCCACTCAGTTCTCATCTAGTAAGTGAAATATACAAGACACATCCCTACATAATAATTGATAGGATTTACAGAGTCTATGTTCTTCGGAATTCTTCCACAAATAGATCATAAGTAGGAGTAAATATTAAAGTGTTAATTGTCCAAGCACATCAAAAAGTTTAAATATTTATTTCAACATTCAATTTTAGGTACCCTACAAAATAGCAGAGAGAAGAACGGGTGATATAGCATCATGTTATAGTAAAACAGACTTGGCTACTAAAGAACTTGGATGGAAGGCAACACGAGGTTTGGATGAAATGTGTAAGTAGATATACCAAATGTTATGCAACTTATACACAATGCTTATTACCACAAATTGCAGATCAAGGTTGAATTTTGAGGGTGTCACTTATACTGTTCTAGAGTTATGCCCCTTTTCAAATGGAAAAATTGCTGAATTGTTTCTTTCCATTCTCTGACTTAATTTTGCCTCAACCAAAACCTTTCTTTAGTTATGTCTTTTATAATTTTATATGATATGCATGGAGGAGCATCATTTGTGTCCCATGGACACATTCCCCATATATATATAGATATTACATACATGTACAGATAATATGTACATGTATAGATGGAATATACACTAATAGACAACATTACACAAAAGATAACACATTAGATAAAATATACACAAAATTTTATATACATATGCTGACATTAATTAGTTATGGTTTCATTTATTTTTAATATTCATGGTTAAAATAAAAACATTAATGTGTTTCTTCTCCCTAGATAATAATTAATACCAAATTTTTGATTGATTTTTCCTTTCAGGTAAAGACTTATATTTACTGTAAACCAATTATATTCACGGATACTTTATTTCGCGTTTATACCCAGCTAGTCAACTTCACAATGATTTAATTTTGCGATTTTCTTATCAACTTAATGTAGTTGATAGGGAACCCCATGTTATACCTTTTCACGGCAATTTTTAATTTCGCGTTATTTTTCTACTCGTGAAAGTCGCAAAAATAAATAGCTCGTGGAATTTAGTTGGTTTACAGTAACTCTATTGTAATTTTTTTTTAAATTTTAATTTTTTTTTTTAATTTTTATTATTTATACCTTCCAATTTACAACATCATATACACAAATATAATAGCAATATATAATATATAATTCTATAGATATTATCTTATCAATACAACTGTCTATAAGGAAGCAATTCTTTATTTTTTTAAATACAAATATAAGATATAGAGTTAAGCAGTTTGAACACCGGAGAGAAAGAGAGAGAGATAGAAAGAGAAAGAGAGTGAGAGAGAATAGTGTGATGAGTTTTCAATATAGTTCATCTGGAAATTGAATTCTATTTTAGTATAGTAAATACAGCATTTTCATTTATAAATAACTCTATTGTAATTGATTTTTCAGGTGAAGACTTATGGAGATGGCAGACCATGAATCCTGATGGTTTCAATTCAAACGGACCTAAAAGTTAACACATAAATTTGTTAGCAAACCCTAGGTGCTAGAAGCTAGGACAATTATCTGTGATCATAAGGGGAATGATTTCTCATGTAGTCTAGGTTTAATTTGGTATTAATTTAATGGTTAGTGTTCATTGGAAGTACAAATGTTTCAGTGTATCTTCATGGGAGAAAATGTAGAATAGCTGTAACTATAGTCATATGTAACCTGGGAAACTTCTTGTAGTCATAGTTAGGGACAAAAATAATCTTTAATTTGGGATCTCTTAACTTAAATAATTTGCTAACAAAATTGTATGGGCTTTTATGTTTAATAATTATGAAAGTATTACTATTATTCCCCACTTTAAGACATGTGACAAGTTGACACAAATGGATGATAGTTACTTTTTTTTTATAAAACATTTATGTATTAATTGAGGGCTTCCTTAACTTGTTATATTCCATTTGCAACCAATTATTATATTTCAATCACAGTTATTAACCATGATTTCAGTATTGAGGTATGCATATATATATACTAACATTGTTTTGTAAACTGGTTTTAATTTAACAGAAATATATTATGTGATATTATATTTTGTTCCTATGTAAATGTATATGAATACAAGTCCTAACCAATCTAGCTTAGTGTCATGTTTGTTGACAATCAGTTTATGTATGTTATCACTTCATGAAGTCCCTATTTTATTAATTTGGGGGTTTATGTGTCTTATCCTTGGTTTTGGGATATTTCAGTCCCTCTTTACATTTTTTTGTTCCAAAATTTCTGTTTTATTGAATGTATATTTCTTTATTTTTTCCGTCCCTCTGAAATTTGTTCCGATATGAAGACCTTTATTACAGATCTAATTTTTTGAAACTCTTAAAGTCTGTCTTTTTATGTTTCTTTAAGATTGGACAAGCATTATGACATTTCCTGCAACTATCATACTTACCCAAATTTGATGCAACTTTTTTATGCAATGTTATCAAAAATTTAAGATTTGTTTTCTTGCTGGTACGCTCTGTAACTATTGATTATTACCAACTGTCTAACTGGAAATATGTTTTTTTTTTTTTTTTTTAAATAATTGAAGGTTTGTTAAATCTACGCTAATTCTCAACGATAGTATTGTTGTTAAAGGTTCACAAAATTGATATACAAATAAATAATATGAATATCTGACAACTAACAAACTTAATATTTTAACCACTATTGTTTACAATCTGTTAGAATTATTTGTAGCAGACAACAACATGTCACAAGGAAAAATCATTATTGCTGATTAACATAAAATTATGACTAAAAACTTCTCATTGTTTTATTTATATTTTTTCATTTAGAAATTTTTATTATAAGTGACATGTCTACTAGTAAATAGTGCCCTATGATAATCGCTCTGTCTGTTTGTCTGCATTTTCACATCATAGTGAAGTCAAGATTGCTTCAATGATGTCCTTCATTTTTATACACAATATGAAACCCTGTAAAAGGTGGAATTTGGTCAAAACTTAGTCATTTGTTATAAGATCAATTTTGAGACAGATCTTTTTGTTCTTGGATTTCAACTAAAATTGGTATACAGCAATAATTTTAATAAGCTATTTGAAAATGATATGCAGGTACCAAAAATATTAAAAAATTCTGTAATTAACTAATTTCCTGTTAAAAAAAATCACAAATTGAGAAATGATCTTAGGCTCAAGAAAAAAATTATAACAATGATTTTCAGTGTCAAAATAGGTTGAAAAGTTAATTATTGAGACGGATTTCAAGGAAAATTCACATCAGTATAACTTGCATTTCAATTTGATTTTTTTGCCTGAGGTCAAAATTATTGTTAAACACTTTTGTTTTTTCGGTATGTTAAAATTTTGAGACACCTATGTTTTTTGCTTGGATTTGATATGATATTCCAAATTAATTCCTTGTGTTCAAAATTGTAGGTTGCTCTCCATTTGGCTGCAAAAATACATGAAGTTTGGATTTTAACAATTTTTTTATTTATGAGGAACACATCCTGATCAAATTCTTTACATTAAAATTGATACCCAATGAATATGAATAGTTTTGTTTGCTTCAGTATTAATTATTGGATTTTGTGGCTCACACAAAAGGGTGCAAGAGGAGTATTTGCTGTCATTAACTTAAAACTTTGTACACATGTTCATTATAAAGTGAAATTTCAAATATATATGACATGTATATGCAAAATTAGGGTTGTGACAAAGATTTCAGAGTTCACTGAATAATGATACAAGATAGTGTGACTTGAGTTTTGTGTCCTATGGACACATATTCTTGGTTGTTTTTTTCTTAGTTTTGTGCATTTGAGAGACAAATGTTTTACTGTAGCTTGGTTTGTCTATTTTAATCAAAACTTTTCCATATTTTGATAGTAATTATACTTACTGATAAATGTACAATACTGTGGATTCATTTATTTTCGTGGGTACCAGTTTTCTGTGGATTTAATATAGAAATTTTACATGTTCGTGGTTATTTAATTTCGTGGTTTTGCAAAAATCTGCATACAATCCTATAGACATTTTTTTTATTCGTTGAACATTTAGTTTCGTGATTCACCTTTACCCACGAAATCCACTAAAATTGGTATCCTACGAATAATACTGAATCCACAGTACTCAAACATTTTTTGGGGGCAAACTTTACATATTTAATGATAACATTTAATACACATTCATTTTCTTTTTAATACTTCCTTTTTATATGTCAGATATAGCTTTAATACACCAGCTCTATTACACCAGTTATGAATTATACTAAATGTTTTGTTATGAAATGCGTTTATTGATTTGCCAGTTTTGTTTTGAACGACCACCAAGTTATGCAATTATATGGATATTTTGTTATTATAGTATGGGATACATTATTCTAGTATATTATATTGGGATACATTATGTTATTATAGTATATGGAGACATTGTGTTATTATATAGTAAAGGGATACTATATTTTTGTTTTCTGTTGGACATTAGTGTTTCAGGTGCATAAGCAAAAATGTTCTGTAATATAGATTAAAATATTTGTAATTTGGCATTAACCCGGAAACTTACCAAGTTTTATTCAATATTATTTTTCATGGTAATCTCAAAAAGGAAGTTTTTTATATTCCTGTCATAGATTGGATGTATTATGGTTTACTGTTTATAATCAATGATATATAATAAATAATCATAATCATGTTATTCAGGGTGTTTGCTATTCAGGTTTTTTTTTTTTCTTCTATATTGTGGAGCCTGGCTTGTGTTTTCCTAGGATAAATATTGTAATGCTTCACTCTGTATCTTATGTAGCTCCTCTTGTGTTTTCCTAGGATAAATATTGTAATGCTTCATTCTGTAACACCTGTAATTTTTTATATTTCTTTGAATCTTCTTTATCAAAAACATGTCTGGTCAAATATTTGAAAATTGATTTATTTCATCAACAAAAATTCATGTAGTTTAATGTTCATTTCATCCGTTAGATAAAGATAAAATTTGTTTGTCAGGAGTTTGAATTTGAATGATTATATGACACACAAAAAGTTACAAAGGCATACATAAATTTTCCATTTCATTTACTGCTAGTTATTATATATTTTTTTTAAAATCATCTAATAAAATGTAATATATTTTTTTATTTGAGCAGCAAACACCCTACATATTGCTATAAAGATAACTATTTAAGGATGTCTGCTGCTCTAATTTAAAATAACAAGGATTTCATGTGGTTGCTTAAAATGAAAACAACTTTGATATTTAAACAAAATAAAGTGATAAAATCATTAGTCTCGTGTGTAGTTTTCAAAATACGAGACATTTAGAAAATGGCGGGAAAAGGGTTTTCTTCAGACTTTACTATTTGTTAACATTGGAATTGTTTTTTACCCTTTAAACCAAGAAAAAATAACAAGGATTTCATGCCGCCGGATCCCTAAATCTTAAATGATCTATTGAACAGATTTATGAAGACAAAAGTGGGGTGTCGTGTAAAAAAATTTAATACATTTGGATGGATAAAACCTGAGAAAATCGAAAATATGACAAGAATTCAAAAACATGACCAGCAGACATCCTTAAATAATTCTACTAGAAAATGCTTGTTCAAGAGAAATTCTGCCTTACAATGAAAGATTATTTTAGTTACAGATTCTAATAAAAGTCATTGATAAATTAGTTTCTTGTTTATTGAAATGTAAACTGGAACACACCCTTAACATTCAGGTCTGTGATTGAACTAATGTACTTGCGTCTTATTTATTTCCTGGAATTTTTACTATTCATATTGTCATTTGATCAAGTCATGCTGATTATAAGGTGCACAGTTTTTCTTGCTTTCAAAATCTGTCTGTTTGAAACCGTCCCGGTTTTCTCCCTTCAATATAGGTAGATGTATGATACTCAAGATAGCAGAGGGAAGAAAAAAAAGAAGATAAATTAAAACTAGAATGTGACATATACTGTTGGTATTGGTATCAGATTCAACACATAACTTGTTCATTATTGGAAATGTTAATTATGTGGAAAATAAAAGGGCCTGAAAAGTTGTAATATTTAATCTACACCATTGTCCTATACAGCATGCCAGCTAAAGAATTTGACCTTGTTCTTTTAGTAGTATAGATAGCTTGGACTGCAACAAATCATTAGTTTGAGCACTGTGTTTTTCCTTCATTATACTGAACCTTGATATTTAGAACTATCAAAATATTATAAGCCTACAAAGATTCGAGAGACAATACTTTCACAAATTGTTGAATCGGGTTATGTTTTTTAGCTTAACTGGCCCTCTGAAACTACTGAGATAAATTCAAACAAACTTGGACACAATCATCATTGGGGTATCTTGTTTAAAATATGTGTTAGATGCCCCTGCCTTCCAACCAACATGGCAGATTTTGGCTTATATAAGTATCCCTGAAACTAAAGCATATATATAGCAAATCTGACAATAGGTAAACATGTGTATCAGGTTAAAATCTATCTGCCCTGAAATGTTCAGACTCTAATTGGGTTGATGCCCCTGATTTGGTAACTTTAAGAAAATTATGCAGTTTTTGATTATTACGGGTATCTTGAATATTATTATAGACAGAGATAAACCTAAAACAGCAATAATGTTCAGCAAAGTAAGATCTACAAAAGTCGACATGAAAAAAATGGTCAATTGACCCCTTGAGGAGTAATTGATCTTTATAGTAATTTTTTATCAATTTTTTCAAGTATTGTTATCTTAGAAAAAAAATTCTCATCTGAAACTTCTTAAACAATTTTAACCACAATCATCATTAGGGTATATAGTTTTCAAGTGAAGTCTGATGACCCAGCCTACAAAACAACATGGCAGACATGGCTAATAATAGAACATAATTGTAAAATGCAAGGTTTTTTTTTTTACTTAAACCTTCTTGAGAAAATATAGAAAGGACCAAAAAATATTCAAAAAAATTCGCTCTACCATTTGTCCTTATACCTCAAAACTGTTGAAACTGTGATGAATTTGTAGAAAAAAAATCAAATCCAATGTAAACATGTTTCAGGTGAATACCATATGACATATTCTTATTGTTATATATACTAGTAATATATTTATAAAATGAAGAATATGAATAAATGCTCTTAAAATTTAAAACTACTACATTTAGGAATACATAGATAATAGAGGTAAAGGGGGCTGGTTGAGATCTTACAAAACACATTAAACCCTGCTGCTTTTTATACGACCGCAAACAATTTAATTTTTTGGTCGTATATTGGTATCACGTTGGCGTCGTCGTCTGCATCGTCGTTGTGTTATTTCTTCAACAATTTTTGAGAGGATTAATATTCAACAGCAAAGTGAATTGCTCAAAGACAAACAAAAAATTTTAAGTTCATTAGACCACATTCATTCTGTGTCAGAAACATATGCTGTGTCAACTATTTAATCACAATCCAAATTTAGAGCTGAATCCAGCTTGACTGTTTTGTCCATACTTGCCCCAACCGTTCAGGGTTCAACCTCTGCGGTCGTATAAAGCTGCGCCCTGCGGATCATCTGGTTTGCACATGTTCCAAGTCAGGAGCCTCTGACCTTTGCAAGTCTTGTAAAAATTTTAATTTTTTAGTTTATTTATTAGTTTTTGAGTTAAGTTTGACGTCCATTTTCATTTTTGTTTAGAGGCCAGCTGAAGCCTGCTGTGTTGAAGACTATTGGTGGCCTTCAATTTTTTTCTGCTCTTTTGTCAGGTTGTTGTCTCTTTGACATTCCCCATATACATTTTCAATTTTTCATACGATTTACTCAAACAATTAAGGGTTTTAAATAAACACCTTTTCAGGGCGCTTCTCCTTTCTATATATCTATTAAAGAGGGGGGATAGGACCTTTATCGGGACTCCGGGATTGGGTGTTTTTAAGCTCGGGATTTCGGGATTGACCCTTTCGGGATCCGGGAATTCTTTATTCGAATTTCGGGACCTCGGGATTTCGTGTTTTTAAGTCCGGGATTTCGGGATTTTATGTTTTTAAGCTCGGGATTTCGGGATCAGGACCCCTCCTATCCCCCCTCATTAAAGTTTTCACAATAATAGACAAAACTGAAAATAATTGATAAAACTGGACATTTAAGGCCAATAACTGCCATATGAAGTAGTCTAACAGTGTGTTGGTATACATGGATAGTTGTTAGATCTCAACATTCTTAACGTATCTGTTCACTTCAGATTTTCTCTTACAAAGTAGTTTTCATGGTAATAGACAAAACTTACATTTTATCCCGATGTTCTATTTTAGCAATGCCAGCAATTTTGGTTGACAGACAAGGTCATCAGATACGTTTTGTAAAGTAGATACCCCAAAATTGATTGCAGCCATTTTTGTGTAAATTTGCCGACTCCAGTAGTTTCCACAGAATATTTTTGGAAAAGTGTACGGAAGATAAGAACGAAGAGATCAGAAAAGCTCACTTGGTCTTTTGGCCAGGTGGGCTAAAATAAAAGAGAACCCATTAAAACTGACAAAATCAAACATTATTAACCAACCAAACGTGTGTTGAACATATGTTGTATTCCCGATTTCGTATAGGCCTTTTCTGAAGACGAATATATGGATTAAGCTTGGTTTTATAGATAGCTAAACCTCCCACTTGAAAGGCAATTCTTTCAAGGTCTGTTATATTGCTAATATTGGGTTAACTTTTCAGAAAACTGTCATTTATTTTGGCAAATTGGTCATTTGCAATGTTCATTTACATTAATGACTTCACAATACATCACTTAATGTAACAATAGATAAAAATATCTTTTTTGACTACAACATTCGAACAGTTTAACATACATTTTCATCAAATTAATATTCATAGCATAATCCCAAATACAAATTTTCAAATATTCCTGGAACCAACTCTTTTAAAGTCGAATGGAAGGATTATCAAGACAAGATCTGCAAACATGACGCTAAAAAATCAAGCAATGAGAGAACAAATAAATCAACATTATTGAAATCGTCAGTTATTCAACTCCTAATGGAAGTTATTGGCCTTTAATGAAAATGTTCCCCCAAAAAAATTGCTATATTTGAAGAAACAAAAGAGGGACGAAAGATACCAGAGGAACATTCAAACTTATAGATTGAAAATAAACTGATTAAAAATTAAAAGAAAAATATATAAATAATAATACAGAAGACACAACATGGAAAACTAAATAATAAGCAAAACGAACCCCACTAAAAACTGAATGTGATCTCAGGTGCTCCGGAAGGGTAGCAGATCCTGCTCCACATGTGGCACCCATCGTGTTGCTTATATTATTACAAATCCGGAAAATAGTCTAATTCGGTAGGTAAAATTCATGAAAAGGGAAGGGTATTGTAGTTATGAACATATCCGATAACATCTGTGAAACGTTTATTCCATAACGGTCAACCAATTCGTGATGGCGTCCATAAAATGTACGAAGGGATGGTTGCAACTTCGCCATTTGGAACTCTTGGTTTAATAGATTCCTTGTGAGCAGCAATCGTCTGTCAAGGAAATCATTATAGGAAATACAAGCCCCGATATATTGTTTCAATTAGGAGATATATACTCCGTATGCAGACGCTGCTGGAATGTTGCTACATAGAAATTGGAAAGTCACAATTGGGAAGATTAACTCATCTCTTTTGTTGTAAAGTTTTGTTTTCAACCGACCCTCAGTGTCAATTTCCAGATGTAAATCAAGATATGAAGCAGATTTAACTGTATCTGTAGTATCCGTTATCTCTAGTTCGATGGGATAGATGCGTTCAACATAGTCACCAAATTTGTATAACTTATTGATAGAACATAATATGTGTAGTGGATCGTAAAGTTAAATACTATTGCTAACTTCATGATAATTTAGAAACCAATCGGCAAGAAGAGGGACACAATTGGTTCCCATTGGAATTCCGACAGTCTGTTGAAAAACACGTCCTACAAACGTAATAAATATGTTGTCAATCAAGAAATCAAGTATTTTGATAAGGTCATTTTCCGAGAATATTTTGTTTGAATCAGAGTGATTCTTTACAAAGTAGGATTTATCCCTCCTCAAGACAAGTATCTACGTTTGCCATCTTTTTAAATGAAACAAAGTAATACCAACTTTTTCAATTTTTCTTTTAGTTGGAATGGTGAATACATGTGTAAAGTGTAAAAAAGTCAAATGTTTTAATTCTATTGCAAGATGAGAGAGTCTTAGATTGTATGTACTCCAAAATATCTTTGGATTTTTTAAGTATCTACATTTGATTCACTCCTCCTATAGAATAGGCAGTTTCGCAATAAATGTTTTGTTATGAAATGCGTTTATTGATTTGCCAGTTTTGTTTTGAACGACCACCAAGTTATGCAATTATATGGATATTTTGTTATTATAGTATGGGATACATTATTCTAGTATATTATATTGGGATACATTATGTTATTATAGTATATGGAGACATTGTGTTATTATATAGTAAAGGGATACTATATTTTTGTTTTCTGTTGGACATTAGTGTTTCAGGTGCATAAGCAAAAATGTTCTGTAATATAGATTAAAATATTTGTAATTTGGCATTAACCCGGAAACTTACCAAGTTTTATTCAATATTATTTTTCATGGTAATCTCAAAAAGGAAGTTTTTTATATTCCTGTCATAGATTGGATGTATTATGGTTTACTGTTTATAATCAATGATATATAATAAATAATCATAATCATGTTATTCAGGGTGTTTGCTATTCAGGTTTTTTTTTTTTCTTCTATATTGTGGAGCCTGGCTTGTGTTTTCCTAGGATAAATATTGTAATGCTTCACTCTGTATCTTATGTAGCTCCTCTTGTGTTTTCCTAGGATAAATATTGTAATGCTTCATTCTGTAACACCTGTAATTTTTTATATTTCTTTGAATCTTCTTTATCAAAAACATGTCTGGTCAAATATTTGAAAATTGATTTATTTCATCAACAAAAATTCATGTAGTTTAATGTTCATTTCATCCGTTAGATAAAGATAAAATTTGTTTGTCAGGAGTTTGAATTTGAATGATTATATGACACACAAAAAGTTACAAAGGCATACATAAATTTTCCATTTCATTTACTGCTAGTTATTATATATTTTTTTTAAAATCATCTAATAAAATGTAATATATTTTTTTATTTGAGCAGCAAACACCCTACATATTGCTATAAAGATAACTATTTAAGGATGTCTGCTGCTCTAATTTAAAATAACAAGGATTTCATGTGGTTGCTTAAAATGAAAACAACTTTGATATTTAAACAAAATAAAGTGATAAAATCATTAGTCTCGTGTGTAGTTTTCAAAATACGAGACATTTAGAAAATGGCGGGAAAAGGGTTTTCTTCAGACTTTACTATTTGTTAACATTGGAATTGTTTTTTACCCTTTAAACCAAGAAAAAATAACAAGGATTTCATGCCGCCGGATCCCTAAATCTTAAATGATCTATTGAACAGATTTATGAAGACAAAAGTGGGGTGTCGTGTAAAAAAATTTAATACATTTGGATGGATAAAACCTGAGAAAATCGAAAATATGACAAGAATTCAAAAACATGACCAGCAGACATCCTTAAATAATTCTACTAGAAAATGCTTGTTCAAGAGAAATTCTGCCTTACAATGAAAGATTATTTTAGTTACAGATTCTAATAAAAGTCATTGATAAATTAGTTTCTTGTTTATTGAAATGTAAACTGGAACACACCCTTAACATTCAGGTCTGTGATTGAACTAATGTACTTGCGTCTTATTTATTTCCTGGAATTTTTACTATTCATATTGTCATTTGATCAAGTCATGCTGATTATAAGGTGCACAGTTTTTCTTGCTTTCAAAATCTGTCTGTTTGAAACCGTCCCGGTTTTCTCCCTTCAATATAGGTAGATGTATGATACTCAAGATAGCAGAGGGAAGAAAAAAAAGAAGATAAATTAAAACTAGAATGTGACATATACTGTTGGTATTGGTATCAGATTCAACACATAACTTGTTCATTATTGGAAATGTTAATTATGTGGAAAATAAAAGGGCCTGAAAAGTTGTAATATTTAATCTACACCATTGTCCTATACAGCATGCCAGCTAAAGAATTTGACCTTGTTCTTTTAGTAGTATAGATAGCTTGGACTGCAACAAATCATTAGTTTGAGCACTGTGTTTTTCCTTCATTATACTGAACCTTGATATTTAGAACTATCAAAATATTATAAGCCTACAAAGATTCGAGAGACAATACTTTCACAAATTGTTGAATCGGGTTATGTTTTTTAGCTTAACTGGCCCTCTGAAACTACTGAGATAAATTCAAACAAACTTGGACACAATCATCATTGGGGTATCTTGTTTAAAATATGTGTTAGATGCCCCTGCCTTCCAACCAACATGGCAGATTTTGGCTTATATAAGTATCCCTGAAACTAAAGCATATATATAGCAAATCTGACAATAGGTAAACATGTGTATCAGGTTAAAATCTATCTGCCCTGAAATGTTCAGACTCTAATTGGGTTGATGCCCCTGATTTGGTAACTTTAAGAAAATTATGCAGTTTTTGATTATTACGGGTATCTTGAATATTATTATAGACAGAGATAAACCTAAAACAGCAATAATGTTCAGCAAAGTAAGATCTACAAAAGTCGACATGAAAAAAATGGTCAATTGACCCCTTGAGGAGTAATTGATCTTTATAGTAATTTTTTATCAATTTTTTCAAGTATTGTTATCTTAGAAAAAAAATTCTCATCTGAAACTTCTTAAACAATTTTAACCACAATCATCATTAGGGTATATAGTTTTCAAGTGAAGTCTGATGACCCAGCCTACAAAACAACATGGCAGACATGGCTAATAATAGAACATAATTGTAAAATGCAAGGTTTTTTTTTTTACTTAAACCTTCTTGAGAAAATATAGAAAGGACCAAAAAATATTCAAAAAAATTCGCTCTACCATTTGTCCTTATACCTCAAAACTGTTGAAACTGTGATGAATTTGTAGAAAAAAAATCAAATCCAATGTAAACATGTTTCAGGTGAATACCATATGACATATTCTTATTGTTATATATACTAGTAATATATTTATAAAATGAAGAATATGAATAAATGCTCTTAAAATTTAAAACTACTACATTTAGGAATACATAGATAATAGAGGTAAAGGGGGCTGGTTGAGATCTTACAAAACACATTAAACCCTGCTGCTTTTTATACGACCGCAAACAATTTAATTTTTTGGTCGTATATTGGTATCACGTTGGCGTCGTCGTCTGCATCGTCGTTGTGTTATTTCTTCAACAATTTTTGAGAGGATTAATATTCAACAGCAAAGTGAATTGCTCAAAGACAAACAAAAAATTTTAAGTTCATTAGACCACATTCATTCTGTGTCAGAAACATATGCTGTGTCAACTATTTAATCACAATCCAAATTTAGAGCTGAATCCAGCTTGACTGTTTTGTCCATACTTGCCCCAACCGTTCAGGGTTCAACCTCTGCGGTCGTATAAAGCTGCGCCCTGCGGATCATCTGGTTTGCACATGTTCCAAGTCAGGAGCCTCTGACCTTTGCAAGTCTTGTAAAAATTTTAATTTTTTAGTTTATTTATTAGTTTTTGAGTTAAGTTTGACGTCCATTTTCATTTTTGTTTAGAGGCCAGCTGAAGCCTGCTGTGTTGAAGACTATTGGTGGCCTTCAATTTTTTTCTGCTCTTTTGTCAGGTTGTTGTCTCTTTGACATTCCCCATATACATTTTCAATTTTTCATACGATTTACTCAAACAATTAAGGGTTTTAAATAAACACCTTTTCAGGGCGCTTCTCCTTTCTATATATCTATTAAAGAGGGGGGATAGGACCTTTATCGGGACTCCGGGATTGGGTGTTTTTAAGCTCGGGATTTCGGGATTGACCCTTTCGGGATCCGGGAATTCTTTATTCGAATTTCGGGACCTCGGGATTTCGTGTTTTTAAGTCCGGGATTTCGGGATTTTATGTTTTTAAGCTCGGGATTTCGGGATCAGGACCCCTCCTATCCCCCCTCATTAAAGTTTTCACAATAATAGACAAAACTGAAAATAATTGATAAAACTGGACATTTAAGGCCAATAACTGCCATATGAAGTAGTCTAACAGTGTGTTGGTATACATGGATAGTTGTTAGATCTCAACATTCTTAACATATCTGTTCACTTCAGATTTTCTCTTACAAAGTAGTTTTCATGGTAATAGACAAAACTTACATTTTATCCCGATGTTCTATTTTAGCAATGCCAGCAATTTTGGTTGACAGACAAGGTCATCAGATACGTTTTGTAAAGTAGATACCCCAAAATTGATTGCAGCCATTTTTGTGTAAATTTGCCGACTCCAGTAGTTTCCACAGAATATTTTTGGAAAAGTGTACGGAAGATAAGAACGAAGAGATCAGAAAAGCTCACTTGGTCTTTTGGCCAGGTGGGCTAAAATAAAAGAGAACCCATTAAAACTGACAAAATCAAACATTATTAACCAACCAAACGTGTGTTGAACATATGTTGTATTCCCGATTTCGTATAGGCCTTTTCTGAAGACGAATATATGGATTAAGCTTGGTTTTATAGATAGCTAAACCTCCCACTTGAAAGGCAATTCTTTCAAGGTCTGTTATATTGCTAATATTGGGTTAACTTTTCAGAAAACTGTCATTTATTTTGGCAAATTGGTCATTTGCAATGTTCATTTACATTAATGACTTCACAATACATCACTTAATGTAACAATAGATAAAAATATCTTTTTTGACTACAACATTCGAACAGTTTAACATACATTTTCATCAAATTAATATTCATAGCATAATCCCAAATACAAATTTTCAAATATTCCTGGAACCAACTCTTTTAAAGTCGAATGGAAGGATTATCAAGACAAGATCTGCAAACATGACGCTAAAAAATCAAGCAATGAGAGAACAAATAAATCAACATTATTGAAATCGTCAGTTATTCAACTCCTAATGGAAGTTATTGGCCTTTAATGAAAATGTTCCCCCAAAAAAATTGCTATATTTGAAGAAACAAAAGAGGGACGAAAGATACCAGAGGAACATTCAAACTTATAGATTGAAAATAAACTGATTAAAAATTAAAAGAAAAATATATAAATAATAATACAGAAGACACAACATGGAAAACTAAATAATAAGCAAAACGAACCCCACTAAAAACTGAATGTGATCTCAGGTGCTCCGGAAGGGTAGCAGATCCTGCTCCACATGTGGCACCCATCGTGTTGCTTATATTATTACAAATCCGGAAAATAGTCTAATTCGGTAGGTAAAATTCATGAAAAGGGAAGGGTATTGTAGTTATGAACATATCCGATAACATCTGTGAAACGTTTATTCCATAACGGTCAACCAATTCGTGATGGCGTCCATAAAATGTACGAAGGGATGGTTGCAACTTCGCCATTTGGAACTCTTGGTTTAATAGATTCCTTGTGAGCAGCAATCGTCTGTCAAGGAAATCATTATAGGAAATACAAGCCCCGATATATTGTTTCAATTAGGAGATATATACTCCGTATGCAGACGCTGCTGGAATGTTGCTACATAGAAATTGGAAAGTCACAATTGGGAAGATTAACTCATCTCTTTTGTTGTAAAGTTTTGTTTTCAACCGACCCTCAGTGTCAATTTCCAGATGTAAATCAAGATATGAAGCAGATTTAACTGTATCTGTAGTATCCGTTATCTCTAGTTCGATGGGATAGATGCGTTCAACATAGTCACCAAATTTGTATAACTTATTGATAGAACATAATATGTGTAGTGGATCGTAAAGTTAAATACTATTGCTAACTTCATGATAATTTAGAAACCAATCGGCAAGAAGAGGGACACAATTGGTTCCCATTGGAATTCCGACAGTCTGTTGAAAAACACGTCCTACAAACGTAATAAATATGTTGTCAATCAAGAAATCAAGTATTTTGATAAGGTCATTTTCCGAGAATATTTTGTTTGAATCAGAGTGATTCTTTACAAAGTAGGATTTATCCCTCCTCAAGACAAGTATCTACGTTTGCCATCTTTTTAAATGAAACAAAGTAATACCAACTTTTTCAATTTTTCTTTTAGTTGGAATGGTGAATACATGTGTAAAGTGTAAAAAAGTCAAATGTTTTAATTCTATTGCAAGATGAGAGAGTCTTAGATTGTATGTACTCCAAAATATCTTTGGATTTTTTAAGTATCTACATTTGATTCACTCCTCCTATAGAATAGGCAGTTTCGCAATAACTTTGGAGTCGGGCTTTGATTGCTGATAAAACAGATGTTAATAATTTAGAGAAAGGTTTCGTGGAGCATTTGGAAGACCCAGCAATATGCGGTTGTTTGTAAGGACACTTATGTAATTTAGGTATTCAATACAGTGATGGAAGATCCAGTTAATCTTTGGTTGAAAATTCCAAAGGAACATAGAACAGACCTATGCTTATCCAGGATTTCCTCTTTGGCAAGGGTCGTGAGGGTATATGTTGAGTTTCCAAGTGAATTGTCAATACCTATTTCATTTATCAAGCAGTTTATGTAAATGATATTTACACATACACACGATGTTGATTGGGACTTTATCTTCGGGGACAACAACATATTTGTCATGGAGGATGGACAAGTATTTTGCAACATTTGGGTCTTTTAAAAATTGACGTAGGGTATTGATAGACCAATTCAGTTTCTTAATTCGGAGTGGTTTCAATTTCTAGATGTAAGTCAAGATATGAAGCAGTTTTTACTGTATCTTTTTATCCTTTATCTCTAGTTTGATGAGATAGATGCGTCCAACACTGTCACACATTTTGAATAATTTAGTGAGAGAACATCATCTATATAGCGGAAAGTAAAATTAAAGGAGATTGCTTACTACTTATTTACATTTTTAGAAGTTCCTATATGAAGTCAGATAATAATAAAGAAACAAGTCGGCAAGAAGAGGGGCACAATTGGTTCCCATTGGAATGCAGACAGTATGTTGAAAAACACGTCCTTCAAACGTAACAAATATGTTGTCAATTAAGAAAAATCCTTAGTTTTTCGAAAAGTTCAAAGTTTTGTAAACAGGAAATTTTTAAAAAGGACCAACTTATTGATATTCAACACCCAAGTGTTGACTACTGGGCTTGTGATACTCTCAGGGACGAATCGTCCACCAGCAGTGGCTTCGACCCAGTGGTGTAAATAGTAATCAAAGGTACCAGGATTATGATTTAGTACGCCAGACGCGCATTTCGTCTACATAAGACTCATTAGTGACGCTTATATCAAAATAATTATCAAGCAACGTTGAAGTGCAATGAAGATCCAAAATTCAAAAAGTTGTGCCAAATACGGCTAAGGTTATCTTTGCCTGAGGTAAGAAAATCCTTGGTTTTTAGAAAAAATCAAAGTTTTGTAAACCGTTGAAAAATAAAATTGAGTTATAATTGAAAAAAAACTAGATTAATACCCAAAATATGGTTTTACCTTATAATGTTAACTTATAAATGGTAACGTCAAACCCCCCCAAAAAACTTTTTTAATCTTTGTAGAAGGAATGTTGAAGTAAGAGTCGTATAGAAAAAAAACCTACCTGCCACAGCTTTTCCCAACAGCTGAAGCAAGGGTAACACTAAAGCATCCTTCTGTATTGAATTAGGGTTACTGTCTTTTTTTTAAAGGGGTTCCCTACCCTTATTAAATATATATTATTATGTTCACTATACATGCACATTACAGTGATATCTTGGTGTAAATGAGGAAACAGAAGGTTTGAAAAGAAATCAATTATTAACAGGTTTAAAACTTGACAGATGCAATCTGTTCATCGACAAGACAGTATATTATAAATTAAAGAAACTACAAGTCGAATTTGTTTTAAGGAGAATAGAGGGTAAGTCTCTGTATTTCATACAACTCTGTGAAATTATAAGTGGTTGATAGATATATTCTCCATTAGCGTCTTTTAGGAAATATAAAAAAAAGTTTCATGACAGCATTTCGGAATAATCGTCAATTTTCTTATTGTATACGAAATACTGATTTTCAATTTCGGGTTTTCGATTTCCTTAACAACCTTTATTTTCCATTTTACGTCGAAGTTTAAACAATTTTCAGTGAAAGGGTGTTCTTATAAGTTGCATTTGTTATCAACAATCATAAGTAGACTAAAAATTGTATGCGGTCAGAAGTTCACACAATATAAAAACTACAGGTACAACAGATTTTATGTAAACGGCCTCACCAGTTGTATATATTTATTTATTGGTACAGGGAATTTCTAGACTGTATACATTTATTATAGAAAGTCACTGATTGGCAGCACAATAGAATGTACCATGAGCGTTCATAGCAATTATCCACAGGCGCTTAATTAGGTCTATGATACAGATTCTTATTTTTTTATTAAAATATTCAATTTTCTATATCTATAATACATATATCTATCACTGCTGTGCATGTCTCACCTAGTTTCGAGTGATTTGAACGACCCAGAGAAAATACCAAATTTTACTATCCATACTTTATTGAAAATATTTCAGGTTACTTAAAAGTCTGTTTGTTTCAAAAACTGTCTAGTGGCATTTTGTTTCCATTCATTCACTAATGACACGTTTACTTAAATAATCTAATGGGTTGAGTTTGAAATCTGTCATTTTAAAGCAAGCAAAATTTTCAAAAACGATCAATTCTAAAACTCCAACATATACATAGTGGAATATTATTTATTGTGTAGAGTTGGTTATCAAGGATAGGCCAGATTAGCAGGGATATTTATAAACTTAAATTGAAGATTTTGGCAAGAAGAAATATGATCTTCAAAAATAAATAAAACATGCCAAAGCACAATGTGAAAAGTAGATTAAGCCCATTGCAATAGACCAAAAAGCTATAACTTTTTGTTGCTGAGTAAAATCCGAGTGCGTCAGACGATAGGACATACAGAAGGAAAAATATAATATGTCAGTATTTACAACAACTGAATCAATTAATTGATGAAATGTATTTACTGAAGAACATTATCAATCTTATAGTAGCAGATGGCCTTTGACGAAAGATATATTTCAAAAACAGAAGTTTTGATTTAAATTCCTCGGTTTTTTTTTCGATTCTACGGCCTTTGATTTTATTTCTTCAAAGCGCTATTTACAGTTTGATTTAAACTTTGTTTTAACTTATTTAGTAATAGAAGGTATACATACATATAAATATAACTAATGGCCAATATAGAGTTGTATTGATATCATTTATATTATAAATTTTGAAATATTTGTGCATTCAAGGTCATTAGAAATAAACAAATGCATAAAAAGTA
The DNA here is from genome assembly GCF_036588685.1 of Mytilus trossulus. Taxonomy (NCBI): domain Eukaryota; kingdom Metazoa; phylum Mollusca; class Bivalvia; order Mytilida; family Mytilidae; genus Mytilus; species Mytilus trossulus. The sequence goes on from NC_086373.1 coordinate 98,654,397, forward strand.
AAATCACAAAAATACTGAACTCCGAGGAAAATTCAAAACGGAAAGTCCCTTATCAAATGGCAAAATCAAAAGATTAAACACACCAAACGAATGGAAACAATTGTCATATTCCTGGCTTGGTACAGGCATTTTCTTATGTAGAAACTGGTGGTGTGAACCTGGTTTATAGCGCTAAACCTCTCACTTGTATGACAGTTCTATTAAATTCAAATATCGACAACGATGTGTGATCAAAACAAACACAGTAGGCAAAACTGTCAAAACAGGGGTACATCAGTTATCCCCGTGTCACAATCTCATTCAGAACAAAAACAAACAAATAATTAACATAGAAGCACAAAAAAGCATATATCAAATTTAACAACCACGTTCATTGCTTCATACATCTAATTATATTTGACTTATATGTATACTCCCTGTTCAAACTTTTCTCTCAATCGATTTATAACTTTAAAATAACGGTATACTATTGTTGCCTTTATTTATCTGACTTTTTTAATTTTATATCTGAAAGAAAATTTAATGTCCAATTGTTTTCAGCACTTTGATGTCGAGATGAACAGCTTTTATCTATATCAGTTCTTCGAACGTTTTGTTTTATTTATCAGAACTGTTTAGTTTATTTAGTTTGATGAATGATGAATCAGTGTTTGACTTGGTCCATTAAAACCATACTCTTCTTACGTTTTACAGAAATGTCAAGAGGGTGTATTTTGGTAACAGGAGGAGCCGGTTTTGTTGGCAGCCATTCTGTTATAGAACTTATCAATGCAGGATATTCTGTTGTTGTTGTAGACAACTTTGTTAATGCTAATAATGGTAAAATAAGTGCTAGTTTTCAACTTAGAACATCTTACTGGTCGTATTCAAATGATATCTATAAATATTACTGATTTAGATATATTAAAGATATGCCCCTTTTTTGAAAAGTAATTTAAAAAAGTACAATAAACCACCAGATGTAATTTTAACAAACACTATAAACATGGCAATATGAAGAAAGACAAAACTATTTCTTCAACACTCTTCTCCTATATGAATTTTGATATGCTATATCTCCTTTATTGTAGAAAGTGTTAAACGAGTTGAAGAGATATGTGGAACAAGTATACCTATATACAATTTAGATTTAACAAATAAATCTGATTTAGAAGATGTGTTTAAAAAGGTAAATAATATTCATATCTACACCCAATCGGGTTGCTCGAAGTGAAGTCGTACATCACAATATGTGTTGGAGTGGTTAGTGTACACACAAACAAAAAGTAACGATTTGAAATTATATGAATACTATCTTTGTAATCACCTTGAGTACTTCATAGCTGTACAATATAAGACATAGCTATTAAATTGTATTTGAAGAGTAACAAAACATCCCAAAAATAATGTAAATGAAAACTAAATAAATCGTTTTTCCGCCTTCAAGGAATATACCAAACTAAATATACGGATTTTTTTTTATATTCAGCATGAATTTACCAGTGTGATACATTTTGCTGGACTGAAAAACGTAGGAGAGTCCTGTGAAGTGCCATTATTATATTATAATGTTAATGTAGGAGGAGCCATAAACCTATTAGAGGTAAGATGACAGCAAATAACTTACCATTGGCAATAACATAAACGGTACCAATTTTACTGGATGTACAAGATACGCATTTCAACAATTGAAGTCCCTTCTGCGAAGCTAATGGTCAAAACATGTAAAAATACGAATCTAATTACAAACGTCGAGTAGCTGACAAAACGAAAAAGAAAGTTTTGTTATCAAAGGTACAATTATCAAAACTATATATCTCTTCTGATAATTTATTTGAAGCTAACAAAAACACATGCAGACGAATACATGGAACTATTTATTTCATTTACTCATATTGTATGTTTGTTGTTGATGTTTTTGCTCATTAAAAGATATAAAGCAAAAGTGCAATAGGATCAAAGATCCCAGAAACCAAAAACCCGTATACTGATCAAATTTTGCTTCTCAATATTGGACATTTCAGATAAAGTATGTATGAACACATACAAAATCACTGAGTCGAATTTACAGACAACGATTTGTTGAAAATTGATAAATTGCTTGATGAGTTTTACATTTCAATTGCCGAAAAATTACGCTTTACTAGTTGACCTTAAAAATAAATGTAAAATACATTAAGAAAATAGTTAAGACCATTCACGGCTAAAACATGCTTTCGTTTTAAAAGAATGTCGAAACCTTTGCACACGTACATACACACACAAGGTCGGAAAAAGAAATAATTCTCGCCAGGAATCAGTTTTTTACCACGCCACAATTGCAAAGTTTGTTTTCAGTTTAATGAAAAATTACACTGTAAATGTTATTAATTTAGCTGATAGAAACTCGAAGTTGAGAATTACTCCATGAATATATCCGTTATCTGTTTTATTTTTTCGAATATTTTGATGATTTACAATTTACATTTCAGGTCATGAAAGAAAATAACGTCAAAAATTTAATTTTCTCAAGTTCCTGTACGGTTTATGGCGACCCTAAATATTTACCTGTAGACGAGAACCATCCGACAGGTGGATGTACTAATCCATATGGAAGAACCAAGTTCTTCATAGAGGAAATATTAAAAGATCTTTGTATAGCAGACCCAGTAAGTAATATGCAGTATGAAATGTAAAAAGGGTTTTAACTAGTACAATTTATCGACTGTATACTCTTGAAATTAGGCAACAGTAGTATACCGCTGTTCTAAATTCATAAATCGATTGAGAAGAAAACAAATCCGAGTTACAAACTAACTGAGGGAAACACATCAAATATAAGTGGAGAACTACGACAAAAAAGAAGCACAACATTAAAATGTAACGCACACAGAAACGAACTATAATAAAACAAGACTTGGTACAGGAAATTTAAAGAAAAAAATGGTGGGTTTAACCTGGTATTTTGGCATGCCAAACCTCCCGCTTTTATGGCAATGTTAAATATAACATTAAAACGACAACATTACATGACAGGACTACAAATCAAATAAATGGGATAATACATAGGACAGAGAAACACACGAATGATAGCTAAAAAGACTATAAGTTAGAAAGGAAAAAATGGATTTAAATCTTTTCAGGATTGGAACATTGTCGTTTTACGTTACTTCAATCCAGTTGGTGCTCACAAATCAGGAAAAATTGGAGAAGACCCTAAATGTATTCCGAATTTAATGCCGTATTGTGCCCAGATACTAGTAGGAAAGAGAAAAGAGCTGAACGTTTATGGGAATGATTATGACACGCCAGATGGAACAGGTCAGAAATATTGAAAAGAGTATACAACTTAGACTGTCATTTCCAAGTTTCTTTTTTTTGATAACTAGTATATGGTTAGTCATTGCCGTTAATATTACATGGTTTGTAATTGGTTTTTTTGTTGTATATGGTTTGTCAATAACGTTTTTTTATATGGGTTGTTATTGCCGTTTTGTTTATATGGTTTGTCATTGCCGTTTTGTTTATATTGTTTGTTATTGTTGTTTTGTTTTATATGGTTTGTTAGTATCATTTTTGTTACTAGTATATGAATTGTCATAGCTGTTTTGTTTACATGGTTCGTTCTTATGTTGTACTGTTATACCACTGTCCCAGGTTAGGGGAGGGTTGAGATCCCGCTAACATGTCTAATCCCGTCACATTATTAATGTATGTGCCTGTCCCAAGTCAGGAGCCTGTAATTCAGTGGTTGTCGTTTGTTTATGTGTTACACATTTGTATTTCGTTCTTTTTTTTTACATAAATAAGGCCGTTAGTTTTCTCGTTTGAATTGTTTACATTGTCTTATCGGGGCCTTTTATAGCTGACTATGCGGTATGGGCTTTGCTAATTGTTGAAGGCCGTACGGTTATCTATAATTGTTAATGTCATTTTGGTCTTTTGTGGATAGTTGTCTCATTGGCAATAATACCACATCTTCTTTTTTTATATTTGTCATTTTATTTTTCTATACGACATCACTTTACAGTACTTCAACATCTGCAGGTGAACTGTCGTTACAGGTTAGTAACAAAAGCACAGTAGTTAGATTTTGGATATTGGTTTGATTTAAATGATACATTTATTTTTTTCTGTTTCAAATTATTTAATTGTTTTGAAACTTCGTTTGACTGTTGACAACTTGCGTTTCTGTCGTTTTGGTTTTGTTTCTGGAGAAGTTCATCATATATACCAGAATAAAAATGTGAAACTAGACGCGCTTTTTGTCTACGAAAGACTCACCTGACAGTGACCTTTTATATACCCTAATGCCTTATCGATGTTCCTGCGTATTGATGTTCAAACTTTCCGTCTTAAGCTTGCATGATGAGGAATATTCCAGGAACAAACTGTGTGTGTGTTAACAAAATGTTTATACCACACAATAATAGTTTAAGCATTTCGAAGGCACCACTGCGTTAAGAAATGTTCTCCTCGGGGTCAGATTCAAAATCTCAGTACTTGTATTGTATTTTAACTCTTCTGTTGCGTAATTCTATCACTGTTTGCTCATGATGCTAGCAAACTTGTTAACTATTTTTCTTCAATTTCAATTGTGATCGTTTAAAGCCCAGTAGAAAGTATTATATACTTATTCAGAACGACTATGCAATAATTTGATATTCTTTATTTGTTTTGTATTGTTTGGGTTACTATCTCATTTAAGTTAATTCTTTATATAATATAACAGTTATTTTTAAAAGACAAAACCCTCAAAATGTACATGTGTATCAATTCTATATGAATATTTATAATGTTAAAAAAACGTGGGAATGAAATATACCAGTATTCGATAATAGTTTGACATAAATTTTTGTTTACTCCAAATAAGTAGGAGTGAGAGACTACATTCATGTATCTGATGTGGCGACAGGACATGTAGCAGCACAGAAAAAAGTAGAGGAAAAATGTGGTTTGAAGGTATAAAAGCATAGGTTTTAAATGGTACTCATAAAATCCATGTTAAAAGTAAAATCACAAAAAAACTCCGAAGAAAATTTTAAACGGAAAGTCCTTAATCAAATAACAAAATCAAAAGCTCAAACACATCAAACGAATGGATAACAACTGTATTGCATTGCAGTACTTAAAAATCCACGAAAACGAATGCTTTATATAAATTTATAATAAGACGTTTCTAAGCTAGATACCATATCTACTTGAACAAAATATTTGTCTCAAATGTTTTCCTGTTTTTGTAAAATGGATAATACCAAACGATAGTTAAGCTTAATGTCTTCCTTCAGAATTTTAACTTTAAGTAAATAATTAAATATCTATATGAAACATGGATAATTTCAGTAATTATGTGAATCTACCGGTTGAGATTGAAATTTAGTACCACATTTCCATACTTCCCAATCCAAACTAGACGATAAGAATTAACTATTGCAACGTGAAGCTCCATTACTTACAGATAACACCCTTGGATATTGTTTTAATAACGATTGACATATACAACTTTTTGATTACCGTCATCTTTTTCAATTTCATGAGAAATTTAATGTTTTCGTTTTGTGGCTATTATATATGACTATGATATGATAAGATTATCGGTACATTTTGGGTTTTGAATAAAACAGATAAGAAATAAAAATGTGTATTCTTCTACCTAATGTTTTACCCTCATGCCTCGATTCTGTAGAGATGTTTGTAAAATATACTATTATTCCTGATATACATTGTAGATATACAACTTAGGAACAGGACAAGGATATTCTGTGATGGAAATGATTAAAGCATTCAGTGAAGCTGCAGGCAAACCAGTAAGTATGAATATGTAAAGTATGGGAAAATAATAAAATACCTGAGTTTTCCTAGATTCATTGATTTAAAATAAACTCACTATGCGGTATGGGCTTTGCTGACTATGCGGTATGGGCTTTGCTCATTGTTGAAGGCCATACGGTGACCTATAGTTGTTAAAGTATGTGTCATTTTGGGTTTTTGTGGATAGTTGTCTCATTGGCAATCATACCACATCTTCTTTTTTATATCATCATATATACCAGGTTTATATTCATCCTTAAAGTAGACAGAGATTGAAATAACTTTATTGTTGAAGACTTTATTTGACCTTTATAAAGTCCTAAGTTTTCAAGACAGAACTATCTCACTGATGTATACCTTGCATCTCCTTTGATATCCAGTATTGTGATAAGTAACTAGGTATCTATGTGCTGTTTTTCAATGTGAAATATAATTATCCACAGACTAAATAAAGATCCAGTGCTGATAAAACTATTATAATATATAATATTAAAAAAGAAATAACATTGGAAAAACTGGGGACTAGCATCTGCATACACATAAAAAAAACATTAAGAGTTATCCCCCTTTTAACATATATAAACGAACATTAATATATACAGAAAACTTGGGAGATAAGATAAAATTTGATGATAAAAGTATACAATTTTATCGAAAAGTCCAAAAGATGCGAAGCAGCTGTAGCCCCAAGTGGATTACATTTTGTATTGACGCTAGACGCGCGTTTCGTCTACAGTTCAGCAACCTATTCTGCAGCTCAAAGATCACTCTTTACTCGATAATATACACTTTAGAAAAAATAATAACATCGAGCATAGAAAACGAATTAGTTACAAAAACTAAATGAGACCATATGTTTGCAACGCAAGTTCCAAGTCATCTTTTTTGTCTATTTATAAACAGAACTGCAGAAATGAAGTATATTATAACATATTTTAAGAAGAGGGGTGAAACATACCAGAGGAACAGTCGAACTCATAAGTCGAAAATAACTGACAACGCCATGGCCAAAAAAGACAAAAGAAACACTTAAGTGTTGGATGAATACTCTTGGGTTAAATATGAGAAAATATACCAGACTGGTATAAAAAAATACTGAAAAGTTATCAACTCAACCATGGAACTATGGAATCAGCAGGCAATATATGTCTCACAATATTGAATCAGCTGCACCAAAGATGTTACAGACCAAGTTTAATACTTATTTAGGCATATATCTAAATTCAGTTATAAACACTTAAAGTCCTACAAACTGTTGAGATACTTGTTTTAGCATTGCACGATGTCATGTTTTAACATACTGCTTGTAATTATTTTTTTAAATTCTAGTCCATTGGAAATGAACTTAGTAATAAAATTATTCAAGGAAAAGATGGTTTTACCTATTAGTTGAAATTTTATGACCAGTTTTGTTATATTGGTGTATATGAAGGCCAAGAACTCTCAAACAGAATTGATATCCTTTTTAATAGCATCTGGTGAAAATAATGAAAACAGAAGAATGTATGTTTCAAAAAAAAAGAAAACAGAAGAATGTATGTGGAATTTTGTCATATTTAAGAATCTCAGGAAAATCACTCCTTAATTTTCCGCTCACTTAAATAACATTATTCTAAATTTTATATTTAAAATTGAATATAATTCATGAAATAGTAACATACAAACTAGACAAACGAACCAACAAATTTCAACACATCCTTTCAGGTTCAATATAAAATAACAGGAAGACGTGCTGGTGATGTAGCTTCAACTTACAGCAAACCAGATTTGGCTGCTAAAGAGTTGGGGTGGAAAGCCACCAGAGGTTTGAGTGAAATGTGTTAGTAGACATTTATAAATCTTGAAAGTCAAACGGTTGAGTATAATCACATGTTAAGTTCAACTTGAATTTAGAAGATTTGAAAGATTGGTATAACTTTTTAAACATTTATTTTTTTAAATATACAATTCTAAACCATTTGACAAGAGTAATTTTGAAACGATTGCATAAACTATACATTTAAAGTTGAAATTCTTAACTATCTATCTTTTTAACAGTATATGTTCGATATTTTAGGTGAAGATTTATGGAGATGGCAGACAATGAACCCTGACGGATTCAATTCAAACTGACCAACATCTTAAAAAACATAACTTAACACAGCGAACCTAGGGCTAATAAATAAAGGCAACAGTAGTTTACCGCTGTTTGATCATCAATATTTGATTTAACTAAAAAAAATTCAGGGTCACAACCACAAATAGTTATCAAAAGTACCAGGATTATAATTTAGTACGCCGTTTGACCGAGGGAAACACTACAAAACTACTAAACTATTACAAAAAACAAACGCCAACATACATATAAACGGACTATTTGATAACAGCTGCCATAATCCTGACTTTGTACAGGACTTGCCCAATATGTGATAAGTTTCAAGTCTCTGTGTCATTATAAACGCAAATCCCAATTATACAGGGACAGCATTTTATACGTATACGGTTATTTACCGGACATAATAAGAACCATGCAATTGATGATACATTTACAATTGCAAAGTTGGATTACATGGGACTGATTTGTTCATCTTTGGTGAAAACAATTTGCAGCAATTAAATTAGCTTTTTCGGCAAATTTTCCAACGTAATTCTGAATGACTGATAAAACATATTTGCCTATAAAAAAACCTAAATACCAGTCTGTAATATCATGTGCATACTAATACCGTGTTCAAGAGGAACTTGGTCGTACTCCTCTACATATTGATAAATAAACTCATCATAGATATCAGTACCAGGATTGTAATTTTATATTTGCGCCAAACGCGCGTTTCTTCTACAAAAGACTCATCAGTGACGATCAAATTAAAAAAAGTTCATAAGACTAAATAAAGTACAACGCTGAAGAGCATTGATCGAGAACTAAAAAATATTTTGCCAAATATAACTAAGGTAATCTATACCTTAGGTAGAAAAGCCTTTGTATTTCAAAATTCAAAGTTTTATAAACAATTAATTGATATCTATGACCATATCAATGATATTTATTGTCAACACAGAAGTGCTGACTACCGGGCTGGTGATACCAACGGGGAATAAAAACTCCACCAGAAGTGACATTGACCAAGTGGTTGTAAATAAACTCATAACAGATATCAGGACTGACTTTTTTTTATTTGCGGCAGAAAAGCGTTTCGTCCACTACATATTGATATGTTGTGTACTAGTATTAGTTATTGATGTTTATGTCGATTTATAGATATGGATGAGTGTCACTTGTTTAGCTACTTCAGATTACATTAGTATGCACTAGAACGGTAAATGAACAAACTCATCAATACCAGGCTTATAATTTTGTACTCACTAGATATGATGGAATGAAGAAAGAAAAGAATGCCAAAAAAAAGAAAAATATAAAAAATTCTGGAAGGTTTTGACGAATACAGCTTAGGCAATATATTTCTTGGGAAGGAATTCCTTAGTAGCTCGAACAATTCAAAGTGTTATAAACATTGAATTTTTTAATATGAAAATATATGAATGTTAATTCATGGCAACCAGAGTTGGGGTAATTGTAATTGTAATCGTTAATCAGCTGTAATTGATTACAATTCTTCAAGTAATCATTGTAATCATTAATCAGCAATTTAATCAATTACTTTTCAAAATACCCTGTAATCCTGATTACTTTGTGATTACGTTCTGATTACAATGAAAAAAATCTTAAACTGTTTATGGTCAATAAAGGAAACTTTTTGTTATTCTTATTCAATTTATATATCTATAAGATAGTTTGTTTTACTTTATTTTTTATAAAACATGACAATTAGTTTGTATACTTCAGTAAAAAAATAAACTGTTACAGTATTGAAAAGTCATCAATAGCCTAAGAAGAGACATACATGTGTATAATACAATTATATGTTTCTGGCCTGAGTAAAAGATATTGTACATATATTCACAATTTAAAGATGTACATATATATATTTGATAATAACTGTTATATTCAAGTAATACTTTTCTTTAACCCTTAATTTTAATCTTTTGTTAATGTTGTGATTTTTGTCATCTTTGAATTGACAGGTAGGAAACCAATTAAGGTTTGTTTGTATTGCAATTACCAACTGAGTATAGCTGTAGGACAATATATATGGTAAAAGATAAATCAGACAAGTGATAGTTTATCCAATTAGCACAAAATTAATTAAAAGTTGGACAAATATCTTGTTTAAAATAAGCAAATTTTTGTATGTATTTGGACTGGACATGTAGAATGCAATGATTTTTAGCACTTGTATTTTGTTTACAATTTGATTAAACTGGTACAATTTCATCCATATTTTAACTCCCATAAACAGTACCTTGAAACAAATATAAATTAAAATCTAGAAGACAAACAGCAAATGCTTTTTATAAAGCTATATTCTATTGAAGTCAAAATAATTCAGAGATTAATGATGATAAAGTGCAATGGGTAGTAACCAGTGATACAATGTTCATGTATGTATGAAGTGAACTTTTGAGGTTTATTAAATAGATAAAGTTTGAAGTTATCATTTTATAATATAGCAAACACAATACTTTCTAAAAAATGCTATAGTAATGTATTAAACGTTTATTCATTCACATCATGCAAAATGTTTTTTTTTTAATTCATTGTAATCAGATGTAATCATGATTACTTTGCCAATGTAATCATTAATTTAATCAGACAATTTCAGAAATGATGTAATCATTGATTTAATTTAATCGTATAAATGACAAAGTAATTGTAATTTAATCAATTACATTGAAAGTAATCGGACCCATCTCTGATGGCAACACATAAGTGCTGACTACTGGGCTGAAACATTCACCAGCAGTGGCATCAACCCAGTAGTTTTGAATTAACTTATAAAAATGCTAGGCTTATAATTTTGTACGCCAGACGCGCGTATCTTCTAAAAAAAACCAACGAAACAAGTATTAAAGAAATGTTATACAATGCTACAAAGATCTAAACGCAAATATTGTATGAGAATCAACTGCTTTATTCATAGAGATTGTCTGCAATGAATAAAACGCATAAAGATGAGGTCAAGAAAACCATATACACCGTTGTAACCAAGTGAGAATACTGTTCACTTTCCGACGACAGGTAGTCATACCAATCTTTCAAGTAGCTTCAGAATAACATTTAGTTGTTCCGAGGACACAGTTATCGTCTTTTATTAAGTCCCTAGTATTGACAGTGTATAACAATACAATTTCCAAATTTATTGTTAAGTATTGCAATAAGACAGCAATAAGCAATGCAAAGTTTCTTCTACAGTTATATATTACATAAATCTTTTTTAAGTGTGATTTTTTGGCCGTAGAAACAAGGCGTCTGACCATATGCACCCCAATCAAGACCACTTCGTTTTAGTTTTATTATAAACTTGTAAAATGATTCAAAAAACAGTAAGACCTTAATGGATTTTAACTTGGTTTCTCAGATTTACAGTCATAGTTTTCTTTATTGCTGATATTAATGTATATAATGACCAGTAAATACACGATCAAAACATGTCTTGACCAAACTCTTCATCTAATGAAACTAGATCATGATTCATTCCATCGATAATGGTTAAACAATTTTCAGGAAACTCGATCTCATGTCTGGATATTGGCAAGTTAAATCCTCTTCAACTCTTATATCTGCATTTTTGACACAAACTGTTCCCCTTAAACAGTTGAATAAAAATTTCTAACATCGAAATCATGGATGTTTCGCATATTTGTCGTAACTCTGATATGATTAAAAGCCGATACCATTTTGAGATATGAAAGTGAAGTAAAAACAACAAGACTTGGCTGATGAACATTACGTAATTTTTATTTGCTGCTTTTTATATCCACAGACAAGTCTTATATAATAGTTAAATGTTTCCTTCGAATGGATGAATAAACTGTTCAAACAAACGATTACGCTCATTGTCTTTCTTTTTAGAGAATATTTCAATGGTTCTGATTAGATTTTATCAATGCCATACGTTTCTAGTCAGATTTAAGCTACGATCATGAAAAAAAAATCAGCAAAAAAAATTGAATAAAAACATGTTTGTATTTTAAGTCAAATTAAGGCATTAGTAGTTTACTGATGTTTTATTTTTTTTTAAATTGATTAAGAAGAGACCAAGGTTACAAACAGAAACTGAGGGAATCACAAGAACATCAAATCAAAAACGGCTGCATTAAAGAGGTATCTGCTGCTATGTATGCATCCAGATTGACACTCAAAATGTCACAATCGGGAATAGGACAATCGGTAAACTTGCAAACCGTTTTAGACCGCAAAAATACGCTTGTTAGTTTAGACACATTTTTAACATTCTCTTATTATCTTGCACAATTATTAACGCATATACTTGATAATGACAGCAAATAGTCATTATTTGAATAAAACTTAAAATGTCACAAAACTGCATTAAAAGAGGGACGAAAGAAACCAGAGGGACAGTCAAACTCATACATCGAAAATAAACTGAAAACGCAATAGCTTAAAATGAAATCGACAAACAGACAAACCATAGTACACATGAAAAAACATAGAATAAGCAACACAAACCCCACCAAAAAACTAGGTAGTGCTCCGGAACCGGAAGGGTGAGCAGATCCTGTTCCACATGTGGCACCCGTCGTGTTGCTTATGTGATAACAAATCCGGGAAATAGTCTAATTCGGTAGGTCATATTCATGAAAGGGATGGGGATTGTAATTACGAAGTAAGGAACATATCCGATATCATTTGTGAAAAGGTTGTTCCATAACGGTCAACCAACTCGTGATGGCGTCCATTAAAATGCAATGAAGAAAATATGTTCAAAACAATCTATCACTTGGAATATGACATTTGTTGTCTATTCCTTTGATATGTTTTATCATTTGATTTTGCCATTTGAATAGGGACTTTCTGTTTTGAATTTCCCTCGGAGTTCATTACTTTTGTGATTTTACTTTTCACTTTACAATTCGTGAATAGAATATATAAGATAAAAGGAAACCTGATGTACTGAATAAAATATATTAAATATGAGCTTTATACATTGAAAGATTAAGAACTATTTTTCTTTCTTCAAATATTTAACATAAGTATTGTTCTTATGTAGTGAACAGTCTATAAATACAAATCTATAAAAGGTTAACAAACAAAAAAAAACAAAATGAAATTTTTTTTTTCATAATTTTACTTTTTTTCTTATTACCCTTTGATACAACCAAACCATAATAAACTCATCATAGATACCAGGACTAAATTTAGTATATACACCAGACGCGTGTTTCGTCTACAAAAGACTCATCAGTGACGCTCGAATCCAAAAACGTTTAAAATGCCAAATAAGGTACGACGTTGAAGAGCATTGAGAACCAAAATTCCTAAAAGTTTTGCCAAATACAGCTAAGGTAAATAAAGCAACAGTATCTATGCCTGAGGTAGAAAAGCCTAAGTATTTTAAAAAAAATCATATTTTTCAATTACAATGTATTCAAAACATGTGGGAAAATAATAATGATCACTGGAAATACATGAATTTATTTTTGTATTGGATTTGCAAATAAAGCGAATATTCTATTAAAACAATGTCCAAAGATATAATTGTTTTTTTACAAAAGGTTCATTTTGCAAGAACAATAAAAAAAAAATATTCTAGCTAGCCGGAAGAGTAATTTTGAAAACTAATTGAATATAAGTAAATCATTTTGAACTTAAGATTATACATTGAGATTGAAAATAATGTTGCAGAACGCTGCTCAAGAAAAGACAATATCCTTTAATAGTTTTAAATTCTATTTTAAATTAACAAAATAAATGACATTGCGAATGGATTGAATTTGATCAAGATAAAACACTATTCTATGGTATGTTTCAATATTTTACTCGAATAATATATGTATTTTAGCATTATCGGAAAAAGCCATATTGTCAAGAATGTGTAAATATAATATGAATGACATGAAATATATATAAAATATAAATTTTAATATTTTTAAATTCAAATATACGTTTGTGATTCTTAAATACCTAAATAAATTTGTTTGGTTTTATTTCAGTCATTGTATATACATAAAAAGCATACAATGAGTATCACAAAGGAAACAAAGTTAGTTGATATCGAGATGGGAATCCACCAAGTTAGAGGATTACTTGAAGACATATTGAGAAAACAAGACGAAAATATCTTAAGTTTGACTGAACAGACAGTTTTAATACAAGAAACGATTAAAAACCTCCTTGTTGCAACTTCAGCAAACATGTCTTCGACATCACCAACACCTGATGGCAAAAAATGTGGTGCACCACTTTATATTCAACGGCTGAGACTTTCTTAGACTACATGAATTGCATTTTATTTTATGTAGAAGGTTTGCATATGTATTTGTCGTTTATTGTTATTTTTATAACTTTTATTATCATTTATATTACTTTTATTTTTATTACTATTATAATGTTTCGTCTCGTTGGCAATTTGTTTTTGTGTTAATAAATATTTATACATTTTAGTCTTAGCTTACTTGATGTTTGATTTTTGCTATTTTCTATAAGAATGAAACAAAGGTATATTGTAGAATAAAACTTTATATGGTAGCAACTATAAACGCAAGTTAAGTGTAATGTTTACATCAACTTAAAGATCATATAGATCATTTATCCTTTTGTTCCTTTGTTATTCTCTCATAATTGATGTGTTTCCCTCGGATGGATTTGTTTCCTCTCAATCGATTTATGGCTTTTGAACACCAGTATACTACTGTTGCCTTATTTATGACCTGAAATTTAGTCGAAACAGTTTGTAAACTGATGACGCGAGAACAATAGAAAAGATAACCCTTCTTTAGCAAAGATATGAAGATACTAATTCGAACTTTTTTACAACAGTGAAAGTTATTTCGAATCAACAATCGTTAATTCTAAAAATATTACTTGTTAAACTTAGTTTACAGATAATTCATTGTAAAAATTACATTAAAAGCTCTTTTGACAAAGTATACTAAAAGTACATAAAATGCTATTGATAACATAGTTTGCATTTAGACGCTATAAAATGTTGTGAATACAAATGATTTTGTCGATTCTTATTATTTGGATGACACACATTTCGCTTGTATTAGACTTTCCTGACATTCCCATATCTCTTAAAGGGTTTTAATGTCCTTTGATTTCATCACTACATCCGTAGTTGACCATAAATATGTGGTAAAGAAATAATCTCTGTCCAGTCGATGACGCCAATAAAGTTTTGGTCATAGCTACTCTAGGAAATACAGATGACAATCTAATGATGATTGATCCAATAACTTACCATCTGATCATTTGCTTCTTAAAAAAAGGAAATGTATTACCCATACTAGAATAAAATGCACCATAAAACTAACACATTTAAACAAATAAAATATTTACATAGCATCCTAAATGAATCCCTCTCTCACAATGAAGTACATCTGAGACTACTATAACACATGTTTTATAGTAGTCTCAGATTACATGAACATTATTTTTTTTTCAAAAACATTAAATTTTGAATTTGAGTCAATAGAAGGGACATTCAGACTCAAAGGTCGAAACTTAATAGTAAAATGTGAAATGTAAATGAGTAGTATGTCAAAGAGACTAAATTCCACTAAAGGACAGAAGACATTGACATGAATAGAGATTCGTTAAATCAAAAAAATCACATCAAAATGCAAATGCTTGCTTTGGCATTCAGTATATGAGTTGGAGTAAAGAATGTCAAAGAGATACATAGAAAACGAAAACTAAAATAGAAAAAAAGCATGTAAGAAGGCAACACTTACGATATTGGATGTTTTGGAATAAATCATTACTTAGAAATGTAAAAGACGCTGACTGATATAAAGGTTAAATAAACAACCGGTTATTTCCTTATTGCCTCGAAATAAATGTCATGCTTTAATTTTTAATTGTTACAACCACAATCTTATCATAAACATGCAAAGTAAGACTCATTTCTCAAGGTATTAATAAAATATGTGTTTTCTTTATCTCTCAAGCAGATGAAAAGTATATGTAAACAATAACAATGATATTTTCAATAAGATAAAATTATTTAACACGATAAATCGTGTAATGATAATAATATTAATAAAATTTTTGCTGAACTAGTATCAATATTGTTCAGGGGCCAATTGAATCCCGCCTCCTGGTGATGCGGAATTTTCTAGCTGTGTTGAAGATCCCGTGGTGACCTTGGTTTTGTTTTTGTGCTCTTTGATCGGTTTATTATCTCTTTGACGCATTCCCCGTTTCGATTCTTAACTTTAAAGAAGTGAAATAATAAAAGGTAAATGTTATCAAATCCGGCAAAGAATAAAATAACAAAGATACCGAACTCTGTGGAAAATTCAAAATGGAAATTCCCTTATCAAATTGCAATATCCAAAGCTCATACGCATCAAACGAATAAATAACAACTGTCATATTGTTGATTTGGTACAGTCATTTTCTTGTGTATAAAATGTTAGTTTAAACTTGGTTTTATATCTAGCTATACCTCTCACTTGTATGGCAGTTGCAAAGGCTACACACGAAATGCTTGTATAGATTGATACTTACCAGGAACACCCTCAGCCAACCATTTATATTTCATGTCGATTCCCTTGCATTTTTCAACTTGTCTTAATTTTAGAACTGTCCTAGTTTAGGTAAAGTTTATATCAATCTGGTTTGATATAACTGCTTTGTTCAATAGCTTGGCTATCTGGTAATTTTTAATATCCACTATCAACTAGACAACTATCAGTTCTCGTATTAATAGAGTTTGTAGCAAACATGTTTGTTGGAATCTCTCATAACTAACAGGTAGACAATTATTTGGTTTGATAGAACTGCTTTGGCATAGCTCTGTCAACTGGTAATTCAATATCAACTGAGTATCAGCTAGACAACAATCAGTTTTCGTATACATAAAGTTTGTAGCAAGCATGTTTGTTTGAATCTCTCATAACTAACAGGTAGACATTTATCTGGTTTGATAGAACTGCTTTGGTCAATAGCTCAGCCAAATGGTAATTTATTATCCACTGAGTATCAGCTAGGCAACCATCTGAACTCGTATTAATAAGTTTTATAATAGGCATGTTTGTTGGAATATCATTTGACTAACAGCTATATACAACACTTTGTTTGTTCGAATCTCCCTTGTCTATAAGCTATATCAAAAATCTGATTATTTTGAATATTCTTGACCATATAAAAAAAAAGAAGATGCGGTATGATTGCCAATGAGACAACTATCCACAAAAGACCAAAATGACACAAACATTAATAACTATATGTCACCGTATGGCCTTCAACAATGAGCAAAGCCCATACCGCATAGTAAGCTATAAAAGGCCCCGATAAGACAATGTAAAACAATTCAAACGAGAAAACTAACGGCCTTATTTATATAAAAAATGAACGACTGACTTGGAACAGGCACATACATAAATGATGTGGCGGGGTTAAACATGTTAACGGGATCCCAATCCTCCCCCTAACCTGGGACAGTGGTAAAACAGTACAACATAAGAAAGTATAACAGCTTTAGACAACCATCTAGTTTGTTCGAATCTCAATTGTCTATAAGCTAGTCGAGCATCTTATTATTCATTTTTTTTTATTATAACAGATATAGGCATCCATTTAGTGTGTTCGAATCTCCCTTATCTATAAGCTAAACACACCTCTGATTTATTTGAATAGTATCTGACTATTACAGTTTTAGACAACCATCTAGTTTTTTCGAATCTCCCTTGTCCATAGGCTAGTCAAACATCTGGAAATTTGAATACATTTTTACTATTACAGCTAAAGACAACCATCTTGTTTGTTTGGATCACGTTTGTTCAAAAGAGCAAATATTTGGTTTGTTTGAACCTCCCTTGAGTTAGAGCTACAAAACATTTGATTTTTTTTAACCTTCTTTGACTAACAGACAAAGGCAAAAATCTGGTGTATTGGAACCTCTTTAGACTAGCAGCAAGACAACTATCTGTCTTTATTATGGTAAGGTTTGTATAGCAAGCGTAACAAGAAGACATGCATAATCCCATAAGGGCGAATTGAAAACATTATGGCAAACACAAATCCCAGATTAAATGAGCATAGAGTAGCATGGCATGAAAGTTAACAATTGGGAAGCTTAATAAGGCATCTCTTTTTGTCGAAAAAAAATTGTGCAACCTTCCTTCATTGTCAATTTCTGGATGAATGTCAAGTCATGGTATGAGACGGATAAAACTGTCTATATTGAATCCTTTATTTATAGATAAATTGTGGAGCAAACAGGTTTGTTTGAATTACCTTTGACTAACAGCTACACAATCAACAGGTGTGTTTGAATCTCCTTTGACTAACAGCTACACAACCAACAGGTTTATTTGGATCTCCTTTGACAAACAGCCACAGAACCAACTGGTTTGTTTCAATCTCCCTTATCTAATAGCTACGCAACCAACAGGTTTGTTTCAAACTCCTTTGATAACAACTACACAATCAACAGATTTGTGTGGATCTCCTTTGACTAACAGCTACACAAACAACAGGTTTGTTTGAAACTCCTTTGACTAACAGGCACACAAACAACAGTTTTGTTTCAATCTCCTTTGACTAATAGCTACACAACCAACAGATTTGTTTCCAACTTCTTTGACTAACAGCCACAGGTTCAACAGGTTCTTTTGATCTCCTTTGACATACAGCTACACATGCATGCAACAGATTTGTTTGGATATCTTTTGACAATTAGACAGAGAACAAAAAGGTTCTCTTAATCACCTTTGACATAAAACTACACAAGCAAATGGTTTGTTTCAATCTCTTTTGACAAACAGCTACACAACCAACGGGTTTGTTTCAATCTCCTTTGACTAATAGCTACACAACTAACAGATTTGTTTGGGTCTTCTTTGACAAACAGCTACACAACCAACATATTTGTTTGGATCTCCTTTGACAAACAGCAACACAACCAACAGGTTTGTTTCATCCTCCTTTAACAAACAGCTACACAACCAATAGATTTGTTTGGCTCTCTTTTGACAAATAGCCACAGAACCAACAGGTTCTTTTGATCTCCTTTGACATACAGCTACACAACCAAAAGATATGTTTGGATCTCCTTTGACAAACAGACACAGAACCAACAGGTTCTCTTAATAACCTTTGACATCTAGCTACACAACCAACCGGTGTGTTTCAATCTCCTTTGACAAACAGCTACACAACCAACAGGTTTGTTTGGATTTCTTTTGACAAACAGCTACACAACCAACAGATTTGACAAACAAATTCACAACCAACAGGTGTGTTTCAATCTCCTTTGAATTATAGCTACACAACCAACTGGTTTGTTTGGATCTCCTTTGACAAACAGCCACACAATCAACGGGTTTGTTTTAATCACATTTGACAAACAACTTCACAACCAACAGGTGTGTTTCAATGCTCTTCAATTTTGTACTTGTTTTGCTTTATAAATATTTTGATATGAGCGTCACTGATGAGTCTTATGTAAACGAAACGCGCGTCTGGCGTACTAAATTATAATCCTGGTACCTTTGATAACTATCAATCTCCTTTGAATTATAGCTACACAACCAACTGGTGTGTTTGTGTCTCCGTTGACAAACAGCCACACACCTAACGGGTTTGTTTCAACCTCCTTTGACTTATAGCTACACAACTAACAGATGTGTTTGGGTCTCCTTTGACAAACAGCTTCATAACCAACAGATTAGTTTGCATCTCCTTTGACAAACAGCTACATAACCAACAGGTGTGTTTCAATCTCCTTTTTAAAACAAACAACTTCACAACCAACAGACTTTTTTGGTTCTCCTTTGACAAACAGCCACAGAACCAACAGGTTCTCTTAATCTCCCTTGACAAACAACTTCACAACCAAAAGGTGTGTTTCAATCTCCTTTGAATTTTAGCTACACAACCAACTGGTTTGTTTCAACCTCCTTTGACCTATAGCTACACAACTAACAGATTTGTTTGGGTCTCCTTTGACAAACAGCTACACAACCAACAGATCTGTTTGGCGCTCCTTTGATAAACAGCTACAGAACCAACATCTTGATCTCCTTTTGCATACAGCTACACAACTGGTTTGTTTCAATCTTCTTTGACAAACAGCTACACAATTAACAGATTTGTTTTGCTCTCCTATGACAAACAGGCGCAGAACCAACAGGTTTTTTAGATCTCCTGTGACATACAGCTACACAACTGGTTTGTTTCAATCTCCTTTGACAAACAGCTACACAAACAACAGATTTGTTTAGAGTTCCTTTGACAAACAGCTACACAACCAACAGGTATGTTTTAATCACATTTGACAAACAACTTCACAACCAACAGGTGTGTTTCAATCTCCTTTGAATTATAGCTTCACAACCTTCTGTCTTCGTTTTAAGTCACAAAATGTACAAAGCATGTTTTATTTGTGTCTTCTTGCATAACAGCTAGTTTCATTTTAGAAAATTGTTTGAATAGCCAATGACTAACAGCTAGAAAACGAATTGAGTTATCTTTCTTTCTATTTAAATTTTACAATCATCTTAAACATAATAATTACTAATTTAAAACCACACAAAAATGTATAACCTCAGAAAAAAAAAATCAACAAAAAAAGATAAAAAGGAAAATAATGCATTTTATAAACTGTACTTGTCTATTTGCTAAAGATAAATATGCAGTTTGGGGGTCAGATGCTTCCGCTTTATTTTTGGGACAGCTGTCAATAATCTCGGAGTACATTGTGACATTCCCTTTCATAAGATGATAACACTTTGTCCTCCAGATGTGTTGTTTTATTGTTATTGTTTTAGGGCTATCGTCTCATTTGTGTATACCATGCATCTACATTAACTTACATAAATCATAAGTGAAACTGTTACCAAAGATCTTAGGTTCTGGATGGTTGTATGCATTTGGGATGACAAGAAAAATATATATACGATTATATACGATTCAACTTTTACATGAGAAAATGTAAAATGTATATAAAATACGCATAGGAAAATGTCCATTAATTTGTTTTATTGGGACAATATATAACGTAATGTTGATTCTGTGTGCATAGGAACAACGTTAAATTGATATTCAGACAAGTGAGTCTCAAAGGAAATCGGTTTTATCATCGGAAGATGAGCCTTATTTTACTATGTAATCAATAATCCAATTAACATTTATAGTCTGTCCCATTTGCTATACAGTCGTCCAGGGTGGGTTCAATAAAACACTGCAAGAATTCGACAAAATACCGTTATATGGAAACATGAATCAATACGACTTTATTGGGTAAATGTCAAAAATTCTACGAGGCTCTAGTAAGGTTAATCAAAGATCAAGTTGTAGATTTGGTCGATATGGTTGAAGCTTCGAGTATTAATGATGGCTTTCAGTTGAAATGAATGAATACATTATGAAAAGTAACGAAATTGCGAGGAAATGAAAGTCATCTTGTAATTTTTTATACTATTAATCGACATTGTCATCCGTACTTGATTTATTTAAACGAGGGAAAATTTCTTTCCCACCACTGAATTTACAGATGCATTTAATATAAGTCAAAGCGCTATGATATTCATCCGGTAGTACAGATCTGATATGTGCAGTATGCACTGGTCATAAAGAATTTAAGACATTTCTGTTTTATATGTATTCCAAAATTAAATACTTTAAAAAAAAAAATTGTTTCTACTACCCTGGGTATGAAAACGTATTTTATTTTGATGATAAGTAACTTTTTTGTAGCACACGGTTTCGTTTTTCACTTATTGGAGCACATATGTAGAAGAAGAAAAACCTAACTCAATATGAAATAATGTTTCCTCCAATCCTACTGTAATTGAATAGTAGCACTACATGGCAATAAAACTTTGAATTGAAATGAATTGAATTAAATCTGTTCTTGTACCCTGTAAAAGATGTCCTCTTTCTCATATATGCCGTTGTGTTTAATGTTCTCTGTACCTATGTGACGTGCTGTTTTTCATATATACAGTAATATGTCAAGAAAAGGATGTAATCTTAGAAAAATTTCACAGTCAGTGGCCAAGCAAATTCACCAGGATATTTTTTCAAAGTGTGTGTGCGAGACTTATTTGTTGTCGAGGGTGGTAGTCGTTTGACATTATTCTATGCTTTATTTAAAAACACAAAATCTACATGAAACTTGTAATAGCACGATACGATACAGATATGTTATACTTTATAAGCTATATGCCCTCTCAAAGTACAGAATTGATAGAGGCAGACGATATTCATCTTCGGCAGACGAGATCATTGCACGCGCTTCTCATTAAAGACTATTAGGCACAAAAGCGTTTACAAAGTTGTAAAACATCTGGAGTTTTTTCATCTTACTTGTTTTCAAACAGAAGAAAAGATAACAGAATTCCGTCGAAATTAATTTGTGTTGGAATCATTTTAAATCTACGCAAGCTTCACATTATAGACAAATACTGTTGATGTTTTAGAGATATAATGCACAAATGAAATATAGCATTTGCATACGAAGGTATTGACATAAAAACATTGTAAGGTAAATGTGTTGCCAAATTGCATATTTCAGTAGGTTTGGCGGCTTAACTTCATATGTTTGTCTTCCCGTATATCATGATTTTGTACTTTTTATTGGAAGTGCTGGTCTTTTTGACAAACTATTAAAAATAAAAGTTTGTGGATTTGAGCAAGCAGAACACATTTCCTCATTTCCATAAAATAAAATGAATCCACTAATTTTTAAAACATTTTCTTTCACCAGATTTTTATGAATAAAAACCTATTATTGGTCGACATTGTATGTTTGTGGTATCATTCTGGTTTTCTATGATTTCCGATCCAGTTCTCTAATCATTTGAATCAAGATTTCGTGTGAAGCCGAGCCGTGACTCATCTTGTCATTATGAGATTTCATTGACGTGTGCTTGACATGCAATCGATTGCATTAATTCTCTTTCATCTAAAGGAATGTGACTCACATTATTGTTTTATTTTGAATTCAGATGATTCATCTTAAAATTAAACGTATAAATTATGCAAAGTAAAGAAACCGTTATTTTCTTTGCATGCTATATGTGTTGAAACTCTGTTGATTAAAGTTTTTTTCCATTTTTTTTCCGCCTTAGTTGTAGTTTTTTATCTATAAAAAATAATATAATTAATTATGCATACAAAATTAACCATTTAAAGCTCAAAGAAGTGTCTACGTATCAACTTCTTTACAGTTTAAAATATGTAGAGAAAACAAAGCTTTCTAGCAAATTAACCGTCATATTTTTTTTTCAGAAAGTGGTAGAATTTTGTTTTTACTACTCCGAAGACGGATCAACATGCCAATTTCTCATCAAACGTTTTGGCTTTTCATCATTTTGACGCTACATCAGCAATATTTCTGGCAGACTGCCTCAAATCAATATCACAAATTTCAACCTAAAATATAACAAAGAATGGTACTGAATTAATAAGATAGAACATTTCTCATATTCTGACACTTCCCTATCGATTAAAAAATCTCGACGAATTTACTAAATTGTAGTTACCCAGGCGTAATGAAAACAATCATTTTCATCGATGCCGAGACATTTATAATCGGTATAAATTTGATTTCATGTGACGTATATATAACTATTCTGTAGATTTTTATGTCAGAGTCAATCCAATGTACTTGCAAAAATGCAAAACTTATTAAAACGTTCAGATTAGAAATGGTGGCTTTGTCAATTTTGACATTATAGAAATCGTTCTTTTTCACGTCTTTTACTTACAGAGATGAAAGTCTATGTCTGATATCGATGATTTATCGATGATTTATCATTGTCCGAAGACAAACATCGACGGCTTTAATCGATAACATTGTGATTGGTGTACAAATGATCATATTATTGTTTTACATTAAGAATCCAACAATTAGTAGTACATTCCTATACTGCAACAAATGTTTGTATTAATATGTGCTACTAAATGTGTTAGCACGTCTATAAACATGATAAAAGAAATTAGACCAAGCCAGCAAATGTGGACAAAAAAAATGAGGGGGATGAGTATCCTGTATATAAGAAATCGAAATTGACCAATTGTGAACTAAAACTAACAATATTAAAAATAAATGTCAGACTGGTATGTGTTTAGAAAGAATCCAAAATGACTTAACATTTTTAAACATTTTAATGGTACATGTAACTTTTCACAATTATCTTATACTATAGAGATGTATCCGTAACGATTGTTCATTTCTATGACATTTTTTTTTTAACTAAGGCGGCAATATTCTGAGTTTTATTGATATTTTCTGCATGTCATATCCGTCCGGAAGTCAAATGATGAAACTCAAACCCAATCTTTGTTTTTTTTATAATCGATCAAGCTACTCTGAGATTTAATAAATTTTTGCTACATTGATTTATTATATTGATTATGCATGAACATAAAAGAAGGCTAATTTTCAAAGTTGTTAAATATAAAAGGACTCCATTCCTCTGAGAAGAATAGCCTTATTTAAAATGCTTAATTAAGAAAAATCATTAACGAATAATATTGTTTAAGGGTTCAGTAGAGGATACACGTATGAACGTTTAGTCCTGAAAGACTCCAATATTTATTCCTAAAAAGATAAACCAATATCTACAAAAGTTTAACATTTAAAAGAATGGCAAAAAATGATATTTGATTGTTCGTCGCATTTAAACCACTACAATCAGCTTTCCCAAAAGGAGCATTGTAATTTTTGAAAAAAAGACCTGTTAAAAGAATTGATCCCAGAAATGTTTATCTTGACGACGTTAAAACAGTTTTCGTGTTCAAAAAGTAAATTCAATACAATCTTAAGGTTGCCTAATGTTTCAATAGCAGTATTTGATATATGTTATTTTACGATATCCGTCCTAACCTCGTTCTAACTTAAGATTGAAAAGATCAAACAACCATTTTGTTTATGTTTATTTATTACTTTTTTGTAGAGTGATGAATGGAATCGAAATTTTAAATGTGAAGATACTGAGCTTTAAATTGTGTTCTAATTTCAACTTGAAAACGATTTCATAAGCTTTTTTTTGTTTTTTGTTGTTTTGTTTTTGCTGTTTTCGCTTTTTTCTTGCAAGAGTGGGAGGTTTGTTTTATATTTTGCCGCATTTCGTAAAAGGGTTGTGATCTTAATCAATTTTAATTAAATTAAAAAAAGAGTCGAGTGTGGAATTCGGTTGAAAATATTTGTGTGTGTTAATGTAACAATTATACGTCTCATTTATAACAGACAACAGGGGCGTACTTTTTTAAGCCAAAAAGAATCATTCGTTATTAACTTAAAGATCTTTTGAGAATATTTCCTTAAACTGTTCTAATGACTGATATTGGTTGATCAAAGCTTTTCAAGATAATTCGTAGTTCTTTACAGAAATGCCATAGAAGTCTTGATAGCACGATACATCAAACTCGGCAGAAATTAAATTGCTTTCAATTATATGGATGGAATTGTTCGGAAAACGGCTGCAAATGGCACCAATCTGTCTTCATAGTCCTGTGTTAGCATGTCATAACCGACAGTAAACCATCAAATAAATTATTTTATGCAAATATTTAATAGATTTCCACTACAGTCTTATTTTATTCCGAACTTTTACCATTACGATGCAATGAATAAACATGGCATTTGTCTGCAGTAAATGTAGAGAAAATGTCTTGTTTTTATAAAAGCTTTTAAGCAACTCTTTCCATATACTCTCAAGATAGATTTAATGACATTAATCTTTCACATCCATTTCGAAAAATTGTATAAAAGTATCAGTTTCAACTCTGTGATACAATTTCGTGTTAATTTGTATCATTATGGGCCAGGAAATACTACCGTGTCTCCTGGAATAAGTGTTTTATATGTCCAAACACTATATATTTAGGATATGATATACCGTTTGAAAAAAAATTATCCCATTTGAAATATGGCTTTCTATATACAGGTACACACATGAGTTTACTCCATGGGTATTATATAATTGTCCTATTTTTTATATCATTTACGAACATGTTAAAAGTCGGTACAGGAAAAGTACTCGAAATATGATTATATTAGATAATAAAAGCACAAGAAGAACAAAAAATAATAAACAATAATGCTACAGTATCAGAGTTACAGAAAGAAATTAACATAAAGTACTTAACTTGCTGATATGTATACTGTTTATCAGGTTTATCGCATACCGATGCTGTCAAATATGCAGTTGAATATCCGACAATATGTGGCTTTTGTCGAGTGAGCGCAGCGAACAATTTAAGGCTACGTTTATCTTCGGGCAGCTAATATGTTTTTATAATATCAATATCATGAAATATATGATGATTGTTTTAACGGATTGTATTTGCAGGTTTTTTTAATGACATAACGTCCGTAAAGTCGTGATCGAAAACAAAACTGAAAAAAAAACTGAGCAGAGGACAGACCCATAAAGGAAGAGAGATAACTCTTATATCGGATGCGATACATTATTAAAAACTTGGCAACGATAAAATACAGGATCTTGTGCAACCAAATGTTTAATGTAGAAAATAAACACCAATAGAAACATTTAAGTGTTGCTTCAAACCTTGAATCAATGAATTCCAAATATTCCTGACGCAGCCTACCTTTAAATCCAGATAAAAAGATTAGAAGGACGATTCTTAGGCTTGAAAGATTAAGATTTAAAATACCTTAAAAAGGAAGCAAATTTTTATTTTACATATGATTCCAAATGATAATACTCTAACGTAACATTTGGGATAAGATTAAGTAAAAGAAGTTATACCGACATTCTACAATGAATACGAGAGGGGATTGGAATATTACAGCCAAGGAAAGTAAAATTGACAATAAGAAAGATTCTATCTATCAGACAAATGTGTAAGGAAATTACCGTGAGTAGTCGATGTCTATTAGGACATAGTAATTTTACATCAGCGATTTCGCTACTACATATTGCGAAAAAAACTGAAAGTCTCTTTTAATGTCCCTCATAGATACAAATATTCGGTTCGGAATTTAAATTCGTGAGTCATACAACATGTGCTTTGGGACAACGCTTTTGCAACCCCCACACAATTTTTTTGTATATAAGAAGCAATTCTTCAATATATATACATTTGTTTCGTTTCAGTCCATAACTGTCAAGATAAGCGTCGTGTCAATAGGTAATCGTTCAGCGCTTTATTCTGACATGTTGGCGGAATCTGGTGGATTTCCAATAATCAAAATCTATTTTTGAACATAGTTAAAAAAAAAAAAGGGGGGGAACAATATGCAGCATCTGACAGTTATTGAATAAAATACAATTATGTATAGCACCAGCCATGATTAAGGACATTCAGGACTTATGACTTTTCAGTATAGAAATCTATATTCATCAATCATATACATAGGGATCGGCAAATAAAATTCATTATTTCCCAAGATCTGAATTCCTATTATGTAAATTTCGCACCGTGAAGTTGAAAACGTCACTGTCCGTTCATCTGGTGCAATTTTCTTAACTTTGTCGCCATTTTATCGACTTTAGAATGCAAGCTTTTTACGAAAAGCATTAGTGCGTGGTACAACATAGGAATTAATAAAGTATCATGGGAGCAGATCTTTTTTCTGGTCATATTTCTGTTGGGTTTCATTAGACTCAACGGAAGCTTAAAATAATTACAACTGCAATTTCCTACCACTTAAATCGAAATTAAACATTTTAATATCAATTTTGATATTGAATTGTAAAATAGTCCGTAATAAATGTTATAAAACTTTGAAATAATTATCCATGTCTACTTTGATCAAGAAAGGGGGTTTGGAGCTATGGAATCTATAGGTTCTAATTTTGTCACCGTTCATCAACAGATTAAATATGAAGTGAAATAAAAGCATTTGTTTCGAATAGTAAACCAATTTATTGCATAATCTTGACATATTGTCTATATAAAACTAACAACACTCTATAACACTGACAGACATTTAAACTCTGAATATCAATTTTTAAAACGTTTTGTAAGCAGCCAACTTTACAAAGAAGTGTTACTATTCAATCAACGAAAGAGCTGTTTTGACTAGAAACTATAAATATCATTCATTCGCATGACTTCAATGCAAATTGAACAGGTATAATATATCCTTCATAAGCCCAAGTAACATAGGATAGATATGATGCAGTCAGTAACGTATTCAAGTGAATTGACATCTCATAATGTCACCACATCATAATGTCACCACATGCTTTAAGTAGAAAATATGTTAATTTATCAAAATTCAAATATTCTAAACATGCATTGTATTTGGTGTGTTCTTTTCGATTGAGAGCCAGCCCTTTTGTTTCAATACTTAGTTGATGCATACCAATCTGTCCAGTCCACTATGTAAGTTCAATTTAGAGAATGTTTTAAACTCTGCTGATGTTTTGTCAAGATTGAGGCTATAGACCGACCCCTTAAAAATACTTATTATTTATTAGACAAATCATTTTTAATAACACAAAATCAAGCAGAATATAAACCACACAAGAGTTTAATTATATATGCAGCTGTTAAAAGCCTACTATATTTAATTGCAGATCGTTATATAAGGTTGTGGAAACTTGACGTCTTTTAAGTGGATGCATCTCGTTTGCTTTTATCTCATCCAAAGAAAACGTTCTCAGCTTTATGAGTTTTTGGCACGAATACTGGAAATGAAAATTGTTTCAAATGGGAAAGCCATTATAGTTGTAAGAAGCAACCCTACTAATTCTTCTAGAAATGATGACGTTTGTTTATTGATACAAAATACATCTCTGAATGTGTTTTGTTTGTGTGTTTTGTCAATTTAAGGGGGAAAGTATGAAGATGGATTCGACATGGTTACATCACAGAACTTTGTAATTTGGCGAACGTTCAGCGTCATTAAAGGACATTAACAGTTGAGAATACAGATGTATGTACTTGTGTACAAAGACAACTCCCAACTCGGATAATTAATATAAGTAATTTCACATTTTTATTTTACTAACATTTAGTTATTTAATAATACAGCCAGATACATATAATACAACTTATCATATGAAATGCAGCTTGCTTGTGTCTGTTTCTGTTTTTTTTTGCGATTGGATATAAATTTCTCTTATAAACAGACGATAAAATGTGGATCTAAGTTAGTGTTCCCCGTTCAAGAAAAGGCAACAATTGCCCCTAACACTGGCATAAGATTTTCCTTAAATAAACTGGTTACTTTTGTACGAAAATAAAAGAACTGAAGGGATGATTAGAATTTGTCTGAATTGCACAGTTTGAATTAAACCGATTAGCTTGTTTTGTACGTATTCTCGAAATTCAAAATGTATGTTGGTATCACTAAAATCTCGAAATAGTCACGGCATCTGATGATAATGTATTATAACTGGTGGAAGAAGAAAAAACTATTCCCCGGGATAGAGCCTGTGTCGCTCACCTGCTAGTTTTATTTACATTGTTAATTTGATGCATGAAATAATGCAACCGTTATACTTTTGCTTAAGTTTCAGAAATACAAGTAAAAAACTGCTTTTCCTCCTAAGTTCTATTTTTAGCCATGTCTGCCATGTTGGTTAGCAGGCAGGGTCATCGGACACATATTTCAAACTAAATATCCTCGTGCTGATTGTGGCCAGGTTTGGTTAAGTTTGTATCGGTTGTTTCAGGAAAAGACTTTTGTAAAAGATTACAAAAAAACAAACCGTTAAATTTGACTTTTAAGGGCAATTAATCCTTATGGGGTCAATTGACAATTTTGGTAATGTTACATTATCTGTAGATCTTACTTTGTTGAACATTTTCGCTGTAAACAGTTTATCTCTATCTATAGTAATACTCAAGAAAGTAACCAAAAACTGCAAAATTTCCTTAAAATTGCTAATTCAGGGGCAGCAACCCAACAACGGCTTGTCTGATTTGTCTAAAAATTTCAGGACAGATATATCTTAATCTGATGAACATTTCCTTAGAATTACACAAGTGGTTGTCTGATTAGTCTGAAAATTTCAGGGCAGATATATATCTACCTGTTAACGTGACAGGTTTATCCATAGTCAGATTTGCTTTGAATGTTTTAGGTTCAGAGATATATGCCAAAAAACTGCATTTTACCCCCTTTGTTCCCTTTTTAGCCATGTCGGCCATCTTGGTTGGAAGACGGGGTCATTGCACACATTTTTAAAACTAGACATTCTAGTGATGATTGTGGTCAAGTTTGGTTAAATTTGGGCCAGTAGTTTCAGAGGAGACGATTTTTGTAAAACTTAACGAAGACAGACGATGGACGCCAAGTGATGAGAAAAGCTCACTTGGTCCTTCGGGCCAGGTCAGCTAAAATAACATTAGGCAATGAACCACAAAATTGAGATCACAGTCAAATGAAACATACAAAACTGACATGTAGATTGTAAAATATTTTTATACATTAGATATAGTTGACCTATTGCATACAGTATTAAAACAACAGACCAAAACATGAAAAAACTTAACTATAACTAATGAACCATGAGAATTAGGTCAAGGTCAAATGATATCTGCCAGACATATACACCTTACAACCACTCCATAAATCGAATATAGACCTATAGCAAACAGTATAAGAAAAACAGACCAAAACACAAAAACTTAACTTTAACCACTGAACCATAAACACGAGGTCAAGGTAAGATGACACCTGCCAGTTGGACATGTACACCTTACAATGGTGTCTTCCTCCTATTCCCACTTTTTAAAAATTCTATTCCTTCTATTCCCACTTGCAAATAACAATATATGTTTTGATAAATAACTTGTTTTTATAACAATCAAGGTTAATTTGAATTTCACCTAAGATTTACCTGTATTTTCTTTTTAAAGCATAATATATTTGGTACACTATTTAGGTATAATACCTTGTTTATTTGAAATATGGTCCTTTTTCATCAAAGAAATACTTTAAAATTCAGAAAAATTATGATAATTAGATTGGAGTTAGTTTTATTGTTATAAATTTTTGAAACTGTACTTGAAAATAAAGAAAAATTATGATAAATAGAATGGAGTCAGATTTATTTTCAAATTTTTGAATTTGTAACCTTAAAAAATTGTCTGCTATACCAAGGATTCTAACTATACAAATCCTTGGCTATACTAATAAATCATGATATAAATAATATTATATCTAAGTATAATCTTAAGATATGGAATAAAAGTATAATCTAAAAAATATAAATACTTGGACAAATAATCAAAATAATGGGTGAAAACTGTTAGCTTTACTTCAAAGCCAAAAGTGTAGTAGTATGTACAAGAATCCTTACTAGTACGCCGTGCCACTGTACTTCCACTTATACCCTTTGCTGAGGTTGAAGATGCGTGATTTAGTGCCCTTACAGACATAGATCAGATTAATACCAACATCAACTACACAGCCTTTACAGACTATGTAACAACATACAAGGACCAAGGCCAACCTTCAAAGCGACACAGGATTGAGCAAGAAAGTATTGACTTCTGTTTCACTATTCCACCAAACAGAAAGTAATAGTAAATACTCTATAGACTAGTACACTCTCATGAAAAAAAAGTTACACATCATTATTTACCTACGAAAACATGTTTAACCCCAAATGCCTATTTTATAGATAACAAAGTTGAATAATGATCCTCAGTCAGTATAAGCCCCAGAAATATTTCAAGTCTCATGTACGAACCATTTGTTTTGAGGAGGCAGTCTGAGATATCTGAAAGAAAAAAAAATGACTCTGATTCTTGCCTTAAATAAAAATTCTGGCCGTATCTGGATTGAAAACAATAGTCTTGTCCACGTTTTTGCTATTAAAAACGAAAATTTCCAACATAATTATTTCATGCTGGGTGTGTCCTTTATGTCTCTATTTGTCGACCGTCATTCACAACTTCGTTGTCATTTCAGACACTTTCGTAGTCTTTGATGGGTTTGGAACCCCTCACTTCGGTTCCTAAGTCATGTTGAGTCCCCTGAGTGATGGAGTGATTGTATAATGTTTGTGCTACAGTGTGTGATTTGATTTAGTGCTGTTGTATAATCTGTGTTATATTATGCTTGCTGGAATCTACAGTTGAATTTGTGTTATAAAATTAATTTACTAAAATTTGTTTGAATTTCTTTCATATTTATTTTGTTTAAAAAAAACCACCAGAATTCATACAGATGCAAAATTATTACTTGTTCTATTAAATAAATAAAACTGGTCAATTAACAGTTGATTAAAAAATGTTTGTACAGTATAATCCTTTGTTTGCACAAGTTTTCCTCCTATTCCCACATGAAATTTTAACTTTTCTTACAAGATTTATAAAAAGTGGGAATAGAGGGAATGAACCCTTACAATCATTCCATACACCAAATAAAGGAGACCTCTTGCTTATAGTATCTGTTGAGATATGGACTTAGGAGACCCATACCTGCCAACTTTTCAAAATGCCCATGGGTTTTTTACATGCAAGATGGATCCTATAGTTCTACAAAACCATCAAAGGGGCCTTCAAATAGATTTGAGTCTTGTTTTTTGGCTTCTCCATACTAGAACAATCCTATAGTCATTGTAAAATTTATTGTTTTGTTTAAATTGTGGACAAAATTGCTTTTCAAAATTGCCATTTGGGAGCCTTCATGGGGTAAATCCCCCCGCAAATAGTGACATTTGGCAGGTATGGAGACCTATTGCTTATATTGTATCTGAGATATGGACTTAAACTTTGATTTCAAGTAGTCACATAACCCATTTCCATTCTCAATTTTACATAAAAATTATTATTTGAGTGATTTTTTTAAAACAAGGTCCATAACTCTGCACAAAATCAACTGACAAGAACAAAATTCCAAACTAAATCTGTTACTTGTCATAAACCTTTATACCAATTATTAAATGATTAAATCGATATCTTCATGCACGACCAAAAAGAGGGGGTGTGGAGTTTAATTGATTGAATTTCTTAATCCAAGGACTATAACCAGAACAAAATTCAAACTAGATCTGTAACTTGTCAAGATAAAATTTAATTCCAATTATTAAATCACCATCTTCATGCATGACCAAAAAAACTGCATAAAACACTGAATATTTGAGCGATTTTTTTTCTGTCCAAGGACCATAACTCTGGACAAGCTCATAATGCTTGAAAATAATTCAAACTTGATCTATTACTTGTCATGATTAAACTATATCAAATATATATTAAATCAATATCTTCTAGCTTAAAGAAACATTCAAAACTAAAAGACAAATTGAAAGAGTTGGTATTGCTTTGCTTTATAAAAAAGAATGGCCAAAGCAGATACAAGTTATTATCCTGAAACTAGAAACATGCTTGTTT
Organism: Mytilus trossulus; assembly: GCF_036588685.1. NCBI lineage: Eukaryota > Metazoa > Mollusca > Bivalvia > Mytilida > Mytilidae > Mytilus > Mytilus trossulus. Next base: position 98,687,503 of record NC_086373.1, read on the forward strand.
TGGGCCCCATATTCCTAAACGGTTTGGACCATAATCATTTAAATCAATCCTAATCTTTCTTTTCAGGTATTGAACTTTGTTAAAAAAATTCATAGAGATCCATTCACTTAAACTAAAGTTATTGTCTGGACTCCAATGTGACTCGGGTTACGATGTAGAGGACGACATAATACCATTATATGATCCTGAAATTTGTTTGCGATGGTATAAAAACTGATTTGCTGGACTGACAGAGTGTAGACCTAAAATCATTGACTTCATGGAAAGGGACCTCCTTTAGGTTGCACTTTATTTGTACAGCTGTTTCTCAAACCATGCCTCTTTTGGGACTGTTACCAGTATAAAAACATACTATTGTGACGAAAAATAAATTCTGAAGTAGGCAAAAAGTTTAAACTCTTAACAAGTTTGTGGCATATAAAAGTTGAAAATATGGGGCACAGCCCTATATCGACCTTTGAATAAAAAAGTAGTGCATATCAACTTTCTATTCTAGGATATAATTTTGTACAAAACTTAATTGTAAAAGTGTCACAGTTTTCTCCGTAGAGGGAGTTCCTAAGGGAAATTTCATTCATTGTCTGTATTTAAAGAAATGCAACCTATAAGCAAGGAAAATCCAGTCATCTGAGAAGCATTTATAGCATTTTTCAATTTAAGTTTACTAAGTGATCTTTAACTTTGACCTATTGAACCAAAAATCAATGGGCTTGGTCCCAATTCTCTATATCTTCTATCTGTTAAAGTTCATTTCCAATTAATCAAGATAAACTCAAATTACCATCCCGATATCATTTGTTTCTGACAGACAGATAATTTACCAATCTAATAATGTAGGTGAAACTGATGGGGATTTGTAACCTACTATAAACTGGAGATTTTTTGTTCCATCAGCATCTGCAGAGGATCATTTCTTAGAATACACATAAAAAAGTCCAACAGTTACATCAAACAAATTTATTTAAAATTTTATTTATAATCATCACATGTAATAAAAGTACAAATATTGCATTACAACCAACTACATAATAACGTTTACAACCAACAAGCCAGCGCCTGCAATATAGCCATGACGCTGGGCAACCAACATTATTGATCAGGCTATCTATATATAAAATGTTATAGATAAACACCTGATCTTTGACTATGTTTATTCCAAATTGAACACAGGGACTAAACGAATGCAAAGCAATGTCAAAAGCACACAAAAAGCCAATCAACAGAAATTAAACTGTACATACATGTATGTGTTGTCAGTCACATGTCATGGGTTAAGGTAGGCAGTCATCACACTATCCCCCCGATTTTAAACCATAGAAAACCAAATTACAATAGTGATTGTTATAACATCAAAGTCTGTATCATGATAAAAATGTATATATTATTGCACTTTAAATTAACCTGACTAGAGAAACATATTGAGTAGTATTCATTGAGACAAAATATCCTTGTAATGAGGAATTCCTTATTTGAACATATACATAAATTCTTTACAAAGGGAGTAGTGAGTTTTGGCTTTTCTACAAGGAAAAGAATTCATTAAATTTATCAACGTTTTTTCTCCCTCTCTCTCCAAATTCTCAATGCTTCTTTCATATTGCAACTTCACTACTTCTTCCTTCTGAAATCTCTCTAAAAGCCAAAACTCACTACACAAAGAGACATGGTTTTGAGCATGGACATAAATGAGATCAATAAAACTGTCATGGGACTTGCTGGTTTTGGTAAATATAAATATGGTTTGGTAGGGAACATGTTATCACAGATAAAAGACACTCAGGTTTTGTAAAATGGTTATCTGGAGTATATTGTGTATAAGTATTTATGAAGATAATTCACAGATATGTATTTTCTGAGAATACCGGTATATGTTGTATAAGAACCCCCTTTTCCTCAAATTGAGAATAGAGCAGTAGTTGTCTTCCAATTTTAAGACAAGTTTGTATCATTGTATTGTATGTTCAGCTTCGATACACATGACCAGTAAAAGTACAAAATGGGAAAACCTTTTCAGGCTTTGATACTTTTATTGTGTACACTTTCTTCAAAGTGATCACTGATTATAGATCTCTTCCTTACAACTGTTAGAAAATAGACTGGTATACACTGACGAATGAAAAGACGGTCAAGCAAAATATTCTTCAACAAATTTACTGAAAGACTGCTTAAGTAACCAGTATTCAAATGGAAAAGATTGTAATAACTTGCTGATTTTAGCTGGTCAACTATTTTGCAATAATCCCAATAGAGGACAGGTGTGTATAAAACGGGGTATGAGGTAGGATAAAGATATTAATGTCTGGACTAGAAACAACCTGACAACACATCACAATGTACAACACTAATTAAAGATATATGAAAAAATGAAGAAAAATGAAGGTGCTCTTTTGAAGGCATATGTGAATCACTTTCAAATTATACTAAATAATAACCACTGCAAGATTCTTTAACAGCTAATACTTGAATTCAGGATATAGTTTACTGATTTTTTCTTTTAGGACTCATTAATTTGAAATTAGCTTTGTTTTATACTATTTCTGATTGGTCGTGACTGTTTGTATGTAAAATATATGTATGTGTTAGAACTATCAGATTATATCTCATTTTCAGAAAAAATAGATTGAAATAATACCTGCATCAAAAGGGAAAAACATCTTACCTTGCAAATTTGTACTTCAAAAAAAAAAAGTTTAAGCCCTTCAAAAGAGCAGCTACAACATGAAACAAAACAACAAACAATGGAACAAGTAATGAAAAAAGTCAAAAAAAGATCAAAATTTTCACAAAAGTTTGAAAAACTCTAACATTAGATTGGTAATAACAATCTGAAAAGAAATATGTAATGAAACTGAATATTTTCTACTGTTGTGTGCACACATCATGTGTAATACATAATAGGTGGGTTTTGTTAATTGCTTTCAAACAATCATAACTTTTGTCAATTGATTCTTCACTCTGTGTAGACATTTATTTGGCAGTAGGCACAAATTTAAAACGTTTACCCAACCACGATGATCTTACTGACCACAAATAACTCATTAACGCTAGTGCTTGGCACACAATTTCTGACCTAACATCCCATAGTTATCGTTCTAAAAAAATCATTGGTCAATGAATATGTAAAAAATGTAAATATTGCTTTTATCATTAACAATTATCATTAACAATAAGCGATTCTTAACAAGTTCATATGAATTCGACATCACATAAAAATGTAAAATTGCCATATAAGTTTTCACAAATACAGAACTGTATGGGTAAAAATTGCATATATATCTTAAGTATAAAATATTTATTTCATCTTTGCTTGATGAAGAATAAATTAAGGAGTGGAAGTCTCTAAAATTACCAGAATGGCAAAAATATACTTCAATCAAAACTGAAATATTTCATAGAACATGGAAAACCCTCACAGGGTCCCTGTCATGCTTAAATTAGGCAATGTCTGTAATGTTTGATTAAAACATTGATGAGATGTAAATTGTTCCCATAAATCCATTCAAAATTTATACCATAAATATTAAAAATGCTTTGTGAAAAGTGCCCCGACTGTGACAGGAATATTTACATCAAAAGGGGCAATATAAAGGAACCTTTCACAAAGAGTTATAACAATAAAAACACACTTTTTGTGAAAGATTTCCTGAGGAATGTTTTAATGATTTGCAAAAATATGAGCATTTAAAATGAGTGCCCCTAAAGACATCAAATAAGATGGATTGTATAAAAAGTTAATCTTTTTATTAAAGAAATCAAACATGTAAAAATGTCAGGTATTTCTTGTTTTAAAAACTTTCAAACATATACAGATATTGTAAAACATGGAACCCTAAACACAACATTTAAAAATGTTCAAAAAATTTATACCTTTTCAACACTGGAAGATCAATTTGGCATCTGATGCAATACATGGTTTTATCAAATCTCTATTTCAACCATGGAAAAAAAGTCAGCAGATTTTGAATGATTTCTAACAATGTCTCATCCTGAAACTTTGGTAAATTGGAAATAAAGGGTTCACAGAAATGAAGAAAAAAAGAACTAAGACGAAGAAAAAGAAAAATATTGTGCCAACATATTCTGAGACGAGTCCCAGTTTAAGGTGCTAGTGAACTGAAAATTCTGGCAAACATATTCATTGAAATGATAAAACATCACTCCCAAAATAAATAAATGCAAAATCAAAAGTCATGACTGCTTGAATTAAATAACAAAAACCATTCACCAAATACACATCATTGAAAGTTAACATTCTTCTTTAATCTATCTATCAAAACTAATTTTCAATTAAAAACAATGATTTTTATTTAATTCTGATTCCAACCAATGTGTGTTTGGTGAAAAATAAAAATAAATCAAAATACATATATACTAAACCAAATGCTTTTTTTGTGGAAAATTTAAAGACAGCATTCGTGTGCAGCAGTGTTTATAACAAAGAGCAAAACAATAATTGAGAAAACTAAAGCAAATATTCATGCAACAGACAAATTCACCAATTATTTCAGGCTTGACACAGATATATTCATTTTACATATAGAAACTGTTTTCTCCTCTTATAATCTTGATTTAAAAAATTAGTTTAATCTTTTGTACCATAAATAAATAAAAATAATGAACACACATATTGTTTTATATCTTTCATAACTGACTAAATTGATTTTCACATTCCATCAATGGCTGAAAACAGTTTCTATGAATGTAATATAAAAGTTTTCATCTTATATTTCTATTCGTATAATTCTAAATTACTGTAATAAACAATGGACCTAGGGCCCAATTCTATACCTAATGAAAGTAAAACAACGGACAAACAATAAATAATATCTGAAAAAATTACTTCACCACAGAACACCAATTTATGGGATAACAACAAAAATGAAATCTTAATAATCAATTATATAACTTAATAAGTATTAAATAATATCAACATCCATGGTTTTGTCAATAAATAAATAATAATATACTTGGATTATATCATGTCTCGAGGCATTCATTTGTTCTCTGAGCTCTCCATGTGCATTTGAAAAATAATAACATTCTGAGATTCATTGAGTTAAATATACCTGGATAAAAATCCTTATGAATAATGTATAAACAAATCATCTAAAATGGTTGAAAATTGGTTTTAAAAGTAGCATTATCTTTGAAGATATAAAATCACACTAACAGTTGCCTTTAGTATCATTATTTTCACAATTTTCAATAATAAAAATCTAGCTAATTTTCAAAATCTAAAGAATGGATCATACATAACTAAAAATAGAACAGTACTTAATAGTATTGGATTAAAAAAAAGAAAACACTATTCATTACAATAATATCATAATTTAAAATTTGTTTCAAGAATTAAAAATTTACACATTTAATTGTTAGTTTTTCCCAGTAAAAATATCTATGCTACTCCAAATTAAAGCCTTCTTACTGAAGGTAAAACATAAAATCAGGATAAAAATGTTCAATGCTGGATTTCACTGATCCATGTAAAATTAAAATATTAAATGAGTATACTTCTCACGAGATTCAAATCAATAAAAGTCAAAAATAAAAATAAAAAGTATTTTTAATACAAGGGCTATGTGATCTAGTTGTTACACTATCACTCACCAATTACTGGCTAACATCATAATTTCCTAATAAAGAAAATTCTTTAGATTTCATTCCAACTGTGAATTTAATTCATTCAAATCATAATTAAATTACTAAAAAAGGAATATCATGGAACGATTGATTCAAAGTAATGGCAACACTTAGTCCTAGTCTTAATACCAGGAGCAAAAAAAATTGTTTGGCAACTTCAGAAGTGAACTTGAAAATTTCTCATGATTGTTAATAATATTTATGCACTATTTTGTGGAGAATATAAATATGACTAGATCAAACTCCTCAATCTAATCCTGTCCGGAATGACTGAGTATAGCACTATTTTGTTCCATCATCCTTACATTTTACATTTGTTGGTTTTGAACGACACCTGAAGAACACGATTTCCCAAAGCAAAGCCATTTAAACTCTGGATAGCTACTAATGCTTCATCATAGTTTGTCATGGTAACAAATCCAAATCCTTTACATTTCTGTGTTTGGAAGTCGCGAATCACTTTAACATTCTGTACTGCTCCAAAAGGACCAAACAACTGCCATAATGTGCTGTCTTCAGTTTCTGGTGCCAAGTTGTATACAAACAAACACCATCCTGCTCCATTTATAGTGTTACCAGTCGTGGCTGTGGCTGCAGTGGGAATGATTGTATTGGCTCCTAAAATAGATCCTGTGTCCATAGGGGAAAACCTGAAATAAACAAGTAGTGATAATCGGATTTCTTTAATGAACAATTCTATTAAAATTTACTTATATCAATAATATAATATAGTTTGAGCTTTATGGAATAAAAGTTTCTATAGGACATAAATATGTTTCAACCAATTGATAAGTCATAAACAATTATTTGAGATTTTTGCTGCATCTGTCAAGCAGTACAAAATGTTTCATTTAAGGCTGAAGCACACAGAAAACAGATACCAGTAGCTATTCTAAAAAAACAGGAAGCTATCAAAATGACAGCATACATTTATCAGTGTCATTGTTTGAGCAAGGAAGGGCTATAATTCATAAACAGAAATAGTGAAAATTGTCGATATCAAACTTTTAAAAAGGCCATTTTTCTAATCAATCAAGGACCATATCAACTGAAATGAGAATGTGAAAACAGTCAATGTCGAAATTGGCCTCCATATTGTCAATATTTTTAAGTTTGCTTTGAAGCCTAAAAGTAAGGACCATTGGCTACAGTAACCTTCCTAATCCCCGTCTCTTCAATCATTGTCTAAATCTAAACGTAATGTCTTTTGTTGTAGATATGCAATAATTCCTTACCTAAACCTGCTTGATGGATGGTGTATGGGACCAAGAAGTCTTCTAGTCTGAGGAAGGTATGGAGCTAATGTTAGTGGAGCTAAAACAGCATTCTTATTGGAGCTTGGGGAATTGGCAAACTTGACAGTAATGGGTTCTGTTGCTGCTTCAGGAATGGTTCCATTTAATTTCTGGATAGCTCTCTCTGCCTCTATCCTCTGGTCAAATCGTATAAATCCTACTCCTTTTGACAAACCTGTTAATAAAATACATTTGTTAGATAAAGTTAAAGAGATTTTTAGCTTACTCTGGAATGTTAAATATTCATTAATGCACGATTCAAATTATTTATTAAGCCATGAAAAGGTAATTGCTTCTATTAGATTCAACTATCATGCTTGTGCAAATATGTGTTTTAAAACAGCAATCTTTTTACCATATATTAAAACGTGTTTCACTAAAGCCACAATAATCTTGTCTTGTTTTTTGAAGTATGGGAATAAAACATTTTTCTTATTTTTACATTTAGAAAATTTCAACACAATGTAATTAAAATACCGATTGTGCATTCATGTAGATCTGACAACAATCCTGTTTACTTTTTGTTGTGAAAATCATTACATCAACCTATGAAATTTCAGCCTTCCAATTTAGTTTTTGAAATTGTGTATCTTTACGAAACAGAGCTGTGCCATAGAGCAAAATGAGAAAATTTAGAAAAACTAAAGGGAGCTTATCTCAATAGATATAAACCAGTCACTTAAATTTACTGGAAACTGCTTGAAGCATTTTTGAGTTATTGTCCAAAACTGGAAAATCCAACAACTTGGAAACTAGAATCTATAATTTATAAAAAAAAAAAGCAAGAGAGCTGTCTTCAATTGATAAACTGTAAACCAACTAATTTTGGGAATACCGTGCTTTATTTCACGTGAAGCCCTTTCTATCACTTTTTGCTGTAATTTAATTTTGGGATTTTAAAATTTTCTTGAAATAGTTGCATTAGGAACAATCTAAGTTTTATATATTTGCAACGATTAGTATTGGTGCTTTTTTTCTACTCCAAAAAATAAATCATGCATAAAAATAAGTTGGTTTACAGTAAACAATTCACTAAATTTCATGAGAATTGGTTTAAGTGTTCCTGTTGGCAGACAACGTAAACCTTAATAAGTCCTGTAAATGGGCGAATGAAAAACCAGAAAATCCTGATTGGTCTTTCAAATTCAAAGTAGAACATATCGTTGTCAGATCCTTGTAAGAGAAGCATGGACACAGGACCTTTATTTCAATCAGATTGATGTGAACCTGTATTTCTACACCTTAGTTCTATCTATATAAAAAGTGATCACATATTTACCTTCAATGTTGAAAATAATTAGATGCTTTACATGTAAGACTTAGGTTGAATTATAACTAAAATATTTTTACTTGTAATTTATTTGATCTACTCATGAGATATATTTAATTAACCAAGAACATATATATATATCAACATTTCAGAACCTTGATACAAACACAATAACATTTCTATGAACTGAATATATCATATTTTTCATTAATTTTCATTTACTGCTACATTACGGTATTATTTTAAGTTAGATGGTTTCAATGGGATGACACTGGTGAAACAAATTTAATCTCAATTTGATAATGATATCCTATTACATAGATGTATTCAATGTATTCAACCATCCAACACAACTATTGATAGCTTATTTGCAAATTACAAAACAAACGTCATTACTAGGGAATATCAATTTTAAATGAAAATCTATTTAATGAAATACAAAGATAAAAGCTTGTTTGGTCTTATCAATAGTTTATAATGAAGAGAAGAGAATTTGAATAACTTGATCAGGCTGCCGTGCATTACATTTAAAGCAAATAATATCATTAGTTACTCAAAGACAAAAATCAATGAAAAATTGATTTGTGTGGCGGCTATAGTGGGTTGGGAGTATTGATTCAAAACCTGGGTTACAGCTAAGAAATTTGTGCATGGTTCATGATGATATTGATAAATTTTATGGCCTTTCAGCTTGCTTTAGATATGAACAAAATTATGAGAAAAAAAACTTTTGTGGTTTTAGCTTGTCTGTATTTCAATGATTAAATCATTAAAACTGCACTGAACGTATGTCCGTTAATCTCTTTCTTTGTTGTAAATATAAAAGCATTGATTTTATTGCATGCTCTAAAAGACAAAGTGTTTGAATAAAAACATATATCAAGACAAGACAGATAAAATGGGATGGAGAAAGCAAATATTGGAAATTGGAATTTTTCGAGGAATTCACATATGGAAGCAAATAGAAATATTTCATTTCAGTCATGTATTGACTATTCATTCATCTGTCTTTTATGATTTTTCTGTTTGTGAATGATTTTGCAAAGAACTGTTTCAAAGTTGGATTTTATACTTTGTTCTTAATTAAATTTTCTTTCTTTCTTTAAATTTTACATCATAAAACAGAAGCATAAAAATATTCTGTTAAATGCTCAAACTGTTTGGTTTCTCTTTATAATGAAAAATTTAAAGAAACAGATTGAACATTGACCAGAATTATTTTATGTTCAAATACACATCAAACAATTTCAATTGCATTTATCCTCAAAACCTGATAATAATAAAACTTATAAGTGGCAAATGTCTGAAAAGATTTTTGATTAGTGAATCACATGTAAATATGATGGAACGGTAGCATGCTAATGGATATAGTATAAAAAGTTGAGATGATATGAGGCAAACTTGTAAGCCAAACAATATTGTTAATCAACTAAAACTCTCAAGAAAGGGAAATAAAAAACATAAATATAGATAAAATAACAATTTAAATTCAACAATTAAAAGTAACATTAAAAGAGAATCATAATAATTGAATAAACAGTAATAAGAAAAATAAACAGCCCTCTCAATTTGTCACAATAAACGTTTACATGCAAGCATCAAATAACAACATTGCCAAAACGTGACACGAGTCTGACCTGTTGTATTATCGTAAAGAATTCGAGAAGTTATGATTCTCCCACACTGGGAAAAATACAGTTCCAATTCATTCTGGGTCATATTCTTTGGCAGGTTGCAAATATAAAGGTTAGCACCCTTAATACTCTCGCTACTTGGTCGTGCGAGGGAAACCTAAGTAAAAACAGGACGAAGAATGAATAAAAATCAAAATCAAATTAAAATCATACAAATTAAACCTAGTAGACTATCTCCCTCCCTCCGAAACTCTTGGGGGACCCTTTTTTTTGTGCATCCCTCATTTTTTCTGTACCTGTATTTTGGTCATAGAGTATTCTTGATGTAATGATTTCACCACAATCGGAGAACATTTGCTCCAAGTCCAACTGTGTCAAGGACTTGGGTAGGCCTGATATATACAGGTTAGCCCCTTTAATACTTTCACAGCTGGGTCGGGCTACAGAAACCTGAAAATAATAAACAAAACATGAACGTGGAAAAAACAGCAACTGAAAAAGAAAAAAGAATTGAAAATACTGATGTAAAACAAGGCAAACATAGAACTAAATACAATTAGAGGATAAACAAGGCAAAATCCAATAAATATTGAAGCTGGTGCCCTCCATTAAGTTGTTGGACAAGGATGGATCAATAGATGAGATCCTGTCTCCCAAGACAACAGCACAGTTAATTAAGATCATCAGATCTGCTTTTTTCTTCCTTTTCTGTATAATCGATATCAGCATATTCTTTACCCCGGAATGCTATTACAAAATCTTCCACGCTTTAGATTGAATTATAAAACCTATTCGTGAATGATTTACAAAACCTATCCATTCAAACTTAAGACCAAGAGACTGTATTACAAAACTACAAGAATTCACTAAAAACGTACTATCAAAGTGTACTGCCTATGACTCAAAAGGTTTATGATACATGTAATAGCTAAATGTGTCAATTTGTCATGACTGCCCATGCCTGTAAAAAATTATATGCCCAGGGCTGTTATCCAGAGTTAAACTTTGCATCTCCACTTTGTAAAACTTGATGTTATCTGTTAATATGACACATAACAACAACCTTAATTTTTAAGTCCACAGAAAAGGACAGCAACTGGATTAGTAATATGTACAGCTTAACATCTGCAGCATCTAGACTCCCCTCTCCCCAAAAAACAAAAAGAAAAATAAGCAAACAAATAAAACAAACATAATATGAAAGTAGGTACACTAAAAAACATGAATTTTAATCTTACTGTATGGTCAAATCAAAAAGGTTGTGTCATGGATTTAAGAGGTATGAAAGGTCATTTGTAAAACTTCTGCACAAATCTTTTGCATTTAGTGTTTTCACGTCATCCACTAATAACATTTCAAGACATTGTTTCAGTCTGAATCTGATAACCATTGCGTTTAATTGGTGCAATTCATCTAGCAGGCTTTAATTGAAATAAAGACATTGCTATTCAATGCAAGTCATGATTCAATGACGTCATTCTGACTTCAACTTGTACCCAAAATCAATTATCCTTTACAGTTTTACTGTTAAATCATTACAGTTTGCTCCAAGTATTTAAAGGAAAAGCCATCGACTCGTCTCCTTGGTTTTATTTTACAAGTATCTTCATAAACTTACATAGTATAAGGTTATATACCATTCTTAAGTTACAAAAAAAACCAGTGCTATTGCATATCGAATCTGAACTTTAAAAACAGATAAAAATCCCTCTTTATTGTAGTATGAACAAAGAACATAATTTCAAGCCATTAAGTGCTATTCATGAAGAAGATTTCAGCCTTTTATACCTTTCTGCATCATTCAAGTAGCGCTGTCAATTATGAAACATATATATTGTAAAACATAACAGAGATTTATTTACCTCTTGTGCCTTCTTTTTCCCCCCTCTGACAGCCCCCTAAAAAAATATTATTGACATCCCTCCCTCTAAACTCTATGGACCCTTTTTCCTGTACACCCCTACATTTTTTTTAATAATTTATAACACTTTCAAATGGTAGCAATGAATCTATTTTTTTAATTGTATTTAGTTCCAAATGACCTCAGCTTTGTAGCTTTGCACTGAAAAGGTTACATATTCAAGCCAAAAGAACAGTCTGACTTCAAATGACCATATGACAGCTGGTTAGATGGAATTTTTATCAAGGATTTAAAACTGAACCTATCAGTCTCTTTTGAGACATTTAAATTCTATGCAAACAAAGCAATATTTCTCACAGCTGTTCAACAAAAATGTTGATCTAAAGTTATAGCTTTAACAGCCCAATGAAATAATCAAATGACTGATATTTTTTTATCTTAGTGTCTTTTTTAGATATGAAAAATCACTTTTAACATTTTCTGTCATGTTTTTCAAGTAAGTTCTTAGATTTTGTTATTTTACATGATTTGCATTTTCAAACTAGTATTTCTAGATATCATCAGATACTCCAATAAAAATCCTGTGAATACAAAAGATTTTGATGAGAACATATTCCCAAAGGAAAATATAGTTATCTAGAATGAATGTTTTCCCCGTATTAATCAGCTGTCTTCTTATATATTCAAATTTTTTGTCTGTACTGCTACATAAGCCTTGATTAAGAGGGAGAAGTTATTTTATGTAAGCAGTTTCAGATTTTAGAAATTCTGTACATAAGGTGCACTTGTTTTTACGCACACTAGTCGGAAATGATACTCTAGGTAAAAATGTGTCATGGAATTTAATCACTAATCATCCACTTTAAATAAAAGAATTTACTATTGGAAAAGATTCACGTTTGCATTAACTTGCTAGCACCATGTTATACAACAAATTATATATTTTTAAATTTTGTATAAATAATAACTTCGATTAATGTCTTGGTTTATGTGATCAACAGATCGTACCACAAACAGAAAAAAGGTGCAAATCAGTGAGAAAATCAGGTTTCTATAAATTAATTCTGTTGTATAATTGCTGTTCTAAGACATGTAAGGATGTCTGTTTTAAAACTGCCCAAACCATTTATAAGATATCACAATGATAAAATAAGCTAAAATTGAAAATCATAAACCAAAATAAAATATAATTAATAGTAAATGAAAATAAAGCCAGAACCAAAATTAATAAGATGCGAGTCTTGTCTGTTGATGGGGCGCACTCTGTTATTCCACCATGATATTACCATAATGTTACATCATGCTATCAAGTCATTATGCATCAAGCCAATTTGCACACAATTTAATGCAGGAATTGGTCTATATACCTCTAATTAGAGAATGGTAGCTATATGATATTCAGGCTGTAGTTCATTAGTAAATACTGATTTAATGCATACACCGGTCACATCATTAACATGCAGTTAAATAATATAACTTTGCTCCTTGTTTGATCTCACATATTTGATCTTTGATATAGAAAATTTCATAAAAATTGCTGACAGTTCAAAGATTTCTTGTGGGTTATATGGAACCATATGGTGTTTTTTTTTCATCTTAAAACATATATAATCTATTTCTGGATATAAAAACTATACATGTAATAAGATGTAGAAAATAGCACACCAAATTTCTTTTCAATAAAAAGTAAAGACAATATTAGACAAAGTTTGATTGTAGAGGAAAACTGTCAGACAATAGCAAGTTAATTACATATTAAACAACATCTGTCATTAGTTACAGATCAATCTATATGCTACACAAATAATAATTTAGAGAACCTCTCGAGAATTGTACAAAACGACAGACAAAAAAATATTAATATTCATCTCCATGGAAACAAGAAACAAGACTGAGCTAAGTATAATATCTTCCAATTGATACTGTAATGGTGGAGATTTCCATTATTTGATTACATTTTCTTATAGCCTTTAAGATTACGTTTAGTCTCATAAAGATAGCATATAAATTACTTTCCATTCTCTTTTATTATTCTCATTATTTTCTTTAGTATAAGACAAACATACATCTTTAATAAAAGAACCATTTCCCCTGAAAGTTATATATTTAATCAATTACATAGGGGTTAAAATTTTCCATACTGTAAATATTTATCAATACATAAACTTCAATGTTAAGTTTAATTCAAAAGATGGATACTTGCTATATTTGATTAAATTTAACAATAAGTAATCGTGAATCTAACATGTGATTGATTTCTCCTATGTCCCATTGTTTTTGACACATCTGTCACCCTTGCAACACAAAAAAAAATGTACGGGAAATTCAGGACTATAGATTTGCTGTCTTTCTTGTGTAACATATGGTATACATTACTTTGTTATTTTTCTTATTAATGTGATGAAATATCTTGTCAGTCGGAAAGCTGACCCCGGTTTGACCCCATTTCTTAAAGCAACAATGGACGTCATGTGATTACCATATATGGGCATTTTTTTACCCAAAAAAGGGAAGCCCGTTTTTTTGAATTTGTTGCTGTTACAATGAATTAAAACTAATTTGCTTTTAAGTGAACATTCTTGAGTATATAAGGAATATTTTCATTAACTCAATTATGGATTTAACTCATTTTTTTCTTTCATAATATGTCTTCAAAGTGTAGGTGTTGACCAAAAAATGTGGTCAAAAAAAAATTAAATCGTAATTTTCTTTCTTAACTTCTCGGGAAGCTATGCTGAATTTAAATTATGTTATGTAACATAACTTTGACTATAATATGTCAAATTTGTGCCAGTTGATATGCACAGATACGCAAATGTGCCAGTTAGAAGTGTCGATATTTCTGACGAAGCGGGGCCGACGGTAATTCACGAGTTACGTCCCTTTGTTTGACACTATCATGCAAAACTATTGTTATATCAAACACCATATGCTGTTATTTACAAGTGGATATTATTAAAAATAATCTCTTTTATACATTTTGATACTATAAACATGTGCCAAAAAATAGAGAAACACATTTTATCACTTTTCAGAACTCAGTCCCAGTGAAATAGGCCCTAGATGTGTCCCTATGTGCCATAATAGAATCATAATAGGGTTAATAATTTAATATTAATTTAAAATTCCAAGAGTTAATTTAATATTCATGTTTTGGTAGGTATTTTTACTGCTGCAACCAAATTATTTTAACACAGAAATAAATGTCTACTCAATTTATACAAGGGGTAGTCTAAATATTCATGAATAATGGATCAAGACAGTATGAAAATGAAAGAAAAAAAAACAGGAGTTCCTTTTCATTTCTGACACTTGCAAGTAGGTCCTACCTTTTTTCATTTAAAATTAAAAGAGATCATAATGAAAGTATTCTGAATGTAAAATCTTCATTGTTTTAAATAAAAGGAAAATTATTTGCAATCTTTGTATGAACAATCTAAATATATCAATAAATGTTATCTCATTGATTTCATGCAAGTTATAGTTTTTAAATTAATGAATGGGCTCAAATTATAAAATGACACACTAAACCAATAAATAAATGGTGCTAATCATGAACTTGAAAATGAATAAGATTAAAATAGACTCAGTAATATTTTTTTTTTTCTATTTGAAAAAAATAATAATTAATAACATTAAAAAAACTATGCATTTTTATATTTATATGAAAGTATTTCAGAGCAGTTTCTAGGGGCTAAGTGGACAGTTATGTTTTAGATCACAAGTCAAAATTAAGTCACACTTCATGTCAGTATGATAAAGCTTTGAATAAGATTGATTAAAATGATACTCTGAAAGAGATTGTTTGGGCAGCAACCATTTGTTTTCAGGGAGGGGGAACTATGGATTTTTTCCCCTAACAAGTTGAAAACAATTCTTCTCTTTTCAATTTTAGCATTTCATTAAATGGCAGCTGAGGGTAAAAGAAACATTTTTTTTCTCAGGGTAAAAAACAAATTATTTTTTATCCAAAAATTGGTTTAAAACTTTTTTTCTTCAAAACAACAATCAATACTCAATAGCCACCAAACCCTACCCCCACCAGAAAATCAAATGGTTTGTTGGCTGCCTAAGTTCAAATTTAGGACAATACTTTTTCATTTACTTTTGCAGGATTCCTTAAAATCACAAAATGTGTTTTATGTCGGTCATCTAAAGCAGTTAGTGTTGTGCAAAGACAGTATACGATTTCCTTACCTTGTTTTAGTTAAGTCATACATTTCACTGACTTAGTCTAAAGAGAATATATTAATCCAGTCAAATATTCACAGCTGATCTCGCCATTACTTTTTCAAACAAACATACTAAATATGTGTACATTGACTGTGTTTAGATGCAAGGTGACATCAATGTGTAAGACCGAAAAACTACAATGTCAAAAAATGTCCTTATTTTGGAATTTAGTTAAAACGGGGTTTCCCAAGGGGTGATAGAACGTTATACTTGATGCTTTTTTTTTTATTTTGAAATACGTGTTATTAATATTTTGTATAGTACATATAGTCTTTGTTATTAAATCTATGAAGAAAAAAAAGAAGAAAATAATTTGAAACGACGATCAACGGCATTACGGGATCGTTAAAAGACGGCCAATTTGACATGTTTGAGAATTTTTTTCCTGTTGATAATTTAATCCATGCTTAACAAATCGAAATAAATATATTACAGACCCTAATGGCTAGTAGGAAACTGAAAAAGGGATAAACTTCCAAATTGGCGCCAAAAAAAAAATCCGCGAAATTAACGCAATTTCAGAATGGCGGGTTTTAATATCAGTTCCATTGTTGTCTTAAGAAAGTAGCAACAACGGTCGTTTCTAAGGGCTTGCTTTCCGACTGTTGTAACATATTTCAGTAACGATTGAGAGATGTAATATAACTTAGTGACTGAACACAAAATAATGCAATTCAATGATTCAAGGAGAGTTAAGTGTTCTGAGTCATAATTGTATCAAGTTTTTACAGGATTTCAAAAAAAAAAAAGGAAAAAAAAAAGTTCACCATTCAATGAAATAAAGCTTTGCTCAATCTTGTTTCTCTACTGTCAGGTTTCTGAATGAAGTTCCAAATACCAAATCAAGGTTTTACTATAGATGCAAAAAGCTATAAGAGTTCAGGCTACAACCCCAATTCTAAAGGCAGGCAAATACAGAATGATAGTTATGTACTATGAAAACTTTTCAAAACTGTTATCTAAAGCAGTGATTTACTAAGTCTACCTCTGCATAAAATGAAGAAATAAAGATAAAAAGTAAATCTTTGATAGAACTTTGAAAAAACCTGAGTATGCTTAAGGTGTTAGTAGGTTATCATTGAAACCATTGTCCCCCTACCTTAATGGTTTTATTCTGAAGTCTAAGACCATTGAGTGTGTGAATGGCCTTCTCTGCATCCCTAGCTAACTTGTAATTTACAAATCCATATCCCAGACTTTGACCTGAAATCAAAGATTTAACGTCCCCTGAAATTGTAGAACAATAAAGTCAGTATACATAAGAAAAGTAAAACAAAACAAGGAGGAGAAGGATTAAAGAAAATAACAATCTGTTTTATGGCATAGTTTGTAATTACTTGTTTTTTGTCACTTTATTTTTGTTGCTCATAATGAACATTTACTGTTCTTTAAACTTATTTCATTAGATGCATTTAAAGACTTATAACTAATAAACTCTTTTTGTAGTTTTAATGGTGTTGACCAAGGCACCTTTAGCATGTGTGTACAGAAATATGCTATCACCACTCTGTAAAACCAGGGGGAAAAGTTTTAAAATTACCTATTAAAATGTAATGTCAAAAGCTAAAATTTACCAATTTAATAATTTTTTTGGTTTGTTTTGATTTAAATAGTACTAAACACTGTTGTAACATTGTCACAGAGAGCATGTGCAGTTATAACTTATAGATGTTGCAAACAATCTATCAATTAATATTAAAGCATGCCTTTTAAATTTGCCTTGTACCCAAATAGTTTCCTAAACCTAATATAATCATTAAAACTGTTATGGAAATAACATCAAATTATAAAGTCAAAAGGGCTGAAATTAACTGCTGCACCATACTGCATACAATTGCAGACAAAAAAAATATTTTAGAAATGAAAGTAAGATTTAAAATTTGACCAGTCAGTAAAACATAAAATGTATGGGGACTACAATTGATAGGAATGTAAGGAATCATCTGAACCAAAATGAATTCATTATAATCGGTTTTTGAATTTTTTTTTTCAATTTGAAAATAATGATAAAACTTGTACTTAAATAACATTTTCCTAATTATTAATGATTATGCATGTCACATATGGTATTGAAGTTCAAGAAGAATTAATCCCAAAATACATATAATTTGGAGGTACTGTATACCAAAATTGTGCATATAAACAAAATGGATATTTTAAAGGATGTTTTAAGGCATTCCTTACATGCAAATGTACTCGGAGATTCCAAAAGGTTTCTTTCTGTAAAAAATAATAATTCAAATATAATTTTAATTTTTTTTAGCAATTGAAAATAGCAAAAGTTCATTACACATGTTGCAGTTTAAAGACAGTAAATGTTCTTTTGATTACTACTAAAAAGGTTGAAGAAGTTAAAGTATGACAATATTAACTACATTTGTAAAAATATGCCACAATTTGTTAAATTCTTAGTTTTCCAATGAATCCTAGGGCTGTCCAGTGTGGTTTAAAAAATAAAAAAGGTTTTACATGAATACTTATTATCTATCAACAACAAATCAGATAATAAAGTAAAAACAGAATGCTTTCAAAATAAAACATAAAAGTCGGGAAAACTTGAAAGAAAAGTTTAAACACTAAATTGTGTGTAATAACAAATATAAATTTAGCTGCTTCTCAGAAGTAAAAATAGTGTTGATTGACTGTTAGAAGTTAAATGCTTTACATTCGGCAGGTAATAAAAGAGATAAATTATAATTAACTTACCAGTAGGTTTGTCACGGATAAGTTTACAACTCTCCACCTCTCCTATACTAGAGAACAATGCCCTTATTTCCTCTTGAGTCATGGTTTGCGGTAAGTAATTGACAATGAGGTTGGTCTTGCTACAGTTCTCATCACCCTGTGATTCAATAGAGGCTGGTGATGTCGTGCCATTTTGAGTCTGAGGTGGCTGCACTAGAGGAATAGCATGTTCCATCTGGAAAAATATATTGCATTATTACACTACTCTTATAGATTTAAAAATGTGATGATTTGAACTAGGTTCTAACAAAATGGAAGGAAACATTCAATCATACAGACAATATGTACCATACCAAGAGCAAAGAAAGACAGAGCAAAGAAAATAACAACCTAACCCCCTTCATGTTGATGTCAAAATCCAAGTTGCTGTTGTAAACTCCAAAATATCATTAGAATAAAATTTATGACAGGTATACAATGCCATAAGGTTTAAAAGATTCTCTGAAACCCACAATGATTCATTGAAATGCATTGCCTTTTTAAAGCATTTGTAGATGTTAACTATTAAAATGCTTAACTCTGAAACTGTCGTTATTGAAGGTAAACAAAAGTAAACATTGGCTTTTTTTTCAATATTAAAGTGAACAAGCAAATTGAAGTTTAGAAGAATTTTGGCAAATTTATTTGATACCTGATATAATAGCAATTACAGATTGTGTATTATATGAACATGAATGTGTATTGACAGACAGACAAGTCATTACATAATACATGCATTCTTCAAATAATGGGAGATAAAGTCTGTTGGAGAGCAATAAGATGGAAGATAATCCTGTTATCTACAACACCATAAAGCACTTAACTGACATGTTTGTACCATTATCACTTTCACACCATTATAAGAGGTGCTAAAACCGTAATGCCCATCGGCCATTGCCATTCATTCATTGCTACTTCACATCACTACTGACTGTTAGACATACGAATTATCCATCAGTCAATTAATCAATTCTTCAGGAGACTTTGTGTAATTATATGCAGTGTATATATGCACTTTCAAAGATGTGAAAAAAAAAGTTTTGAAAGGTAACCACTGTGGCCACATTGGCACTGTCAGGTTATTTCAGTATCACAAAAACTCATCTTTAAATAATTTGAAGTTATTTTTTTTAAAAGAAGTTATAATTCTTTTAAAAATCATACAAGATAAACAACCTCAGAGGCAGATTTAGGGGGGGCTAGGGGGCCGAATCCCCCCCCCTTTTTCTGGGAAAAATTTGGTTGCTTATATAGGGAATAACTAAGGCCACAATTAAAAATATTTTAATTTGCCCAAACCCTACCCAAAGGTTGAGACAGTGGGTAGGTAGGCAGGGATTTTTTTTTTTTTTTTTTTTTAAAGAAATTGAAGTATCAGGTGTTTATTAGTCTTCATGCCTATCTGATTAAAAAAAAACTTCTTCAAATCAGGACAATAAAAGAATTTGAGTAGGCAGCTTTTTTCTGGGTAGGTAGCATTTGGGCAAACAAACCTAGGCAGTCAATGGGCCCCTACTTGAAAATGAAGATTTCTGGATCCTCAGATCCTTTTAAATTAAGTTATTGTTAAAACACGAAATATTAGTGTAATTACAGAATCTGAGATTTAATATTACAACTTTGGAAAAATAAGATGGTACCAAAGTTTTCCACTATAAATCAACAGTTATTTTTACACCTTCAAATGTCTTGTAGTTTTATAGATTCCTGTAATCCTCTTTACACTATTACTAATTAACCTAAAGTTGTGTCTGAGAGTAAATATTTAAATGCATTATTCTGGCAGTTCGTAATTATCCTTTTACATCTTATATAATGTACAGAATACCATGTTTCTAAGGAAAAAAAGTAAAGTATGCCCTACTATTCTGTAATTACACAACCATGCTTTACAAATTAACCAACATTTCTTGTCAATTTTTGGAAGATGAAATTATATTGAAGATTCCAGCAGCACTGAGGCCTCCTCATCATTAATGTACATTATCACAGACAGTGTGGTATCAGCTGATTATCAGCTATATTCTACAGTAATGATAACACTTATCAACTGTGTAACAAATATATATACAGATGGTCAACAAGTGATGACTGATTATACCAAAACATAAGTATCATATTTAGATAAGGAGTTTGATTGGGTCAAAACAGTTCTTACAAACAATCTGTGGCATGTCTATAATGATTGTCTATACTTATTTCAGTATTTGGCAAAAACTGTGTATCTCATTATGTCGGTATCTTTTTCAAATCACAGAGCAAAAATATAATAAGCTACTGCATCTAGAACAGCTAATTATCAGAGCAAACTAGGTTCATAACAACCAAGACAGACGGATTCCACATGGAAAACAGTGTTCAATGAATTTAAAATATTTCATTTCTTAAATGATAAAGGCCTTAATTTATAAAAGATTTATAAAGGAATAGTAATAGTATTCAAACCAATTATTTCTAAATATTAAATGAATGAGTTATATCACCTTATTCCACCTTGTTCCTAGGCCTTATACATGTACATTTTGTTACATTGTACATAGTTCTGACATTGCCCTTGAGATTGTTAATGTTAAACATGAAAGAACCACTGAAAAGTGATTATATTTCTAAATTCTGGTGGTGTTAGACTATCGATGGAGTAAATAGGAATGTATATAGCATGTTTTAGTGATTATATTCTAAATACTGGTGATGTTATAATAATGCTCTAAGATTTTCTATCCATTGAGTATTAGGAAATAAATGTAGCACTAGCATGTAACATCATAATAACAAAAATAATCATTTAATTAAACAGGGGAAATATGTGTCTTTTTAAGGTTATATTTACTTTAAAATAATAGTTAGTATGAGGTAAAACAGTTTTATTTCTGAACCTATTTTATACAAACTTAGTATATATAAAAATAGTGGAACTTAAACCCTAATATTAAAGATCAATGATTAAATTGAGAATAGAAAGGGGGAATGTATCAAAGAGACAACAACCCGACCATAGAAAAAACAACAGCAGAAGGTCACCAACAGGTCTTCAATGAAACGAGAAATTCCCACACCCGGAGGCGTCCTTCAGCTGGCCCCTAAACAAATATATACTAGTTCAGTGATAATGAACACCATACTCATTTCCAAATTGGACACTAAAATTAAAATAATACAAAACTAACAAAGACCAGAGGCTCCTGACTTGGGACAGGCACAAAAATATGAAACCCTTGTCTTTGGCTCTTCTAAGGTACAACATATAAGCAGTTTAACAAAAGCCTTACAGCTTAAGCCATACGAACAAACAAAAAAAGAACTGGACCAACCAACAATAGATTCTCCAAAATATCTCCAAAGTGATCAGATTATCAGTTGAGAATTGGAAAAATCACTTGTGACTTGAATGAGTCTTGTGCTCTACCATGTTCTCAAGCTATTTTTTGTTTTACAAAAAAATGAGACTTTAAGAATGAGAATGTCTAATATCATTATCATCACCACTGGTGAATAAGGTCAAGTGATGGAATTCATTTCATATGTAAATATACGATTGGCTTTTCTCTGGAGATGAAGAAATGATGTGTCTGCATTGAAGTTTTCAAATATGTGTCTGTATTGATGTATAAAATTAATCTTTCAAATCTTCAAAAAATCTATTGGCACCTTGGTAGATCAATATAATAAAGCAGTAATTGGAAAGCCCCACCTAAAACCTTTAAGTTTATACAAGATAACATTAATTCATATCTATCTATTTTCAAAAATATCTTCCCTAAAAATCAAGGAAATGTGGAAATGATATTATGTTTCTATAGAGATAGAGAATTCTAGCATCCGATCAGCATGATATGATTTGGCAGATGTTTATTTCATGTTTAAAAACATTCTTTCCCTTGATTTTCTAATATCTCACACTTATAACCGTTGTTATCGAGGAATGCATATAAATGTGCACTATGCTGACAATGCGTTAATATATACTTATGCCCCTTGTTTAAAACTTATAATATAAATGCAATATCAGTATGTAATTTTATTCAACATGAATTGTGAAATCACCAGTAAAATATCGTTAAAGCACATAACCATCAATCACATTCATTTTAAAAATTTTGTCAATTAAACAAATTGTAATGGATGGCTCATCCATGGAAGGTATAGAAAGTAAGCACTTACACATCTATTTCTACCTTCATAGTAACTATTCCCTGCCTCTCCCAATCATTTCACTTGTGTTTTAAAGTATTTGTACATAATTCTGTGTCCTCTGTACAATGTGCATTCATGTTTGATAGCAAAGTAATATAAAGACACTTAAACCAGAGGACACTGCAACTTGACAGAGTGGAGCAGCATCTGCTTACCCTTCTGGAGCACCTGAGATCACCCCTATTTTTTGGTGGGGTTCGTGTTGTTTATTCTTTGGTTTTCTATGTTGTGTCATGTGTCATGTGTACTATTGTTTGTCTGTTTGTATTTTTCATTTTTAGCCATGGCGTTGTCAGTTTGTTTTAGATTTATGAGTTTGACTGTCCCTTTGGTATCTTTCGTCCCTCTTTTACACAGAGGACACTATTACAACAGAAAGGTACACCAGACATATGTCTGAATTAAAAGGACATTTAACCCATGTTAATCCCTATTTTGACTAGTTTAAAGTTTTTTTTTCCCTTAAAGTTAAATAACCTAATGAGAAAAACAGCTCTGAATTTTTAATCCCAATAGGAATAACAAAAATATGCATCACCATGTGAAAAAGGGAGCAGCAGAAAAACAAATGTCACGTGTACTTAACTTCAATGTCAATTTTAAAAATATCTTACAATGAGGAATAAACTTCATTTTATCCAAATATAGAAAATTCATTCAAAGTGAACTTTTGTTATTCTCATGCTTAAAAAAGATGCCCAATGAGTGGATTAAAAAAGTACAAAAAAGCTAATTTTTTTTAGCTTAAAAAACCATCATGACCCAAGAGTTAATATGGGTCTAATTTCTTATGATCTAGTACATAACAAAAACTAAATTATTATTCAAACATGACTCATAATTATCCAAATGCATGAACTAATTACTGAGAAATTCCAATTACCCCATTTTCATCACTAAATGAACTTGGTCATAAACGTCATAATACAAAAACTGAATTACTCAATGTGTTGATGATGAAGACTAACAATTATAACTGACATAAAATGTAGGAACATATGTATTTCTCTTGTAGATCACACATAAAATAGTAATTAAGTCTGGTTAACATAGGACATATGTGTCCTAGTCTATACTGGCTTACAATAATGACCAGATGTAATAACTGGATTGGTGCTAATAAAAAATCATTTAAATAATATATTAATAATTGACCACCAAAATTCTTTAATAATGTCCTTCTATTAAATGGATCAATTGATTTGATACATCTCATTGATGAACAATCTGACATTAAATAATATGAAACTCTTGCCTTCTAGGTGAGCTTCTAATTAACTTAAAATTTTGTAACCTCACCAGGGACATATGAATACGTCTCTAACCTCCATAACTATTTAATAATTATTAACTTATGATAATAAATCAGTGCATTGGGTACATTTATTGTAAATTTATAAAAATACACATATCTGTATATTAGATTACTTACAATTTTCTGTTGCTGCTGCAGGGTCATCATATTGAAGGAAATCATGTTGGTTGTCTTTGTTCTTGTCGTTGATGGTTCTTCTAGTTTCAGAATCTTAAAATGGAAGAAAAAATCAATATGCAATGCGAATAATTTAATTGAGAAAACTAAAAATACGATCAATAATTACTAGAAATATCTCACTATAAATATAAATAACATTTGATGCTTACCTGCATTTGAGATAAAAACTGTCACAAACAAGTAAAAAATAAACTGAAAACTGAAACAAACAAAAGAAAAACGTAAACCGCTACACACAAAGCTGTTATATTCCAACGTTTGTGCTCCGTGTAACGGTAGAACAACAGATTGTGACCCCCGAGTAAATATTTGCATCAAATTATCGCCACCTCCAGCTGTCATATTCCAACCAATCAGAGCAATCGTAACTACAATGGCACGTGCCGCTTCATTACAGTTCATTCAGTAGCCAAAGAAAATAGAACTTGCATTATTTATTCTCATAAGAGTAGAAAAATCGATGTTCGTCGCTAAATTGTCGATATTTATTCAATTTCTTACATTAAATATGTTCGTTACTGGATTGAGCGAGAAATGTATAATTTGTTTACCTAATAACAGATCGACACGAGTCACAAAAGAATTTTCGATTTTGTAAAAAAGAACAGATGTTATTCTTTTGTCTATTGGTATATTTACACACAATTCTTAGTAAATACCTCAGGTAATAGTCAAATAATGAAGTCAAAACTAACCCAAATCCCGACAAAGAGCCGAATTAGGACTAATAGATAAAAGTCTTAGTCCTAGGGCTGACACAGTTGCAAAAAACAGAAAAGGAATTAGTTTTGATGATGCAATTAAAGTAACGGACAAATCAACTATAAAAATATTTAACAACGAATAAAGTATTAAATATAAAAAAGAAGATGTGGTATGATTGCCAATGAGACAACTATCCACATAAGACCAAAATGACACAAACATTAACAACTATAGGTCACCGTACGGCCTTCAACAATGAGTAAAGTCCATACCGCATAGTCAGCTATAAAAGGCCCCGATAAGACAATGTAAAACAATTCAAAAGAGAAAACTAACGGCCTTATTTATGTAAAAAAATGAACGAAAAACAAATATGTAACACATAAACAAACGACAACCACTGAATTACAGGCTCCTGACTTGGGACAGGCACATACATAAATAATGTGGCGGGGTTTAACACGTTAGTGGGATCCCAAACCCTCCCCCAAACTGTTAAACTTTTTTATAGCAATATTACATTTTCATAAGTTTCATGCATGGTTTAGAAAGGCTTCGATTGCAACTTATATAACTTTTGCTTTCGAATCGAAACTGCCTATTTGGCATAACTTGCTTCAATATTTCAATATGCTAGAAAAACTACATATATGAAAAGAATTCTAGGGACAGGGGGAAGCAGACTAGGTCCCCTATGATATTTCCTTACAGAAGTATACTTTTATTTTAAAGATCTAAATTGTATTGTCTGGTTCTGTCCTGGCTTTTTATACCATTTTTAATAGTACTAAACAATGTTGTTTTCTTATATTATACTGGAACACACCCGTGATATCACGGGCCCGTGACTGAATTCAAGTATATAACTATGCGCAAGCCTTATTTTAGTATTATTATTGTCATCTGCCGATTATACATAAGATGCACAGTTTTCTCTGCTTTTAAATCTTTCTGTTTGAACCCGTCGGTGCTGATACTTATCAATTATTGGTAATATGAATTATTTGGAAAACAAAAGGTTCTGGAATGGAGTATTTTCTAATCAACATGCAGCATTGTCCTACATTGTATATTAGTTAGACAAAGTTGAATTCTTTGAATCGTTTTACGTCATGCCCGCTAAAAAAATGAAAACTGTACATATACGCCTTATTTTTAGTCCAGATTTTTAGTATTTGTATTGTTATCTTAGAAAGTCTTACTGATTGAAATACTACATAAGGTAACAATTTGACAATTTAGTAGTGTCAACCCTGTGATTATGACCCGTGTATATAGCATGTTAATCATGAATACACCATTTGGTGGTGCGCCTGTCAGATGCGGAACGTACATATAAGATAATAGGTAACAGGTGAATATACTATTGGTATCGGTATCGGACTCGATCCGGAACTTCTTAATTATTGGCAATATTAATTACGTGGAAAACAAAAGGGCCGGGAGTGGTGTAATTTTTAATCTACACCTTTGTACTATATAAGTTATAAAGTTGAATTCTTTGATTCGTCGTTTTAACGTGATGACGGCTGACAAATTGGACCTCGTAATTTTAGTATTATAGATAGATGTCTCTAATTTATGTCTAATCATATGTACTTGTATGTAAAGTCATAAAAGCTCTTTATAGGGCCCTTTAATTGGAAATAAAAAAATATTCTTATACTTGAAGCCACACAACCGACAGATGGGTTCCCATATTTTTAACTACGTGTAGTTGGCATGTCAGCAGTGGTGTAAATGACATATTAGTCCGCGTTTTCGTTTTTAGATTCATCCAATTTTAACTGACCAAGCTGCCTGTGAATTTATAAGACCTTGATGCATCCTTTAATAGTTACAATAACCACAAAACAGAATCTTTGAAACCATTGCCATTTATACATTTGAAACTGACTCGTCACGTAGTGTAAAGAAATTCATGAGTTCACCCCACTGGCCTAGACACAATTTGGTTATGTCCGTGGTCCTTATTGGTCGACATATATATTATACCGGCTTAAATAATATTATATGCTGTCAGATTCAGTTTCAGATGTTAAGAAATATTTAATTTGGAAACTACGAGAGAAGTTAGTAGACACAAGTGAAATGGTTTATGCCGCATAAATATGCAATCATGCACCGAAGAAATGACGATACCTGTTTAGAGTTTGTACAGTTTAGAAATACCCTTTATTTCGTTGTCTTAAAGTTGCAAGTTTTCTGTGTTCCTTGATTACGATATTAAGTGTTGCCCTACTGAGACACATAATTGATGTATGTCTACGTTCCTAAACTATCATTTTTCTGTTTGCTCTGAGCTCTTAAGGTACACTGAACCAGACTTAATCGATCGTATAAAAAAATATAACAATATCCATGTATATATGAATGTATACAATATGATTTTGGTTGTACTTTTTTCAGACTTGATGTGCACATTAAAAGAATTATTTAATCATTTATTTTGCAAAATGAGAAAATAAATTTCGTGTTCCAAAAGTAATGGGCAAACAAAATGTTTTCTTCTTCTTCAAAATTGCATTATAATTAATATATTTTGAGTTCAATTTTCGTGGTCGGTAAAATTCTCATTTTCATGATATACATCTTTATTCTTAATAAACTATCATTTTGACAAGTTATAGAAAATTAAATAAGTTTGTACAAAATATATAATATTCAATAAAATACAATTCTTAAACAAAGTAGATACCCGCGGTGGCGGACCCGAATGTATCTTCCGTTGTCAATCATTTAGCAGTGGCATGTAGTTTTTATTAATTTTCAGCTGCTCGAAAAGAAATCGTTAATTTAACGCAAACTCAAGTGTAACTTAATCCGGCCAAAGAGACAAGTGGACTGGTCATAGCCATGCTTGTCTATTCTCCTTCAGTCCCTGTTTTACCATTTATATGAGATTTCAAAAACCTCACACAAAGTGGACATTAAAGAGGGGGCTAATGAGTTATTTTCGTTCTTCGTGATCAAGGTTTATTGCTTGCCGGAATTCGTTTTAGCTTCGATTTCTTGTCCGTGACTCGTAATCAGTGCATTTTTCGTGACCAATTAAATTTTATATACGTTCTCTGTGATGGAGGTGTTAAATCGTCGTATTTCGTGAACAGTTTTGTGGTATTACAATAGAAACTACCCTTTATCTTAAAATTTGTCCTTCTTAAACTATATTCATAAATGACTGGCTTCATTTGAAGCATTGTACGGAAACCAGTCGCTAAATTTTAATAGCGCGGAGCTGTATGGTTCCTGGCAGTTTGGCCAGGTTTTAGAGTATGATACTGACTCCGATGTTGCAAATAAACATGGAGATATGTGGGACCTATTTTAGACCCCCTATTTAATTTATGAAAGAGTCTATAAGAAGAAGTGGGACTAAGCATTGGCGTTATGTATACGTTGCGGCAACAGAGACAGAGTTCCTTGATTTTTTTGGTTGAAAGAAAAAAAATCGATTCGGATTGGCGAGTCTGTTTTGGTACACAATTTCAAAGATGCCAATTGTACTTGGAGTACATTCTACTTTTCTAGATTAAAGACAGACCACGAAATTTTCAAATGGCATGTTTCAACAATATTTTAACACTTCCATTGGAATGGTCTTTCCCAAATGGCTGTTTCTCAACCTTTTTATCAAAGATGCGTGTTATGGCAATACTTTACTGAAGTATGGTGATATCCAAACTGATTTAAAATATAGTAAATGTACTATAACATAACTTTCCAGGAAATGAGTGAACACCGATGAGACCACCCCTCTCATTATAGATGGTTTGAGCGATATTTTTTACTTTAATTTTAGGTGTACGTTTTACATGATTTATAACTTGACATGTATTTAAATATCTCGTCTACTCATATTACAATTATAACGCTTTAATTTTATTAAAAGTTAAGCGTCCCGTTATTTTTCGAATTTGATTTTTTTTCTGCAGCACCAAATTCTTATTTTTTGTACATACGATTCATATAATGTTTTCATTATTATGATTTCTAAATGGAAATGAAAAACATTACTTTTTGCAAAAGCTACTATGATAAGGTTTCACATTTTGATAGTAAGTTGACTTGGGTTGATGTCGGGTTTTAACTCCTAGCGGATATTGTTATTTTGTTAAGAAAACATATAAGTTATTAATCTCCTTACCTACCCAAAATCAGTATCATGTCTATCCTATAACATTTGCTGAAAATTTTGGGTAAACGCAAACTTTCAGAACTGACTACCGTGCATTACATGATAGTCAAGTCACAATTATGAATTATGCATGAATGTACCTAAACAACGGTGTATGTGCAGACGCAACCGCTGCCCTTATGCACATATATACTGTACATATATGTTATTATTTTTTAACTCATTAACGTTGGCTTTTTGCTGAGTCATGCACCCCTTTCAACAAAAAACTTCAAACACCTGGATTCAAATCTGGTTTTATATTATTTGCATCTTTATAATTTAATGTCAGCACACGACAAAAGCGTGTTTAAAAAAAGTTTTATTGAAATTTGATCAGAACCGGTTCATACTTGTTCACATCAATATCATTTACATTCCCAAAGAAATTCTAACTCTCCTAAGAAATTGTTCACAAGACCTGATTTTCGAATTCTTAATCAAACACAGTCTGGAAAGTGTTCAAGGCAATGCAAATTCACATTTTCCGTGGAAAGTTAATATTACACGGGAACTTAACTCAACATTGCAGTCGGATATATCCGGCCGGTAGAGTTCTCATAAAATAAAATCATTTAGCACTCTTATAATGTAAAAATATCTGAGCAGTTAAAATATTTTTGACAGTTTTGTATAATAATTCTGATCTTTTCAGAAGTTTACTCGAACTAGCTGCCAGTACAACTACGAGTATCAGATCTGTGTCTTTTGATGTTGGGATGTACAAATACCCAGCTACGTCCACTCTTGTTTTCGTGAGTTGTATTTCATTTTTTTGTATCCATCTGCATGTCAGAATAGATGGGCCTATTTCAACTGACTTTTAAAGATCACTGTAACACCACTGTCCCAGGTTAGGGGGCCTCTTACATGTATAACTCCGCCATATTTTGAATGAACGTTCCTGTCCCAAGTCAGGAGCCTGTAATTCAGTAGCCGTTGTTTGTTGCTGTGTTACATATTTGTTTTTCGTTCACGTTTTTGTACCATGATTAATTATGTCGTTAGTTTTCTTGTTTGAATTGTTAATCATGTTATAACATTTGTCATATTATAGATTAGGATCGTTAGACCGCTGGTTTTGCCGTTTAAATGGTGTTACGATGGTATTTTTTTGGGGCCCTGTATAGCTTGCTGTTCGGTGTGAGCCAATGCTCCGTGTTGAAGACCGTACTTTGACTGATAATGGTTCATTTTTATAAATTTTGACGTTTGAAGATGAAGAGTTGTCTCTTATTGGCACTCTTACCCCATCTTCTTAATATATATCTATAGGCATGTTGTAGTGACCAAAATGTTATACAGATTTGTACTTATCTATCCCCCATTTTTAAAACTAAAAACAATCCTTACTAAGGAACACATCGTTCTTTATGCCAGGCAGATTTACACCTACCAATCGTTTAAGTCAACCAAGTACAGTTGCCATAATGCATACACTATCTGAGAAACAGACTAATAAACAAAAACTTGACATTGACCGATGAATCATGAAACAATTAACAAAAGATTCCTAATTAGAGTTTTTGCCCTCTAAGGACGAATTTGACCGTTTTGAAAGTTTACCTTTTTTGGCTTTTTTTTTATATTTAAATATTTTATACATAAATTGAGCAAAGCCCGAGAATCAGGGACATCCGAATGCTAATCTGGTGGCGGCAACGGCGCAACCTTTTTGTATAAATATTGATATTAGAAGGAAGAAGACCTGGATGCTCCATACCTTGGATACGTAATAGATGCCGTATGTAACGACGTTTCCGTCTGTCATATATTGCCAATTGTCCTTGACAGCATTTTCATGATGGTTAAGTGTTCTCCTTATTATTCATGATAATAGACAAAACTTGCATTTTACACAATGTTCTATTTTCATCCATCTCGGTCATGTCGCAATCTGATTAAAATTACCATGTCGGAATTTCAAACAAGATATATCAATGACAATTGTGATCATATTTGGTTCCAGTTGGTCCAGTAGTTTAAGAGGAGAAAGTTTTTGAAAATAATTAACGGACTATAGATCTTCGATTTCAAAAGTTCAAGTGCGCTGATTTTTGAAAAGCCCGCGAAATGCAAATTAAGACATACATTCCACTAACCTCCGATGAGAATTAAAGGCGTGCTCACGGGCGGATATATATAGTCATTTTAAAAGGGGATTCCAATCGTAAATCTAAATTGATAATTATTGACATTGGTCATAAAAACCAAAACCCGGATAATAAATATACAGAACGAGTAAAAGAGGTACCATGCATGCCAGAAGAAGTCACACGACCGAAAAGTATGGCAAACGGATAACCACTGAGCGCTAATGAATTTAGTTTCGAATATATTTCCGACTACTCCACTTGTAAAATTCTGCCAACTTCTAGAGAGTTGATTGTCCCACGTCGTCAGTTCACGACACAAAATGTCTATCATAAATATGACCAGGATATATCATACACGTAATAATGTTATCAAACCTCACATTATATGATGGATTGGACAGTCCAGTATATTTTTACTTTTGTAAACATTTGCATTACAGACTAAAAAATGTTCTAAGTATGAATTAACCTTGCTTTTACTGATATAAGTATTTGTTGTAATGTTCAAAACTTGGTCTGTCTCGACCGAGGTTCAGACCCATTTTGAAACGTAGATTGGAATGTCTTTTTTTTAAATGATCGAAACAAGAGTCGTGTCTTTTAGGGTGACAATACCAGGATGATAAAATATATCGGTAAGTCGGTCATGCATAGCCACCAGTGTAACTGATATCAGTTAATGCTACTACGAATACCCCAACGCGGGATGGTAGTGAAAAATAATTTCAACAATTCGTACCAATAAGAAATCATTCATAGGATTTTTTAAAATATTATATGCGCGTATATCAAGAAAGCTTAATACCCGAATATCAAAGTCAGCTGTTATAGTTTTCGCTACGCGGATACTATCCACTCCAAAGTCTAAGAAGAGGGGCGGGGTGGGCAGGACCTTTTTCGGGACGTCGGGATCGGGTGCTTTTAAGCTTTGGATTTTGAAATTGACCCTTTCGTGATCCGGGAATTCTTTTTTTCGAATGTCGGGATTTTAATTCTTTAAAGTCGGGACCTCGGGGTTTCATGTATGAAGCCCGGGATTTCGGGATCAGGACCCCTCCGACCCCCCTCAAAGAAGTATAGCGTATCGCAACATTGTTTTTTAAAATGAGATTGAGACAACAGCAAGACGTATCCTCAGGACGTTTCTAAAGTGCAGATGTTTCCATTTCGGAAAGAATATTCTACCTTTAAAAAGTCAATGGTTGCGGTGTCTCGAGTTTCTTCGAGTTCCTGTGCTTCTGTAACAGTGTCCCATAGATACATTTCTAGTTTCCGGCTCTTTGTAAAAGCGCTAACGGAACGAGATATCTGAAATGCATCGACGGCGATTGTGAAAACACGCGGTGCGCGCTCGGAAATATAAATTCTAACTTTACATACGTAACTACACGTGTAAAATACGTTTAATGAGCGGGTTTTTCTTTAATTACATAAAATTACAGGAATTACAGAAGGCAAATCCCTTGGAAAATGAAAAATAATACTTGCAATTTTATTTTTTTATATACTTCGCGGTTTGACTAGTGACATCACAGAATATGAAAATAAAATAGCCATTCTCTTATTCAAGACCAGACTTTATATAATACAATGATATATATGTAACTTAATACAATAAGTTTTTTTTTAATATTAGTCGACATGGTATGCAGATACTAAGTCCAAAAACATTGACAATAGGATTAGACACAAGTTTTGCAACTTAGAACGTCTTCTCCATATTCAGAGAACGACACAACATTATACAAAGCTCTATAAATGAATCGGTGTAAATGACGTTTTTGAACAACCAACTTTTACTACAAGCATTTGAAATCGGAAATATACGAATGTGAAACTAATCCACATGTATATTTCTCCCGAAATCCACAAAATTCAAGAACTGATTATTACGTTCATTATGGACCTATGATAGGCCGGTCATAGGAGTGGCAAACTGACTGTTTTCTTGATTATATTCGGGTAACTCATAATATGACCAGAAGCACATAGGATACAACCCCAACTTATGAAATTACTATAAATAGAACTGCATTTCTGACCGTGATATTCGGGAACATATTTACTGAGGCATCCTTTTGAGGAGTGCGTGCATACTGATGATATATGGCCTTTTTGGCTTGAAAGAACCTGGATCTGGGAGATTATACCAATTTTGCTCACAACCAAGAACTTACTACATACAACTTGCCATGATAAACGGAATTGCATAATGTCATAATTTATCAATCGGACTAAAATAAATAAAATTTAAGGTTGTATATCACTGCTAAGTGGGTTTCTCATTTTCGCCACATCTTTTCATGTTTTCTACAGTTTATGTTCAGATCTAAATGTTTTTGGTGTATACTGATATTTCTATATGAAGATAACTTCAAATGCAAAATATTCTTAAGCTTGAAAACGTGTTTGTTTGAATATAATCATCTAAAAAGATTGATTAAAGGATGTTTATAATTTCCTGTTTTTTGTCAATGGGGGACACATATTCGCCGTTTTTACACATCTATTTAAAACCAAATAACCGCAGCTTTGAACAACATTGACCAAACCAATTTCATTATAGATGAATAGCTGACATTTCAAAGGTGTTAAGAACTGAAATTGAGGGCATTCAGTCAAAGAATTACTTAGAAATACTTCTTTGAATTCGTGTTTTTTCTTCAGGAAATTGGCCGAAAATCGTTGTCCGTTTTAGGTCCTTTTCAGTAATTTTGTCTCAGTTTTAAAAAATAATCATATTTGTTATATAATATCATTTACCGGTATAAGTCTTCCGTTTCAGCCATCCTTTGAAGTTTTTACACCTCAAAATCATAAAACGGCGAAATTGTGTCCCCGGCGAATATGGGAATATATTCAATATAACCAAAACAAACACAACACGAGCCGGTTTGCTTTACTTCAAGTCGATTTTAAATGCTCACGAGCTTGCATGTGTTTTAGCTAGTTTATCTGAATATCGACTCTAAATAAAACTTTGAATGACCATTTCTGACAAACACTCCGACTATATTTGAACCTAGGCCTACTTGTATTGTCTGTACTCACCTGCGAAATTGCCGAACTGAGTGCATGGAACCAAGGAATTGATAAAATTTTGACATGCAATGCAGATTCAATGATGTGTATATTTTAGTCATCATCACGACTATCAATATTAAGTAAAGCAAGTATAAAGTAACTTAATGAGAAGCATATTTTTGTTGCTTTGCTTACCTGTCAAATAAAACTATTTCTTAATTCCAATGCTCAATACTTTCAACTGCAGACGAATTCGAATGAACAGAGATAAATTCAGTGTTCAAAATAAAATCCAAATGAGGTGCTTGTAAACTGAATATTTGAAAATCGGACTAATTTAGTGTATTCACTTAATAAAAATTACTAGTCAATTTTAAGAGACCACTTATGTAACAAATTAAACCATGAACTAAGAAAAATGCAGACCACTACGGAACCTAACCTTCAACCATCAGCGGAATGAAAACAAATGCAAGGATACACTCAGCATCAGTAATGTATGAAATACGTCAGAACCCCATCAACATATTCAATAAGTCTTTAAGTGTAGCCGTAGGATTAATTAACATTAACTATTTCAACAATTCTATTGATTTTTATAATTGAGGAAAGAAGTGAAACTACTGAGATTCATGGATTATTTTGACTTGCGTAAGATTATTGATAATGAGCAAACATTCTCCACTGTAGACACATGTGTGGCGGGAAGGTTTACAAAATATTAATTAAAAGGTTATTAGGGAAGCTTTTCCGTCATTTTGCTTCGTGAATTGTAAGATTAGTCGATGAATTCTTTTTACAAACCAAAATCCACTCACAATTTCTCGAGGAACATGCATTGCCAAAAAAATTTTTATGACGACGAATGACTTTTGACCTCGTCACGCTGTAGCGCACCTGTGAACTGTGGGTAATAAGTATGGCCGACAAGAAGTGCGATTCTGGTTTGTTTACAGTTGCTTAGAAGCAGTTTTAACTCATTTGAAACTTTTAGTTTTTATACTATGTTTCAATTTTCAATTCAATAAAGCGATAGTGACATGTTTGCACATGACATTGCATATTACCGTTTAATAAAACTTGCAGATATAAGATAAATCCGTTAAATTGTTGAAAAGGGGGAGGGTTTTAGCTGTATTTAATAGGGTGGCTGACTGAGTTTGAGAAATTAAATCACTGTTTTTGCATAAGTCCAAAGTGACTTTAAAATGAAGAAGCTAGCATAGAAACAAGTCTTTTTATTTTATAAAAATTAGTGATTTGGAAATCAGTATTTGGTTTGTAAAATTTAAATCTAGGGCAAAGTGGCCATGTCTGAACTGCTACAGGCCAATAGAATATATACACCATTTCCTCCAAAACTAGTTGTTCATTCACAAAATATCCCATGATAGTAACATCTACATATTGTATGTTAAAGACGTTAAACAATCTCCAATGGCCAACAATTATAATGTTTTGCCAAGTAGTACACAGACTAAATACATTACATTCAGTTGCACTAATTTCAACAGACACTAGAACAAGGGTGACTTGTCTCAGAGAGGTATAAGTAGTCAAACTATTGTATCACTAGCCTGTCAACTCTGAGGTTGTGAGTTTGAATCAATTCAGGACAGGAGCACTCGACACCAACCTCAATGGTTTGGAATTGTCAATTTCCTACCAAAGGTTGGTGGTTCTCTCCAGACAATTTGGCTTCCTTCAACAATAAAAACTGGCCGCCACGAAACAGTACAATATTGTTAAGTGGTAGAACACCAATCTATCAATCAATCACTACAACAAGAAAAACAACACAACGGAACACTAGTTCAAAAGCAAGTTGTAAATAATAATTTTTCCTCATAAAATAATTAATTGTGCTATATAAAGAATGTTATCAGGATTTATCTGACCTGGACCTAATTGTTAACAATCATTGATGTTATCAACTATCATGACTATTGTAGGATCTGTTTTTGACTATGTATTGTGCACAAAAACTTTTAAAGAGTCATGTTAAATGTTTAGTAAAGACTTCTAAGAAAGCATTTTTTTATGAATAATTTGTGTTTCCAAAAAGTGGATCATAATCTTAAAATTTTAAAATGTTGACTTTACAGGAAGAAGTCTGAATTACTGTTTTCCAGATTATACTAAATAGTGATAAGATGTTTTATTATTCATTACCATCTTAATTTTTTTGTCTGATATCTTAATGACTATCAAAGATAGATGGAGACATTAGAAAAGCCAAAATTAAAAGCAAGACAAGATGCATCATTTACATGTAATCGAAATGCAGAAATTGTCATTTTGGAGTTATTATTCTTTTATGATGATTTTTACCAAGTTTTAGTGATTTTGCTTATTTTTGAAGAGTAGAATAGACACTTTAGATGATGATCAGAAAGACTGGATTCATACATGTAAATAAGTCAAAATGGCCATAATCGTCAGTCAACCTCGATAATGGAGATGGTGAACTTTAATAAGCATACTTACCAGTTTTCGGCATATAATGTATTTCTACATTATCGTGCAAACTATGAAAGAAAGATATACTTTTTAAAGCAAATTTGATCAGCAATTCAAGATCTACTTATTTGATGAAATATTGTGAATTGCAGTGTTTGCCCTTAATGACATTTTTTTTTAACCTTTTTGTGTTTTGGTCAAAAACTAAAGGAGATAAAAAGAAATCATAAACAGAAAAAACAATATGTTATTTTAGTTTTAAACTCGGATATGAATAATTTTTTTAGTACAGGGGATGATTATTTCAATCAGAACTTTTTTGTTGCAGGAAGTGAATCTGACAGTACAGAAGAACCAGTAGTTGGAAATGTTAACAAGTTTGCCGTTGTCCCACCTGGTTATAATGGTCGGCCAAAGAAAGGGCATATGATATTTGATGCCTGTTTTGAATGTGGTAAGATTGCTGTTCAGATCTGAAGAGGGTGTTTTGTGGTTTGCTGAATAATTAATGTTAGATAATGTCTTGAATTTGTTTAAGTAGTGCATACATTTAACAATATACAATGTATATTATATATATTCAAATCCCAGCCAGAGAAGAACAAAAACTTGATTCTGTAAAGTTACAGATCTAACAATGTTGGGCTGTTGTTTAGATAACAATTAAATATACAGAATTTTTTTTTCAGCTTTGTATCACCTTCACTGGTGATCTGATGCTTTCACTACATGTATATATGAGCTGTAATATTAATGGCCAATGACAATGTTAATGGTTAAATGCTGACCAATGTTCAACAGCTGTGCTTTTCAAGTTTAAATATGTTAATTTACTAGAAGCATGCATATACATAAACTGTCATTTATTTTTAGATACTCCCCACTGTTCATATGTTTTTGATTATAATTTTAATTTGAGCTGCACATAATTGAATTTTTCACCTTTTTACTGAAATTAACAGTTGCTAGATATTGAATAGTGTTCCTTTCCTGCAAGTATTTGTGGGAAAGATGCAAAAACTGCCACTACATCATGACAACACATACCTTCAATCTATGAAAATACCTCAATCTGTCATGGGGATGTTTATTACCTTTTCTGATAACTTTTTTTTTCAAGCCGTATTTTAGGTGCACCTCTCGGACATTTGGTATCAAGCTTTAATTTGGCATGTTATACTGAGTTGTGCATTTTCATATTCATGGCTCATCAAATTTAGTTTTCCAAATAAAAAAACCTTGCAGGGAAACAAAATTAACTCACAGTTCAACTTGCTTTTAAATTTGCAGGTAACTTAGGAAGAGTAGATTACATCACTGAGTATGAGTATGATTTGTTTATTAGACCAGATACTTGTAACCCAAGGTTTAGAGTCTGGTTTAATTTCACAGTGGAGAATGTCAAAGCAGACCAGGTAAACTTTAAACCCTTTAAGACTTTTGTATGCATTTATCATGAATATGCTTTTTCAGTTTGACACACACTTAAAAAATGAGTTAAAAGATACAAAGGGGACATTAATGCTCCACTAATGGTCTTGTTATTGGATTTAGTGTATAATTGATATTCATTGGATACATATTTCATATATACATCATTATTTTTTGTAAATATGAAATTTTATTTTTGAGGAAGAGAAAGCATGAATCAATGAGTCAATTCAAATGAAAGTTTCATAACAAAAATTTAATAAAAAGGATGAATTAGAGCTAATATTAAATAAAAATTGTGATAAGGGAGATAACCCAATTCCAATTAAAAAAAGTTTTTTTTATTTTCAGAGAGCAATATTTAATATTGTTAACTTCAGCAAAACAAAATCTTTATACAGAGAAGGTATGTCACCTCTAGTCAAGTCTACCAGTAGACCAAAATGGTGAGTTCAGATAAAAACATAGAAAAAGTAATGACTACTATGTAAATACAACACTAAAGTTATCATAATTTGGAAGAACAGACGAATCAACTGAGAATATTTATACACTATATTAACCACAAGCAGTTTGTAAAGGGTTTTAAAAAAAAGTCATTTGTTTTAAATTTGATGTAAATTTAATCATTTTACAAAAAAGAACATAAATTAAAAGGAGTACATTGGGAAAAGTGATAAAAAAGGGGAAGTAACTCAATTTTTTTGTCAAACATTTTATAGAATACACAAATTAATTATGACCTAGAGATAAGGTAATAGTGTGTTTGACACCAAAGCTGGCAAGTGAAGCAATGCATTTAATGGGTCACTTAATTTGACAATTTACACAGCTAGCTGAACTTCCTGTTCATGGAAGAATGGAGAATTTGTCGTTATTTCAAAGGAAGAAAAATGCTGAAAAGAGCAAATATGTAATAAAAACAACAGGGTGACCAAGAAATATCACTAAAATGGCACAGACCTCACTTAAAAGGGCACTTGCATCAATAAAAAAGGCAGGGGCTGCTCCTTGTTCAAACTTTGTAG
Organism: Mytilus trossulus; assembly: GCF_036588685.1. Taxonomy (NCBI): domain Eukaryota; kingdom Metazoa; phylum Mollusca; class Bivalvia; order Mytilida; family Mytilidae; genus Mytilus; species Mytilus trossulus. Next base: position 98,726,770 of record NC_086373.1, read on the forward strand.
CTAGAACACTAATATTTTAGTAAAAAATTAGCTTCTTCTTGGTCCATCAATATGAAAAATGAATGAGAAAAACATCATCTCTATACAAGATTTTTTTTTAATTTGAAATGAGACATTTAATGAAAAATGCATCATGTGTCACTCAAACTTTATAAACAACCCTCCATATTGCAAACTTCAAAAGAGTTGATTCATCTTTAACTGTTGAAACTTTAATTGAGAAGGAACCACTCTCAGTAGAGTACTGCCGAGAGACATGTTAATATGTTTCTCTCTTGATTATTTTATTTGCGTTGGTAGAAATTATATGAAAAAGAAAAAAATCTGCACACTACAAATGATTTGCTGTACATGTATATGTTGTCTATTTTCAGGGTGAGGATACCTGCCAAGCATGTCTATTACTACAGATGTCCAGACCACAGAAAGAATTATGTCATGTCATTTTCATTTTGTTTTGACAAAGAAGATGATATTTACCAGTTTGCCTATTGCTATCCATACTCTTATACTCGACTACAAAATTATCTGGACAATTTAGAAAAAAAGAATATGGATTTTTTCTCTAGAGAATTATTATGCCTAACAGTGGTTTGTATAATTTTCATTGTTTGTATGGATAAGGATAAGAGTGCACGAAATCAATTTTTTTAAGAGATTCCTTTTTTTCAAAATTTTTCAAATTTTGAATTTTGAAATGTTTCAAGAAGAAATCTTCAATTGCACAGTATTGTGCAATAGATTTGTTAGATCTTTGACCACATTTATTTTGTGACAAAAACCTTTATTATGTCAAAAATTCGATGAAAATCCAAATTCAGACAGTATCAAGCTTGAATATTGTTTGACCATTGCAGTCCTATAAAGCTGCACTCTGCTGAGCACCTGGTTATTCACATGAACAGATATACTTTGCTTATGCATGTAAAATGAATGAAGGCCTCAAGCAAAAAAATACCTTCTTTTCTGATGAACCAAATCAAAAGATTCACCAAATTTTCAAGTCCTCATAACACTAACATCAAGGAATAATTACATAAGATGTATGTTTCATTATAATACGTTATTTTGATTGACTAAAAGTAGTGTTGTGTCATTCTTCATTGTAACATACATGATGACACATTTCCAGAATAAAGTGCACAGGTAAATAAAAGAAAAACTTGATAGTAATTGTGTTTTCATGATCATAGAGAAAAAATGTAATTTTAAGTATTGAAAGCTTCTTTTAGTAATTTCATAGGGATGTGAAAGCCTTGACATATGTACATTTTAAGAATGATGCACAGAAGCAAAATAAGCTTTGGTCAACGCTTTTACACACCAATGAATTTACAAAAAGAATTATTCAATTCTTAAATAAAAGTTAAAATAGAAAGCATTCATGAAAGGAATATGTCATTAAAATTTTAAAAATATAGTATGATCATCCTTATGTAAAATACTTGACTATGGGTGCTCCTTCTTTCCTTGGTTTACACTTTGATAAATCATGCTGCCAGAACTATTTCAAACTTGCCAATGTTCAATTCAATTCAATTATTTTATTACTTTGAGCAAATGATGCTCATCAGTACAAATATAATATATATGCAAATACAATATATCATAAATAAATACACAAAACATACATAACTGATAAATGAATACATCCGAGAAGAGTAATAATCTATATTTAGTATTGGTAACTTATAACATGTCTGTTCTACGTTTAAATGCATGGAAAAGATATTTACAAAGGTTACATATGTCTTTTACATTTTCTGTGCCCAACAACTGTATAAGTTTAAATGAAGATGGACGCTTATAATAATATGGCTTAATATACTGCCTCCTAATTTCATTATAACAATCACACTGTAAAATAAAATGAAACTCGTCTTCTATCGTATTTAAAGTACAGAGAGTGCATTTTCTTTCTGATCTATTAACCCCGTGATATCGTCCTGTTTCAACAAATAAGTTATGTGAAGACAATCTTATTCTAGTTAGATACACTCTAAAATTCACATGTTTAGTAAGGTAAAATTGTAAACGAACATTATTTACACAGTATTTATATAAAAAACACTTTGGCGAGCCATCCAACAATTGATTCAAATATTGATAAGCTTGATCAAATATTCTAGTTTTGACAAAATACTTAAGAGTGTCATTTACAACTAAATTATCTTGGTTATACCAGAAGTCATTCAGACCCAAATTAAACAATAAATACTTCAGTTGATAAATCCAACTATTTCTGTTATTACATTGATTCCGTACCTGCTCTTTGTAACAATTTTCAAGAATACAATTATTAGTTGATAAAAGTTTAAACCAGTATCTTATAATATTATACAATCTATAATATATCAAAGGATATCTACCAAGTTCATAATACACCATTACATTCGTTGTACATTGTTTGACACCTAAAATATTTTTGCAAAAATCTAACTGAACTTTTTCAATATTCGGAGCTTTATGAAAGCCCCATATCTCACTGCCATAGCATAAAATACTACTTATATATGTATCAAACAAATTAAGGTACGTGAAAACATTCAAATATAAGGATGACACTTTTGATTTCAAGGCAAATACAGCTTTCCTGCCTTGCTCAGCTAATTGTTTTTGAGTTTTCAAAAATTTTCCGTTATAATTCAACAGAATACCTAAATAACAAAATTCATCAACAATGTCAATAACACTACCATCAAAATACCACTTTTCTTCAACCCTCACATTACCACCATTTCTAAATACCATAATTTTTGTTTTACCATTGTTCACAGTTAAACCCCATTTTTGAGTGTACAATAAAAGTGTGTCCAACATATCTTGTAAACCTTTTACAGAATCAGAAAATAGTATCATATCATCGGCATACATAAGCAAAAATAGAGACAATTCTTGTACTTCATACGGTACATTACCGTTATTTAAAAATTCCATTTCAAAATCGTTCACGTACAATGAAAAAAGGATTGGAGAGAGTACTTCCCCTTGCATTAAGCCAACTGTACTCGTGAACTGCTCTGAATAAAAACCATCAATTCGTACACATGATTTTACATTTGAATACATTGATTTTAGTAATGATAAAAGTTTCCCTGTTATACCAATTTTTGACAATTTCAACCATAAATTCAGTCTACATATTGTATCAAACGCCTGTTTGTAGTCTACAAAACAGCAATACAAACGATTCTTACTGGAGAGTGTTTTTTGAATGACAGTTACTAAACTAAACATTGCATCAACTGTACTGCTGCCCGGACGAAATCCAAACTGTGCATCAGTTGTAATGTCATAGGTATCGGACCAAAGTAATAATCTCATATTCATAATGGACGTGAACAATTTGGCCAAATTACTAACCAAACTTATGCCGCGATAGTTTACAGGATCAGACGGATCGCCTTTTTTAAAAACTGGAACAAGTATCGCAACTGTCCATGTTGTCGGAAAGTAACCAGAAGACAATACCCTGTTGAACATTTCCTCTAAGAACGGAATCAGCACATCCTTATATTCAATTAACATTTCGTTCAGAATTCCGTCAATTCCATGACTTTTCCCACGTTTCAATTTGGAAATACATTTCAAAATTTCGTCCTGCGTGATAACACGGTCAAGTTCTTCGTATGTAGTGTCATTGACTATTGGAGTGTTACTTGATGATAACTCTTTAAAATGTTCAAAAAATGACGAAAGGGGCACTTCTGTATTCTTAGCGCGCTTCTTTTGGAACATTCTATAAAACTTTTTAGGGTCGCTTTTATGTAGATGCTCAAGCATGTCACCTTCTTGATGTTTATACTGCCGTTTTAACTTATTTTCGAACACTTTGTATTGTCTCTTCGTAGAGATAAGTCTCTGATGATTTTCTGCTATTTTGTTCTTATTAAATATATTTAACGCACTTAAATAAACACGACGAAGACTTCTACACTCACAATTGAACCATGGCTTATCAGTAGTTTTACATACAAATTTTCGGCTCGTACGTTGACAGTCAATAGATTTATTACTGGTACTTCTAAAAAATGGAGCAACAATATCCGTTAACTGAGTAGTAAAAGTAAACAGGGGTCAATTACAGTATATTCATGAGTGTCAGATGCACATATATGAAATTCTGAGGTTTCCCAAAGAGTCAAATTTATAGAAAAAAGAGCACAAAGGTTTGGGATTTTAAATACAAGATGATTAATCATTTTGTATTACAGCAACAGAGAAGATTAGATATGATCACAATCACAAATCCAGATAATTTAGATCCTGAAGAAACAAAGAGAGTTGTGTATTTAACGGCCAGAGTTCACCCTGGAGAAACGCCTGCTTCTTATGTATGTCAGGGTATGTACATTTAACAAACTATCATATTCTGTATTGTTGGTTCAGTTAAAACAATAGCAAGGATAAACATTACTAAACTATATTTTGATATAGTTTTTATGGATGAGACTTGTGAGAGATAAGTCATTGAAACATGAAAAATATTATCCTTATTACTTAACACAAGACTTTAGCTAATGGTATAATAAAGTTTATGTGATATGTTTAAAGTTTTTTTTGTTGCAGTAGAAATACTGCAGAATCAAGGATTTGTCTGTCCTGCATTTTATATGTTGTCAATGAAGGTTTTGTTTTAGTCTATGTTTTTATATAGTTGTGTCTATTATAGGATTAAACACATTTTTTCTAGAGGTTATTGATGTGTAAACCAGGGCGATTAACTCACAAACTGAATAAAAATCCGAAGGACTTTTATGTCAAGTTTGTGAATTAGAGACCCAGTTTACACATCAATAACCTATAGAAAAAATGTGTTTAATCCTTATAATTCTTCAGCAAAACATTCGCAATTATTAATTTACATTATTACTTTGATGGCTTCTATATGTATCATCAGAAACACAATGGCATGTCGTAACTAAGGAGTACGCCGCCATCTTATCTTTCTAAAAACTTAAATGTCCGATAAATGCAACAGAATCTAAAATGAGATAGCACCTACCTCAAAAACTTCGTTTTAATTAGATACTATCCGAATTTGAAGTGTACAAGTAACGAAATAATCTTCCGTCTGAAAGTTTTCAATCGTATAACGTCATGTTTTGCCATGACGTAAATTCGCCAAATCATATGTGAAATTTCCTGGAATTTTATTTAAATTTTATTTTTATACATTTTCAAAGCTTTATTGCATATTTTTAATTATTATTATTCAAGAATGCGTATCACGCATGAATAGATTAAGAAAGTAGTTTCGGAAATATGGTTTATCGAAGTGTAAACCAAGAGAAAAATTCTGATTGGACCAATCGAATTCAAGTATTTATAGATATGCAAATGATATAAGAATTATATACATGTATTCACATTTGTAAACTAATATTAGCAGTATATAAATAATATTAAGGAAAATGTTCATTTTATTTTTTCAGGAGTGATAGACTTTTTAATCAGCAATCATCCTATAGCAAAAGTACTCAGGGAACACATAGTATTTAAAATAGTCCCAATGTTAAATCCAGATGGTGTTTATTTAGGAAACTATAGGTAAGAAACAGTATGTTCGCAAAGCCATTGTAATGTATTTACAAATTGAATAAATGTTCCATATGGAATCTAATGGTTCAATTAAACCTAATTTTATTTTCCAATACTTTATATTATAAATATCAATATCTAGCTTCAACTCAGTATAGCATATGATAACTTATTATTATGGTACCGTACATAGGAAGTAAAGAGGCATTATTTTCCATAGTCAAAACCGAGCTTTTAACTTTTATACCCCCTCCAAAGAAGTTTATTTTATATATTTAAAGGTATATAGGAATCGCCTGTTAACCCATCAATCTGTCTTATTGACCTTGTTGTCGAGCCTTCGACTTTTGTCGAAAAAGCGAGACTAAGCGATCCTACATTCCGTCGTAGGCTTCGTCGTTGGCGGCGTCCACAAATATTCACTCTGTGGTTAAAGTTTTTGAAATTTTAATAACTTTCTTAAACTATACTGGATTACTTCCAACCATGGACGTAAGCTTGTTTATGATCATAAGATAGTATCCAGCAGTAAATTTTGTAAAAATAAAATTCCATTTTTTCTGTATTTTACTTAAAATTGGACTTAGTTTTTCTGCAGGGAAACATTATATTCACTCTGTGGTTAAAGTTTTTGAAATTTTAATAACTTTCTCAAACTATACTGGATTACTTCCAAACGTGGACAGAAGCTTGTTTATCATCATAAGATAGTATCCAAATGTTAATTTCGTAAAAATAAAATTCCATTTTTTCCGTATTTTACTTATAAATGGACTTAGTTTTTCTGTGGGGAAACATTACATTCACTCTGTGGTTCAAGTTTTTAAAATTTTGATAACTTTCTTAAACTATCCTGGGTTTGTACCAAACTAGTTTATGATCAAAAGATAATATGCATAAGGAAATTTTGTAAAAAAGTAAATCCATTTTTTCCGTATTTTACTTTTAAATGGACTTTTCTGCCAGGAAATAACATGTTCACTCTGTGGTTAAATTTAAAAAAAAAAAAAATACTTTCTTTTGCTACTTTTAATTTGTACTAAACTTAGACACAGGCTTGTTTAAGATCATAAGCTAGTATTTAGAAGGAAATTTTGATAATATTTTGTACCTGTGTATAGATTTTACTTATAAATGGACTAAGTTTTCTTCCAGTTAACATTACATACAGTCTGCAGTTAAAGTTTTTAAACATTTATTAGATTCATAAACTATCCTGGATTTTTACTAAACTTGGACAGAAGCTTCTTACAATCAAAAGATAGTATCAAGAGGGATATTTTTATTGATTTTTTTCCTCATTTTGTTAAGCCTGTGAATTTCAGCAAAAGTAGGCGAGACACTGGGTTCCGCGGAACCCTTACAAATTTTGTTTTAGTTAACAACACTCCCCATTAATGGGTGGATGGACATTTTTTAATTAAACTTTACACAGTTGTAAAACACCATCTAAAGATAACACAATATTAATCCATATCTGATGTTCAAGTAGATTTAAGCAAATTTGCTAACTTTAATATACAATGTACTAAAAGTATTACTGGCCGGGACATCATTTGTTCTAGTTGGACTAAAGCAGTAGATCTAGTTCTTTTTTTATGCCCCACCTACGATAGTAGAGGGGCATTATGTTTTCTGGTCTGTGGCTCTGTTCGTTCGTTCGTCCGCAGGTTAAAGTTTTTGGTCAAGGTAGTTTTTGATGAAGACGAAGTCCAATCAACTTGAAACTTAGTACACTTGTTGCTTATGATATGATCTTTCTAATTTTAAAGCCAAATTAGACTTTTGACCCCAATTCCACAGTCAACTGAACATATAAAATGTAAGTGGGATTTTCAGGTTAAAGTTTTTGGTCAAGGTAGTTTTTGATGAAGCTGAAGTCCAATCAACTTGAAACTTAGTACACTTGATGCTTATGATATGTTTTTTTTAATTTTAAAGCCAAATTAGACTTTTGACCCCAATTTCACGGTGCTTGGAACATGGAAAATGATAGTGCCAGTGGGTCATCCGTGTACTTTGGACACATTCTTGTTTTTTATATCATACATGAATGTATCATTGACATGGTTTCAAGGTTAAGAAGAAGTATAATATGCCATTGAAAAATCTCAACATTTGTATAAAAAAAAAAAAAAAAAAGTAACCTAGATATTGTGTCTTTAGAATTATATATTTTATTCAAATGTCTTGTGTGTCACATTAATGTGATGGCATATTTGATTTACTAACTCTAATTTCTATAATTGCAGATGTTCGTTGATGGGTTTTGATCTAAACAGACATTGGTTAGAGCCATCACCATGGGCACATCCTACTTTGTATGCTACAAAAAATAATCTGATGGAATTAGATCGTAGTGATGTAATTATATACTCAATTTTTAGTTTTCTATTTAAAGACTGTCACATTGAAATAATTTCATGCATTTGAATGAATTAAAAAATAGTAATAACAAATATGACCTCTTGCCAACTAAATACATTTGATATTTTTGAAGCTTTGTCATTCTTTCCTGAAGAAACTTGATTATTTAGATATTCTTTAGTAGTCTTGTTCTATTACTGCTTTTTCTATATCACAAAAAGCATTTTCATAAGTTATCTCAATCTTTTGCTTTTTTTTAAAGGATGAATATCAACTCAATTTAATAAGCATGACCTTTTTTTTTTTGAATTTTCTTGTATGTCATATTTGATGAATTGTCCTGAATATACATAATTTAATGGTTAAAATATTTTCAGAAAAATGTCCTTGACTTTTACATTGATCTCCATGCACATTCTACGCTGATGAACGGATTTATGTATGGTAACACATATGAAGATATGGAACGCTATGAGAGACAATCAGTCTTCCCTAAGTTATTATGTGCTAATGCTGAGGATTTCTCACTTAATAATACAAACTTCAATAGGGATGCTGTAAAGGCTGGTACAGGTAGAAGGTTTGTATCATTCCTCATCTACTTCTGCATTTTATATTCCAACCTGTTTTTGTAGTTTCATCATTTCTAGGGTGCTTAATTTGGTGAATTCATCATTTAATTCTCTCAAAGTAACTAATAATTTGTATTTCATACTGTATTTAAATTTGCTTTCTCCCAAACAAATAAATGAATAAAGATTAGTATCCCACAGTTGCATTCAAAGTAAAAAAAAATTAAGGATATGCTCATTAATTAACAAACATTTATTGGATAGATTTCAGATTATTTAAAAACTTTGATCTTATATAAACAAAAGTATTTCTATCTAATTGATATATTTGTTATGGTTTATTGTTGATGTTATTTTCTTCAGAACTTTAGGAGGCTGTCTAGATGACAATTCCCATTGTTACACGTTAGAAGTATCGTTCTTTAGTTACCAAACTAGTTCATCAAGTACTGCAATGCCATATACAGAAGAAGGATGTATCCTTTTATGATAAAATTATATCTATATCGTTTAAAAATTGTTAATTCTTTCAAGAAACAGTAAACTTGACAGTTATATTCTAATGACAACAAGTGAAAGATCATTTTCTATACTATTAAACGAGAAGACCTCATTTTTGGTGTCGCTTCTCTTCCTTCCACAATAAATCAATCATCATGCCTCTGTGTCCTATAGGTAACATGCATAGTCGCATATGTCATCTATTCTTATGATTATTCAGATTGAGTTATTTTGGGAGAAAAACGACAAAAAAGGAGTCCGGATATGAATCCGTCATCAGACTGACTTTTAGTCATAGATAAGACTTCCTGTTTGAAACATGTACAAATACAACCAATCGTATGATAGATAACAAAAATGAAAAATAGATAAGCCAATCAGAGCATTCTCCATATCATGGTGTTTAGATCGCAAGAACCACAACTATTATACCTCCTTAGAGAGGACAATTATTTTTCGTGTTTACCTTCATGTAAACTACGAATATACCACTTTAATATATAGAGACTCTCTGTTTTCTGTCTACTTTTTTTTTTAAATGTTTACTATTTAATGTGTCATACCAGTTGCATTTATATTAAAAAAAAGTAAAACATGTGACACAAGTCACAACCAATTGTAGAGCGTTCTCCATATCATGGTGTTTAGGTCGCAAAAATACTTCCTTAGAGAGGACAAATATTTTTCGCGTTTATCTACATGTTAACTACGATTATACTACTTTAATATTTACATATATAGAGAGACTCTCTGTATTCTGTCAGGGAATTTAGATATGTTAGTATTGAAAGTCCCTGATCATCTGTTTACTGTTTTCTTTGAAATCAGTGTTTACTATTTAAGGGGTCATACCACTTGCGTATATATTAAAATAAATAAAACATGCTCAACTTCAATCATCTAAAACTACCTCGACCAAACACTTTTACATGAAGTGGGACAGACAGACGAGACAGACGGACAGACGACCGAACAAACGAAAACGAACGCACGGATGCACAGACTAGAAAACATAATGCCCATAATTGGGGCATAACAATTTATTGTTAAAAGGGAAAATAGTGATTTGGCAAAAATAAAAGTAAGGTAGAGATTAGAGGGAGGCAGGACCTTTTTCGAGGCGTCGGGATTATAAAGGTGTTTTTTAGCTCGGGATTTGGGGATTGATCATTACGAGATCCGGAAATATATTTTTCGATTTCGGGATATTAATTTTCTTTAAATTCTGTATCTCGGGATTTCATGGTTTTAAGCCCGGGATTTCGGGATCAGGACCCCTCCGATCGACAACCCCTCAATTTAGCCTAAATCGGTATTAGTCATTTATACATGATTCAAATCCTACAGTTGACATGTTAATAAGGCTCTCCAAAAAAAAGTATTGATGGATTGTCATAGAAGCATATTTTTTAGACTAATAAGGGTATATATATAAGCAGTTACATTTATTTCATGTTTGAAACGGTGCAAATTTTTAATTTGATTTGACTTTTACCAAAAGAAGCATTGTTGCAAAGAAGAAGAATTGTGGTCGTAGGCCAGAAACACTAATATAATTGAATTTAACAGAGAGGAAACAAATATCGGACTTTGGAAAAAGGGAGATACCTTTTATGTAATTCTCCATACATAATATCTTTTACAAAAAATCATCCTACAACAGTTCACAAGCTGTAAATGCCCGCGATTTCGCGGGTGTGTTCTAGTAATGTTTAACACATAACAAGTCCTCATGATAGTTAATTCCCTTTAATTAGTCTTTTCAGCAAGTGTAAAACAATCTACTACTAACGTTAATACTGGATTTAGATTTTTCAAAAGACTTTTCCCAATTAATAATTTACAAATATGATATACAGCATCAAACGACCACAGAATTACAGGCCCTTGAATTTCGCAGTTGGAAATTGAAGAAAGATATAAAAACAATAAAAACTTCAACTGATGTTTACAGATACAAAAATGTTTTACGGAGTAGAAGTAAGAGTGCCAATGAGACAATTCTCCATCGAAGTCACAACTTGTAAAAGGAAACCATTAGAGGTCAAAGTACGTCTTAAACACGGAGCCTTAGCTCACACCAACAGCAAGCTATAAAGAGCCCCAAAAATACTATTGTAAAACCAACAGTCTAATCGATATTTAAACTGACTTAGTTAAGACAAGTGCAAAAAAAATGCAACAGGTTTAAACGTTTAATAGGTACCAACTTTAAAACTCACATGAAACAATAGTGTAACATCATAATGTAGAAAGACACACTATAAAATATCAACTGAAATGGTTTAACTCATTCAAAAGATGTTTAATAGTTTTGGTCATATTTTCTTTAACGTTTTCTCTTAGATATGAAATTAGGTAGAAATTTAGCAAGGACATTTTTAGATTATTACAAAATGACAGGACTGATAAGTGCTAAGCCTAGTAGTAGTATAGTACCTAAACCAGGAAGATATAACATCAGAGACAGAGAAAGAGCTAATACAGATCCACCATCAGAGTATGTATAAATACATATTACAAACTTTCACACAAAGTGGTTTGTTTTAATAAGGATAAGGGGCTAATATTTTAAACGCAAGACGTTTACAATTTTCTCTTAATGAAGATGTTGTCAAAGTAGTAAAAAAAAAAAAAAATAATTAACAACTTCAGCACTAAAATTTGATGATTGAAAATGTGTGCTTATACTTGTAGCAAAGCTTGATTTAATAGATTTTGAAAAGCCCAAGAAGTATTTGATTTTCTAACTCTATCAAAAAGGCATGGTTTATTCTAATATGAACATGTAGTAATGATAAGGATAGGCCTAAATGTTCTTTTCCTAACTATCGACAGGACAGATGATGTGAGTCAGCTGATTTTATATACATTGTCATAAAAGAATATATATATATAATCTATATATGTTAATTATTTAATGTACCAATTTATGAACTGGGAAACAGGCTGACCAAACAAATATTCAATATTAATTACATTTATTTAAATTAACTTATCTAAATAAAAAGTATAACTGAATGGTGTGTGGTGTTTAACATAACTGTTTGTCAACAATTTGGGCTCAACATTATACATATATTATATTTTCTATAGTAAACATTATGTGAACAGTCACAGGTCTTCATCATTAAGATATAGCTATCAAGAGGTAAATACAGGGTGAAGGTTTTCATCTACATATCTACTTGCTTGTCTGTGGCATTGGTAGCCATATGACTTTTTCTATCTTTCAAAATGGGAATTTTTCTCACCTCCAAGAAAAACCACATCCTCCTATGGTGTATGTTTTGGTAATGGTGACATCAAACAGAGGTGTTTTTAACCTTTTTTATTTCTCTATTTTCCATGAGGTATAAAAGCTTGCATGTTTCAATAGTCCTTGCTATGGTGCTCCTTTCAGAAATGTTGTTGCCATTGAAAAGTATAGTGACTTTTCTGGTATATATTTCAAGCAGAGTTCAGTTAAACATTTAACAACCTTCTTACGCCCCACTTATGGGAACTATGTTTTTCAGTCTGATTGTTTTTTCGTAATTACGTGTCTTTTTCTATTGTCAATATTGTTTTTTTACTTTTTTTTACTTACACTTTTGGTATCTCCTTTATCTGAAATGGAAAAATCTTTGAAAAATTTCACTTTAAACATTTTCTAAGTTATTTTCCGTGATTTTCTTCACACAGTTTTGTAAGAGCTTGCTGCGCTTACTGTTATTCAGATCTAAGCATTTTGTTTTTTCTTCCTTGAATACTTTCTCTTACCATTTAACAAATTAATATTTTTAAATAAAGAAATAACTGCTTTAAAGGCAATTAGGTCTCTTTCAAGAATGAAATATCCAAGTTCTGGTTAATTTTTAGAATGTTGTGGTAATGGTAGATCATTGATTGTTTCTGTTGAATTTTTATACACACTTTTATTGTGTAGTGTCCCTTACAGTTTGACATGTTGTAAATGTTACATAGTAAATACAATTTTATTTGGTTAAAAACTAAGTTACCCTTAAGTTGTGTTTTTTGTTATTTTTGTCATTGGATTGCTGTCTTATCAACCTATACCCACTTTTATGTATGTTGAATAAATATCATAGTATGTGAAATCCACACAAAACAAGACATGATACATATATTAAAGTAAATAATTGTCACATTTATTTGATATTTGCTCTCACAATAGGAACACAACACATTTTTGCCATTTTTTGGTGTAAGTGGCAAAGTCCTGAGTTTGTATCAAGATAATTCCTTTTTTCTGTTTTCCTCATTTTAATTATATTTACTTCAGGTACAGGTGATGAAATAAGAATCGGTAAGACTGTCACTCAAAGCACTTCTCCCTCCCTCTGTAGAACTATAAATGGAATCAACCAATTAATGCCTTAGTTTTAAATTTAGGGGGAAAAATAAAAGAATTCAAAAAAAATTGTTTGCAGTTGGGTAAAAAAAAAACTATTTTATAATTTTAGAATTAGAATTTTATATTTGCTATTCATCTGGATTAATCTAAGTTTGATTTTTAAATATTTTTTTACATAATTTGAACTGGCTTCATCATTCAATGAATTTTTTGATAATTCAGTTTTAAAAAGGTTAATGACCAAAAATTTTAATGTTTTTACTCTAAAAGAAATGATTATAAAATTAAGGCAGATTGAATAGAACTCTTCACGCTTTAATTATTTTTTTATAAAAATTGTTATCTCCCTTTCATAGTTTAATTTATAACTATTGTATACTTACCGTATTGGTCTTTCAAGGTCTACAGAAAACTGTAGAGATTGCATGAGAGCACTCTCAATGTTTTGTGGTTAAATTTGTTCACTGCATGTTTCAAATCTGTCTTCATCATGTTTTCAGAAATCTTACTTGCACAGATAGTCACATAGTTATCTAGAATCCTTATTGCAAATAATTGTCTTTATTATTTATTTCATATTTTTTTTAGATAATTTAAATGCTGTTAATGTGTATAGATCAATTGGTGCATTCAATTTTTTAGTTGCTTTATTTAAGTTAAAAAAAAAAGATTTTACTATTTCAAAACTGAAAATTATATCAAAGGGAAATAACTGAATCTTCTTTGAATTATCACAATAAATAAAGTATAAATCATAGAAAATTTAAGATTCTAATGAAATAAAAAAAACAACAACAACATCACCTTGGCTTTGTGATCACCTCTGATAAAAAAGGAAATTATTCAGAATATACAAATGTATTTTAAAAAAACCAAGATTTAACAATGTATAGTTTGTAAGATGTTCATTTTCTGAAGTTTGCATTGTATTTTTCAGTTTTGATGAAAGACCTAGAAACAACAGACTAGATTACCATATCAACAATACAAGTTCTTATGGTGACACATCAATACGTTTACAGTTCAGAGACAGGGAAAGAAGATACTGATTTAATTACATATTTTAGATGATAATGATAATGAAATTCCATAAAAATAATAATAAATGGTGTTTTTAAGAAATCAGTCTGTTCTTAGGCCACACCAATTTAATTTCTTGTTCTACGGATTTTTGGACTCAAATAATTGGGGCGAGCGAGCGATTTGAAAATTTTAATAAAAAAATATTTAATTTGCAAATTTTTGAGGCGAAGCTTAAAAAGTAAAGGCGAGCGATTATAATTTTTTTTTGTAAACATAAAATAGTAGGTTTTGACTATATTAAAACTTGATTTATCGCTTGTTCCTTGACATTTCTTTAATTTATGAAGTGTTTTTCCCTGTTCGACAAGAAATAATTGAATAATTAAATCTGGTCTATGTATGTGTGACTGACAATGAGACAATTCTCCATCCAAGTTATAATCAGGTTCAAAACAACCCCTTAATGTTATGAATATCCCTTTTATGATGGGTCAGAATATTAAAGTCATAATATATTTTTTTTGTAATAACACTTTAAGTACAAAAGGGCTTATATTTTCCCAAAGAACTATAATATTTGGTATTAAATGGTCAAAACATGTCCAAGAATTTTGTTATATTCCTGGAGTTTAACCATGTTAACACATTTACTTTAACAGTTTAATATTATTCAAAATAAGTGGACCCATCCCTCTTTCAGAAAAGTTGTTTAAAATATAATGTTTTTCTCCTCTTTTTGAGTAAAAAATCCTAAGTTGTCAAAGGTTTTGTATAGTAGCACTGTAAAAATCCTTAGTATTTCTATTTTCTTTTCTACAACAGACTGAACAGTAAACATGGTAAAATGACCCCTTCAAGGCCCTTGTCTGAGGGAGGGTTAGTCCCAACCTGATAATAACATATAATAGGTCAAAGTACGGCCTTTTACACAGTGCTTTGATCAAATCCAACCAGCAAGCTATAAGGGACCACAACTTAGTATTGTACACAATTCGAACAGGAAAACCAACGATCTAAATTATATTTCCAAACGGGAAAAATTTACCAATGAACCACATCAACAAACGATAACTGCTGAACGACAGGTCTCTGAATCAACCAGGACAGGTGCACAAAACTGCAGCGGGTATGACCGTCACCATACATTATAATTGCAGTTGAAGGCAAATCCTTCAGAAGTTCTTTGTACTTTATTTTAACAACGAACATTTTTTTTATAGGGAATATAAGTTAGGGGAAAGAAACCAACGTTCTGTCCTGTACTGGTATTTCTATTTATATCGGAGCACTCTCGCTTGGAATAAATTGGCTCCATTCTGAAACAAATATTCTCGCAGATATTTACAGTGTTGTGGGGTGCTGATAGGTTTAAAATCGTTATATAAAGGCTAGACTGTGATTTTAAAAAACAAATGTTGAGATCTTTACATTATATTTACAAAATAACGATGCGGGAAATGGACATGATTTCATTTCCGGATGCGGGAAGCGGGAATATAATAAAAATAAAAAAAATCTGTTTTGAAAAAAATAGGTGCGGGCGGGTCCGTCGAACAAGGAATCAAATTGGTGTGGCCTTAAATTGAAAATAAGAAATTCAGCATTTTCTTCATAAAAAATGGAAAATGATTTTTAAGTTTTTCCAATTTTAGCTGGATAAGTTCTTAAGATATGAGCTTGGCCAGATTGATATCAACTTAAATGAATATCTAAAAAATCAATCAATCAAAATCTTATTCATGTTCCTGTATACTTGCACTTGCATAATGTCAATTCTATCTGACACAGTACATATGTAAATTAACATTTCAATTGCCTAATTTTCTGTACTTGCATGATTTTTTCTTTTTCAAATTAAGAAGGAAAATGTTTTTATAACTATGACTTCTTGCATATTGTTTGTTATTTTATAAAATGTACTGTACTTTCCAATGATACTGATATTAGTGTTGAACAAGCTTTACAACTAATACTCACTTTCACTGATCATTTGTACAGGGCTCTTCTTCTCTTGCCTTTCACCAGTTTGCCAAATTACTTAAAATATCTATGTGCATATTGTCATGAGTTTTTTTATGCCCCACCTACGATAGTAGAGGGGCATTATGTTTTCTGGTCTGTGCCTATGTTCATTCGTCTGTTCATCTGTTCGTCCGTTCGTTCGTCCCGCTTCAGGTTAAAGTTTTTGGTCGAGGTAGTTTTTGATGAAGTTGAAGTCCAATAAATTTGAAACTTAGTACACATGTTCCCTATGATATGATCTTTCTAATTTTAATGTCAAATTAAAGTATTGACCCCAATTTCATGGTCCACTGAACAAAGAAAAAGATAGTGTGACGTTCAGGTTAAAGTTTTTGGTCAAGGTAGTTTTAGATGAAGTTAAAGTTACATCAACTTGAAACTTAGTACACATGTTCCCTATGATATGATTTTTCTAATTTTGATTCCAAATTAAAGTTTTGTTCCCAATTTCATGGTCCACTGAACATAGAAAATGATAGTGCGAGTGGGGCATCCGTGTACTATGGACACATTCTTGTTTTTACTATGCAGCAGCTCTTTTCACAAAAAAACTTAAAAAGAGTAAAAATACATGTAAGTCATACATATTTCAGATAACTTACAATCAATTTTAATCATAAGTTTTTTGTGGGGATTTGTATTTCTTATAAAAGACAGGATTTTGAACCTAAGCTAATTGTTTACTTTTTTGTCATTACTCAGTTGGAATAAAAATGCATTTGATGAATTTTTCAGTCCCACATTAACCTATGGGTGTGGCAATTACCATGTACATTTTTGTTTTTATTAACATTTACATTTTTTACTTCCTGTTAACTTTTCAAACTTGTTATGAAGTTAAAATGAGCAACAACTACAACAATTGATTGTGTTACATTACAGAATAAATCATAACTTTATCCCTACTGTACAGAAACAACCATTTCAAGTTGTACTTCAACATCACTGGTTTCATAAACTATGTTTGTTGGACTGTTTTCATGCATACTTGAGGGCATTATCTTTGTCTAGTTAATATTCTTTTTTTAAGTATTTTGTACAAGTTATCTTCTCGTTACTAACTGATGATACAGATATTGATCATGGACCTTATTTTCTATATTTGAGTAAACATAAGTTTACCAGATTTCTTTGAATGCTAAATGGAACATCATTTTAAGAAATGAGAGAACCTTTTTGATATTATGGTCATTATAGTGTGTTTTTTTTAACAAATCTGTGATCTGAGTATTGTATATTATTGTTGAATAACAAAGAAAATACAGTATTTTATTTATAATTTTTGTTAAATGATTGCTTGCTTATGGTCTATATCATTGGCCATTATTTCTACTTTCCAAGACTCGTGTCAACCATATAAAATTTAATCTTTATAAAAAAAGATATTTGCATGAGATACAATCTTTTCAGTGGGAATATGTCAGGTTAAACTTGTCACCTACTGATTGTTCCGAAGTTTACAATATGTCTGATTATTATTCATATTTGCCATTCCAAAGGAACATTGTTACTATCAGTTTCTTCTAATTTCATTTTTTGAACTAACAAAGGTATTTTGCTTAATGTATGAAGGATGGTTGTATGTTTACAGGACATTTCCTGGAATTTTGATTATTCATATGTGATGAGATTTTTTCTTGTGCAAAATTTGCGCTTGGAATTTAAACCTGATTTAAGGGAGACAATAATGATATAAGGGAAGATTAGATAATCCTAATTTAAGCAGATTGAAAATAGAAAATTATGTTTCAATCATAAGATAGGTATGGTAAGTTAATTAGAAAATGTAAGTCATGCATATATTGGTGAAATTGTAGAAGGATGAATCAAACTTATTGGCGTTTAGATGTATCTCTGGGAAGAAGAATACTTCGGGTACAAACAATGTTAGGTATTTAATCTGATTTGCAATTGATTATTTGCTCTCCAGTTTATTCACTTTAAAAATGTAAGGACAAAATTTCATTAAAATTGTGACAAAATTACTAGAATTATTCTCTTATTTGACAATTTTATATAATTTTTTATCAGTAGTTATGTGAAGCATTTTAAGTTGGTACCTAACACTACAGGGAGATAACTCTGTAAAGTCAGCTTAACGTTTTAATTACGTTGTGTTGTAAAAGAAATATTAAGCTTTTCAATGATTAAAATTGGTGTTTGTCAAATTGCTATATTACCAGTGTAATTTTTCTGACAAAACGGTTGGTTCAAAATTTTTTAAATTTTGATAGTTTTGTTAAAGTGTCAAAGTAAATACTTTGACAAAATTTTATGGAAATTAAATGAGCAAAATTAATTTTAGTGAAAGTGTTGGGTACCACCTTAAACAAAAACATGTGAAGCAAATGGGAATGATTATTCTGTACATATATGCTCTTTGAGTTAAATTATTATTTGTAACTAGTGTGGGTGCTTCAGATAATATCCATATCCACCAACCCAAACAAGCAAGTCAATCCAAATATATTCATTAAATTAACAAAATAACATGCAGGTCACTTTTTGACCTAAATTTTTAGTAAAATGTAGAGGTTAGCTTTAAGTGTGTTTTTTGTCATCTCAGAGAGGTACACATGAAAATATTTGCCATCTTTCTGTTATGTGAAACATTCCTTGTTGTTAAGTTATTCAAATTTCTATTGTGATATTGTTGTATATATTATACAGATATTTTATTTATTTTTAAAGATCTGTGATTTTTTAATTCTTAAACCGTCCACAAATAAATTTTAGTTACTGATAGTTGTTTTATTTCCATGATCTTTAGCCAATGCCATTTAAATCAATGTGATCTATTGTACCAATTTTTCCCTAAAGTAATGGCCAACCAAACAGGAAGTCACCAGAATAACTGTTTGATCTACAATATGGTTTCCAATCATTCTCATTCATGTCTACTGTATATATCCAGACCACATATGAACTGTAAAAAAAATGGGTTATATCTTAGCAATTCATTTAAGTATGTATGTCTTAAGTTTTGTCATTTTGAATTTCTCCAGCAAAAATAGTTGCAGAACTTGAGATAGGGATTACGATCCAGCAGCTGTGTTCACAGCGCCAACTGTTTGTTAAAAGCTTTATATTTCAGAAGGGCAAAGACCTGGGTGCTTCATACCATCAGAGACATATAATACAATTGTATTATATGTCTCTGATACCATGTATGCAGATAGTTTATGTTACAAAGTTTCTGTCCGTCATATGTCCATTGTCCTTGAATTCATTTACATTTTTTTGTCAAATGAAATTCTCACTTATTGAGTTATAGGATAACTATATTTAGTATATGTATTCCTTGAAACGTCTCATATTTGCCCAAAAGGGTTCACTTGACTATTACCTCATTTCATAGATCAGTGACCAAAGTTAAAGTTATGCTGTCACATCCATATTTGATAAACTTAAAGCATAATATAAACCATATTTGGTGAGTGGAATGATTGTAAGGTGTACATGTCCAACTGGCAGGCTCATCTGACCTTGTTCAAAACTTCATGGTTCATTAGATAATATTAAGTTTTTGGAGTTTCCAAGTGCTGTACCAAGAAAAACTTCTAAAGAACCAATGAATCAATAGGACACTTTCGAGTTCAATGCATTTCCGTCAAAAACTCTGGTATCAGTGTACATTTGTTTTTTTAGGGCCATCGTCACTTCCATTCCAATGTTGAGCAAGTTGATTGAGAAACTATAATGCTATATTGCACAAAGTATAGGGCAAAATTAAATTCTCATAATTGACAATGAGCACTGCTGTCATTTGGGAATTGTAATTAAATACTAACAAAACAAATATTATTTCTAGTTTATCCTGCACAAGGACAATCACTAAGATGCTTGATGAACGTTAATAGTGCAGGGATACAGGCGATCCCCTCTATCTGGTAAATGACGTCACAAAGGCTCGCATTATTGACGATCTTTTTCTGGTGATGGAGTAACTCGAAAGTGGTCTATTGGAACAATTCTTGACACATGATTTGGTTTAAGAAATCAGATTTGTAGTTTGTTTAAAAAGAAGCTGAAAGAAATTGAATTTAATCCATGCAGAAATGTTTTAGATTTTATGAAATATGTTTAAACCAGCTGCATTTGTTTGCACCTGTCTTAAATCAGTAACCTGTTGTTCAGTGGTTCTCATTTGTTGATGTGGCAACTAATTAAGGTCTTTCCCCTTCGTGAGGAAAGACCTTATTGTTTTTCTAATGGTTTTTTTTCTTTTTTCTTTTTTTTTTTTTTTTTCTTTTTTTCTTCCAACATTTTTTTGACATGCTCGCCTCTTGTTTCTGTTAGAGTTATTAAGACCAAATATGGAACATCGCCAGACCTCACCAAGATGTATTAACAAATAACCCTGTTAAGGATTTCATCATCCCCTTTAGGAGTTATCTCCTGTTATTGATTTTTTTCAACATGGCCCCCCCCCTCGTTGGTTTTGAAGATATCATGGCCTTAATTGGACAAAATGTAAATCTCATCATGATGTATTACCATTTCAGGCTGAAAAGAATTTCATCGTCCCCTATGAGAGTTATATCCCCTTGAAACAATTTCTTTCCTTTGCATTTTCCTCAAAAAGTATACGAGATAGAATCGATTTGAAAACGGCAACATGTACAGGAACAGATGGCAATGTTAATGAACACATAGAATCATTTTGTTATTAAGGAGTTATTCCCCTTGAAAAATTGTGATCAATTTTAGATTTTTTTTAATTTCAAGAACTGGAAGTCGTAGAGACTTGAGACCTTCACCAATAATCTTTAATTCAGGTGACCTTTGATATGCACCAAGGTCAAAGGTCACCGAGTGCACACAAAAATTACGCTGCAATTTCAAGCTTTCATATTAGGAAAACAATAAGACTTTGCTGCATACATACAGCGTATAAAATGTTCCCCTTGACGAGTTCTACATTTTGTATAATGAACCCAAAAATGTCCGACCGTCTGTTCAAAAGTTACAACGGGATGATTCTTAAAAGTATAGTATATGGTGTATATATTTTTAAAGGTAACAGATATCAACCTACTATAAACTATAAAGATAATCAGTGATTCAAGACCTTCAATTTGAGGTCAATGTCAGGTCATGATGAAATTTCAACTTGACCTTCACATTACACTATGACCTTGACCTTGTGATATTTGAAAGGTCAAGTGGTCCTGAGTTGAATGGTGGTTGTCCCATGTCTCCACATCTTCTGGTTCTCAAGTTTGGTATTGCATCATATATTTGATGATTAATTGTGACCTAAGTGAACTTTGAAATTGTCCCAATTCTTTTTCCATAATGTTGTCCTTTAACTGTAGATCATTTAACATTTAACAGATTTGAGATATCTATTGTTGTTTGAGAGATAATGCAGTTTGAAATTTTGCGAGCAGCGGCAGGTATTTCTGAATCAACAATAGCTTACCACTTAAAATGTTTAAGAAATTGAAGAGGTTCACATAGTTATATGTTTGACCAAATACCAAAAACATTCCATGTAAAAAAACACCAAAAATTCAATTTGAAATTTTCAAGTTTTGCATTGACTTTGTAAGTTTCATAAGTTCGATATTGCATCATTATTTGCACTTTGCCAAATGGGGTCTTCTGATATATCAAATTGAAGGTCTTAATAAACTCAACTTAAAAATAAAAATTTTAAACCCATTTTCCTCCCAGGGGGACGGGTGGGGTCATTTAGTGCAAAAATTCAAATATCTCAAATGGTAAGGTTGTCGCATATCAAATGAAAGAACATGAAGCGTACATTTCAAATTTCAAATTGACGTCTCCCAAAACTTTGTTGGATGGGGTCATTGAGTGCAAAAAATAAATTTTATTTTAAGATAGGGTTGTTGTATATCAAACAAAAGGTCATGATGTGTACATTTGAAATATCAAATTCCTGACCTCCAAAAATTAGTTGGATAGGGTTATTTAGTGCAAAAATCAAACTTTTTAGAACATTGCGTTGTCGCATATCAATTGAAAGCTTATCTACCCTGTGTTACATATATCATACTTCCGATCTAAAAAATGTAGGAGGATGAGGTCATTAAGTGTAAAAAGCGAAAAGCTTCAGAAGGTATGCTTTTCGTATATCAAACGAAAGGTCGTACAAAGAGCATTACGAAAACATCACTTTTACAGGAAAGACCTTTCAATTGTTTTACAAACAATTGAGATACTAGTTTTTTCTTGTTTTTTTCATACGACCGCAAAAATTGAGAATTTTTTGGTCGTATATTGGTATCACGTTGGTTGCGTCGTCGTCCGAATAGTAAAAGTGAATAGAAATCTATGAAATTTTAACACAAGGTTTGTGACCACAAAAGAAAGTTTGGGATTGTTTTTGAAAGTTGAGGTCCCAAGAGTTTAGGAATTAGGGGCCCAAATAAGCATTTTCTTGGTTTTCGCACTATAACTTTAGTTTAAGTAGATAGAAATCTATGAAATTTTGACACAAGGTTTATGACCACAAAAGAAAGGTTGCAATTGATTTTTGGAGTTTTGGTTCCAACAGTTTAGGAATAAGGGCCAAAAAAGAGCCCAAATAAGCATTATTCTTGGTTTTTGCACAATAAATTTAGTATAAGTAAATAGAAATCAATGAAATTTAAACACAAGGTTTATGAACACAAAAGGAAGGTTGGGATTGATTTGGGGAGTTAGGCTCCCAACAGTTTAGGAATTAGGGGCCCAAATAAGCATTTTTCTTGGTTTTCGCACCATAACTTTAGTATAAGTAAATAGAAATCTATGAAATTTAAACACAAGGTTTATGACCATAAAAGGAAGGTTGGGATTGATTTTGGGAGTTTTGGTTTAGTAAAAAGGGGCCCAAATGGTCCAAAACTAAACTTTGTTTGATTTCATCAAAATTGAATAATTCGGGTTCTTTGATATGCCAAATCTAACTGTGTATGTAGATTATTAATTGTTGGTCCCGTTTTCAAATTGGTCTACATTAAAGTCCAAAGGGTCCAAAATTAAACTAAGTTTGATTTTAACAAAAATTGAATTCTTGAGCTTCTTTAATATGCTGAATCTAAACATGTACTTAGATTTTTTATTATGGGCCCAATTTTCAAGTTGGTCCAAATCAGGATCCAAAATTATTATATAAAGTATTGTGCAATAGCAAGAAATTTTCAATTGCACAGTATTCATCAATAGCAAGAAATCTTCAATTGCACAGTATTGTGCAATAACAAGAAATTCTTAATTGCACAGTATTGCACAATAGCAAGAAATCTTCATTTGTACAGTATTGCACAATAGCAAGAAATATCTAATTGCACAATATTGTGCAATAAATAGCAAGAATTATTTTCAATTGGAGTTATCTTTCTTTGTCCAGAATAGTAGTTGAACACTTAAATCATTGTTTTATACAATATACAATGTATATTCACTTTAACTACCAACTGATAAATTAAAACAATCTTTACCATTCAGTGACAACAAGCACTTTTTCTACATTTTAATATTTTATGATGTATTTAAATGAACTACTCATTTAAATACATCATATTGTTGCAAACTCCATCAGACATTTGAAATGAGATCAGTTTTGGAAAAAGGAAAAGGGGGGGGGGTCAATTTTTCTCATTTCAGATTTCATAAATAAAAAGAAAATTTCTTCCAACATTTTTTTGAAAGGATTAATATTCAACAGCATAGTGAATTGCTCAAAGGCAAAACCAAAAATTTAAAGATCATTAGACCTCATTCATTCTGTGTCAGAAACCTATGCTGTGTCAACTATTTAATCACAATCAAAATTTAGAATTAAATGTTGTGTCCATAGTTGCCCCAACCGTTCAGGGTTCAACCTCTGCGGTCGTATAAAGCTGCGCCCTGCGAAGCATCTGGGTTTTTTTATTCTGGATTATAGTGTTGGTTTTCCTGTTTGAATGGTTTTGCACTAGTCATTTGTGGGGCCAATTATAGCTTACTGTTTGGTGGTGAAGGTCATACTTTGACCTATAATGGTTTACTTTTTCAAATTGTGACTTGGTTGGAGAGTTGTCTCATTAGCACTTAGATCACATCTTCCTATATCTATTTGTAACTGTATAATGGAACAATGATAATCAGAAAAATATGTTCCACCGGAATTTATATCACAGAAAATATTTGTTCCGGAACTAATTTTATGACAAAATGTGAACTAAGTTCCAGAAAAAATTCATAGCACTTGGTGTGTGTTCGCGGCTGTACAGTTGTTCTCTTATACTAGTGTAAAGTTTCAAATATTTGCTTGGCCTTGGTGTGTCTTCACTACTGTACAGCTGTACTCTAGAACTAGTGTAAAGTTTTAAACATTTGCTTGGCCTAGGTGTGTTTTCAATACTGTACAGCTGTACTCTAGATTGAGTGTGAAGTTTCAGATATTTGCTTGTCAGTTGGGTCACTACTGTACAACTGTTCTCTAGAACTAGTGTAAAGTTTCAAATATTTGCTTGGCCTTGGTGTATGTTCCTTACTGTACAGCTGTTCTCTAGAATGAGTGTCATATTATATGTGCTTGTCCTTGGTACATTTGTTCACTACTGTTAAGATGTTCTCTCTATTTAATGTTTAAGTTTCCGATATTTGCTTGTTCTTGGTGTATGTTCACTACTGTACAGCTGTTCTCTAGATTGAGTACTTAAGTTTCAGTAATCTTTCACAATACAAAAAGAGCTGTATGACTTGGAGTGTTATATTACAATATCCACTTTTTGAATTTTATATTCAAAGCTAAAAGTCAAGTAGACCTATTTTTTGTCTTGCAGTGAAAGTAAATTATCGTAAGACATTAAATACGAAATCTAGGGATTTGGTAAAATGTCTTCTATCTTGGTATTTTCCTTCACTTCTTAAATAGGAGTTAAGGATTATATTTTTAAATGAAGATGTATTGATTTCGTACCTACATGTTGAATTTAACAGTACGTAGAGATCAAAACACTTCATAACAACATAGACTGACTAAGAAACAGGAGTAACAAGACAGGAAACTGAGCATGCTTATGATCTCAGCTGGTGCTAATACATAATTATCTGTTGGTCTCAGACTATGTCAGGCTCAGGCAGTAAACAATTGTAACTGTATATAGTTTAATCAGTTGCTATTGACTGATAATTTGTATCTGCTCTATTTAAAATCATACGTATGACCAGACTAACTGCATGCAACTATTTTGAAATATTTTGTAAATTAGTCATATATTTGAACATAAAACAATACAAAAAACGAATCATCTGGATTATTTTTGTTTCCAATCTTGAAAGTGTTAAAATTTCAAAACAGGAACTCGGTATACAGCTACTTTGTACATTTCAAAAACATGATGCTAGCTCAATATAGTTTTAGAAATATTCTTGATCGTTTTGTATGATTATCTAGGTTTCTCGCTATAAAAATGTCTCATTGGCAATCATACCACATCTTCTTTTTTACAGTTAGTTACTAATAATCGTTTATGTTGGCCATTCAGAAGTTATGGTCTATTATTGGTTGTACCTTTATGTCTTAAACTACAAATTAGAGATAAAGAATAGTGGTTTGACGATGTTTACTTCTGTCGTTTAGGAGTTTTTGCCCTTTGTGGCTTCCTTCACCGAGCACTAACATTGCAGTTGAAGTAAGATATTCAGTTTGTTGTTACTTAACAACCTTTGATATGCTTACTAAGAATCTTTAATAACGCACACTTTGTATTTAGGCATACTCTGTAGTCTGAACTTTTGGCTTTGATAATCCCTGGTGATTTATTTCGGTTACAAACACCTTTGAACGAAACTGTCAAATATGAAATATCCTTCAAAGACCCTTCAACTGTTAATCTTTGAATTATCACTCATTTCTCTTTGTTAACATCTTAGTGAATTAAATATCGCCAGAATATAAATATCTTGTCGTCACGGACAGATCTTATTCACTGAAAATCTAAATTAGTCAATTTGACCAGTTTAATTAGTCATTTTGACTGTCCTCTAGGTGACAATGCACTTTAATCATTTTGACTATGCTCTTAGTCGTTTGACTAGATGGTTAGTCAAATTTGACTGAGTGTGGTGGTCATTATGACTATGATAGTTAGTCAACATGACTATATGTCATAGTCGTTATGACGAATTGGATTGTTCAATTGACTATGCACATTAGTCAGTTTGACAATTAAATACAGTCCATATGACTAATTAAAATAGTCGGAAGTGACCATGTTGGTTAGTCAACATGATTACTGTGAATAGTCACGACTGTTAGACTGTTATTTTAATTTGTGTTGTGTATTTTGTTCTACCATTAATTTGTGTGTGTTTCATTCCGTTTCGTTCTTTTATGGTTCTTTTCTTCTGTTATTTTACTTTTTGTTGTTTCTCTTCCATGCATAGTATTGACAAATACATCTGGAATATAATATCATTAAAAATACAACAGCAGCAATACTAACAATGACAATAATATAGGACCACAAAGTGCTCAATGTTCAAAACCTTCCTATGTCTCAAGTTTCCATGTGTAACCATTACTCAGTGTCATATATTAAAGTCTAAAATTCAAATAAAGAGAACAAATTTATTATAAAACTCATTGTTAATTTGAAGTGTTTATTTCAGATATTTTGTCGGTATCAACTCTGCATGTGTCAGTGTGGTATTCTCTCTGGTCAAAAATCTCTCAGCTTTGTTCATACAAATAGTAATGTCTTCATTTGCTGAAAAATATAATTATATCATTTTAGAAGCTAAAATATAACAATAAACAAGTATATAAGTCATGTTAAAAGTTTAAAGAAAAACAAATTTCAAAATCTTTGATCTAGTGATTTATTTAATCACTCATCTTATACCATTAATTTGTATTGTAAGCACCGGGATCTTGACAACCACTCATCCTATATCACAACAATGTAACATTGTAATGTAAGCACCGGTATCTTGCCAGCCACTCATCTTATACCACAACATTGTAATGTAAGCACCGGGATCTTGCCAGCCACTCATCTTATACCACAACATTGTAATGTAAGCACCGGTATCTTGCCAGCCACTCATCTTATACCACAACATTGTAATGTAAGCACCGGTATCTTGCCAGCCACTCATCTTATACCACAACATTGTAATGTAAGCACCGGGATCTTGCCAGCCACTCATCTTATACCACAACATTGTAATGTAAGCACCGGTATCTTGCCAGCCACTCATCTTATACCACAACATTGTAATGTAAGCACCGGTATCTTGCCAGCCACTCATCTTATACCACAACATTGTAATGTAAGCACCGGTATCTTGCCAGCCACTCATCTTATACCACAACATTGTAATGTAAGCACCGGGATCTTGCCAGCCACCCATCTTATACCACAACATTGTAATGTAAGCACCGGGATCTTGACAGCCACCCATCCTATACCACAACATTGTTATATAAGCACCAGGATCTTGACAGCCACCCATCTTATAACACAACATTGTGATATAAGCACCAGGATCTTGACAGCCACCCATCTTATAACACAACATTGTAATATAAGCACCAGGATCTTGACAGCCACCCATCTTATAACACACTATTGTAATGTAAGCACCAGGATCTTGACAGCCACCCATCTTATAACACACTATTGTAATGTAAGCACCAGGATCTTGACAGCCACCCATCTTATAACACACTATTGTAATGTAAGCACCAGGATCTTGACAGCCACCCATCTTATAACACACTATTGTAATGTAAGCACCAGGATCTTGACAGCCACCCATCTTATAACACACTATTGTAATGTAAGCACCAGGATCTTGACAGCCACCCATCTTATAACACACTATTGTAATGTAAGCACCAGGATCTTGACAGCCACCCATCTTATAACACACTATTGTAATGTAAGCACCAGGATCTTGACAGCCACCCATCCTATATCACAGCATTGTAAATTATGTAATCACTAGGATCTTGACAGCAATCCTGAGTTTTCAATTCATTGTTGTGAATATCGATTGCCGTGTTTATTTTTAACAGTTTTTGCTCAGGTGAATAAAAGAAATCCCTCAATACTCTTTTCAATCGAAAATACGTTGTATGGCATCAAAATTGATATCCCGTATACATATCCCCCCTTTTTATTGTCGTTACGTCAAAATGTGCCGATATAACATTCATTTATGCACTTCTTTTTCTTAAAATCATTTTTTGTAAGTTAGAATTAAAACAAATATACATCATACTTACTTTAAACAATTGGTATATTTGACAAAATAACAGTTTCCGTGCCTTCTGGTTTGTTTACATCTACACAATCTATGGAACAAAGGGAACGCGAAAGAGTGCGCGTGAAACCCGATACTCTACACCACGTGGTGTTGTGACCACTAATATAGTCAATTGACCATACAGGTAGTCATAATGACTTGGTGGGTAGTCATATATGCTTTTGACTACCTTTCGGCTGATATTTGACTAACTGAATAGTCATCGTGACTAATTTAGATTTTCAGTGTTTGACTGATTATTAAATCATCAATATAGAAAAAAAACCTCCAATAAAGCTTGGAATTCGGGATATAATTGCCAATGATATACCACTATCCACCAAAGACCAAATGACCACAAAGTAAACACATTCAGGTCTTTGACTTCAACTTGCAGATCCTTCAATAATGAGAAAAACGAATAGTCGCTATGTAATGATGAATCTAGTTACATCTAGCATTTACTATTTAACACAAATATAGTGAAATAATATTTTTATAAAAATACATTGATCTCGGCCTTGTACAGAAGGTCTTAGCACCAACATTTAGACTAGCTATGATAACTTAACCTGACATGGTTGAACTGAGATGTAATATTTGCCACTGGACACGAAACACCATCATCATACAAGAATTGACTTACGTACGTGCAAATGAAAACAATTCTGTATTAATTTCTTCTGGCGCGCATTTCTGGATTAGCCATCAGTAGGAAAGTTGAAACCCTAACATTTGAAAGCCAGAAATGTATGCATACTGTGTAATTTATATGGCAAGAAGAGACCTATGAAATATAGCCAAACTTATCTCAATTGGACATTGCTTGTGGGAATTGGAACCTAGTTTTTATTTATCACACTGCTGTAAATCATATAATAGATTGACAAAAACTCTATTTCTCGTAGGAGTTATTGTCGTAAAACAAGATATTTTTCTCTTGTTTGTAGCATTTTAGCGTTTCAAAGTGTGTTTTTTTTAACAAACAGACACATTACCAAAACTTATCAGCTATACAAAATCTACAAAACTTTCTCTTTTACTGAGCAATAAACTAAACGAAAGATGTGTGTATTTTATCTTTAACACTGTGAATAATATACTACTAGACAGAAACTAATAGTTCATTATATATCTTGAAAACAGTTATTGATAAACAGTAAACACCAACCATGCATTGTCAGCAATATAAGATTAACAAGAATGACCCGATATGAATGAAACAATTGACCAACTACTAATAAGAGTTATTGTCCTAAAGGTACATTGCAGTATAGGGACATAAGTAAAATACAGAACTTTCAAACGTTTCATATGTCACGATTTTTTTCACAGTTTTAGTGTCTCTGCTTTTCATCTCGTAAACTTTAGTAGCCGTCAACCGAGTATTTATATAGTGGGCGGAGGACTTATATACCAAAGTCATTCAGTAAATTGTCACAATAATCATAAATCAATAGTCTATGGTCATAAGCAATCTAAAAAAAAAATCAGAATTAGTAAATTTGGGTTTTTAAGGGGACATTTGAACTTCAGTCATATTTTGTTCTAAATTAGACACATCATTCTATACTTTATGTTTACTTTCAAAGATAATTTTTTGGGTAAAAAACTAGGATAAAATTGTATTGTAATTAAGTAGACTTGTGTGTGTCTGCTTGTTCTCTCTTAATGTGTGATGAATGAGGAAATTTCACTTAACGAAAAAAAACCTTCCACGACCTTATTTAGCCCGGGCTTGGCCTCGCATACTGTCAGATTTACCGGGTTAATATACGTTTAGAATCTTGTACCCAGCAAATTCATTTTTCCTTGGACATTAGAGTGTCTTATTCACTATACTTTGATATTAGATATTAATCGATTATTTTATTACCAGTCAATGACTTCGCATTTTATAATAATCTACTTAATATAATGCATCCTTCAAGGAACACAACCATTTCTGAAGGTCATAAAATATTTAATGTTACGTTATAAAAAGAACTGTATGTATATGATTGATTGATTGTTGGTTGGTTGCTTAACGTCCTGTGGCAAATATTTCATGCATATTCAGGACGAGAACAAGTTCACAATAAATACAATAGGTAGGTTGATACGATAGAGGCCATCTGGGATGATGGTCGGGGAAATTTGGACTGCCACTGGAAAATGAGGGTATCTTGGATAGGGACAGAAATTTTGCCTTGCAACAGGCCACCTACGGACTCCTCAAAAGAGTTGTTGCAAGGGTTCTTAACGTGAATAGAGCGTATGTATAACATATGGACCAAACAAAGATCATAAATTGTGGAAAAATATATAATTTTTTTTTACTTCTGATATATGAAATTATAATATATAAATAAAACAGATGTTTAAACAAGACTGGATTTGACAAGAATATCAGGTTACCTTCATAATAAAAAAGCAAATGTTCCTTTTCTTTCTCAAGAGAAATTTGTATACTAGAAGGTTCTTACAAACAAACTTATCTGGTTGCATTAGATTTGGACAAAAAACAGGGACTTTTATGTCAGTTCTGCAAGAAATAATAAAGTTTCAAATGAACTTTTTAGTTGATAGCTGAATTTTCGTCATATCTGTTCAAATTGGCCAGATACTCTGAAAAACTTTTCAATGTCTTTTTTTGCTACAAATGTAATTTTCCTTTCCGTGGTGACGTATGTATAACTGCATGTTTTTCAGTAAACGAAGTAGGTAATGCTAGTGTACTAATATTTTAAATTGCAAAAATGTCCATTTGTACATAGTCATCTGTCTTAAAAAGATTATCACGGCATTGTCAGTGTTCACAAAGATTATGAACGAATTTATTGTTAACACTATATTTTAAAGGGAACTATTATTTCACTGTAAGGCCGCTTTATTGCGAAACACATTACTCAGGTCTGACAAATAAGAACAGGAAGCAGGGACCAATACGAGATCCTAACTGTACTTCGGATATAGAAATTTGAACTAAATTTCGTTTTTGAAAGCTATCGGAAATGAAAAAAAAATCCATATGTAAATTTATCTCTTGAAAATTTGTTTAAAAGTTCGTTATAATATGTTTTTTTCCCAAATATATACCAAATTAAGGATTGACCCCAGGTATTCTAGTTCGATAAACAGTCCAATGAACGAAGACATGTCCAAGTTTGAGAGCGTGGTATGGTGCTCTATGAACACAGGTTATTCTTCTATTTGAAAAACGAATGTCCATTGAAACATTGCCATACATTTTATATGTCTCCAAGAATTTGGAGCAAAATATAACTTAGTTTTAATCAAAATTTAAACATGCATGGTTTACAATTATATTTTTTAAATTCGCTTGTAAAATCAAACGGGATTTCATCTCACTGTATGGACATGCATGCCTCTTAATTTTAATTCGACTTCTCTTGAAAACTGTATGAGAAGAAACTTTATCGTTTAACATTTCCATTTCTTGAAATATAGTATACATACAATCTATTTTAAAAACTCAATTTGTCACAATTCGTTTAGAATTCTGATCAAGAAAATGAAAAAGAAAATTTGCATTTATGGATCACTTATTTGCTTCATACTTCAACATTAGACAGATGAGATCTAATATATGGTATCCAAGAACATATATAAACAGAAAACAACATAAAACAATTATTGTAATCAATGAGTGATAGCATAGCAGGTTTGGTGCATTCGAACAGAAGTGATACATTATTCATCAACTTATTATCTTATATTCAGTGATAAAAAAATGTAGGTGTTAATCTCTCTGATGCGATATGTAAAATGTTAAAACGGAAAATACTCAATAAACTGTTGCCACAAAAGTTATGTGTATACAATATAAATTTCAAATTAGAACGCACAATATTGACAATTCTTCTTTTAGCTAAATCTGTAAATGCACACAAAAAATAATGAAATATCGTACGGTCATGTTCCTATAGCCAATGCAACACAATAAAGGCTTGACTATAGTAGAATGAATAAAGTTATATTAGCATTAGTCATACTAAGCAAACATGCCTTTGCATGAAAAATGACCTGAAAAAATAATTGAATGTTGAAGACAGTGGCTGTTGCTCAGTAACTGGTGTTGGTTTTTCCTGTCATTGGGTCGCTGTCTCATCGGTGTATTACCAACTTTGGTTTTATTCATATAAATATATAAGCCTTCCAAATTATTTTATACGGAACTGCTTAAATCGCAAACTAACTATGGATTAACAATCAAGTCCATCAAGTCTTGGTTTAACTGAAAGATTTGATTACAACAATGAAAATGAAACGCAGCAACCCAACAAAACAATAAAACAAGAAGCAAAAATGTCACTTTATGTTGTCACTCCAAGATTTTAAAATTTGAAAAAAAGCAATTGATTAAATAATGGAAGTAGGTATGTTTTTGAACTGCAATTGCTGTTTAATAGACATTTTTTTGACAATTCTTGTTCAAAGCCCAGTGGTATTCAGAGGCGGATTAAGGGGCCTGGGCCCCCCTTTTTGGGAAAAAATTTGGTTGCTTATATAGGGAATCACTGAAGCGTGACTGGAGCGGGCCCCCTCTTAGGTCAGTCAGTGGGCCCCCACTTATGAAAATTTCTGGATCTGTCACTGGTCTTCGGCGTTTGCAGGAGGGGACAATAACTTCCTATTTCCATAATTCCACAACTAAGTAGAACTCAAAATATGAATGTAAGCATAAACTTAAACTAAAAGTCTATGAGACTTTATTTTAACATATTGCTTTTTTTTTTATATCTTATTAAAGGAGGCAACTTCAATTAAAAGACACAGAAACATAGGAATTGCTTTGTTCATAGCTCTTTAGGCACATGATGTTGGACTCTGAAAGTGCAAAAGCTTCAGTGTTGATGTCAACACCAGGAAGTATCCAACTGCAACAAAGTTATGAGGGAATAAAACATCTTTCAAACTTGAAGGACTCTAATAGCTGACTAAAAACTAATATCTCCCTTATGACCTGCACCTACAGAAAACATACAATATTGAAGGTATGGTTTCTATTTCAAAGTGCACATCTTACATTGATGATCTTATTTGTAGATTTCCCATACACTGTAGTATATTTAAAGTAAAAATATTGATTTTTCCTGGGTAAAGATTAAAATCGAAATAAAAACAAGCTTGAAACCCCTTTTCCTAAAATTTCAGCTATTAAATTAGGTAAATTTGTACGGTGAAATTGACCTTAGTCCTACTCTCCAAAAAGTAAATAGGTCTAAAACAGCTAAGTTTGGTACCAAGAAACCAAAAAACTTCAGTCAATTTTTTGTGATTTTGACCTCTGGTCTAGTCACCTAAAATTCACTAAGGGTCTTTTTTTTCTCTCTCTTATAAAGGCACATTTTCCACCAAAGGATTGAAAATTAATTATAACAGCATTATAGATATTTTCTTGAAAATAGAAGGTATTCCATGTATTAATTCAGTTATTTATTGTACTGTGACTCAAGTTTAGTTTTGGGAAGGTTTAACATATTGTTTGTATATCATCTCAAGATGAAACTTTTGCCTCAATTTCAATCTATCAATTGCTTCTTTGACCTTTAAGAAGTTGTTACTTTAAAATCAATAATGATCTTCTTCATCAAAGAGGCATTATCTAACTACAGTGGTAACTTGAATCTGATCAATTTCAGTGTATCAATTGGTGTTGTGACCTTTATTCTAGCAGCACACACACTCAATATTGGTAGGTCTACCCAAGAAGGCATTATCAAACAAAGTTTTGTAAAGATATTACTCATGGTTTAAAATTTGTTGTCTTCATAACCAAAATGTTGACCAATATTTAAAGCAACAAGACTAAATATTAGTCCTGGTATGTTATTATAAAAAAGATTATACAAGAAAAATGTACTGCACACCTGACTTGCAAAGACAAGGATAAAGCTGATCCAGACAAAACTAGTTGCTCTAACCACTTGTAGCCAAGGCAGTAACACACTAACAACAGATCTGTACATATCTAGTCATCAAAATTGCACTACCAAGTACACTTTTCACCATCAGTCAACATTATGATATCTCTTATACTTGTTGCTGAGTTTGCTACTATACAACTAGAGGCCCTAAAGAACATTGAGTTGCTCACACAGGCACTTGTATTTTACCTAATGTTCTTTTGTTTTAGCTATGTTGGCCATGTTGGTTGACATTTCTTAAACTAAACAAACAATATTGATTGTGGCTAAGTTTGGTTAAATTTATTCAAGATTCAGAGGAGAACCACCATCTTCAGCTCTTATAAATAAACATCCTCACCTTAACAACAACACTTTATAAACATCCTCACCTTAACAACAACACTTTATAAACATCCTCACCTTAACAACAACACTTTATAAACATCCTCACCTTAACAACAACACTTTATAAACATCCTCACCTTAACAACAACACTTTATAAACATCCTCACCTTAACAACAACACTTTATAAACATCCTCACCTAAACAACAACACTTTATAAACATCCTCACCTAAACAACAACACAACACTGAGTTTAACATCAGTTGGTGAGCTGAGCATAACTCTTTTCTTTGGAAATAAAACTATAGAGCATATTTTTGTAAGAAACCTGGGAAAAAAATAAAATCCATGAAGACTTCTTATTTTTTATTTCATTTGTAAATGAATTGTCAACAACCATATTGGAATGTCTACAATAATTAACAATTTATACAAAATTACACACAAAATATTCCTATTCTATCACACTATAAGATAACAAGTTGTTGGAGATTCAATCAAATGTCCATGTCATTTTGTACAATGATTATGCTAACTGTAATTAGATATGCAATTGAATGAAGTTTGAACAAATGCATAGAAATTTGATAAATTTAATTATTGCTATGCTTCCTGTAGTTCTTGAACCAACTTAAATATATAATATAAGTCAAAATACAATTATAAAAATATTCTCATGTTTCCCGCCAAATCAAACAGTTATTTCTTTTTACAGTTAATTTTAGTTCCCTCCTTTTGTGATATTGATTTGTACACAATCCCATGTAAAAAGAACAACCCCAAAAAACATACAAACAACTTAAAATATAAATTTTAAAATATTGAAGGGTAATGCGATTGTTTTACCACATCATTTAAGTGCTTAAATAAAAACCACGAAAGGAGTTCTTGACTTCAATAGTTTTGGTTTCATCTCTGCCACTCAAAATCCACCTATCAACAGCTTTATATAAAATATAAATCATAATCCTAAGATTCCAACAAATATTCCATAAAACTGAAAGTTCTGATAACAATTCTAATTAACAACTTTGTAATGCTGTATTTTACTTGAATTCTTATTAAAAAATCAACAATGTAAGCACTAATAAGATAAGAATCTTAACCCCTTCGTTTGAGAGAGATATATCTTGTCCACAATACATTGCACAAAACAATAAGAGTGGAATTTGCAGATTTTTTTACAATATAATAAATATATAGCCAGAAATCAGAGACAATGTAATGAGCACTTTAACATTTGTATTAAATTTTCCTAAAAATTGTATTTAAAAGACATTTGGTGTCTGCTTATTGTGCTTTTATGTGTAGTAATAGGAACAACATCTGCTTGCATTGCTTTTTTTGCATTTAAATTCCAATGAATTACATTTATTTTCATTTTTATCTTTATCAAGTGATTTAAAATATACCCTTCATTTATCTATATATACACCCCTCATGCCCCCCCAAAAAAACATGTAAAGTTTTTGCCTCCTTTTTATCAGAGTCATAAACTTTCCATTGTTTTTTTTTTTTATTCCATACAAATTCTTCTCTTAAACCCATGCCTTCAAAATCTGATAAGTTAAATAACTTGTCACGAAGTTCATTGTGCGTTAAAAGTAACAGTAATAATAAACAAATATAAACACTGACTAAATTTAAAAAACAGCTTGTATAATATACATGTATGTTCTAGTTTTTATATGGGCCTTTTGATTCAGTACATGTAACCAACAACTTTCTTTGGGATTAAAAATATGTGAACTAATTTTGAAACAAAATTGAGACGAGAAGGGAAATTAAAACATTATTTAGTTGCTTTCCATTTTGTTTGTACTTTAATAATACAATTATCTACAAATCAATATAAAGAGAATTAAACAATTTCATTTCCAAGTTCTGTCATAAATATTGTAATCATGTACGTCAACAATAAAAATATGCTGCATTAAAAATCATATCACGTTTTGTGTTTAATTTTCGGGATCAATATAAAACAACAAATATCTATAACCTGTTGTTAATATTATTGACAAAAATAGTAATACAATTGATGTAAAATTAAACATTCTAATTTGTGTAACACATGTTACAAAACAGTATATAAATATTTATGAAAAAATTGTAAAAAGACCATATATATTAAAAAATATTTTTTCATGATTTTTTTCAGAGAAAAATTTGTACAAGTTTGCATTGAAATTATTATAATGAAATTTTATCTATAGAGGATACATATATATACTTAATTCTCAAAGTACATGTAATTATAAATATGAAACAGAAATTCTGTTCATTTAACATTATTTTCAAGAATTAAAAATGAAACCACTTCATAAAATATCACAGCCTTGTTAATTCAGATCACATTTATGTATATATACAAAAAAAAAAAATATTAAAAGTAAAGAAACCAGAGGCTCACAGTATCACCTGATTAGGATGAGACTCCAACTAATAAATCAAGGTCTCCTCATCACATTTGCTTATGATTTTTTCCAGACAATTTTCAGATTTTTAGTCTGGACATCCATCAACACTGAATAATTTCTTTAACAGAAAGGACCAGAAAACTGAAACTTACCAGAATTCAATTGGGGACACATTGAATTAGGAAGAGATGACAAGTTACGGCAAAAGCCATCATGATCTTTATGCCATGCAATCTTATAAATAGCACTTATAACAAAACCAGGGAGTCTGGAAACTAACAGGGTTTCAGACAAATTTTTCATTTTTATCAATAGAACATTTCTGTATTAAAGTAACATTAAAAAATCAACAAAAGCATTCACTTGCACCAATATGACAAAGAGGGTTATTATTTTTTTTAAATATGATAATCACATTTTTAATAACAAGAAATTTATAATAACTAACATTTTTAATAACAAGATACATGTATTATCAACATTTTAAATATGATTTACTGGCTCATCAATGTCTTTAGGAAAAACATGTACTCAGCCGCAATGATGTATACAAACTGTCAGTTTCAAAACATCTACAACTTTGAAGATGTTAACCAATTATTAAAGATATTTTGATTAGGATTTGCTGAAAATGCACCATTAAGTATACATCTACATGTATATATTTAGTTCATAGGAAGGCATTATCTGGCAAATAAGAAACAAGAGTGGGATGACTAAAAATAAAAGCTGTCATGATATGTACCTGTTGAGTAAAATATGTTCAAAATCGTATCCATGTGTACATCATTGTATTAAGTGTAATGCATGTAATGATCAGTTTAATTTGACCACAAAAAGCTTTGTACATGTTGTACTGTTTACTCACAAGCTAGTATATTGTGTAATAGAAAAAAATAAGAAGCAAAGCCAGGGGTAAACCAGAATTTCTGGTCCTTAAGAGCAGCTCAGTATAACATGAGAATCTTAGCACTTTCAATAGAATTTTATTTCATTATAATCAATATTTTAACCACTTATTTTTTACTCAGCAAATCTGTAGATCAATTCTAGTCAAAAGCTAATGCTATATAAGACTTACTATTACATGCATAAGATTTGTTTATATAAAATAACATGATCATTGTTCTTCACAACCGATCCTTGCTCGCAATTGTCAGTAGATTTGTTTACTTATATATCTCCTGTGTATTTGTAATGATTTCCCATTTTCCTGGGACTTCTTCCTCTTTCCTCTTAAAATATTTTAAAATCTTTTATATTACAGAATTTGCAAGTTATAATGCAAATTTAATCATCATTTTGTATAATTCAAATTTAATCATCATTTTGTATAATTCAAAAAGGAATAACAATTCCTAAAAGGAAGAAATTCAATTTACCATGAATTATTTTTTTCCATTTTATGCTATAAACTAATCAATTTTCATGAATAATTTAAACCTCAAAAGCTTATCCCTTTCATGAAAATACTGATCTCAGAAGAGCCAAACAAAAACTAATACTGATCACAAATACAGTAGAACTCAGAAGTTTTGGCAGTTTCATGTTTTTTACTTCATTACATGCCACATGGTGACACGAGAAATAAACTATCTACTAAACTAATGGTGACAATCATCATAATATAACACATAGTTTGGATTGTTTCTGTTGTGTTGGGGCTGGAGCATTAACACTCTGATTCAGTTTTTGTTGTGACTCTTCAGACTCCAGCATACCATGACTTTTCTTCTGTACTCGGTGTAGTATTATTCTGTAGGCACCGGTGATACTGCTGCGAGAATCTCTATGTCCTGATTTAAAATGGTCATCGCTAATTCCTAAATCTAACAAAATTTGCCGAGTTTCTTTTTCTTCTGTTGATAGTTCACCGTTATTATGGTTTGGATTAAGATTATAAGGCTCTAATTCTTCTGGGAATTCACAACCTTCCAACCATTCACTCTTTTCCATTTGTTCAAGTGTAAATCTATCCTGTGGAATTGGTTTCAGAATACTTTTAATAAGAAACTGACAAGTAGTAGATACATATGAAGGTATTGTATAAGCACCATCCAAAATACACTTTTTCAATTTAGCAACAGTTTCTGCACGGAATGGCATAATACCAGTCACCATAAAATATAACATTATTCCTAAAGCCCAAATATCCACATAGATTCCATAATAATTCTCATCTTTAAATAATTCTGGAGCTGCGTATGGAGGTGAACCACAGAATGTGTTGAGTGTTTGATCTACACGACTTATTGTACTAAAACCAAAGTCTCCAATTTTAACAATATTTGGTCCTGCGTAGAACACATTTTCTGCCTTAAGATCTCTGTGAATTATATGGTATCTGTGCTGTAAAATAAAAACCCTCATTACATTTGAAAAAGGACAAATTAAATTACATCATTTGATTTTATATACAAATATTTAGCATCTGTGCTGTTATATAAAAATTCTCCAAAAATTTTACATCTGAAAAAGGAATACTTTAATTCATTGATTCTCATACCTACATATTCCAATACTTTTCTTCTCATTCCAATTAAATTTGCCATCTATATTTTCCCTTAAAATGTGCAGGTATGTAAATGAAATTAGCAACAACAACAAAAAAAAATCCCATATTTTAGGGCAAGAGGAGACTTGCCTAATTATCTCCCTTTGGCAAAAATCAGGATACTGTTGTTGCTTATACATGTATTCATAATTTTATTTGAATTTCAAGATATTTATAGTATAACTAATCGGCGTATTTTAATATAAAAAATAAGACAACGCGCAACCGAACGATGCATGGATAAAACGAGTGCGCACAGCACGAGTTTAATCCATAGCGGCGTTCTGTCACAAGAAGTATTATTTTTGATATTCAAATACACCGATTAGTTATACTTTTTATTACATTGGCTAATGGCTTTTTTTTTTATGAAATTAATGTCGAAAATGTAAGGAACTATATGTTTTTCCTACGCATTCACAATTTGTTTTGATCCGACGTTATCGACGTCTTGACAACGCCTATTGTTGTATGACGTCAGAGAGTGAAATAACCACGTTTATTTCACATGTGAAATTATTGGTTTTTATCTAACTGGGAAATTAATGTAATTCATTGCAACCAATGTAATAAATTCTTTTCAAATATCAAAATTTAACTCATAAAATCCTTGCAATTTATAAGAATTAGAAAGATGCTGTAATGTTCAATGAAATAACAGAGTTTTTTGGTGCAAATCTTTATTTACTTCACTGGTAGAATTGAAAGCTCAAAAACTAACTTTTAATTTGTCATTTTTTGTCTGCAAAGAGATTTAGTGTATTATTAAGAAATCCTCTTAATTATTTCCCATTTGTGAGCCTCTGCCATTCTTAAATTGTTCTGTATAGTTATGACTACATCACATAACAACTTTAGTCATGATGACGTTATTGAGGTTCCACTAGGAAAATACATGCAGTTTCCGAAATATTAGAAGAAAAAAACATATATATGTTTGTTGTTAGATATATTGGGTTGCTATTTTCATAAAAGATCATTTCCATAATGAAACAACAGTAACAAAAATTTGTAAGGGTTCCGCAGAACTCAATTGTCTCGCCTACTTTTGCTATTAATCATGCACAGGCTCAACAAAAACAAGGAAACATTTTTAAACAGACATTGAAAAGTTAATTATTTCATTACATGTTTGGCTGCTACAATTACTGGAAGTCTGCATATGGAAATTAGGAGCTAATATATGATAATTATCCATATAAAACCTATACAATAATTTGGAATGCTTTTTACCCATGTGAATTTTCTTTATTATTTAATATTCCACATAAATGGTAAATAAGCTGATCACTATGATCACAATGTTTATCTGTCCTGGGGGTACAATTGATTAAACATAATAAAGTGCTCAAGATTCTTCAGTATCTGTATATAAACACTGAGATTTACTCTTCACAGGAAAAATCTTTAAGGTTGATGACATTCAAGTTGTCATGCATTATAATAAATTGCATAATCTTTTCACCAGGTATTTAAAATAAAATCAATATTTTCATTTTTTTTTTTAAATCTATTAAAAAATGGGTGTTCAGGTACTGGTTATACTTGGTCCTATTTAAATCTCTGCATCAATATTATTACAAGTGCCATTAGCTATTTCATATTGAACTGCATGGGAATACTCCATCAATTTATAATTAAGGACATTACGTCTGATCAAAGTATTTCCCTTAGTTTTGATCAAGTCAAAGTATGGATTAATTACAGCATTAATAACCTAAAAGGCAATCTGATGTCTATTCTCATATCCTTGTTGTAAAATTATTTCCTTTTGTAAAATGCATGTTCACAAACATAATAGTTAAGGTTAGGTATGACAAAAATACTTCATCTTAATGTTACACCCAAATTTGTTTAAGTGGTCTGGAACTGACTTATCATATAATTGATTTTATTTCTGTATTAAGATATTTATTAAAATCCAATAAACATTTCCTAAGGTGTCTGCCAAACAAGGATGTAAAAAACCTTACAGAACTTCACAATTATAATATCAGTAAGTTAAAAGTTAAAGTGGACCAAAAACAAGCCAGACATTAGAACACAGTTATTAAAAACTGTAATTTACTATATAGTATATTTATTGTAGTGGTAAATTGTCAATTTTGTAAAACTTGACATTTTTTATAAATTTTCACTGTGAAACAAAACTTGGTTGAGTGTGAAAAGTAGGTCACAATGACCCAAATGATGTGAAAAGTAGGTCACAATGACCCAAATGCAGTTAAAAGTTAACAGATATAAGAGAGTAAATCTGTTTCACATGAAGATGTGTTGTGTCAAAATCAAGTTTCCAAAATAAATTCCCGGGAGGACTCGTTACATAAAAGTTGTAACTGTAAGCCTGGTATCTTAAATGAGTTTTTTTTAATTGACCAAATGGTGAAGCAAAAAACAAAACTTTATTTGAAAATAGTCAAATCAAACCATGAGTTTTAATTTAATTCACTGGCATTAAATTACTTAAAAGGATTGAATTTAAGACAGAAAAACTGCATTGGAATTGTACATACCATATGATTAACTCCTGCTACAACTTGAGCCATAATACTTTTAGCCTCTGATTCTGCCATCTTTCCATCATTTGATATCTTATTAAAGAGTTCCCCTCCTCCTGCATATTCCATTACAATGTGCATTTTTGCTAATGTCTCAACAACTTCGTATAAACGTATAATATTTGGGTGATGTAGTCTTTCCATGCTTGATATTTCACGAGAAAGAAGTCTCTGTGTTTTCTGATCCAGCTTTGTTTTATCTATTATTTTTATTGCAACTTTTTCTGAAAATATATCAAATAGTAAGATATAAATCATTACATTAATTCTTAGGTCTAACATAGTAATAGAGGCATGGTGTAACAACTCATGCCACAAAATACAAAATCCAAAAGATGACAGCACTGTTATTGTTGAACAATAAGTCCTTCAACACATAACAAACACTCAACATGGCAACAAAGTTAAAGGTTGAACAATGAGGCCTTCAACACAGATCAAACACTTAACATGGCACTAGGACTGCAGATTTTGAGGGAAATTCTTAGCTAGATCTGTTGAGATCTGTACAGCTGTACATTGACTATGTGGTTTGGGCTTTGCTCATTGTTAAAGGCCATACGGTGACCTATAGTTATTAATTTCTGTGTCATTTGGGCTCTTGTTGACAGTTGTCTCATTGGCAATTATACATCATCTTCTTTTTTTATATATATATACAGATGGAAAGTAGTATACAGATTGCAGGGTTAAATGGGAAAAGAAATCATAAAAATGAAAATAAATTTGGCTGGACTCTATGAGAATCTTGGCATTTAAATCACAACAATTTTTAAAATTTAAACATCTTTGAAAAGTTATTACAGAAACATTCTTTATTTCTAAAACAGAAGTACACATTCAATTCTCATGTATTTATTGTCAACTTCATATATGACATGCAGTTGAAATAAAACAATCTCACTAAACAGCTATAAAAAAATAAATTTCAAAGCATTAACAGCTACATCTTTTTTGGTTGATATTTTTTCATTTAATTTTTCCTTCTTTTTTTCAGTGTGGAGCATAAGATTTTAATCTTTGTCTGTCATCACAGTTTTTAACACATATATTGTTATATGCTGAGGTCATAAAAACCTATAATTTTCTTTTTTTTAAAAAGCTATAAATATTTAAATTTTTTGGATCTATAGTTTTGCAAGTAGACAGGGTTTAATATAATTCTTCATGTTATTAAAAGTTATTAATAAACTGCTGGTACCACATATATAACTAATCTTAAGTAATCTGATTAGGCTGTGAAAATTCTTAACTACCCTGGCGTCATAAAACATAGAGCATATAGAATTAATACAAACAAGGGCAGTTAAAAATGAATGATCTTCTTAAAATTTGAATGGCTATTTTTAAATTGACTGCTCTTGACCTTTAAACTATGATGATCATCCTTTTTCTTAATGAATAAAACCCCAAAACTAGGAAACGTAAAATCTAAGATTTATAAAAAAAACAAAAGATAGATATGTGTTGACCACGGATGGACAAACGGATGGACAG
Source organism: Mytilus trossulus (assembly GCF_036588685.1). NCBI lineage: Eukaryota > Metazoa > Mollusca > Bivalvia > Mytilida > Mytilidae > Mytilus > Mytilus trossulus. The sequence continues at coordinate 98,770,689 of NC_086373.1, forward strand.
ATGGATGGACAGACAACTGTTTACCATATTACCATCCTAAATGGGCATATAAAACAAAAGAAAATAGGATTTGGGGTTTTATCTTTTCAAAATAAATTGCTGTGAGACTGATTCCAAGTACAAAGAAGTAATGATGGCAATGTAGCATAAAAGTATACCTAATTAAAACATTGGCAATCACATTGTGCTTTATTTGATTAATCAAACACAATACATATTTTATATTGCTGAAAACTGATCCAATCAACTATGGTGTCACAATCAAAGACCAAAGCAGTGGAAAATATATCAAACGACAAATTAGAAAAACACAATGCCTAGAAGGGAATTAAAATATGTATCCTTCTGGTCAATACTATCATATATCTCATCACAAGCTGAAAGCAGTTCACATGTGAATTCCCACCTAAAACACAGATTCTGTTATGTCAATATATTTATCCTGGACACATTAATGTTTGTGTATAATTAATCAGAGGACAGGTGCCATTGAAGATATATGATACAGTGAACGAAAGTCTGACGTAAAATAGGAAACAATTATCAAAATACACAATTTTCCCGATAAATCTTCATCAGAAACGTTCAGAACCAAATGCATTGACAAGACTATTTTTTCATTTACACTTTAACTTTAAGCTATGGCAAAGTTCATATGTTATGCTAAGTGAAAGAGAATCAGGCCACACTTAAAAATATTTTGGTTTGCCCAAACCCTAGCCAAAGGTTGAGACAGTCGGTAGGTAGGTAGGCATTTTCTTTTTTTTTTTCAAAAAAGGAAATTGAAGTATCAGATGTTTAGTAATCTTCATGCCTATTTGATTAAAAAAAAACTTCTTCAAATCAGGATGATAAAAGAATTTGAGTACTGAGTAGGCAGTTTTTTTTTCTGGGTAGGTAGCCTTTGGGCAAACAAACCTATTATTTATTATGGCCTCATTGTCGACATGGAGAAAAATAATAGGTTCAGAACTGCATAATGTGTGCAAGATTTCTATGAAAGTTTTATATATATAATATATGTCAAGTCATTTGTTTAGTTCATCAGATATACAATGTACATATCCGAAACACCATATATTATTGGTGTTTCCTGCAGATCAACAAGTATTAGTTCATACACTGTTCCATGATCTTCCATTCATCTCATGTTTATTTCAACCTATTCTAGTTATTGCAGAATCTTTCTTGGACAAGACCAGTGGAGAATCTAGGATACACAACCATATTGTACCCTGGTGTTACTGGCAGTACTGCAATCACTTGATAAAGCCACTGCTGTTTACCTATTCATTGACAGTCTATAATAAACCTTTAACTGAATTCCCATACTCATCTAGGCAACAACCTTGTTTTACACATTTTGTATTGAACATTTGTGTTCTTGTACTTTGTATTGATTTTGAATATATATGCTTTATTATATGAAAATATGGTTGTTATATATATATGTTCTTGTTTATTGAGGGTCAATCATATATTTGAAAAGTGAAATATTTGATATTTGATTAAAAACAAATTAGCAGATTTAACAGTTTAAGTCAATTACACCTCTAGGAAAATTTACGCATTGCTTCTATCAATTTACGCCAGTTTACCACTTTTTTCTATGCCTGTAAGGGCTACAAATTCATGTTTTCTGATCCATAATGCCTGGTTTATGCAAGATTTCTAGGCAATTACACACTACAATTGTGTAAAGGCGCATTTAAAGATGAAGGGGTGAAATTTTAGACATTTAGTCAAAATTGTTGTTTCTTTGAGAATCCAATCCTTCAATACATACATGTACCTAACTTTCTTAGTACAAAACTTAACACATATTGATTTGGATAAACAGTATTAAGGATATATTCTTTACAATTATGTAGGATCTTAATATGTGTCAGAATTCTTTAGAAACAGTTTATTTTCTATCTGAATACAGATTTGAATAAAAAAAATATCTGTGATTTGATCATAAAAATGTATCATTAATATTCTCCAAACATTGTTAAGCCAAATGTTATTTAAAAAAAAGGTTCCATGTACTTTTTTTTCAGATAATTTTTAAATCAGTTGAAAACTACATCTTGTCTTTATATGTCACAGTTTGACGTCAAGAAAAATAACAATTTATGTTTAACAGCATTACCTCCACTGTAAATGTGTTTGTTGTATGACCTTAAGTTACAAAATAAGTACAAATGTATCTGAAATTATCTACAAATCAATGTTTGATTCAAACTGTTGTTTTGTGCCTAAAATATAAACTTTCATGTCTTCAAATGATATAATACGGCACAGTCTACATTTTTTTTTTAGTGTAATGAAATAAGAGCATAACTCAAATTGTCATGTAAATATAAAATAATCTAAGGATGAAATGAATATGATAGTAATAATAAAATTAATGGTAATATTCAAGCTTAAAAACTAAACTGTTATCATGATTTTTTTTGAACATTCAAATTACCTTTGACTAGTGCATGGATTCCCATTTTAACTTGAGAAAAGTTCCCACTCCCTAATTCTCCACGAATTCTGTAAAACCCAATCCTTTTTCCTAAAGTTATTTCTTTCAAGCATCTTTGATCATTTGTTAAATCAAATGAAAGGCGTTCGTAAGGAGTAGATTTTCTCTGTCTAGGCTGTTCCTCCTCGGAAGTCTGAGGTTCTTTTGGCTCTTCTGCTGGGTTGGCAGCTTCTCCATTTAACATCTCAGACTGATTATTGTTAGAAACTTCTTTCATCATATGAGTTTCCACCATATCACAAGTTTAATATTTATCATGTTGATAGATTCTATGTCAGTTCCATTGCCAGATAAATGTTCATCACTATTTACTGTGCATCAATTGATCAATTAACACATATGATCACCTGTCTAAAACACCTGTCACAACAATCTGAAATGGATACAACTGAAATTAACAATCTATAAAGTGCTAGGTCCTGACATTACTATATATACTGCCTGGTGAAATCCTCCTGAGGAAGTTAAGCTCAAATCTATAGTTAATGAGAAAGAAAACTGGTTGCTTTCAAGTCCTTAATCAATAATATCATGGTATAGGTAATTATGATTAAGATGACAGAAAGTGACGTATAAATAAAGTGAGAATAAGCATAGTAATGCTCTCACAAATAAAAATACAGCAACAATAAAAGTGAGCATAGTATTAATGCGCTCACAAATAACAATACAGCAACAATTAAAATGGAAATTCCACACGTCAGTACATTACCAATAATAGGATTTTTAAACTTCAATTTTATAGATTGCTTGTTTATCAATCTTGCTTTTTACAGCTTCTCCCAATTTATCATTGTAAATTTCAAAACTACTACCTTCAAAACATTAAATTTACAGTTTATGAAACTGTGTGACTATTTCAGTTCAATTTCCAGTATATCTTGCCATTTTTGCCTATTAATTTTAAAAGTTAAAAAAAGTGCTAAAATTGGTCAGGCCTTGACCATTAATGTTCATTATAATCTCCTTTCAGGGGTCAAAAAGTGTCCGTCCCTCTTAGCTTATGACAGTTTTCTGTCTATATTTTATAGTTTGTAAAGAAAATAAAAAAATAACATATAAGGGCAATAACTCCTATATACAATCAATTTGATGGTATTCGTCATCAGCATAGATATCGTAGTGCTCATATCTTTGCTGTTTACAGATATATCTTTTTATATGTTTCAAGATTTAAAGGTAAAAGTGGTCATTCAAGGGCAATAACTCCAAAAGGAGTCATATGATATCACTAGCAATGAATGTAGGCAGATTTTGATGTTCTGAACGTTGTACATCTTTTGACATTTCTTCAGACTACAATCATTGTTTGGATATTCAACAACAATATGTATTTTACCATTAATATCAGCCATTTCAAATCATAGAGGCCATGCTGGTATGATTACTGTCTCATCACAATGGATTTAAAGTTTTAAAGTAGATCTGACTATGAAAGGCTAAGTTTGGTTCCCATTTTTCCATAAAGGTTTTAAGTAGGGAAGGGTTTTGATTTTTTTTACACTGGATGATTAAGGACAAAGGCCAAGCGATGGCAATTAAAAGTTCACGACCCATAGTGAGCTATAAAGGAATACACAGACCAAATAAATCATTATAAGCCTTCGTTTATTTTTCTTGAAGAAGTTTTGATACCATGTCAAAGTTATTAATTAATCCTGCTTTAAAAGTATTTTTCAAATCATTAATGCAATACCATAATCTGTTTCTAGGCACAAAACCCTTTTTTATATGATAAACTCTAGTAATCATTGTACAAACATTAAACACTCAGAGAAATTTCAATCAACACTATTTTCTAGATAATTGAATTTCACTTTGTTACAGGAAAGGCAATATAAATCTTCTCTTAAGCATTCAGAAAATAAGATATACCGGGGTAAACCAAAAATAATTCCAAAAATAAATAATTTATCTTTTTCTTTTTTGAAAATAACAGAGGCATGGGAACAACAACAAATGGTACAAGATAATAGAAAAAAATCAGCTTTGCCACTAATATAAAAACTTCATTCAAACTTCTTAATATCTTAATACATGCATACTGAAGATTTTTTGGTCAAATCTAGATAACTATGATGGGAGTCTCATATCCACAAACTTACATGTATATGGGTTTGCAGTCAAATTTTCGACATAATATAGGTTTCTGACACGAAATATAAAATGTGGTCAAAGATCTTACAAATCATTTGCGATTGAAGGTTTCTTCTTTCTTTTTGAAACTTTGCATTTACTATTGCTTTGTTGTATGGAACCTTGTAGTACAATTTCAGAGAGATCCATTCACTTAACCCTTTCCTCCATTGAAAATTTTTTTTTGCATACTTGATTCGCATAGGATTTTTTTGATAAAATGCTGAACTTATGATTTGAAGTATTAAAGCATTGTGAAAAACAACTATTTCATCAAATAAATTTAAGTCAGATATTCCTATGATATTCCTTTTCATATTGGATACAAACTTTATTAAGTCAACTGCAGACACTTTGTAGTCGAAGTGTTTCAACTGAGGTACTACACAGGCGTCAAAAGGCGTCATTATGGAGTAAAGGGGGTGGCGTCAAAAGGCGTCATTATGGAGGAAAGGGTTAAACACAAGTTATTGTCTGGAAACTAGAAAAATGCTTGTTCTTGGCCCTTTTTGGGGCCCCTTTTTCCTGCATTATTGGGGTAATTACCCCCATACTCAATCCCAGACTTCCCTTTGATATATGGAACACTGTACCACAATGTCAGAGAGATCATGACAATACACTCACACAAAAGTTATTGTCAGGAAACTACAAAAATCCTGGTTTTTGGTCCTAAATTCCTTATCTGTTGGCACCATTACCCCAAAAATGAGTTCCAATCTTTTACTTGTGGTATTAAACATTGTGGTACAATTTCAGAACAATCAAAATACTTATACACAGAATATTATCCTGAAACTAGAAAAAATGCTTGTTTTGGGCCCCTTATTGGACCATCATCCCTAAAATCAATTCCAACCATCCTTTTGTTATATTGGTCTTATAATTACCACAATGATAGATTAAATTACAGATCTACATGTATGCCAATCATACAAACCAAAATATTAAAAAATATTGAAAATAAATTAAGATGCATAAAATGTATGCATGTATAATGCAGTTTCATGCTTATCCAAATCTTGTGGAATTCTCAAGGACTATCCTTCTGAATTGTATGAACTCTTACATGTATATATGTTCACCTGTCCCAAGCAAGGAATTGTAATCCGGCAGTTATGGTTTGTCATATTCAGTTTTCATTCATTATTGTTGCTGGTGCTTGCTTGGAGGTATCATTGGCAGACTCCCTTATTTATTTTTTGTATCTATTAATTCTACAAACCATGACATATAACAAGAATTTCAGATAATACCTTGTGGTCAGTATTTAGTCTTTTAAACTTAACAAGTAACTAGAGATACATTAAGGTCATAAAGCATTTGTGTTGAGGAATTAATATTGTGTTATGGGAAACTAGAGGAGCCTGTGTCGCTCATCAATGTCTTTGAGCATCTTCAACAATGAATACTCCCAATCTTTATGGACTAAATTGTAAATCATGACAAAATCTCTGCTTTGATGATCTAACTACTAATTCTTTCTATTATTTTTGCTTATTTAATTTTCTATCTAACATAGCTTTCTCAGATAGCAACCTGCAATGCAAAAAAATATATGATAAAAATCCTTATTAAAGAGATTTACTCCAATGAGGGTTATCAGACAATTTAAACCATGTTGACTTATTGTAGATCATGTCTTGCTGATAATTTTTTGCTTAATTATTCTATCTATCCGTTTCATTTTTTTTCCCGGATAAATTCACAAAAAAGTTATCAGAAATATCATTAATGGACAATAATTTCTATAAAGTTCATCAGACAATTTCAACTATACTAAGTGCATATTTGTAGATCTTGTTGATCATCTTTATATATTTTCAAAAGTTTCTATTTATCTATCATACTTTTAATAATCAGCGGTCATCAGACAATTTTACCAAATGAATGTTGACTCATTTCTAGAACTTATCTTGCTCATTATTTGCGCTTCAGACAGTATGTAAAATTCTCTCTATTATAATTTTCAAGATAAATAAGAGGCAAAAATAACTAGAGGCTCTAAAGAGCCTGTGTCGCTCACCTTGGTATATGTGAATTAAACAAAGGAAGCAGACAGTTCATGACAAAATTGTGTTTAGGTGATTTTGATGTGTTTGTACATCTTACTTTACTAAACATTCTTGCTGCTTACAATCATCTCTATCTATAATGAACTTGTCCGTGTAGTTTCAGTGGAAAATGTTAGTAAAAATTCACAAATTTTATGAAAATTGTTAAAAATTGATTATAAAAACGATAACTTCATAGGGGGTTAATTGACCATTTTGGTCATTTTGACCTATTTTTTAGTCTTAAATTGCTGTATATTATTGCTGTTTACAGTTTATCTCTATCTATAATAATATTCAAGATAATAACCCAAAACAGCAAAATTTCCTTGAAATTACCAATTTAGGGGCAGCAACCTTACAACCAGTTGACCCATTCATCTTTAAATTTCAGGGCAGATAGATTTTGACCAAATAAACAATTTTGCCCCTTGTCAGATTTGCTCTAAATGCTTTGGTTTTTGAGATATAAGCCAAAAACTGCATTTTACCCCTATGTTCTATTTTTAGCCATGGCGGCCATCTTGGTTGGTTGGCCGGGTAAAAAAACACAAATTTTAAACTAGATACATCAATGTTGATTGTTGCTAATTTTGGTTTAATTTGGCCCAGTAGTTTCAGAGGAGAAGATTTTTGTAAAAGATATGGAAATTTACGAAAAAAGGTTAAAAATTGACTATAAAGGGCAATAACTCCTAAAGGGGTCAACTGACCAATTTGGTCATGTTGACATATTTGTAAATCTTACTTTGCTGAACATTATTGCTGTTTACTGTTTATCTCCATCTATAATAATATTCAAGATAATGACCAAAAACAGTAAAATTTCCTTAAAATTACCAATTCAGGGGCAGCAACCCAACAACGGGTTGTCTGATTCATCTGAAAATGTCATGGCAGATAGATCTTCACCTGATAAACAATTTTACCCCATGTCAGATTTGCTCTAAATGCTTTGGTTTTTGAGTTATAAGCCAAAAACTGCATTTTACCCCTATGTTCTATTTATAGCCATGGCGGCCATCTTGGTTGGTTGGCCGGGTAAAAAAACACAAATTTTAAACTAGATACATTAATGATGATTGTGGCCAAGTTTGGTTTAATTTGGCCCAGTAGTTTCAGAGGAGAAGATTTTTGTAAAAGTTAACGTCGGACGCAGGACGACGACGACGACGGACGACGACGACGGACGCCGGACGCAAAGTGATGAGAAAAGCTCACTTGGCCCTTCGGGCCAGGTGAGCTAAAAATGAAAATTGGTAAAATTCTCCATTTAAGGGCAATAACACTTGATTTTTAAGGTATCTACTAGTCAAAATATTATATTTGGCCTTAAAAAATCTGTGACATGACACGTTCACTATATTATGACCTTATTATATAATTCAAATAAGGTCAAAGATGAAATCGTGACCATAAAATTCAAAACTGTTGAGAGAGTTGAAGATTATCAGCTGTTTAAACAGTAACTTTACTAGTATATTTGTAGTTCACACCGTAATTAGCCTACAATAAGTTTAAATGTTACATGTATACAGTGTGTATCCAACTAAAATCTGGGGTTCATTGTAATAATATGTGGGGCAACAAAATAAACATATAAACTTAAATGACAATGGGTACAGATCTAACAACAGGTATATTTTAATGTATCACCTTGTCAAAATATAAAAGTTTTAGAAGAAGAAATAAAGTCTTTAATGTGGTTTTTATTGGTTAATCTTAAACTAATAGAGCGAATACCTGTAGAAAATTCATTTTACCTGACAAATTTAGTTTTTAAAAATTTTGAATAATAATTTTTTACCCTATAATGATTTTTGTTCTTATAAATCTGATTTTTTTTTTTTTATTTCAATCAAGTAATGCTGTGGGTGATATTTTTTAAGTGTTCTCTTACTAACAAACAAAAACACAGCCTTGACCAAAGAAAACATTAAGATATCTAGTGACAATAAAGATATTGATTCAATACAGGCAAGACAACACTATACATTAATATAAAAATAATGTGGTATAATTGCCAACAAGACAACTAATAAAGTATTGATACAAAATCAAAATCTTCTGCCTCCATTCAATAATGTACAAAATGTAAGACTATATATAAGCTCTGCATGAAAATAACATATAATATATATATTTGTCAAATTTTTGGATGAAGGGTAGATAAGTAATTTTTAAAAATAATCTTCACACCTAAATCTCTTTCACTTTGACTACAAGGTTTTATGAAGAATAAAAACTAGATTCATAAGTTTGCTGTACAACTTTTTTTGTCCTCCTTAGTTAAGCGTAAGATTTCATTTTACCTGCTTTCTAACAATGTTAATTCATACTGGTAAAATGTAATTACATGAGCTCATATTTGCATGGGAACCAATACGAAACAAAATAAAATGAATATGAAGTATCTCCCCAAGAATTTTTTCTTTTTTTTTTTAAAACTACATATATTATATAAGATATAAGGAATACAAGATACCTATCAAAAAAATATGTACCTTGTAGTACAAATTGATTGCTGCTTTTTAATTTGACAGCAGGTGGCTTGTTCAAACAGTAATTCTTTAAAACATATATTCTATCAGGCATCTACCAATATTTACGTGGTACTATTTGAGAACCACTTTGTAAGACTTCAAATGAGAGGCAGGAAAAATCAGTTAATTTTGTAATTTTTTGATAAGAAAAAGAATACACATGTAAACCAAGACAAGCAGACATTCTGATAGTGACTTTCATTCTCCCTCTACTTTCAGATTTACAAGAAAAATATATTTCTGTAAATGAAATTTAAAATTTTTACCATAAATTTTTGGGGAAAGATAATTTACTTTACATAACATTTTTATAACCATCAGTTTAGTTTTCACACAGTCAAATTTGGCAGATGTCATATTACATTATATTGATCCTTACACTACATAGATTTGACGTAATTATGTGACTCTCAGAACTCTACTCTAGTATAAACTCCAGTTCAACAGGCACACTGTAAATTCAGAAATTATTGCGATGTTTTTATTATTGTGAAAAATAAGACAGGGTTATAATCGCAATAATTTCTGAATCAACAGTAACTTATTTTGACATAAAATCATATCAAAATTAATCCATCATGTCTATAAAGTTTCAAATTGTAATTGCAAGTGAAATGGGAAAACAGGAATTTCACTGACACATTGCAAAGGGATAACAATTTCCCATATACATTGTATATATATACTACTTATTACTGTTACCTTCTGAAAACTAATTTTACTTCATTTATAACAAATTCTCTGTTCAAACTTTTGGTTGATTAATGAAGATATAGGGAGATGCTAAAATGTTATCTGTATTAAATACTGAAATTCAGCTCGAAAAAGTTCGTAGGCGTTATGACCTGAGATTTGATTCTTCAATGCAGGTCATGACCCCTGCATTTTCATCGTCACAGGTTGACAAGTATGTATTACATGTAATTTCAACATGTTGTGAGAAGAAAGAGTGGTGGGCGCATATTCGCCATGGACACAAATTCACAGTTATGCTATTTTTCTGTAAAAAAATTGTGTGCCTTTACCCAGTAGTTGCCTAAATAGATAATAAAGGCTTTTTGTTAATGTTCAAATGGTTGATATTCTCTTTACCCCATTTCCAAAGTTTTTTGCACTTAATATAAAGAAATATACAGGTGTTTTTAAACAATTTTTGGCTATTATGCAAGATTTATATGGCAGGGGTCCTGATCTGGAAATCACGGCCTTAAAACACAAAATCCTGAGGTTCTGAGACAACCCTAAATTCGAAAAAAGAATTCAAAATGTCAAGAATGATAAGGACTACTTGTAAGTTTAGTTCATTTGACATACATAGTATATGTGTTTGTTGCATGACACCAGAAGGTTGACTTATTTAATTAGAGACAGATCTCAGGTTAATCAGACCAAATTTGTATATATTAAAAACAGAAAAGTGTAAATAGGTCTAGTATTTCAAAAGCTATAGGTTAAAAAGCGACATTTGATTGCCTATCTTATATTTTGTCACAGTTTGAATCAATTGTTCAATAATGTCATCTTTGCCATTAGATCCCGTTAATGAAACATCAATTCTTCAACAATAATTTGAAACAAATTCCTGTATTTTTAAGACAATTATCAAGAAAAACTGATCATGATGTTGACATCATACTGGTTATTAACTAATTGGTGTCAAGCTGAACAGAGGCTGGACAAATCTTCAAATGATAAATGAAAGATAAAAAATAATGTCTACTGTGACAAATAAAGAAATTTGATAATAAATATAAATGTCCAAGTACTGCAACCGGGTCACATTTTGAACTCATCTTCTTTTTACCTTACCCGTTTACTGAACTGATCATTCATGCTTGGTTGATGATCTTAAATCAGAATATTTATAATTTCATTAAGAACCTTATTCATTTATGATGTTTATCGGTCTTATCTTACCTGACCTTTACTGCACTGGTTGATGAAAACAGGTAAACAGCACGAAATAAAGCAGGAAATAGGTAAAGCGCTTGACGTTACTAATAGCAACAACAAGCAAGTCTTCGGGTTAGACAAAGTTCGATAACTCATTTCCCGCCATTTGATAAAAACACGAAACATATTTTTAATAAAAATTGTACAAGTGTCTGTCAAGAGGTCCGTATTAGTTTAAAATTAAGGTCATATTCAATTCCACAAAGGATTTTTAATGGAGAGTAATACATACAAATTATCTAGAAGTTCATCATGAATTAGCCTACCGAATAACGGGAACAAGAAGACAGGATCATTTTTTTTTCTCTTGGAATAAAAAATAGAGCACACTTTGTTGAATTTGCCAGATCCAGCAAAATAGCCTACTTGACTTTATCTGAGACTACTTAATAGGTATAGCAGTTTATATAGAAGTCTCTGATAAAGCTATATAATTTAAGTTTGGATGTAACGTTCGCGTCTTCTGATTGGCTGACGTTATTTTGTTATCAGCCCATAGACATAATTTAGTCATGTGACCGTGATGTCATCAACGTTTTTTCATGGTTTAAAACGGAATTTAGAATTAACACAAAAAAAAATATTACAGTCATTCCTTAAATAAAAGAGTTTCAGGCTTTTATATGAGAGATTCGCTATTTTGCTGGTATTTTATATGTAGATGTTCAGTATATACTTATAATTAAAAATATAAAAAGATACAGAAACATACACTAAAAAACGACAAAAGAAAAAAATATATAGATATATATGTGTATTTTCTTTTTCATGATATGTGAACACCAGCGAATTCAAATTTAAGTGGATATTTCTCCTCAAAGATGAACATTTTGACTGAAATTATTTTACATTGTGAAGTGAAATTAAGAAAAAAATCACGTTTTATATGTCTTCACCAGAGTTCTTCAATCTTAGAACATGTGAAGTCATATTAGTTGTCTACACAGATCTTAAGAGCTATGAATGCAATGCATGACATGATGTTTATCACATTTTTTTTCCATTAAGCTTCATCATTTTTTTTAATTATTCAGACTTCAGAGGAAAGCAATCAATAATCAAAAGCATAAAACTGATTTCCATGTGCAAGAGATGTTTCAGGAAGAGCTTCAATATTTAAATTGCACAAGGTCACCCTATTTTAAAACAGTTTTCTTAATATTAAATCTGTTCAGAGGTGCCACTTACTCATATGATCTCATATCAATATCAAATTGATTTTTTACCTTTCTTTAAGTAACTGCTATTTCTCTTTGGTTGGCTATTCTTGTCCTTTTTAAAAAAAATTATTTGAATGTTTTGCCATTTGAGTGTCATTTATAGAATGAAATTGGGTATGACACTATCCATCCATGACACTAAATCAGTACATGCACAGCAAAAAGCAAAATAACATTTCTTTTATTGCTGTTCATCATCTCGAAGTCAGAATGAGGCTTTCAAAACAGAGCAAAAAGTCTATCATCTTACTACAACAAAGGCAAATAATGATGAGTATTGCATCAGTAAGAACTTGCACGGTGATATCTGATAATTATATCTGTTTGTAGATTTTCCTGAAATTGTAATGATTGATGAGCATCTTGCATTTATCTCCAATCTTCAAAAAAATTGTGAGGGTTCTGTGGAACCCAGTGCCTTGCCTACACTTTCAATTACACTAACAAAAAAAAAATGAGGAAATAAATCAATAAAATATTCCTGTTGATACTATCTTTTGATTGTAAGAAGCTTCTGTCCAAGTTTGGTAAAAATCCAAGATAGTTTATAAATCTAATAAATATTTAAAAACTTTGTTTTAACTGCAGACTGAATGAAATGTTAACCAGAAGAAAACAAAATTTCCTTCTTGATACTAGTTTTTGATCATAAACAAGCTTCTGTCCAAGTTTGGTACAAATCTAAAACAGTATAAGAAAGTTATTAAAATTTAAAACTTTAACCAAAGAGTGAATGTAATATTTCCTGGCAGAAAAACTAAGTCCATTTATAAGTAAAATACGGAAAAAATAGAATTTTATTTTTACAAAATTAACTTTTGGATACTATCTTTTGATCATCAACAAGCTTTTGCCCAAGTTTGGTAGAAATCCAGGATAGTTTGAGAAAGTTATTAAAATTTCAAAAACTTTAACTTTAACCACAGATTGAATATTTGTGGCCACCCGCCGCCAACGACACTAATGACGACCAAATGTAGAATTGCTTAGTCTTGCTTTTTCGACTAAAGTCGAAGGCTCGACAAAAATGCAATAATAAATGCACACATTAATTTGTGAATTTACAGTATTGGTACATGGTTTGATGTAACCAAATTTGGGGTAAACAAGAAGCAAACAAGAATGTGTCCACAGTACACGGATGCCTCACTCGCACTATCATTTTCTATGTTTAGTGGACCGTGAAATTGGAATAAATTTGGCATTAAAATTAGAATGATTTTATCAAAGGGAACATGTATACTAAGTTTCAAGTTGATTGGACTTCAACTTCATCAAAAACTACCTTGACCAAAAACTTTAACCTGAAGCGGGACAGACGGACGAACAGACAGACGGACGGGCGAATGGACGGATGGGCAAAAGGACGGACAAACGCACAGACCAGAAAACACAATGCCCCTCTACTATCGTAGGTGGGGCATAAAAACACCAGAGGGACATTTAAACTCATAAGTAAACAAAATGAGTCCTAAGTTCACGGAAGAGCACTCACACTATTCTTTTCCATGTTCCATGGACCATGAAATTGGGTAATAATCTAATTTGGCATTAAAATTAGAAAGATTATACTATAGTGAACATATGTACTAAGTTTCAAGTTGATTGGACTTCAATTTCATCAAAAACTACCTTGACCAAAAAATTTAACCTGAAACTCCCAATTTCAATTTCTTTGTTTAGTGGAACGTGAAATTGTGGTCAAAAGTCTAATTTGGCTTCAAAATTAGAAAGATCATATCATAAGCAACAAGTGTACTAAGTTTCAAGTTTATTGGGCTTCAGCTTCATCAAAAACTACCTTGACCAAAAACTTTAACCTGAACGGACGCAACTAAAACTACCTTGACCAAAAACTTTAACCTGAACGGACGCACAGAAGAACGGAGCCACAGACCAGAAAACATAATACCCCTTTATTATCGTAGGTGGGGCATAAAAATAAATTGACAACACCATGGCTAAAGAATAAAATGCAAACAGACAAAAAAGTAGACAAAACACAACATAGAAAACTAAAGACTAAGCAACACAAACCTCACTAAATTCTAGGGTGATCTCAGGTGCTTCACAACAGTATTCCTCATGTGGCACCAGTCATGTTCCTCAAATTAGTACAAAGCCTGGTAATAAGTCTAATTCTGTATATCATATTCGTGAAAAAGATGACGGTAATGTTTTACAACATTAGGAACATATCCACTATCATCTGTGAAATGGATTGCAATGGTATGATTTCAACTTCTCCATTTGGAACTCTTGGTTTAAAGCTTCCTTGTGAGCAGCAACAACTCTATCAGGGAAATCATGATTAAGAAATAATTCCTTCATGTCATGCTCTATGCTCATTTTAACATGGGTAGGCATTATATTTGTCGATATTTTACACTGAGCGTTAGCGAGGTGTAAAATGTGGTCAAATATAATGCCTACCCATGTTAAAATGAGCATAGAACATGACATGAAGGAATTATTTCGATTCTAATAGGACAAATGCAGTGTTTTTATAGGTCGAATCGTAAGAAAATACCGTTAAAGCGTTTGGCTTTTCCCATTTCCTCCCCTAGGAGCATGTGCAGTACAATTCATATTTGATAAGTTTAAAAACCACTAGCAGGGTAAATATATGTTGTTTTATATAAATATATAATAAAAGTTTATGCTAGCTGCTTAAATGTTTACATTTTAAAGGATAACGATGGAAATAACGTTTATATACACAGTAAGTTTGTGCGCATGTGTCAAACATATTTTTTATGCTCATTAGAACACGGCTTTGTTTACAAAGCGTAATAAGGACGTCATATTAGAATAGGAAATAACAGTATGGTCTGATGTATAAATAACCGTATATTGATCCTGCCACCATGCATAGTTTGGAAGTCGAAAATTTAAAGTGGATAAGAATGAGGGCCAAGAATAGGTGTGTCTTATTTTAATTTCAGATCACAAATTGGTGTAAAATTTAAAGGACCTTCTTGAAAATATAGACATTACTGTAGCATAAGTTGAATACGAGTTTAAAGACTAATAATATCATACTCTCTTAGTATTCTATTTCCTGATAATTTATCTCTTCCTAAAAAAATGTTGCATGTCATTGTATCGTTTTTGTAAAATTTGATTTCTCTATTTCTTCATACTAGAATATAAAGCTTTGTATAACTTGTTTAAGTCAGATACATGGTTGTCTTGCTTTCAGCTTAATTTGTCACTGGTAACTGATATATATTAAAGACTAGTATAAATAAAAGTTTTAGATACTTTATTGTTGTATATAGAATCTTGCAGAAAGACTAAGCAACACATTTCAGTACATCATACATACATACATGTCATGAACAATCCTGGTTTCTTTATTTTTAAAAAAAGTTTCTGTGAAAGACTCCAAAAGATATTAGGTTGAACTGCAGAAATAATTTAAATAAATATACAGTGTAATAAATAATCTATTAATTACAGTGTAATATATACAAGCTAAATGAAAACTTTAATTTAACATGTTCTAACATTTTGTTGTCTTTAAACATCAATGTTGGTGAACAATAACTGATTCAAAGGAAATAAAGTTAATCCATAAAATAAGTAGATATTATTTTTAGATAAAAGACAAGAATATCCAATGATCACACATGAGTAAGATAGCCTTAATGCAGTTTTTTGTATTGCACAAATAAAATATCTTGCAGCAAAAATTATATAAATTAGTTTTGTCCAGTTAAGACAGTACATGTACCATTATAGCATCTATATATATTTTACAACAAATTCTTCTTAATTAGAATTCTCCCAATTTTTTAGATTGACACTGGTACCTTGATAGTTTGAAGAAACTAACCGCAGTGATGATAATAGGTTACCATTTGCAAGTATGGTCTTGAGGGGATGATGATAGTCTGTCAGAAGGGGACGATAAATGGCTGACCCATGTTATGAGGGAGCCGTATTTCCTGCACGTACAAGACACCCTTGTAGATTTCGAAAAGAGCAGTCTAATGCTGCTACAAGTCAGCACTCGCACCCAGAGAGGAAAGGAATTAATATAAGTTGTTATAATTTGTTTCCCAATCCACTATAAATTAATATGTTTAAACTATTAGGCTACTCTGGTCCTTACTATTCTCTCTCCAGAAAGATTTAACGATTGACTGTCACAATTATTCAATTTCCATATTTATTTCACATTTAAGGTTTATTGCTGCATAAAATAACATGAACAACAAATGCAGTAATCTATTTATATCAGCACCAACAATATACCAAAATGTTTCATCACATATCAACTGGTGTATATACACAAAAGCTTTATAAATTTTGAAAAAATTATCTTTCAAAAAACAAAGAAACTGATTGTGAGTTCTGAGTTCTAAACAATCCCATTAATTATAAATCAAATTCCTTGCATTAATTTCAATTATAAATATTAGACATTTATTTCAAATTAACATGTTAAACATTTCTTTTAATTGTATAAGTTCAACATTTATGTCATTGTTTTGTGCCTTACTGTATTCTGTTTAAGCATCAATACTAAAAAGTCATCAGTTCAATATTTTGTAATTGTTAAGTCAACTGAATGTCCATTTTCATAAGAAATAGAACCATTTTGTTATATTTTATCAAAAGGTGACTGTATATCTATTTATATTATAAATAATGTTGTGACATTTTAATATGAAACATGAGATTCATGACCATCAGCATTTCTGAATAGATACCAACATCGAAATTTAACATCTAAAATAAAACAAATTCTAGATAATTTTGGAACGAAAAATTCATACAAAGATATGTCACTTTAAGCACTTAATAAGGCAGTGGAGTAGACTGTTGGGCACGGCTGTGAATTTTAGCAAGTTAAAAGTTACAGAAGTTATAGATTATTATCCAAACACACACAGACACACGTTAATGAGGTTAGCACCATGATAAATGCAAAATATATAACATACATTCACTATATGCAACACAGTTACTAATTATCTGAGTGCAATGGTATATCCTAATTATGCAGTAACTATACATTCTTTAAAATGTAAATGAAAAATTTGTAAGGGTTCCGCGGAACCCAGTGTCTCGCCTCCTTTTGCTGTAAATCGCAGGCTCAACAAAAGTGAGGAAAAAAATCAATAAAAGTATTCCTCTTGATACTATCTTATGATTGTAAGAAGCTTCTGTCCAAGTTTGGTAAAAATCTAGGATAGTTAATGAATCTAATAAATGTTTTGAAAACTTTAACTGCAGACTGTATGTAATGTTAACTGGAAGAAAATCTAAGTCCATTTAAAAGTAAAATGGAGTTATCTTTTTACAAAATTTACTTCTGGATACTATCTTATGATCATAAATAAGCTTCTGTCCAAGTTTGGTACAAACCCAGGATAGTTTAAGAAAAATGTTAAAATTTTAAAAACTTTAACAACAGAGTGAATGTAATGTTTCCCCGCAGAAAAAACTAAGTCCATTTATAAGTAAAATATGGAAAAAAATGGAATTTCAATTTTACAAAATTTACTTCTGGATACTATTTAATGATCATAAACAAGCTTCTGTCCAAGTTTAGTACAAACCCAGGATAGTTTAAGAAAGTTATTAAAATTCTAAAAACTTTAACCACAGAGTAAATGTAATGTTTCCCTGCAGAAAAAACTAAGTCCATTTATAAGTAAAATACGGAAAAATGGAATTTTATTTTTACAAAATTTACTTATGGATACTATCTAATGATCATAAACAAGCTTCTATCCAAGTTTGGTAGAAATCCAGTATAGTTTAAGAAAGTTATTAAAATTTCAAAAACTTTAACCACAGAGTGAATATTTGTGGACGCCGCCGCCGACGACGCCAACGGAATGTAGGATCGCTTAGTCTCGCTTTTTCGACTAAAGTCGAAGGCTCGACAAAAATGATACGATGATATACAGAGCTAAAGTACAACTTCAAAACTCTAAAACATAGTATCTTGGCAAATCAAATTTACACCAATTTGGAAACCTACTATAACCTAAAACAATTTTTTTTTGTTCAGCTACTTTTTTTTTATGTCTTGATATGAATTGAAATAAATTCAGATTTTTCTCAATTAAAAAAACCCAACCTTATCCTATTCTTGTAAATATGCTCAGTATGGACTTTTGTAGTGTCTGTTAAATTTATAAAAAAACCAAACTTATTTAGATGATTCAGTGCTTGACATATGCCTATCCTTAATGACCTGTTGGTGACCTCTAGATGTCTATTCTGATTAGTTTAGAGACTGTCTTATTTACTCATACTTGTCACCTCCCTCTTATTTATTGTGTATGCACCAAAACCAAACTATACAAAAACTACATGTCTTTTAGCCCTATGATAAAACTGAACTAAACAAAGCAAAGGTAAGCTATGAAAGTAAAATTTATTTTTTCTACATAAAGAAAAAAAATATATTAGAAACTTTAAAAATAAAATTACAAAAATTAGAAAACAAATAACCATTTATGTACATAGTTTATAATGTTTTGAGTTAGCATAACACAAAAAAACATGCGCAATATACACGTTAATCACAAAATTGTAAACCCTCTTCATAAAATATTGAAGAATTTTAAGTTTGCCATCAAATATTGTCATGACAACTCTGTTTGAAAGTTTATGGACCATCCTTTTGCCACTATCAACAGTCTGTAACACCAGGAGAAAAATCATATTCTCTGTTTATTTTAGCCTAGAATTATTCAACAGTTTGTTTTAAGAAAGTGAGCAAGTTTCTTAGTATTATTTTTAACTATATCTTAGATCAATCAAAGTTCCTTTGAATACAATTTTAAATTGGCCATTTTTATTGAAATTCAAAAATGAGATAAAAAAACAAAACCTGTCACAAGATTATCACATAATTAATACAACATCTCTGAAGCAATAAAAAAATCACACACATTCACTTCATTGCACAACCTGATATGCCATTAAATAAATTATAAAAATATAGAAAGTGGTGGGATACAAATATTTGATTGAAAATACCATACAAAACAGGGACTTAGTTACCGCACATCTGGTCATCTGATACCTTGAACTAGTAATTGTAATATTTGTCATACCTTTTTTTAACCACATTCCAAAGATAATTGTTCAATATTAAGGATAATATGACTTTGATTATTTTTCAAAGTCAAAACATTTTTCAACACTCAAAAAGTCAAAGAAGTATGCATCAATACTTTTCTATAACAAATAATAAAAAAAAGATTATTTAACATTTTTATCAAAGCAAAAATCCAAAGTCATTGAAGCATAACAAAGGAGTGAGCCTTACTTTCTACTTAAAACTAAAAAAATTGGGATGCTAACACAACAGTGTATTAAATATCAATGATTTAGCATAAGTAATTCTTTATAAAATGTGTAGGTACTTTACTTGACAAACCTACAAGTCTCCCAGCAAGTTTCTTCTGAAGTTCATCATAGAAATTTTAACAAATATTCGAACAAAAGTTTCATTAGGACTTTAAATTATAAAGTATTTATCTTTATTAGAAATATGAAATATGCGAAATTATTTCGAAAGTCTACAAGATAGAGGAAAGGTGTATTCACCAAAGTTATTGTTCTTTCCGGTAGTTATATCATAGCAATAATTCAAATTAATTTCAAATGAAAAATGCTCAAGTCTGTCATACAATAACTTGTTTTATGTTTAGAAAATCATGTTATATATAATCAACTTTGAGATTTAATCCTCTATCTATATCTATTCCTTTTTCTAATTTCAGAACAATTCAAAAACGAAATGTGTAGGTTTAAAAAATTAAGATGCAATAGTAGTTCAAATTAAAACTTATTATTTCAATCTACATTTTGAAATAAAATCACACAAGTATACCACACACTTTAATAATTGTTGTATATTATACTCATGCAATATGCATAGATTAATTTTCATACATCAACTTAAACTCTATCACATACACATAAATAAACTATTGAATCTTGAATCTACACAATTAATGTAAATAAATATACAAATTTTCTATATATATATAAAACATAGTCTATTACTAATAAATATGCTGAAATCATATATATTATTTTCTATAAGTATAGAAATAATCTTTTCTGACAACCTAAAACAACTACAATACTGGTTAAATATTCGTTGACTAATAATGTGTGCCCATTTTTGCTTAAATTTCACCTTAATTAATGTCTGTTGGGACAGGTTTTAAATGATAACGATCAATGTATTCAAAACTAAACATTTAGAAATTTAAAAAAACAAGCACTCCTTCTGAATACAAATGTTTGAAATTTTAATTTTTTGTCTGTAGCAGCTAAATGTATTTTAACATTTCACTGGAGATCAAAAATATTTTTAAAAGCAGGTAATAACATACATGTATAATTTTTTTTTTTTTATCTGTTTAATATATCTTTACAACTGCTTCTAATTTAGGTTTCCTCATAAAAAATATCATGGCAAAAAAACTTTGTAAAATCTTATATTTTAAGTGTTAGCAACCAATGTGAATGTATTTTTCCAATTTGAAATCATAAGAAAAATATGTGAAACCAGCACTTACAAAAATCATGCACTGAAAAACGCTTTGCACCATAATAGAAAGCACTTATCAATTGTTTCAACATTTTGTGAAATCTCAATTTCAAATTTAAACGGTGTCTCTCATTTATACCATCCTACCAACTATTTATCACAAAATTCAATACTGTGGATCTATTATTTTCCCTGGTATACCAATTTTGTTGATTATTTGGAAAAAGCTGAACCAGGAACTTAAATGTTCAAAGCAATAAAAAAATGTATAGGCTTGAATGCAGACTTTGGCAAAACTACGAAATCAAATGTCCACAAAAATAAAAATTTAACTCGATTCATAATATTTGGTACCATCAAAAATAAATGAAACCACAGTATTCATAATTCATTTTTTATAAAATATAATGGCTTTAAATGAGTATCATAAACTTGACAAAATAACATAACCATTCTACCGGTCCAATAAACATAACATTACTGTATTCAACATCTGCATATTTAGTGGGTTTAATTAACATTAGTTTGCCTTTAATAGTATTTGACCTTTTTTCAGATACCTCAAAACTGGGGAAAACATATGATTATATGAAGAAAAGTATTCTAGGCAATTATTTATAAGAGGTCAAATAATCAACCTTTCAATCAAAAATGAATGTAAGAAAATAGTTCCAAAATCCCAAGAAAAACGAACAATCTTTCATCTGACGAATTTAGTCTACATAAAAAATTATTGACTTTTTATGGTAGAAATATAAAATGTCATAAACATTGTAAAAAACATGTAAACAAATATCATCTTAAGATTGAATTCTTAAACCTTCATTTTGAGGTAATAATAAGTATGGATTACTATATAATAACAGACATAATAACAAGACACTTACAAGGTAAATGTGAATGCAAACTTATACTCAATATAAAGATGTTGTGGAGGTAAATAATATATAATTATTTTCCCATAAAAACTTGACCTATCTTAAATAGTGCTTTATCATATTTGTTCAAATGTTAAATATTTCTTATCTCAGTCCTAACATAGAATTCTTTTACAAGGTACCAAATAAGGATCTACATATCTGGAAATTCATATGGATAAATTTGAACCGTATTAACCAAAATAACGTTTTTAATTAATTGATGCTTTTAAACAGTAATTCTAAGTCTTAAAAACAAGTTCCATGACTATGATACCAACCAGCAAATTAAAATACAATACTGGCATTTAATTCTGTATAAATCACAACTTATAGGCAATAACACTTTGGCAGCTTAAATAACAAAACACATTGAATGTATAGGCAATTACATTTCGGCAGTGTAAAAAACATTACACATTGAATGTATAGGCAATAACACTTCAGTTGTGTAAATAATTTTACACATTGATAGTAAACATTGTTTCTGAAGCTTTGGAATTATTATGCATTAGTTCATCACGTTGGCGACGGAGTGGATGTACCATTAGGAATGCTGTTACGTCTGTCTGTACTTGTTTGGTAACTTTCTATAAATTTGGTTATATGTTCATTACCTGCTTCTCTGGCAAGCTCTGCAGCAGTTCTTCCTTCCTATTAACAATCAAATGTACAGTTATATTAAGCTTATCACAAAACAACACTTTCAAACTTTAGAATTCCTTCCTATTAACAATCAAATGTACAGTTATATTAAGCTTATCACAAAACTTCCTATTAACAATCAAATGTACAGTTATATTAACAATCAAATGTACAGTTATATTAAGCTTATCATAAAACAACACTTTCAAACTTAAGTCTTCCTTCCTATTAACAATCAAATGTACAGTTATATTAAGCTTATCACAAAACTTCCTATTAACAATCAAATGTACAGTTATATTAACAATCAAATGTACAGTTATATTAAGCTTATCACAAAAACAACACTTTCAAACTTATGAATTCAGTAATAATTCAGTAAAAAGCGTCAAAAGTGAAAATAAGAAATATCTAACTTTGTCATTAGTTACTCTTCCAAATTTCAATTTGAAAAATGAGAACGTATTCAAATACTAAGTTTTAGGTAGATACAAAAAATCATGTGAGAGGAATTAAAATAATATGGTTACTTTAAACAGGGTCAAATGTCAAGTTTCAAAGGGACATAATAACGGATGAATGAATTAATTCTTTGTACTTCTCAAACAAATTTTACTATGCATAATAATTGATAATCACAAGACAATGATAAGATCTAAATCTATCACATAATGAAGAATCAACCAAATATTCCTTTTGTAAGTATTTTTAATGAGGGAATCAAAGTGTATGGTTTTTAATTCAATGGATTTAAACAGATATATAACATTCTTAATCATGATCTAATGAATAAATTGTACAAACAAACTACTTACCTTATTTTTGATTTTTGTGTCTACATTATATGACATCAGTAATTTGATTACTTTGAGATGACCAAATAAGGCAGCTGCATGCAGTGGGGTTTCCCCATTCTGAATAAAAAAGTGAAACAAATGATAACGGTACAAACTTGCAAATATGAACTTTAGTCACAACTATGTATATGATTTCAGCTTTACTGAGTGAGCGTCATTTAATCTAATCTATATATAACCTATTATCATACATTTGATTTGATTCATTGTTAATGCTTTAATAACACAACTTTCAGCAGTATTGGCTATAACATGGTTGAAACATTGAATGTTGGATGTGCACTGATTGATATTTAAATCTTTGATACATGATTCTTTTTATTCATTTGGTATGCTTTGAACTACCTGTCAGTAAATCTGAAAATTGCGCTTAGTGTCTTGTTTGTTTTGGAGATTTATAAATTCCATGTCACATCAGTCTGAGTTTTTTTTAGTTGTTTTTCTGATTTTTATCAATCAGATGAGTTAAGCCCTTTTCAACTGATATTTTATAGTTCTTATGTTATACCACCGTCCAATGCCAGGTAGTTTTCTTGTTTGAATTGTTTTACATTGTCATTTTGGGGAACTTTTATAGCTGATGAGTTATTGGTATTGCTCACTGTTAAAGGCTTTACAATGACCTTTGTTGTAAACTGTTGTTATTTAGTCTCTTGTGGAGAGTTGGCGATCAAACCGCATCTTCCTATTTTTATAGTTCACAGGTATGTATGAGGACCTATTAATTTTACGCTGACATATCATTTTGGTGTATGTTTTTTCTAGCAATGTTCATTGCATGAGAAGAAAAGATAGCAAAACCTATTCTTTAATCTCTAATTCAACACAACAGGGGTTGAACCAAAGACTTCTGACCCTTGATGCAAGCATGTGACATTATCTCAAATGAGAAATTCTTATTGTACTTAAATGAATCAATTTATGAATATAAAAGTTTTCCCTTTGTATAACTGTACCTTTAGTAATCCTAGTTCTGGTTTATATTTTAGTAATTGCTCTGCAACCTCTAAATGACCTTTATGGCAAGCTTTAAACAGAGGAGTAGCTCCATCCTGAAATTATATAGAACACAAATCAATGATATATCTGTTATACATTTCTGGTGTGGATCAGAAAGTGACACAAAATTTTATCTTGATTAAAAGAGAAATGTATAAAATGTGTATATAACTGTAATGAAAAATTTACTTAAAACTAGTATTGCTCATTGGGAAATTATTATGCCTATGTGTCTATTTCTTTCTTTCTAAAAACCTCTATTTTTGTTTTATAATTTCTGTAAGCAAAATGCTTTACAAAAATGTATTTGTTTAATTTGTGAAAGTTTAATTTAAAAAAGGATTTTTGCAGTAAAAATGTGAAAGTAAAAGGCTGTGTCAATTATTTTGTTAAAGTAAAAAGATATATATATAAAAATCCAAACCTCTCGAATTGCATCAACTTTGGCACCTAATGTTAATAATTCTTTTACAACCTGTGTATGTCCCATTTGTGAGGCAATCCACAATGGTGAGGCTTGATCCTGTAAATTAAAGCACTTCTGTCATTCTTTTCTTTGTTTGAAATTTTACAAATGTCACAATATAATTTTCAATGATTTATGCAGAATAGAAATACATATTGTTAGCAAAGCTTCATTGAGTTCTATCTCTCTTTCAAAGGAGTCATGAACTTTGAAAAGGAAAACCATACATATGCTGTTAATTTAGGTCAGAAAGGGGAGTTTATATCAAATACTTGTGTTAAGAGATATCAAAATTTCATGCACATTTGATAACCTTTACAACAACTCTTTATCAACAGTTTGCAGACAACATTTTGCAATGTCAAATTTTCCATTCTACAGAGTCCAAATTATCTATCTGTCCTTCAAGTATATTCATTTTTCAGAACAGGTTTAACTGTTCTATCATATAATTTGTTCTTGTCCTGAAAATATATGTTATATTTGCCCACATGACAACAATCAATAAATTTCGAATCATGTAAAATCTTTTTCAGGAAAAAGCCCCACATCTTTATTTTTTTTTGGTTATATGTAGTGATATATATATCAAAAACCAGATGCTCAGCAGGGCGCAGATGTTGACGACGACGCCAAAGTGATACCAAAATACGACCAAAAATTTTTCAATTTTTGCGGTCCTATAAAAATTACCTGAAAAATACTATCAAATATAACGTGCTCTTATAACTTATAATGAATGAACTGCTTTTGTGAAAACAGAAAACTTCTTTAGCTCAATTTTGCTATTTCAACTTTAACTTTTAATTAAAATTAAACATACCTGTCTATTTAAGATAAGATCAGCACCTTTAGAGATAAGGTATTTCTTTAATCATACATGACCATTCTGTGCTGTTATAAAGAGTTAAACATACCTGTCTATTTAAGTTAAGATCAGCACCTTTGGAGATGAGGTATTTCATTAATCGTACATGGCCGTTCTGTGCTGTTATAAAGAGGGCTGTTGCACCATCTACCATCTGAGCATGAAGATCTGCCCCTCTATTCAATAATGCATCAACAACTTCCTGGTGATTACATTGACAGGAAACAAACAATGGTGTACCTCCATCCTAAGTTTAATAAAGAAATACAAAATATGTTTATATAACTGCTCACACACAATTAACTCAACACTCATGACAGCTCTTACCTATAGGAAATTGCAAAATGTCTGTGAGATAAAAATATAAATTAATATATAAGTTGCAGTGTATAACAAATTGAAGAATCATTGAAAACTTCATTGAAATATAATATCTTATTTTGGAGTTTTTGATTAAAATAAAAAAAATATGGGATAAATGACATCCTCTACATTTGTCATTTATCCCATACTTTTTTAACTGTAATCTTTTTATGGAAAACATAATTCTATGAATGAATTTATCACATGTATTGCCTGGTGTCTCTAAATAATGTGCAACTGTTAGTCTGAATAAACTGTCAATTTGGGGGAAATTATAATGTCCAGCAATTTTTACGGAGTTGCATACCTAAAACAACTGATTTCTGTGGCTACATGTACCATTGTTTGGTATACGATCTTACCCTTTAAATCTTACAGATAAAAAAAACATGTGACAAGGACAAAAATAACACAGGAAACCAAGCAAGAAAACAGAGGTGATGTAATCATAGCTGGATGCTGACAGACAACACAATAAATGGAAATGCACTCCTGTCAATGATTGAAATCAATTGACATGTTTCTGATTTAGAAGAGATTGTTTAATAGGTGACTTAACAAGATAATAGATTGACTTCCACAGAACTATTGTTAAAATACAGGAAACAAAATAAATTATATAAGAGATACTTAATGTATATATATTTCATACTTACATAACTGGCTAAATCTACTGATACTCCACTGTCTAATAGCAATTTAACAATATCCAAAAATCCACCTTGAGCAGCAAAAAACAGTGCACAGGTTCCAGTCTGAAACAATTGGGACTTTAAATATTTAACTTAATTACATATAAAATAAAATATTTAACATATATTTGGCATTCATACATTGCTATGGTCTTTTCTTAATTTTCAGTGTAACAAAAAAAGGGTTATGAAATAATAATGTATATGAAATATACATATTTTATATAATTGGCTTATAATAGCAGTTCCTGGAATTTATCAACTGTTAACATAGAGGTATAGCTTGCCTGTATGTTATTTTGCTTGTAAAATGCAACTTGAAATAAAAATAGTAATACATAGACATATGTAAAATATACAAAGTCAATCAACCATGATTGAAGGTGCTGTGTCTATAAATAATCTCTTTGAAAATGAAAAATGCAAATACAACTTCATTCCATACATTTTATGTACTTTAAACTTAACTTAACACAACCTTTAAAATGTTAAAAACTATGACTGAGGGTGTAGGGCCATATAATCTACATGGGAATGGAATGTGAAACTATTAATACAACTGCATTCCAAATATTAAATACTTAGATTAGATAATTATCAAAAGGACGAAAATCATATTGATGATTGAAGTGTCATATCTCAGCTTATCCTATAATATATGATAATGTGTTACATAAAATTTGAATTGAAGAAAAAGATTTCATGCATCAAATACAATCGATTCATTGAAAATGTAAAAAAAAAATCTTATTAAAATTTTTAAGTTCACATAAATATACTTGTGATCAAAATGAAACCACACTACAAAAAACATGAAAATAAAACAAAACCCACCAGCCTCCTTGAATTTGGATCGGCTCCCTGCTTCAGTAATTCTTTTACACAGTCCAAATGATTATTAGCTGCTGCCAATATCAATGGGGTTGTTCCTTCCTTAAAATTCAAACAATCATAATCAATTATTGAAAAGCTATTGAATTTAAACATTTAATCCATTGATGTGGATACTAGAAATCAGCCTGTTTGAATTAAATTCTCAAAAATATACTGAACGACTTTAGAAACGCAACACTAGATTATTTTTGTGTTATTTTTGAATGAATGTGTCAACGTCAAAAGCTATGACTGCCTGTTACTAACGCCAAAATGATAGTCAGAAAGGTCAACAAATTCTGTCTGACATTTTTTGGGTTCTGTTTTACACCCTCCTGATTTTGCATTTGTTCAACCCATTAATTGGTTTTGGCAATTATGCGGTTGGAACTTGGGGGCTTTACAGGTTTTTCTTCAGTCAATTCTTTGGCAATGCAGTTCATTGGAAACATTAATGGCATGAATCTGTATTCAATGGCACTCGGCAATTTGGTTAGCAGTTGATGTTGCGGCCGTAAACATGATTGGCAATTAATGTTGCACAATCAAATTCTGTTGATGTTTCATTGTCACTACACTTGATCTGTTCATTGATGGTCAGCAACAAATCTTGTCTACTTGTATTGTTGTCGGAAGGACAGTAGAAAGAGTTTCTGAAGTTATACGGTATGATTGCAGCACATTTATGTTTTCATGATTGCAGTATTCTTAAGGGCTATTTCAGTTCTTTGGGTTTTTTTATTTTAAAATTCGGTATGTTCAGTAACCACAGGTAAGTCAGTTTTTTTTTTTGAAAGGAGAAAGAAGCATGATTGGCATGAAAAGTAGTTGTAAGAGAATCAAAAAAGATTTGGTAAAAAAAAATCAACAAAATGAGTGTTGCGTTTCTAAGGTCGTTCAGTATGTAAAACAAATTACAGTTTTAAGCTTTTTTTCCCATTATCAGGTGGTTACACCACTGTTGATGGATGCACACAGTGGGTTCAAAACATACTAAGCTGTGTTTTATATTTGGTAAAATTTCTTGGTAAAAAATATACATTCACTTGTATATACATGTATAAAAGCAAATTAAATAGTTAGCAATCATATCACATAGCTTCTATACTTAAACAAGAAGACCTCATTTTGTGTGTTGCTTTTCTTCTTTCCACAACAGATTAATTATAATGCCTCTGTGTCCTATAGATACTATGAATTGTCCTATTTGTCATCCATTCTAATGATTATTCAGTTTGGGTTATTTTGGGAGAAAAACAAAAATACAGGTGTCTGAATATGTTGGCGTCATCAGACAGACTTTTAAATTATAGATAAGACTTCCAGTACTTAAAGACAGGACAATTATTTTCGTGTTTGTCTTATACTACTATACTATAAAGATACTCTCTATTTAATAAAGCAGTGATTGCCATGGTGAAGAAACTTGAATTTGATGGTTAATAGAAAATACACTTTATTTATTAATATATATACGTATGTTCATAGTATACAGAAACACAAACATGATGGAATTTAACAGAAAACAAAAACATAACAGACTTTAGAAAAAAAGGTAAAGGGCTTAAAAAATTGTCCCGTCTACATGTACCTTTGACTTTTGATACATTCTCTGAAATTGGCCAGACATAAAATCTTTCACAAAAATTCATCCAACAACAGTTTACATACATGTACATGTACTTTCACCCAAGCTCTAAATGCCTGCGATTTACAGGTGTGTTCTAGTTATTTTTATATCTACATATTATTTGAAAATGGCTAGATAGAACTGAACCAAACATATACATATATTTATATATATACTAGTAGTAGTATGAAGATTACTAGTACACTTAAGTACATTGGTTTTATTCCAAGAAACCCAAGTTTAAATGAACTGGTCTCCAATACTAGTGTTATCTACGTTCTAACCTTGTCTTTACAATCCACATGAACTTTACCACTGTCCAATACTCGTTTTAGCTTCTCCAAGTTACCCTGAAGTGCAGCCAGGTGAAGCTGTTGATCTGAAGGGGTTTCTTTCTGAAATACAATCAAACAATACTTTTTTACTAAATTTACTTTCTTTCAAAATTTAATTGTTTACAGTATGTACATGTATCTACACATGACATCTGAACATAAAAGACACCATTGTGTACTCACATTAAAAACTCAGCAATCTCTGAATAATTCAATTTAAAAATTATTTGTAGTCTGCATCAAAAACATTTTCAACCATTTGTCAACTACATTTGTACAATGTACTAGTCTGAAGACCAATATTCTGACATTTTTCTTATTCGTCCAACAAAGTTTTACAAAAACTTACTAGTCCAAATGAAATTTTACTAGTCTGGAGCTTCAGACTAGTGGCTAACCGTGCAGAATGTGTGTATATTTCCAGTAAGGCGTCAAACCAAAAAAAAATTTGCCTTTCCTCATTGTAAGGTGTCAAAGTAAAAAATTTAAAAAGCCTTTCAAGATGGCATAACTATTTGGACTAGTCCTTTAGTATGCATGTACTGGTAAATTTCTCTGTTATCTGAAGAACCCCTAGAGAGCTGGGAGGGTACAGTAAAATCAATGTACATTTGTACACATGTACTATACTTGATTGAAAATAAACACAGCCCTTAATTAGGTGCAGGGCCCTTTTATAGGGGAAAAATGTTCTAACTGGATTAATGGATATGGGTAACTAACCTATATTTATGACAAATGTTTACCACCGGGCCAGTTGGTGGAAACAGTCAAACCGGAAAGATATCAGAAGATTAATCTCCAGGTAAATCTGGAGGTGGGTCACTGTGAAAACTGTCTAAATAGGAGAAAATAAAGGATGACAGGTAGGTAGGTGAAACTTACATAAATGAAGAGATAAATGAAAAAATAGAAAACCGATTTATATAATTCCAAGACCGTCCATTGGCGCCAGAAGCGATGAAGCAGCGCATCTATCTTTGACAGGCAAATATCCACTTTTTGATATGGGACAATCTCTGATGTCCCACGGTCCAAGCTTGTCTGGCAAAACAGCTGAAAATTCAAACACCTTAGACCTAAGAGTCAGAATTAAACCGGGGACATTCAGCCATCAGTCTTAACCACTAGACCTCAAACCCATACTAAATCTCGGAAAAGCACCAGAGATACATTTTTTTGGGGTACATCCTTCAGTCTTGTACAAAGCAGTATTATTTATCATATCAGATCAACATAAGCTCGTTCTCGAATGCAAGTAACATTTGCAACTGGACGTTAAACACCAAAATATATCCATCCATCACTCAGAAATTTATGTTATGACTCGAATAGAGCTTATAATAAATGCCCTGGTTAAGATTCACACTTTTCTTGAAAGACTACCTTGTAAGACATTGCGTAGATGAACAGAGCACTCAGTAAACTGTCTAAATGTTGTTTATTTCATTGGTTCTTATCAAAAACAATCTGCTAGGTTCCCATTCCGGACAACCGGATATGCGTGTTTTTGACTTTTCATCAATGTCTGCAAAATGTTTTAGGCAGAAAATTGTAATTCTCTGATACATTTCAGGAAAAGCAATGACAATAAATTGTTATTTCCGGAATATTTTGAGTCAAAATCTAAAAAACTAAATAACTATAATGATCTATAATCGACAAAAGTTTGAAATCTTTGGAAAAGGCAGACTATACAATGATAAGAGAAAAAAGTGATGTCTTGTTATGTGAAACAGGTGCTCCGA
Source organism: Mytilus trossulus (assembly GCF_036588685.1). Taxonomy (NCBI): domain Eukaryota; kingdom Metazoa; phylum Mollusca; class Bivalvia; order Mytilida; family Mytilidae; genus Mytilus; species Mytilus trossulus. Next base: position 98,802,036 of record NC_086373.1, read on the forward strand.
TAAGGTATACATATAACGCCTTATCAATGCTGTTGCAAAATATACGTTGAATTAATTACTCCTGGCAAGTTACCACTATACAATTGTTGGTTTGCAAGTGTATCTTGTCTCTATTGTCATAAAGTAAACCAAGGCACCAAATGATAATTATCATTGTGTTGAAAAAAAAGAAAAACTTAACTTGACTTATAAGCTGTCAAATTAATGTTTTTCGATTTGAATCAAATTATCATATTTGATTTGTAACATACTTTAACGTATATCCAAATTACAAATTGTCGAAATTAAATAATAAATAATGCATGGACTCAATGATATGAACAAATATTTTGTGTGTATTTTTGCCTAGACGTCTTCCTCTAATCAGCAACCCATAGATGACCTCCGAAGACTGCCCACTGTCTTAAAATTCAGTCAATTTAAACATATATACAAACATGCAATGATATAAAGCGACCACGTGCAATTGGATTATTTAAGGACTGTTTGATTACATATTGCAGGTTAAAAAGTATACTTATCATCTTTTAACCCGTATAAGAATATGTTTGTTTGTAAATTGAACATCAGTCAATCAAATGGAACATCATTGATTCGCTTTAAATGACTTTCTTCATACTCACATTCTTATCCTTTTAATAGCTGAATATATGCATAACCAATTTCCAGCCGTAATGGGTTCAATTAACGGTCATATTATTACGAATTAAAAGGAGTAGAATTATTTACTTGGACAGCGATATAACTTATCTTATTTTGATCAAATTGACCATAACTGGCTGCTGAAGGCGAATTAGTTTTTACTATATTTATATATCACGTTCGTAATGATCGAACAAATAAAAAATCAATCTATGTTTTGTATATCTCGTAGTTAATGCCCCTTTCAGTTGAAAATGAAATGGGATTTCAGGAAAATAGGAAAGATTCCGATAAAACACATCAAGATTATTAAAAAAAAAGAAGACACACACACACAAGCGCTTGGGACAAACAACTACCTATTTGACAATGTATTTTTTAATGTTAAAATAGTTCAATTATTTAAAGGATGTTCATGATTTTTGTCTTCTTACAGTGGTGATAATGGTCGCAGTTCACTTGGTGCTATAACTTATCATTGTGCATGGGTCTTAATTAATTTATTTTTGATTGCAAATTTGCTGCATATAATCCGAGTAAAGAGTTTTAATGAAATTAGATTTTTTTTCCAAATATGAAACGTTTTTTTTTTTTTTTAAATTAAAACTTTTCTTCTAGCCTGACTTATATCTTGGTAACATCGTTTTCATTCAGTTTGTTTCTATCTTTTGACTTATAAATTTGTCAGTTAAGTGGAGATAACTCATTTAATTCAGTCAGTCATATATAGCAATGCAAAGTTAAAGTTAACACATTTATAGAGAACTCAGCGTTTATGTCATCACTGCTTATTTAGTGATAATTTTCTTATCAAATTCCTTCAGCTTTAGTTTTCATATAGTTCACACAAAAATGTTTTCCATGAAAAATCTAAGAAAATCAGACTATAAACCTGTACCTTGAACAAAACCCCAAAGATCTTTACTTTTTATTATATCTTAGAAATCGTACGTATAAATAAGGATTTGTACGATTCAAATCCTTGGTATAAACAGCATTTTGGCAAAGAAAGAAACAATTCCATCTTTTTGGTGACTAAAAGACGCTCCATAGATTCCCTTTTCTATTCTTTTTTTTTGCCATGACATTGTCAATACGATATGAGTTTGAATATGCAGCCTTAGCACGAAAAGTCCATACCGCTGCCATATTTACATACCATACACTACGATGACTGGTGAATCAAGCTGAATAGAAACATAACTTCTCTTGCTATTCAAAATTATGTGCATTACCACAAGTATGTTATTTGACATTTGTACACGTGCAAAAACATTTGGAAATATATATATTACTACTTATGAACACTTATATATTGGGTCGTATATCTTTTGACACGAACATGTATTATAAATTTATAAGGCATATGGGTCATTTTCAAAAAATGTGGATATTTCAGTTGAGAAATAACATTACAAAAAAATATTAAATTTTCAACTTTTTTATATGAAATTGAATAGTTTAACAACATTACAACCTGAAATAAAAATATGCAATCTTAAATGCTACTACAAAAATATTCCAAAAAATAAACTAGAAACAAGTGTGGACAAATGTCAACTACATAACGGATTTAGTTCCGGTCCCTAATTTTTTTTTAATAATATTTACATTTTGCTTGACATATATTTCCATAAAAATCATCACACTTTTTTCAAAACAGTTAACATGGTTAAAATAACACTTTTTAGAAACATATTTTAAAGTGAATTTAATTCAACATTGTCAACTACATAACGCTTTCTTGTCAACTACATAACGATTCGATGCGTTATGTAGTTGACCTATTTGTGGTTTTTAGATGTTTTTCTTGACCCTGATACTACCAGATAAATGTTTTTTTTTTAATTAGAGTCAGTATTAAAGACTTTGGATGATTTATGTAAAAAAAAAATATTAATGCCAAAATTTATCAATGTTTTTGCCGTTACAAAGTTGACATAGAATAAAATTACGGAGTCATTTGTACTCACCAAAACTAATCTATAATGAAATGAATCCATGATGTCATCCTGTAACTTTAAGCACGTCATCAGAGGATGAAGAGAAAGTAGAGAGCACTTTCTTAGTTACAAGGGATATAATCAGTTGTTTATTGGCATCATTATTTCATTTGTGTTATGTAGTTGACATTTTTTTAAGTACGAAATGAAAAGTAAAAAAAAATGCTAATAAAATCTAATAATTCCCTGAATTTGTGTATATATACCTGCAGTGATACCTATATATTTATAATAACAAAAGAAAAATAATAATTTCCGCTGGGTATTAAAACCAGCATTTAAAAAAGACTAGTTTTTCAATTTCGTACAAGCAATTTTTTTTTTTTTTTACCATTTGAAACCCACTGGAAGCAATTTTTTGTAGCTAAATTTCATATTGAATTTGCTGGAACTTGTTACACACACCAAAAACTAAATTGTGTATAGAAAAATTGGATAAAAATATTTACACTTTTTTAGAAATGTTGATTGTACAAGAAAATCCACATTTTTTAAAAATGGCCCATATGTGTGTAGCCTTCTTGATTTATCCACAACATGTGTTAATGTCTGAATATAGTCTTTTAATTTGAATTTCCTTCAAAACATGCATTGTATTTCTTTTTTCTTTCTTCGCCATCTTCTGTTTTATCCAGCGTTGTACTTTTACAGAGCATTTGGAAGTTCTGTAACATATTTTCCAGTAGATTTTTTTATTATCATTATAACAAGACTTATCAGAACGTTCTCTCAGTGAGAGCTAACAGAAAATTGAAACAAGTGACTTACAAATTTTCCGCTACATATATTTAGCGGAGCCAGAGACCTGGCGGAGCTATTTCACTTTAAGGGTGAAGGTTGGTACCTGTTAAAACGTTTAAACCCGCTGCAAGTGTTTCTTATTCAGGAATCTGATGTTTAGTAGTTGTCGTTTGTTGATGTGGTTCACAAGTGTTTCTTGTTTATCGTTTTTATATAGATTAGACCGTTTGTTTTCCCGTTTGAATGGTTTTACACTAGTAAAACTAGCCATTTTAGGGCCTTTATAGCTTGCTGTTAGGTGTGAGCTAAGGCACCCTGTTTAAGACCTTACTTTGATATAAAATGGTTTACTTATATAAATGTTTACTCTGATATAGAGTTGTTTCATACCACATCTTCCTATATCTGTAGTTAAATTAACACAACTGAAATAAGTCAATATGTTTTTTTTTGTGTGGAAATAATGATAGAAAAACAGATAGAAAAATGCCGATATGTTAATTGCTTGTTTCAAATTGTGCGGGTAATGTTGTTTCAATGGTACACAATATTTTTACAAGTGAAAAGAAGTGCAGCGCTGATATATATATATATATGCGTTTTGTTTAAATATACTTTTTCACTTTGTTGGTCTTTTGGAAAATGTTGTTTGTGCTGTTTTTAGACCCTTCTACAACGAAATTTGTTTGACATGCACACGTATAAAAATTGCGGTTTTAATCTAACGCAATCATAGGTTTGAACGTAGTTTTCAATTTAGACTCGTATATATATATTTTTTGTTTGGGCATGTATCATATTTTCCCTCCGGTTTATATGATCCGTTCATCCTATATTGACTCTTAAATTCAAGAGTCAATCTTAAATTAAGAGTAAATTATATGGCCTTCCAAATACCGTTTCGATCCCTAACATCACTGAAGAGACATATATTGTCGAAATCTAGATCTGGTGTACTAAAGAAATATTGACACCGAATGTTTGTGGTGCAACATCGTGGCCACAAGTTTACAATATTTTTTTTTCTTTCTGTGACGTATTAAATTCATATTAAGATCCAGTTTGTTACATCTTGTGATCAATTTTATTTGGCAGTCGCCAATGGCAGTCAGCAGGGTTAAAGAACATCAGTTGTTCGACCTGTTAGTCAAATGCGTTTTGTTTAAATATACTTTTTCACTTTGTTGGTCTTTTGGAAAATGTTGTTTGTGCTGTTTTTAGACCCTTCTACAACGAAATTTGTTTGACATGCACACGTATAAAAATTGCGGTTTTTATCCAACGCAATCATAGGTTTGAACGTAGTTTTCAATTTAGACTCGTTTATATATATATATATATATATAGATTAAAACTGACGTGGAAAGGTAACATATGGCCACCGAAAGCTCTTTTTTTTGAGAGCCCAGGTGGTCGTGTGGTCTAGCGGGACGGCTGCAGTGCAGGCGATTTGGTGTCACGATATCACAGTAGCATGGGTTCGAATCCCGGCGAGGGAAGAACCAAAAATTTGCGAAAGCAAATTTACAGATCTAACATTGTTGGGTTGATGTTTAGACGAGTTGTATATATATATATATATATATATACGTGGAAAGGTAACACATAGCCAGCGAAAGCTCTTTTTTGAGAGCCCAGGTGGTCGTGTGGTCTAGCGGGACGGCTGCAGTGCAGGCGATTTGGTGTCACGATATCACAGTAGCATGGGTTCGAATCCCGGCGAGGGAAGAACAAAAAATTTGCGAAAGCAAATTTACAGATCTAACATTGTTGGGTTGATGTTTAGACGAGTTGTATATACATTATGTACACAGCCATGTATCACCATCATTGATGGCGATCCGATGGATACATCTGTTGTAGGGTTGTCACTGACTCAGACGTACTTATGAATATAATTATTTTCTGTGACTGTATCTTACATTAATTTGTAGGATCCTTTACTATAGATAATTTAGCTGATCTGTAACAATAACATCTTCATGCCTTATATATCATGTACTGTAGTACGCCGCTAGATTAAAACTGACGTGGAAAGGTAACACATGGCCAGCGAAAGCTCTTTTTTGAGAGCCCAGGTGGTCGTGTGGTCTAGCGGGACGGCTGCAGTGCAGGCGATTTGGTGTCACGATATCACAGTAGCATGGGTTCGAATCCCGGCGAGGAAAGAACAAAAAAAAATGCGAAAGCAAATTTACAGATCTAACATTGTTGGGTAGATGTTTAGACGAGTTATATATATATATATATATATATATATATATTAGAAAATTATTAAAAGATAATACTGAACGGTTTCAATGCATCACTTTTTACTTTTTACTAGTGCTTTCACTGCTTCCGCAGATCTTCAGGTAATGTGACATGTATAGAAATAAATCGTTAACAATAGTATGACGTTAACAAATACAAGGGAGACTACTAATGTCATTTTAAGACTTTAAAATGTTACGTTAAAATTAGAATATCATTTATCATTTAATCCCGGTTTGAGAATGTTTATGAATAATTCTTCCTTCTTCCTCCGGAGAAAATCATTTTGACGATTGACCATATACAATGGAAATATTTTAAATCGTCCATTAGAACAACGATGGAAATGGTCGTTCGCCCTGACGAGTGTTAAACTCTTCATGGTTGGTTTGCTGTCTATGTAAAGTCATTCTAGTCATTCTAAATATTCATATATGGAGAGCAAAGTATTATGCATCATGTTCCCGAAAAGGCTTAAATGGCTACAAGTTTGCCATGTAAAATGGATCAAAGTTTGTTTAGATAAAATTTAACTTTTCTTATGAGGATCAAAAGAAATTACAATCTATCAGTCATGGAGAATTTACTCATTGGCACTCATACCACATCTTCTTAAATCTATAATATAACAGAGGGCTTAACAACGTTCCTTATAAAGAGTAATAGGGTTATACGAAAACTCAGACTGGATTTGGAGACAATAAAGTGTATTTCAACTATTATTTTTTTAAGGAGTGTCAACAACTCTGTTTTAGTCTGATGTTAAACTGGAATTTTGTATACATTGATATAAATGTGATAATTTTGTTCAAATTCTGATTAAGTATGCTGTCGAGAGCTTCAATGATGATTTTACTGCATGTACACTCAATTATTATTGAGAACTTGTTTTTTTTCTTCTTTTTTTTTTAACGAAATTTAATCACAGATATATAGGAATGTATTGAAGAAATGTAGGAGTTCTATAAAAAGTTTTATGTTAAATGTAATTGTTACTGATAAAATTGTTGTAAATGAATCAAACAAGACGAAGATTGGGGCTTTGTGGCTAATATAAATTCCCTTATCAACCATTTATACTATTCCTTTTATTAGAAGTCCCTTGCTAGACGAAGTTCTAATGGACTCCTACTTTTATGCATAATACAGTTATTAGAACAATATTTACGTATGAAATTAATTATTTTTAAGGTTTTCCTCGTGCTCTGTCCTGGAAACTAAAATATTCATGGATGGGCAGTGACCGATATTAGACGGCATTTTTTTTAAACATGCATGAGCAGATTGAAAATTATGACTGAGATTCTGAATAAACAAGAAAATAGATGATAGGAATACGGCGCAACAACGAAAATTAAATCCAATCCTTTAAAAGTTTTACGGACATTATCGGGTTTACGGACATCGTCGTGATTTGTTTGCCCGTTATTGAATTTTTGACACAGGTGATCGCTGTTTCATCTCTTTTGACGGACGACTTATCTTATTACCTTCTGTGCACTGTACTCTTGTGTGGCACACCACCGCCCCGTGATGTGATGTTCGAATTGCTGGACCTTTAGTTTTGTTAACTTTAACGGTTGTTTTGTCTGTTTCTTTTGCCATGTATTTTTTCAGTGTTTTTTTCGACTTAAAATTGTTTGTAATTATACCCACTTTGATCTTTTAAGCAGTGAATGTACAATAAATAAATATTTTGTATTGAATATAAGCACATGGCGATGCATGTGTGGTGCTACTGTCTCTTTAGCTCACCTGCACAATGGACCAAGAGATTTTTCTCATTGCTTTGCGTCCGTCGTCGTTCGTTAACGTTTACACAAATATTATCCTCTTAAACTACAGGACCTTGGTATAACAGATAAAGAGGAACTCTAGATTGCAAAACTTTATGCTTGAAGCAAGACAAGTTTTACAAATGAATCAAGAGTTAAAATTGTTGAGTTATTGCCCTTTGTAACGATGTTTACCAATATTTTGCATTTTTGTCTTATATCTTAGAATTATAATAGAAAGATGGAAAACTGAACACGCAAAAAGGATCCAGCAAGACGAAGTCTAAAATTGAGACAAATCATTTGACAAGTCCTTATTACTTCTTATTGGAGTTCTTTCACCTTGGTGACATTTCAGTTACCAAACGTTTGCGTTTGTGCCTTATATCTTTCAAATTATATAGATAGACGGCACTAAAATAAGAAAAATTATCAGCAAGACAAGATCTACAAGTAAGACAAATGAAGGAAATCAGCAGACGACCCCTCATTAGAGTTATTGCTCTTAAATTACAATTTTTTACAATTTTTGCGTTTTGCCTTAATATATATTTTATATATATGAACAAAATTAAAAGGAATAAATAGACACTTTAAATAAAAAAAAACAAATCAGCACGGCAAGATCTACAAATAAGACAAATATTGTCCAAATAGTGTGTAGACAATTCTCGTCTATAATAGTGTAGAGTGTCAGTTGTTCAATTGTGCGCAGGGACCGAGTAGAGCGACCCAGGCTCTTAATAGAGCCTCTAGTTTTATTTCGTTTTCATTTTATTTTCTTGTCCAATTTGTTAGCTTCAATTGTTCTCGGTTGTCTTTCAATTAATGTCTATAAACTGCTTCCTCGTTCGTGTTATATCTTTTGTAATAAAATTTCGGAGTCATCTTGGTGCTGTAAAAAGTTTGAAATCAGGCTTCTACGTTTAATGTGAACAACTTTTGATTTCTCCTTTACTTGTTTATTATTTTATATTCAAAGGAAAAAGAAATTATTCCAAAGAAATTGTCATCTGTTTTTCATTGATTTCTTAAAAAGTTCTTTGTTGCTTGGACAAACTTGAATTAAACCTTTTCTGTATTTGTTTAAAGAACCTGTATTGATTAATGATTGTTAATTACGTGCCAGTTTATTGCTACATGTAATACTATAAATAATTGACAGTATTTCAATGAGATATAATTTGGTCGTTCTGTCCTTATTTAGTGGCAATCGAGGTAAGTGATATAATTTAAAAGTGTCATGGAAACAGAACAATATTCTTTACAAACTAAAAATCCTACTTCAATGATTAGACATGTTCCTTGTGCCGAGTCTGTGGGTGCACATAGGCGAGACTCGTCAGGGGGTCATAATTACACGTAATTGTATTGGAAATTCCCTTGATATGAGTAAATTACATGGTTTTCTCAAATGTAGTTGTACAAAATTGGACACGGTAATTTGACAGAAAGTGTTGTACTTAGAATTTCCAGGAACATCGAAAATAAATTTGAAGTTTTGAGTGAGAATCTCTATTAATGATAATGTGCACTCTTCAATCCTCTTTTATCAATATTATTCTATCTTAAATGAACTTGAAACAAATATTCTTAAAGTGGTCATATCTGCAGATTTTTTAATAACATTTAAATTAGTAATTTCATAAAAATAGTTACAAAAATCAGGGTTTTACATTTCTTGCATGCTCATCTAGACAAAACACATTGGCGTTTTCCATTGCAACTTAAAAATGCTGCGTTTGGAAATCTTTTTTAACCAAACCTCATGAATTCAAATTTACTAATGATGGGAATTCTTACATGCTCTAATATGAACATTAGGGCTGTAGCTATTACATTATAATTTCATTTATAAAATTTCTCAACGAAAGTAATTTGTTCGAATCGATGGATCAATGATCCTTTGATATAATACATGGAAATGATCCCATAAAATTGATGCAATGGAACAATGTAATAACTTTTAAACGATCGTATTTTTCGACTATTACATTTGTGAAAACACACGCTACAAAGAGACGAAACAGACACCATATTTATGGAAATCAATTTAGAAATATTAAGTCTTTTTCATCTTGAGCTATTATAGCAAGTAGACATCGAGCATTTTGTGTTTAGTACTTCTTAAATGCTGGCTTCTGACTTGGATACATCTAATATCTGAAAAATACAAGTAAAATATATTATTAAACAAACAGGGAATAACAATGTCATTTGGAAGAAGTTCATCAAAATCTTTGGAAAGGAGCCCTTCGGCTAGGACATTATCAGCCATTACAAGAATGAAACTAAGCAGTGCCAATAAAGGTAAGAACCCGAAGAATACGCAGTAAACCTAGATCTATAACTTCAGCAATTTTGAAGAAAACTTCAACACAAAAATGAATGCTTGGAGGGTAAAAAAATATTTTCCATTTTTAAGAAGTGTGGGTATATAATCATCAATGTCTGAATATGTTGCGGTTGCTACCGCGAACTATATATAGTGAATGTCTTTTAATTGGTAAAGTGTTTCATAAACGATTGTTTGCAAACTGTGTATATACCAGTGAGTTGTATGTTCCATGTCAGTCTACCATAAATTAATCACTCTTATTATCATTAATATTATTGAAAACTTAAACATTCTGAGTACACGCAAGAAATGAAATGTATGTCGTACGTCTATTTACCTGCCAATAATAAAAACACGTCAAACTGCTCTTTAATCTTTTACGCTGCTTTGAAGATTATATCCAATCTTATTGAATTTAAATATATGCAGATGCACTCAGCTCCATTATATTAGATAAGAATGTTTGTCGTCACGTTTTTTTAAAAATACTAACCTGTGGTGAAAATCGAGAATCGACTAACTATTAAAATTATATCAAATTTGAATTGTATACATATTTTTTTTCGAAATTCAAAGGGCACTTGCGACGAGAGATGAAAAAAAAAGAAAATGAAATCGTTTGGTTCAATCATTAATAAAAATGAAATACAATGTATTGAAATAATAATTCGTTTTTTGGAACCAATATGGTTCAAAATAAACATTTAAACATCGCTGATGAATTATTCACTTGCAAGTTAATAATTCTACCTCATTGAATCCGTTTTCATGTTACCTTTAATTAAACCCATTATCTAGAGTTTGGTTACGCACATGTAACTCATGTTCAGTCATTCAAAGAAAAAGAATGTCAACATTCGGAAAGTGAAAGAAAGGTAAACCATTACGTTGACTGATCCGATCCACAAAAAAAAACACCCATTCTTATACAGATACAAATTAATTAACCCTAACCAATATATCATGGAATAAAACAGACCTAGAAAATCTTAATATCGGGTTATGTGACCGTCGGTCGAGTCTTCGGATGTCACCTCGACAGTTAATTAGATGGCGCCTATACTAAAATACAAACGGAATTCTGATATCGAGTACATGCTTTGTTAACTGTTCATTTCAGAATTATTGTACTTTGGATATGCGTTAAGGTATGTTATAAATCAAAGATGAGAATTTGAGTCAAATTGATGAACATGAAATGCCCATATAAACAATGAGCCAAAGTAAAACATTGTATTTGTTGTTTAAGAAGTCACAAGTTCGAAGTTTGAAACTGGCTGGCATTTTTAAAAAGTCAAGTACCGTGTGTTATATTAAGGTAAAAAATCTGGAAAGGTGCCAGGCTGTGTAATGTCCAATAAGTGTTTAAAACTTTAATTTTCAAGAGTTCATGTATTAAACAAAAAGATTTTATTACCAACTTCAGTTATTTAATTCACTTTCATATTCATTTTTTTAAGGGTCAATAGCTACGAATAAGACGGAAGAAAAAAAATAGATTTTTTTGGTTCCAAGCATTTATGAAAACGGAATTAAAAAGTAATATTTCGCTAAAACCAGTAACTTTGAATTTCTGTTGTTAAAAGTCTTTGCACTTTGAATATATATCGTTGTCGAATTTGTTAAATCCTTTCGAAGAATAGCAGGAAAAAATAAATTTATCGAATTTTCTGTACTCTGAGATAGCCTTAAAAGAGTTTGAGATTTACCCCGAACCGGAAACTTCGATTAATCTCGCGATATTTATCCTTAGTTGCCAAGAAACAATATGGCCGCCAGAATTTGAGAACGGGCACCCGAGTAAACGTATTATTGACAATAAGCTTATAAAGATCAATATGAGCACAAAAGTAAAAGGAAAGCAGTCAAGTTTGCAAAGACCAAAATCTGGTGGTGTGTAACAAAATAAATAGAAGAAAAGACAAATGAAAATTTTCAATTAACAAAAAAAAAAAAAACAGTGTAAAAAACCGCAAAATATGTAATTTCTGGCATTTACCCCTTCTATAATATGTTGTATCAAGTATTTGCATGGTCAATTTACAAATTGAACAGAGAAATGACAGCTTGAGGGGAATAACTTCAACCATAATAATGAGGGGAAAGGGTAGCACTTTTGGAATTAATATGTTTCTTGGTTCATGTTTTTTTGGAGATTATGTAAGACAGGTGTTACCACTGAGTTTGTGATGTGTTATCACATATATGAGTGCAAAATAATTAGCAATTTTAAGGTATTTTTTTTCAGGAATGTTTAAAAATCATTAAACCAACAATCCTGCAAAATGCTCGACTGGTTAAAAAATGCATAAAAAATATCCAGCAGTTGCTACTTGTCCGGCTAGCCGGACGAATAGTACCAGGACTATTTGTCCGGCCAATACAATGCGCATGTCACTATAATATTTGTGTGTGCGTGTAATATTATCTTCAGAAGCACCAGCGGGTAGCACATGTTTGTAATCTTTAGTGTTAGGGCCTAATCTTGTTACCAGTAACTGAAATACACAAAATGTAGTTGTTTTCTTCATACTAGTATATAGTCCAATGTGGATAAAGAATAATTTGAGAAAAAAATTATATACATCCCATATCTTTTTATATAAGAAGAGAGAAGAAATTACTTGTAAAACAAACTTGGGTTGTGTTTGACTCATGCATTTTAAGTTAAAGCATGGAAATATTATATTGACATACTTCTATGGTTAAAGTAAAGGATTTTGTCTAGTTAAAAAAGGTACAAAATCAATTTGTCTGTAGCTGTCAAAGAGAAATAGACCCTGGCTTGACATAAAGTTATCCATGTTTTGAGTGAAAGGTGAGACATTTTTCTATATAAGAAGAGAGAAGAAATTACTTGTAAAACAAACTTGGGTTGTGTTTGACTCATGCATTTAAAGTTAAAGCATGGAAATATTATATTGACATACTTCTATGGTTAAAGTAAAGGATTTTGTCTAGTTAAAAAAGGTACAAAATCAATTTGTCTGTAGCTGTCAAAGAGAAATAGACCCTGGCTTGACATAAAGTTATCCATGTTTTGAGTGAAAGGTGAGACATTTTTCTATATAAGAAGAGAGAAGAAATTACTTGTAAAACAAACTTGGGTTGTGTTTGACTCATGCATTTTAAGTTAAAGCATGGAAATATTATATTGACATACTTCTATGGTTAAAGTAAAGGATTTTGTCTAGTTAAAAAAGGTACAAAATCAATTTGTCTGTAGCTGTCAAAGAGAAATAGACCCTGGCTTGACATAAAGTTATCCATGTTTTGAGTGAAAGGTGAGACATTTTTTTATAGCGAGTCGAATAATTTTGTAAAACCGATCAATTATCTTTATTTCCCATTTTCCTTGTGATTTCAATTTTTTAGAGTCCCTTTTATAAGATTATATCATTCTTAGAAGTTCATTATATCATGTTCCATTGTCAAATTCCGAAAACTGCAAAATTTATAACAAATATTGATATCACCGTTTTCAGCCATGATCTTAAAATTGAAAATCAGTGATCAGATTACACGCGCTCCCTTGGTGCTTCTAAAGATTATATTACACGCACTTCCAAACGCACATTATATGACATGCGCATTACAATGGCCTGACAAATAGCCCTGGCACTGTTCGTCCGGCTAGCCGGACAAATAGCCACTCCGAAAATATCCAATACCTCATATATAATATAATTAAAAATACACATTTAGTTGAGAGAAAAAAATATATACTTAAACCCCCAAAATTGTGAATGAAATTAAGTGAATATTTCTGGACAATACCTTCTTATTTAACTCTTTTTGCTTAAATACTGAACAAATATTTGGCAACCCCTTTCTTATTTTTACTCTTTTTGCTTAAAATACTGTTAAAAATATATATTAAATATCTTTAACATGGGTGCTGAATTGACTATATTAGGTGCCGATTTAACCAGGTGCCAATTTGACTAGATGCCGATTTGACTAGAATTTGGTTGATTCCAGTACCTTGAATGACTGAATAACACTTGAAATTTTTATATTAGCACATATAAGGGACTTAGCACTAGCTACGAGATTGTGTTAACAAATTAAATAAATTTACAGTTGATTATAAAATGACAGTTAACACAAAAAAGACTAAGGTTCTTGTATTTAACAAATCAGGAAGACTTAAAAATATTAAAATATCATTAGGAAACCAGACTTTAGAATGTGTACAAAACTACACATACTTAGGTATAAATTTTTCATCATCTGGGAGTTTCCAAAAAGCAAAAAAAGAACTTTATAACAAAGGAAGGAAAGCATATTTCAAATTAAGGAAGACCTTTTCAGTGGAAAGCCCAAAACCTAGTACTTTATTACACATCTATAACCATACAATCCGACCAATCTTGTTGTATGGATCTGAAATTTGGGGTTATATACCACATAAGAAACAAATACATTTGGATAACTTTATATCAAAAGAAACTGATTATCTTGTACTAGAGAAAATTCATACTAAGCTTTGTAAATTTTCACTTGCAGTTAACATAAAATCATCAAATATGGCATGTAGAGGAGAACTAGGTTCACTCCCTACACTGTATTATGTAATAATGAATATGATAAAATATTGGATCCATCTTATGAAAGATATTGAACCTTCAAATATTATTCTAAGGGAAGCCATAAATCTATCTCATTCTATGGACAAACATAACCAGGAATCTTGGATAGGAAGTATTAAACATATATTTAAATTTCTAGACTTAGAATATCTATTTGTTAACCAGTCAAACTTTAAACAAAACCATATTCTAAAAAAGGTAAAAACATCTTTAACTATTAAATTTAAAGAAAGCTGGTTAGCTAGTTTAGAAAGCAATTCTGGGAAGTGTACTAATTTACAATCTGGCAATAAATTAAGAACTTACAGAAAATTTAAAAATATTTTTATGTTTGAACCATATTTAAAAATGAATTCAAAAAAAGACAGGCAAATAATCACAAGATTTAGAACTAGCTGTCATGATCTTGAAATCGAAAGAGGGAGGTATATTGGGATTAAAGCTGAAGACAGAAAGTGTAAGCTATGTAAGAACACAGTTGAAGACGAACTACATTTTCTTTTAAAATGTCCTGTTCTAAAAGATACTCGATCTTAACATCTATCTAATTTAAATTCAAAATTCAAAAAATTTTCAAGATTATCTGATGAAATGAAATTTGTTTGGATTCTTTCATCTGAAGATTTGTTTGTAACTTCAAACTTATCTAATTTATTACACTCCCTTTTTGAAGAACGAAAGAAAATTATAGAAAATATTGTTGTTTAAAAAAAAGAAAAATATAGATAAATATATATGGGAAATAAAATTGATCAGCAGTTGTCTCCCATAGACCTAGTACTATAAAGAATTATGTAATTTCTCCAGGTCACAGTGGCACCCATAACAACTATGTTTTATCAATAACTTGGTTTATATCAGGTTAATTAGTGTAAATGTGTATTCATGTGTTGTTTTTGTTTTTTGTTGTCTAAATGTACTTTAATCATTCTAATCATTTTCTGTGCTTTATTTTGTAATTCATTCATTTGATTGTATAGCTCAAATTTTGGGCACCATGATTGGTTAATAAAAATTATCTTATCTTATCTATCTTATAAAAAATTTAAAGTTTGATTTTTTTCTGTTCAATCAATAATGAAAGTGAAATAGTGAAATAACAATTCGCTTTTTGCAGCCAAAAAGGTTCAATTTTGTCAAATTACGTTAAGAAACATTGAAAAGTAGTTATTCACTTGCAAGTGAATGAGTAGACCTCTTTAAATCCGTAATTATGTGAACTTTAATTTAACCCCTAGCTAGAGATAGACAATGCATGCATTGTACGTGTACTTGTTATTTAAAGAAAAAAGATGTCAACAATGTAAGTGAAAGTACGGTAAATCATTTGAATACTAATTAGATGCACATAAAATCATTCTTATAAGTTTAAAGACAATGAGAAACATCTATTGATAATCTATAAAATCAATTCAAACATAAAAATAAAAAAATAAAAATCCAATTGCACGTGTTGGTTTAATCTATTCATATCTTTATTTATGGTTACAGGGGTGTAGCTAGAAAGAAACGACGTGGAAGCAAGTTCTGCCGAGCGAAGCGAGGTGAAACATTTTTGGGACCCTATTTTGCAGAATTTTTTTTTTTTTCGGTTTTTGGTCATAGGACGGCTAAAAGAGGAGCTACATGTATATGTAGATAAAAATTTATGAATGTAAAACTATTAAAAAATCTTCTGAATAGAGTAACAAATAAACAACTCAAATTTTTGATAAGAAATTACTCAAAATTGTTCAAATTCTGCTCTTTGGGTCTTGGAAGAAAGAAACTTCTCTATTACTTTGTCAATATTCACACTGAAATCCGGATGAATATGCAGTCATGCTATGTAGCTGTCGTCGTTCATTGTTAATCGTACATTTGTTTTCAATTACATATGTAGTACCGTGACTGAAAGATTTCCATCATGGTATGGTAGCACTCGCGAGATGTTATAAACCAGCGATCATCCCAATTGAATTCGTCAAAATTACATGACAGGTCAGTTTCGTAAGTCTCAGACAATATTGAGATTTGTGATATTTCCTACATTATGATGGAGCAGACACAGCGCAAAGAAGACAATACTTGAAGCGAATCCACTTTCCAGTTCCCTTATCATATGGTCTAAAAACGCAAAAAATAATAAGAATTTCCAATACTGTTTTGGCGTGGTTGCAGGGTGATTGGCTCCGGTAGTCTGTGGACCACTTCGCCTCGGCATATTTTCAACGATGAAATATTCTCCAAAACTATATGTCTTAGACTGAATATAAATTCAAATCTTGTAAAAGATACAAGTTACCTCCTGATCTTGTAAATTTTTTTTATTTTGAAACCAAATATCGTTATTTAATGATATTTCATTAATTAAAAAGGTGACAACATAGTTGTTTCCTTTAACATTCAATTCATAAATTTTGATTTTGCGATTTCTTTTTTTGCATGCCGAATCAATGTACACGCAACTGCGTGTAAGTGTATCATCAACACTTGTAACTATAGGTTAATTGTCAAACTAATATCCAGGACACCAACAGTCTCCGACGTTAAACAAATATTATAATAATAATAGTCTAAGATAATACAGAGGGGGCTGATGGGTTAATTTCGTTCTTCGTGATCGAGGATGTTTTCATTTCGTGATCTGTGAAAGATGCCAATTTTTATCGTGATCTGTGATTTTGAGGAAATTAAGTTGTGATTTGGTAATGTTAATTTTTTGTGAATCGTGATAGATATTTTTTGTTTTCCGTGATCCGTGATGAGGACCCCCCATTAGGCCCCTCAATACATGCATCACGCGTCGCTGTCCGATACCGATTGACAACTCATTTCTCTCTCTCTCTCTTCATTTTTTGTTTTTGTTTGTGAAAACGACGTGGATTCACGTGCTGTCGTGCCTCCGGGTAGCTACGCCCCTGGTTTACATCACTTATATGGTCATCTGAGGTCAAATCGATAGTTAATAATAAATAAGATGGTGTCTGGACTAAAATACACATGAAACGAACCTATATATTATCTACCCCATGCTCTATAATCTGTTTATTTAAGACTTTTGATAGTTTGGATAAATGTATCACATTGTTATAAATCAAATATTAGAATTTGAGTCAAATCTGTGACCATGAATTTGAAAGCTAGTGCCCCTTTTAACATGGTCCATGGATTTTTAAATAATAGTATATTATAAAGGTTTTTACAACTTTAAAATGATATATAAAAAAGCAGGTCAGTTCTTTAAGATCGTTTTAGATATAGTGTTTTACTCCAACATGGCGACCAAGGATAACGTATATTATTATTATGACATATATACATTTGTACCATGTGACATGGTCGCCATGTTGGATGTACACACTTATTGACACTATGTAATATTTCTTGAGAACACATGTTTTTATTTAATAATACAAATATAAGGGAGGTTATTGAATTATTCTATTATAACGTACATAAAGCTTTAAACATGTTGTGTGTTTTTTTTAAGTGTTTGACATATATTTTGATGATGACATACTGACCTTTGTTAATTCTTTTCTTCTATTTGAAGTGCTGAATGATTAAATCTTTTTTTTTAAGTCTGATCTCATTCTGGTATATATTTCTTTGATGTATGAACATATTTTGTGACAGTCAAGAAGTTCATCTTGGTCTTGATAATTTATCACTGTTGTTACTTTCATAACACCTATCAGCCTGGAGAAAAGTTGACCAGCATGGTATTGAGATGTTGGAGATCTGGACTGCTATTTGAATTGCATATTAATTATCCGTTCTTGTAAAATTAGTCCAACCTCACTATATGTTCTCATTCTCATTTCATTTTTACATTCTGTATAAATCAGAATTCACTTGTTGAATAAGCCTTTTTATGTCTGTGGATGCACAGATAAAGAATGTGTTGATTTTCCTAAAGTGGTTCTTTCATATATCCTCATAAATAGACCATACATGTAGAGGGATCTGTATCTGCTTAAACTTTCCATTTTCTTTCTGAGCTAGGTGATACTATCCTTAAGAAATATCTTGTACTTTTATGACCCTGAAGGTTCATATGCTGAAATATGACATGCAATGTTATTATTTAGCTTCGAGCTTAACCATCTTTAATATATTATTAAGCTTCTAGCTTACCAATCTTTAATATATTATTAAGCTTCTAGCTTACCAATCTTTAATATATTATTAAGCTTCTAGCTTACCAATCTTTAATATATTATTAAGCTTCTAGCTTACCAATCTTTAATATATTATTAAGCTTCTAGCTTACCAATCTTTAATATATTATTTAGGTTTTATAATAGTATTTTAATTTTGCTTCTTGTTTGATCAGAGGAGAGGATTTATGATTTTTAATGCAAACCAAATGATTTTTTTTTCGACCTGCTCTAGGAATTTAATTTTTTGTCAGGTCAATTGTCCATTTGACTTAATACAACAGCTATTGTTCTTTGTGTATATTTACTGGGGTCTTTAATTTTGTCTAAGAGAAAATTTGAGAAACACTCATTGATTAGTTTTCTGTATAAAGAGTTTTTACATTATTGTTTTCATCATCCTAGTAGGGTAAAACAGAAAACATTTATAGCATTAAGTTTGTGCTGACTTAAATTCTGTTTTATTGCTGAAGTACCACCATGCATATATATGTCCTATGACCTAGATGTTTTGTTTGTACATGTATATGTGAATTAATTCTCATTAGTGGATATGGAGCTACAAAACAAAAGTATTTGTCTGTAAATTATAAAGCCTATGCATGACAGATCTGAGTTTGGATCCTTAAATTCCTTTATAAGCTTAATTATGATAGATGCTTTTGAAACCAAAAACAAATTGAAACAGCAACTTTTCTAAATATATTAATAAAATGAAATTGATGTTGTATACATATCCATATTTTATCAAATGACCGGAACACTTATCTATTGGAGGAGAATATTTCATGCATATAAATAAGCTCTTTGTTTTATGATTATGGGGGTAATTAACTTGTCAAAGGTGTAAACCTGAACTATATGAATATTGATCATAAGACATTAAATCATACATTTATATTTGGACATAAAATTACAATCTTTATCTTAACTACTTATCTGGGTATAATTTACAATTAAAATTTCAATCAAGTGTACTTAAGATGGAAATACATGTAGTTTAACAGTAAAATTTTCATGCTTAGGTTCAGCTAAATTATGACTTGTATCAATAAAAGATAATGTTATGGCCTGGACAAGATTTTCTTAATATTTATGAACTGTGATAAGAAGAGGATAAGTAGAGAATTTGATTATATTACTAATTTTTAAAGGAATGAAGATATGGAATATTTTATTTAAGATATTTTTAATAACATTATGATCTGCTTTATTACAATAGAACTTAGAAATAATTAAAGTGTCAAGAATATAAACTTGCACAAGGATTTGAATTATCTTGAAGTGAAAATTCTCGTAAAGGTTTAGAAATAATGATTTGAAGTGATGATGTGTTGTTTATAAACCTAGGAGTATTGAAAACATTGGTGACATAGATGTTAACTGTAGAATCAATCATAACTTAACAATTAGAGCTCAGCAAACACTGGACAACATTGTTATAATGCTTTTGTTTTAATTTTTTTTATGTGTTTGAATTTAACATGTACAAAGAATGAAGGCTGTGTCTAGATCTAAATCCAAGCATATAATAGGAAAAGAAAAAGATATAAAATCAGGATTAAATGTACCTCACAATTCAAGGGATAGGGATGAGAAACTCAGTTCTAAAGAACCTTTACCAGCTTTGTTAAAACTAAGAGGTTCTGTACATACTTTGAGAATGATATCTAGATTGACTAAGTCCAGTAAGTAACATCTAATACATATTTGTATATGTATGATTTATTGATTGTTGGTGTTTAACAGCACTTTCAGTGGAAATGAATATTTAATTGTGACCAGTTTTATTAGAGGTCTTCAAGCACAAGTGCTCAGAGAAAATCACTGACCTTTGGCAGGAATTATATTGTCAATTTTATACATCAAAGTCTAATGCACCTTGTATTGAACAGGTTTAGGGTTTGATTTCACAACCTGAGGCTGAGTGTTGACACTCACATCTTAAAATTGTATTTTTACCTAAACCTTTAAATATTTCAAAAAAATATCAGTGAGTATAGGGAACATGTTTTTACCTTCATATGTTTGTAACATCTGTAAGAAAAGTATTGTTTCCTTGGCCAACATTCAGTAATGATTTTTTTCCAACAGGTTTTCCACCTTGTTGACTTGCCAATGATTAACATTTCTGAAATAAAAGACATTTGTCAATAACATACATGTTTATATCTCTAAACTGATAAAGTTAATGTTGACATTTTTGGTAATTGGTTTTTGCTTTTAATGCATTTCATATCTGGTCATCTTCGAATTTTAGTTTAGTTTACACAACCCAGTATGTGTTTCTATTAGATGCTGAAAAAATAGTATCTTAGTAGCAAGCAGTGAGCCAGGACCCTAGGTGATGATGTTTATACTGAAAATGGACATAGTCTGGACCTATTTTTATAAAATATCCAAAAAAGAATTAAGAATTTGTACCCCAATTTTTCTATTTTATTTCCTGAAAGTTGTCAGTCAAAAATCAAAAAAGTTAAAAATTAATTATCATTATTTTATTAATTAGTTTTTTGTATGGATGAAAGTATGATGATCGTCCTTAAAACATGACAGTTTTGGATATGTGTCATGATTTTTATTTCAAGATGGCCGTCATTAACAAAAAATAGTTTCAGGTCTATGGGAAAATTAAATACTGCAAGTACATATATCTCTAACTAAAAAATGATTCATACTTTTATTGAAAACCTTGTTAAATATAACAGTTAAGAAAGTATTCATAGTAGCTGTACTGCAGTTTTAGAATGTAATCATATTAGCTGTATAACAGCCAAAAGAAGTAATCATAACAGCTATACTATAGTACTAGAGAAGCAGCTATTACAACTAAAAAGTAATCATAGTGGCTGTACTACAGTTAAAATAGTAGTCATAGGGTACATGCACTTTAATTAAAATAGTATTCAAAGTAGTTGTATTAGAGGAAAAAAGGTAAAAGTAACTATACTACAGTTAAAATAGTAATCATAGTAGCTGTAATACTGTTAAAAAAGTAATCATAGTAGCTGTACTACAACTAAGATAGTAGTCATAGTGAATGTACTACAGTTAAAATAGTAATCATAGAAGCTGTACTACAGTAAAAGTAGTATTAGTCATTAGTTCATGTAATTTAAATTAAAATAGTAACCAAAATAGCTGCATTACAGAAAAAAAAGTAATAGTAATTACTGTACTACAATTATATTTATTAAGTAATCATAGTAGCTGTATTACAGCAAAAATAGTAGTCATAGTGACTATACTACAGTTAAAATAGTAATCATAGTAGCTGTACTACAGTTTTAGAATGTAATCATATTAGCTGTTACACAATTAAAAAAGTAATCATAGCGACTGTACTACAACTAAGAGTAAGATAGTAGTCATAGTGACTGTACTACAGTTAAAATAGTTATCATAGTGACTGTACTACAGTAAAAATAGTAGTCATAGGAACTACATGTACTTTAATTAAAATAGTAATCAAAGTAGCTGTATTACAGCAAAAATAGTAGTCATATAAGCTGTATTACAGTTAAAAAAGGTAATCATAGTAGTAAGAATATAATCATATAAGCTGTAATATAATTAAAAAAGTAATCATAGTGGCTGTAAAATGATAATTATAGAAGTTGTACTACAATTAAAATAGTAATCAAAGAAGCTGTATTACAGCAACAACAAAAAAAAGTAATCATAACAGCTGTACTATAGTTCATGTATTATAATTATAATTTATAATCCTATGATAATATACTTTCACAACATTGTTTACAATTTGATGGAGTATATCCAGAATTTGGCAATCTATCTACTTTGACTTTGGACATCTTCATATGACAATTTCGACTGTTTAGGTGTTATAATTGACTCAATGGAAATATACTGCTTTCATCTCACTAGAAAATCATGTATGCAAAATTTTTGGCATACAAATTTTATATTTTATTTAAAAAATCTGTAATAAAAGAACTGTAGCTGTGTTTTTTTTTTTGAAAATCATGTGACCATTACATTTTAATACATAATCGCTTTATATTGAATGATACTTAGAAATGCATAAAAAGGAAATGGTCATACCCTATCTTTTACAATATTAAGAATTCAAAATTTTTCTTTTTTTTCTTTTTTTTCTTTTGTTTTTAAAAAATGAGGAAAGATATTATTAAAATTTCATTTATTACCTTTACATCCAGTCACACCAGGAAAACCCTTTGCCATCTGAAAAATTATTTTTTTCTCATTAAAACCAGAGTGGTGTCCATGAAAGGCTTGTAATATATCAGACAAATATTGACATATTTAATTGCTTTTCCCCCACTTTATTTAGGGGTATAAGAAAGGTTCATTAACTATTGAATATAGAAGTTTTGGATATCTGATCAAATTTCTTGCTGAAATTTAACACATATAAATTGAATAATTATTGAATTTTTGTAAAAAAAAATTTTTTTACAGTAAACTTACCCCTAGAAGTATGTTTTGTATCGTGAACATTTGATCTTTTTGGTTTTTTTTCAAAACAAAATATTTGTTTAAAAGATAAAGTTTTGCCATTGAGTACCAATCAAAGTTTGTGTAAATGGACATTAACAAAGAAACAGATAAAAGGTAGCACAATTAACTAGTGTCAACTTTCTGAAATCTAATGGAACATTGTTTATTCTTTTAAATAATTCAATTCACAAAATTTCACTTATAATAGGAGTCATTATAGGCAAATCTAAAGGGTTAGAAAATAGCCATATCAAATTTCTGATTGTATGCAACAAGAATTTGAATTTTATTTGGTCAGAAAAAACAAATATTTGGACAGAACCTTCATTAGTTATAGCATTTTAATTCCATACAATATTGTGTTTACTCATGTATGTGAACTGAATGGTTATTGTTTTGCATGGTTGTCACTTGAACCTTTGAAGTTCTTTGAAGGAAATATTGTTTATACACCAAATAGAAACCATTATTCAGTTTTTAGTTTTTTTCGGGCCAAAATTCCGTAAGGATTTCCTGCAGTTTGTTTACATGTTAAGTTTGGCTATCTGATTTTCTATTGTTTTCTTACATAAGGTAGGTTTTGAGATTATAGTCTGAAGTATGATGCAATTCATGTATGATGATAATATTTTAAAATAACATTAAAAAACATATAGAAATTAAACATGACACAATCTTCATGAAATATTTTTAAATTATTTTTTTGCTAAAATAAAACCTGATTTGTAAAACACTTAAACAGAAAAAAGGCTTTAGTAGTAATTCTATAGTATTTTATATTAAAGTTAACATTTTTTTTTATAATATTGTAGTTATATTAAACTTATATCATATAAAGTATGTTATTTATCAAAGATTTTATAGATCTATAAAGTTTTAAATATTGATATCAGTATAATAAACTGGATTTTAAAAGTAATTTATGTGAAAATAAATGGTAATAAAGATGATAAAAACATTTTAATAAAGAAATATTCCACAGCTGATGATCTGAGATGTCTGGAATTGGAAGAGCTACTTCTTTACTTAAAAAGGCATTTGTGACTAACTCAGGAGGGGGAGAGTCATCAAAAAGGAGTAATGGAAGTTCAGATGATAGTGGGAAAAAATCCAAATGGGGCGATACAAACAAAAAACTAGCAGTTTCTGCGTTGGTTGGTAAGGAACTGGTGATACTTTTCTTTTATGAAAGACAAGTTTAAACAAAATATATTTATACATACATTTGTACTTTCTTCAAACTTTCTTAAATATTTGCATATACATTGAAGATGACCCATTTAACTTTGGGAATTAAAGTAGTTTTTCCTGATGATAAAGATTAGTATTTTTTCTGTAGCATCCTCGGTGGAAGATGCCGGTCGAGTAATCCACTTCTCCAGTTTCCTTAAATCTCCCAGGACATTGTATTCCTTGTTTTTTGCAAATCACCTTTTATGATTAAGTTGTTTTAAAGTGGTTTGTGGATTTTTTTGCCGACTATGGTATATTTTCTCATTTTTGATGGCTGTACAGTTGCCTTAAATTTCTAGCATTCACTTCATTCGACTTTTGGTGGATAATAGTTGTCAGATTAGCAATCATGCCAAATCTCTGTATTTTAATACATGCACTAAGATAATATAAAAAAATTATCATGAATAAATCTAGAGTGTAATGGTTAAAATTTCAGATTTATTAATCTCTATACTCCAGACTTGTTTATGCTTGGTCACTGTGTGTGTCAGTGCAGAGACATAATTTTGATTAGATAGAATAAAAGTTACTATGACAAGGAATTAAACTTGATTATCTCCCTTATATCATATGATTGGAGGATGTTTTTTGATTAGACAGATTAGACAGAATAAAAGTTACCAGTCTTGTATAACTAGTTTCAAGTTTGCACATCATGACAAAACAGAGTGAAATGAAATGGTCCATTTATTTTGCATGTACTGGTAAGCCTATGGAGCAGTCACTTAAAATTGCAAGACTGCAACCAAAAGTTACCTTACTATAAAAGTTAGAACAGGATTGTCTCCCTTATACCATATGGTCATTTAGATGTCCAACTCTAGAACATAGACCCCTGGTCTAATGTTCACATTTAAAGGTTCATAGTTAAACTTCAAAGTCATCTAACTTTAGATTAGCTCATAGTTTGCAAGGAATAGTGGAGAGTTCTGAGTTGTCTCATTGGCAATTATACCACATTTTCTTATTTTTACGTTAACATGTGATGGTTTTTCAAGAACTCCACATTCCCCAAGGGTTAGAATATTTTACAGTGTTTACTCACCATTTTGGAAATGTAACAAGTCCATCAGTGAAAACAACATACAAAATCTGCAAAAAAAATATATTTTTAAGTATTTATGACAAGTTAGAACAAGGAAATACATTTAACTTTAGGTTATTTTTTAATTTTTGCTGCAAATTGTTTTGAATAATGGGGAAAACTTACCCCTTTCTTCTTATGATCCCTGATTTTACATGTAACACCATTATTATCCACCTGTTGGTATTGTATTCTTTATAGAATTGTTACATATTCAAATGTAAGGCACGTAATGGGGTATAAACTATTAAGTATATAACAAAAATAAAGTAATACAGTACCATCTGCAAAAGTGTCCTATGTAAAAACTGTTTTGATACCAGTAAAGTGTATTGATCATATTATTTTCTGGTTTAAGTTATGTTTGAGTGTTTATGTAATGGGGTATTACCTGCACAAGAAAGTGCTTGTGAAAATCAAACAAGGGCTCAGATATTAAACAAACATTTATTTGATGTTAAACAAACGTAGTTAGGGTATCATTCATAATTAGCTTGTCAAATTTATATTGTAATGTATCCTTTAAAGGTTAATTTCCTGGGATTTGAATAAAAGACGGAACTATGTCTACAGACAACACAATGTTCACCTAAAAATTTCATTCTTCTGTCTTCCTTTGAAGACTTTGCATATTTACAGTAGAGGTAGAAGAATTTATTTGTACATGTGAATGAAAAATTATAGAAGAAACGGTAGAAAATTGGATGATATGATCATTGTAGCAAAATAGATATCAACAAGCGAAAAGTTTTTATTTCTATGTTATTCAAAAAGAACTTTTTTGGGAGTTAACTTGTATGTCACTTTTGTTAAACTGGAAAAAAAAACCATTTACAGTTTTTGGTGTTGTGAGGAACTTTTGATTTGTTTTAATAACTTTGGAACATGGACCCTATTGCCAAAAGGAGAATGTCTGTACAAATCGGATTAGTGTCTAATCCTGTATCTAGTGGGAGGAAACATAACTCTGCCCCTCCCTCAGCTTCCTCAAGGAGAGGAGGTAGTGATAGGAAACAGTCCATGGTCTCTATCACAGGAACTAATGGAACTAGACGTAAGATAATTTATAAAATATAAATGAATGGAAAAATGGGAAAAGTATGAAAATACAGCTAAACCACATTTTTATCTGAGAACAAGAAACCAGATATAGATAAATAAAATGAAAAAATATATATTTGTGTATATATTTATTTGTGAAAGTACAACCATCATTAACATAATTTTTTTTAATAATGTAATGTAATGGTTCAAATTTTGTAAAATTTTTGGGTGAAGTGTTGTTTTATATTTGTTCATTATAAATTCTGGTAAAACAGATTTCACATTTTAATTTTTGCACTACATTGTGCAAAGCTCAATAATGATATACATTTATACCAATACAAAGTAGGAAAAACACAATTTTTGTTCTGTTTTTAATCTTGATAGTCTTGCAAACAGTTGTAATTGTTTCTACATTTGCAGATTTGAAGTGATGATATTTCTCAAAGTTAGGCCCAGTCTTTCAATATGCTTAACATTTGGGAGGAGATCCAGCAAACTTTGAAAGGAAGTTCAGTTCTATGGAATGATATCATGATTTTCACTTTAAAAAAAACTTTAAACTGGCTATATCTCAACCATGTACTGGCAGTCTCATAAATTCCAGTGAATATCAACTTTCCATATTTTAGCCAGAATATGTTTAATTTAATTTAATGCGTTTTAAAAGTATACATGTAGTTCCTCCTGGAAATCATTTGCTGTGCTGAAACATTTGGTTGTCATATGCATAAGCATAATAAGGCAGTGTCTAAA
Source organism: Mytilus trossulus (assembly GCF_036588685.1). Lineage (NCBI taxonomy): Eukaryota > Metazoa > Mollusca > Bivalvia > Mytilida > Mytilidae > Mytilus > Mytilus trossulus. Next base: position 98,829,124 of record NC_086373.1, read on the forward strand.
ACTTTTTTTCTGGTTATTTAAACTTTGCAGATAAATGTATCCTTGTATTGTCATTATAGTTGTAATAGTTGTAACATCTTAGATACTTAGTATTACCTTTATTATCATTCTCATTATATTGACAGAGGCGGATTTAGGGGGGGGGGTCCCCCTTTTTGGGAAAAAAATTGGTTGTTTACATAGGGAATCACTGAAGCGTGACTGGAGCAGCCTCCCTCTTAAGTCAGTCAGTGGGCCCCCACTTATGAAAATTTCTGGATCCGCCACTGATTGATTTGATATTATTATAGATACATTTTGTTTATTATCTTTCCTAAAAAAGCTTTGTATTTATTGTGCATAGAGTTACTCCCCTTATTTATGTTTATCCTTTGGATTATGTTGTTATGAGCATTTGTGTATTCAGAACAAACAACATCAGAATATAAAAAGAATAAATTATTCATCCTGCTGGTTTGAAATTATATTCAACCATTCATGTAATTTATCATATTTTTAAAGGTAACGAGAATTTAATATCTTTTTATTAAATTACATATTTCTATACTCCAGTGTTGCTATGAGTTCAACATTACAAATTTGAATTTATTAGAAAACATAAAAGGTATAAAGATAAAGCAATATGAGCTTAATAATTTAAGTTTCATGACAGAAAAGGAGAAAAAAGTTATTCTAATTTAAATTAATTTGAGCTTGTACAAACTTGTGCATTTATTAAGGCATTCTGTCTCATTGGCACTCATACCACATCTTCTTAAATCTATATAAATAACCAAAAAGAGATTAGGTTTAAGAAGCTAGAGATGTCACAGGAGAGAAAAATGCAATGAATCAAATATCATCTCATAATGTCTCTATCAAAAATGATGTAAATAAAGTTTATATTACTTTTACAGTTTCATTAGTATTTTTACAGTCTGTGTGTAATGCAAATTAGCAAGTTCACCAAAATTACCATATTTAGTTCAAATAAATGAAAGGTCAGACGCGGATTTAAAAAAAAGGGGGCGGTTCCAAACCCAGGACAAAGGGGGATTCCAACTACATGCCCCCATTCAAATGCATTGATCTTCCAAAAAAAGGGGGTCCCCCCAAACCGTCTGGATCTGCGCCTGAAATTCTGAATGAATACATACAAGCAACCAGTAGAACAATCTGCTTGTTGTTTAGTATAAATGCCATACAAGTAAAAGGATTCTTAGGATTTGTTTCTGTGGATATTTAACTACAGTACTTTATACCCCATCTGTAGGCATGTGCTACCTATGTTATACTGAGAAATATTTTTGATCTATCTTTCTGCCTGTCAATGAACAAAGTGGTTGTTACACTATCCAAGTTAGTATCAAGTTCATGATCTCTATGGATGTGTAAGGCCCTATCTCTGTGCATGTGGAACAACAATTCAATATATCTACTGTTTGAATAACTTTGTATGGCATATACTTAAAAATAAATGAGATAAAGATTGATTTGCTGAGTCCAGGTGTTTAATTAACATTATTATAGGTGATTAATGGGACTTTAATAATTGTAATAACTTTAAATTGAACCATTTTGTGTGTGTTAATAAATTCAATTGTATCTAGTACATTGACCAGTACTAAATGCAGTTCTCATATTTGATATAACTGCAAAATGGTTTTATTCAGGAATTTGTTAACAAATTTGATTAAAGAAACCAAGCTATATATGTCTTTCAATAACCTTTTCAATCAATTTTGTTTTAATTTTTCTTTAATGATTCCCAATGAGAACAACTTTTTTTTAGATCACCTGGTCCATAGGGTCAAGCTTAGCCAAACTTAGCCACATTCATCAATGGAGTATCTAGATATAAAAAATGTCCCATGACATGGCTGACATGGCTAGAAATAAAACATAGGGTAAAATGTAACTTTTGTCTATTATCTTAAAAACCTATAAAAAGAGAAAATTTGAATGGGTCCATTTGTTCAAAATAATGAGATTTTACATCAAAACAGTTAGATGACTTCAAATAGGAGTTGTTGCCCTTAAGGGGGCTCGCGGGTCTAAATGATTTTTTTTATAGAATTTCTCTTTATTTTTCTATAAATGAACTTTATCTTATACTTAATAGAAAAATGAAATAAAAAAATGGGGTCACCGTTCATTTAAGCTCACAATCTGCCTTCGAAAGAAGCATACATTTATGTTGATGTCCTTTATTTCTGTTGAACTAATAGGAGAAAAAACGCTAATATCGAAATAAAAAAAGAACTAAATTACAGAAATCGCTCAAATTTTACAATTATTTAGTTTATGTACAGCTTATTTGAAAACAACAATCCAAAATATAGGTCACCGATAAGTTAAAAAAGATATTTCAATTTTAATGCCAAAAAATGGCATTTTTGCACCAAAGGGAGATAATTTGGAGCTTTTTACATGATATTTACATTTTAAAAGTCACCTGGGGTCAACACAAATTGATTTTTTGGAACGATTTTTGTACCAAATGATAAAGTTACAACTATTAAAGGTTATAAATAAAATTTGTATCGAAAAATTAATGTTTATTTTTTTTCTGAAAATCTTATACCTGCGAGCCTCCTTAAACAAGAACTTTTTTATGATTCATTTTTGCCTATTATCTTGAAAAAAATATGATAAATAGACAGCAACATTAAATAGCAAAAAATTGTTAGTAAAACAAGATCTACAAATGAGACACCATGTTCAAAATTGGCAATCAAGATCTTATTGAAGTTGTTGCCCTTTAAGGAGGCTCGAGGGTATAAAAATTTCAGAAAAAAATTAAACAATTGTTTTTCATTACAAATTTTATTTGTTACCTTTTGTAGTTGTTAATTTATCATATGGTACAAAAATCATTCAAAACAATCAATTCGTGTTGGCCCCAGATGACTTTTAAAATGTATACATCATTGAAAAAGTTCCAAATTATCTCCCTTTGTTGGAAAAATGCCACTTTTTGGCTATAAATTTGAAATATCTTTTTCAACTCATCGGTGACCTATATTTTTTAATGTAATTTCCATATAAGCTGTACTTAAACTAAATAATTGTAAAATATGAGCGATTTCTGTAATAAATTTCTTTTTTTTATTTCGATGTTAACTTTATTTCTCTTATTACTTCAACAGAAAAAAAACACTTTTACAAAAATGTATGCTTCTTTCGAAGGCAGATTGTGAGCGCAAATGAACGGTGACCCCACTTTTTTATTTTATTTTTCTATTAACTTTAATATAAAGTTCATTTATAGAAAAATATAGAGAAATCCTATATAAATGATTTAGACCCCTTAAAGACATTTTTTTTCAAAGTTTATGCATTTTTGCCTATCATCTTGAATACTTCAATAGAGAGATAAAAAAATATTTTTGCTTGTTAATTTTTAACATATTTAATATTTTGCCTACTATTATGAAAACTATAATAGACTGATAGAAATTTTAAAAAGGAAAAATTATCTGCAGGATAATTTCTTAAAATATGACAACATGAGTCATGACTGAAATAGTCAGTTAAATCTGATAACAGTTATTCTGGTTTAATGATGATTCTTACATAAAAGTGACCATTCATTGTTGAAGATGCAGTTTAGTGATTCAGGCTCTTTAGAGCCTCTAGTTAAAGGCTTAATATCAAACTATACAAACAAAAAAAGAACTGTGCTCTCTTTTTGTGATCTTTAATTACAATACTTCCAGTTTATATTAAAAAAGATACTAGGACATATGAATTTCAGATATTGCTCATATAAACTTTAAAAGGTTACATTTGTGAAACATAGACATTTCTGATTTTAATTTTTATCAAGGTCAACACAGGCCCTAGTAATCTGTCAACAGGGTTTATTGTACCATTTAGCTTTCTGCATTCACCTTCAGTAACTATTACTAGAAATAGACCATGTTCACTTAGATTTGCACATGGAACTTTTATACTGAAAATGCCCAACACAAGATCTTGGGTTATCTGTTAGCACACTGGTTCAGTTTTGCACTTCTTAGCACTGTTTTCTTGGATTGTAAAGTTCAGTTTATCAAACATTATTTTATTAACATAACCAAAATTTAACACATTTTAAGTTAAGTTCAGTTTTTTAAGGTTCAACAAACAAATATCCATAATATTTCAATTAAAGAAGCCTCAGTTCAATTTATCATAAGGGTCATGGTGACCTACTTTCAGATCTGGTTGACTATGGCTAATACTTAAGAAGCTATAAGAATGTATCCGATAATAAGGGCCTCATAAAATGGCAGGTCACTATAGTGATCAGTCTGTCCTGTCCGTCTGTCTGTCCGTAACAATTTGTGTCAGCTCTTTATCTAGAGAACCATAATAATTTTATACTTTATACTTGACATGTACATTAACCAACACCAGAGGGTATGTCATAATGTTTGTACAACTTCCTAGGTCAAAGGTCAAGATCAAAAACTTTGGTTTCAGTTGAGGAACCCATGTCTTAAGGTAAATTTGTGTCTGCTCTATATCTTGAGAACTGTTATGATTTCAAAGTTTAAACTTGACATGTATATGGACTTACACCAGATAGTGTGTCAGTATGTATGTACATCTTCCTAGGTCAAAGGTCAATGTTAAAATATTTGGTTAAAATACAAATGTTTTACTGCAAGTTATTCATGGTGGGGCCCACAGAGATGACTCTCATCTCAATGATGTCGTTTTAACTCTTTGTCATCATATGAACCACCATCTCATACTTTTCATAGTTGGTCAATTTATTGAGTTTTATGATTAGAATCAAACAGTACACCTTCATTTTTGGGGGCAAATTTGGCTGTCCTACCTGAGATAATTTGCCCAGAATTTTAGATAGAAAATAACAAATTTATATGTATCCTCTTTTTAAAATAATATATATTTTGTCTTTCAAGTTAGTCTCTGTAAGATGCATTTTTGGTCATAATTGAATATTTTATTAAATCATAACTAAAAGATAAAATAAGTTATGCATCCGTCTCAAATGTTAATTGTAGTTTCAAATGATATTTTATTGAATGTATCAGATGTTGTGTTCTGTAATATGATTTCATTGAATTCATTTGAAAATTTCAATTGGGAATTAAATTGAATAAGTATAAATAAAGGGGGAACAAGTATTTATAGATGGTATAAATTTCAGCCATTTAACTAGTACTTTGTAATGTGATTTTAAAAGATATGTATTTTATAAGTATCATCTTAACAGTGTTATATAATCAGCATACTGTAATTCTAGAAATTAAATAGTAAATGTATTTAATTGCAATTTGTATAACAATATTTATTCAAATTATTATAAAAGACAAAACATAGATTATAAAATTGACACTTTTTAAGTTGGATTGTACTAAATTGTAGTATGAAGCTTACCTTGGTCATGATGAGATCAGAGTGAGAGATTTGTCTATATGACGGGTGTTTAAACTGTCGTTGTAAGATAGATCATGTAGATCCTCAATACCTGCGCATTCTAAACACAGAATTGACTGTATTTTTAAGTTTTGGTTGACAAAATACATTGAGTAGAGATATTGTGATAATAATTGTTTAATTACGTGTCTTTGTACGATTGACATATTCAGATGGGATCAGTTTTTATTAAAAATAATTGACAGATAAAGTTTTGTGTAGATTGGAAGTTTTGTGCAAATACTCATTAAAGAAAAGTCTGAAATGAAAAGTTAATCTACTTATTTTGTGGAGTGGATATTCTTTTATATGAGAATTAGTCCTGCTGTGGAGAATTGATGTAAACCTACTTCAGTGTATCGGAGGAAAATGAATCATTATTGGAAAACTTTATGAATTGTCACTTGTTTGGCAGGACTAGTAACGCTATTTGGAAATCAGTCATTGATTTATAATCTACTGGACCGCAGGAACTTTTTCCACATAAAGAAAATTTTAAATTTCTAGTTTATATGAATAAAGGATAAATGTGTTTGATCCATGTTTAAATTCAGTGAAATTCAAAAGACTGAAAAGTATTGGAATTTTCATGCTAAGGTCTTGTGATATATTTATCATACGAAAAAATATACTAACTGTAAAATTTGGGATATCCTATTTGACTTGGATATATGAAAACAAACTTATAACTTAAATCATTTAACATGGTTAAAGAAGAATTAAAACCGCGTCGTCCAAGTAAGGACCATGGAAATCCAAGAGAAAGGCGCATGTCTGTTTTATCGCAAACTGGACGTAAGTTGAAAGTCATTTAAAGTGATATTTTTTTTTTGCTTTTTAAAAATTAAACTTTTTTCTAACGATTATGATAATTGTTTTGTTTATTCTGTGTTTTGGTGAATAATATACTCTTAAAAAGGTTTATGTTTAAATGATATGAACCATATAAGATAAGATAAGATAACTTTATTAGCACTAACACATTGACAATAAATGGTTATGGCAACAAATTAAAGACTAACTACAATAACATATATACAATGAAGGAGTGACAGTGGATATTATTATGAGAGAAATATATAAAAAAATAAATGAGAAGCATATACATTATTACAGAAATCAAGTACCTTTTAATAATGAGTTTCTCACCAACAAGCATTCATTCAAATAGTTGACAACAATTTTTAATATTGTTTGGGAATTTCTATTTAGAATTGATATAAGCAAGTTATATGATAAGGAAGGAAATTTGTTGTTCAATAGAACATTATTTAATTTTTTAATAAGGTTATCTCTCACATATTTATAGGAGGAACATTTTAAAAGAAAGTGAAGTTCATCTTCAATGTCTCCATTGTTGCAGCAAAGACATACCCTACTCTGCTTTGGTATTTTTAGATATCGCCCTCTTTCAATAGATAAAGTATGAGCACTTAACCTCAATTTACATAATGTTGATCTATCACTTTTGGATTTGCATTGATCAACATATGATGGTCTTTTATTTGGTTTATAAAGTATATTAAAAAAATTCAATTTTTTATTTTGATTGATGTCAGTTTCTTGCATTTGGAAGGCTATATCATTGATTCTTTCTTGAATGGGTTTTAAATACATCTTAATATCAATAGAATTTAGATATATCAGTAATGTTGTCAGATTTCAACTAATTACATAATTAAAATTTTCTGCTCACCTGGTCAAAGGGGTCATATAACCAAACTAACTTACCAAGATGAACTGGATTACGTTGTTTAAATATATTTATTTGATACATTTATACATGTAATGGATTGGGAAACAAGTTATTGCAACTTATATTAATCCCTTTTCCACTTTGCAGGTGCGAGTGCTGCCTTGTAGCAGCATTAGCCTGCTCTTTCGAAATCTAAAAGGGTTTCTTTTACGTGCAAGAGCTATGGCTCTTTCTTAACACTGGTCAGTCATTTATCATCCCCTTCCGATTAATTATCATTGTTTTCTCAAGACCATACTCGCAAATGGTGTCAAGGATTACTTAATTATGGTTCACAGGTTCTACATGGAAAGAATGTGAACATAAAATAACATCATAGATAATTTTCACTATAAAACCACATATAATCCTATTTGATTCGGCATATAATTTAACCAAGTCCTGAAATTGCATAAAGCATACAACAATCAATCAATCATCCAATCATCATGACAAAGGAATAGTTAGGCCTTCGATTTGAGTGGTCAGATAAAAAAGATTCTTATCTTTTATATGTAGGCAACTGGGACATAAAGTGTCTCCCTTGAAATCATATGAAAATAGTGACTGGTGAAAAATAATGTTAATCCAATTCTTGAACCAATGCATACATATATCATAAACTCATCTGCACATGATTACATCATTTTTTTCGCATAATTTTTTTTTATAATTGTCTTTTTTTTTTTTCAATCTGTCAGTGTTGTAAACAATAAACAAAGATGCATGGATATTAAGCATGTGTTTAACATGTACAATCAGATAATAGTTTCTTTCAGTGACAGATCTATGTGTATTGCGATCTTCATATTTTTACGAGAAGGGTCACGCTAAGGTGACTTTGCATACAGAAAATATGTCTGTGAATTGCTTCCTGGAAGTAAGCAATTAAAAAAAGTAAACTTCTTCTGAATGTGGACAAATTAAAGATTTTTTTTCAGAAAAAGTATATATATACATGAGTTCAATAATGAAAACTATCCATTGAGTTATAAAAATCATATGTTTTTTTAATTTGAGGTTTCATATGACTTTAACTGTCCCTCAATCCCATTTTTGTTTCTGCACTTTAACTTAAGTTTACAAAGGAGTAGGTCCGGTAAGGACCGATTTTGGCCTTAAATTTCATGTTCATCTGACGAAAGATTTTGACCACTTTTTAAACACTTAAATGTCTATTTTATTTCAATCAATTAGTTTATGTGAAAGATTTTCAACTGATTTATTCATAAAAAACGTACCGATTAAAGCTGAAATATGAAAAATCTTCCAAATATGCAGAAAAATGTCATTTTTCAGATGTTTTTTGTCAAAAAACAAAGTGGCCGCATCCATGTTCATCCTCAACCTTTATATATGTTATGTATTATCATAAAATACAACTTATATTTAAATATTAAGGATGAACACGAATGCGGCCACTTTCGTTTTACACGAAAACCATCTAAAATTTAACTAAAATGCCAGAATTGCTAAGATTTCAGTAATTTAGCATGACTTACTGGTGCTAGTGACCGATATATGTGCATTGTATTGTCAAAATCAGCCCAAATTTATGTAGCAGAAGCATTCTACTGTCCAATTAATAACGAAAAGTTAACATTTTAACAAATTTGTAAAACTGATATATTTTGGGACCAAAAAAGGGTCTTACTGGACCTACTCCTTTTATTAGACTCATACACAATGATTAGAAGCAAAACTCTCAGACAGGAGTACACATTTGGGCAATGAGTTGGGCATTGTTCTAAAGTTATGCCCCTTTTTTAACTTGGAAGATACATGTTTTATTTATGACAATTTCCTGAAAAGAAGACATAGCTAAAAAAAATAATCAAATCCTCTGCTATCGGTCATTTATCTGTACGCTGTGTACAAAATTTGTGCTTGAAACACCAATTCCAGTATTTTGATTAGTTGGTTTCTTAGTCTGAATACTACATTGTGGGGAAATTATTATGACCACAAAGTAAGATCTTTCATTACCATTGAGATAATTGTCAAAACAGTATGTTCAATAAAGTGTAAAAGTAATGACTTGTGTTTTAATTATTTGCTGTGGAATTCAGGGCTACAAACATTTGATGAACGTTTTATGAAGCTAGACAAGTATTGTCAATAAATGTTCATCAATGATTCAGTTTCTATCTCCTCAAAATAATGGAAATATCAGCATCAGTTGGTGTTGTGTTAGATTGAGAAATTAATATTTTATATATTTATAAATTAAAGGTTTGAAAATAATGAAGACTCTTGATATTTCATTTGTTATACTTTGTACTTGTTGTGTTTATGCATTGGAGTTATTATTGTATCAGACATTTTAATTCTAGTGATGACTCAATGGTTGTTGAAATTTGACCATTTTTCTTCGTTGATTTTGTAAGAGTATCAAGTTTGCCTTCTAGCAATTTTAGTCCATAAAAATTCTTGAAAAACACAATGATACAAATACTTGTAAATGGAGATATTGAGTATACATCCGCTAAACAGCAACCAGACAATATAAAGAAAAGACATCTAGAGGGCAACTTACAATGAAGCCTTGAACAAGTGTTAGGAATCTATACAATATGTAAAATCATTGGACGTATGATAAAAGTTGTGAATAAGTTTGACTTAAGCATTCTAAGTCAAATTCTTCAAAAAACAACATAAAACAAAGTATGACATAGAGTAACTACTGACAACGCTCTTGACTTGAGACAGGAACATGAAAATGAGTTTGGGGGAAGGCAAAAGGGGGGGCAGGGTGTTAAACAAGTTGTTTTCATGTTCTCAATATACAGATAGCAAAAACTTAAAATGAAAAACAAGTTATAGTGACTGTATTAAGGAATGCTTAAAATTTGAAAGAAAACCCCAAATAATTATAGGTGGTATGGGCGTCTTCCTCCATCTTGAATTGTAAAAAACAGAGAACCAAGGGTCCAGATATTCTATCAAGTTAGCAAAATTTGATTCAGGGATGCAGATATTTAATGTGAATTTTCATTTAATTGAACCAATTTATAAGAATATAACTTATAAATAATAATATTTTTGCAAATGTTGATTATTTTTGGTTGTTTAAAAGAAAAGATCAAATTGGCATTTTAAGGGGAGGTAACTCTAAAACAGTGCATTTTCTGAAGGATTCTACATGGAAATTTCCTATTTTGTATTTTAGCCGGAAAAAAACATATGGTGACCCCATCTTTTCTTTTGATATTCTTTAAGCATTGTTTGAAAGCTATCTTTTCATTAAGTATTTAACAATTCTATCATTTTGTTTAGTTTCTAATCACAAAATGGTGTTTTTTCCTGTATAATCCATACAAAATGTGCCATTTTGTCACGTCCTGTAGCTTGAGAAAATGTGCGGTGACCTATCATTTTTATTATATTTTTCAACATATATCAATAGATACTATGTTTTGGCAAAGTATGAACAAATTCTATCATTTTTACTTTAGACTCCCATACCACCTTAAAACTATCCTTTTTGAATAGTCGGAATTTATTTCAATTGTCAGACGGATATGAATAAGAAGTTCATTCAACAGAAATGAAGAAAATGTAAGAAATATAGAAAAAGTTAAAAATATACTCACATTAATTTGAAATGTGTTGGACTGGTTCAGTATAAGATTGCAGATCGCTTGGTTTTTAGTTCTGTTCAAATTTGTAATAATTGTTCTCCTGATAATGTATATACATATATGTGTATACATGTGGCTGAGTTTTATCTTGATAGATTTAGTAATTAAACTGTTGTGCTTTTTTGGGGGTCTTGATTCCTAAGAATTATATAATACTTCGTAGGGGGGTTAAGTTGCTAGACAAAGACTCTGCCTAATAAATGATGTTTCGGGTATAGGGTTAGATAAACAGCACAATTCACTGTGAGCTGATAACCAGTATATATTTATGTTCCATTGAATAAGCATTTAATTGGTGATTTGTGAGATAATTTTGATATTTAATCTATTTTGATTGTTTTTAATTCTACAGTGTGTTAGTTACCACACTCAGACATTTTGACAAATATCCAAAACTCCAATTATACTATAATTGTTATAATGTCTTCAGATTTCTCACATGGGTTTTTCTTCTCAAAGTAGTTTTTGATGTTTTGAAGGATACTTTAGTAAATTAGTGCATTGTTGGTTATTGTCAATGGTTTTTATATTTGAATAGAATGCGTAAGTTATTTATATGGCAGTTTAATAATTGTGGAGAAAAGTACATTGAAAAGCATGGTTAAAGGTTGTTAGGTAATTTTATATTTTATTATTTTGATTGCTCTTATGATATCCTGTCAGACATACCAACTAAGTTTTAAGCTCTTCAATTGTCATGAAATTTCATGATTATTATGTATTTTGTAAAGGACCTCTTAATGTCAACCGAGTAGAAAATTTTATGGACCTAAAATTTGTCCTTTTAAACTCTTCCGTTGACAGTTTATTGAAATTTACGAACTTTTTACCTGCTGACTATTTGTTGTATTAAGATTTGATGACACTTGTTGTTTCACGTAACATGAACTACGATGAAAAGGTCCATTTTGAATGCACATTCAGATTTTATTCGACATAAAAGAAATTTATTTTCCCACTAACACTGAAGAACCTACTCTTCAATTTCACTTTCATATTTTTATTTTTTTTAGTAAAGATTTTTGAATGCATCCTTTATTATTTTATTAACAATTAAAGCATTGACTGAAAACATATTTTGCATTTGAGATGTATGTCATTATATTACACTCATTCTATCACTGTTTACTTTTCACAAGTAAAACTACATAAGATGCATTTCAAGGTGAAATAGTAATAGAATATCATAATTATATTAAGTCTTTGATGTTGTAATTATTTAGGAGTAAAAGTGCTTATTGAAATTTTTTATCACTTTCCTTTTATTGCATACATTCATTGCATTTGGGTTCAAAGCATTTTATTCCTACTTTTGAAATATATAGTATATATATATATATTATATTGGTAAAATGTATGGGCTCAAAAATGATATCAGCCCTCTGTCCTTAACACTTTTCTGATATTAAAATATTTGGCTAAATGAATAAAAAAGTGATAGTCATACATCATAGACAATATAAAATTTTGGGAAGACAAACAAATTCACTACATTTTCTGTTTAAAGTCTTAATAGGGGTACAGTATAAATCGTGATGAACACATTCCAAGTTATATGAATTTGTCATCACACATATGCTTTTCATGCTTTGATCAGCAGACATTAAGTAATTTGCTTTTTATTTGCAGATAAAATAAAGAGAGGTAAGAACCAAGGCGGAACACCAGAGAAATCAGCTACCCCTTCACAGGATGCTACTGACGAAAATCAGTCCCCTACCAGAAATGTTCTCTGGAATGAAGAGATTGAGAAACTTCAAATCAAGGAGGAAGACCTGAAGAATGTAAGATTATAAGAATAACTTCATAGTACTTTCCCCATGCATTTGAATAGATATAGGAAGATATGGTATGAGTGCCAATGAGACAACTCTCCACTCAAGTAACAATTTATTAAAAGTAAACCATTATAGGTCAAGGTACGAAAATGATAGCAATTTTATTTTCTATGATCAATTGACTATGATAAAGATTGTCCCTATTTCTGGTCTCAGAATAAAAAAAATAAATAGGTGTGTTATGGTTGCCAATGAGAATTATGAGACATAGGACCAGCATGTAAACAATTTTAGGACACTGCATGTACAGCCTTTAACAATGAGCAAAACCAAAACTGTACGGTCAGCTCTAAAAGGTCCTGACATGCCAACATTCAAAACATTTCAAAACAGAAAACAAAATACCTGATTAATGCTGAAATTAACAACAACAAAAAAGAATAGATATGGCAAACAGTTACCTACATCAACTACTGGATTACAAGCACCTGACTTTGGACAGCTCATCAAGAATTAGGCAGGGTTAAACATATTTGTAAGCACTCAATCTTCCCTATAGAAGTGATCAAACATGTCTGTGAGTTCTCCATCCTCCCATTAAAAGTGGATAGTATCACACCATAAGAATAAGACTTGACTCATCAGATAAGCAGGAAGTACAAAAAAAACTAGCAAAAATACAAAAAACACAAAGTACCAATCGAAAAGTATCAGTTTGCTCCTGATACAAAAGTTATTCATCATAATAATCACTAGAATTATGATAAACAAAAGCACATTGTATATCTTTTAAAAAAACCACCATTTATTTAAAAAGAAGACATTTAAAAACCAAATAAAACTTCACAATACTATTAATATATTGTACCAGATATTCCTCTGGAATTGTGATTTAGGAGAACTTTAATAATCGTGCATGCAGTCACTTACAAATACTTCTTGAACACAATCTGATTAAAATACACATCATGTATCTGTACCACAAGATGCTCCTTTCTACTTAGGCTTTGAAAGACATTGGGATCTTCTGGTATTGTCTAAAGGTCTTTTTTGTTCTTGTGTGTGTTCATTTGACCTTGCCTTGAGAGTGAAATTAACGTTTTTCTCAGAAGAATTACTTTTATGTTTTCTGCCCCACAGTGACAACTCTACTATAAACCAACTCTAGTTGTTCTTTTATATAATATTTGATCAAATTTAGCATAACTTTTAAACTTTTTCATTTTTTGTGTAACTTTTGATGTTTTAATCAAATTTGTTTGAATTTAGATTGTAGATACATCACCACCAAAAGAAAAGGAGAGGTCACCAAAAACTGCCAAGGTCATTGTCAAGAAAATGAAACCGGAGTCAGAATTGAACAAACCAAAGCCTAAAATGTGAGACTTGTATTTAAGAAGCCAGTTTTTTCCAGCTTTTCATTAAAAAGATACTAATATAACAATATGTGTATAGTTATTCACTAATTGTAAAAAAATTAAATGCAATGTTTTAATTATTTACTGAATATTTGATTATTTAATATTGGATATTGTAGCTGTTCTTACAAAGTGTTATCAATTCCAACTTAAGAAAGGTTTTATGTTTGAAAGCTTAGATCATGAGGCATTAAAAATCAACCCACCCATAAATAGTACTGCTTTAAAATATACTCATATAGTAACTGTTTTTAAATAAATAAAAGGTCCTTATTTTCTGTTTATTTTTCAGAGTTACTGTTGCTCGACCTGCTCCACCAGATGCACCTATAAAGGTTCCAGACTATTCTGGTAGGTATCATTCTTTAATTCATGTGTTTTCCTTCAAGTTCTGTACACAGGTTAATATTTTAAGAACAAAATTATTTAATTAGTATAGTAATTGAAAAGTTATTCCCGATATATAAGGCTTTCTTTTGCACTAAAACATGGTATTTGGTATAAATGACTGGCTAATGTTAAAACAGTATAATATTCTGGATTTTCGGTACTCACTCTATATTGATGACGTTTGACTATTTCAGGATTTGCAGGACCAAGATATTCACAAGATGGATCAGTCTTACCACACAGTTTACTTGGTTCTTTCTCAGAATTCAAGAAGATAGCTTTGGAGAAAGGAGACTTACTGGTATGTTTAATTATATGCAGAGTTGAATCAATTTAGATGAGGAGTTGTATATTTTAGAATAAAACAATATGAAGATTTTTTAAACTGACAGGACTGACACTTGGAAGTCAATAATTCTTCATCGATGTTTCTTAGTGCTTTGACAAATTGAACCATACTGGCTGCTTAAAGCTAATTATTATTTCACTATTTCACTTTCAATTAATGATTGAACAAACAAACAAAAAATCATAATTTTTTTTTTTATGTATCTCCTTGCAAGTGCCCCTTTTAAAAAACTATCACAGATCTTTTTGCATATTCTTAGTGATATATTAATCTAATTAAAACTTACTTTCCATTTCAGGATGTAACAGTGCCAGGAGGAGAGCTAGAAAGAGAATCAAGTGTTCCAACACTAAAGTATGAGAAGAAAAAACGTGTTCACCAACCTCCATCTCATGCTAATGAGAATAAAGCTCTTCATAACTGGCAAATGAAAATGATTGAAAGAAAGAAGCAGCAAGGCTATATATCTAGTAAGAATTATAAGTTGAATTAATGAAGTGATTGATATTTGTAAGATAGGAAATTATATATTTGTTTGCTCCTTCCAATGCTTCTAGTAGGACATTGTATTATATTTATCTACTTGAGGCTCTTCAATTTCAAAGAATACTGTATTATGATATTTTCCCACTCATGACAGTATAATTTTCTGATTTTGATTGTCATGCAAAATTGTTCAAATATGTATGTACATGTATTTATAAAAATTGTTTTGAGATAAAGAAAAGCATGACTTTATCTTAAACTATGGTGATAGCTAGAAAGAGGTTTTACTCATACCACATCTTCCTATATCTATTGTTAGATAATTAATAGTATACATGCATGTCTACTTTGTTGCAATCTTTTGTCAATTATGATATAACTACCATTTTCAGAATTATTGCAAAAGAATCCTGAAGACTTAGCAATGAATGCTGCAGATAATTATCGTAAGATCCAAGAGGAGAGATATATTCTTGATAGAACTATTCCCCTTACTGACTACGGAAAAGGATGTAAGTCTATTTAAAAGAATGAAAGACATTTTAAAATTAGAAATTTTGCATTTTTAAAATTCAGTTGTGATTCTTCAATAAAAAAGACGTGAAATTCAATAGACAATTTTTCAAAATTTAATTGATCAGTATTTTCAAAACAATTTAATGTTCAGAACAGCATATTTTTTTCTGATTGTGTTTCTAATTCAGAACCTTAAAACTAGAAGTTTATAGACTAAGGTTTTCATAATGTAGATACAATGAAATATAACATGTGTAATAAACTTTTTTGTCTATTTATAGATCGTGTTGGGAGTGAATTCTGGAAACAACAGGAAAGATTTGGAGATGATGAAACAGGCATTCAGTAAGTGTTGATACAGGGTTACAGCTGTCTTGGTGTATGACCCATACCTATTTTGTTTATTCATATTTACATCTTTAAACGGAATGTAAAAAAGTTGAACAGTTAGTCCATAATGACGCCTTTTGACGCCACCCCCTTTACTCCATAATGACACCTTTTGACGCCTGTGTAGTCCCTCACTTGAAACGTCTCACCTAAAAAAACAACTTCATCAGACTTAATAAAAGTTGTATTTAATAGCAAGAGGATATTCATGAGAATCATGACTGGAATTTCCTTGATGAACTATTTGTTTTGGCAATGAAGGGCTCACGCTACCAGGCGAAGTGGGCGAAGAAGTCGCTTTCCCAGCCGTCACTTCGTTTTCCCCGACCCCCAAAAACGAAGAGAAGTCGCCCTGTTCTCTTTCAGTCGCTTCCGTCATCGGACATTTTCAATTTTTACCAAGTTGATGAACCATCAGTTTTTTATTGATATTAAAGAAATTTAGACATAAACGATTCATTATCTTAAGAAAAGAGGTTGAAGCATTGTCTTTGAAGTCTGTAGCAGGTTATTTGATAAAAATACAACTTGTTAATACTTCGTGCATTTCCCCTTGTTCCGGTGCTTGTTACTCGAAAACGTACATCAACCTATATTTCGGCGGCAAAATAAGTTTGTTTCTTCATTTAAACGTGATACAAGTTGCCTCAAGTAAGTGTTTAATCCATTTATTGCATTAAAAACGTAATGTTCCCTTCCAAATAACTTGTCAAACATCGTTTATTTTTGTAAATTTTCTTGCATTCGTCCGCCATTGACCACCTTGACCGATTTCTAAACTACGGATCTCAACCGGACCAGCTAGGACCAAAACCCGTACTTTTAGAATAATAACTTCGGACGCACGGATGGAACAGCTGACAGAAGAATATTGATCCCAAAGGGGAAAATTACGTATTCCACACGAATTAAAAGACTTTTGGTTACATCTAATTGATTGGTGTATATAATTCTCTATATTTTTTATGGATTGTTTCAAACTATTGATTAAAGTTGTTTAACTCTGAGACTATCATGACTATTATACTATTATCAATATATATTATGGCCCAGCTTAATAACTTTTATTTTTTTTAATGAAAAACACAAGATTGTTTTGAATTAAATTGTAATTGATATATTATAATTTCTTAACCCTTTTAAGATAAAAAAATATTTTTTTTAGTGCTAGATACTAAATATTTAATTGGTAGTTGCTCACAAGAACCTGAGTAAAACTTAACAACTTTTAATTTGAAATGTTGCTTTAATTGTATACTCAGATATGAATTGAACATTATTAAAAGAACATTATTTACATATGACCCTTTATACTATATGCTATAGTATAATCCAAACATTGTAGCGCACCGCGCGAAAGAGCACTTCTCTTTCAAATCTCACCACTTCTCCCTATCAGTTTCAAAAAGAGAAGTCACTTCTCCCTATAATTCTGAAGTAGTGTGAGCCCTGCAATGCATTAATAATTTAAACCTGCTGAAATTTTTTTTTGAAAAAATCCTATGCAAATCAAGTATTTTGATAAAAAGTATCCATGGAGGAAAGGGTTAAGATTTAAACAATATATCCTTATTATGAAGACCAGAAACTGTGAATAAGATACAAGATTTTATCATAGTTCCATGTTTTTATTTAAGATTTGAAAATACATGTATTGGTAAAATGACAGTTTGATAACTGTAAACCAACTAATTTTCTTGAGCATTTTATTTTCGCTTCTCCCCAGTAGAAAAATAATGTGAATTTGTAAAATCTGATCATTCCTCATTAAAACACATCAAGTAAATTAAAAAATCACGGAAATAAATAGCCTCAAAGTGGACTATTAAGGGTTAAACAAGAAATAAAGTTTCTGCGAAAACAAGTGGTTTACAGTATCGATATGCTATTATAAGCAATTATTTTCCCCTAGTTTGAACTTTTAAATGGACATTTCAGACGTAATCTAACTGATTTAAGTTTGTGTTCAGGATTAAGGTAGGTGATAGAGTTTGTAGATGGATTCTATGTTATTCTATCTTTTTTGTGGTTTATGTTGTTGTTAGGTATCAATATTTGTAGCTTTCTTTCCTTCTTTTAAAATTGTTGATGCTACTGATATTTCAAAAAATGTGATGGTTTTCTTTTCTTCATGTTATGGGATTTTTGGAAATATCATCTTTTTGTTGTGTTAAAAAATATTTGACAGCTAAGGAAAAAGTTTTGTATTTTGACAGTATGACTCTGACCCAGAATGAGAAAGGATATCCCCAGCCAGTTACACATGTAGGTATACCTAAGAGTATACGGGATGAGAAAGGTTGGCACTGGGCTCCTACCCATACTGCACCAGTCCATTATCCATGGCACAAAGCTCCTTACTTGGAGAAAAGGAAGAAAGAGCTGGGAAAATATATCAAGGAACTGGATCCCCATAAACCAGTAAGTATTATATAGACACTTCTACAAACATTTAGGATAAATGTTAGCACAGTACTTTGTTTTAATAGCTAAGAAAACGAATGTTTATATGTTTTTTATATGTTTAATTGAAGAATTCCTGATGCTAAGTGTACTAAATATACCACAATAACTGAAGAAGAATATAAGTGGTTACCCTCTGAATTTGAGAATATATATTCTGTAAAAAAGAACCATCGAAGGGTTAATATTTTGTATGTCATAAATCTATCATCCATTTAAGACTTATGGTGTACAGTGAAATGTAATTTCATAATGGTGGGATGTTTCAAACAATTATTGAAACATCAACAGATCTTACATAAATATTGTTGCATAATAAATAATTTATCTTTCTATAAATTATAATGCTCTAAATGTTATTTTATTCTAATTTCAGGAGTTTGATGCTCTTGAAATCATAGGAACAAATCAGCCTCAGATGAAGAGACCTGAATCTGAAGTAGATTTTGTACATGAAGATAGAATGTCCTTGGACGATTTGGATGACCAGGATATGTAAGTACTTTCTGACTGAGGCTTTTTATCCCCTAAAAATTTTTAAAAAGTGAAATTATATATAACTAATGGGTCAAATGTATACTTTTTAAAATGACATGCAAATTCCAAAAAATTTAATGGTGAATTCTACAATTTGTTATTGATAATTACTATTGTCATCACATCAAACTGGTTTCCTTTTACAGAGATGGAGAGAAGGAACCAGGAGATCAGACTAACCAGAATGTTTTTGGACCTTCACTGAACTTTGCCGGACAGCCAGCTAGATGGATTGGTGATGGTTATAGTTACCAGGGACAAGTTGGTATTGAAGGAAGGGTGACATTTGAGACGTATTCTGGTGACAGGGTGACATCTTATCTGTATATTGTCAATGATGGAACCACTGCTGTGTACTATGACTGGAAGGTAGGTTTAGATTGTACACTAATGAAAAAATGGCAGAATATTTTTATTTTAAAACAATCTTTATATATACTTAACACAAATAAACCACCAAATTTGACCATATATGCTAGTTTCACAATCCCTTGTTTTTACACATTTTTTTTAAATATATTATATTTGAAGCATTAACTTCAAATTAGTACAGAGATCAAAAGTTAATTTTCATTTGAGTAGAGAAAATGAAGATTCAAACCTCAAGTCAAAAATCAAAAGTCTTTAGGAAAAGTCCATTTCAAACTAGTCATTAGACAAGAATTGAATTACAAAACGAAAACCAAAGCCATTTTTCCCTGTTTTCTTGTGAAGAATAGCACACAAATTTAGTTTTCGCAAATGAGGCTCTATGAACTATAGAAGACATTTATCTTTTAAAATTATTTTTCTTTTCAATTGATATTTCTTTGTAGGTAAAAAAAATCTCTTATTCCGTACCAATAATGAGCAATGCGTTACAGAGACACACAGCAATGTCTTCTTATTATGTTGTACATAATTATATTTTCAGCATTTTAAAAGACTTATTTGTAATATTCTCTTTTAGAAAGCTTCAAAAGAAGATTATTTTGATATGGTACATTTGTTATTGATACTATATTTCAGATTTTGTTCCTTTCTTGTTGTTTGAAAATTTGATGTTTATTTTGTTATTAGTTTGTTGAAAGAGGCTTTTTGTTAAAGTTGGAATTGAAATCCCCAGACATTTTAGTCTTAAACATTTATTATTGATTTCATTTTCTGCACATGTTATTTCTCATTAACAGTTGATATACAATTTATCATTTTCAACTCAAAACAAACATAAACAATGTTTACATTGTTTGAAAAAAAAAAGAAGGAGAATTTTATTCATCAATAAACAAATATTGGTAATTATCACTTTATTTGTGATGATGATTGCCATGAATCATTTGTATATGACTTTGCTTTTTGGATTGACTAGTAATATTTAAAAAGCATTAAAAGCTTAAAAAAAAATTCAAATTAAAAAGAAAAATCCATTTGTCATATATATGGAACTTGACCTTATTGTTTCATGTCATTTTACGTTTGAACAGTAAAGCATGATTTAATGAATGTGTGTGGTGGAATTTTAATTTACCAATTTACAGTATTTTATACCAAGCATTTTCTCTTTTTCCAGAAACTTCCTAAAGATAACCCCTTTGATTTGGTACACCAGCAGGTTCAGAGGTTCTATTTTAATAACAGTAGTGGTAGGTACTATCATTGTTTTTTAGATGGGTTATATTTTAAGGCAATCTCATACTTATGGAGGACTCTTCTGTCCTTTTCCCCTTTTTTTGTACAGAAATCAAGTTTTGAAATTTATGTTTTAAATTTTAAATTTTACTTGTCTAGTCAAATGCCTATTCCAGGAAAAACAGTTTTAATTGGATATACATATATATAACTCCATCTAATTATAAATACATAAGTGTTTCCCACAACTTCCTTCACATAAGTGCACAGTGTTTCCTGTAAGATCTAGCAGATGTAAGCACATTGTGTTCCCCATCATAATCCGGAGATATAAGAAGTGTTCCCCTCCAATTGAATCATGCAGGTTCAAGTATGTTGTTTTCCCCATAAGTTTCACCAGATATAAGTATTATGGTATTTTTCATAAGATCCTACAGATATCAATTAAGATTTATAAAAATACATGTAGTGGAAACTTTGCCAATAAAAAGTAGATATGATTTACATGTAAACTGTAAAAGCTGTTGTTCCTTAGGCAGTTTGTTTTGTCTTACAGGTGTGATTCTACCAGGAGAAACAATGAAGTTTCCATTTGTTTTCAAATCTCCCAATGCTGGTGTGTTCACTGAACAGTGGAAATTTGAGACCCGCCCAGTTTTATGTGGAGGGGCGTCATTAATAGTAACATTGAGGGGTATTGCCTTACAGGAAGATAAATTCCAAAAGGAAAGAGAACAACTTGAGGTATGTAAAATATAACTTCCAAAATAAAAGTTGACAACAGTGTTTGTGTTTTTGAAATGAAATATTTGAAAAAAGCTGTTGTCGGCTTGATTCAAGGTCAACCCTGTTCTGTTTGACCCATTTTTCTATTATCTAAGGCCAGAAATTGTGTATACCTGTTTAGTCTTGGGTCTTATATGAAAAAAAGGATATATAGTATGTGTGCCAATGAGACAACTTTCCATGAGTGACCACTGACAGTTATAGCGAATCTAACAATTGCAGGTCATACATTTCTTAAAATTGACTTTAAATTGACAAATGCCTACTTTTTTTGTGCAATACAATGTACTATAATATCAAAGAATAGCCTACAGTATTTTTTTTCAAAAGTATATAAAACATTATGTTTTTTCGTGAAGTGTTATACTTATATATTTTTTGCAGCTACTAATTGCTTTTTTTCTATGTGTCTTGTTGTGGATAACAAGTCAACTTATTTTTTTTTGGACAAATTAGAATTTAAATTATATTATAATGCATTACGGTTTGACTTGAATACATTTTACAATTTGAAATTGTTATTCTTATCAATTTTTTGTCGATTTACAGAGAGATTTACAACAGAAACAAGCTGAGCAGATTGTAAGAAACATCCTCCATAACATCATCAATGGTATCAAGATACAAGATAGACCTCCATCACCTGTAGATGCTTATATAACAGAAGAGGAAATATTCTCTAGGAATAATCCTAAGGTATAACATTATTACAAAAATTGTGTCCAATTTAGGGGAAACTTAAAGTCAATACAGAATATTGAACCTGTAACATACTTATGATGATTTAAATTGATTGATTTATTGATTATTGGGGTTTAATGCCACTTTCATAATATCTCTTACTAAAATATATTTTAAAACTTCTATTTTCTGTGAGTCCTGGGTGACATTTAGTTTTAGATGTCCTGTTTGTATTAATGCTATGGTATATAATATTATATTACCACATTTTTTATGTTACTTTTTTTTGCTGAACATTGTAATTACTAGAAAAATACAAATTTTGGTTAACCAAAAAATACTACATTATGTTTTTGTACCTATAATTTGCTCAGATCTAATTTTATTTTGTTTAAATTTTTTTTATGCAATCAATTTGTTCAATTATTTACTTTGTTCTCTATATCCTTTATAGCTTTTCTACACCCATGATGCTGTCCAGGCACTGAAACAGTTGTATGCTGAAATAAACCCCGAAGAGAAAGACGACAGGATATGGGATTTGTCTGTGGAAGATCTCAAAGATGTAAGTTACTGGGAAATTTATTATTGAATAGGGGTTTTGGTATCCATGAAGTTATATTTTATATTATTTACTTTTATGTATGCTAGTTGTATTGACCTTTTTTTAGGGGAAGCAACTCATCTACTACTTCTAAACTTTTGCATTAAAAGCAAATTTTAGTTTGAACTAGTTTGTTCGTATTTCCATTGCTGTCACAAATTTGATGTTTGCAATGATACTGTTTAAAAGAAGTTTGTATATTATAAAGTTGGTATCTTTTTATAGCACTTCCTTGAAAACAACACTACCAGGAATTGTTTCATGATACATTTTTGGTGCTTGCTTCAGATGTCATTCTATAGAATATGTGTTCATAACTTTATACTTGTTTTATTACAGGAGTTGATGGCAATGGATGATGATGATGAGAGAAAGGAAGACTTCCTCCACCAGATGAATACACATGTGTCCAAAATGTCCTATAGTCAAAGTAATCCTATCAAAAAAGATTTATATAAAGCTGGGTAAGGGATGAATATACATGTGTCCAAAATGTCCCATAGTCACAGTAATCCATCAAAAAAGATTTATATAAAGCTGGGTAAGAGATGAATATACATGTGTCCAAAATGTCCTATAGTCACAGTAATCCATCAAAAAAGATTATATAAAGCTGGGTAAGAGATGAAAATACATGTGTCCAAAATGTCCTATATTCACAGTAATCCATCAAAAAAGATTTATATAAAGCTGGGTAAGGGATGAATATACATGTGTCCAAAATGTCCTATAGTCACAGTAATCCATCAAAAAAGATTTATATAAAGCTGGGTAAGAGATGAATATACATGTGTCCAAAATGTCCTATAGTCACAGTAATCCATCAAAAAAGATTTATATAAAGCTGGGTAAGGGATGAATATACATGTGTCCAAAATGTCCTATAGTCCAAGCAATCCTATCAAAAAAGATTTATATAAAGCTGGGTAAGGGCCTTAGATAAAAGTGGAGACTAACAGAGTATTTGCCAGGGGATAGAGTAAATTATCTTCCACGAATTAACCAATTAGAATATGACATTTTGACATGAAGTACATTAGAATTTTTTTTTTATAGTAATATCAATATCTTTGTCAGATTATGTTTTATTGTATACATCCATCATTATATGATAATTTTAATTTTAACTTTTAAAAATTTAGGTATGAGTTATTATTGGAGACTGTAGATAATATAGTGAGTGAGTCTATGGCTATAAGACAAGTGATGGGACTGCCAGAGAGAGAATCTTTGGACCAAATAGAGGACAGTAAGTTATTATAACATGCCTAACTCAATATAATAATCAGTTGACCAATTGTGTATTGAACATTATCAAAATCAGCATGTGGAAATAGCCTGATGGATTAGGAAACCTACATATTTATTATATAAAGCATTACTGCCATCTTGGATTATTTTATATTTAGATAAAGGATTTTCTTAGTCTAGCTTTTAATCATATTGTATATGTTCAAACCAATTCTGTTTTATAAATTTTAATATCTTATTGTCAATTTTAACAAAGGTTGACAAAATGTTACTCTTTAACAATCATTTCCATTCAGTGCTAATAAATATTTGATGGAGACGTCTGTTGTCGTAAAAAAATATCTTTGTTAAACTATATTAATGTAGATTTTCAACTTTTAAAATGTTAATAACACCCTTAAATTTCTTTCATTTTTATTGTGCATATCATAGTTACAGAAGGATATTCACGTGAAACATCTTCCGTCCATTTGGACAGTGATAGTGAGTTGTCTCCCATTAAATGGCATGACCATCTTCAGTTCATAGCTCCTCTTAGACTTATGTTATTTTAAGTAGATTTAGGTTTAAATGCTTTGTTCTATTCTACAAATTTTGTCTGAAAATTCATTTAAAATTCTTTTTCTCTGAGAAGATTATTACTTTTTATAACATTTCTTTTTGTTTATAGCATTTCTTAATCTAATGCTGTTTCAGTGTTAACAAAAAGTGTAAAGACAATTAAGATAATGAAACTAACAATAATTCTCTTTTCTCTCTCTCATGTGAATGACAAAACTATATAATTTAGATATATTAATCTGCTTATGACAATATCATGTTTTAACATAATAACATAATTTTAAAATGGTTTTAAATGTAACGTGTACTTCATTTTAAATTGAAATGAAAATCCTTCAGGATTTTTATTTTTTTAAAAGTATGGTTATACATATATTCTCTCTTAAAATAAGACAGGAGTCTCAGGACCATATGAAATTAGAAGACATATATTTATAAGCATGAACTCTCTACAAATCTGTAAACAATTAATTTATACTGTTTGGTAGATAAACGTAATAAAGGTATTTCTATAACATAGACAAGCATGTACTGGTATATATTACTAACGCTTATATACTTGTGTTAAATGGATAAGGTCTAAAGACTTAAAATGTGCTGTATATATGATGTCAATTGCTTGTTTGCTGTTTGTCTGCACGTTTTTTAAGAATGGGTAGAGGAATAATTTGTTAACCACCACTTCCTCAAAAGTATCTCCTCATACAGTGTGTACCTGAATCTTTCAGTCTGTTTGGATGATAAAGATAATTTGGTGTTACTTATTATCTACACTTCATCAGTACAGGGGGACAATATTGTAAATAGAAAAAAAAATTATGGGGTAAAATATAAATATGGAAACTAATTTACTGTATTGTAAAAATACCTATACTTATTGTAAAAATACCTATACTTATAAAAGCAAATAGACTAAAAGCATTTTGATTTAGGAAAAAGATTTAAAGAGAGAAGAGTTAGCGAGAGACGTATGACGGTGGCAGCTACTACAATTGGAACTTTAAAAAAATCATTGCCTCCAATACCTGACTCCCCACCTAAGGGTATTAGCATGCTGTATTAGTTTACTCTGGAATTTCTTGTTCAAATTTTATTTACTTGTTATATTTAACTCATACTGTTGTGTCTTGTTTTTTTATTAAAGAAAACTTAGCCAAAATTGCAGGGGGGGAAAACAAAATTGTTTAGCTTAAACTGAAATTCTAACCAAATGACATTCTTGAGTTTTAAATTTTGCATTTGTTTGAAGAGTCCCATAGACAAATATATTTGATTTCATAATGTTCACCAAACTTGTTAAAAGATAGATCATTTTGTTGCCATTTTGATACAGTGTAAGAGAAAAAGAATATACCCTTTCCTCCATAATGACGCTTTTTGACGCCACCCCCCTTTCCTCCATAATGACGCCTTTTGACGCCTGTGTAGTACCTCAGTTGAAACGCTTTGACTACAAAATGTCTGCATCAGACTTAAAAAAAATTGTATCCAATATCAAAAGGACATTGATAAGAATATCTGACTTGAATTTCGTCAATGAAATATTTGTTTTCACAATGCATTAATACTTTAAACCTGATAAATTTTTTTTTATTGAAAAAATCCTATGCGAATCAAGTATGTGAGAGAAAAAAATCCATGGAGGAAAGGGTTAAGATAAAAGACATTCATTACTTTATATATCTTTTACTTGTGGAAGAGACGCATAGACAAGTATATACATGTTTGTATATGTTTGCAAAATATAATTTTAGACAAGTATATACATGTTTGTATATCTTTGCTAAATCATCAACAGAGATTAGTTTAAAACTATGTTTGTTAAGTTCACAGTTATCCCAATTGTTCTTCCTCACACTGTGGTAGCATGAAAACACTGACAAAGATAACACATAACTGAGCACATGAAACAATTAAATGAATGAACTGTTAAATCAATCTGCACTTTTATTGAAACCATTTAACAGCACACAATCTGTTTTGAAGGATGGCAATCAAATTGTCTCGAAGATAGTTTCTTTATTTTGTTTCAGTTTTTGCACATGTTGTTTATATTGATTTATCAAGTGGTACAATCTCATACTCATATGAGATGAATATAGTTACTGTGGATTAATTTATTTTTGTGGGTTTAGGAAAAGGTAGATACATCTAATTTTGTGGTTTTGTCAAATTCTGCATACCAGCCTATAAAAAAATTGTTATTTGTTGAATTCTTAATTTCGTGGTCCATGAAATCCACAAAAAATGGTATCTAACCAATAAGAATGATTCCACAGTATCGAATGTCTATATTTTATTCCTCTCTTTTAATGTATCATATTTTCATGTATTTCATAATTAAAAAGACAAACAAAGAAATCAGTTTTTAATTCAAACATGCTATGAGGAAATGAATTTGGTTTTTGAATATTATATTACCCGGTAGTTGTTATTCTGCTTGAAATTAAAACCACAGCATTTCTTTCAATATTAAAATTAATTGTAATAAAAATTAGTGACTAACATGCCTTGGTTGATGTGAAATTTAACCAACCAATGAACATCTGAATTCTTTATTAGTACACTTACAATGTGTTACATTATTTACTATAGGTTCAAAGTCCAAGGGTAATAAGACACCATCATTAGATAAGAAAGTTTCTCCTGCCAAGGATTCCAAACCAGCTAAAGGAAAAGATGTATGTATAATACAGGAATTTCTTAAACAGTGATGTAAATATATACAGGATACATTATTTAGAAGTCTTTGGAAAAGTATTTTAATACATGAATTACAATTTCTATTTTGAACATAATTTTATCTTTATTTTGATGTTACTGATTTTCTTGGTTTGCTCAAAACAGATAAGTTTTAATATATGCATTTTGTTTAATTTTTCACTTTCACTTTTATTTTGAGTACTGGTTACTCCAAATTTAATATAAAAATATGTATCTCATGAATAAAGGTATCTTCACAAAAAGGAGTAAATATTTGTATTTGTATCAGCTCGATAGGTTTCAGTTCAAGTCATATAAATTACTTTACATATCTATTTTTCAATATGATGCTGACAAAATATATTTTAAATACTTCATTTTTCTGTGCCAAGCGTTTCATTGTATCGAAATAATAGATTTTTGCTGTAATCAAAATGAATGTTATTGAAAAATTCACAGGCTGGTAAGGCAGATCCCAAAGGGAAGACAACTCCTGCACCACCTGCCAAGAAAGGCCCAAGTAGAGGATCTGCAACACCAGGAGCAGCACAGCCTGAAAGTCAAAATAGAACACAAACACCAACAAGTGCACCACAGAGCCCAATACCAGATTCTGATCCAGTCTTATATAGAAAATACAAGGAGAAATTACAAGCCAAGGTATAATAGAGTTAACTGTATTGAAATTGTATATCTACCATACAAACCTTCCTTTCCAATGATGCAATGGGGTATAAAGTGCATAACATGTCCTGGATAGATTAATTACACAAAAAAGTATGAAAACTGGAAATTTTCAAGAATTTTAGTATGTCATTACTGTTTTTGTACAGTTTTGATACTGCTTTACAACTATCAAACTTATTTCTTGAAAATTTTCTTTTGGCCTGCACATGACAACAAACTGCATACACAACAGTGGTTCCGATACTTTCTGTACAATAGAAATAAACACATATATTAAAAATTTGTAAGGACCCAGTGTCTCGCCTAATTTTGCTGTAAACTGCAGGCTCAACAAAAATGAGGATAAAAAACAATAAAAATATTCCTCTTGATACCATCTGTCCAAGTTTGGTAAAAATCTAGGATAGTTAATGAATCTAATAAATGTTTTGAAAACTTTAACTGCAGACTGTATGTTATGTTAACTGAAAGAAAATCTAAGTCCATTTACAAGTAAAATACAGAGAAAATGGAGTTATCTTTTGACAAAATTTAATTCTGGATATTATCTTATGATAATAAATAAGCTTCTGTCTAAGTTTGGTACAAACCCAAGATAGTTTAAGAAAGTTATTCAAAATTTAAAAACTTTAACCACAGAGTGAATGTAATGTTTCCCCGCAGAAAAACTAAGTCCATTAAAAAGTAAAATACAGAAAAAATTGATTTTTTTTTAAATTTACTTCTGGATACTATCTTATGATCATAAACAAGCTTCTGTCCAAGTTTAGTACAAACCCAGGATAGTTTAAGAAAGTTTTCAAAAATTTAAAAACTTTAACCACAGAGTGAATGTAATGTTTCCCCGCAGAAAAACTAAGTCCACTTTAAAGTAAAATACAGAAAAAATAGATTTATTTTTTTGCAAAATTTACTTCTGGATACTATTTAATGATCGTAAACAAGCTTCTGTCCAAGTTTAGTACAAACCCAGGATAGTTTAAGAAAGTTATTAAAATTCTAAAAACTTTAACCACAGAGTGAATGTAAAGTTTCCCCGCAGAAAAAACTAAGTCCATTTATAAGTAAAATACGGAAATATAGAATTTTATTTTTACAAAATATACTTCTGGATACTATCTAATGATCATAAACAAGCTTCTGTCCAAGTTTGGTAGAAATCCAGTACAGTTTAAGAAAGTTATTAAAATTTCAAAAACTTTAACCACAGAGTGAATATTTGTTGACGCCGCCGACGACACCAACGACGACGGAATGTAGGATCGCTTAGTCTCGCTTTTTCGACTAAAGTCGAAGGCTCGACAAAAAGATGCCAAAACAGTAGGAAGAATGTAACAATACAAAATAACCAAATAGTGTATGAAGTAGTGCTTGCATTTTAAAAACTATTGAATGCAGACTTTTGAAAAACTAGGAAATAGAATACCCACTAAAATTCACATTTTCCACAATCCCTGTAAACTTGTTCCTGTTAAATATTTACATTTTATGATTAAGGATAAAGGAAGAAATATGGTTAGATTTTAATTAAATTAGAGATATATCTTGTTTTCATGCAAAAGCTGTATATTATTTACCATGAAATGTACCAAGCAAGTCCCTGTTTTTGTTTTTGGTACAATAACTAGTTAACTTATTAATGAAATGTGGTTTGTTTTCTTTCAGGCATATTATATTGTTGGAGACATGTTTGACAAAATGGAGAATGTATTTGAATGTATTTTAGATAGTGAGGACAGACCACCATTGAAACTGTGATAAAAACTTTTAAGAAATCTTTTGCATTTATATAAAAAAGGATATTTATATTTATAAAACTATCTGTGATGTTTATGAAATATTTGTTTTTATATATACTGCCATTGTTGAAAGTTTATGAAATTGAAATATGTAAATGTGTAAAATAATTAATGAGATTTTATCAGAATAAATTTTAGGAATTAATCTAACATTTAAAATTGTTAGTGATGCAGTTCTGAAAATAGGTGATATAACTTATTGGTTCAATCACTGTTTAAAATTGTTTTCTTTACAAAATTAATCCGTCCAATAAATATTAAATTTTTTTAAGTTCAGTTTGTTTATTTTCAAACCATGCATTTTTGATGAGCACTAGTTAGAACCAAGACTTGACCAGCTGTGATTTAGAATGTCAGAAAAGGGGACATGTCTTCGACATGGTAAAAAATGGGGTTCAATGTATTGGTCTACTACAAAGAAAATATGGTACGAGTGCCAATGAGACAACTCTCCATCCAAGTCACAATGTGTAAAAAGTAACAATTATAGGTCAAGTATGGACTTCTTTTAACACTGAGCTTTAGCTCAACGCTACACAGAATGCTATTAGCATATAAAAGGTCCCAAAATGACCAGTGTGCAACAATTCAAACAGGAAAACCAAACCTCTCATCTATATAAAAAATGAGTAACAAGAAACACTTATGATCCATGCATGAATCCTGATTTTATTTGTCAAATGGTAATTATATGAATCATATCAGGGCCAGAACATGTTTATTTTCTGGGAACCCTGCTTTGCACTAAACTTTTAGTTTGGGCTTTTTTATGCACCCTCAGAAAAATCTTGACAGTTATGGTAAATAAAATCGGCCATAGCAGAAAATGTTTTTTTTAAATGGAAAATTGCCTTGACATTTTTAGGTTGCCTCTATTGTTGGGATTCCCGGAGTTTAATCCTCCGCTTAATTGTTATTTGTTGCTTCTCTGTCAAGCATGGGCATTTTGAAGTTAAATCGAAGCCTAGTTGGCCTATAGAAGGATGTAAGCTGGCATGTGAAAAATCTGTCTCTGTTTCAGTTTAGGAACAAACCAGGTTACAATCATCCCAGTAACATCATATCATCCTGAATATGCATGTAATATTTGCAACATCAGCCCTATTATGATTAACCTATTGTTACTGTATCTGAGAAAAAGACATAGTCCAAAATTGTAACATCCAACCAATTTGCCAAAAAAAATGTGGTCAAGGTTAGACAAACCCTGTCAGACATTTGTATACCTTACAAAAATTCCATACACCAAATCAATACCTGATCTGTTGCTTATAGTATCTGAGAGTTAGTACTATTAAACCATCAATCCTATACATTGACCATGAAAAAGATGTCAAAGTTGAACCCTGTCAGTAGGTTAATATACCATATAATTAATCAAAACACCAAATATAGTTGAACTATCTGAGAAATGAACTGAACTCAATGAAAACTTGTATAAAACATTGATCACTGACCCATGAATGGCATGACAGAAATACCGGTAAATTTTGTGAGATCTTATACCAAATAGTGCTGTCACTCAAATATTATCTGATAAATTAGATTTTTAATCAGCTGCTGAAACATGAAATAAACTCATAGAAAATACCTGGATTCCAGGATTCCAATTATGTATGCCGAACATGCATTGTGTCTACAAAACACTCAAAGGTGACTCTTGAATCAAAATTAATTAAAAAGACCACACAAAATATGAAGTTGATGAACATTGAGTACCCATCATTTCGAAATATTTTGCCAAATTAAACTAATTATGCACTTTTTTGGCACTAAAATTAGAAAGATCATATCATAGGGAACATGTGTACTAAGTTTTAAGTTGATTGTACTTCAACTCATCAAAAACTATCTTGAACAAAAATTTAAAAAGCAGGACACAGACCGAAAACATGTAATGCCCCTTAATGTGGCTTAAAAGATTCATGGGACAATTCAATGATATGAAAATGTGATCAAGGACAATGTATGCATATCAGATGAAACTTTGTTACATCAGGTAAACTGATACATGTACAAGATATGAAGTGTATCTTCTGAAATATAATGCTTTTAAATACAAATAGTTGAAGCTGTAGCCACGATAAGTATCCCATTATCTTGCAATCTGAGACTTTCATTGAAGGCAAGACTAAATAAATATTTTCATTTTCTTTAATTTCAATTGCCTTGTAACTTTTAATCTTCAAAATAAAATTGGAATATGTTACCAGACCATGAATACAATTTTAATTAATCACTGTGAAATCAGAAATTTGTTGAACAGGATTAATTGTGGTTTTAGGATATGTGGCATACAAGTAATGCTGTCAGATATAAAACAAAATTTAATTCTGGAATAGCCCTGTACATTCTTGCATATAATAGGTAAAATATAATAGCAGTTTTGATGGATATAATAAAAACAGTTTATTAAAATTGAGCACAATTGACAATATCACTGATAAAAACAATGAATCCCTAGTTTCATAATCTAAGTGGTCCAGACAGTCTGTTCTTATCGTCAAACAAAACAGATCTTTTCCTGATTCTTCTTTGTCCTTGTGCAATCTGAAATATATAAAATTGATTGTTTTCCTCAAAGTACTCTGTAAGGTATGTCGTAATGATATGATCAAACTTCAGCTTGATAAGACGAGAATTACTCAAAAATTTCTCAAAGTGAATAATTGATTTAGACCATGGTTAATGATTAAAACTAATGTCCAAAATTTTCACAAAGAAATTTATTCCCATATTTAACACTTATATGAATCACATTGGACATTTCAAGACCATTTTTGTTTTATGTGTACAAGGTAGATGTCACATGGCGACGTGACCTTATCTATGGTTAGTAACTAGTAAAAATCAAACTACAAAGATGTTGTGTATTTTATCAGAGTTATATTATAGGGTTATTGCATTAATATTGGGGAATATTGTCCCGAGTAGAATCTTATATTGCACGAGCTTGCAAGTGCAATATATGTTCTACGAGGGACAATATTCCCCAATATTCGTGCAATAGCTCTTTTATTGTATACAAATATGATATTTCAAGTAAAAATTGGTTTAAATGAGGTTTTGACATTAATGACATGTTTTTTTGAAGATTTATCGCACTAGTGCAATATTGGAATTTATTGCACGCTAACTTTTTGTTATTTTCTGTGGGAAATATTATATTGCTATACAATAAGTATAGATTATTACATGGCATTTTTCATATCAGACCCTTTATCGGCCCAAGGTTATGATATCAGCCCAAGAGCCGCAGGCTCGAGGGCTAATACCATGTCTGATGAATGAGGGCAGATAAAGGGTCTGATATGAAAAATGCCATGTAATTATCTTTTTATCATATACTTTAGCAGAAGAAATACAGACAAGAACTATTAAAATTTAATTTTGTTTGTCTTTGCATTTTCAGATAATATTTACAGACAACCAAAAAAAAATCTTAACTTTAATTGTTTTAATTGCATGCTATTACAAGCATTTATTTATCTTTTCACAACAATTATCATGTTCTCCATTAATATTGTCAACTCATTTATGTCTTTCAAAACAAGTTTAACTTAATTCATTTGTTGCTCCTCGAACATTTTAGGAAAAGTCTTATCACTTGCCGTTTCTGCGTTTTGTTGTTGTTTTCGAACAAATTTCCGGAGATGCACGAAGTTGCATGTGATAAACGTCATGGAAATTAACGGAAAGGCATGTGATAACATACCGGAAGCAGTCAATAATGGTACCTTTATCAGCCTGCTATGGAAATTCTTAGGAATCTTGTTAATAAACATAGTTACTGTAATCCTTTCATAGCCTTTTGATATTTTCAAATGTTATTGAACTGTAAAATTTTAGTAATATTTTATACAAGTATATGATAATATAAGATATCCAGGGTTTCCCCTGGGTCAATTATTTATTTCGCCACCTCTTTCGCCAAAACAATATATTTTTTGCCACTTTATTATTTTTTTCGCCAAATGACATAAATATATTTTTCGTTTAAAATTTACCTTTTTCTACCCCCCCCCCCCCCCCCCCCCCCCTCCTTTTTATAAGATGATTTGCCCCATTGTGTCTTTGACCATTCTCTCAGACTTATTTAAGAGTATACATTTTAATGAATAAACACTAATCATTTACTTCAAAACAACAAAATGTTTTAACTTAAAAAGGAAAAATATTCGTTGTATTTTAAACAACTTTTCTAAATGAGGGGACCACTTTACTTTTATACTTCATTAATAAAGATATAAGTCCTGGAATATAACAAAATTGATGGACATGTTTTGATCATATAACATGTAAAATACCAGTATATATAGTTCGTAAGGAAAGTTTCTTTAAAAGAAAAATACTGGTGTCCCCGTTTGTACTAAGAAGTCCAGTGGTTTTTACAACAAAACAAAAGCTTTTATCATATTAAATTGATCCCTCATTTCATGTGTAGTCATTACATTGATGGGTTACTCTCATTCTAGGGGTTGGTTCCCAACCTTTTTGATAGGTTTCTTCATAACGACATTTTTCTTTTCTTGACCATCGTAAATGAAAAAGTTGAGACGTAAAACTATGCTTGAAACACGTGTGTCACTCAAACGACTTTAAAGTAGTCACCCTAATCATTTACCTATATTAAAGTCAAAGGATAGTTAAAGTTTTAAATCGGAGAGTTTTCTTGCTTTTGAACATTTTTCGTCACAAAAACAGCTTTCTTCTCTAAACTATCTTTAAAACTAAATAAAAGTTTGTTTAAACACGTGCGTCGTAAAGTAGTAAATAAATTCTGTATGTGACATTTAGCAGAAGCCATTTAACCATATAATTTTGTCAAACAAACCAATCAACACTTTTATTAATTAGTCCTTTGTTATCGATATCACAAAATGAAATCAGCTGATTATTGATTTTCTGTCAAAATCTTAACGAGTTCAAGGTAAATTCCGAGTATATTGTTTGATCAGGTAAAATCCGAGAAACCCGAAAAAATGTAAATAAACAAGATGGCTACAAATAAATCGTATATATATTTCTTTCGCCAAATTCTTTCGCCAATGACGAATTTTAATCGCCACAATGATTATTTTTTCGCAAATTGCGAAAATGGCGACCGCCAGCGGAAACCCTGAAGATATCATCCTCACACATAGATATCAAGGGGTAAAATAATATGCCTGGTATCTAGTGATTTGTTATAAACAACTTGCTATTCCTAATTAACACAATCATGAAAACTCTATTAAGGTAGCACAATACAAAGATTTTATGACTCCAACTCCCAAGTTATAAAATCCTGTAACTTTCTTAATAATGCTTGAAAATTTATAAAATAGTAGTTTTGGATAACTAACAGATTACTCTTTCAAATTAATGCAATGTTTGTATGATGCAACAATTATGAAACCAATTATAATGTTAACTGTGTATAAAATATTTTTCACCAAATTTCCACTTTCAAATGAAATTAGCTTCTGCATAGGTATCCCTAAAGGGTTGAGTTTATTATATGTTGTTCCTATGGCCATTATCTACAAAACGGTGTCTTCAGATTTCAGATAGAATGTATAGAACAAATTTTACACCTAATTAAACATTATCTTCTTTTATGCGGTTAGGATGTTTACACTAATTAAAGATTTATGAGAGAATGGAATACTATAGAGACAATCTGAGACACCCTTTTGAAGCCCATGATGTTTTGTTTAAGATTCCGTTAATATTTTCTGTACAGTTTAAGAGATGAAAGAGCTAAATTCATTCAAGTGAACTTACCCAGATTTTGCCACTAATTACATAATAATTAATTACATAATGATTGCATAATAAAAATATTGCATTCATTTAGAAGAATAATATTTTATCTATCTATATATAGCATATTAATCTATTGCAATAAAAATTCATAAATTCAAATAAAATTTGTAGATTTAGCTTACTAAGTCCTTATATTTGTATAAAATAACATTCGTTTATAGAGAAGCATTGTTTTAACAATGAATTAGCTGCAATCAAAATTTGCTAGCTAGTCCCTCTCTGTCATGACAAATAGATAACTCTGGCTCATTTCCCAATCAATCTATCATCAAAGGAAATAATTTCATGCAACAACAATTGGAATTTTTAACGACCTTGACTGGTTTTCAAGCAACTTTTATTCATAGTCTATTTAAAAAATGATAAAAAATTCTTTATATTGGTATGTAAAAATTTTAAACGTTTCAAATTTATGAAATTATATTTGTACATCAATTGTTTTGATACATCAATAACAAAAACTGAAATGTATTGCATTGATTCATTTTGTAATTATTCAATATTATATCAGAAACCTAAACATAATTATAAAAAAATTGAACCTGTTAAGGGGAGACAATTCTCGTATAACTTTTTCGAATTGGCACATAATACCACGGAATGTCACTCATCATACAAATGGCACATCCATATAATTAATTAACTGCGCAATCGCGCTCCACCTTCAATGATGATTCTGAATTATAAATAAAACCAAAAGTTGTTAATCTATAGATAGTGAAGACTAATGAAAGCTAACCCACTGTAAAAATAATTTTTTGCACTTTTTTAAAACTTCCTCAGGAAAAATTCTCTAGCCACTTCGACTTTCATAGCTCAAAATTAACGTTTTTACAGAATATTTGAATAAAGCAGTTACAGATTATTCGCTTCTCAAAGTGTAAGACGTAATAAAAATTGTATGCTTGCACAATCTTACCGAAATACGGATTTAATTAAGTCCTAAACATTTTGACATTTCTTCGTATATTTTTTTATCGAAAACCGGTTTAAACAAATCACACGTACGTGTTAAGATCCGACTAAAAACCTATTTCCCGATATGGTCAGGTAAAATTGCTACTATATATACCTCTTTTATTATTTTCTATGCATTCATAAGAAAGTTACAGCATTTCAAAGGTTGGTGATTGGAAGTTAAAAAATCTTTGTATTGTGCTACCTTAAACTTACATAAAATGGGCTATTCGACTCTGGAGAACTGAAATTAAAACTGTCATTTTCCTTATCAACATCTGGACTGTTGATAATTTGATTGGCAAATTTCTTTTTCAAAGCTTGAGCTATCACTGATGCAGGATCATTATTAGATTCTCGTCTTTTTGGTTTTAATGGTGTACCTCCAGGAGACCTGTAAACAGAAAACACATTGGGAGCTATCACTAATGATTAGGGTATTGTAAGACTTCTATCATAGTTTAGAACTCATAGAAATATGTGATTAGAAAACATGCAAAGGTAAAATGTAAAACAAAAAATTCAAATGTTCAACAAATTACAGATTTTCAATAAGATTGTATGCAAACTTTGGCAAAACAATGAAATCTAGTATCCCCAAAAAGTTTTCCTCAATCAACCAAAACTGGTTCCCATGAAAATAAAAAAAAATCACATATTATTTGTTCTTTGATCACAAGAAACTGTGGGTAATTTTTTAGAAGTGAAATTGAGAATGTGTTTTAGAGACATCAACCCTACCACAGAGCAGAAAACGGTAATTTCCACATAAACCAACTTTTATCAACATTTTTATAAAAACCATTCATTCAACTGTTATAATTTGACCAAACACATTGTGTATATTACCTTTGAATACTTTTTAGTTTGACACTTCCAAGCCCTTTAAGGACATCTGTCAATGTGGCCTGTTTTGGGGGATTTTCAGGAGTACTATTTCTGTTGTCTTGTAATGTCTGTAGCACTATTGTCTGAAATAAAAAAAAAGAAATTAAGTTCATAGGACACAGATCCACTTGTAAATATATGGCAAATACATCCAATTTTTCACTATATAAAGGGATATAACTCAAGAAATCTAATATTGATGTCACCTAAATTTTGATTATGATCTGGTAGTAAGCCTAAAAGTAGAGACCAGAAACAAATTTTAAGACCCATGTGCGTATGTATGGACAGATAAGATTAAATCTTAATTATTTGTCCACATAGGAGACATATAAATGTTCATATTTTTTTAGTTTAGTTATTTCCTGTTTTTAGGGGTGAGCTTTGCTTCATAGAATATAATTTCTGAAACTATATCCCAGCTTTTCTTGATAAATCTAGGGGTCCACTGAAAATATTTTAAATCCATGGAGCTGTTTTCTCTAATATCATCAGTGGTGCAGACTCTAAGTATTTTACCTGTTTATCTTTTTCCGTCTGAGTAAGAATTGGTGTTGACTGTTTTGTTGCTGGGAGGGGTGGTGGTGGGGGAGGGGCTATCGGGCAAGTTGGTGGCACTGGTACAGAATCCTCTATTGATAACTTTTCTTCTTGGAAAGACTGTGGAGGTACTGTAAAAGATATTACACAAATATATTCGTTTAAAATTTATACAAAGATAAGTAGAAGGATTTTTTAATCTGAAAATTTAAAAAAAAAAGAATTTAGGAAACATACACAAAGCTTTGGTTTGAAGAAAAGAAATCACTGTAACAAAAAAAACCAACATCATTTCAGAGAAATCATAATGAAGATTTGCCAGGTTTTAGCCTGATTACTAATTTTTTTTTTAGTATAAATGATGATGAATTTGAGATTCCAAAAAAAATACTGCTTGACAAATTATCCCTAATATGTCCTATTTTTTAACAAAATCCCTATGCATTGTATTATAATTGACAATCTATTTTTTACAGTTGACTTTCACATTAATTTCTGTTAAATGAATAATACATTCATGATTAAATTGTGAATACTGTATCCTCTACTGAGAGAAGTGGTTTTCATAAAATATTTACTCTGAGATTTATTGATCTGTTCTTGAGCTTCCACCAGCATTGCTATCTGTAGTCGTAAGTTATTGAGCTCTTCTTCCATCACTGATAACTTTTGTGTCTGCTCAGGATCTTGTTGTGTAGACACTGATGATATCATAGTAGAACTCATTGGAGATAAGCTGGGTCGAGATATGAATAAATCAGCATCTAACTCATCAAGAGCTGCATCATTTTCAAAGTTTTTTCTTTTCTGTG
The DNA here is from genome assembly GCF_036588685.1 of Mytilus trossulus. Taxonomy (NCBI): domain Eukaryota; kingdom Metazoa; phylum Mollusca; class Bivalvia; order Mytilida; family Mytilidae; genus Mytilus; species Mytilus trossulus. The sequence goes on from NC_086373.1 coordinate 98,867,924, forward strand.
CTCTGAAAATAAAAGAAATATATGAATACAACTAAATTTTAACAATTCAAATCGTAACTCACCATTTACTAATATTAGAGATCACTCAAAATCATAGAATATATTTGTCATATTGGTATATCATTGGACATTGGAAACAGTTTCTTGTATAAAAAAATCAGGTCTAAAAGAAACATATAAAAGAAATCTATATTGTTTTAGCCTATCTTAACATAACAAACTATATTTAGTACAAAGGAACTTCGAGGTATGGGTCCATGGGAGCTATTCATTTAATCAAGATCCTTTAACGACATTCCCTATTTTGCATGTTTACATTGCTATTCTTTTTTTAATTTGTGAGGTTCACATTATGCAATTCTCTAACCTTAATGCAGGAACACACATCATACTATCACATCTAGTTATCATATCATCACATCTAGTTCCACACCATTTTATTTGATGCTGCTTTATGACCATTTGCTCTATGTCCTCTTGTTTATTCCACATTGCAATATTTATAACAATGTGCCAAATATTAAAATTTTAAGCTTTAGAACTTAATTTCATACAATTACAGGAGAGCCCATGATAAAGAATTCAGCATTTTCACAAAGTATAAGTAAGCTTAAAGCTGGCATATATGTGTCCCATATTTTTGTCTAATATGATAATATCAGCTGTTGATCTATTTTTAACAACATCTACAAAATTGATACATATCAATATCCCATGCTCATCATTTGTGTCTTCAGTCATTTCAACTGAATCATATTGTAAGTAACTGTAATTAACCGGTTACCTTTGGCTTACAATTACAGGTACCTACCTAATCCTGACACAGTTGTCACCTAACTCTTCCTCCACCCAGACAACATCATCATCTGTAGATGTTCCCAAACTTGTGGTAGATATAACAGAATCATCACTATCACTGTCATACATGTATTTAGGATATCTAGACTGTAATAAGTGATTCTGAAATGAAAGTTGTATAGCCACTTCAAAAAACCATAGCATTTTTACCAAGAATAAAAAAAATGTTGTCCTTCCAGTAGAGAGAAACAAGAAAGTTCATAATGATATTTTAATACAACATATAGGTTTACAGTGGCTTATTTCCCCAATTAAAAGTGACTGCACAGGCTCACTGTGACAACGCTATTATACTGCATATGAGTATGTAAACAAACAAACAAAAAGCTTTATTTAATTCTATATGGTTGTTGTAAAAGCATTGATTGAGCACACTTTTGCCCTTCATACATAAATGAGCTTCAGTCAACATTTATATCTCCAAAAACTATAAAAAGATAATTTCCATTGTTAAAAAAGTTAAATTCTTTTCAGACCCAGTAGCATTTTTACAAGCCTAGGCTGATGGGACTGTGGTGTGAAGAATGCAGTGTTTAACAAGCCTGGGCTGATGGGACTGTGGTGTGAAGAATGCAGTGTTTAACAAGCCTGGGCTGATGGGACTGTGGTGTGAAGAATGCAGTGTTTAACAAGCCTGGGCTGATGGGACTGTGGTGTGAAGAATGCAGTGTTTAACAAGCCTGGGCTGATGGGACTGTGGTGTGAAGAATGCAGTGTTTAACAAGCCTGGGCTGATGGGACTGTGGTGTGAAGAATGCAGTGTTTAACAAGCCTGGGCTGATGGGACTGTGGTGTGAAGAATGCAGTGTTTAACAAGCCTGGGCTGATGGGACTGTGGTGTGAAGAATGCAGTGTTTATAATTATCAAACCTATTTCTTACCTGTATTCTAACCCTTTTAACAGGTTTCATTGAGATGTATGACCCTATAATTCTCATCAAACTTTTGTGTCGTACATCTGATTGTATTCTATTTACTCTGTTGATTGTACGCTGACGAAAGGAAACAACATGATTCCAATTGTAAGTTATAGCCTGACGGGTTTGATAAAATCTCAATCTTCTCCTAGCATTCAGTTCTTCTAACAAAGCTCTCTGTAACATAAAACATGGACCATAAGTTGGAATATTTTTTCAACTTACAATTTTTGTATCATTTTTACATGGGCCCATTCAAAAATAATATAGTGAAATAGGGAAAAATGCATGTCATGGCAGTTAATCATGTTTTCTGTAAAGATTTAACAAATTTTATTTCTTACAAACATACAAGAGTGTTGATACAATCAATCTATTTTATTATTGTTTGAGTGTCTGCATAAGTGTCGGTATTTCTTAAATATTTTGCTGAGTTGACTTAAAAAGAGTCTCCCAACATTCCCCATGATCTTTAAAATTTGTTTGTTGTGTTGTAATTTGAAAATTTATTGACCATGACACCACTGTATCATCAATGTATAGATCTATTTATAGTCAATGATTTCATGTAAACAAACACATACATGTATAACTATATAAGTAATTTCACATTGTGCATATATTACAAGCACGATATTTGGTACAATATAAACACCAGTGCATCAATTATCCTATGAAATACATGTAATGAAATAATTACCACATCTTCTGGATCAATTCCAATGTAATCTAAAATAACTCTGACAACTACCACTAAATCATCAATAATATCCATACTTTACACCGTTAAAATTATATCGTTTAAATCTGCATGCCTCCAATTACTGTCATACTGAAATAAAAGACAAAACGATAATTTCATAACAAAAGTCAGAACATAAAGACTCCTTTCACAAAAAAGGGATCATAAGTCATACTGAAATGTGTATGAATTGTGAGTACTTTTACACTAAACATTGTTTATGCAAACAGCAGCTGTATCATTGGTATTACAAATGTACTATGATCAACATAAAATTTTAAATGTTTTTAATATTTGTTTTATTAGAGTAATTTCAAATGTTAAAATTAATATGAGTTTAATGGACTATTTGAATTTTCCATAGTTAAAAAGTTTCAAATTTTCACCATCGAACCTTCATTTTCTTTTCTTGTGGAATATATTTTTGACTAATGTTTCCATTTTGATTCACTTCATGATTATCTAAATCTAATCAAATAATTTTTTTCAGTTTTTTGTGGTGGTTTTTTTACGAAGATATACTTAGGATAAATTGTTTGCCTTCACAGAAATGTTTTTTGGCATTTCATATCAAGACCTCATAATTATTTTGACTAATTATGTAATACATCTTTGAAAGAAATAGAGTAGGAAGGTACAGATTTTTTTTGTTTTATCTTTTTTTTTACATTGAGTTTATGGGAGGAACATTCAGACTTAAACAGTGCTTAAATTGAAAAATTACAATAAAAATGTTAGGGTAGGCTATTTTATACATGTAGCTTAAAAAATAGGAAGAGTAGGGTAATACAACTTATAACTATTTGTCCGCTATTACTGCACATCACAAAGGTTCTCGTAAATTTGACATTATACAAATTTTATGAAGCCACAATGGAAAAATGATTGTTGTATGACATCAATAGTTCAAGGGGGACAGATTCTCTGGTCACCCAGGAATAGCGGCACAATAAGTTAAAAATACCTTATCACTATATGTCCGCCATTACTGGACATCACAAAAGTTTCAGTAAAATTTTCAAGTCATAATACAAAATATCTGACACCACAGGGACTGAGGGTGGTTATCATTGGGGTCGTAACGTAACACGGGATTGCTGATTTGTGGTAAGTATGACATGTGAAAGTCAAATTATTGTGTCGTGAAAACAGGAAATTTATGAAGTCTAGCGGGACCCTTGAAATGACAACACAAATAGAATTGCTTACGCACATAGTGTAAGCGGGATACAGGAATCTGACGAAGCAGTAAGCGGGATGGCAACCCCCCACAGGTGGGACAGATTCTCACGACAGTTGCATGACATAAGATTAAAGAAATTGCGGTAAAGCCTCAGTAAAGGTCCCTAGTGTTCCTACTATATAAACAATTAAAAAGATGACCACAACAGTTAATAAAAAGAGACTGTGCGAACTGGCAGTATTGCTGAAACATGTGAACTGACCGTGGTCGAACTGGCAAATAACTAACCGAAACGACTTTGGTCGAACTGGCAGTATGGACCAAATAACTGAGGACGAAACGTCTTCCATAGAGGAACATTTACTATATTTTGCGTGTAAATCGTATATGTAAAATGTGATTAATATTACGTACGGCAGATTAAAACCAGGGTTATTTCAGTGAAAGATGTTAAATTTGGAGCTATAATAGCAGATCATATTCGTCTAGTAACCTTAAGGATCAGCCTCGGTAGGTCTCGTTTAAGTAAAACTACGCGAGATGTGCGGGAGCATTTATTTAATGTTATCTTATTCCTTTAGACGCTTAGCCACTACATTTTAACCTCAACACAAAAGAGTAACGGAAAATACACATGGTATAAAATTTGTAAACAAAGGTAAATGAAGTTGACGAAACTAAACTTGATATATACATTGAAACTAAAGACGATAAGCAAAGAAATTGACATTTTGGGCAGAAAGTTCTCGAAAAGACTATCTATTTAGCACAATTACGTAAAATGAACAATTTACAATTAAGTTTTAATAATCAGTGCCTTAATTTTGTATGTTTTGTTTAATTTTATATTAAGATAAATTAGTAAATCCTGCCAATAATTACAGAGGAAAAAATTGCAACAGAAAGCCTGATAATAAATTTATTACACAATACAACATTACACAGGGTTTTGTTTCTGGTAATGCAGAATGTGGGGTTTACTACATGGAATCCATGATATATCCGCCGGAAACAAACTTACTGGCTGGCTTTGTTTTCCCTTTGTCTACCCAAGTTCTGGGATATTGGACAAACTACGTAAAACACCCAATATAAATAAGATTTTTATTTAGAAACCTAACGATTTGGTTGAATATACGTTACACACAAGAATAATACAATACATATGATGAGGCAGAGTGTACTTGGCATTGTTAAGTTCCCCATTCCCTATTCCCAAGCCAAACGGTATGAGGCCCGGGAAAATGTGCCTGGCCGGGCTAGATGTTGGGCAAGTGCAAGAACAGGAAGTCAAGCAAGAATAATAACATTGCTGGTCTCGGAAGAAAGATTTTTTTATATAACGTTTTCTTTTTAAAATTAGAAAATTGGTAGTCCGAGTTTGTTTTAAATATATATTTGCATACAAATGAGAAGACTGTCTGTCTGTCTGTCTGTCTGTCTGTCTGTCTGTCTGTCTGTCTGTCTGTCTGTCTGTCTGTCTGTCTGTCTGTCTGTCTGTCTGTCTGTCTGTCTGTCTGTCTGTCTGTCTGTCTGTCTGTCTGTCTGTCTGTCTGTCTGTCTGTCTGTCTGTCTGTCTGTCTGTCTGTCTGTCTGTCTGTCTGTCTGTCTGTCTGTCTGTCTGTCTGTCTGTCTGTCTGTCTGTCTGTCTGTCTGTCTGTCTGTCTGTCTGTCTGTCTGTCTGTCTGTCTGTCTGTCTGTCTGTCTGTCTGTCTGTCTGTCTGTCTGTCTGTCTGTCTGTCTGTCTGTCTGTCTGTCTGTCTGTCTGTCTGTCTGTCTGTCTGTCTGTCTGTCTGTCTGTCTGTCTGTCTGTCTGTCTGTCTGTCTGTCTGTCTGTCTGTCTGTCTGTCTGTCTGTCTGTCTGTCTGTCTGTCTGTCTGTCTGTCTGTCTGTCTGTCTGTCTGTCTGTCTGTCTGTCTGTCTGTCTGTCTGTCTGTCTGTCTGTCTGTCTGTCTGTCTGTCTGTCTGTCTTGTCCGTCCGTCCGAGTGGTCAACGCAACTCAAAAGTGGCATTTAATTACCCAAAATTCATCAACCCTGAAAATCTAATTAGGGTAGATCATAAGTAAATCTTTTTGGAGACAGAATTTTCTTATAATTTTCCAAAATGAAGATTTTACTATGCTTTTTTCAAAAATATAATAAAAAGTATGGGTCACCAGCTATTTTTCAAGCTATGAGTGGTTAAAAATTGCCTAAATTTGGTTAGTTTGTTCATAGAAAGTCACATAAGAGTGCATAAAAAAAGTTCTATGAGATAGAATTTTGAAATAAATTGTGAGAAGATAGGTTTCTTAATATGCTTTAAGAAAATAAAAAGAAAACATGGTGTCACCGAACTTGTTTTCTTGCCACAAGTAAAAATAAAAAATTTCCCTATTAGCCTAGTATAAATTTTGTACTAAAAGAGTTATCTCCCCTTAGATGGACCAATTTTGTACTGTGATTGTACAGGCCCGAGACCACAATTAATTCTTCTATCATTTCTTTATAACGTTTTGTCGCATTTAAAAAAATTTAACTGTTCTTTTTGTCTAATTTTTTGTGTGAGTAATGTACAGTTCAAGTCCCAAAACATATGCAATTTTCTGAAAAATTGCATGTTTACATCATACAAATTTGGCCAATACACATCCATACCCCTATAGGCAAGTCAAGAGATGTTCCAAAAAGTGTAAATATAACCTTTTTGCACCTGGCCTAATCACTCTTTCCTTATTAAAATCAGTGAAAATAAAACATCCAAAAGTTTATTTCAGCTCTCTTCTTTCATTCCCACCCCAGAAAAGGTAAGAAATGAATGAGAAAGGGAAAGAAAAAAAATAAAGAAAAAATACACTATAATTAAAGGGAACTATATTCGTGAACAACGAAAAGGGGGGTCATTAATTGTGGTCTTGGGCCTACAATCAAAGATGGCGGTATACCATCAATCTACCTTAAATTATTATGTCTGCAGATATATATTCCATGTCAAAATGTCAAAGCATTATGTCCATGCATCTTATTGTTTTATAAAATAACTTTTTGGATCAAACTATTTTTTTTATTTTCAGGAAATAATGGAAGAAAGCTCTGAAAATGTGCCAGAGAAACAAAGTATGTTGTTATATGTACCTCATACATGTACATGTACAAAAATGTATTTGAATTAATTTGCAAATGTTTGGGTTTCTTAAAACGAATTAAATGAATTGATTTGTCACTTGAAACAGTCAAACATAATTACCCGATGGTTTGAGATCACAGTTATTTCATAGTGCATTTCTTATAGTCAATTAATGAAAAATTTAAACCATCAGCGCTTTCTCAATAATATTTTTATACGACTATAATCCAATTGTGTGCTCCCAGATGTTCTTATAATATAAAGTTAAGATCTAAGACTACATTTTCTCAAAAGTGACGAAACAATTACATAGACAATGATAGAAGCAGTATAAATAATATTTGATTATTAGAGGTAAAAAATGTACAACTGAAGTAGAGTTTTTAGTTTAATAGTGAGATGAATGTAGGATAAATTTACTTATATTATACATTTGTTTCAGAACAAAAGAAAAAATCAAGAAATGTCATTGATGGCAAAACCAGGGTAATTATGAAATTATTTTATTCTATTTTTTTATATAATTTTTTTTTTAACCAAAATATAAATACAACAACATTATTTTGTGTAAAACATACATAAGAAAACACATTAAAAACAGAACAAAAAAGTTTCAAATTGTAAGTCAAATTTTAAAATCACAACAAAAAACATCTGTATGATAACATGAAATAATTCCATTCCTTATTTTTAAAATGCATTTACTAGAGAGAAAAAAGATACATGTTATCCACCACTGAGTTCCCCCCCCATTGATTTATTTGTAAGAAAAATGTAACCTTATCAATAAAGATTTTCTCTGTAGGTGTTGCCAGTACCTGAGTGGAAAGCTCAAGAGCAAAATGCTCTGAAAAGAGTGAAGCGTTTGGCCAATAAGGTTTGAATAAGTGTTAGCCAAACTATATTTAATAAGTATAAAAAGCAATAAAAAAGTCATGATTATGATTTTAATTACATTCAATTATCATAAAGTATTATGTACCAATTCAAAATCGAAACAATCGCTCAATAGATTTAGTGCATGTCAAGTAGAATTAACTTTTTTTTGTAAATTAACCTAAACAGCAGTATTTCAGAAAAATACTCTTTGAGAAAAACACACAACCTTTTTCATCAGGCTCAAACAAATATTTTAAGAAAGAGAAAAACATTTTATTATAAACCATGAGAACAGATATATAAGAAAGATGTGTTAGGAGTGCCAATGGTGCCAATCAGACAACTCTCCTTCCTAGTCACATTTTGTAAAAGTTGACCATTATATGTCACAGTAGGGCTTTCAGCACTGAGCCTTGGCTCATGGAACAGAAGCTAAAGGGTCCCAAGAATGACTCGTTTAAGACCATTCACACAGGAAAATTGTATTAGAGCATGAACTGAACTGTTCCATTATTTTATTGTTTCCACCATTTCTGAGCGGACATTAATTTTAGCATTGTCTGTATGTCTATACATCCCTAAATTTGCTTGTGTTCTCTAATTTCAGTTTGCTGAAACAAAATTTTATAAAACTAATTCCTTATGCTTATAACAACGAAAACAAGTCAAGTTGAAATTTTGATGGTATCACTGTAACCATTCTAGAGTTATGTCCCTTTACAAATGGATAAATTTCTGATTTTTTTCTTTACTTGTCTCTAAAGTCCAGTTTGCATCAACCAAACTTTATGACACTCATATACAGTAATGTCAGTGCATCTTTCTACAAAACTTAACATAGGCGTTAATGGTATTGTTTTCTTCTGTTGCTCAGCCCATATCGTAAACTTGTATATGTTTACACGTGACTTTTGAGTTCCTCATTTCAAGGCGCATTATGGGTATTGTCCTGGATGAAGTTTAAATTTCAGTTGTCTCACTGTTATTGTTGTTAATTTATTCTTATTGTCATTTAGATTTAAATAATTCTTAAAGTTCTTACAATGAGTTACCTTGGGATTAGGGTTGTGCTGTCTTCTACAGTATTTAATTAATTTAAATCTTATTTAATGGATTATTTGTTATAAAAATAAAAGTCAAATATTTTTTAGGTGAAAAGATTTTCATCAGAAACAGCATTTCCACCTATGGGTTTTTTTTATATTCATGCTGGTGCTGTTCATGCATTTGGTAAGTAGAATGACTTGTCTTTGCATTATTTTTTCAACTCAATGTTTAGTCAGAGGCTTTACTTAAACATGTACCTTTTATTTCAAACCATCCAAAGAATTGGTTAAAAGGATGCATTTACCATTGTGTATACAATTCCGGAAAAAAATCTGTTTTTCGTCATTACAATTTACTGTGAAATTACTTTAATTCGTGGGGTACCAATTTTCATGGTTTTTGTGGATTACTATATCCATGAATTTAAGTGTAAGTGTCCTATGAAATAAAACAACCATTATCCAAATCACAACATAGAAAAATCCCCATTGGTAGGTTTGACTACTGATATGATCAAGAGCATATATTGAATAACACCAAATCTGAGAATACTGTAATAGCAGTCATAGAACTACAACCGCATGCAGGATTAAACCCATTTAATTTTTAACAATGTAAACTGTATGTACTTTAGGATATTTTAATTTTCAAAAATTAATTTTAATCTATGAAAGTCAGATTTCTGGTTTTGATATATTTATTTGACAATTCAAGATACGTTTACAGCATTTGTTTATGTTATCGTTTTCTTTAGGTGACATGTTTCTGGCCTAATTAACACCTTGGAAGGTCTTTAATCTGTTGATCACTTAATCACATGATACATGGCTTAATTAGTGTTATCACTATAATTTACACAGGTCAATGTTTAGTTTGCAATTTTCTTCAATCCAGACTATTTGTAACCTTCATTTCTAAAGGCTTTAATTTTTATTTTTTTATTTTTTTGAAAACTAAAATCCATGAATTTAAAAACCCATAAACATGTACATATTACTCAAACAACGAACATTGATACCCATAAAATAAAGCACATTCATAGTATGTGTTTTCTGGTTTTTTTTAAGGTCATGAACAAAGTTGCAAGATATTTTTTTCGAAGGAGAATATCCAAAAATTAGATGTTACAGTAATGGACACAGAAGTAACACAAAAAGGTAATTTAATTCAATTCATTTATAAATCCGTCATGTTTCTCAAATTCCCAGCGTTTTATGAACAGAAGTTCAACTGTCCAAGATAGAGCGGTTATCTTAATCAAATTTAATTTCATCTGTCCTCTGCAAAAAATTACTAATTCTGTATTAAAAGGGAATCTCATTAATAGAAGTCCTTTCCTTAAGTTGTTACCTTTTTGTTATAATCTTACTCCCTTGAATTTTTTATGTCGTCCTGAATATATTACCAGTATGCATCTGATATTTTTATTTTATGGTTGAATTCTCATGAAAAACAAGTCATTTACTAGTTGCTAATTAACATTTTCCTGATGTAATTATTCCCTGACTATCTATCTTTCTACCTGATAATTGACTATTTTTATTTTTTTACTTGCATGTTAGAAGTTTGGTTCAATTCAAACAGGAGACAACCCATGTACATTTTTCTAATAAACATTTTCTTTCTGTTTTTTAGTACTCTTTTGATGGAAATATGACTTTTAACTAACCACTAACAGGTACATAAAAAGTCTTCATCTGAAGGAGAATACATTTATTGTAGGTTAGTTCAATTCCAATGGGAGACAACTCTTGTACTATTTTACTTATTAACATTTTCCTTTATCTTATGTAATCCTATGGTGATGGAAATACGACTTTTAACTAACCACTAACAGGTACATAAAAAGTCTTCATCTGAAGGAGAATACATTTATTGTAGGTTGGTTCAATTCCAATGGGAGACAACTCTTGTACTATTTTACTTATTAACATTTTCCTTTATCTTATTTAATCCTGTGGTGATGGAAATATGACTTTTAACTAACCACTAACAGGTACATAAAAAGTCTTTATCTGAAGGAGAATACATTTATTGTAGGTTGGTTCAATTCCAATGGGAGACAACTCTTTTACTATTTTACTTATTAACATTTTCCTTTATCTTATTTAATCCTATGGTGATGGAAATATGACTTTTAACTAACCACTAACAGGTACATAAAAAGTCTTCATCTGAAGGAGAATACATTTATTGTAGGTTGGTTTTAATTCCAATGGGAGACAACTCTTGTACTATTTTACTTATTAACATTTTCCTTTATCTTAGTTAATCCTTTGTGATGGAAATATGACTTTTAACTAACCACTTACAGGTACATAAACAGTCTTCATCTGAAGGAGAATACATTTATTGTAGGTTGGTTCAATTCTAGTTGGACACAACTATTATAATGTTTTACAGTCTCATATTTTCTGCTTTTGTGTAATAAATATTTTAATTGCTAAGAAGTTAATTACTTTTCTAGTGTAGTAGTTTACATTAATCATTTCTTGATGAATATTTGTTTTTTTATATGAAGCCTAATTTTAATTTATTTGTTTATTTGCTATTTTTCAGATGACAAGCCCACTATAGACATTAGAAATATTGATCTTGACATTGATTTTAATAATGTCAAGATCAATACTCTTAGACAGAGCTACTCCCAACTAAGTTTTAATAAAGGTAATAGATACAATTCATAATTATCAAATTAAACCTTATACTCAATGCATATTAAAAATCCTGAAATACCGGTATATTAAAACATTTACAAATGAATTAGTTCAAAAGATAAGTATTTACATTTATACTGCACTCGTTCTATTTGAACAGTCAATGTTGTGTTGACTGTATATTTCTTTGTTATATACAGTCGCTGACCCAATATCACTTTTCTCATCAATATTTAAATTGTATATCCAGAATTATATTTAATATTCAGAACAATCCCCTTCAGCTTGTGTCGTGGAACAATACAAACTTATTTATTTTATAATTAAATGACTTTACAGACAACAAGACCCATGAATTACCGCATGGTGATTAATTTATGTTTCGCCAACAAGCGTGGCGTCTTCAGGACAATATTAAACGTGAAGTACAAATTTCGCGGTTGTGCGGTTAGCCGAACAATAGAGGTTGTTAGATCGACATTGTAGATATAAATAGAAAGTGAAAGTGAAAGTAAAATAAGAATCTAGTACAGTTAAAAGTTAAAGTTAGGAAATGTGAGGCTGTGCCCAATCCTTACATTGTTGATATGTCAAGTCAATGCACTATTATTGTCTATATCTAATAATTTTCAAAAAACAATTATGACATAACATCTGTAAATACTTAAATATTATTTAAAAGCATGTTTGATTTTTATAAGCCTGATTCTGTTATACTGTTGTCTGTCTCTCAGTTTGTCTGTTGTTTCATCTATTTTTCTGTTGTCAAAATGTGGGACATTAACTCAAAACTGAATTATCCAATTTGCATAAAAATTTGGTGAATTATTTGTATATATTGACATGGGCTCCCTTTCCTTTTTTTTTTTATTAATTTAAGATTATAGTTTCAGAGTTATGGGGTTTTATACATTAATAAAAGGAAGATTGGCGATTTATCCAGATTTCAGACAACAAATAAAGAATGCTTTCAAAAACTTGCAAGAAATTTTGGATAATGTTTATATCTATTGACATCAGCTCCCCTTTGATTTTTATAAATTTGATTTTGATATATTATCTACGCAATTCTAAATTTCGATAGTTTAGTCCATCTTTTAATGCTTCATTTTGTTATGTTATGGGTGTGCTAAAATATTGAGCAAGACACATTCTGTATTAAGCATGAAATGTCTTCTTCTAAAAATAGACACATTTTCTAATGCTTTCAATTCCATTTAATATTACTACAAGCTTAATTGAATTAGTATAATTCTTTTTATGAATTTTAATAAAAATAGAATGGGAGTACTCTTAACGTTAATTGAACAAGAGGAGGAAGTTATTAATACTTTATGATTCATTTCTACACATTATTTAAAAATTGTATTAAACCTTCCCTACAGTATAGCTCATATATTATAGTAATCGCTCGTGTATTTGTAATGAAAAACCTGATTCCATTTGAATGACCTTTCATTTTGCTAGATAGGAAAACATATGGTATGAGTGCCAATGAGACACCTTTCCATATGAGTCACAATTAGTAAAAGTGAATTTACATTTAGCCGTTTTATTAAAAGAAAACAATTTTTAATTTGATAGGAGCAGGTGAGAGATCAACATACAAGGTGGAAAACAGACCACCATACTGGCCAGAGGATATACCATTTGTGTCCCACTCTAAGAGAAAAGGTTTGAAAATGTGAAATTACTATAAAGTATAAACTATATTTCTTATATTTACATGATATAAGGTGTATAATTTTGTAAGAACTATTACAACAGTTTTGCTATTACATGTTTTATAAATTTGTGCCATCTCATTGTTTTTGAAACATAGTTAAATTACTTTTTTCCTGACTTGACGTCAGTCATCATTGTGGTGTGTTGTGATTAATTTTTACAAAAATCTTATTTTCTTAAACAACACTTAGCCACAATCATCATTGAAGTATCTACTTTAACAAATGTGTCTAATAATCCCCTGGTGGACATGGCTAAACATAGAACGTAGCGACAAATGCAGTTTTCAGCTTATATCTCTGAAACTGAAGTATTTAGAGCAATCTGACAATTGTTGCATAAGTTCTAAGGTTTGAGATTTATCTGCCCTGACCTTTCCAGACAACTTCTGCTGATTTTGGTTATTATCTTGAATATTATTATAGTAACTTATAATCTATAGTAATAAAATTGAGAATGTAAAGGGGGAATGTGTCAAATAAAAAAAAAAAGGAGAAAACTATTAAACTGTTAATTTTGATTTTAATCTTATTTCACATTGAGAGCCTCAAATTGAAAATAAAGCACAAATTTGTTCCAATTTGCAAATTTGTAATTTCTACAATTTTCCTCTGTTGAAAATATTTATTATAGTTTCTGAAATAATGTTGAATGAAGGAATGCCTAACACTACCAATATTAACTTTTGTTACTGATTGACTAAAGGTGATGGATCTGGAAGAATCATAACAAGTGACATGATGGTGAAGTGTCTGGATTCCTTCAAAGAATACTGCATTGAGGTAAATATGAGAATTACATTCATGTTGAGTAATAAATAAAGGTAAAGGGTGTTTTTGGTGCAACATGTTTTGCCATTTTAATATCATGTATATCTGTAAAAGTTCCTTACTCACAGTGTTTTCTGAAATTGTTAAAACAGCAATGCACAGGGACATTTTTTTCACTCATTGTGAAATGGCACTTCAATTTAGGGTTCATCCCTGCACATAACAAATAAACAACTGTAATGATTATATTGCAAATGTTAAATCAAAGTTTGAAAATTAACCATAGAAATTGTGTGCAAGAAGCTAATACATAGAGTAGAGAATGGAAATGTGAAATTTGTTAAAAAAAATTTGACTAAAGACAAAACAAGTTCTAATTTTATAGATATAAGTCCTTGATCTTATGGATGTAATTTTTATTCACCTTTCAAAGTTAATTGGGATTAGAACATGTTGTGAAAGCAACCATATTCCATATGTAATTTCATGGTAGGAATATTTAATAAATTTCATATAAAATTGCTCAATTATAACAAAACACCATTACACCTTTAATCCTATTTCTTCCAGGGAGTACAAGCAGGATTCATCCCAATAAATGTACCAGAGACATATGACATTTTAAAGGTATTTGATATTTTGATAGTGTAAGGTAAAGAGCAATTATAATTGGTTTATAATAGTCTGATTTTCAGATGCACCAACAGACTCCATGACATAATCTTCAAAGCTGTGACAGAGTAAAGGTTCATGAATAGTTTTAGAATACATTACCATTTGTCATATGAAACTGTACTATTGTACATGTATATATATCGAAAACTTCTTCCCTCTAGAATGTAAAAAAAAATTTCAGCAAGATAGCATCAACAAACCAGTGTAAAGTATGGCTCTATGATACTTTTAACAGTCTTTTTGAGTTTTTCTTATTGTTATTTACAGAAATGAATAGGTAAGAAGACATTCGTAGTACAATGTATATGCTTTCCTCTCTTCTTGCATGACAAAATATAAACATCTGCTTAGAACTTTAAATTGATACATGTATCTTCTCTTTGTATATTAGACGTGCATACATAATTGTAGAATAATTTTAATCTCTCATCACTACTAGTCTAGGCTATGATTCCAGAACCTTAGTCACTTAATTTTTTTTTTTATGACCATTTTATATGAGGAGATTCAAGGGTCATTTTATTCTTTATATTGAAATTGCATACATTATTACTTTATTTACTTCCTGAAAATTTAAAACCTAGATTTCTCTATATTTTTCTATAAATGAACTTTATCTTATACTTAATAGCAAAATGAAATAAAAAAAATGGCAAATGGGGCCACCATTCATTTTCACTCACAATTTGCCTTCAAAAGAAGCATGCATTTTTTGTTAAGGTCCTTTTTTCTGGTGAACTAATAGCAGAAATAGCAAAATAAAAAAAGAACTAAATTACAGAAATCGCTTTGATTTTACAATTATTTACTGTATGTACAGCTTATTTGAAAACAACAACAACAAAAAATAGGTCACCGATGAGTTGAAAAAGATATTTCAATTTTAATGCCAAAAATTGCAATTTTTCACCAAAGGGAGATAATTTTGGGCTTTTTCAATGATATCTACATTTTAAAAGTCGCCTGGGGCCAACATGAATTGATGTTTTGGAATGATTTTTGTACCATATGATAAAGTAACAACTACTTAAGGTAATGAATAAAATTTGTAATAATGAAATTGTGATAAATCTTTAATCAATGATTTGTAATAAGCATTTTGTGCGATCAAAATTGGTCAAAACAAAATCAAGTACATTGTAATTATGAATTATTGACTTGCATTGAAGCCATATTCATGTCACCTTTAACTTAACCTCCTAACTTCCATGTGAGGTTATTCTAGGTATTTGGTGGTTTCCTTTTCACTTGTATATATTTAAATCTGTATTTTGTGTACTGCTGTCTGATTTTCACTTTAGATAATGGCTTTGTCAATTTCTCTACTAATTTTGAATGTAACTGTGATCTGACACCCTTCTATCTCTCCAATTGCATTTTTTCTTTCTCCTAGCTTTATTTTCACTTTGCTTTGCTACAACACAAAGGTCAAATGCATAATGTATTGTCCAAATATTTTATGGTATGGGTCATCAATTGTCTGTTATTCTAAAATGTCTTCATTCTTCATTATATGTTTAAAAAAAAACACATTATTAATATCAGATTTAAAAGAAGAAGCATGTAAGTATATTAAACAAAACCAAACAGAAAAAGTATCTCTTACAGTCAGAAAAAACATTACAGATACATCTATTTGAAAAAATAATTTTACACAAAATGATCAATATGACCAAGATTATTGAGTACCATAAGATCAGAGATATATTAAATAGAAGAGAATATATCTCATTTAAGATATATAATGAATTGATCAAGTTTCTGGCAGATTGAAAATCACTCCAATTTTATTTTAACAATTACAATATGATTAGATTACACCAGTAGTAAGAGAAGAAAAGGAAATTAAAAAAGAGCAAGCAAAGGATGAAGAAGATGCCCAAGATAAAGTAAGAAAATATATTTGAAATTCATAGCTTTCATTAAAAAATTGAGATAAATAATGATTATTTACCCCATGCAACAAAGTTCTAGAGGGTACAATGTTGAAGACCTGTCTGTCTATCTGTCTCTCCATCTGAAAGTCTGTCAGTCCTGTTCTTGTCATCACAACTCCTCTGAAACCACACAACAGATTTCCATGTATATATGCATATCCAGAAGATAATTTTTATCAGTTCACTTGTGTAGAGTTCTTAGTCATTGAACTTAGGAATCTACTTTTATGTGTATTTCGTTGAACTACTCAATATTAATACAGTACTAAAAATAAACTGTTTAAATTTATAGTACTTAAAATGTACAAATGATTACAGCAAACAAGCTGTAGATTTTTATGGGGGGGGGGGAAGAAAGTAGTTCATTTCAGGTAGCATCATTTTACAGTTCCAGCTTTCACATATTTTATACTATTTATTCTGTATACATTCTTTTTCAATGAAATCTAAAAGATACTAATTTTATGAAATCTGTAGGTCGAGAATGAAGAAATAGAGGTAGAGACTGATGTGGAGGGAGAGAATACATCCAAAGAAGAGTATAATGTAAGAATCTGTTTAGGAAAAAAAAAAGTAATTTGATTTTTTAGGAATTGAATGCTTCTTTTTGTAAATATATTTGGGTGTAAAGACTTTGACCGAAGTACATTTCGTATGAAGCGGGGAAGCATTATACAACCATAAAAATTGAACAACAGACTTAATTTTAAATGCCTTGATAATCCTAAGAAAAAACTGACTTAAGCATATTCTAATTGATTTCATTACTGACTTTGGATATGGACAATCATCCATGATTATTCAATAAAAAAATTAAAAATAGATGATAAAAAAGTACTTCATTTCAGGTAGCATCAGTCGACAGTTCCAACTTTCACATATTTTATACTACTTATTCTGTATACATTCTTTTTCAATGAAATCTAAAAGAAACTAATTTTATGAAATCTGTAGGTTGAGAATGAAGAAATAGAGGTAGAGACTGAGGTGGAAGGAGCTAGTATATCCAAAGAAGAGTATAATGTAAGAATCTGTTCAGGAAAAAAATAAGTAATTTGATTATATATCAATACAGATTCAACTATCTATTTGTGTTAATTTAAGGTATAAAAGGTTACTTTTGAAGCATTACACAACCGTAAAAATTGAACTGCAGACTTAATTTTAAATGCCTTGATAATCCAATGAAAAAAACCTGACTTAAGCACATTCTGATTGATTTCATTACTGACTTTGGATATTGACAATCAGCCATGATTATTCAATACAAATATAAAGAAATATAACTGCAGATGAAAATGATCTTTGTCATTGGAAAAATGGAAAAAAGATAATATGAACATAAAAAACTAGCTTAAATATTAAAATCTTTTTCATCGACATTATAAACTATTATTATTGAGACATATCTTTTTTATGTTTTGTAGACAGCAGAAAAGCAGATATCTCCATTGGCGCAAGCAATTGACAAGGTTAAATATATTAAAGCCCGGTGGCCAGCATGTAGACAAATATTTTGACAAACATAACAACTTGTATATGCGTTCTTTAAAATATAAAGCATGTTTATATAGGGGGAGGATTGATATCTCATAAACATGTTCAACCCCTGCCCCATTTTTGTGCCTTTCCAAAGTCAGGAGCCTCTGGCCTTTGTTCATCTTGTATTATTTTAATTTCAGTTTCTTGTGTACAATTTGGAAATTAGGATGGTGTTCATTATCACTGAACTAGTATATATTTGTTTAGGTGCCAGCTGTAGGACACCTCCAGGTGCAATAATTTCTCGCTACATTGAAGACCTATTTGTGACCTTCTGCTATTGTTTTTTCTATGGTCAGGTTGTTGTCTCTTTGCCACATTCCCCATTTCCATTCTCAATTTTATTGTGATGTCTGTTTCATTCCTTGTCCTAATAAGAGTGCATTTTTTTTAATATTATGGTATAAATCATTTCTTTTGATTTTTTTTTAAAGCACCAGCAGTTATCCAATAAAGGAATTATTTGAAAACATCTCAGGAGTATGTTTTTTTTTCAAAATTGAACCATTTCTCCATTTAAACCATAAGAAAAATGATAGGACGTTAAATGTGTTAACTGTTTATATGATGAATACAACTGCAACAAGTGTATTATTTTTTGATAGTTAAGATTTAACTGTTGAGAGTGGAGAAATATCACAATACATGAGGTACAGTGGTGGAAATTGTTTGTCTTATCATTTTTATCCTTCCTTTTAAAATATTTCGAGGAAAGTTGTGTACTTTGGATGTGAAGTCATCATGCATGGTCTCCTTTTTACATCAAAATAAGAAAATTCAGAAGAAAAGAAGAAAATTTAATGTCACATTTAAATTTTAACCAATCATTCGCTGAGAACAGATTTTTCATTGTGAGAAATATTTTTCTCACACCGGTCATGAAATGTAAAAAAATAGAACAAAAATTAGAGAAAACTGCTTAATACATTTCATGAATATATTTTGTGTCATATCATTTTTCTTCTAGTGGGGAAAGGTTTTTTGTATGACAATGCATTTATCATATAAAATCAACATTATAATATCATAATGAATTATTATAGTAAACTTTAAATTTGTTTGTATAGAAAAATGCTTCAGATATCATTCGACACATCGTCTCACAAAACTTCAACACAGATTTGAGCGGTTTGGAGAGCTGCAGCCTGGTAACTGGTGAGATACAGTTTCAGCCTAGAAAAAGACCATTGAGGTATTGCCCTTTTTGTATATTTACCTCAATATTTACATCAATTTCTAAACCATAATAATGTAAAAAGTTCTTGATGACCAAAAAAAGCGTATATTTTTCCGTTTTTTCTTTTTTAAACATAGCTTGTTCTGAAGTTTAAACAACAATATTATGTAATCATTATTTGGGGTTATAATTAGCACATCCATATTGATACATTTCATTAAATAAAAAAACCATTGACGGCAAATATTAAAGAGAAAACCAACATCTGATTTTATAAATAGATGACAAACATCGTGTTTTATATTTTTCCAAAAGAATTGCAACAATACATTTTTTTAAGTCATATGAAACCGCAAATAAAAAAAAAATATGCATATAACAAAATGGATAGTTTTCATTATTAATCTTATGTACATTTACTTTTTCCTGAAGAAATTCTTTAATTTGTATACACAACAGGCATGGGTCTGTCACTGAAACTAACTATTATCTGATTGTACTTATTTAATGTGCTCAATATGTCTTTTTGGTTGATTGTTTACTATAAGGTGACAATTGGTAAACTTTGGAATCAAAACACAGCATTTAATGAGCTGCCATATTTGTTTAATCATAACAGACAGAGAAAAAAAATAGTTTTGAAAAAAAGACAAAATCTTGCACAGAGGACTAAGTTTATGTTATATACATTCATTGGTTTAAGACTTTGATAAACTGTATTTTTCACCAGTGACTTCTATATCTGAATATGTTTAAATATGCAAAACTTAATAGGTTAGCAAATTTCATTTGTCTGTCAAAAATACTTGTTATTTCTGAAAAATATTTTCAAAGGAGAATTTGCAATTTATATACCTGTTTCATGCACTTGTCTTATACAGCTAATATTTTCTTATCTTGTAAAATACAAGGACATATAATGGACCGGATATTTTGGTGCCAGGAGAAGGTCGGATGAGTGTCTTCGACCTCCTGAACATATTTCCTGATTTTGCAAAAATTGCGGTTTACCTTTTTGCAAAATCCCATTTGGACCATTATGTACAGCAGGTTTGTCTTAATTTTAGAGCTCTTTATTTTTGTTAGATAAATTCCTCATTATATCAGCTGAAGTAATCAGTTAGGGTTTTAAAACTAAATAAAATTGGTATTAACCTGTTAAGCTGGGGTTTTTTTTTTAAAGTTAATCATCATTTGCATATGCATAATTGGGGGCAAAATAAAATGGCAAGTAATTGAAAATGCTGAAAGAACTTTTAAACTCCATGAAAGTAATTGTGAATTGTGAATTGTTGTAGTATCATAAAGTTGACATGGACAACATCAAGAAGGCCCTAAACAACAGAGGCCAAAGCAAGACAGTCAGAGACCTGTTAATTGAGGAGGCCAAAAACCTGTTGACAGATGAAAAAATTGGTATCTTACTTTACAAGAATATGATATGGGTTTTTTTTTCTTCAAAAATATTTTAATATGTCAAAGGAAAAGTATAGTATATATCTGATCAAAAACATAGCACATTTGTATTTTTTGAAAATAAAGTGAGACCATTTATGATTTCTGCATACAAATGTTGAGAGGTTCACACAAATTTTACAAAGATGGAGTTGAAGTTTCTGGAGTCATAGAATAAAGTACTAACCTATATTTATTATTATGGTTAGGGGAAAGGACAATAAAAGGCTGCAGTCTATATATGTAATGAAATGTTTGTAAGTAAGTCAATTGATTTTCATTACTAAATAGGAATTAGGAATTATTTGTGTTCCTTGCATTTGTCTCTAACATTTCCATAAGTCATTATTTTAAGCAATTATTGTTTCCTTATAGGTCCTGCAGCATTAATGTTTACTGCAGGATACCTTAGGAAAGAGCTGGTGATACACAATGAAGAGGGGGTTACGGACTACTTGTGTGCCTGTCCTTGTGCTGAAGGGGTAGAAGTGCAGCACATCTATCATGATAAGGGAGACAACTTCTACCCCTTATCCCATAAGGATTTATGGAGAGGTATGTAAATTCTGTCTTTTACCGATATTATTAAACAAGTATAGAGAAAATGCATTTTTATTCTAAATGTTACATTCTTCATTCTGTGTTTTTGCCATTTTCATCTTTTCATTGATTTCAGGGAAATTAAACAAAAAATTAACACGAAGAGATCAGTTATAAATGCTGTATATATATTTTGGCTGTTGTTTAATCCTGGTAATGGAAGTATTATTTTGACTAACTGGAGTAGAACATGAACGTCTTCATCTGAATACATCTATTGTAGGCTAGTTCAATTCCAATGGGAGACAACTCTTGTACTATTTTACTTATTAACATTTTCCTTTATCTTATTTAATCCTTTGGTGATGGAAATATGACTTTTAACTAACCACTAACAGGTACATTTAAAGTCTTCATCTGAAGGAGAATACATTTATTGTAGGTTGGTTCAATTCCAATGGGAGACAACTCTTGTACTATTTTACTTATTAACATTTTTCTTTATCTTATTTAATCCTTTGGTGATGGAAATATGACTTTTAACTAACCACTAACAGGTACATTTAAAGTCTTCATCTGAAGGAGAATACATTTATTGTAGGTTGGTTTAATTACAATGGGAGACAACTCTTGTACTATTTTACTTATTAACATTTTCCTTTATCTTATTTTATCCTATGGTGATGGAAATATGACTTTTAACTAACCACTAACAGGTACATAAAAAGTCTTCATCTGAAGGAGAATACATTTATTGTAGGTTGGTTCAATTCCAATGGGAGACAACTCTTGTACTATTTTACTGATTAACATTTTCCTTTATCTTATTTAATCCTATGGTGATGGAAATGTGACTTTTAACTAACCACTAACAGGTACATAAAAAGTCTTCATCTGAAGGAGAATACATTTATTGTAGGTATGTTCAATTCCAATGGGAGACAACTCTTGGACTATTTTACTTATTAATATTTATGGCAATTCTTTTAATCTTTATTTATTAGAGTTTAAATGGTTCTTGTAGAAGGTTGATTCCTAGGCTTTCATTAGAAGACAAATATTTCTCCATATTAACATTGCTGTAGACTTTTCTTTATTTTGTCTACATTTTACACGAAATGATTATCTGTCAGATTGATAAACAACTTGTATATGTATATTCTACAGCTGATGGCCCAAGTACCCGTTCAAAAATCCCAGACAATTACCAGACATTGGAAGAGGATAATAAAGGGTACTTAATATGCATCTTTTTATTTATTGAATCTGTATAAGGCTGTGAAGTACTTTCTTCAACTAAAATAAAACCAACCCTCCTGTCAGTTGAAATCAATCAATCAATCATATTTAAAAGACTATGAATGGCTCCTGTGGTAAATTTATTGCATCTTTTTATGGAGGTAAAAATATATGTAAATGCCATCTGATGCCAGGACCCTGGAATTAATTTAGTGATAGCCAGTTTTACTGTTTAATATATTTTTTCCTTATTTTTAAATGACTCTTTTTAAATGCGTAACTAAGGTCATTTGTTTTATTGTTTTATTTCGGGTCTGTTATAGCAGACTTTAATTTTTGCATAGTAGAATACTTCTTTTAATAAGATTCAATTGAGAATGCAAATTTAAAACTGTAACACTCATTTTCTATATATTTCAGATGCTTACCAGGAATGGAATCAGATTCAGTGTAAGAATTAAAAAAAAAAGTTATGATGTGTACCATGTTTACCACAAAAATCCATTGGTGTATCAATATAATACCTGCATTTCATAATATATCAATAGTTTAATTGCTATTAAATGTATTTTCCATTACCTATTAATGAGCAGGTTGTCTGCATATTGCTATTGTAAAATATCAGCTGACAGTCACAATATGAAGCTTTTTTGTTGAGTGATCTTAGTGAAAAAGATCAGAAAGCCTTCATTTTGTGACTCGAAACTGATATTTTACAATCTCAATCTGTCTCAATATACAGATAACCGGATAATTGATTTTTTTTATGTGCTTTTTTTCTCTTTGTTGACTTGATAAGTTAGGGTCAAACTAATAAATGTCAGTTCAAAAATTGTAACGTAGCTGATATGCCATAATAAAAGTAATTAAGGCTGGGTGTTCGTCACATAGCTGTGATATGCAATTTCATTATAAGCTGAGCTAAAAGTGAATACAAATGTATAAGATATTGTAATATTACCTCATTCTCAAATGAAAGAAATTTTCAATCTTGCCATATAAAAGTCATAAACACTTAATCAATACAGTTATTATAACAATAATATCATTTTTATATTTTATTGGAACAGAATTTTTCGCCGATATGGACATGAAATATGGCAGGGTGACTTAAACAGACTGTCAAAAGGTCATTGGTTGGATGACAGCCTTGTTTATGTTGCAATAAGGTGATTACTTTACATAACTTGTACTGCTTATATGCAGCATTCATCATTATGAAAAGAGTTTGTTATCAGCATTATTCATTAGTATATGTAACTGGAATAAATAAAATAAAATAAACAGGAATATAGCAATAAACTGTGTTAAAAAAATTTGGACAAGTCAGATTACTTTACACTTAAAGTTGGTTTTGATAATTAAATATTATAAACCCTTGTAAAAATTAAAATACAGTTGTTTTTCAAAATATACAATTGATATGCTTTAACACATATTTATTAATAATGTATTCTAAAGACATCATCAAGAGACCTATGCAACAGAAGAGATTTACACATTTGATCCAGTTTTCAGCAGGAAGCTGTTAGCCAAAGAAAATTGTCCTGATGATGGGTAATACTTAAATTTATCACAATCAATGCATTTAAAAATATCTGGAAAGAAATTATCAAACTTCACATTAAAATGCCATATCTTGATTAGCTAATAACAGAGTAATCATTTACTATATCATATGGCTGAAAGGGTGACAATCTTTTTTAATGTCAACCTCTTGTCTAGATCAATAAAACTAAATCAACAATTCAATGTCTATGAATTGAATACTAAAGTAATTGAACACAATTCTTAAGTTCTACATGCATGCTCAAATTTTATCATTTGATTGTCAAAATAAATTAATAAGACATTTTGCTTCACTTAGAACTCTTGATTTTTGCTAATGTTACCTTGTCTTCAAACCATTATAAAAATCAGGAGATTGCCTCTCAAAGTCAACTGTTTCACTGAAAGTAAACAAAAGTTATCTTACTGCATGGGGCTATGTAATTTTTTATAAAAAATTTTTTTTTTTTAAATTTTATTAGAAGTAAAATCTTTCCCATGTAAATAGAAAATTTCAGAATTTGAGATATAATTACAAGCTAGGGCATCATGGACACATTCTTCTTTTATTTTTAAATAATGTTGTCATGTGGATAATTTAATAAATCTGTTTCAGTTCTAGGCTGATCCTACATTCCTGCAATATAGACCTTGTGAATGCCTATAGCAGAAGAATAGCTTTTGAAGAGAAGCGGTTAATACTGATCCCTATATGTGACAAGTTAGTTTAGTGATGTATCATCTTGATATCATAACTCAATATTTAAAAGTATTATCTTATTTAATTTATTATTCATTGAAACTTTTGAATGGATATTGTAAAAGTAAATATCACTAAATAGATCAGGTTTATCATTTGAATGACAAGTGCACATTTCTTAATATCAAGACTCCTCAATTGATGCTTAAATTAAAATAGTAAAAAAGGTCAAAAATTTTAGAATTTGATTAATTCAAATTTAGGCAGACAGATAATTTTAAAGTATTCATCTAGTTAAGTTAGATATACCAAAAGTTTATCTTATATGATTGATGTTTCAGTACACACTGGATTCTGGCTTCCTTTTGCCCAAAGACTTTCACTGTAACCATTATGTGTTCAATGGGAGGTTGCTATAGAAAAACAGCACAATCACTTGGAAGGTAAAAATAAACAACAATTGTTCATTAAGGAAAAAGTTTTATACCAATTTGAATCTCATAAATCAATTTGAATAGAAACAAATCAGTCAATCTTCTTATGAATTTGAAACATGGAGAGATAGAATAAACATCTGGTCATAAATGTACCTACCGCTATGCATAAACAACACAATCCTAACTATTACACATTTGATAATTTTACGTATCAATCTTAAATATTTATTTACAAATGCAATGAAAAAAGCATTTTGAATATCAATTTTCAAAGTATAATTTGGTTTGCCTATGATTAGATAATAGAATGATAATCGGGCAAGATTAAATCCTTTCACAAAAATTCACATCTTGAAAACAGAAGAATTTTCATATATTAATTTTTTACTTAAATGAAAAATTACGGATAAGAGTTATGATTTTTACCAGTCTGTGATTCTATTCAAATTCGTTATAAACACTAATTTACTATTAACAATATCCAAATCTATATTGATCAAGATCAATTTTTATTATACTGTTCTGTTTTGCAGATACTTTGCTGCAATGTATGCCAAATCTTTTGAGGATGTTAAAATAAGTCATGCAAAGGTAAAGTGTTTTGTTTGGTCTATTTTATATGTATTTCCTGCAATTAGATAATTAGTAGTATATATAAAGCGAAATTCTTTTGTCAAATTATACCCACAATAAAACATCACAGAGTAAGAAATAAATAGTTACATATATGCTTATTGGCTAACTTGTTATAAAGGGTAATAGCAAATTTGTTGTCCTGAGTTATCCACTTTTTATTGAAGCAAAACATGAGAACAATACTAGGTATTGTAAATGTACTTATGTGATTTTGGCTCCTTTTCAAGATATTTGAGATTTAAAATATGACAGGAAGAGGCTGACTCAGACTTTTACCTTATATTTCCATTCGTAAGATTTGGGTTTCCAAATAAAACAAAGAAAATCAAGAATCTTCTAAAATATTGGTATATGACCTTCTATGAGTTATAAAGTCTTTTATGAAAAAAAAAAATGGGTGTTATGGGCCAAAATATATAACATTGTATTGTATGGAAAAACCTCACCTAAGTACATCCTTAAGGGACAACAGACTTGCTATTACCTTAATTATTAGTCATTTACACTTTTCTTTTGAAAACAATATAAAAATGAAGAGTTGTGGAATGCGTGCCAATAAGACAACTATCTACCAAAAATCAAAGAAAGTGGATGTAAGTGCTTTTCCAAGATACACAACTATAAAATATGTAAACCATAACCATTCTGTACAATTCTACAGCTATATCATTGTATTACAAAAAAAACTGAAAAAGTTGAAAGAAAGTGTTGCTCTAAGCAAAATATCGATTCTGGTTATAAATTTCTGTCTAAATATTCTGAAACAATTTGAATGTCATTTTTTTTTTAGATTTTGTTACACTAACATGTTTGCAAAATGGCCATTTCTGTTCATAATTCTTTACATAATAGAGGTTTGTTTTTATAGGTTCAAAAGCAGCAAAATGGGAATGATTGTGGCGTATTTGTAGTTGGATATGCTGAATGTTTAATGAAGGTACTGTTTTTAATATATATATATATATATACATACTGCTCACATACCGAAGTGCATCATGAACGTACTAGTTATAATTACTGCAATTTATACTTTTCAACAAAATAAAAACACAAGTAGCATATTGCCATTAATTTACACCAAGACGTCAATAAATTTAATTGAATATCCTGCATTTATCATGAAACACATGCAATATAAATGAAATGAAAGGAAATAATACTACACATGCTCACACCGACAACTTCATAGAATCACTTTACAAAGTAAAAAGGTCAAATGAAATAAATACTCAATAAGTAAAAAAGTAGAAAATAGATGTCTTTCAGTAAAAGATAGACCCAAAAATAATATGTTTCTTAATTTCTATTTCATAGCATATATTATTTTTCAGAATGGGAATCTTGCAGATTGGAAAGTTAAAGGCAGATCGCAACTTCTCAAGATAATTAAAAAAATGTACTAAACTTTTGTGAACTATCAATGTAAAGATAAAAGTTGATATCATGATGTATTCATAAATGAACAACAAAAATAAAACATGCATGCCAATTCTTTGAAACTGTAGTAAAAAAAGAATACAGAAATAAACTTTTTAGAACTAACAGTGTGGTAAACTTTCATTGGGTTCACAATAAAACTTGGAATTCTAGGATATTGTGAGCTTACTTAAAATATGTACAAAAACTTTGTCCCATATAAGTACAGTGTATTATATGTTATTCAGGTCTCAGACAGGGTATTTACTGTGACATTCCCCGCTTAAGAGTTTATATCCCCTGAGCCGAGTATAAAAATATTTCATTTGTGTAGTTTTTCAATAGATTTTGGCAATATACTTAACACTTTTGTCATGTATTATGCTTATTCAAATTGCCTTACTGTTTGCTTTAAAATTCAATTCACTTGGTTTCAGTTAGCTTACGCGTAAAAAAACCAAACTGATATTATTTTCATTGAAGTCTTTAAACTAGCTAATTCAGTTAACTGATGAAAAAAAAGTACATATATTTTACTAGGATACTCTTTATTCTTATCAGAATATTATTATATCTAAAAATACATCAATTAAGATATATAATTTTTCTTTTTCTCAAAGAATTTTTTTTCTTAATATATAATATTGGTACTTATATATGTGCACTACAATTGTATGAGTGATCAATTTTGTCAACTATTTAATTAGGTTACCTATGGGTTAGCATAGCATTGGTTTATTGTGTGTTAGCTCCTAACAGGCTATTATTTGAACTTGGAATTATTTGTAATTATGGAATTTCCATAATTTCTTGTGTTTATTTTTTTTTTTATTACATTCCAGGTTTTTTTGGGTTTGAGCGATTAATAACACTTTCCGGACAATGTATTTTGGTTACGGTACAGTGCATTCTATTGAAAATATACTATTTTCTTTGTATTGATAGAAAGTGTTGTGTGCGCAGCACAGAACATTTCATGAAAGAAAAAACATGCCATTTATCAAAAAATTCTATAACAAGAAATCAAGCAAATTCCATTATTGAAAATAGTTCCAAGTTCAAATAATAAATAGTCTGTTTTCTGTTGTTGTATATACATGTTTTTCATAATTGTATTGTCATTACTGTACAGATATTTTGTCTATTTATGTATGTATGTATATTATGACCTCTTGTACACTTTTGTTTCTGAGGATAATAAGACTTTGAATCTTGTGTCTTGGTTATGGGTAATCAGAAAGGTATGACTAATGGATGTGTATTTTTCAAAAGCATCATTTTTTATTATCTTAATGAACACCATTAACGTTACATATTACATATGTTATATATGAAGTATGAAACTTTCAATTGTAGCATAAACTGGTATTTTTGTCTTTTCATGGACTTTAGTTTTTACATTTACTGTAACATATTTTAGGTATTCACTTATGTTCTTCAATATTTTAGACAGCTTTATAATTTTTTTATTTTTTTTGTCTTGCTTCTATGGTTTTCCAAATTCTATTTTCACCTTAAATGTTGATTCCCTGTTCTTCTTAATAATAATTCATATTGATTAAACCAGTTACACTTTTTAAGTAGATAATGTGATGCCTTCTGTTCTCATGTTTTTGCTTGGAGTGACCTTTCATACCTGCTGGTTGTTTTGTAAAAAAACATTAATTTGATTTGTATTATTTGTGTGTTCATTTGATAAATGTCTATTTGTATTTTGTAATTGTCATAAATTAGTTACAGCTGCCCATACACACTATCAGATTTTTTTTACTGCCATTCCATAACTTGTACCCATAAGTTGGTTTCAGTCTATTAAGTTTGGTGAAGGAAATTAAACATAACTACATATTCCACATTCATTATATTTTACCTTCAGATTATAGTATTGCCATCAGTATTCACTACTTTGTTCCTTCCTTACACAAGATAAACATTATCCAACTTGTTTATATTAGAACTTTCCTGTCATTCATAGCTGTCTACTTTCACAATCTATATGTTTAAAGCTTTGAAGTGTTTAAGCTATACAGCTTAAACTATATAATTTGTGTATTTTGTATACTAATATATGTTTTGTAATATTCATAATCTTTCCATTAAAAATTTAATGCTTTTTTGTCTACTTTGCACAATTTAATAATTAAGATTTACTCATTTTGACGGTTGAATAAATGTTAATCCGGTATAGAATGGTATTTTATCAGCCTTAAACCTATGTTGATTACTTTTATTTAGATTGGGCACATATCAGGCCTTCTTTTGTTAATGGTTGCCATTAAGGCTGATCTTGTATAAAATGGATTTATCAGCCTGTTCTTGTTAATGGTTGTAATGAAGGCTGATCTTGTATAAAATTGGATTTATCAGCCTGTGCTTTGTTAATGGTTGTATGAAGGCTGATCCTGTATAAAATTGGATTTATCAGCCTGTGCTTTGTTAATGGTTGTATGAAGGCTGATCCTGTATAAAATTGGATTTATCAGCCTGTGCTTTGTTAATGGTTGTATGAAGGCTGATCCTGTATAAAATTGGATTTATCAGCCTGTGCTTTGTTAATGGTTGTAATGAAGGCTGATCCTGTATAAAATTGGATTTATCAGCCTGTGCTTTGTTAATGGTTGTAATGAAGGCTGATCCTGTATAAAATTGGATTTATCAGCCTGTGCTTTGTTAATGGTTGTAATGAAGGCTGATCCTGTATAAAATTGGATTTATCAGCCTGTGCTTTGTTAATGGTTGTAATGAAGGCTGATCCTGTATAAAATTGGATTTATCAGCCTGTGCTTTGTTAATGGTTGTATGAAGGCTGATCCTGTATAAAATTGGATTTTAGTACCCAATTAATGAATCAACAGAACCAAGTTTAAAAATCAGACAAATTTTAAATATAGCAACTGATGTATATACCTTTGTATTTACATGACCTTATATGAGTTGTAAGCTGTGTTTAAGAAATGACAATCTAGCAGATAACCCCAGGGTAAGGACATCTAACCATGAGCTGTACATTCAATAAACACTGCATTCCGATGGGAACTAACTGTGCTCCTCTTTTGGAGACTTGTTCTGTTCTATATATTTTACTTATGCCTTAGGAAGAAAGAAGTAACCCATATCTTCCAGGGCTTATATTTCATTGCTGCTAACCAGAAAGCCATCAAACCAATAGTTCCAAGTGTGTTGGGGGGGGGGGGGGGGAACTCTCTTCGTTAATTTTATTTGTTCATCTTGAATATGACCTATCTCTTATACTTTTGCTCTGGTTACTATTTTCACAAACACAGGAGGGCATACGTTAACTAGGACCAGTTTACAGTTCAGTAGCACCTGATATCACCCTTGGTGGTTTTTTCGGGGTTCAGTATTCCATGACTTTCTTTGTGTACTGTTGTTTGTCTGTTGTTTTTTTCTGTTTAAGCCCTGGTGCTATCAAAAAATAAAGATATGGTATGATTTCAAATGAGACAACTCTCCAAAATTGACCAAATGACACAAAAAAAAAACAATTATACGTCACCGTACGGCTTAAACAATGAGCAAAGCTGATACTGCATAGTCAGCTTTAACATGCACAGAGATGAAACTGTAAAACCATTTGAGAGAGAAAACTAACGAACCAACGACACAGCTAATTTAGCAATAAACTAAACTGTACAATAATAGTTAATTGCAATATTTTTTTCGTTTACTCTAAATATACATGAAATATTTGCTACTGGACACCTACCAACAAGGCAACAGTGAAGTATATAATGCTCCAAAATGATCCCAAGAGTGAAGCACTGTGAAAACTTGCAAGATTAAGGAGTGCATCCATAAGACGATTTTTATAATTATATTGATATAAAAACAAAAGATTAATAAAACCGCTGTAAGCAAAGCACTCTTTATTTTTGCCATTCTTTCTGTTATCTGGGGTCTGTTTATTTGAATAAAAAAGTCATTGCAACAATTTCGTTTACAAATTAATAGACATCCATCTATTCGGAGTACTACATATTTCCTCAGGTGTCCTAGTATAGCCATCTTTGATTGTTTAGATTCACTTATTTGAAGTCATATGGATATATACGTCTTAGCCAGTGACAATTTTACAACAGATTTATCGTCACCAATAGTGATGTGATACATGGCTGTGTTCATTCTGTATATAGAATTCGTATAAACATCAACTCAAAATCTGTTAATTTGATGGACTAGTTACAGATCAGCTGAAATATCTATATTAAAGGATGCTTTAAAATAAACATATTTATATAGAAGTGTATAAAAAGGATCAACCAGCAAATTTACTATGTACTGGATCGTCTAGAATTTTTAGAATTATATATAATCCGTTACTTTCTTATTTTGTATCTTGAATTATGTCTCAAATTTGAAACAATAAAGCATAAAGTTGTTATATATATAGCTGTCAAAATGACCCCCCAAAAAATTAGTTAAATATCTGTTAAGGATTGGGCCTGATATTCATATGATAAAGACATATTCTTTCAATCAGTTTACACGTAATTGTAGAGTAAGGCTGGCATGTCAGTTAACTGCTAGTAGTCTGTTGTTATTTATTATTGTTTATTTTCTTTGGTTACTTCTTCTAAAATCAGACTTTTCTTTGGTTACATCTTCTAAAATTAGAACTGAATTTGAATGTGCGTATTGTGAGGCATTTACTTTTCTACATTGGCTGGAGGTATAGGGGGAGGGTTGAAATCTCAGAAACATGTTTAACCCCGCCGCATTTTTTTTTTGCGCCTTTACCTAGTCAGGAACCTCTAGACTGAGTTAGGTCTTCAATACAGCAAGAAATTACCGCACCCGGAGGCGTCCTTCGACTTGCCCCTACACAAATGTATATACTTGTTCCGTGATAATGAACGCCCCAATGAACTCCAAATTATACACAAGAAACTAAGATTAAGAATAATAAAAGAGGTTAGTCTTGTATTATTTGCTGTATCATATATTAATTTACTAATTTTATCTTGACTTTGCATGGTACAAGGACATCATTCGTAAATAAAAATCAGCATGCACACATCTTATACGTTCAGGTATTTCCCATTAAATATTGTATGGTAATATTCTTATTTCTTCTTTTCAAAGTTAAAATTCATATGTCTTTTCTTAATTTAGAAAAACATAAATTTTGAAATTGTTCTCATCATGTTCCTTTCCCTTACTTCTAAACCTCTAAAAGTCTGAAAAGGTCAGAGATGAAACCATTTTGAATGTAGTATATGGTAGTTGCCACCTATTCTGGACATGCAAATATTAACAGTCCTTCAATGTTAATCCTTCAATTGCAACAGTCATTGTACATATCCTGCCTTGTGTATAAGTCAAATTGAGACCGGAAATATTCTAGAAGAACAATTCATGAAAAAGGTATTTTAGCGCCCTCACAGAACCAGTTCATATCCATACAATCTGTAGTCTTTGGATAGTACTACAAATTAAATTTCAACTTTTTTTCACGTTACTCGATGGTTGCATAGCAAGCTATTCATAAATTCAAACTTGCTGTGTCTGCTTTCTGTCAAAGAAACTTTTCTCTCTGTTTTTAAGGTGTATTATGTTATATAACATTAATCTGAAAAAGGTTTTCTCTTTCCTTTAACATCGTAAATTATAATATTGTGATTAGCAACCATACTTCTGCAGGTGTTTCATGCATGTATTTTGCCCCACTAACCGTTACATTTCATGTTTGACATATCATTGAAACATACCAGCTATTTTGTTCCATGCATCATTTTCAGAATAGTACGTTGCATAGAATCTTATTTACAAAATGGATTTTGCATAGCAACCAAACTATTTTATGTAATCAAAGTATGCATATGGAATAATCCGAACATCCTAAATAGATTTGTCGATGCATCATTAATACATTGATATTTTACATAAAAACCTATAAGGAGCATATATTTTCCATAGCAACCATGCTATTGCAGGCATTCAACACATGTTTTTGGACCAGTAACTATAACATTTGATGTCCAACAACATTTTACCTATACATACCAGCTATTTTGTTCTATGCATCATTTTCATAGTGGTGCTTTGCTTAGAAACTACCTAGTAACATTGATTTTGCATAGCAACCATACTTTTTGTATGTAATTGCACATACAACACATGACATAAAAAACTTATTTATATGTGCATGCTAGTTTTTAAGATGAATCAGTGTTTAATACAAACAAGCTGGTTTCTTCCATGCAGTAGTTTCAGACTGGTATTTTCCGTAGAAACTACTTAACAACGAGTGTTTTACATAGCAACCATACTATTTCAGGGAAATAAAGTATGCATTTGCATATACCATGTTCATAGTATATCAACCATAAATTATTACTACAAACAAGTTACTTTTGCCTGTTGATAATTTTTGATTGGCACTTTCATCCTAAAAATTCCTAGCAAAGTTGATTTCGGATAGCAATTTATTTTTGTTATCTCTTTATGTGTGTAGAAATCATTTGATTGATTTCAACATATCCATGGTATCATTCAACTATATAAGCTGAAGTAACTTTCCTAATGAACCAGCATACCAATGTGTGTATCTCAGGATTTGGACAGCATAATAGTATGATAAGTGCATGTTTGTGAAAGAAGATGTATTGTATGCATGGTTTCAGCATTGCATTTCTTGGTATGTCTAGTTTTTTTACAGATGGGAAGAGTAATTGTGATTGTTTATTGTGCATTTATTACAGCAGTATTTTGGGAAAATTTGGTGTTCTGTTTCTAAAGTAAACTCACAACAAGAATGTGTCCAAATTAGACTGATGCCCAACTCGCACTATCCTTTTGCATGTTCCATGGTCAGTGAAATTGGATAATAATCTAATTTGGCATCAAAATTATGAAGATTATTCTATAGGGAACATATTTACTAAGTTTCAAGTTGATTAGACTTCAATTTTACAAAAACAACCTTGACCAAAAACTTTAACCTGAAACTTTCACTTTCATTTATATGTTCAGTGGACCGTGAAATTGAAGTCAAAAGTCGAATTTGGCTTTAAAATTAGAATGATCATATCATAAGCAACAAGTGTACTAAGTTTCAAGTTAATTGGACTTCAGCTTCATCAAAAACTACCTTGACCAAAAAATTTAACCTGAACGAACGGATGCACAGACAGAAGAACAGAACCACAGACGAAGGAACGGAGCCACAGACCAGAAAACATAATGCCCCTCTACTATTGTAGGTGGGGCATAAAAAGATATAAGTAATTGCAAACATTCAGTATCAACTTTTTCAGGGAAATATTTGTTCCAGTTAATTCTTCAAATAATCATTATATTTTACACAAATTCTTTATAATAAATAAGGTGTCACATTTTCTTGGTTTTCAGCTAACAGCACAGTTTTGATTTTAAAAAGGAAATATTTTATCTCTATTTCATTACATTCAGTACATGTTATAGTGTCATCCTATTCCTACCAGATTTCATTTGGTACTAAAGAGGAAAATAACAAAACTTAGAGAAAAAATATCACTTTTATTTCCAATATTTTCTTTGCATCCGCCATCATATTTAATATTATCATTATTATAAAATAAGTACATTATAAGTAATGGGATATGAACTTACACATGTAAAGGGACAGATAGTCACAGGACAAAAAGTCACAAGTAATCTGTTGACAATTGTTTGAATATGTAAGAGAAAGTCTTTTAATATATATCTTTTTTACATATATTCAAATTAAAGATAATGAAATGTGTCATTATACTGGAAAAATAAAGATTTATTTAATTTTAATCATGCAGAAGAAAGATTTCTTGGCACCATGAAGTCATTTAAGACCCAAGCCACCTTGACATTTTCTTTTTCAACATTATATACAATAGTTCAAGAAAAATACAAAAATATTTTTGTATAAATAAGTGTGTTTTATTCAAAGAAAATAATCAGAAAAAAATAATTGTGACTTTTTGTCCTGTAACTTTCTGTCCTACATTCACCTACACAGACCCACCTTGCTTGCATCTCTCCCTCTCTCTTTCTTTCTCTCACACTCTCTCTTGTTCTAATTACTGAAGAAATATAGGCAAACATTTAAAAAAGAATACCATTTAAATTTCCAATTCCAATTGAAATACACTGCATTTAATGAAAGGAGACAACTCTCAATTAAAGACCAAATGTCTTAAAGGTGGCTCATATCCAAAAGCAAGCTTAAATAACAATAATCCCTATCCTAACAATAAAAATCAATCAAAAAGAGATCCACTCTGACATCAGATTTATGCAAAATAAACAGTTCACAAATATCATTTAACAAATAGACATCTATGTTAACACAATCAACACCCTTAAATGATGTACATGTACTCTACTACAAAATGTTCTTTTCATTTCTAGTGTAATATCTCTTTATAAAACTTGCAATAAACATTCTTTATATAATTTGCTTGTTTCATGCATCAGAAGAGAGAAAGTTGGCAAAACCACTTTAATGCCAGGGCAAATAATGGTTTAAGATTTATTGTCATAGAATCTACCTAGTATATAAATAGATATAAATGTGTCATAGTATATTCAAAAGAACGCAAAAATGCTTCAATCAATGAAAAATATAATTGGAAATATCACATGTTAAAATTTCAAGGTAATGATTAAATACAAGTTTTGTTATAAAATATAATGTAATGCAATATTATACCTGACAATGTTATGTGAAGAAAAACTTTGATACAATTTCGAAACCTGGAAAGTGTTTAACATCAATGTTTTTTGTTTATGCTGTCAAATGCAGAAGAAAATATCAAACAGAAGTTCTGAAAAAATTTACCATGAATAAAGTCATATATAGATTACAGACTACAAAGTCTTATCTGATATCAAGATGTAAATTAGATAAGTTAATTATTTTGACACAAGATATCTTATAACTAACTTCATATTGTGTAATTCCTTACTTTTATAACATCATGAATGGATACTGTGACTACATCACTAGTACCAGACAGCTAAAACAATGAAGTGTAAGGCTTATCTAAGCCTATTAAGGCAATTTTTTTCAGATTTTTAGGTTAACAATGCTTTTTAACTTTGTACTCGAGTTTAACAGAGACAGACATGTGAAT
Source organism: Mytilus trossulus (assembly GCF_036588685.1). Taxonomy (NCBI): domain Eukaryota; kingdom Metazoa; phylum Mollusca; class Bivalvia; order Mytilida; family Mytilidae; genus Mytilus; species Mytilus trossulus. The sequence goes on from NC_086373.1 coordinate 98,904,223, forward strand.
TATGAATAATTTCTCTTCACTTCCATTCTTACAATATTGAATGTTCACCTCATGGATCTATTAAAAAAATAATTATACATTCATTTAAAGTAACAGTCTTTGTAAGAATCAGTTAATTTAACAGAATGTTAAAACATGGTTGAAAAATACCCACAGGCCTAAACCAACATTTTTTAAGTTGTCCTCATCCTGAACTAATAAGTCGCACGTTTTTCTTCATGCCTGGTAAGTTCTTTTCAGTAAGCAAGTTTCTAGTGCATTTCAACAAAATTATATCTTGAAATAACAGATGAATAGGAAACAATGTTACTTGAGTGTGTAATCAAAAACCATATTTTGATAGCAGCCATATTAATTTATCTTTTTTAAGACAAACAAATATCTGATGTAAAATAAAACATTAGCCTAGTTACTTTGATGAATATGATCATACAATCTTATCTGAACAGAATGAGAATTCTGTTTTCATAAAGTTAATTGAACTGATTCATTTACATGTAGTATACACTTTACTCAGATGGCAAAAAAGCTTGAAATCAGTGTTTACAAATAGATCATTGTCCATACGAGCTAGGGTTAACATGTTACGAAACCATAAAAAAAAATTACAATGAGTTGTAAAATTTTTTAAATTCATATAAGAGAGCATACTCTTCAGTTTTTTCAATGTGCTATTTCTTTGTTCTGCAACCTGTGAGTTGATCCATTTATATTGTAGGTAGTTATCTAGATTATATCCTATATGACAACCTGAAAAAAAGATGGCATTATATGTTATTTGCATGAGCATTTAATTCATTTTAAATGTAAATAAGACAAAAATTTGAATGGGTTCCATTTGAAATATATGTGCTTAGAATTATATTATAGGGTTATTGCATGAATATTGAGGAATATTGTTCCAAATAGAATTTTATATTGCACGAGCTTGCAAGTGCAATATATGTTCTACAAGGGACAGCTAACTGTGTAACCCTCTTTAAATAAAGAATTATTATTATAATTATTATTATTAAATAATATACTATATCAACTTATTACCTTCCCGTCAAAGGCTTTTGAATGTATATTCCATTCTGTTTTAATTTTGTAAATTGGTTTTGCTCTGTTTATTGTTATATTTTTCCTTGCATGTTTCACCCCTTTTGCATAATGTGTCATCTCTAATAAGATAAAGTAGAATTTTCCACTACTTGAAATGGAGACAATATTTTATATCTGTATGTCTTTTATTTTATTTAAATATATATCTTCTTTCCAAAACAACATTTTGCACTTAAACTATTTTATTTTTTCAGACTTTGACTAATATCTTGTATGAAAGTATATCAACATACTATAAAGTATTGAATAAAAAAAGTGATAATAGATAAATTTGACCAAATATTACAGCTCTTTTATAAATGCATGCAAAGCAAACCTTTGATCAACTTAATTACCGGCTTTTTTTGTTTGGATGTTGAAAGAAAATTTGTTAAGTATTTACTTATTTCCTACAATAATCTACTATTAAGTCTTTCTATCTTCTATCTATGCTGACATTCTGATAAACACTTTTAGTGTTGAACATTAAATATATACATTTTCCCTTATTGCTTTTATAAATGACAGCTTTTACAATATTTTTATGTATTGAAACATACTTACCAACATGATTGCACCAATGAAAACGATCAACCAAAAACCAAGAATGTTGGAAAAACACAGGGTCTCTGTTTAGACAGTACTGATGCAGGTTGCATGCATTATCATAGATAATAAGCTTAGGAGCTGCAAATTAACCAAATAATGAAATCAACACCAACATTATTGATATTATGTCCAGTTAATCCCTTATATAAAATTAAATATTTAAAAATGACATGTCAATCACTACTAATCAAATTCAAATGAAGTTAAATAAACCTTCTGTATCTATAATGATAGTCATATTACAAATTGAACACTTTAAGGTGGCTCAATATTGATAGATCTCTCCATTCTTGTTTGGGATTACTGTGAATTTTGTTTCTTGTATTTTATAGATATAGAAGATGTGGTGTGAGTGCCAATGAGACAATTCTCCATCCAAATAACAGTTTTACTAGTTTTACTATTACTTTTACTTTGGTACATTATTTGGAGATTGAGTGCGCATATGTCATTATATGTTATATGGTTAGAAAGTAATGTTTTCAAGGGAAGGTTTTTGTATATACCTTTAAACAAAGCTCTTAATTGTAGCTGTTAAACATACTGATATATGATATCACAAAACGACCAATCTTTAGATGTCAACATATTCATATACAGCACAATTTATAACAGTACAAAAAAATTATAAAGTTATGTAATGTTAGCCAATTATGAAAGGACAAGTTCATTAATAAATTATTAAATGAATAATGCCATCTGAAAAGTATCAGTTGAAAAGAAATTGTCCCCTTTCACATGTATTGCGGCCCTCATATTATTTATCTGTAACTATAGTTTGCTAGCTATTTTTAGTCTCTTTCTTTTACTTATTTTAATTCATTTCTACAATTTGTCAGGTCAATGATATTGATGAAAATGGTAGCAAAAATGATTAAAGACAGAGCAACATATATACTTAAACAAAATAAATATATAAATCACACACAGACGAAACACATGCTATGTAAAAAGTATGTGCACATGCAATAAAAATAATAATAATTATAGTTATAGCTGAAGACAGCAAAATATTAAAGTTAAATCAAGTTTAAAAATAAAAAATAGTTAAATAAAGTTCAAGTATGCTTGAATGATTAGTTCTTGAAGTTATGATTATTTATTCAATAATTTATGACAGAAGCTAAAGCAAATTATAAGTTGTTTATTGTGTTTATATCTTGCAGATACAGTATGACATTGCATTACAACTGGAAAGATATTTTTTCCATAATATTTGAATTAGGATCAGAATAAAAGAAATCTATTAAGTATCATTAAACAGAGGAAGAACATAATTACCAGTATGAAATCTAGTACGGAGAACAGTAAAAGGAATGTTGGGACTCTCTGCATCTTCCATAATCTCATAGCCATAGCAAATGCCTATATAATGTAAATGTGTAAAACTGGTATATGATAATGTAATAAAAGTATAAAAATTACCATGTGATTAAATATCAGCAAGTTAAGGTTAATGAGTTGTCTCCCATGAACCTGTTAGTAAAAATAATAATTCCATCACCATAGCATTAAACAAGATAAAGGAAAATGTTAATAAGTAAAATAGTACAAGAGTTGTCTCCCATTGGAATTGAACCAACCTACAATAAATGTATTCTCCTTCAGATGAAGACTTTTTATATACCTGTTAGTGGTTAATTTAAAGTCATATTTCCATCACCAAAGGATTAAATAAGATAAAGGAAAATGTTAATAAGTAAAATAGACAGTACAAGAGTTGTCTCCCCTGTACCTGTTTACTAAAATAATGTTCCAATCACCCATGGATTAAATAACAGATGAATGTTAAAAAAGAAAATAGTTGATAAGTTGTCTTTAATGGACCTATTAAATAACAGATATAATTACATCACTAGTGCATTAATTAGGTAGTTAATCAATTGGTTAATAGTGCATGATTTATCTCCCATTGGAATTAAACAAACATACAATCATGATTTTTCTGATGCAGTTAACTTTATCTTATGAGGTTTAATAACCTGTAACATGTATGCAAAATATATTTACCATGGATACACGAGACTGTAAATAATCCAGGTGTTAATGTTGGATGTGTTGATCTTTTTTTTGTGCATTTTGTTTCCATCCTAGGTTTTTTTTTATCAATTCTGTAGTTTCCTCTGTGGCAAAGAGTTGGCATTGTCGGAAAAAAACCAATCCCTCCACATGCACAGCCTGATTCACACTCTGAGATGTTGTGTATTTTGCCAATGAATGGTGACTGTGCCCTTACAACTAACTCCTTCATGATAGGATGCATAAATTCAGGAATTTTCCATTCCAGGTTTTTTAAAAGTTTAAAAAATAAAGGAACTTCTTGCTCCAAAAGCACACTGTCATCATTTTGAAAAAAAAATCCCCAATCAGAAAATATTTGAAAGATTCTATTGTTATCATGCAGAAAACCACAAACTGGATAATTGCTTGATAATACTGATAACAAATCACAATAAATCCCAGGACATTTGGCAAAACCAGATTCCCAAAAGTCATTCAAAATATCTGTCATTGCAGGTTGATAAGTTGTAATTAGTTTTTGTAATTGGCAGTACTCTTTTTCATCTAACCCCTCCTTCACAAACTTCAACAGTAGCTTTCTCGTTTCAGCATTGTTGATAAATACTCGTGTATTGTGAGAACTGAAATAATACAATATATGTGTCACAGAAAAACCCTGGTCAGTTATAACTTCAAAATCTTTCTTCCAATACACTTTACAGCAAAACGCCTTGAGTGTGCCATAAAGGAATTGTATTTGTTAGCTTGCTAACTGACCAGTATGCAAAGGAGGGCAGTATACCTAATATAATAACTAAGTATAGCTTTCTTTTAAAATATGAACACTTATCTGAAAAATATTCAAAAATTAATAACTGTAAATATAAATATAACCATGATGATGGCCATTTAAGAAAGAGCTCTTCTATACTTGCAGACAATTTCAACACTGATTATTCAAGTTCTTTTCATGATGATTGTTTTTTTGATATGCACACAATTTGGTGTAAAACCTGACTTTATTCTTTACATATGGATTTTTGTTTGACTGCTATCTGTCTCATTCATTTGGATTTTATTTTTTATCTGTCAGATAGAAATTGCATTATTCAAATTAATGTCAATGCATCTGTTAACCTATTTTTCTATCTGAAATCAAGATGCTTGACTTATTTTTTTCACATACTAAGGCAGATAAGTTTGAAGACTTTCTTATAGTATTTTTTTTTATTATAATTGTTGAAAGTATGTTGAACAACAATTTTTGACATATTTGCTATTTGACCTTTTTGTATATTTGTACATCTCATTGTCTTTCGAAAAAAACTGACATGTATTTATTGAGCTTCAAGTAAAATTAAGTCTCTAAAAGAGAATACTAATATACCTTCCATCAAATGTAGCATTATCTGTTGTCTCCTTTAAATATTGTTTCCAAGGCATGAAGGTCTTTCTAAGTCCCAAAGAAACTCCATCCATAACCACAGTGTGTGGACAGTCTCCACACTCAGGACAGGAAAACCCATTGTTATAATTCAAATCCAATAACTCCAGGAAACTGTACCATGCATATCTTAACCTATTTAATTTTTTTTTTTAGCATATTTATATATTTTAAGCCAAGAGGTATCCATGAAATAATGCAACAAGAATGCTCATGCTGAAATGCCTCCATATGAATACAAACTTTATCAAATTCAATTAAATAGCCTGCTTCCTAGCATATACTCAAACACATGTATATCTATAAAACGTTGGGGAAACAAATGAAGTCTGACTTGTAAAGAAATACTGGATACCCAGACTTTTAACAGTCACTCCCCTGATACTGAATACACAATATTAAACAAATAGTACCATATATAATCTACTTTGATCAGTTGTGACTGTAGTTTCCAGTTTTCATTTAACAAACAACAAAGTTTTAATACCAAAGTTCTTGAACATGTTTGAATAAGTGATAAACATTTTGACATATTCCGGCAAGAACAGTAATATTTAGGCAAAAATCTCAAAGGCAGATGCCTGCAGGCTGGACAAATCATTACAAAATGATATTCATTTTCAAAAGCTTTCATATTGCAACATTGACATAGCCTTTCATTTGAATAAAAATATATCTTTTAATATGATAAAGCATCACAAACGTTGCATATACGAATGATATCTTTTTTTCTTCTCTTGAAACCAGATTTACTTATTGTAACTTACCTGTTATACTGGAACTCCTCTGAAAAGTTCAAATTCCCACTTTCAAGTTGCTCCCAAGTCCATTGTTTGTAAAATGATGATAGTGTGCACCTTTGTAGAAATTTAATAGACAATATAAGGTCAATGTCAGAAAAAAATACCTTTTTTCCATGAGACGTTAGAAACTTAGAAAGGCCAATTTTAATGAGCTCTTCCACAGTTTTGTGCCAAATACCAAAAAACTATTTTGACAATTACCAGATATTGATTTTAAATGCCACTAAAAAAATATGTTTCTGAAAACTATAATACCAAAAACAAAATATTTTCCATCCCTACAGCAACATAATATGAATTCTGTATGGCAGGCAATGTCCCATTGTTACTATATTTGGTAGATGAAGACATAACCAATTGTCCTTAGTCAGGAGTCTGATGTTCAGTGGTTGTCTTCTGTTTAAGTGATAGTGTTTCTAGTTTTTTATATAGATTATACTGTTTGTTTCCCTGTTTAAAGGTTTAACACCAGTATTTTTGGTGGCTCTGTACAGCTTGCTGTTTGGTGTAAGCAGAAGTTGAGTATTGAAGGACATAGGGAGAGCCAAAAATTGAGTTCCTGAAATTTTTATCCCCAACGGGAATTGAACCCGGAACCTTTGTGTTAGCATTCTGATGCACTAACCACTACACCACGGCTCTCACATACCTTGACTTATAATAATTTACTTTTATAAGTTGTCTCATTGCCACTCAAACCACATCTTCCTTTATCTATTCTAAAGTGTTACAGCTGTAGTAAAAAAACAAGAGAAGTTGTACAAACATAACAGCAAAACCAAAACAAGGTGTTCAACACCTCAATACAAATGTTAATAGTGTCACTAGAATTGAGAAGTTTTTGCATAACATTAATTGAATATACATGTAGATAAAATTGGCAATAAGTATGTGCCTTTGAAATATCAGTAATCTGCAATTAAATTGTTGTCATTTGATGATGTTCTTCATAATAAAAGATGACGACATTGAGGATCCCCTTATGAAATATGTAATAGGTTTAGGTCTTTCTTAATGGACTATACTGTTGTCATAATATGTATGCTAACTATAGCTGCATACATCCATACCATTTCATCTCAGTGACAATTATACTAACTATGTGTATAAATTATATGATTTCTTTTAATAAATTATAAACACCCAAGGATCTTGGTTGTAATGTTATTGAATATTGAAAAAAATGTGTTGAAAATATATCCACTTCCTGTATGATTTTTATCTAATTTATACATTTGTGTGCATTATAAGCACTTATGGTTGAAATTTCTTACCCTTGAGTTACATACTGTTTAAGATAATTTCTTAAAACCTTATGCGACACTAAATATGTGCCCATATTTAGAAGTTGGTCTTCACAGCCATCGTATTCCTTAACATTTTGGCATTCTCCAGTATTCAGGCATTTTCGGTAATAAGCTGTTGAAAAAGGTATCAAATTATATTGATGAAATTTGATGGCCTGGGGGAACTAGCTGTCAAAATAATCTTCACCAAATTAATTCAAAATTCTCATATTTTATTTATTACAATGTAAAACATTTAACCCAACTATTAAAAGTATGAAATAAATAATAAACAGAGCACGAGCATGAAAAAAACGTAGCTTGCAAGAGTAAACTATTTCCCTATTTGCATTTCATTATTGAAAATTATTTATTGTGGTTATATTTCAGAGCAATCAAAATACTTTTAGACTCTACACAAGTTATAACCTTGAACCTAGAAAAATGCTTGTTTTTGGCCTCTTTTTGATCCCTTATTCCTTAACGATTTGGATAATCATCCAATAATCAATACCAACCTTCCTTTTGTGGTTTAAACCTTCTCTAAGGTCAATCTATCTACATTTCTAAATCTCAAATCTACATTTTAAATTAGTATTGAAATGTCTCATTTCATCTCCAAGAAACCCTTTTTATCTGTAATATTTTCAAAAACCAGGGTTCCTGTGAAAAATGCCACAACAGTTCCTTCATTGATAATATATCTAAGATTAAACTGATAGTGAAGAATATGTGTAAAGAGGAAGCATGAAGTTATTGATTGATAAATCTGAAAACAGTTGATGATAAAAATTACTACAAATATTTCCTCAATAGCCATTTTGTGTAAAAAAAATCGACATATCCAGTAAACCCTGAGCTTAAAACATTCCATTTTTGCAAATACAGGAAATATGTTATAAAAAATAGCTTCTGAATGAAATTGAATAAAATTATGATGTCGGCTGTTATTGGTTTTTCATTTTATGCAACTGTAATGAGCAAACTGGATTCCTCTTTATAAGATTTCAGTTAAACAGAACTTTTTATTGTTTTTTTGGTATTATTACTGTGACTTTAAGGTTGACATTATGAGAAATATTATTATCCATCAGATAATTTTTTTTAGCAACTCACTCTTTACTAGTATTACATCATTTGTTGTATACAGTTTCATGTCTGCTTCTTCAGAGGCAATACCCCAACCTGATCCACAGTCACATGAGCCGTCAATTGGTGGAACCAGTTTCAGTATGAAATCTTCAATCGTATTAGGCACCTGTGTGTGGCGATTCCTTTTCTGCTCCTCAGATGGACAATCAAATGGTATTTTAAGTTGGGAGATGCTTTGTGGCACATATCTTGATCTCCATTTCATTTCCTGGTTCAAGGCTTCTTTAACATTGACTGGAATGTCAGAGGTTTCTTCTGTATTTAGTATTCCTTTTATATGTTTACAGGTTTCAGATGAATGCGGGCAGGATTGACATGCCAATTGTGGTGTAAGCCCACTGTATTCTACTCTCACAATGTTGTAGGTGGTATCATTTGCATCCTGCCATCTTACACATAGGATACTGGAGTTATTTTCCAGACCAAAGACCTCAATCTTAATAAATAAATAAATGAATATATTTATAATTATGTGTACGATACAAATTTAATACAAGCAGAAACTAACCATTACATTTTTAAAAGGCTGGAACAAAATGAATAAATATCAGTGAAAAAACATAATATAAAGAAATAAATGAATTAACAGTATTCTCAGTCAAATAAAGACTTCATATAGATCTATTTATAAAGAAAAGATGATACTCCAATCACCAGGTGATTAAATAACAACAGGTCAATGTAATGTGAATAATTGTGCAAGAGATGTGTCCCATTGGAATTGAACCAACCTACAATAGATGTATTCTCCTTCAGATGAAGACTTTTTATGTACCTGTAAGTGGTTAGTTAAAAGTCATATTTCCATCACCAAAGGATTAAATAAGATAAAGGAATATGTTAATAAGTAAAATAGTACAAGAGTTGTCTCCCATTGTAATTAAACCAACCTACAATAAATGTATTCTCCTTCAGATGAAGACTGTTTATGTACCTGTTAGTGGTAAGTAAATTTCCATCACCAAAGGATTAAATAAGATAAAGGAAAATGTTAATCAGTAAAATAGTACAAGAGTTGTCTCCCATTGGAATTGAACCAACCTACAATAAATGTATTCTCCTTCAGATGAAGACTTTTTATATACCTGTTAGTGGTTAGTTAAAAGTCATATTTCCATCACCAAAGGATTAAATAAGATAAAGGAAAATGTTAATCAGTAAAATAGTACAAGAGTTGTCTCCCATTGGAATTAAACTAACCTACAATAAATGTATTCTCCTTCAGATGAAGACTGTTTATGTACCTGTTAGTGGTAAGTAAATTTCCATCACCAAAGGATTAAATAAGATAAAGGAAAATGTTAATCAGTAAAATAGTACAAGAGTTGTCTCCCATTGGAATTGAACCAACCTACAATAAATGTATTCTCCTTCAGATGAAGACTTTTTATGTTCCTGTTAGTGGTTAGTAAATTTCCATCACCAAAGGATTAAATAAGATAAAGGAAAATGTTAATCAGTAAAATAGTACAAGAGTTGTCTCCCATTGGAATTAAACTAACCTACAATAAATGTATTCTCCTTCAGATGAAGACTGTTTATGTACCTGTTAGTGGTAAGTAAATTTCCATCACCAAAGGATTAAATAAGATAAAGGAAAATGTTAATCAGTAAAATAGTACAAGAGTTGTCTCCCATTGGAATTGAACCAACCTACAATAAATGTATTCTCCTTCAGATGAAGACTTTTTATATACCTGTTAGTGGTTAGTTAAAAGTCATATTTCCATCACCAAAGGATTAAATAAGATAAAGGAAAATGTTAATCAGTAAAATAGTACAAGAGTTGTCTCCCATTGGAATTAAACTAACCTACAATAAATGTATTCTCCTTCAGATGAAGACTGTTTATGTACCTGTTAGTGGTAAGTAAATTTCCATCACCAAAGGATTAAATAAGATAAAGGAAAATGTTAATCAGTAAAATAGTACAAGAGTTGTCTCCCATTGGAATTGAACCAACCTACAATAAATGTATTCTCCTTCAGATGAAGACTTTTTATATACCTGTTAGTGGTTAGTTAAAAGTCATATTTCCATCACCAAAGGATTAAATAAGATAAAGGAAAATGTTAATCAGTAAAATAGTACAAGAGTTGTCTCCCATTGGAATTAAACTAACCTACAATAAATGTATTCTCCTTCAGATGAAGACTGTTTATGTACCTGTTAGTGGTTAGTAAATTTCCATCACCAAAGTATTTAAATAAGATAAAGGAAAATGTTAATAAGTAAAATAGTACAAGAGTTGTCTCCCATTGGAATTGAACCAACCTACAATAAATGTATTCTCCTTCAGATGAAGACTTTTTATGTACCTGTTAGTGGTTAGTAAATTTCCATCACCAAAGGATTAAATAAGATAAAGGAAAATGTTAATCAGTAAAATAGTACACTAGTTGTCTCCCATTGTAATTAAACCAACCTACAATAAATGGATTCTCCTTCAGATGAAGACTTTAAATGTACATGTTAGTGGTTAGTTATGAGTTCATATTTCCATCACCAAAGGATTAAATAAGATAAGAAAAATTTTAACAAGTAAAATAGTACAAGAATTGTCTCCCATGTACTTGTTATTAAAAAATAATAGTTCCATCTGAAACCAAAAATGATTTCAACAAAAAACTAGTAATTGTGATTCAGATTTAAAATCTAGTTACCCTCTATTTGCTGATCATTATATGCTTACACTTACCTGAATTTTAAATTGTGAACACTCCTCTTTTTAAAGTAAATTGTTTTTTTTCCGTTTTTTAAGTTATTATAACCAACCTTATTTTTCTAAGTAAAAGCTAAGTTTTAAAATAATTGTCTCGGATTCCTCTGTCTACTTTGGATATATCTTTTTCCATCTATTTCAAAATCAGTTAAAAAAAAACATTCAGATGAGAACATAAGGAGCATTTTGTTACACATATATACTTATTAATCTGCACATTTACTGAAATGACATAGACATCATATGTTCTTGAAATCAGTCATAACTAAGTTCTCCTTTCTATCTTTATCAACAACTGACTGTTCTGTAATAAAGAGAGAATTTCATAATGATATTTTTTTCTTAAATGACACAATTTCTCATGAACTGAATCTTCAAAACACTTATTGTCAACAAAAAAATACTTACATTTGCCCTTTGCTTGTCATATGTGTGATCTGTTTCATTTTCAGTTTGCTTGCCTACAAAACAAATATCAGGTTACTTTCTATGTACTTACTCAATATGTCTTACCAAATGGAGGACATCAGCGTTAATAATTCTGATAACCAATAGTTTTTACACTAATTGATTTTAAAAATGTCTACATAGTTTATTTCTGTAAAGCGTGTTACACACACTTATTCTTTTTAATAAATAATAGTTAAACATGTATGATTAATAAGTTTTGATCAGTCATATAAATATAAATTTTTTGAGATTGAAAGCAAAAGTGCATAATTTTGAACTCATAATTTAATATATGTGGAGTTCTAACTTTTAATAGAAATAATATTCTTGCAGTGCATACAAATTTATTCAGAAATGGAAACATGTAAAAGAATGGATATAAAAGGTAGCATTTTACATCATTAATCCAATCATTCAGTTTAATTGAACTCTGGAGCTGGCATGTCAGTTAACTGCTAGTAGTCTGTTGTTATTTATGTATTATTGTCATTTTGATTATTTTCTTTGGTTACATCTTCTGACATCAGACTCAGACTTCTCTTGAACTGAATTTAACGTGCGTACTATTATGCGTTTACTTTTCTACATTGGCTGGAGGTATAGGGGGAGGGTTGAGATCTCACAAACATGTTTAACCCCGCCACATTTTTGCGCCTGTCCCAAGTCAGGAGCCTCTGGCCTTTGTTAGTCTTGTATTATTTTAATTTTACTTTCTTGTGTACAATTTGGAAATAAGTATGGCATTCATTATCACTAGACTAGTATATATTTGTTTTGGGGTCAGCTGAAGGACAACTCCAGGTGTGGGAATTTCTCGCTACATTGAAGACCTGTGACCTTTTGCTGTTGTTTTCTTATTTGGTCGGGTTGTTGTCTCTTTGACAAATTCCCCATTTCCATTGTCAATTTTATATAAGTTATTTAATGTTTTTAACTGCACATATGGTAATTTTCCAGTATAAATATGCAAATTGTTGGAAAAATTATCAATTCTTAAAATGTAAAACTTATAATGTAAGTTGGTACAATGAAAGTTAAGCAATCACAAAATCTTATCAACATCAAATAGAATTAATTCTTGTGTGTTTCTTGTTTGTTTAAATCAGCCAAATTTTGCTCCCATCAATTTCATGTGTATCTGACCTGAACTTCTATTCAACGGAAATTTTTCACGTGAATAAATCCACAGGAAATAAATTTAATAACTTTTGGTTGATGCAAACTCAAGTTACAGAAACAAAACCAAATTGGGAAAGAAAGTACAGATATACTTACGGCAAGGGTAAAACTTAATGCACCCTCCACTACAGAGGGGGCATACACAATTATTAATGGTGTCAAGTTAAAAAAAAAAAAAAATCCAATACTTAAACTTATGTTTAAAACTAATACCTGTTATTTTTTGTTTTATATTTTTGTTTGATAATTTTAAACTGACTTGAAATTTATTGATTTTGACATGAAATTAACATACAAATTTTCACCTTAAACCAAGTGAAAAATTCAAGATGAATTTCTTATGGTTGAGTTTAATTTTTGTACCATATAATACAAATTCAATAGAATTTTCACATACATTTTGTATCATTTCAGAAATTTCATGGGACAGATCATAACATAATTATTTTAGTTAATCTTTTTGTTATAATATGAATAACCTCCCTTCAAGGATTAAATGCAACTACACAAAATTATTGTTTTTGAAATATAATTCTATAGTATATTCATCTGTAGTAGAGTTAAGGTAGGATTTGTATATATTATTTCAAGTACTATACCTAGTATGTTGGATTTGGCAATTGGTGCTTATTGATAAATTAATAATATTTCTATAGTGTCAGTAAATTGAACTACTTTCACACCTTTTGTGTCATCTTTAACTTTTGAAATCATATACTGTTGGAAATAACTCAATCTCAAGAAAATAAGAACTATTTACTATAACTGAAAGGAAAAATGTATACTTGATATCTTAAAATTCTGAGTTATCTCCCTTCAATGCTGTGCATGACACTTTTTCTTAAAGTAAAAGTATTATTAGAGAAAGAACTTATTAAAAAAAGTCCTTATGATGAAATACCATGCTTTGTATCAACTATCACATCAGTATCACATTCATATTCTCATTTTTAAGTAAGAATTTTTCTATATTTTAGTTTAACCTTTAACATAGGCTGCCTCTGGAGAAATTTCCATTTGAAAACCCTCTATTATTCCCTTTGCAGGTGCAACATGTATGCATTTTTCTTCCAAATCTAAAATAAAAATATTATTTGATATTTCACATTGACAGTTATAAATGGTTTCAAATTTGAAAATAACCTTGAAAATATTCAGAACAAGAACATCGCATCACATGAAATTTTGATACGGATTAGGATACCAAGTATGCCAAACAGAAAACAGCAATCACCTGACAATGTTAGTAAAAAGTTAGCAACGGAGAGTATCAACAACTGAGTAGGCCTTGTCTTATGTGATTTATCACACACTTTTGAAATTTTCATTGTTTACAGGTTATAAGAAACTGACCTTACAATTACCTTAATTGTAATTAGTTGTTATTTTGCTATATTTACATCAAACTATTAAAACACCATTTTTAAAATCCATACCAATGGAAAAAAAAGTTGTATTTTATTTTATTTTGTATTATTACATTGGTTGCAATGAATTACATTGATTTCCCAGTTGAAAAAAAACCGATAATTTCACATGTGAAATAAACGTCGTTATTTCACTCTCTGACGTCATACAACAATAGGCGTTGTCAAGACGTCGATAACGTCGGATCAAAGCAAATTGTGAATGTGTAGGAAAATAATATAGTTCCTTACAATTTCTGCATTAATTTCATAAAAAAAAGCCATTAATAGCCAATGTAATAAAAAGTATAACTAATCGCCGTATTTGAATATGAAAAATAAGACAACTTGTGACCGAACGCCGCTATGGATTAAACTCGTGCTGCGCACTCGTTTAATCCAGGCGTCGTCCGGTCACGTGTTGTCTTATTTTTTATATTCAAATACGGCGATTAGTTATACTATAATTAATTTTATTTTGCACCAGAAATTAAGCTGACATAAACTTTGATACAGAATGCAAAATTAAATGGCAGAGACTGCATGATCTTTTTAACCCAGTATTTTGTTTTGATATGTGTTTACATTATCTTATATTCATGTTTATTTATTAGAAAAATCATAAAATTCCTCATTTTTGGTAATATCTGCAAACTATACACATATATGTCTCACCTGTAGGCATAATATTTAGACTGTTCAACATTGCCAGACCATGAACTAGTGATCTGGTCCTCAAAATAGTTGTCAACTGATAAATACTGATAGTAATACAACTTTAAAGTATATATCACAAGTACTTCATACAAAAAAAAAGTTTAAGACAAACTTAGCCTTCTAAATTGTTAACAAATTGAAAGGCATTGGACAAAACCTTAAAATACTTTTCAAAATAATATGTACTGATAGTAATACATCATCATACAAAATATATTTGAGGTATCACAAGCAGTTTTTATCAAACTTACGTAAGTAGAAAAGGTAACAATTGCAAAAACACTACCGCCAAAAAGCAATAACTATGTCTCACTTTTTGTGACAAAGGGGACAAAAAATTATCACAATAGTATAATCTGAAAAATGTTATACTATGATTATTTGGAAGCAGGGAATGCCATTCAACTTATTGTCAACCAAGAATTTGACGATAGACTTATCCCAAAAAATACATGTCAGTTTGACTTTCATACTATATTCTTAATTGTCTGTGCACTGCATAATGTTGAATAAACCGAAGAAATGAGAGGTTCGTGTAGAATTTATGTTAATGTATCTTTTTTTCAATTTTATAATTGTACCCTTTTCAATGTTTCCTGTAAGATTGTCAGGTATGCTTAGCAGGAGTCTTTCTTGGGCAACATTACAGGAACAACAATACATCCATCTGTGTATTCCTTCAATAATAAGAACTCTCCTCTGTAAAACAACATACTGATCCTGAAATATAGAAGATAAAAATTTAATAGCAAATGTGTTTTTTTTTTAGGGGAGATATCATCAGTATACAGTAGGTTACCAAAAAAAAACAAAAAATCAATTGTTTTTTTATATATTGTCTTGCTGATAAATGTTGCTTTTTGAATTGCAATTAATCTTCAAAATTTTCAGGAAAATAGATCAAACCAACAAAATTTGTATACAATCATGACAATTGTACTAAAAGGTAATACTGTGGATTCATTATTATTCATAGGATTCCAATTTTTGTTTTTGTTTCATGTGAACAGGTGAACCAAGAATTTAAATATTAAAGGAAATAGCAATTTCCTAACAGGTTGTATGCAGACTTAGTCAATACCATAAATTGAAATTGTTGTAGTGGTTAGTTAAAAGTCATATTTCCATCACCAGAGGATTTATTAACAGCAGGTAAATGTTAACAAAGAAAGTAGTTGAAGAGTTGTCACTACTTTAATTCTGAAACTGAAAACTATACCAGTAATGTTAGTAATATTTAATGATAAGCTACAATTTTCTTTACCTTTAACATCTTCTTACACATGTTGTAGTCTTGCATTAAAAATGCTTTATACTGGTTGTCAACAGGAACAATAGCATGCATTGACTTTAACAGACTGGTATAAATTTCTTCACCATCAAAGGGTAGATTTTCCTGAAAAAAAAGAAAAAAATATAAATACTATTCTTTCAATGCTATTATTCATTTTACAATGATATATAAAGAAAACTTAAAATGCAGCTTGAAAATAAAAATCAGTCAATTGTGTTGTATATTTGGGATGTAGGTTACCACAGTTTTTACTATAAATAACTATCATATAAGGGAGAGGTTGAGTTAGCATGAAACCATTTACTAAGTAAGAAATATGATAAATTGTTTGTTGTATCTATGGTGTAACATTTAATTTGGCATATTTTAAAGGATTTTCCCTATCATAGAATTGACATTAGAATTAGGAGTTTTTAGTAATCACTTTTTTATAAAGGAAGTAACACTGTTATTTTCAGTCAACTAAGATTATTTGAAAATCCAACAAATATTTTTACTACTTTAAGTGTCACAGTAGTAATGCAGATTTTAATAATACATCTTGGGATTCTATGACAACAATCTAACTGCGCAATTTAGAACCAATTTGTCTGTTTGTTGTAGTTCATCCTTTAAAGGTTCTGATCCAGTAAAGGCTGATTTTAGCCTACAAAGTTCATCTGATGAAAATATTGGACACTTTCAGTAGATGCAATTACTTTACTGTGGATTCATTTATTTTTTTGTGGGCACCAGTTGTTGTTTTGCATGTGTTCAGGGACCTCAATTTACTGGTTTTGCTTAAGCATTAATACAAGCCTTAGAAAATTTGTCAATTGTTAAACACTTAATTTCATAGTTCAACTATAACCATGAAATCTAAGAAAAATTGGTGTCCAATGAATAATAATGAATCCATAGTATGTGAAAGATTTGAAATTATTTATTCATTTGAATGCGCTCAATTTCAATCTTATAGATGAAAAATCTATCAAATATGCCATAATATGTAACTTTTCTTTTTTTTACAAAAATAAAAGTAGAAGCATTGGTGTTCATTATCAACCTTTTATACATTATGTGTCATCATCAATTACAAATAGGACTTTCAATTAAATCTAATGAATGAACACAAATTAACCAAAATGCAAACATTTTGAAGATTTCATTAATTTAGCATGACTTAAAAGCTTAAAGTTTACATTTGAACAATTTTGAAAAACTGTTATATTTTGGGCCTAAATAGCTTATTAATGCACCAACTCCTTAAAAATATAATTTTGGTCATATTATGGCCTTTCTCTTCAAGGATTTCAATGCTGACATATAATTTTACTGAGGGAATAACATTTTTTATCCAAACAAATTTTTATGGGTTATACAATTAATAAACATACAGTTTTCTCATAAATTTCTGAAGTACATTCTTCCGGTATAACATGCTGAGAGTCTTTTGGCTGCTTATAACTACACGAACTTGCTTGCTCTGATTTTCTGGATGAAATTGAAAGTAAAGCATGGATTTAAAAGGAATGATAAGGTCAGACTTCTGTTGTGTAAAATAGCAACTGTAAATAAATATTAATAAGACAAAAGTTCTTAAAGTCTCTAAAGGAAAACAATCCAAAAAATATATTTTTTTTTATACAGAATACAGAATTAGAACTTGCAACTGAGTAAAAATACCTTGGTATATTTTTTGCTAGAAAGGGTTTATTTCTTAAGCCATAAAAATACATCTGTGAAGAAGATACAAAAGCAATACATGGTATATTTCAAAATTGTTTTTCATACCTGTGAAATGCCAAACATCTGGTTAAATGGGTAATTTTAAATATTGTGTTGAAACTGACAGACACGTTTTTGCAGAGTTGCCTAAATGAAATTGATACTACTCCATAGTGCTTATGTTTAAAACCATCAATATTAAATTGGAAAGCTCTTATATGATTTTTATAATATATCAGTAATCAATTTTATTATGTAAATCTAGATGTTGAAGTTTGCAATTGCCTATCCAAACAGGAAGATGGAATAAACTATAGAAAAAATGCTTCAATGAGTACAGCCTGATACAACCACACAGGTTAGAACCTGAACAGTTGGGACAAATTTGAACACAATATTTAAGCTTGATACTGTCTGAATTTTGATTGTTATCAAATTTTTGGCATAGTATAGGTTTCTGAAACAAAATAAAAAATGTCAAGATCTTACAAACCTATTGTGCAATACTTTTCTTCTTGAACACCCTTAAAAATAGAAGTACCCTACACTTTTTGAATCCCCCCTAGGAGCAATAACCACCACACTCGATCCATGTCTTTCCTTTGTCGTATTGAAACTTGTAGAAATATTTCAGAGAGATCAAAACACTTAAACACAAGTCATTATCTGGAAACTACTGGTAGATATATGCTTGATTTGGCCCTTTATTGGCCTTCATACAACAAACAAAAATAATGAGGTTGATAAGGAATAATTTCAAACCAAAACAGCCTTAATAGAACAACAATAGTAGGGGGGGTGTTGATAATTGATCTGACATTTCCAACCATAACAGCCTTAGTAGAACAAACAACAATAGTAAGGCTGATAATGGATAATTTCAAACCATAACAGTCTTGATAGAACAAACAACAGTAGCAATGGTGATAATGGATCATTTCAAAACATAACAGCCTTGATAGAACAAACAACTATAGTAAGGCTGATAATGGATAAATTCAAACCATATCAGCCTTAATAGAACAAACAACAATATTGAGGCTGATAATGGATAAATTCAAACAATAACAGCCTTGATAGAACAAACAACTATAGTAAGGCTGATAATGGATCATTTCAAACCATAACAGTCTTGATAGAACAAACAACAGTAGCAATGGTGATAATGGATCATTTCAAACCATAACAGCCTTGATAGAACAAACAACTTTAGTAAGGCTGATAATGGATAAATTAAAACCATATCAGCCTTAATAGAACAAACAACAATATTGAGGCTGATAATGGATAAATTGAAACCATAACAGCCTTGATAGAACAAACAACAGTAGTAAGGCTGATAATGGATAAATTGAAACCATAACAGCCTTGATAGAACAAACAACTATAGTAAGGCTGATAATGGATAATTTCAATCCATTAGAGCCTTGATAGAACAAACAACAGTAGCAATGGTGATAATGGATCATTTCAAACCATAATAGCCTTGATAGAACAAACAACTTTAGTAAGGCTGATAATGGATAAATTAAAACCATATCAGCCTTAATAGAACAAACAACAATATTGAGGCTGATAATGGATAAATTCAAACCATAACAGCCTTGATAGAACAAACAACTATAGTAAGGCTGATAATGGATCATTTCAAACCATATCAGCCTTAATAGAACAAACAACAATATTGAGGCTGATAATGGATAAATTCAAACCATAACAGCCTTGATAAAACAAACAACAGTAGTAAGGCTGATAATATAATGGATAAATTCAAACAATAACAGCCTTGATAGAACAAACAACAGCAGTAAGGCTGATAATGGATAAATTCAAACCATAACAACCTTGATAAAACAAACAACTATAGTAAGGCTGATAATGGATAAATTCAAACCATAACAGCCTTGATAGAACAAACAACAGTAGTAAGGCTGATAATGGATAAATTCAAACCATAACAGCCTTGATAGAACTAACAACTATAGTAAGGCTGATAATGGATAAATTCAAACCATATCAGCCTTAATAGAACAAACAACAATATTGAGGCTGATAATGGATAAATTGAAACCATAACAGCCTTGATAAAACAAACAACTATAGTAAGGCTGATAATGGATAAATTCAAACCATATCAGCCTTAATAGAACAAACAACAATATTGAGGCTGATAATGGATAAATTCAAACCATAACAGCCTTGATAGAACAAACAACAGTAGTAAGGCTGATAATGGATAAATTGAAACCATAACAGCCTTGATAGAACAAACAACTATAGTAAGGCTGATAATGGATAAATTCAAACCATATCAGACTTGATAGAACAAACAACAGTAGTAAGGCTGATAATGGATAAATTCAAACCATAACAGCCTTGATAGAACAAACAACTATAGTAAGGCTGATAATGGATAAATTGAAACCATATCAGCCTTGATAAAACAAACAATAGTAGTAAGGCTGATAATGGATAAATTCAAACAATAACAGCCTTGATAGAACAAACAACAGCAGTAAGGCTGATAATGGATAAATTCAAACAATAACAGCCTTGATAGAACAAACAACAGCAGTAAGGCTGATAATGGATAAATTCAAAACATAATAACCTTGATAAAACAAACAACAGTAGTAAGGCTGATAATGGATAAATTCAAACCATAACAGCCTTGATAGAACAAACAACTATAGTAAGGCTGATAATGGATAAATTCAAACCATAACAACCTTAATAGAACAAACAAAAGGCTGATAATGGATCATTTCAAACCATAACAGCCTTAATAGAACAAACAACAGTAGCAAGGGTGATAATGGATCATTTCAAACCATAACAGCCTTGATAAAGCAAACAACTATAGTAAGGCTGATAATGGATAATTTCAATCCATTAGAGCCTTGATAGAACAAACAACAGTAGTAAGGCTGATAATGGATAAATTCAAACCATAACAGCCTTGAAAGAACAAACAACTATAGTAAGGCTGATAATAGATAATTGCAAACCATAACAGCCTGGATAGAACAAACAACAGTAGTAAGGCTGATAATGAATAATTTCAAACCATAACAGCCTTGATAGAACAAACAACTATACTAAGGCTGATAATGGTTAATTTCAATCCATAACAGCCTTGATAGAACAAACAACTATAGTAAGGCTGATAATATAATGGATCATTTCAAACCATACAGCCTTAATAGAACAAACAACAATAGTGGGGTAAATAATGGATAAATTCAAACCATAACAGACTTGATCATTTAATAAAACAAACAGAGGTTCTGTGTGGTTTTTTTTAATCATTGAAATTTCCTTTGGAACATGTCCAACTGGGGTGCTCAGAAAAAGACACCAAATCTACTTTAAATAGTTTTTTGGCATTTTATATAAATAATTTACAAAAACCTTTCACGTTTCAATCTTCTTTTTCCTTTTGATTTGTCAGCTACAACCTCTTTTTCCAATCCACCATTGAGCACACATTTCACCTTTCTAATATCTGTACAAAAGTAAAAAAAACCTTCAGTTCAGTTTGTGTCGAAAACTGTTTTTAACATTCAAATGGGCTTAAGGGTTGCCAACTCTACACTTGACAAAATAATGATATTTGTTCAAGCAAATGCATATAATTTTGTAATACACTGTACTAAGATTAATAAAATTAGTTTTGGGTGATTCTGTGCTTCCAAAAAGAGAAAAATAACAAAGATTGGTATTTCGCTCATTGATTTCATATTCTTTTCACTTTTTCTACTGCAGCTAGAACATGTAGAACCCTTCAGGTTGTCTTAGCTACCAAATATATTTACAAAGAGATATTTCATGCTCTGTAGATTTCATGTCACAATATCATGTTTTTTTAATTACAATTTAGGGTTTGTTAAGGAATCCACCTTTATATCTTTGTGATATCATATTCATAAACGATAACTGTTTAGTGTCTTTAAATATCATATTCCTAGTATGAAGCTAGGAAACAGGTGTAATGCAAGCTATTATTCCTGTTTCGAGCAAGTAAAAAAATACAGCTAATATTAAAAGACACTAAACAGTTATCGTCTTTATCCTGCAATTAATTCTGTATATTGGTTGTGTTTTGAAAGAAGAAAAAAAATCACATTTTTTGCATTTATTTTTGATTTGATTGAAGCTTGCGAAGTAATATTAAAATCACATATTCATTTGGAGACGATTTTGCCAAAAAAAAAAAAAGATTATATAATGGTCAACAATAATACATTGCTCAAGGTGAATAATTATCTATTTTGACATAACAATTAAATTCAACAGTAAAAACAAATATCAAAACATGGTTCAATTTGAAACAAAAATGTATGAGTTGTCCTACAATGTACTACCCTTCAGACTTGACATTCACCAAACATTCATGCTAAAATTACCATGGTAATTTGGTTACACAATCATACACATTCAAGTTTTGAAATCGGCAATTGTCATCGTAGAAACAACTGCTGTTCATGTATGTATGTTATCAGAAAATTGGTGTAATTCTTGAAGCGTTAAAGAATTGTTTGAAAACAAACAGAACCTATCAAAGTAATTATTAATTCCCATAAGGTCAAACAATACATCATTGGAATGTGACTGCAATACACATTCTGAGATGGTTCAACAACAAACTAGTTTATAAGGCTCCCTTACAATAGACCAGCGTCAGCAACACTCTGAAACCCATTGTGGAGGGGTGAGTGTCATATGCTGCCCAGATGTCTGAGTGCAGAATGCAGTCATCTACTACAGATTCAATGATTCATCTAACATCAACACATTGTTCTAGTTAGCCAACTGCCCAGCTGATCAACCTGGCCCTAAAAGCAGCTGTTGTGGAATATCGACTGTAAAGAAACATCAAAATAGTAATCAAACCAAACCAAACCAACTCACAAAACTAAAAGATGGCAGCCTACAAAAAATGGCATCCTCACCTGATAACCTTATTTAATTTCAAACTCACCTGCCATTGTATTGCATAAAATGCAAAGAGATGTCAATCGTGTAAATGGTACATGTAACAGTATCGTCCATATCGATTTAAATCAAATAAATTCTTCTCGCAGGCCTCCAGATTTGTTGGAAAATTAAGTGTTCTTCCCAAGAAGCTGATCTGAAATTAGGTGAATAAAATTCAGGATCATAAGCCCGTGCTAAGTATAGTCTATAGATATGTTTCAGACCATACATGTTATACACCTTGTCGCTAATCCCGCTTGAACTTTTGACGTACAGAACGATCGCTTTTCCATTGTAGTCAAATGTTTTGTTTTATGACGTCAAAATTTTTTCAGGAACCTGTGTGATATCAAGTAATAAATAAATTTGGTGTTTTAACTGTCTTCTGATTGGTTAAAACTATTAGTTTTACTTTCAATGTTGCCAATTTTTATGACGACACGCCCACTCTGATGTTGTGTATTCATCACCAACATGTGTGTACGTTATTATTGTTAATATAAAAAAAAATAAAGTTCAAAAGTCTTATTTTTGATAGAAATTTATTTATAATGAAAGGCAATAATTTATTTTGATTTTATTGAACCATAAAACTAATTATTGACTCTTCACATTTTACATAATCCGCTTTGTGGAAGAAGTCAAAAATTAGTTTTATGGTTCAATAAATTCAAAATATATAATAGCCATTTATTAAAATGTTAGATGGCGTTCAAATAGCGATAAGGTCTATTGGATCATATGGGTTAAATTTAATAAACATTTATCACATTCTTTATTTCAAGTTTTATTTAAAATATCATACAAATGTCCTGTACCAAGTCAGGAATATGGCCATTGTTATATTATAAAATTGAGAATGGAAATGGGGAATGTATCAGTTCATTTCTGTGTGTGTTACATTTCCTCTTATTATTCAGTGTGGGTTCACATTAACGTAAGACTTGTCACAGTACTTGTCTATCCCAAATTCATTAGTTTGGTTTTGATGTTATGTTTGTTGGTGTTGTTCTCGTGGGATTTCGTCTGGTGTTTGATCCGTTACTGTGTGTGGGGTGGGTCTTTTCACCATCGAACACCTCAAAAACCACCAACCACTAAGAAAAACTTTGATATTATACAATAAAATGATCAAATAAATTAAATAACATATAATTTAATCAATTTTTCGATTTTTATGTGCATCATTTTTATGTTGAAATTGAAAATCAATATAAAGAAAATGTCTCCGGAATTCATCAATTTCAGGATAACATAAGTGTGTGTTATAAAATTCAAATATATTCATGATTAGTAATGATAAGTTCAAGTATCCTCGATCTCTGTTCATTGGATATATTTTGGCGGTGTGCAGTGGTGTTCGGTGGTGAAAAGACCTACCGCTGTGTGTGTTGCATTTTCATGTTGTGTTGTTGTTCTCCTCTTGTATTTATTGTGGTTCCCTCAATTTTTTTTTGGTCCATGGATTTATGAGTTTTGAACAGCGGTATACTACTGTTGTCTTTATTTACAAATTGTAATTATTACGAGATGGACCAAATGAACAAAGGAACAATTGAAATTAAATATTTGATGAAATGTACATGTATACATGTATCGGAATCCTATTTCATGTACATGTATTTAGGTACTCTTCTTCTTCTTCTTTTGTTACAGAAAACCATCAACGTACTGATGTTTACTTTCCGGGCGCATGCCTGGTTAATGTTTTCAAAATGACAATTGCCAAAGGTGACACAAGTGTAGCACAACCATTTCCTGCATTGTAGTCCTGGAAATTAGGGGACAATATTTTCAACCTGTCTCGTCTAAATTTGTTAATTTATAGTACAGTGGTCAGTTTATTCATTTTCTGTATTTAAAAAATAACACAATAATATATTACTTAAGGTTCATCATAACCTTTTGGCTAAAATGGCCGTATTTACACCCCAAATTTTACTCTGAGTACAGACTAACCTATACACCTGCAACAGTTTTAAGGGATGGCAGGAACTAGATATATAAATTTTAAATGCATTTTATGTTTCAAAAAATTATAAACTTTTCTAGATTTTGCTATCCATTTTTTTTTCGTTCCTGCAGAATGTGCAAAAAATAACTAAGTAGTGAAAACGATTGAGAAGCTCCCCTCATATAATCAATGTTGTGAGTAGTATTGATTTAAATGGACAATAGATGGACAATATACACCTGTAAACAATAGGTGATTTAACAGGTTTAAACGGTGTAACTGAGTGGACCGTATCAAATGAAACTCGGGTGTTTGTTTATTTTTCTATCTTCTGCAGACTTGAAAAAAATGCACATCAAAATGCAGGTAAGTTTTTAATTTTCTGAAACGTAGACTTCATATAACTTTTATATATCTAGTTCCTGCCATGCCTTAAAACTTTCCTGGATGTACCAGTTTGTCTGTACTCATAGTAATTTTTGAGGTGTAAACAAGGCCATATTTTTCAATTCCTTATGATGAACCTTAATCTAAAAACCCAATCACTACAAGCATGGTCGTTGTCTCATCCTGTAAAAGTGTTTTCAATGTTCAAGTGTGGCCCGTTCAAGTGTCAGTATGAAGGCAGTCTGCTTCCCAAAAATATTAAATAGTCATGATCACACATGCGTTTGACTGAAAACTTATTCGAAATAATTTCTCCCTCAATTTTTTTATTTCGATTTACAGAATAATGTCATTTTTTTTTATTTGAAAGTAAAAAAATAACACTAAATTAATTTTAAATAGTATTTGAGTTTAAGTAATATAAAAATAAAATAATTTCCCAACCATTCTGTTGGTTTTGTATTGAAACAAACGAAGGCTGATCGCTAAGGTTGATCGCCATATACACCTTGCTCTAATACCTGAAATTTGAGGTTGTTGTGTCGCCGCCATTCATTCGAAATTCACTTCCTGTCAAACGTTAGTCCAATCGAAATGAATTTTACATTCATTCGCCAATCAGATTACAGCTATTAAACGTGGGAATTTCAACATTAAAAAAGATACACAAAAGGACAGTGCAAGAATATTTTTAAAAAAAATGCAAGAAAATCGAAGATGTATGTGTCAGTTGGTCAATTTTAAAACACATTTTTATGCATAGAATTTCACTGTTGTTTTGTGACGTGTTATATCCTGCTATATGTGAAGCAATCCTGTCACAAAGGGTTGTCAGCTTCATCAGCAGAAATTATCCCTCAAGTGAAGAAGGAACACTATATAATCAATGATTACTGGTTTATTTAGAACTCTAGAAACTCCCAAAAAGCTAATACTTATGTTCCTCTACACAAGAGTTTGGGGGTCCCAGCAATTGATCCTCCGTGCTTTCTCATTGAAATAAAAATAAAAACTTATTTCACTAGAAGTTTCTGAACGAAAAAAGTAATCTGCTTTGAAAAGTTTGCGATCTTTATTTAAACAGATTTTAATTTGATCCCACAACTGTCATCAATTGTTGTGAACTTGCTTATTTATAAAACAAACGGGTCTGAGCACAGGGGCTTGTTTAGTGGTTTAGACCAGTTTTTTCTGTCAATGCCGATCGCTATCATGGCTATTCTAAATTAAAAAACCTGGATAGGGATCGCCATTGACAGTGAAACCTCGTTTGACCCCCTAGACAAGCCCCTGTGGTCCGAGTGGGTAAAATCTTAATGGGTGTTCACAACATGTGTTTGTTTCATTAAACAATTACCAAAGTTACGTTTTTATGCAAACAACATGTAAAAATACAATACCTTATTATCAATACACAATAAATATACAACAAGTTTATTCACACAGAAATAAGCGAATAAATAATAGCAAATGAACAATCAACATTAATGTGTTTGAATTGCCAATCGTGCTATATCTTACAGGGGAAACTACAATCTATAAATAGAGCAAAGTGTATACATGTATTTAGAACTTGATACACAGATCAGTCAAATAGTGTGTAAAATGTATGATGTTTATCTTTTATAAAATATAATACAAGTTTTAAAACTATCAATCTTCTTATTCTTCAACGTGTACATGAAACATCTTCTCTCTTCAAAACTAAATAAACTGGGTGGAAGTTGACGTCGACAATGAGAAAAAGAAAGAAGGGGAAATAATATAACATAACGTTGTGTAAATTGTACGTTCTCAACATAGGTCAACAGTTTCATTGGTAATATATAACACCACTACAAAATGTGTATAATGTACAATCCAGGTCATAATAAACAAACAAATGTAAAACTATTGACACAAACAGTGAAATTTACATACAGACATCATTTTCCCCTTGAACTATCATGTCAGACTATTATTGATTTGAACCAGCTAGAAGAACACACAAGTTGTTGCTAAATGCTAAGACTAACTAGAGGCCTTTAAGATTGGCCCTCAAAATTCAGTAAGCAGCATGTGATCTCATTTCTGTTGTTTATATATACCAAAGATTTTGTGAACTACAATGATTATTCACAGACATATTGTGATATAAAGATTTGCTTTATAGTGACCGCAACTTTTCCCTGGAAAATGCACTAATTGCAATATTGTATGTTGACCTTAACGCTATTTGGGAACCTGCCACAATTAACTTGAAAATTTGGTACATTCACTTTATTTACTTTTGTTTATTTTTGTGTCATCTAATGATTTTCATTGTGACTAACAGAAGTCCAGTTTAAATACCAGACAAATAGCAAAAATGTGTTTTAGCTTGTTAATTTACATTTTTGTAGCTCTATATGACTAGGGACCCCATAAGTAAAAATAGGCCAAAATTTTTAGTGGGTTATACTTGTTCAGAAGAAAATGAGGTAATACAAGCTAGGCAATGGTAATCCTCTTTATACAGCCACATTATTAAATCTTAACACAGGAATTTGTTCCTGTTAAACATTGTATGTTTTCTTGCAATAAGAAATGTTTGAATTAAATTCTCTGTAAATAAAAGTAACTTTAATATTTTAGACAAAGTCTTCCTTTTTGTAAGTTACAACAAATTTGAAATTGATTGATGTGTATGAAATTGACAGATTTTTTTTATATTTGTAGATAAATCATTGTCTGCAGATGCATTGACTTCCCTGAAGACTATGGCAAGTGATTCCAAAAAGAGAGGTTTCATAGTTAAGGTGAGGCTTGAAAAATTTACTTTTAATTTCATCTTTTTTCATTGCCTGTTAATGTCATTTGTGTCAAAAAAATGATATTACAAGATAAATTTGCCTGATGTATGTTAATTATTTAGTTAAGACAATAAATCACTTGCTATTTCTTGTAACATAATAATATTTTGTATCCTTTATTTAATAATCATGTTAAGGTTGTTATTTATTTTTCAGGATGGAACATTTTTAGGAGGACTTGTTGTTGTATTATCTAATCCAGATGTAAAAATTGTCACAACAGCTCTAGAGGTACATGTATATACATATATTAACATATATCAAGTTCAATTAAAAGGAGATCTGTTAAGATAAAGGCAACTAAGTGCAGACATAACATAGTGAAATTAGAATTTGCCTGCATATATATAGGGACAGTGGCATGCCACCCGTCTAACTTCATATTTGTAGTGATTGGCAACTGCTTTTCATGGCAATTTAAATTTAAAAACATTTGTTAAATCCACTTTTGCATTCAGTGTCTCCCACTTAAAAATCCACTGTGTTAGTCCTGGTTATAGAAGAAAGATAGTGTGGTTATGGAAATGTGTTACATGCCTCTGCAGTTAAATAACAATAAAAAAAAATATCAAATACTTTATGATACAAATAGTTGTATTTTTTAACATTATGTAGTTTTTTTCACTAATGAAAAGATACATTTAATGTTCTAAAAACAAGAGGACAGAAGTGAATTTGGAAAATGCTTGCTCTTGACTGTGCATTGAATGCTTTTATCTATTAGTATAATAACTTATTTTATTAATTTCATATACTTGGTATTATTTATTGGATAGTTTTTTATTGTTTTTATGGGACTAATTTTCTGTAGGATTGTATGTACACTTTGACAGAACCATGAACTTAAATATCAATGGATTTTCATATGTTTTCTCTCATATCAATTCTCCTATTAAATGGGTATTTATAAAAAATAACTGAATCCACAGTATTACATATAAAATATTATAATTATTCCATAACAATGATTTTCATTGTACTATCTACTTGTTATTGCAGACATTAATCCTTCTGGCTGAAGTGCCAGAATACAGACCAACACTATCTTCATTTATTGGTTTGAATGAACAAGTAGAGATCTTACTAAACAGGTGAGTTATAACACATGGATCACTGTTTACATGTTACTCAAAAGAAATTATTCTTAATATTCTTTATTTATTACAGGATGCTCATATATTTTTTTCCCTTGGGTTCCCCACACTTTTGTCATTTATTTTTTGAAATTTATTGTTCAGTAGAAGTTGACTGGATCCTTTTGAATTTTGAAATGGATGAAATTGATTCATTTTATTTTAAGATGAAACCTCTGGCTTCAATGAAGTTTTGTTGTTTACAAGATTGTGGAAATATTTAGAGGAAATAAGTATGCTTTGACTTATTATAAAGTAAAAAAGCCTGAAGGAACTATACATCTATATCATTTAAAGCTCTATGTATAGCTAACACATTGGATACAGAGTTATTTAAATATCAAATATATAACCAATCTAAAATTTAAACCATAAATTTTTGTGCTTAAATAATTTTGTTATATACTCATCAATTATTTTGTAGAGAAGATGAAAACATTTCTAACTTGGCAGAAAAATTGTTTGATTTATTAACACAGAAACCAGAGAAACAGGCACCATTAAAAGATTCATTTAATACATCAGGAACTAGACCAAGGTAAGAAGTCCTGTACGTTTTCCGTCTATCATGATTGGTACATTAAACACTTCTAAGGCAGTTGATATGGTTCTACAATGTATAACCAATTTTTATACGCCCGTAAAAATTTTGACGGGACATATTATGGTATACACATATCCGATGTCTGTGTCCGTACGTCTGTCCGGCGTAAACATGTTGCACCGTAACTTGAGAACGACTTATCCAAATTTCATGAAACTTAATAAAGTTGTTTCTTATGATGGTCAAATGAACTGTATACTTTTTGGTGAAAATTAGATTTAAACTTTTTGATTTATGGCACTTTGTAACTAAAACAGGGGTGTGTTTTATTCACATGTCGCACTGTATCTCAAAAACGATTCTTGATTATGGCTTAAAACTTAAAACACTTCTTAGTTATATTAATCTTAATATCTGTATAGTTTTTGGTGATGATTCAAAATTTTATTTTTGAGTTATTGAGTAATTTTGTAAAAAAGGGGGATGTTTTTTTTACATGTCGCGCCATATCTCAAAATCGATTTATGATTATTGCTACAAACTTTACACATGTCTTTGTTATATTAATCTGAAGATCTGTATACTTTTTGATGATGATTCAAAATTTCATTTTTGAGTGATTGAGTATTTTGTAAAAAAGGGGGTGTTTTTTTTTACATGTTGTGCCGTATCTCTATAACAATTTATGATTATAGCTTAAAACTTTACACACTTCTTTGTTATATTGATCTAAAGACCTGTATACTTTTTGTTGATGATTCAAAACTTTATTTTGGAGTTATTGAATATTTTGTTTAAACAGGGGAGGTTTTTTTTACATGTCGCGCTGTATCTGAAAAATAATTTATGATTATTGCTTAAAACTTTACACACTTCTTTGTTATATTAATCTAAAGATCTGTATACTTTTTGGTTTTGATTCAAAATTTTATTTTAGTGATATTTAGTTTTTTGTAAAAAAAAACATTTAGTTTTTTGTAAAAAAAAACAGGGTTGGGGGTTTCACATGTCCCGCCGTGTCTCAAAAACAATATATGGTTATTGCTTAAAATTTTTGCATAAAACTTCCACACAAGATGTCAGGTGTATCATGCACTCATGGCGCAGCTGTTTATTACTTTTTTATTTGACGTTTAGTCGTGCAAGACAGGTGCCTCGTTCAACGTGTTTTGCCTATTTAATTTTACGTGCATTATGATTTTCAAAAACTTATTTTGCGTGCTCAGTATTTTTCAAATAAAATTCAAACACTTGGCAGGGATCATCAAGAAATACTTTTTTAAAAGCCGTAAACCATTTATTTCATAAATGTGTATACTAAATCGGGAATATCAAGTAAAACAGAGAGTTTATATATACAAGAAGACAGCGACTCAGTCACAAAAGGTTCACATCAAAGTCTTTATTTTTCGTGCAATGTTCATGACAGAAATTTTTTCACGTTCAACGTATTTCACATTTTTTCCATGCAAGCAACCCCCCATTTCTACCCTCTGTAATCGAGGTTAAATTTTTGTGGTCTGGTGACTCTGGTCCATATTGCAGATACTATGAGCAATTAGTAAACAAAATTTGGTGTATAGAACGATTGTCTCACAAATACCAAATTTCGTAAAACAATCTCACAGCATAGATTGACTGTCATAAGACAGTAGTACATTTGTTGTGCAGCATATTTACGTTTTATTGAGAAGAATACCATTAGGCGGGAATTAATGTTTTGGAAAAACATAGCGTCTACCATTTAAAGAGGACGGCTTTATCACCAGAATGATTATGTTCGGCCCTGTTGATTAGGCTCCTTGCCAGACTCAAAGAAGAGCAAAATATAGTTCTGTTGGCATTGATTTGAGCCTGTGAACAGTACAGGAACACCTGATGTTGGTGGGTTAAGCCATGAATTGAATGGCGCCTGATGTGTGGTCAGTAAAGTACACTGTTGCAAGAGTTTGAAAGGGAATTTGCCAGTGATTTCGTTGGATTCATGGGGATGGAGCCTGGCATGTTTCAAGAGCTTTTACTGAGATTCGCTACTCCCATCACAGTTGCACAACAGTCATACGACAGTGGCACGACAGTAACACGACAGTCACATGCCCATTCCAATACATGGAAACCCGAAAAATAGCCCAAAACAACTCATGATTGTCGCACAACTGACTTGCGACAAGCACCTGACAGAACAATTACATATTTTTTTCTGTCTTGTACCCATTGTGAAACCATCGTGGGCATGTCATAGCTTATGTGACCACTCGGAATATTATTTTGACATTTTGCACGACAACTACCTTAAAGATCTTCTACGAGAAAAATGGTGCGATCTGTTGTGACTTCGGCTTTATATGTAAAAAAATTTTAAATTGTGAATGGAAATGGGGGATGTGTCAGAGATACTAACATGACCAAAGCAACCTAAGTCCAACATTTATGTATTTATATATCTTTTTAGGCATGGAACAAGTAAGAACAAAAGTGTAAATGGTGGCAGGACAAAGCATATAATACTACAGATACGAGGTCTTGTGGTCAAGGTAAGGAAAGGTTGGCAGGACAAAGCATAATTTATTACATATACAAGGTCTTTTAGTCAAAGTAAGTAAGGGGTTAAAAAGGTTGCAGGACATACCATATGATATTACAGATTAGAGGTAACTAAGGGGTTGAAACTTGATCACGTGGTCATGGTGGTCAAGTGTAAATGGTGTTGTATTCCACCATGAATTAACATGAGTTTACTTATGATCACTTATGATAAGATTTGTAGGCAAGGTTGTTTATTTCTTTATTACTTTTTTGTTTATTTTTTTATTACATTGTTGTTTATTTGTTAGTATTGAAACAGGAGATAATGAGGATTTTTTGTCAAGATTGCTTGTTACCATGGTTACTATTCAGTGATTCAACGGGTCAGTGGTATATATTTGCTGTAAAGTGACTGAGCTAAAAAGAGAGACAACCAAATTATCTGATCTGTCTACACATTTTAAATGTATCACCGCAATCATTTTATGTGTGATATATTGAAAATATTGGAAATCAAATAAATGAAAATTAATATGTTACCTTTTATCAAGAATTAAAAGAAGTCTAACTATGTACAAAATATTTGTCTTTCAGAATGACAAAGATGTAGTAATGAGATTGCTATTGCATGTAAAAGGAGTTGTTAGTATAACCTTTGACCTGAATCAGAAGAGATGTATTATGAGAACAAAACAAGATGTCAAACCAGAGGTAAGATTTCAAAAGAAGTACACACTGAAACAAATATCATCATTTAGAAATCATAATTCTTTACCTTTACCTTAAAAAAGTAGTTATCAAGACGTCTTATTGGTAAACTATTTTAAAAAGGGGGGGTATACTGTTTTACCTCTGTCTGTCCGTCCGTCCGTCCGTCCTTCAGTCCGTCCGTCCCTCAGTCAGTCCGTCCGTCCGTCAGTCAGTCCGTCCGTCCCACAAAACTTTCGTCACATTTTTCTCAGGAACTGCACATCCACCCTTTCTGTAATTTGGTATCAACATTTATATATGTCAGCCATACGGTGTGATGCGTTTTCAGATTCATCATTCATCGACTTCCTGTTAACCGAACACTTGTATGATTTTACACATGATAGCCAAGTTGAAAATTTTCGTCACATTTTTCTCAGGAACTACAATACAAGGATTTCTGAAATTTGGTTTCCGGGTTTATCTAAGTCAGCTATACCGTGTGATGTGTTTTCAGATTGATCACTTGACAACTTCCTGTTTACCGAACACTTGTATGATTTTACACTTGATAGCCAAGTTGAAAATTTTCGTCACATTTTTCTCAGGAACTACAATACAAGGATTTCTGAAATTTGGTTTCAGGGTTTATCTAAGTCAGCTATACCGTGTGATGCGTTTTCAGATTGATCACTTGACAACTTCCTGTTTACCGAACACTTGCATATTTTTACACTATTGAACTATTGATATTATCCACTTGCGGTGGGGGTATCATCAGTGAGCAGTAGCTCACAGTTTCACTTGTTTTTCATACTTTGGCATCAATATTTAAAAACATTCAAGAAAATTATGAGCGTGTCCCTAAAAGGAAATCAATAAAACTATTACTGGAATATATATAAAAGTTCTGCAATAAGAAGAAATATAATTATGAAATATCTATTTTGTTTTATACATTTCCCTTTTACAAGTAGCAAAGTAGGGAAAGGCAGAATAGTATAAGTTAGATACTGAATATTTCTGTTTTCAGACTTTAGCCCAAGCTGTAGCAAAGTCACAAACTATGACAGCTCAACAGGTGGTCAGAGATGAAAATGGAGAGGAGGTAATGTACTCAGTATTATTATTCAATTCATATGAAAGTTGGTCAATGTATTTTTAGCTCACCTGGCCCGAAGGGCCAAGTGAGCTTTTCTCACCACTTGGCGTCCGTCGTCCGTCGTCGTCGTCGTCCGTCGTCGCCAGCGGGGGACTTAGTTTAACATAGGACACTATGGGAAATGCATACAAATGACTTCTTTTAGAGAACCATTGAATGGAATGAAACCAAACATAGCATGAATGTTCCTTATGAGGTGCTGACCAAGTGTTGTTACTTTGTTGCCGATCCATCATCCAAGATGGCCGCCAGCCGGGGACTTAGTTTAACATAGGACCCTATGGGAAATGCATACAAATGACTTCTTTTAGAGAACCACTGAATGGAATAAAACCAAACATAGCATGAATTATCCTAATGGGGTGCTGACCAAGTGTTGTTACTTTGTAGCCGATCCATCATCCAAGATGGCCGCCAGAGGGGGACTTAGTTTAACATAGGACCCTATGGGAAATGCATACAAATGACTTCTTCTAGAGAACCACTAAATGGAATGAAACCAAACATAGCATGAATATTCATTCCTTATGGAGTGCTGACCAAGTGTTGTTACTTTGTAGCCGATCCATTATCCAAGATGGCCACCAGCGGGGACTTAGTTTAACATAGCACCCTATTGGAAATGCATACAAATGACTTCTTTTAGTGAACCACTGAATGGAATGAAACCAAACATGGCATGAATGTTCCTTATGTGGTGCTGACCAAGTGTTGTTACTTTGTAGCCGATCCATCATCAAAGATGGCCGCCAGCAGGGGACTTAGTTTAACACAGGACCCTATGGGAAATGCATACAAATGACTTCTTTTAGAGAACCACTGAATGGAATAAAACCAAACATAGCATGAATGTTCCTTATGGGGTGCTGACCAAGTGTTGTTACTTTGTAGCCGATCCATCATCCAAGATGGCCGCCAGCGGGGGACTTAGTTTAACATAGGACCCTATGGGAAATGCATACAAATGACTTCTTTTAGAGAACCACTGAATGGAATGAAACCAAACATGGCATGAATGTTCCTTATGAGGTGCTGACCAAGTGTTGTTACTTTGTTGCTGATCCATCATCCAAGATAGCCGCCAGCCGGGGACTTAGTTTAACATAGGACCCTATGGGAAATGCATACAAATGACTTCTTATAGAGAACCACTGAATGGAATAAAACCAAACATAGCATGAATGTTCCTTATGGGATGCTGACCAAGTGTTGTTACTTTTTAGCCGATCCATCATCCAAGATGGCCGCCAGCGGGGGACTTAGTTTAACATAGGACCCTATGGGAAATGCATACAAATGACTTCTTCTAGAGAACCACTAAATGGAATGAAACCAAACATAGCATGAATGTTCCTTATGGAGTGCTGACCAAGTGTTGTTACTTTGTAGCTGATCCATTATCCAAGAAGGCAGCCAGCGGGGGACTTAGTTTAACATAGGACCCTATTGGAAATGCATACAAATCACTTCTTCTAGTGAACCACTGAATGGAATGAAACCAAACATGGCATGAATGTTCCTTATGTGGTGCTGACCAAGTGTTGTTACTTTGTAGCTGATCCATCATCCAAGATGGCCGCCAGCGTGGGACTTAGTTTAACATAGGACCCTATGGGAAATGCATACAAATGACTTCTTTTAGAGAACCACTGAATGGAATGAAATCAAACATGGCATGAATGTTCCTAATGTGGTGCTGACCAAGTGTTGTTACTTTGTAGCCGATCCATTATCCAAGATTGCCGCCAGCGGGGGACTTAGTTTAACATAGGACCCTATAAGGAAATGCATACAAATGACTTCTTTTAGAGAACCACTGAATGGAATAAAACCAAACATTGCATGAATGTTCCTTATGAGGTGCTGACCAAGTGTTGTTACTTTGTAGCTGATCCATCATCCAAGATGGCCGCCAGCAGGGAACTTAGTTTAACATAGGACCCTATGGGAAATGCATACAAATGACTTCTTTTAGAGAACCACTGAATGGAATAAAACCAAACATGGCATGAATGTTCCTTATGAGGTGCTGACCAAGTGTTGTTACTTTGTAGCCGATCCGTCATCCAAGATGGCCGCCAGTGGGGGACTTTTGAATGAAATTAAACATGTTCCTTTTCTTATAAATGAGGTTGTGTTGTCACTTTTAGCCAAATTTTATATTTTTTTATATGATTTCAAAAACCCAAGTAGAATCAGGTGAGCGATACAGGCTCTTGAGAGCCTCTAGTTTTGTTTAACATAAAATTATATTTTTCAGCATTGTACAATATAATTAATAAAAAAAAGATTGAAAAAAAGACATATTTAAAAGGATCAATTTCAATCTTGATACTTCTCATTTTATTGGCTAAGAAATATCTTGAAATTCTTTCTCCCTTATGTATTTTTTTTTACATTTTGGCAATGATGTGCTACTGTTTAGGAGCCAGGTTAAAAGTGTGAAATATTAAATTATCTACATGGCAAGTTTTATCTACCCTCTGAAAGCAAGTTTTATCTACCCTCTGAAGGTCATGAATGAAGTTATTGCCCCTGAATTGCAAGTTTTTACCATTTTTCACAGTTTTGGCATTTTTTTAAGACTATAAAGGCTAAGTTAGAAGAGCAGATTGCAAAAATAATCAGCACAACAAGATGTATAAACCCTGAAAATTGAAATAAAAAAAAACTTATTTCGAAGTTATTACCCCAGAAATGTGATTTTTTTTGGGTTTTTTTTGGCAGTTGTCTTGAAAGATTGAAAGAGTTGGGTTACAAATATTGACCTCATGAGTAATTGTGATTATCAGCACAACCATATCTTTCATGAGAATTTCAAATAAATCTATTGATCTGTTTGGAAATCATTGCTCCTAAAATATCAAATAATAATTTGAACTTTTTTGGCTGTTATCTCATAGGTTTAGAGTGTAAATTTCAAAAATGATCAGCATCATAAAAATAACTTAAATGTTCAACTAAAGGTTCTCATTTACACTGGTAGACTGGGATTTCTACATCAGGTGAGCCAGATATACAGATACATTTACGCATACAAACTTGATAGAGTGGGGTGCTCATTTTCGCCACATTTTTCCATGTTTTCTACAGTTTATGGTCAGGTCTAAATGTTTTTGAAGTATACTGATATTTCTATATGAAGATAACTTCAAATGCAAAATATTCTTCAGCTTGAAAACGGGTTTGTTTGAAAAAAATCATCTGAAAAGTTAGATTAAAGGGTGTATGAAATTTCAGGATGTTTTGTCAGTGGGGGACACATATTTGCCGTTTTTACACATCTATTTTAAACAAAATAACTGCAGCTTTTAACAATTTTTATCAAATCAATTGCATTATAGATGAATAGCAGACATTTCAAAGGTGTAAAAAAATCAAAATTAGGGCATTCAGTCAAATATTTACTTAGAAAATACTTCTTTGAAATTGTGTTTTTTATTCAGAAAATTGTCCGAAAATCGTTGTCCATTTTTGAGTCATTTTCAGTAGGGGCTGCAATTTTGTCTCAGTTAAAAAATATCATATTTGTTATAAAAAATATAATTTACCGGTACATTTCTACCATTTCAGCTAACCTTTGAAGTTTTTACACCTCAAAATCCTAAAACGGCGAAAATGAGCACCCCACTCTACATGTATAAAAACCAATAAGGTTTTAAAATTTGTGAAATGGTGTTTTGCTTGAGTTTTTTTCATTCATATACAAAGATTTTACAGTATCAATCTTCATATCCTTTGTCAGTACATGAATCTTGTTACTTGTTGCAATAATCATATTGTTTTAAGTGTTTATAATATTTTGTTATTTTTTAGTGTATGTATCTTTTTTTTTTTTTACAGAAACTAATAGCGTTTGGTTCCAACATGAGAGATGTGGACAAGGAGAATACAACCTTGCCAGATTATCTACCAGAGGAGGTAGACAGTCCTAAAGCTCACACTAAACCTCTAGCAAGAAATAAAGGTGATAACAAAAGGGAAGGTGGCTGGCTAAGTTCTGCTGCTACATTCATAACAAATTCATTTTACTGGTGAATTGTATTTAAGTTGAACAATCTCATCAGGGCAGAAGCATAAGAACAATGAGGAGGAAATGGAAGTTTTGACTGATTTTATATCTAGAGTAGGTGCAAGAAATGCAAGTGTCTGTTATTTCAAAGATTGTAGATGTGTTATTATATGGAGTTACGGCTGTCATTCTCATAAACTGATTTAATCATAAATATACATTTTTTACAGAAGTTCACTGTAAACCATGTTTATTTTTACAAGATGATAATAAGAATGAAAGGTGAAAGTACAATTTATTACTAATATACAATTGAATGATTAGACCGCTGTTTCCTTTTGCTGTTTTACTGTTACTTTCTTTCTCTTCAGTACTTTTTCCTGTTTCTTTATTCTTATTATAGTTTCATGAATTATTTGAATTGTTTTAATTGTACATAATGAATAAATTTACTTTTTACATTGACATGCTTACTTTTCATTGTCCCTCATTACAAAATATATTGCATAGTTACACGTTTCTGATTTAATTAGGTCTTTCCACTCTTCCTAAAAAAATATTCTTGCACAGTATTATTGTTTCAAAACTTGTCAATTTTGGTATACATGTATGATGTGGAACAGTTTTTTACACTTTTGAAACTGACCCTGTTTAAACGAACACTTTTTCTGAAAGGAGTTATCTCCCCAAACACTGTTTTTTACTCCTTTCGCAATTGTAAAAGAAACCAATAAATTTATTTAACCAAATTGCTAGCCATATCTTCAGGATGTTGAGTGTGGTTTTGACCAAGGCATTCCTGAAACTCCATATGAGAGTTGTTTCCCCTTATCATGTTTGTGCATTTGATTTAGGTGATATGCATTTGTAACTGATATCAAAATTTTTTCTACTTTTAAAATTGTTAGTTTAGACATGCTGATCTATTTTGGTTGAAAGGGTTTGCTAACATTAAGGTGGTACCCAACACTTTCACTAAAATTAATTTGGCTCGTTTAATTTTCATAAAATTTTGACTATGTATTGACCCTTTAACAAAAATATAAAAATTTCAAAAATTTTGAACCAACCGTTTTGTCAGAAAAATTACACTGGTTATAAAGCAGTTAGACAAACACCAATTTTGATCATTGAGAAGCTTAATATTCACTTTACAACACAACATGATTAAAACGTTTAGCTGACTTTACAGAGTTATCTCCCTGTAGTGCTAGGTACCACCTAAATGGGAGATTTCTTCCCCATTGTATTTAGAATCATGGGAATGGTGATATAACTCATTATCAGTACCGGTATATATAAAGTACCTAGTGTCTTTAGATTTGAGGATCTTGGTTTATGACCTTGAAATTAAGGTCAAGATCATCTGTATGACTTTCATGTGTTTTACCTGGTCTTTTGGAAAGGTCGCATGGAACATTATCCTGCAAACAATATGTTTACAGTTTTGTATCCCCTTTAAGCAAGTATTATATCATTTTCTTCACATCTTGTAGAATTGATAAAATATCTTTTTAACTAAATATTATCTTATGGTCTAAATGTGATATCCCATTAAAGACTTGAGGTATGTTATAAATTATCTTATTTATGTAAAAAGATATCGTGCTTATTTTATAAGATATCCTACAGATCAATAGAGATATCTTATCAATTAAATAAGATAACCACACCCATCACCAGGGGGTTGTAAAAACCCTACCTTAAAAAACGAATGAGCACACTTAAAGTTGATGTTCTGTTTGAATTGTAATTGTTAAAGTTGAGTATGAATGTATCGAAACCCTTGCAAATTCCTGGCTATGGGACTTATAAGTTATAAGATATATAAGAAACTTAAAGAGTAAAACAGATATTTTATACAGAATATAACATATTTTAGCAACTGCAAATGTTGAATAAGATATCTCGTCAATAAAACAAGATATCTTAAATTTGAATAAGCATAGAAATAGCTTTACATATGATACCTGTACAGGTCAATATGTATTTTGTTCTCTAATCAAATATATATATATAAAATAAAATTTTAAAATATATAATACTAAGCAACCATGAATTCTGCACTATGGACAGTGCATAACTTGAAAAGGAGTAGGTCCGGTAAGACCCCTTTTTGGCCCCAAAATATAACAGTTTTACAAAATTGTTAAAATGTAAACTTTTAGTTATTTAATGGACAGTTAAATGCTTCTGCTACATAAATATGGGCTGTTTTTGACAATACAATGCACATATATCGGGTTGTAGCACCATTAAGTCATGCTAAATTACTGAAATCTTCAAAATTCTATCATATTAGTTAAATTTAGACGGTTTCTGTGTAAAACAAAAGTGGCCGCATTCATGTTCATCCTTAATATTGAAATGTAAGTTCTATTTTATGATAATACATAACATATATAAAGGTTGTGGATGAACACGGATGCTGCAACTTTCATTTTTGACAAAAACCATCTGAAAAGTGACGTTTTTTTGGCATATTTGAGAGATTTTTTATATTTGAGCTTGAATCAGATCATTTTTAAAGACTAAATTAGTTAAAAACTTTCACAAAAACTAATTGAATCAAGTGTAAAAGACACTTTTAAAGTGTTTAAAACGTGGTCAAAATCTTTCGTCAGATGAAACTGAAATTTGAGGCCAAAATGAGTCCTTTCTGGACCTACTCCTTTTACTTTATACACATTAACTTAATCTATCTCTTCATGCTCCATGTACAAAACAGAAGCAAAAAAAAAGGAGGATCCCACTGTTAAGTTTGC
Source organism: Mytilus trossulus (assembly GCF_036588685.1). NCBI lineage: Eukaryota > Metazoa > Mollusca > Bivalvia > Mytilida > Mytilidae > Mytilus > Mytilus trossulus. Next base: position 98,945,057 of record NC_086373.1, read on the forward strand.
TTTTCTCATGAGTTCAAAAGCAAGACTGGAACTTATTTATTAACTAGTTAGTATACTATTCCCAGGTTTTATTAAATAATATGATAAAAAAACCAGCCCTAATACTACCAAAATGGCAGGACATTTCAGTCAGTGTAAACACTCTTTTTTTTACTTTACATAATTTGCATCTATTTTTCTTCAGAATTGCACTACATTGTATAAGATTAACTTTGTTCATGAATGAATAATTTTGGCATTCCACTTTTTTTCTTCAATAGTTTTTCATGTTGCTAATTAAGAAAGAAACTTAAATCCACCTTTGATTATGCTAGTTACATAATACTGAGACTACTATAAAATGTAGTCTCAGCATTATATAAGTAATCCAGAAAAAAATATAAGAGTCTATTGAAACAATCAACAAGCAAATTTAATGAATATCTAACCATCTAACAAAATATAAAGTCTTTAAAGATTTGTGCAATGATCTAAAAAAAAATTATAAACAATATGAAATGAAATCATATTGACTAATATTTAGGTACAGGAAATGGCCTTAATATTCTAAATTGTACTCTATCTCATGATTAAACCTTTCAGAACATGTATAAATAATTTTGATACAAGTGTGCTAACCTTTGTCAGTTCAATGTCGACTCAATGATGATAAAAATACAAATATGTATATACAAAGATATAATTTTAAGTAGATTAATAATATCTGCTATCTGATAATACTTGGTTGTTTTTATAGACATACCTACCCAAATTACAATTATTTTAAGTAGATTAGGTAAAACAATATTCAATTCATAAAGGAAGGCAAGGACACTGCTTATTCAATTTATAGTCATTATATCATCTTGTAACATAACAATACATTGTAATTAAATAGATGAACAATCTTACGCTCAACATTTTCTTATTTTCTGTCCCTTGGTCTCCAGATACTATCTTTGCTATCCAAGAGTTACGATTAAGTCCACTACACATCTTCGGATCTGGATCGATAGTTACCATTGGCTAGCGGAAATGTCAGAAACAAGAGTGATAGTTTTTCACTCACCATATTTATTACGGATGGCTTAAAGTATCAGCTCATCTTTTGCAAACTTTCGTACTTGCACAATATTAATGTTAAATTTTTCGTTTGCAGTCATGGTTTAATTTGAATTCCGTGGTGCATGAATTGACTCATAATTACCATTATCATTACGAGATTTATTGCTCCAACAGTTTAGTAACCTTTAATGGGCATCAGTCTGGGAACAGTATATCAATATATATGTTCCTGCATCAGTTTATAGCCATCATCATGTGCACTACTGACTCTTAATGAATTACTGGGTCGGTCTTTTACGTCCAGTAGCAACTTTCACTTGCATAATAATTATCAAAGGTACCAGGATTATAATTTAGTACGCCAGACGCGCGTTTCGTCTACACAAGACTAATCAGTGACGCTCATATCAAAATATTTATAAAGCCAAACAAGTACAAAGTTGAAGAGCATTGAGGATCCAAAATTCTAAAAAGTTGTGCCAAATACGGCTAAGGTAATCTATGCCTGGGATAAGAAAATCCTTAGTTTTTCGAAAAATTCAAAATTTTGTAAACAGGAAATTTATAAAAAAAAGACCACATTATTGATATTCATGTCAACACCGAAGTGTTGACTACTGGGCTGGTGATACCATTGGGGACGAAACGTCCACCAGCAGTGGCATCGACCCAGTGGTGTAAATAGTTATCAAAGGTACCAGGATTATAATTTAGTACGCCAGACGCGCGTTTCGTCTACACAAAACTCATCAGTGACGCTCATGTCAAAATATTTATAAAGCCAAACAAGTACAAAGCTGAAGAGCATTGAGGGTCCAAAATTCCAAAAAGTTGAGCCAAATACGGCTAAGGTACATTTTGATGTCATATAGTTATGTGAACCCTGCTATAGTCTAGACATTTGCACGCTGAGTCGTAATTAACTTATGCCACCAAAGTTCCTACTATACTGATGGAAGAAACAGAACTGATAATGTATATTTATCAAACATCGTACCATTGTGTCCTAGGCTTTATCGGTAATGAGTGAACGATCAGTTTGAGTTGTAAACTTAGTCGTTTCGGTATCATTCCGATGAGTTGATTTCAATTAGACGAAGTTGAAATACTGAGAGAAAGACTTGATACCGTCACTAAAGAAAATGTGTATCATCTGGGAACAGTATTTTAGTTTTGGTTAACGGTGGCCCTTTTTCGATAATAACTTCAATTTGACTAAATGGAATATGTTTCAATAATATAAATCTTCTTCATAAAAAAAAGTTGACAAGTAAGAAGTTAATTTCAAAAATCATAGGCGAATAAAATAATTCCATCCAGCAGGTGGTTTTAGGTTTTAAAATGGAAGAACTCAAATTCCCAAGATCACATACCACACTTCAGTTTAGATTGCTGTTTGGAATAAATAATTAAAACATCATTGTATTTTAGCCACCAGTGCCAGGTATCGAAAGAACGTGTGTCCGAGAAGATGGAGACGTCTAAATAAGAAGGTATGATAAATACTACTAGTAAACAACAACACACTAGAATTGAGCGAGATAGTATTCCCCAGATCACTGAGAGAAGATATGGTCTCAGGTTTCAGCTAGAATCCCTGAAAGTAGTTAAAATCCATAAAATTTAAGAATCCACGATAGTAGTTAGAATCCAAAAAATATAAGAATCACCATCCGTTATTTAAAATAGATATACACAGCATGAATAATAGCATAACCAAATAAACAATAAAACGTCAGACATTTCTACATCTTTTGGAATCTATATTAAGAAAATCGCTCATACAGTTACTTCGTAATAACTTTTTGAAACATATCGATTTTATTTGAAATGATAGAACATTTTTTGACTGGGAACTCACTTTTGTCCAATGACTGTGTTAGCTGCGAAAACGTAGCTCTTAATGTCCTTTTGATGATTTTTGATGGCGAAAAAAAAATTCAAAGGACAAAAGAGCTACGTTTTTGCAGCTATGACTGTGTGTAAACGTTTTAGAGGAACTAGTTATCAAAGGTACCAGGATTATAATTTAGTACGCCAGACGCGCGTTTCGTCTATATAAGACTCATCAGTGACGCTTATAACAAAATATTTATAAAGCCAAACAAGTACAAAGTTGAAGAGCAATGAATATCCAAAATTCTCCAAAGTTGTGCCAAATACGACTAAGGTAATCTATACCTGGGGTAAGACAATCCTTAGTTTTTCGACAAATTCAAAGTTTTGTAAACAGGAAATTCATAAAAATGACCACATTATTTATATTCATGTCAACACCGAAATGTTGACTACTGGGCTGGTGATACCCTCGGGGACCAAACATCTACCAGCAGTGGCATCAACCCAGTGGTGTAAATAGTTATCAAAGGTACCAGGAGTATAATTTAGTACGCCAGACGCGCGTTTCGTCTACATAAGACTCATCAGTGACGCTCATATCAAAATATTTAAAAAGCCAAACAAGTAAAATCAGAGACAACTCAATAGAGCAGCGATCCCTCTCCTTTTCCTGCATTACTGTGACATTTACACAACCAAAACTATCTGCCGAACTCAGAGGCGTATAAAGAGGGGGCCGCCCCCTTTTTGTGGGAAAAAATGGTTGATTACTTAGTATATAGGAATCACTGAAGCAGCCCCGCGTATAAATTTTACTGGATCCGCCTCTTGAACTTATAAGTGCATGGTACTGTCTCATTTTAAAGTCATTTTCAAAACTCAATGGTAGTATATTAATAATTGTCTAATTCATCGATTTTACTAGCTGTTTCTCCGTATAATATGACTACACCAATTATCTTCCAACATCTAGGAATACCCTTTGACCTTATCCATTGACATTCTCTTTATATGTAGTTTTTCATCTCGTGTATACATAATGTTGAAACTGATATTATAGTTTTATCCACATTATCTGTTATTCCGTGTATATTGTGACCACTTGCTCGTTTGTTCGATTGTAATACCGAGTTCAGTGCTAGATAGGATGATGATATACAAAAAATCAAGTTGAGTTTGTGAAACCCAGAAAAGCAAGGATTTTTTTTTAACAAGTAGTGTTTAAAATACTAGGTTACTGATATGCGGCAAGATTTCATATGATATTTGCACACTGCTGTACATTATCAACAAATTGTTACGTCGCTATCTGTAAAATGTATTTATATACCACAGATCTTCTATCAACACTAATGCACATTAATCGTGGAGGATAAGACGTACGGTACATCGAACGTGGCAAGGTAAGTTCACTAACATTCATAAACTTTTTATATTTATTAGATTGCCTTTTATATTATACCATTTACATACATGATGTGTAAAAGGATCTACAAGATTTGAAGTACATTAACCTCTTTTTCAAGTATAAGATGTGTTGTTTCGTAAAGAGAGGAAACGAAAAGCACTTGAAAACAATCCATATTTATGATATAAAAGTTTGCATAATCAAAAAAGTTGCATTATAATTGAATGACACTGTTTTAAGCACCTGTTCCCTTCTCCCTATTACGATTTCAGATTTAATTTTCGTTGACTTTTAGTTTCGGGCCCCTAGGATTAAAGTTGTAGCAGCTGTCACACGTTTTACACCATACATATATTCTAATATTGAGTATTAATGGCATTTTCGTTTTTTTAACAATCAACTAGCATGTGATAGTCACACACCAGTATACAATTTAAAAGGACGAGCATTTAAGCCACAGTGTCGCTATTTAAATTTATATTACGCTCCGTATTTTGTGATCCAACTTCAAAAGCATATGCACTACCCTTCTAACTCAATGTTTAATCGATCATTAGAACACTTCAACCCGTATATTGGAGGAAGACAAAAAAAATACAATAATATGCATCGCTGCACGTGTGACTGTGTGAAGCATCGAACGAAACGTCTATTTTAACACCAAATGGCGTATACAATTTCTCTAAATAATTTATTGCTAAAAATTATCTTAATACAAAATCAATGATTTTTCAAACTAAAATGATCCAGAACTACGAGGAAGTGTAAATTAATAGTATCACTCTTTTTCATTGGTGGCTGGCATGGTCAAAGTCAGGTTATTGAAACCAATTAATTAGAATTTGATTATTGACATATTCATACAATCTTAATGTCGAAAACAGATTTTATATACTTTTTGCCAATTTTACATCCTTTTGTCAAATTTTGCATGAAAACCACTTCAATTCTATAATTTTTTTTATTTTGGTTCAAAATGTCTTAATTTTTTTTTTCTCGATTATAGCTTTTAGGGTCACTAGTTACGAGACATATAAACAATTTATAAACTATGATAGCTATTGTTCAATTATTAATGAAAGTGAAATAGTAAAATAATAATTCGCTATTAGCAGCCAGTATGGTTCAATTTTGTCAAAATGAGCTAAGAAACATTGATGATAAATTTTTCACTTGCAAGTGAGTAATTTGACTTCATTGAACGTATTCATCTGAACTTCAATTTAACCCCTTAGCTAGAGTTTGATTATGCATGATTGATGCGTGTTTGGCTATTAAAAGTAATGAATGTCAACATTGACTGTCGGTTGTTTTCGGGGTCATCTCGATAGTTCATTAGACCAACGCGTCCAGACATTTCCAGACAAGGGAAACATGCTCTTCCTCAATAAGTCAATTATACTCATGAAAGTGTTGAATTTTTATGTTTGTATTTTTTGATAGAAATTTAAAACTTTTTTTTTATTATTTGTAGGATCACCAAAATTCCATTATTCATGAAATTAAAGCACTAAAGAAGAAGTATGAATAATTCATGTACCGAAATTCGTGTAGAAATTTATGTTGAAAAGTCAATACTTCTGAGAGACAATTACTCAGAGGATGGAAAAATTATCAGCGTAAGGGAGACAATTGAGTCAATAGATGAGTTTCTAGTAGAAAAAGGAAATACGTATATTAAAGAAGCAAAAAACAATGATTCAAGGCCAGCCTTATGCAACAGAGGGTCCCAAAATAAAATAAAATCTGACAATCATACAGCTCAATCACACAAATTCGCCGAGAAAAGACTTGACAAAAGACGAGCGAAAACAACTTCTAAAGAGAAAAATAATTCGGAAAAAAGAATTTGTAGCGAAAGTGATGTTAATAGCTGCTCATCATCTTATTTAGAACAGGAAAACAAAGACGATGCTCTTATTGGAAGACCTTATGCCTTTCAATCACTAAGTACAACTTTGTCGGAACATATCCAACAACTAGTTAACGATACTTCAGAAAATCTTCAACAAAGAGTTATTGATACAACAGAAAATACACAACAACTTGTTAACGAAACATCAGACAAAACCCAACAACCAATTAACGATACTCAAGATAATACCCAGCAACTAGTTAACAATACTGCAGAAAATACACAGCAACTATTTCTTGATACAACAGAAAATGTCCAACAACTAATAGTTAGGAATACATCAGAAAATGCCAAGCAACTAGTTCGCGATACAACAGAATCTACTAAACAACTTATCAACGATACAACAGAAAGTAGTGAATTAACTGAATCGTCAGATAACGATGGATCGTCATCAGGATTCTTCTCGGACGACGAGATGGAATTCGACGATGGAATAAACCAAAGAATAAAATATTCGAAATTCCTTAATTGTAAACATAAAACCAGGCACGTATCAAAGCGGAGATCGCTTGCAGATACATTTCACAGTAAAACGAAGAGTATTAATAAAAGACAACGTGTTTTGAAAAGTAATGCAATTTTCACTGTAAGTCAACACCAAACAATTTTGGACACTTCAGATCAAACACATAAAGTTCAGCAAGGTTGTATTAACGTTATCGGAAACCTAGACAATATGAATATACAGGAGACATGTCTTGATACTATGATTTACATATTAGATCATATTGAATGTGAATGTACAGAAGATAAGAAATATGAACTTCACCATGCAAGTTCGAGATCGTGTCTCAGCAAAAGGTGTGAAACCTCAACCGTCTGTTCAACAGGTAAAATAAATCTAGCACGAGCTCTAAACTGATAATCATTATTATTAGGAGATTTTTTATTTCTGAAATAACTAAGATAAAGACCAAATGAGCGGGCATTTTTCTTCTAGAAATCATTTACTGTATACAAACTTTAGCTATAAGAGGTAACAGATTTTGAGTAAAAGATCAAATAAAGAAGTAGAAATACCAATAATGAATGCATTTTTAATCAATACTATTTTTTCTTCCAAACAGGTGCATTTGGTAATAGCGTCGCAGATAAAACAACAAGCATCGAGTCAAATGAAATCATAACAAATTTTAAAAACAAAAAATCACATCTGATAAAGAATACAGATGAGAAATCAAACTGTAAGAAAATAGATATAAAAAGGGAAATCGATGATTTAGAACCAGGGGAAATTCGAGACGAGGTCGACTCAATTAAAAAGGACAAACGCAAAACTTCTGCTCATCACAGAAGTAGTTCATTGAAACGGTATTTACTAACAAGAAGTAGTAAGTATGTAGGTTATAATCTCCGATATAGTTCTCGATATATTAGAGGACGCTACAGTAGAGGTTTAAGAGGTCGACGACCATACAGAGGACAATCTCAGTCTCACCGATCATTGTCACGAGGTCGCTCACTACCTCCAAGAGAAACACAAACAAGCAGAAATACATTTGATCGGCTTGATTATTCAGAAAGAAGAGATGCAGACTATGAACCCAATGAATCTACAACCGATCAACACGACCTGAGAAATAGAATAGAAGCAAATGAAAGACGACCATACAGTACAGAAAAATCATCTTTCCGTAGTTTAAGACCCTCGCTGTACAGAGGTAGAAACTATTCACGGTACGGAACATTACAACATATGAGAAAACCATACGAATCTGTGTCAGATTATATAAGAAAGTACAGAACTTTCGAATCAAAATGTGAAAATGATACTCCGTATGAACATTATCGTTATCCATCGACCGAGGAATCGAGAACGCAATATCGATATAGCGAAGAAAGGGAAGACTATTACAATCACACCGCGATACTAAAAAGTACTGACGAAGAACGTAGTAAAGACAGTATTTATACAAGGCCTTCTTCTGAATGGAGGACTCCAGAAATAAGAGCCCCTAGTTACAAAAATTTAACAATAACTCGTCGATTTTCTACTGGAGATGAACGTTCTAATTATACACAAAAAGAGAAACGAAATTACCGATCACACAGTGAATATTTTGAAACAAGTCCATATAAACATGATAGATATATACACGATGAATCTCGTAGAAAATCACCTGGCCAACGCGTGGAAAGGGCTTCAAGAGAGCGTGCATCGTCATATAAACGTGAAAGAAATGATATCAGAAAAGAGGAAAGAGAATATGATAGAAAAGAGTCCACGAAACATGAGAAACAAGTGTCAAACGAACGAGAACGAAATTCTTCTCGCAAATCTGTACCAAGAACAGATAGTCTAAAAAGTAAAATGTTTGAACAGGTCAAAAAGGATATAAGAAAGAACCGACACGCAACAGACGAAAATGGAACTTCGTCAGACGAGAAGGAGGTTAGAGTTTCGTCTGTTGTCACAATCGCTCCATCAAGTCAACAAGATCTTGCTGACAAGACCACAACGTCGCCAGAAGACAACAAACAGAAAACAATTGTGAACCCTGTTCCATCATTCAAGAAAGATGCACATATGAAGTGTTTTGATCTTATCAGAGAAGCGGCATTCAAACAAGCCGTGCACTTTTCAGAAGAAAATTGGGAAAAGTATGCCAAAAGAAAGTTTTTGTTCGAAGATGAATTGGTAGAACAACTAGAACGAAATTACGACCGCTATCTTTATTCTGCCAACGATTTCCAGCAGAATAGCTGTGGTCCATTGCCAAGGTTCGTGTCTGACGAGTTGATGACGGAGGCAATAGTTAATACATGGAAACAGCCACAAATGATTGCGTCACTAGACAGACAGTTTCGAGAATTTGATGACATCATTGGTTATGTTGGATATAACATTCCTTGTTACTGGTGTGAAATAATTTTTTCCGAAGGGAAATTTGTTCGCGCATTTCCTGTCCTTGACCCTATCGGACATAGAGATGATACAATGTATTGCCAAACAGACCAGTGATTTTGTATTTACAGACTTTTTTTTCAATAAATGTCTTCACATTTGATACATTTCATTCGATATTTTAGCATGAATTTGATTCAAGGTCCAAAAACCATTTTTACTGTTGTGGATCTTGAAAGATGTTCCTTTCTACAAAACAAGTCTTTTCTCAATCAAAAACATACTTAAAGAAACCATTACTGCAGATTAAACATTTGTACCCTATTTGTGTTGCCATTTTTATATGTAATATATTTATTTTGTTACATTATTTAAACATTGATTAGGAAGAAATGTTCACCTAAAAACTATAATATTTATCAGAAAGAGAACAACGATTATGTAATGATACACATTTTTATCATGTTATTGATTTATGATTAAAGAGATCTTTATTGTTGTATCATTGTAGCAATGGATAATTCGCCATGATATGTTGTCTTAATACATTTTATCTTTTGGATCTGTTAGATATAATAAATACCGATATATTTAATTGTTTTGTTGTTTTTTCTGTCCCATCCCCATCCTCTTAAAAACAAAAGATCAGTAGACAAGACAAGAAAATAAGCAGACAAGAAGACAAACCGAACTGAAAACAAACAGTGTATTAAAAAAAATGGCAGCTGCAAGTAAGATAACAAGTAAATGTAGAAATAAAACATATTTTGACCATCGAAATAAGCAGCCAGGATGAATGTATTTTCTTTGCAGTTTGTTATAACATAGTTATGACATAACCTTTTACCATTAACTGTTAATGTGTAGCAAAACTGTCTGCAGCTGCAAGAGATTAATAATGCAACGATGAATATATCGTCTACGTGGCTATTTCTAGTTAATGAAAAGGTACTGTTCAATTGGCAATGATGATGGTGACGTGTAAACATGTTCTGCCGATTCGTATACACTATTCAATATATATGTCCAGAAACCTTTTAGGCGTTTTAATCAATAAAAAAAAAAACGTGTTAAAAAAATCCTTTGGTCATAATAGAGGTGCAAATTACTTGATTTCAGTACTTTTACAATCCTGTTTATCAAAATTTTTCATTGAGTTACTTGTGCAGAAAGTGATAAGGCAGAATTGATTTACATCAATAAAGTGATATATATATAAACTGATTGCAAATTTATTTGCTGCAACTCATATAAAACCTTTTTCTCGAATGAGGAAGGTGGATATGCTAGGTATTCTTACTGGACCTGTGATCTGATGAATAAAGCCCTTATTTTTTTCTTTTGAACATTTAATGTACATTTCGGCAATAAAGTTTATCGACAGGTTGTAGATAGTCCTACGGGCACAACATGTACCCCTTGAGGGGCTTACTTGGTCCTGTACTGTTATTAACCCATAAACCACAGTTTATGGCTAAATTTAGCAAAGAACTGTCTTAAGTACATTTAATTGGTATATTCAACAACACTTTCCGTTATTTTGATTTATTTCGTTACACCATCAAGAATTCTTTGAATATATTGCTGAAATTTGAAATTTGAACAAAAGGAACTTACTTTATTAAAAACAAATTTTAACAGTAATAGCTGTTCTTTCCTAGTTTTAGTATTTAATAAGTGATTTCGTTACTACAAATTACTTTAAACATTTACTATTTTTTTCCATAGATACAAAGATTTTATTTGTAAGACTTATTTCAAATGGAATAGCACAACATCAGTTTAACGACATAACGAGATATAACTTTACCACAGTGTCTACAAAAATGCAGAATGACATATAACTTGAACATAATACCAACACAAAAGTGTTTTCTTTTTCTTTATCAAGTGCTGTTCTCTAAAAGTACTTGCTTTGATGTTCGCTTTGTGTATATTGTTCAAGGTTTTAACTTTAAAACGTTGGTATGTGGTTTACAGTTTGATTTAGAAGAAATACCGACATGTCTTGATAATACAATTAATTATATAATTACTGACACAATTTCATATCAATAGTATTGCAATTTTCATTTTTATTAAATACCTCGAATATAATTATTACAAACCTAATCTTGAACAATATTCTGTTTTTTGGAATTTTTTAGAATCTACCTGTAACGTCACTTTTGTGCGTCGATCTAGTCGGGTGAAATACACCTGCGAGGTTCGGCTGTGCGGTTTTTATGTGCTGACCTAGGTTGTTTTACGTGTTTGTTTTAATCTGTAGTTAGGCAAGAGTTCGGTGTTGACATGTGTATTAATTATATAGTCATTTTTTTTTTTAAATCTACTGTTTGCGAAAGTATGAATTTTTCTAAATACTAAAGATTTTCTCATCCCAGGCTGATAACCTAAGCCGTATTTGGCACAACTTTTTTTTTTCGAATTTTGGGTTATCAGTGCTCTTCATTTTTGTTTGGCTTTCTTTACTATTTTGATCTGAGCATCACTGATGAGTCTTGCGTATTAATAGTTATCAAAGGTACCAGGATTATAATTTAGTACGCCAGACGCGCGTTTCGTCTACATAAGACTCATCAGTGACGCTCATAACAAAATATTTATAAAGCCAAACATTAACAAAGTTGAAGAGCATTGAGGATCCAAAATTCCAAAAAGTTGTGCCAAATACGGCTAAGGAAATCTATGCCTGGGATAAGAAATTCCTTAGATTTTCGAAAAATTCAAAGTTTTGTTAACAGGAAATTTATAAAAATTACCACATTATTATATTTTAAACCTGTTTAATTTGATAACTATTAGCATGTCTATTATTTTGTTTATTTGTGCATTTCTCTGTCCTGTATGTTCTTTCATTTATTTGTAATATTCTCCTGTCATGAAATGTTGTCATTTCAGTTTATATTTAACATTGTCATAAAAGCGGGAGGTTTTGCTAGCCACAAATCTAGGTTTAACTCACCATTTTTATACCAAGTCAGGAAAATGGTAATTTTTATCTCATAGTTTCGGTGTGTGTTGCATTGTCGTTTGTTTATTTGTTGCACTTTAGTGTTTCGGTTGTTTCATTGTTTTCCTCTTATACTGTGAAAGTACTTTAATTCGTGGGTATCAATTTTCGTGGTTTGAGCAATATTTAGATGTTCGTGGGTTTTTAAATTCGTGGATTTTAGTTTTCCAAAAATAAAGAAATTGAAAAGCCTTTAGAAACGAATGTTACAATTAGTCTGGATTGTACCTATATGTTGTAAAACATTTGGTTAATAAAAAATTGAATTGGAATGAAGGAAATTGCAAAGTAAACACTGACCGTGTAAATCGTAGTGATAACACTAATTAATCCATGATAAAGTGGTCAACAGATTAAAGACCATCAGAAGTGTTAATTAGGCCATAAACATGTCACCTAAAGAAAACAGTAACATAAACAAATGCTATAAACGTATCTTGAATTGGCAAATAATTCTTATCAAAAATCAAGCCCAGCATGAAACTATTATTTCCCGTATGTTCGAGAACTATGAGGATATAAAATGAACACTTTATCATACTACTAGCATATAAATACCGTAAATCTATCTTTCATTGATGTAAATTATTTTTAATGAGAATTAAATTATCAAAAGTTGTACAGTTTAGGTTATTAAAGATTAAATGGGTATAATCCTACATGCAGATGTAGTTCTGTGACTGCTATTAAACTGTTTTCAGATTTGACTTCATTCAATATATTCTCTAGATCATATCTGTAGTCAAACCTACCGAAGGGGATTTTTCCATGTCTTGATTTGGACAATGGTTGTTTTATTTCGTTGGGCACTTAAATTCGTGGATAAAGTCATCAACGAAAACCACGAAAATTGGTACCCCACGAATAAAAGTACTTTCACAGTATATGATTTGTTTTCCTCAGTTTTAGTTTGTAACCTGGATTTGTTTTTCTCAACCGATTGATGACTTTTGAACAGCGGTATCCTACTGTTCCCTTTATTTACATCGATCAACTGATGTTGAAGAACGAATTTTTCATTTAAAATATGTTTATCTTTAATTGCAATTACAACTTGATAATTTCACTTTCCTTTCTTTAAAATTTTGGCATTTTTTTAGAAGCACCACCAATACAACATTACTAAAAAAGTTTTGCCATAATCTTCAACCAAGATTTCAGAAAACATTATAACCTTTTGATTATGTCATTACCCCAAAACAATTCATGAAGGACCATGAAGTGAAGAGTTAAATTGATAACTACATATATAACAAAAATCAAAGTCAAAATGTAAGCTTTTGAACTCCTTGTCAAGATACCACAAGTAGACAGGTGAGAGAGGTCAAAAACATTGCAACAGCGAAAAACCAAAACAAAATCCTGTCCAAGTTGTCACAAGTTCGTTTAACATCTTCTCCAGAAATCTTCTTGTCGACCTCCATATCTTCTGAATGTTTTTCTTTGAAAACTGTTACTTTATTCTTATTACTGTAACAAGTTATTTTATTCGTGAGTCGACAAATTACTTTCACCCAAGATGGAGGGCTTGCGTTGTTGCTATGGTGATTTATTCTTAATTGTATGGCTGTTACTGCTACAATGGCTGTTTCTAGTACCATCATCGCCTTCAGAAATATTGCTATTACAGAATTATCCGATGATTCTGGGAGATATGACGACAAAATAAAGGTATAAACTGAAAATGCAAGGTACATTGTTGTTGTGTAGGATATTTTCTCTCCGCTATCACAAGGAATACAAAACGTGAACAGATCAAGCACGGCCATCATGACTACAGGGAGAACAAATTCTAGAAGGACTCTATATGGTTTGCGTTTGATGTATAATTTAAACTGAGCTCTCTGTTTATTGTTTCTATTTATTATTCTCGACTTTGTTTTTTCTATTATCCAATCATCTTTAACTTCCGTAACATCTGTATCAACAACTGCAGAGTCAATCCAAATACCATCACCATTTAGGAATATGAATTCAATATCACATGACTGGTTATCAAAAGGATAATATTTTACATCGATAGCACACTGGGTTTCAAACCACAGAAAGTGTATCCAAGTGACATCCCCATTCTTCCCTACTTTCAACTGTTTCGACTTTGACTCGGAATTGCCTATAGAAGCTCGTCCGTTATGAATTCTTATATCCGGTTTCCAGATCGCTTCTTCTGGTACAAGAATCTGGTTAATGTCATGAAAATGCGATTCATTCCATGTTAAATAATTGTCATTCCATTTGATTTTCAGTTTTCCCGAACCAGATATGCTTTGACTTTTTTCATTTACTTCGTCAACTTCGTGAAAAACTAGTTTAAAATCTACAGCTAAAGACTTTGAAAAATCCAGTGACGGTCTGACATCTTTATCGTACGTTTGAAATAAAGTTTTCTTCAAGTTAACAACATCTTCAGCGGAATATCCCATACCAGTTCCAATTAAATTTAACACATTCAAAAATACAAGCAGCAGCATCATATATTATGTTATTTTGCAGTCACTGTTGTTGACTGTGGTACGTTTAAAAATGAGATGAGGATGAAAAGCAAGTTTTAAAATACAAATATTTAATAAGATCCATTAAAATAATTTTAATTATCACAATGTATACATTTAAATACATTAAAAGTTTAATTTAATTTTTTCAAACATGCACTACGAGGCCATTTATATAAAAATGACATTTTTGTAAGATTTTGTATAGAATTATTCATTTGGAAAGATACATAATATGATGTAAAGAAAATAAAAGTGTTTAACGTCATTGAAATATTTAAACCTTTAATGCACTCTTGGAGTAATGTTATGAAAATTGATGACTTTTCTAAAAAAAAGATCACAATTAATAAGTTATATTTGGTACTAGTATATATTTTCAGAAACTATAGAGCTTGCCATTAAAAATATATATTGTTATTACTGACATTAGATTCTCATTGAACGGTAAATATGAATCCCAAGTCCAATGAAAGCAAATGTAAATGACTATTAGCAGTTAGTTTGATTTTTTTTTACAAATAATTAACATTAAAGATCATTAAGATGAGAATTGTCAACATTCCAATTTACCTGTGCAATGCGGTTAATGAGGTAAAGGTGTGAGATCTGCGCCATTGAGACAGCTCTCTAACGACAGAAAAAAGACAAGTGTGACAAGTGCCGAGTCAGTCAAGAATAGGATAATGATGTATGACCAACTGTATTTATTACACTCACGGGGTCACATTGTATAAAAGTTGTCCAGCAAATTCTCTACTAGAAATTGAGTATTAAAAATCCATATCAAACATATTTTTCTTTTCTTTTTTAAACATATTTGCATATCATCGAAGAGTTATGAAGTGCTTGATTTATGTTGCTGTTAATGGCATTTGCTTCCCCCCAAAATGCAACCTTTATGATTTTTTGATTTTTTTCATCGAATTAACATTTTGCTGATGGACTATCACTCCCCGAGTGTATCATCAGATTGGTAGTCAGTACCTCGGTCCTGACAAGAGTAATAACAAATTATGAAACTGTCAAGAAACTAAATAAAGTTTTGACTCTCTCTTTTGGTTTTGGCTACTTTTTGTAGAGCCTGCCACTTCTGTCACAGAGAAGCTACAAAGACAATAACAATCAAAACCAAGGAGTGAACAAAGGCTCATAAAACCAAAGGTCATTTACATCAACAGTTATAAATTATAAATAAGAAACAACACGAACTCCACTAAAAACCGCGAGTGAAATCGGGTACTCCGGAAGGGTAAGCATGTCCTGCACCGTATACGGCATAAAATCATATAAAGTTAGACACGAAAGAATATTTTATTTGTCTGAATTTTTTTAAAGCAAAATTAATAAGACAACCACGCTTTCCAAACTCTCTCTCTCTCTCTATCTCCCTCTCTCTACAATTGTAATCAGCTCTGTGTACTTTTCCTTATTCGCTGGTATATGCCTCCTTAAATCTCTTTCCCAAAGGAACTGTCAGTTATATTGCTACTATCATCTTTGATGACTGAGAACAAACTACAATGTCTAGGCGTAGGGTTGTCTATACTCTGTCTGGAAACACAAACTTCTTGCCATATTGTCAGTGTCAACCCACATGATCAATTCACTGCCCTTGTCAAAGATGAAGTGCTGTTGTGACTTTGTTGCATGACCAGTATCTCCCTCTCTGGCGATTCTAATCTGCTTTGCCTCTTTTGTTGCATCTTCGCTAGGCAAGGGTTACGATCCACTTCCCTCCTCCCCACCCTTGGTAGATTGAAATAACATTTGTGATAACAATGTTGCGCCATCTATCGGTAGATTAAAGTTACGCCCATTCCAAATACATTATTCTCGACCAACGGTAGCACTTGAACTCTTCAATTTGGAGGTAAATCACGAAAGCATTTAGATTCTACACACTTGTTAAAACAGGAAACGAAAATATACGTTGACAGTAATGCATTTGTGCAAAAAACATACACTGGAACTTTCATAAATTGATTAAAAACATTCGAAATATCACTAAATATATGTGTATGTTTAGGAAGGTAAAGATTTGTTGCACAATAAGCACGTGGCAAACACTTCCTACATTTACACGTGATCATGTTATAGTCGCGTTTTGATTGGATGCAGCGAGTTTCGAATGCAACCAATCAAAATCATTACCTTGTGTCTCCGAAATTCTAGCTCAAACCCTTGGCTAACGAAGATGCTGTTGTTGATGGTCTCTTCTTCCTTTTCTCAAGGATCTCTGCCAGATGTTTAAGGACCTTGTCATTCCATCATCGATATCTTTCCTGTCCTCAAAATATGTGGGTCATCGTGCCTCCATGACCACATAACTTGCAGCCTGATTCTTCTATCAGTCCCCACAGTCTTTGCGATGAAGAATACTTCCTGCTTGATCTTAAGAATCATGTGCGTGTTCTGTCTTCACATAGGTACTAGTATTGTCCCTTAAGATGTCATCAAACCATTTTCCAAGGCGCTTTATAGGGTTATCTACTGTTGTGGGTATTTCGTCCCGTTGGATCTTAAGATGGAACTTCGTTGTTATCCAACCATTTCTCAGTATCATTGATTTTGACTTCATTGGCTTAAATCTTTATCCTGGCCCAAGTGACTAACTGTTCCATTGATATCATTATTTATCCAAGAAGGTCATCCATGAACTCTCTTGTTGCTGGTAGAAAAAATCATGAATCTGTCTTTGAACCACCTGTTTCTCTTTCTGTTTTTTTCTACTTTCTTCATGATGTTATTCTTACCCATAATGAATAGTATCGGTGAGATGGTACGCCCCGTAACTATTCCTTATGGGCGAAGACTATATAAGTTTGATTAACTTGTGTCTCATCCCTTTTGCATATTTAAGGAAATAAAATATGTTTTAACTAAACTATTCCTTTCTCTAACTTCTGCCACGATGTTATCTAGAGTAAATCGCAGCTTGTTGAAATTTCACCAATATACTTTTGAACTATCTTCTTGATGTGATCTGGAATATGTTGTGATCCATTGCCATATCTATCAATTTGTGCTGTACTCTTAAAGTACTTATCCATATGCGGTTGCCAGGTATAACCATACAACTGCCAGATTATTCCTTCCAGTGAACGCGTCATATATGAGTTGGCTAAGGACACTAGTATGTTCTACACATCATGAAAAGCCTGCAGTGCCTATTATAACACAATATATATACATTACGTCTAGATATTAATCAACAATCATGCTTACAAGCGCGCAAGATCGTTACGAGGGGAGAAATCCGTTTGCGTCAAAAATGCGTCTTTTTAGTCACAACTTTTTTTCTCCAATGCAATTGTATACCTTAATTACACAAAACTCCATATAAAGAACGATACATAGCTGCGTCTTCAAAATGTGAGACTAAACATCTTTGGTTTGTGTCCTGGCAATGATTCTCCTGCGTCTCACTAGATATATCTTTGTGCTGTTCTGTAACAATTCCTCGACTGCATCCAGAACTTGAATGGTGAGACTGTAAGCCTCTTTGGTTCCTGTATCGTTCCGAAATGGCATTTAGCTTCTGCTCTCTCTCCTGTCAGATAAACTCATCATAGATACCAGGACTAAATTTAGGCATAGATTACCTTAGCCGTATTTGACACAACTTTTTGGAATTTTGGATCCTCAATGCTCTTCAACTTTGTACTTGTTTTGCTTTATAAATATTTACATATGAGCGTCACTGATGAGTCTTATGTAGATGAAACACGAGTCTGGCGTACTACATTATAATCCTGGTACCTTTGATAACTATCATCAGTGACGCTCGAATCAAAATTAGTTAAAAATGCCAAATAAAGTACAAAGTTGAAGAGCATTGAGAACCAAAATTCCTAAAAGTTTTGCCAAATACAGCTAAGGTAATCCATGCCTGAGGTAGAAAAGCCATACTATTTCAAAAAATCAAAATTTTGTAAACTGTTAATTTATAAATATAACCATATCAAAGACAATTCATGTCAGCACAACAAGTGCTGTCTACTGGGCGTGTGATACCCTCGGGGAAATAAATCTCCACCAGCAGTGGCATCGACCCTGTAAATAAACTCATCATAGATACCAGGATTTAATTCAGTATATACGCCAGATGCAACGATGTTGACAATCCTAGTCAAATAATTCAATAAGATTGGAGTCAAGTTAGTTCCATTTGGTCATATCCTAATGTATTCTTTATATGCATACATCCCTGGCTTTCAAGTGTTCTTTGTGCGTTCCAACTTGATGTATTTCCAGGAGAGCATCTCGATCAGAAGAATTTAATTGCTACTTTTTAAATATAGACATAAAACAGATATTTGATTCTATAATGTTGATGCTTATCTTTCATTTATCTTATTTAATAAACGGATAATATCTGTCCTAATTGTATCGCATATTTGGACGTAAAAAAATAAAAACATATTGATGTGACTGAAAAGTAAGAACTGTCATTCTTCACGACATAAAAAGATATTCGGTATATTAGTCCATGTAAGATCACTCGACTAACGACAGCCAAATTTGATGTAGCATTTTTTATAATTTATAATAGCAATTACTAGTAGATGTTAGTATTTATTGATGATAATGACAGGTCTTTTCCATTCGTTTGTTGTGTTTGAGATTTTCATTCTGCCATTTGATGAGGGACTTTCCGTTTTGAATTTTCCTTGGAGTGCGATATTTTTTGTTATTTTCATTTATCTGTTTAAGTACAGATGTTTTAAAATAAACAAATCATGCATGGTTTATGATCATGTTTGTATGAATCTAATGCATATCGATATACTTTGTAATGAAATATCTTACCGAAACTTATTCCACGACCTAAATGTTAGCCTTTGTATCAAGTGCATCCTTGATCAAAAGGACATTTAGCTTTGATGTTATTTATAGTGACTAAAGACGTAAGTCATAATAAGTATATAAAATTAAGACATTTAAGGTTGTCATGTCCTTCCTTTTGTATGTTTTCTTTCGTAAATAAAATATATCTTGCTGTTTATGTCCTGTTCATACTCGAATAAGTTGAGAATCCCTTCATGACGAGTCTCATAATAGCCCGAATTGCTCACCTGGTAAAGATATGCCATTTTGAAATTTATTTTAGTATTATTGTTATATTTGCTTATTTGAAAATCTTACTATTAAGAGGCAATTTTGTAGATCTTGTATTGGTAATCATTCGACTGTTTCGTTATACAGATCTAAAAATTTAAAGTTTTTGAAATAATTGAAAAAATTTAAGGAATTATTATAAAACAATGTTTCCTCTGATATCATTTGATTTTAACCACTTTGAGGGGAAAAAAGTGGAAAAAATGGATACAAATCATCCCTTACGGAAACGGTTGGCAATGTTGGGCAAAATGACGTATTTGTGCTGAACGATTATAGCCTTTAACTATTCCGTTCCATCTTTTAAAAGTCTGCAAAATACATAAATGTGTTATAATCATCTTTCTATCTTGAGCAGTATATCTTCTGAGGCACCAACTGACGATATCAACCAAATTAACATTATATTTTATTTTTGTGAATAATTTTGCTACATATTGTTCCTCTACTTCTATTATACTTTTCTGCCTGCTTAAAAAAATTATGATAAGGGTATAGAAAACGTCTGTCAATGGAAACAATTCTATGAAAATAAATATAACTGGACTATTTGCTGGCTGTCAGTGTTTTAGGAAGTGTATAAAACATAATAATAATAAACAGCTGCGCCATGAGCGCATGATACGCCCGACGTCTTATGTGGAAGTTATATGCAATAATCATAAATAGTTTCTGAGAAAGTTTTAAGCTTCTTTTTTTTTTCAACTTCAGATACTTTATTTTACTATAAAAAGAAAGTTTTAAGCAATAACCATATATTGTTTTTGAGACACGGCGGGAAACCCCCCACCCTGTTTTTTTTTTTTACAAAAAACTAAATATCACTAAAATAAAATTTTGAATCAGAACCAAAAAGTATACAGATCTTTAGATTAATATAACAAAGAAGTGTGTAAAGTTTTAAGCAATAATCATAAATTATTTTTGAGATACGGCGCTACATTAAACCCCCCACCTTTTTTTTTTTTTTTTACAAAAAACTAAATATCACTTAAATTAAATTTTGAATCAAAACCAAAAAGAATACAGATTTTTAGATTAATATAACAAAGAAGTGTGTAAAGTTTTAAGCAATAATCATAAATTATTTTTGAGATACGGCGCGACATGTAAAAAAACCCTCCCCTGTTTAACAAAATACTCAATAACTCAAAAACAAAATTTTGAATCATCACCAAAAAGTATACAGATCTTTAGATCAATATAACAAAGAAGTGTGTAAAGTTTTGAGCAATAATCATAAATTATTTTTGAGATACGGCGCGACATGTAAAAAAACCCTCCCCTGTTTAACAAAATACTCAATAACTCAAAAATGAAATTTTGAATCATCACCAAAGAGTATACAGATATAAAGATTAATATAACTAAGAAGTGTTTAAAATTGAAGCCATAATCAAGAATCATTTTTGAGATACAGTGCGACATGAAAAAAAACACGCCCCTGTTTTAGTTACAAAGTGCCGTAAATCAAAAAGTTTAAATATGATTTTCACCAAAAAGTATACAGATCATTTGATCATCATAAGAAACAACTATATTAAGTTTCATGAAATTTGGATAAGTCGTTCTCAAGTTACGGCTCGACATGTTTACGCCGGACAGACAGACGGACAGACAGACGGACGGACACCGGACATGTGTATACCATAATACGTCACGTCAAAAACATTACACGTAACTATGGATTTAGCAAGAACTGTCTCATTGTTAAGATAATTTGCTGAAAACTGTCTTTGTCACGTCGATACAAAGTCTATAATCGGATAAGAAGAAACATACATAAAATTGCATATTAATTAAAGTCCGAAAGATGATGACTTTCCGTCCGTTCAAAGTTATACTAACGATTATATATAGTTGATATACTGATTATAGTATCTAAAAGAAACAAAGTTTACCATGAAAATTTAACATTGAACAATGAAAATGATGCCAAGGTAAGATAATACCCCTTGAGAGACATGTAAACCCTACAACCATGCCATACACCAAATATGGTCCACCAGTTGGCATTAGTATAGGAATCAAAGCGCGAAAGCGCTGTAAAGGCAGTTAATTACAGGTTGTGTGTATTTCTAGTCCAGTTATACCATTATCTTCCATAGAACAGAGGTGGTTTGTAGAATTTAAGATTCAGAGTTCTTTTGTACCTAGTTCACCTATATCTATAGTCTATGTTTACAGTATATTTTATGTGCCTCCCATGAAATGCATTTTTAGCCATGGCCTTGTCAGTTTGCTTTAAATTTATGAGTTTGACTGTCCCTTTGGTGTCTTTCGTCCCTCTTCTTTAGACATATAAGAACTTTTCCTTTTCAATATAAATAGACTATTCTTAATTATTGATTGTATACACATATTCTATGACTCTCATAAAAAATAGTTCACAAAGATTGACTAGTCTCTGTACTGTGTTTATAGCAAGAACATCAAGTAACATAATGGTAAATGTACATAGTAACATGTCAACTTTTTTGATGACCATACCTGGCAACTGTCAGTATTTGCAGAGTATTTCCCCCATCGAGCTCAAGGCTCCCAAATGGAAATTTTGTAAGAGCAATTTTGTCGACTATTTTAAAGAAAACAATTAATTCAACAATGGCTATGAGCTTGTTAATGCACGAAGAAGCCAAAAACCACATTAGAATATATTTGAAGGGAATCCATGACAAATCGTCCCACTTTAAAAACAAGAGTGCACACACTGAAATGTCTCGCCTTCTTTACTAATCATTGATATTATGTTGATAATCCTAATAATAAAGCTTTATTACAACTGTCACATAATCTTAACATAAACCAAGAAAACTAAACATTGACAATTGAACCATGAAAATGAGGTCAAGGTTAGATAAACCATGCCAGGTAGGCAAGTACAGCTAACAATTCTTCCATACAACAAATAAAATTGACTTATTGCTTATAGTTTAAGAAAAACAGACCAAAACACAAAAGCTTAACACTGAGCAATGAATTGTAAAAAATGCAGGCTGGTACAGGATTGGGGAAATGTTCGTAAATGTCGCCAACGTCGCCAACATTCTGAACAGTACCCGCTTCGCCAACGTCGCCAACGTCGCCAACATTTTGAACAGTACCCCTGTTCGCCAACCTCGCCAACATTCTAACCTGTACCCCTGTTCGCCAACGTCGCCAACCTCGCCAACATTCTAACCAGTACCCCTGTTCGCCAACGTCGCCAACGTCGCCAACATTCTAACCAGTACCCCTGTTCGCCAACGTCGCCAACGTCGCCAACATTCTAACCAGTACCCCTGTTCGCCAACGTCGCCAACGTCGCCAACATTCTAAACAGTACCCCTGTTCGCCAACGTCGCCAACGTCGCCAACATTCTAACCAGTACCCCTGTTCGCCAACGTCGCCAACGTCTCCAACATTCTGAACAGTACCCCTGTTCGCCAACGTCGCCAACGTCGCCAACATTCTGAACAGTACCCCTGTTCGCCAACGTCGCCAACGTCGCCAACATTCTGAACAGTACCCCTGTTCGCCAACGTCGCCAACTTCGCCAACATTCTGAACAGTACCCCTGTTCGCCAACGTCGCCAACTTCGCCAACATTCTAAACAGTACCCCTGTTCGCCAACGTCGCCAACGTCGCCAACATTCTAACCAGTACCCCTGTTCGCCAACGTCACCAACTTCGCCAACATTCTGAACAGTACCCCTGTTCGCCAACGTCGCCAACGTCGCCAACATTCTTAACAGTACCCCTGTTCGCCAACGTCGCCAAATCTAAACATAAAAAAGGTTCGCCAACTTAAATTATATTTGATGTTATTTAAATATAACATCTTCTTAGTTTCGCTTGTGTTTGTTACAATGCATTTAATTTAAATTAAAAAAATCTCACACCAGGGTTTTCATTATCACTGACTAGTTATTACATTAACTAAATTTCATCATTGATACAAAGACATAATTCATAAATAAATCAACATGCAGACATCTTATATGTCATGTTCAGGACAATTAGGTATTTCATAACCAACCTTTTATGGTAATATACTATACAAAACACAAAAATGTTGTCATTCCTCAAAGCTAACAAAACCTAGTTATTCAGAAGGGATATCGATATATAGATATAATCCCATAATCCTGTTCGCCAAATTCCACAATTTCCAAATGATTTTAACAAGTACATCTGTTCTACAGTTTAAGAGTCTTTCAAACAAGTACCACCTGTTTGCCTTAAAATTGCCAACATTCAAATCATTAAAAAAAACATATACCGTAAAAATAAGAATAAATAAAAAACTCATAATGACAAAATCAATACTTAGGAATATAAGGGATATATACTTGACCATCTTTTGTGAGAAAAAAAAATCATGCAAATCTAATACCATCTCTAAAAATTAATAGTTTAATCAAGTTGAACAATTGCAACCTATCCAGAAACTAAATAGTGCTACATTTTTTATAATTCAATAGCTATAGCCCATAAATAGTTTCCAAAAAGGAATACAAAAATCTTCAAAAAAAACTTACCAGCCTACTAACAGCCATTTAAACATCATTATAAAATGTAACAAGTGCCTTTAAAATAAAAAGCAGTAACTCAACAGTGAAAATCAGGTCAATGACATGTACATATGACAGACATTTATAACTTCGTAACATTATATATCTGCATAAAAAAAAATGTAAAAAGCATTCAATTCTTTAACTTTAAAATAACTATAGGCTCTAAAGAGCCTGTGTTGTTGACCTTAGTCTAAGTGCATATTCTACAGAGGACACATACTCTCCAACATTGCTCTTGTCAGATTATCTCAATTCATTACAGTTAATAACTAAATAATAGACAAAATTGCATTTTACACTGTGTTATTTTTTTTACCATGTCTGCCATCTTCATTGGCAGGCGGACAGGGTCAGAGTACATATTTTACAAAAAAAATACATACTCCAATTATTATTGTAGCCATGTCTGGTAAAATTTTACCTACAAGTTTCAGATTATATTTTTGTTAAAGTAAACCATGTAAATAGACAATTTTAAATGAACATTGTATAAATTCAATTTATATTCAACTAAAGATTTCTTGCTGTTGTGCAATACACTGTGCTGTTGCGCAATACTAAGTATGCTGTTGGGCAATACTTAGTATGCTGTTGGGCAATACTTAGTAAATCTTTTGTCAGTTTGACACATTCCCCATTTCCTTTCTCAATTTTATTCAATAACTTCTCAATGTTTCATCAAAAATTTATAAAAAAAACTAAAGGGAGGTTATCTTAATAAATAAAAATAAGTCATCAATTCTTAATAAAAACTGCTTTAAGCACTTTAAGGATATTGTCCAAACTCGGAAGCGTAAAATCTTCAATTTATAAAAACCAAAAGAAAGCTTACAACAATATAGATATAAACAATTTAAATTGACATCTTTAAGTTACTGTCCGAAAACTGGAAAATCCCCCTTTTTTTATAGAATTAAACCCCATAAATCAAAAAAGGTATACATGTAGTATAAAATTTATAAAAATCAAAAGGAAGCTCATGTAAATAGAATTAAACAATTCACCACAGTTTCTTGCAAGTTGGTGAAATTATTTTTAAGGTTATTGTCTGTAAACTGGAGAATCTCCCCTTTTTTAATAAATAAAAGTAGGAAACGGTAAATCCAGTATATCATTATAAAAAGAAAAGCAACTCACGTCAATAGATATAAACAATTTACCAAAGTTTTATGCATATTAGTTAAAGCGTTTTTCAGTTAATGTCCAACATGTTAAAAACGAACGAACACACAGACGGACAAACTTTCAATGATAAACCATAATACGTCAGTCAGGAGTAATACTTGTACAAGTTATTTTTAATTACTTGCAGAAGTAATATTAATTTAAATATATTTTAAAAATAATATTGGCTGAGTTATGTCCCTTAAACATTCAGATTTTTTAACTTTTGAAAGTAAAAAAGTCATCCTATCTTCTTTTATTAAATTTTTATAATTTCTTTGCTGTAATAGAATTTTAAATTATCTGCCCTTTGCAGGTGTCTTTACTAATCATTTAAGTGTAATTTAATAGACAATGAAAATCTCATTTGTCTGTTATCTTCAGAACACTGCTCATTTACAAGCTTCCAAGGAGCAATTTTTGAAGGCCTTGCGCAATTACTAAGATCTTTGCGCAATCAGTTTCTTTGTTGAATTAATGAGATGAAACATTGAACTCTAATAAATAAAAAATCAGCAAACCAGGGAAAAATCATGAAAGGCATAAATTTACATCTCAAAACTTAATGACTTTTGTGGGATTGTAAGAAAAATTTACTTAAACAAGTAAATTTTAAAGAAAATTAAGGGGAGATTACTCAAAAATTATTTATTTACTTATTTTTTTTACTTCTTCAAGTAAAAAAAAATAAATTGTACAAGTAGTACCCCTGACTGTAAACGGGCGTACAACAAGCATTCTGTGAGTATTGCATGGCAATGCAAAATCCCCTGCAAATTAAAAAATTCATTGTATTGGAACAAAATTGTAACTTGATTTATAACTTGTCATTGTAAACATTAAAACAAATATCAAATCAATGTATTTAAGCATGACAAAAAAAGTGTTTAAAACTGATTATTTCAGATAATTTTCTAATCCCAACAACCATTACTCTGCACAAAATTATCAGACCAAATAAAAAATTTAAACTTGAACTGTTACTTGTTATGATAAATTTATATACTAATTATCAAATCCATATATTCAAGAATGACAAAAAAGGTGAGGAAAACTGATTATTTTAGTGAATTTTCAAAAGTAAAAGGACCATAACTCTGCCCAAAATCATTACACTGCAACAAAATTCAAACTTCTTTGTAACTTGCAATGATAAAATAAAAAACCAAACATCAAATTAATATCTTCAAAAAAATGCTTATTTGGACCCCTTTTTAGGACCTTAATTCCTAAACTGTTTGGAACATAACCCCCAAAATCAATCCCAACTTTACTTTTCAAGTTTTCATCCTTGAGTTTAAATTTCATACAGATCAATTCACTTAAACTAAAGTTATGTACGGAAATTAACTATTCCTACTCATAATTTTTCTTTATTAAAGTTTTTATCTATGTACATGTTGTACATTTCTGACAAATGTTAAGGTACATTGTAATACATTAAAAGGTAACAAGAATTAAGTTGTAAAATTTAATTAACATCAAATTGGGTTTCGCGTTTTCAGGCATTTATAACCATCAACATTCTATGCCTACTTTCATATTTATAAAGTACCATAATTCTTAAACAGAAAAATAAATATATTACAAATATTTAAATTGATCACTATTTTGTAATGCAGTAACAATGGTTAAAGCATATCAATAAACATAATAAAAGCATTGGCTTATAAGTTCATTAGTAAATTGCATAAAAACAACATAAAGTGCAAATTTCCAATCTATAAAGAACTATAAGTCAAAAATAAAAATTGTCAAAATTTCAATGCATATATTTAACTTTACCATGTTTACTATTGTATTATTACTAGAATTAATACCACCATTGTTTTCCTATATATTTATGATATCAGTCTTTGTTAATTTTTTTTTTTTTTTAAAGTGTGCATAATTTATTTGTGTCAACATATTCAAATAAAAAAATACTTGATATGAATAAAGTTTTATTCTGTCCAGTAAATCAGCAAAATTTCACATAAGATTTCATTGTATTTAAAAAAAAAATCACCATCACTGCACAAAGCTGGAAGAGTGGAGGTAAACAAATTTTCTCCTGTTTACAAGCTTTTAAAATTAATTTAACCATGTATCCTCAAATTTCAAAAACATTTTATAATTTTATAAAAAAACTAAATAAAAATAAAATAGTGCTATAAAACTCCCAAGATATAAGTTAAAAAAAAATTCTTAAATGAAAAGCAGGTTTATCTTGACATCATATATAGATATAGGAAGATGTGGTGTGAGTGCCAATGAGACAACTCTCCATACAAATAACAATTTAAAAAGTAAACCATTATAGGTTAAAGTACGGCCTTCAACACGGAGCCTTAGCTCACACCGAACAACAAGCTATAAAGGGCCCCAAAATTACTAGTGTAAAACCATTCAAACGGGAAAACCAATGCATATATAACTGTCAAATTCAAGAAAACATATATTTCTATCCTTTTTTTAACTTTATATCAAACAGGATGTCATAGACATGATTGATAGAAGAAGATGTGGTATCAGTTACAATGACACAACTTTCCATCCAAGTCACAATTCATAAAAGTAAACCATTATAGGTAAAAGTACGGTTGTCAACACAGAGCCTTGGCTCACACTAAACAGCAAGCTATAAAGGGCCCCAAAAATTACTAGTGAAAAAAACAATCAAACAGGAAAACTAATGGTTTAATCTACATAAAAAATTAATAGATATAAAAAGGGGGAAAACTCGCGCCAAATGTCTATGTTCCAGACCGTATGAGTATTTGGACCGTACGCGTACGGTCTGACTGATATTAGGAAGTTGGTCAAGTGTATTAGATACAAATGCATATAGCAGATCAACATAACTTAATAACGCTCAAATTAATATAAAAAAGTTCAATGGTAATTGAAATAAAAACTTTATATTTTAACTATTTCAAAAATTCACGCTAATTAAATCTGTTAATCTCTTGTATTTAGCATGTCGATCAGTAATACATTTAGTTCTGATCACTGAAATCGAAGATATCGTAAGTAAACATAATGTGGAAGGACAATTGTTTTAGAATATTTAGCAACTTTACAAAAAAATGCAAATGCAAAGGAACATGCATGAACTGCAAACATGTAAACGAAAAACAATATTACGTTACTTGTGGTAGCAAGTGCCACCTTGGGCGAGAGTACCAAAACAGGATTCAGATATACAATTAAACAAATATTTAATTTCAATTGTTCGTTTGTTCATTTTATCTATCTACTAGTAATTGTAATAATAGCAATTTGTAAAACTAAAAATAAAGATTGTGATAAATGTTTGTTTAAATTTAAACCATATGATCCAATAACATGTATGGTCAGCTCGTACTGGACCATACGCGTATACTCATACGGTCCGACCGTACGCGTATAGTCGGACCTAACGAGTATACGTATATGGTCCGGACCGTACGCGTACGGTCCAAATACTCATATGGTCTGGAACATCTACGTACCCTTTCGACTAAGATTTATGTGTTACGACATGTCGTAACTAACAATTTTGTGAAAATATTTTGTCGATATCTCATATGATTTCTGAAAATAAGAGATAACAAGCCAAAATCAAAATTTTAATCATGACCTTGACCTTTGACCTTTACCTCATTTTCTTTTTTTGGGACCAAGGACCTCAAATCAAAAGACCCTAGGCCTCTAACACTTATGGTTTTCCAGTTAAAAATGCATATCACTAATATCAAATATAAAAGGGGAAATAACTCTCATATGGAGTCTCCGGATAGCTTTGGTCAAAATTAATCAAATCATCCTGAGGATATAACGAGCAATTTGGTAAAATAAATACGGTTGCGAATATTAAGCGATAACAAGAAAAACAGTGTTTGGGGAGATAACTCTTATATGAGAAAGTGTTCGGTTAAGCAGCGTCAGTTTCAAAAGCGTATAAACTGTTCGATATGATATTCCAAAAATCTAAGCGACATCTTGCGAAACAAAAAAACAGCGAAGGAAAAAAATTAGCCGGAAAAAAATAATAATCAGAAGAAGAAAACCAATAGGTCTTTCCACGGAAAAGTGGAAAGACCTAATAAATGTGTTTAAAATTATAAACACCATTTATGTTTCTATATATGCCTTCATTTTAACTTATAAGTTCTCTAAGTTTCTATCCTTCAAAACTATAACTTTTACTCTATAAATCATGCTAAAAAATATAAGTTTTAGTGTAAATGTAACGGTTTATTTCTTCCTCTGTGATATTTTATCCTGAGGATAATTTGTCCGGGTAATTTTTTTTCAGGCATAGTATTTCACAGGTTGATTTTTTCCAGAGGAGTGAAAATCTATCTGTGTTATGCGGATAGTATGTACTGGTATATATTTGCCGTACTATATTTCACAGAACCGTGTAAAATAGAGTTCCATTAACTACTATGTAAGTTATTCACAATCAATATATACCCGACTATAATTATAAAATGTTTCACAAAGGTAGACCAAATTTGCATAATTTATCAAAGGGAGGTAATTGTGAGCTATTTAAATTTTAAAGATATTAATATAATATATTTCTAAATCTATTTTATAGTGAAATTTTTCATTGAATCTTATTTTTTATATATTCATTTATATTAAAAGATAACTTACAACTTGATTTAATAAGACAGATAACATTTCACAGGTAAAAACTATCCAGCTGTTGAACATGCTTTTGTTCCAATATATTGTTCTGCTATGATTTATCTGATTTCCATATAATCAACAACTACATCTCTATCCCCAGACAAAACTATTTATATAGTTAAAAACATCATCATAAGCAAATTCTTCTATTACTGTTTACAGTAGTAATGCAACTATATTTCTACCTTACTTTTAAATTTATATTTGTACTAAGACTGGAGCGGGCCCCCCTTAGGTCATCCAACGGGCCCCCCTTAGGAAAAGTTCTGGATCCGCCACTGAAGATTAAAGATTAAACCTTATGTTTCAAGGCTAGTTTAAAAGCCAAAAAATACTAGCAAAATAAGAAAAGAAATAAATAATAATTTTAAAACAAAAACATTAATTTATTTTATATTAACCAGTTTACTGTCGTCAAGGGGGGTGGGGGTTTGAAATTGACAAACTATGCATTAAAATGGGAACATTTAGTTGGACCCTCCCCCTTTTATCCTAGGTTGGCAACCCCAGTCTTCAAGCTTAACCACAAGTCCTACGGCATTGGTTGTAAAATTGCTCTCGGGCTTGTAAAATTCTCTCTACAAGCCAACAGAATCCAACTAAAATTTTCAAAAAATTGAGTGTCTGGCTTGTGGACTCAAAAGTTAAGCGTGAACAGGTGAAGGCTGGAACCCCCCTTTTAAAAATGTCTCATTTCGTCCCTGAGTGGTCTGATAGTATGATAGTAATAGTAGTAAAAAGGAATATTCTTATAAGTTAAAACATGCTAAAAACTCTAACTTCATGTTTTTGACCATACAGTTAAATCAGTCTTATTGTATGGCAGTGAAATATGGGGTGACATTAACTTTCACAAACTAAACACTCAAGGGGATAACTATTTCAAAAAAACTATGTGGAGACCTGGCAGTAGAGAACGCTCATTTAAGCTTTTGTAAATTTATACTTGGAGTAAGTAAAAAAGCAACAAATATTGCAGTTATGGGTGAACTGGGCAGATATATACTCTATTTTTGAAGGTTTTATTAAGTTAAAAAAACTATTTATGCAAAAAGATGCAATCAAAATATGATTCAATATGGCAAACTGAGCTTAATAATGATTTCAGAGGCAATAAATTATATGGTAACAAGCTTAGAACTTATAGACTTTTTAAAAGCAGATTTTGCTTAGAAAATTACCTTTTGCAGGAAAATTTTAGATATAGACATTATTTAACGAAATTCCGTATCAGTGCTCACGATTTAGAAATTGAGAGGGGAAGGTACAAAAATCTAACAGTGTCAGAACGTATCTGTAAATTGTGTGGTACTGAGGTTGAGGATGAAATTCATTTTCTTCTTCAGTGTCAAAAACATTCAAATATTAGTTTCAACTTTTTAAATAAAATAAAACTACGGTTTAAAAATTTTATTGGTTTGGATATTAAATCACAATTTATTTGGCTAATGTCTTCTGAAGATATTTTCATACTCCAGAAACTCAGAGAATTATTGGAAAATTTATCCTCATATAGGAAAGTTTCCTTAAATGATATATATATATATATAGTAATGTCCAGTGACCCCCCTTTTTTAACCTAGTTATATTATTAAACACTGTGCTTGTTGTATTCTTCTACTTGTCTTAATAATTTTTTTTTTTTTTTTTTTTTTATAACATTAATTTTGTGTCTTAATCATATTGAATCACTTGTAATCATTTGTATGTAATTAATGTTGATTGTTCTGCTCCTTGTGGGCGCTTTGATTAGCAATAAAATATATTTGAATTTGAATTTGCTGGTCATGGATATTCGCAAATAATTTAAATTAAAAATACAGTATGTGTCAATGTGATCACCTTTGGCTTTGTACTCAAATTTAATTCAATTTTTTAGTAGGTATTTAATGTTTGAAACTTACAAAAATAACTTAAGGGACATACTGTTTACCATTTCACAGCATTATAATGTTCTATAGCATCAACATGACCAAGTAAGACTCAATAAAAAGTTAGCGGTCAATTTCCAGAAAAAGTTAGAGAAAACGGATGTTGACAACTTGTGTATTTCCAGAGACAAGGACGGATACATAAGGCCAAAATCCGAATTTAATTTTTCACCATAAAGTTATAATAATATATTTATATCTAAATTTAATGTTTTCAAACATGCTAAACAAAACATAAAAAATATTTTTTGCAAACTGTGCAAACAGTAAATAAAAAATAATGTTGGTGAATATAAAAAGATACAAAAATAAATGTTGGCGAACTTGGCTAAGTTGGCAAACTTCAGTAAGTTGGCCAACATTAAATTTAAAACAATGTTGGCGAACTTGGTAAACAATAATTATTATGATATGTTAAGGTTGGCGAACAATGAAGTTGACGCACACTTGGCGAACAGTAAATTTATGTTAGTGAACAGTACAGGTTTCGTAAAGGTTGGCAATGATAGCGACACTGGTGAACAGTAATGTTTTCCTGAATGTTGGCGACATTGGCGAACAGTCATTAGTAATGATTTCGTAAATGTTAACAACGTTTGCGACATTAACGAATAGTAATGAGTTTGTAAATGTTGGCGACGTTGGCGATGTTGGCGAACAGTATAGATTTCATAAATGCTGGTAACGTTGGCGACGTTGGCGACATTGGCGAACAGTAATGAGTTTGTAAATGTTGGCGACATTGGCGACGTTGGCGAACAGTATTGATTTCATAAATGTTGGCGACGTTGGAGACGTTGGCGAACAGTAATGAGTTCGTAAATGTTGGTGACAACGGCGAACAGTAATGAGTTTGTAAATGTTGGCGACGTTGGCGAACAGTAATGAGTTTGTAAATGTTGGCGACGTTGGCGAACAGTATTGATTTCATAAATGTTGGCGACGTTGGCGAACAGTAATGAGTTTGTAAATGTTGGCGACGTTGGCGAACAGTATTGATTTCATAAATGTTGGCGACGTTGGCGACGTTGGCGAACAGTAATGAGTTTGTAAATGTTGGCGACGTTGGCAAACAGTATTGATTTCATAAATGTTGGCGACGTTGGCGACGTTGGCGAACAGTATTGATTTCATAAATGTTGGCGACGTTGGCGACGTTGGCGACGTTGGCGACGTTGGCGAACAGTAATGATTTCGTAAATGTTGGCGACGTTGGCGACGTTAGCGAACATTTACACAATCCTGTACCAGAATGAAAAAATGAGATCAAGGTCAAATAAAACCTGAGCGACTGACATGTAGATCATGAAATATTTCCATACACCAAATATAGTTGACATATTGCATATAGTATTAGAAAAAAAGGCCAAAACTCAAAAACTTAACTTTGACCACTGAACCATGAAAATGAGGTCAAGGTCATATGAAACCTGCCAGGTAGACCTGTACACCTTACAACCATTCTATACACAAAATATAGAAGACCTATTGCAAACAGTATAAGAAAAACAGACCAAAACACAAAACTTAACTAATGTATAACCACAAAACCATGAAAATGAGGTCAAGGTCAGATGACATCTGCCAGTTGGACATGTACACCTTACAGTGCTTCCATACACCGAATTTACTAGACCTATTGCTTATAGTATCTCAGATATGGACTTGACCACCAAAACTTAACCTTGTTCGCTGATCCATGAAATGAGGTCGAGGTCAAGTGAATAACTGTCTGACGGGCAAGAGGACCTTGCAAGCTACGCACATACCAAATATAGTTATCCTATTACTTATAATAAGAGAGAATTTAACATTACAAAAAATTTAACTTTTTTTCAAGTAGTCACTGAACCATGAAACCTTACAACCATTCTATACACAAAATATAGAAGACCTATTGCAAACAGTATAAGAAAAACAGACCAAAACACAAAACTTAACTATAACCACTAAACCATGAAAATGAGGTCAAGGTCAGATGACACCTGCCAGTTGGACATGTACACCTTACAGTGCTTCCATACACCGAATTTACTAGACCTATTGCTTATAGTATCTCAGATATGGACTTGACCACCAAAACTTAACCTTGTTCGCTGATCCATGAAATGAGGTCGAGGTCAAGTGAAAACTGTCTGACGGGCAAGAGGACCTTGCAAGCTACGTACATACCAAATATAGTTATCCTATTACTTATAATAAGAGAGAATTTAACATTACAAAAAATTTAACTTTTTTTTTCAAGTAGTCACTGAACCATGAAAATGAGGTCAAGGACATTGGACATGTGACTGACGGAAACTTCGTAACATGAGGCAACCATATACAAAGTATGAAGCATCCAGGTCTCCCACCTTCTAAAATATAAAGCTTTTAAGAACTGAACTAACATCGCCGCCGCCCCCGGATCACTATCCCTATGTCGAGCTTTCTGCGACAAAAGTTGCAGGCTCGACAAAAAAACTGCCCCAACCTGGATTACCAAATCGCCCCCCACTTGTGAACCGTGTTAAATCCCGTTAATATTACCCCTGGCCCTGCCAACTGGTCCCACCTAATGGAAATCGGTGAAATCTAGATAAATATATTAATAACCAGGATGAATTTAGTAATGCCAACTCACCCCACTTATGGAAAAAGATGTTATCCCATGGAATATAAGTTCAATTCCATATATTGCATTATGATACATTTAACAGGTTTCTTTTCAATTGTTATGAAAATATCTTATAAGAGCTTCAAAACTTAGTTATTCTTTAACAATCAGGGTTTTTTTAGAATTATAATTTCAGTATATATCAATAATAGTAAGTAAATTAATTTTCGGTTTGTTTGTATTCTGTGTACATTAGTTTTCATTAAAGTGGTGCGAGTTTTTATTTTTAATTATATATATATTATTAATCTAAATATTACCGTTTTTTTATAAGTAGGGCAAGTTGGCAGGAGTAATATTAAACATGATTTAACCAATTTCACATGTGGGGCGATTTGATAAATCAGTTTGTGGCGTTTTTTTAAAAAGTGGGGCGATTAGCCAGTGGGGCGACTTGTCCTGCTTCCATTTGAAGGCCCCCTTGGAGGTTTTGTATGACTATATGAACCATCTTTCATGTAAAACCCCCATGTGCATTTTGAAAAGTTGGCAGATATGTTTCTAACTCCAGGCAAAATCTACTGGTATGAATGAAAAAGAAGTTTTCAATTAAGGCTCTGTGGCCATAACAGCTGTCTCATTAGCATTTTAACCACTTCCAATATTTGCAATTAAAACAATAGAAGAAAATTATTCAACGCAAAAACAAAACTTACTTGTAAGTAAATATGAAATTCTCTTTACGGTACGAGTTTTTCTCATTGTTTGAGATTGTACAGTAGTACATGTACCTGTAACTGCTTATACCAATTTCTTATTCACTTTTGCTTGATTAACTCACTAAATATCATATACATTGTACCACATCTCCTTATTTTTATAAGCATTCCAATAACATGAACAATTGTAATTCAATTCTATATACCAAAGCCAAATGATCTGCACCACTTTCATTCACTAGTATGCATCTTTTGGCAAAATACAAGTTCTTAAATGACACAATATATATTTATTGATAAAAAAAATAAAATTTAGTATACAACTCTATAAACAGGTATAAAAAAACACAGCTGTGTCATAACTTGTGAAATCTGTGCTGAAAACACAAACGTTGATGGTATTTGATTAATTCCATATGTGAAGCTCAACATTAGCTCGTCAGTTGGTGGTGGACAGTTATAGTTCCTTTCTGCAGGCTAGGATGAATGGCTTTTCAGGAAAACCAATTTCACAAATCAAAACTTTCCTCTAGATTTCTCCTACAATATTCATCCAGTTTAGTTCTTTTGTTTTAATTGGACACCGTCCTGATTTTTAATTTTGCAAACCATTCAGTCTCTTGCTTGCAAATGGTGCATGAAATTAGGATGGGTATGGCAGTAGACAAGTAATCTGTAATCTGTAATATATATTCTGCCAATGTAGGCACACCTCTTCCGAGTATTGGTTTTTCACATCATGAATAAAAATATCTTCCACCAATATCACTATACACTATTTACATTGTTCATCATATTCTTGACGATAAAATTGGACTTAATGTCAATATCATCAAATCATTAAATATTTTAAAATCTAAAAATATTTATCTAAAGATATCACTGTTTAAGAGTAGACAACCAATTGACACTTAGGATTCATAAAATGTTACTTTCTTTTCTTTTTCTTTATATCATCTAATTGCAACAGTCTATATCTTTCACAATGGAGATTGTAACATAATCGCCTACATTTTGGATCTATAATGTTCTGTATCACTTTAAAAACTTTTTCATTTCTTAACATTGTCATGTAATTAAAGGGATCTATGATCAGTTGTAAAATGTCAAAATGTTCACCTTTCATATTAAAAGCAGCTAGTTCTTCACTACAGGAATTAATTAAATCTTCCAAAATTGGTTTTCTGATATCTTCTAAACTTTTACACGTTAATAAGAAATGTGGTAAAGTTTCTTCTGTTTCATTACACAGTTTGCATATAGACAGTTCTGTATTACTTTTAAACTTGGCTCTAACTGTTTGCAGAATGTAACTCCCAGTAGCTATTTTCAATTTTGTAGGAATTCTAATAATTTCCCTTGAATTCATAGTATTTGTATTTGCAATAGGATGACATTGTCCTGGTTTATATATCAACGATAAGTATCTTAAACTGGTATAAAGTTTTGCTTGATTCAGTATCTTCTCAATCCAGAATTTTTGAACTTTGGAAGTTATTTCCCTTTTCCATTGGTATTTACTAATTGGATTAACTAAGTATTGTGCAGGATCATTAAGTTCATATTTCAAAAATATTTTCCTCAGTAAACTAAACCAGCTATTACTATTAATAGATTTAACATTTAATTGCCTTTCCGCTAGTTGCCATTCAATAGAATTTTTTCCTTGTCTAGTAATATTTCCATAAAAAGTTAAAATTTTTACATCTATTTGAGCTTCTACAGGTAACATCCCAGAAATCATATATATAGCAGGATCTGCTACTGTTTTTGGTAAAGATAACAATTGTTTCAAGAACTTCTTAAATTGGATATTTAAAGTTTCTAAACATCTTCCTCTAGGGATTACTATTTCCAATCCATAAAACATTATCGGTATAATATAAGTATTCATTATTGACATTGAAGTTTGTGGATCTAGTCCATTTTCGCCATAAAGTCCAACCCCCATTAAACTATATAGTGTCCTTCTTGCTTTCTTTAAATTCTCATCTATTGTTGCTTTACATGAATCATCGTCTGTACGACATATTCCTATATGTGTTGCTTTATTAGAAGTTGGAAGAACAGAATTGCCTAAATTCCAAAAATTTTCATTTACTTTCTCATGGTGACGTGATTTAGACTGTATAACACAACTTTTTGCTGGTTGTAGTAAGTATGCCTCACGTTTACTAAAATCAAAGGCCATATCAATTAAAATTTGCGTTTCATACGGACAGTTACTAAGAATGGCTAAATCATCTGCGCAAGTAGGAGCACAACAAGAAATAGATCCAATTTTGCCTCCATATCCTGAATCAGCTAAAATGTCTAAAAGTGTATTTATATAGATTTTGTACAAGTCTGCACTAAGAGTCCCTCCTTGTCTTACGCCTTGTTCTATTCTAAAAGTGTCCGATATTTGATTATTCCATTTAACACAAGAAACAGCATTTTTATATAGATTATCAATAATTAAAATTGATTGTTCCGGAATTTTCATTTGATATAATCTTCTGATAAGCCCAGCATGTTTAACAGCATCGAATGCAGATTTTGCATCAAGCATAGTTATTATTATTTGATCATTTAACTCGATACATTCCTTGTGATATTCTTCTATAATAAAAGAGCAGTTTAATGGTGCTGTTCTTTTAGTAAAGCCACGTTGTAATGGATTTTGATATTTTATAATGTCAGGATTAATTCTGATCTTTAAAACAGCCTCAATGAGTTTGGATAATGTTGGAGTAATTGTTATTCCACGATAATTTTTACTGTCTTTACAACTTCCTTTATTCTTAAAGAGCGGAATTACTATCCCTAATTTCTGTTCGTCTGGTATATAACAAAGTCTAAAAGTACTATCCAAGAGTTCTTTAAGGTGATAAATAAGAGATTGTCCTCCATATAATAAGTTTTCAGTTGAAACTCCAAATATATCTGGTGATTTATTTAAATTTAATAACTTCAAAGCTTCTACTATTTCATTTTCAGTAATACTTTGGTGCTGAAACATAGCTCTACAAATGTCAATTATATCAATATATTCTTGTTCGATCTTTTGTTGATATTTGTTATCAAAATGTTCATGAATAGAATTTTTTGTTAAATTTTCAAAATGATGTTTCCATCCACTTAAAATGTTGTTTTCTGTACTATACACTGTGTCTCCTACAGATAGTTCATCTATATGATTACTTAATCTTCCCCTCTGTTTTTTAATAAGTCTATAAAATGAATTTTTGTTTTTGATATTTGCTTCCATTATTTTTTCTCTTTCATCGATTCTATTCATCGCAACTGCCTTGCGACAGTGTTTACGTAAATTATAAGTTGTCTCTTTTTTCTGAATATAAAGTTCATTCCTTGGATCTTCCGACCGC
Organism: Mytilus trossulus; assembly: GCF_036588685.1. Lineage (NCBI taxonomy): Eukaryota > Metazoa > Mollusca > Bivalvia > Mytilida > Mytilidae > Mytilus > Mytilus trossulus. The sequence goes on from NC_086373.1 coordinate 98,983,735, forward strand.
CCATTAATCTTCCATGGTAAAAAGCCTTTTTTTTCATTGCAATTGCGCCAGAAATATCTTCATTCATTACTTTTAATTTTGGTTTTCTATATCTTTTTCGAGGAGTTGGACAACAACTTTTTGCTGAATTGAAGAGTAAACTGTTCATATTTTGAAAAGCAATATCCACTTCATATTTATTTTCTAAAGATGATGAAAAATTATCTAATCCATTTTCAACTAAAGTTTTATATGCGTCTTTATCTATTTTTTTCCATGGAGTTTTTCCAGAGGGTAGAATATTTGAATTTGAACATTTCAATTTTTCTTTAGCGTTGATGATATATTTCAATTTTGCTTTAACAGGAAAATGATCAGACACGTTAGTAGCTACATTGTCCATTGTTTCCATACTGATCACATTCTCTTTAAAATCTTGTTTAAAAAGTAAAAAGTCAATAGTTGAAGTTCCTTTACCACTACAATTTACAAAAGTAATACCATTTTCTTCAGTATATAAACTATTTTCATTCAAAAAGTCTACTAAATATTTGTTTCTTCTCGTATCTATTTTACTTAAAATATTTTCGTTAAAATCGCCACCAATTATAATAGAGTGAGAGTCGCTATAACTTTGAACGATTTCATGTAGTTGGTCTATACAGTTATAAAATTCTAATGAGTCAGATGGTGTTCCTTTACATGGTAAATAAACAGATACTAGGAGTAGCTTTGAAGATCCTAAAAGTTCAACACAGCAAATTCTATCGTTTCCAATATCTAACGGATTAATAAAATTGTCAAGGTCTTTTCTCCATAAAATTCCTGTTCCCCCATAACCACGAGGTAAATTGGTTGGATTTATTGGATCTTTATCATCGACCGCTTTTCCAATTCCACAAATATTTTGATGAAGTTCATTAAGTAAATTCAGTTGAAAATTAAACAGCCAATGTTCTTGAATTAAAAATATATCTGTTGATTTAAAAAGTTCATCAAAAAACATACCGCATGTTTGTATATTTTTACAATTAAAAGTTAAAATATTAAGTTCTTTCTTTTTATCATCCTCTCTACTTTCATGATTTAATTGTTCCATTATGTCGGTTGGACACTGAGGCTTGTTTTCCATAAAAAATTATTTCCATGTAAAGTTTTGGCAATGTTATTACTTTGGAAATATAAATTTTGTCCCAAATAGTCCCTAGGTTGATTACTTTGTGAATCACAATTTGTCCTTACTTGGTTGTCTGACGCTAATACATCAATAAGATTCGAATGAGTAACAGTTTGAGTATTGTCCGGAGACGTATCTTGAAACCATTGATTTTCATAATCACATCTACTTTCTGAATCACTATGACTCTCATTTACAGTTCCATAATTATTTATATAATATGAGTTGTGATGATCATAATAATATGGATATTGATGATAATAATTTTGGTAATCCCAATTATGTTGAGAATATTGATTTTCTGAGTTATCTTTCACATTTTGTTGATAAACATGATTTTGTGTATCCTTTAATTTATCATTGCTTTCAGTAATATTGTCAGATAATTTATCCAATTCATTTTCAATCTTGTCCACAATAAATTTTGTGACTTTATTCCTTACTTGTACCAGTAAATCTTCACTATTATCCCTATGACTATTTAAATTTCCAGATTCTGATTTTTCATTACGCAGGGAAGAGTTATTTTGATTTTCTTCCAATATAATAATTTTCCTATTCATTGTTTTTATGGTTTGTTCTAACTCTAAATTTCGGGCTTCAATTTGGTGAAGATAATCAAGAAGCTTGGTTTTCTCTTTAAGTTTTTCATTCACTGACAACTCTTTTAATTTCAGACTTTCTTCTTTTTTCTTTAATTTTAGTTCTAATTGACGCAATTCTTTCTGTTTCAACACACTATTTTCATTATCCTTATCTTGATTTTCTTTAGATTTATCAGTAATGTTTTTGTCTACACAGACTAAAGTTGGACGAGGTGAATTAACCTTCTTTACTGAAGTTTCAATATTCAAATGCAAATTTTCAGAATTTTGACTATGTGTTGCTTCACATCCTAGACATATTTTATTTTCTTTTCCCATACATTTTATGTGATAAGATTGATCACAGAAATCACAAATTTGTTCATCAGTATTTAACAACTCTAAACATAAGGCACAAGACCTTGGAAATTCCTCCAATAAAAGAGATTGAGCAAAAGTTACTTTGGGTATTACTTGATCTTTATCTATATGTTTTACTGAAGTATCGGATTCTATTCCATTTCCTTCTAAAAAAGATTCTTCATTAATCATGTTGACCAAAGGTAAGTTGATACTATCACATACTTGAGTATGAGTGGGAGAATTCACAGATAATACTTGCTTATCATCTATGGAGTCTATATCACAAATTGAACATATATAATGGTTTGTATCAGAATTATTCTCTAAAATGTTAATCATTTCACTTTTTAGTTTTTCGCAATTATAGTGTATCCAATGTTCACCCCTATTACACCAGACACTTCTAGATAAGCAATTTCTAGTACATTTAGGGCATACTTTAGGGTCCTTAATGTCATTACTACCAGCGGCAGCATTTGTAACAGCTTTAGATTGACTAATCTTTGTATTATCCACTACAACTGACGGATTATGACCGTTATTAATTGATGATAATCAAAAATCACATTGCTCTTTAATTTTGGTGTTGAGATGTTTATAGTCTACATCATTACTCATATGCGATGCAATTTTAGAAAATTCATCTATGAATGACATAAATTGTTTCCCATTCACTTCAATACGACATGTTGTATTAAAAATGTTCACCCTATATAATTGCTTTGACGGATTACTAACGTCAGCAAATGAAATTGACCTCTCAGATAATTTCTTTGATAAATCGAACCTTTCATGTACTGTTAGTTTTAAACTTTGGTTTGAGCTAAAATACTGGTCGAAGCATGTATTGAATTGCAAAAATGCAGCCGATGAAAACTGTATGATTAAATTCCCCCTTTTCAAAGTTGCTTGAATATCAATGTCTCTATTTGCAGCTTCCTTAATTTTATTCAAAGTTCTTTTCTCATTTAATACATAATTCTTAGTAGTTTGAATACTCTTGCTGGGTGTATATATTTTAGTTGGAACTAATTCTCTACTTGACCTTCTCGACATTTTGAATTTACTGTTGGTTGTATCTACTCAAAAACAAGTGATTTGGAAAAAATGTTTAAATAAAACAATTGTCTTTCTTAAAACTGTTCACTATATATTAAAAGTGTTCTATGTTTAAAAGGTAAAAGGACTGTTAATTAAAAACTTCTTTAAAATTTCTTCATAAAACCAAGATGGCGACTATGAATCGGCTATTTCTTTGTCTCGTGTATCTCATTTTCTTTCGAGAAATGGCAGTAAATGTATTTTCACTTTGCTAAAACATCATTCAGGGTTCTCATTGGCAATACAGGAAATAAAAGTTCACATTAAAACACTATCAAGTCTGTAAAAATCTGTAAAATCTGTAAAACTGGCTCTCAATAAATTACACAACCACCACCTTCAACCACCACACACTAGTGTCTTTAAAGTGGGTTTGTGCCCTGAAAAAAAGTTTTATAACTTAATTTTTTGAAACTTGTGCAACACACATACCTAAATAACTATAACATAGAAGAGAGCAGCATTCGTGTCAATGTTTTGTTCCTGTTTACATTGTCATTGATATTTTTTTCAGAAAGCCTGAGCTCATGAATTCCTGTCATTACATCCAAAATTAACATAATTACTGCTAGCTAGCTAGAATAATTATCAGTATGCAATACGTACACTATCATTGTACAGCCCAAGTCTTCAGTATATATAATTGTTGCATTCATTCACTCCTGAGTTCAGTCGTTCAAAAATATTTAAACATCAACAAATGAACTTTAATAAGGACAAGAAAACACTAGAAAAGATACGTACATACAACCCGTGTTTAAGTGTATTTGAGAGAAATATATCGGGTTAAACGATTTATAAAGGAGAAATATATCTGGTTAAACGATGTATAAAGGAGGAAAAATTGTAGATATTGCATTACGATGCTTTCTACCTAATAGCACGTGGATATGTTTACATATTTAGACTTGACCCAGTATGACCCGTACCTTGTAGGTCACCGCCGTCGACTAGACTACAGTCGTGTATAAGACAACAAAAAGCTTAAGCCTGTACTATTTGTGTGAAGTAAATGTGTTTGTTCTGTACATTTAAATTGTTTTACCTGATAGCAAGGACGTAAATCTATCCGTTTCCTTCTCAATTCACTTTGTCAAATTCTTCGAGCTTCTTCGAAACATACATATTACTGCGCCGGAAGTGAGAAAAATATGAGAAATCCTCGTAAAATAATGCTATTTTCAATTTTGTGGAATCCATTTTGTTATATTTATTATACAAAGATAAAAAAAGTTACGATTAATTATGAATTTGATATCATTATACGGAACGTTTGTGGACTATTTTTTCCATAGCTGTAAAACGGTCATTTTGGCGGGAAATCATGTACACATACACACGTAGATTGGCTGGTACCCGATCGTAATGTTACACATCACATACACAAAAAGCTAATACCCGGAACGTAGTACCGGGAACCAGGATAATACGTAGACAACATACATAACTAATATCGAAATTGAAAACGCTTTACAGTTTCTCGTTCATAAACCGAATTCCGCTTTGAATTATAGAAGATGCAATATTAATCATGTTCAGTCGACTTTTCATTGTTATATCAACGTCTGAACTAATTAAAGAATCTTTAGATGTCAGATAACACTCGAAATTGACCCGACCTCTTTCCGCACGGAATACACATAATGATAGTTTGTAGTCAGGTTGACTGCTTATAATGCAAAATACACACTCATAACAAGTTCTATAAAACAAACAAAACACACTGATCGTTTCTTTAGTCCCCAATGTAAATGAAAGAAATAAAAACCATATCATACCATAAAAAGAAGAGGAGCAATTCGAACATTTCCGGATCTATTTCTGGCCAAAAGACCCCCTGCAAAGATTGCGTATGAAAAGATGAACCTCATGACTTAAAAGTCAGGCCTTAAAGCACTGCCTTTAAAAACTGACCAAAACACAAAACCTAGCACTGAGCAATAAACTGTGAAAAATGAAAAATTTAAAAGTAAAAATGAGATTTTATTAAAAAAATACTTACCATCATAAATTCTTAGTACACATATCTGCGTGAGTCTGATAGTAGGAAATCCCCCAACTAAAAATATCATAATAAATAACAACAAGGGCTGGCCTGTGTCCATATTATCACGTAATTTTATTTCCTAAAATAAGCAAGAAGTCCTTTAAATAAATAGGGTAATGAATGGGAGGTTGGGAAGGACCTTTGATTTATAATGATAAGTAAGGTATTTATTTTAAAATAAAATCTCATTTTACTTCAGAAATGTACAATTGTATGTCAATAAATACGTCAACATCATAAATCTGAGTAAAATACAGAGTTTACGGTAAAGCTGAACCAGAAACGTACATTCAGGTATACTGTTCCAAGGTCGAATCCATTGAACCAGAAGATACAGCAATAATGAAACTCTTTATGCGGAAGGTAAAGATTCGAGGGAATACAAACATTGTGCGGAAAATGAAAGAATTTTCAGTTCTCTAGAAACCTGCAGATAAAAATTCCTCTAATGAAGATTTATTGAAAAGTGGACAAGAGGTATGCATAACTCTACTGTCTCTAGCATCATGGACCTTAACAAAATACTACTTGTATTCAGATGTTCTTCTTAGAAGAATTGTAAGCTAGATGAATAGTTTTTACAGATCCATGTTGAAACGGTTTTAACATACAAATCTTGCTTTCCTATGTTAATAGGAATACATAACCTTAAATTTGAGGAGGTTCTCTGAAGATATAGAAGTAAGACTCGGATAGGACAGAGTATTTTATAACTTGAATCACAGGGAAGGACTGGAATCACTTTCGGACCTGAACCTCAGTCCGGAATTTTATTTTTGACTAAAAAAGCTGGATCCGTTTAGAGTGATAGAGGAATTATCCCTATTTTTTTAAAACGAAATAAGTAATCGAATGTGGAGAATGCAGTAACTTCATTTTTTATTCTACCAAGGCCAGAGGAAAACAACAATTATACTTGATCTCAACCTTTTCGGCAAGTTCAAAAATATGGGTTTTTAAAAACTACACTTAATTCCAAGACGGGATAAAAACTCTCGGTCTACGGAGTTGATGCGTGAAATTCTTAGCTAAAATAGAAATGAACCTATATCTATTATAACCAAAATCTGAGATACAGCCTTTGATAGTAGAGGAAAATAAACCTTTCTCTAAAAGAATGTGGATCAGAAAGTCTACTAATTGCTGTACAGAATTTGGAAAGGATCAAAAGCCTTCTCACAATCAAATACTGAAGATTATGCATGAGTTTGATAAAGGCAAGTGGTGCATCAGTCGATGTTAGTGGAATCTCTAGCTGCTCGGGACGGATGACTGGCCGCGCATTTATGACAACCTCTCTCCTTGAAGCTATCCCTGAGAGAAGCCGCGTAAACAGATGTATTTTCTCTGGACTGATATAAAGAATTTTGTCCTTGAACTGGGACAGAAGAGTGTGGCGTACTGATAGAACCAGTGGGATAGCAGAAAACAGATATGGTAAGGAAACCAGGATTGTTTGGGCCAAGCTGGAGCTCTAAAAATAATCAGCCCTAGCTCTGCTGGAATCTTCTGAAGAACTTCCGACAGAAATATGAACGAGGGGAAGGCGTAAGCAAACATTCCGCCCCAAGGAACACTCGCGTAGTCTACTAAGTAAGCTTTCGGACCTGGTATAGGAGACATGAACACTTGAACTTTGTAATTGAGGCTTGTTGCATATAGGTCTACAGGAAATCCACTCTAAAGGGTTATTGCCCGATATTGTGATTGGAGAAGTTCCCACTTTGTAGTGACTGGGGTAACTGTTGTGGACAGAGTATATGCGAACAAATTGAGTTTCACCCAGACTTGACGAACTTCAATCTGTAGATGAGAAAAGAAAATGGCTCTTGCTAAAAGGAACAACTAATTAACAGTGAGTTCCTACTTGGTTTTGCAAATAAGCCACCATTGCGGTGTTGTCTGGTGCTAGAACTAGAGTTTTTTTGTTCTACAGTATTGACTGAAATGAGAAAGGACAAGAATAACGGCTTTCATTTATAGTACATTGATGTGTTCCTTTAAAAGATCAGGCTTTTCAGTCACAAGAATACATACGCTGAAAGTCTTGCATTCTTCATATACCATTGTTATATATGTCGATAGTCCTAAATAAATAACTTAAAATGATGCAAGAAAATGATGTCAAATAAATTCGTCAATGATACCAGGACTAAATTTAGTATATACGCCAGACGCGCGTTTCGTCTACAAAAGACTCATCAGTTACGCTCGAATCCCAAAATGTTTAAAATGCCAAATAAATTACGAAGTTGAAGAGCATTGAGGACCAAAATTCCGGAAAGTTTTGCCAAATACAGCTAAGGTAATCTAAAGTTACAGGAAATATATGTTTATAGTTTCTAAGAAACAGACGTTACCAAGTAAACTAAACATTGACCAACGAACCACCAAAATAAGGTCAAGGTGAGATAATATCTGCCAGACAGACATATACAGCTTACAATCCTTCTATACAACAGATATAGTTGACTTATTGCTTATAGATTTAAAAAAAAGAGACTAAAACTGAACATTGAGCAATGAACCATGAAAATGATGTCCAAGTCAAATAAAACCTACGGAACTGGTCAATATGTACATCATAAAATATTTCCATGCACCAAATATAGTTGACCTAATGCATACGGTATTAGAAAAAAAATAACAAAACTCACAAACTTCACTTTGACAACTGAACCGTAAAAATGAGGTCAGGGTCAGATGACACCCGCCAGTGGACATGTACACCTTTCAATCATTCCATTCACCAAATATAGTAGACGTATTGCTTATAGTATCTGATATATGGACTTGACCACGAAAATTTAACCTTGTTCACTGTTCCATGAAATGAGGTCTATGTCAAATGAAAACAGTCAGACGGGCACGAGTACCTTGCAAGGTATGCGCATACTAAATAAAATGATCCTATTACTCACAATACTAAAGAAACAAACGTAACTTTTTTTTTTAAGTAGTCACTGAACCATGAAAATGAGTTCAAGGACAATGGACATGTGACAGACAGAAACTTCGTAACATAAGGCATCTATATACAAAGTATGAAGCGTCCAGGTCATTAACCATCTAAAATATAAAGCTTTTTATAAGTTAGTTATTGCCGCCGTCGCCGGTTCACTATCCCTATGTCGAGCTTTCTGAAATTAAAGTCGCAGGTTCGACAATAGAAATCATCGTACTTAACCTCGGAAATTAACCAATCAAAACACAAGATTAGGTGTTTGGAGGACACATTTAGTACTAATGAGTACTGAGTGAAGTTTTATGACCAAGAACCATGGAGTCCGTAATCCCGAGACTCTAAGAACTTTCAGAAAAGCTCCCCAATCGAGGTGTGAGGCTTCTGTGAACATAGTCCGAATTGGAACTGGAGAGAACAGAAATTTGCCTCTCAAAAAACGTATAATTGAATAGTCCATTAAAACATAGGGGATACAATTCCTGATAAATGATTGTAACTTGTTATTCCTAATCATGCGTATCTGTGTGCCAATGTTGACTTATAATAAATTGAAGAGGTTGCATTTAGAGGAGCAAAGTCCGCAAGAGGATTTTTTTTTTTTAACTTTTTTTTTTAAAACTTTTTTGAAAAGAATTCAACATACTAAGTATAAGTAGTGAAATTTGGCGAGCAGTAAATGTTTTATTTTTAAAATAGAAACAGATGATTTTTTGAATAAAAAATGTAAAGATGTTCGTAAGAATGTAGAACTATGCCTGAGAATTAAGGTAATGTTCGCCTTGGAAAAAAAAGTTCTGAGACGAATCAGGTCTGACTTTTTCAGAGATGAGACTGGTGACTTCATCGGTGTTGAGATAGAGTTTCTCGGGAGAAAATTGATCAGTGAGTCCAGGTAAGAATGAATCTGGATAGCCTGTGAATGAAGGTGGTATATGGCTAGCTGCATACGTTTAGTAAAGGCTACTGGTGCAGTTGACAGACCGAAACGAAGAGCTCTGATTTTGGTAAACCCTTTTGTTCCCCACAAACCGAAGGAATTTGCGGAATGAACGGTAACCGGAACATGAAAAAGGCGTGTCAAATTCATTGATGTGTAGCACATACCTGGAAGAATGGAAGCTCTGATTGAAAGATTGGTCTCCATTTTTATCCTTCTCCCAGTCTTCTTCGAAACAAAGAACAAGAATAGAAACCTGGATCTATTGAAAATATAGGGACTTTTTTTTTGTCAACAGAAGAAAAAACTTCTGTGGATCTTGAGTATTCGACAGTGGGATATGAACAGAAGAAGGAGTTTATTCTTTGAACTGCAGAGTAATACCGCTCGATTTACTGTCAGAACCCACTTAATTTATGTAATACTTGTCCATTTTTTTAAGGAAATGAGTTAAGAGAAGTAAAAGATGAGCCGCCAGTGGAATAAAAACTACCTCGTTTCGAATTATTTCCAGAAAAAGAAACATTCAATTTCACTGGAGCTTGGGTTTGACTGAGATGCTTCTAAACCTCACAGAACCCATATTCAACAACTGGGTGGCACCCAAAGCCTTGCCACATTTAAGTACCAATTTACAGAAAGTAAAATCATAATCTTTAGAACCGAACTGCTTAGTAAATGAGCCAAGACCAAAACCACTTCTGAAAATTGGAACTCATAGACACAATCCCAATCATTGATAATCTGAAGAGATGTCGACAAGTGGTTGAATTGTAGAAAACTAGTACGTGACTTTGTTTTGTTTAAAAACAGACTACAAGAATTCTTGAAAGTGGAGGTAACACTCTTGGGTCTAGGAGGAGACAGAAATGGATACTCTCAAGATGGTATAAACCGAATCTCTAAGATCCTTCAAAGTAGGAGTACCCTCAGTCGCTGGATCCTTACTGGAATTTTAAGAAGAACCAATTACAGTAGAAGGGATAGACACAAAACCAGAATGTTGAGAAACATTCTGAGAGTTCCAAACTGGATTATTCATCAGAAGTTAAACCTTATTCCTGACTGCCTGAGGCCACTGAAAAACGTTCTTCCTCATCACTGTCCTCCTGATTACTTTCAATATTATGATCTGGAGGGAGTGAAATCACTGGAGAGTTGGACTTAATGGCATTCTTTTCTATATAGCATACCCAGGCGGTTGGAGAAAGACGTCTATTCAGAATAAATTGACTGCTGAAAGAAATTCAGAAAACTCTTGTACCGCTCTAAAGATGTCCAGTTAGTAAGCTGGTGCTTTACAGAAGAGATAGGCAGAGCAATAGGTACAGATATACTACTACAGCTATTAGCAATATGAAGACCAACAAGTGGAGTACTGGCCCACAAAATAGACAAAAACAAGGAAAATTCTGACTAGCAAAATCCTGACCAAGGAAACCTAATTATAGATCTACTAGAGGTCAAGATGGTCTAGACCAAGAAATGGGTTACTATGGGAAGCAGGTAAAGTGAAACCGGTTTGAATCTGGGGTTCTAGACCCAGGTAAGCTTATATCTGTAGAGATACTAAGACGATTTTTTTTATGTAATATATGTCCTGCCTTTTTATTTTTCACTTTATTCCGTCCTGCCTTTTTTTATTGCTTTATCCTGACTTTGTTTACATGAATTGTCATTTTGTTTTGTAAAGTTCCTCATCCTGCCTTGTTTTAATTCCTGTTTATTAAATTTTTATCTTGGCCTCCACATAAAAATCAAATGGTAGCTCACTAAGAATTTTACACCTATTATTTGTAGCTTGTTACATAACAAATAATGATCAAAAGATTTTTGTAGATCTAGCATAGAGTTCAAGGCAGGATTTGGGCAGGGGGTTAATAGATACTATAAGCAATAGGTAAACTATATGTGGTGTATGGAATGAGGGTAAGGTGTGCATGTCTATCTGGAAGGTTACATATGACCATAGGCCCAAATATCTGTTTTACTATTTTATTATAAATATTATCACAGTATAAATTAACTTCATTGTCATGTTAACAAGTGTTAGGTATGTATAGGTAACACTCAAAGTATTGCACAGAATATATCCAAGATCATTGTAATAACATCAAGATTATGCTGCCAACGAAGCAAGTGCATCTGTTCCAAATAATCCTTCAAAATGATTTACATATTCTTCACAATGTTCACCTGTAATTAAATAATATTGTATTAAATTAGTTTAGCATACTTAATTCTGTTACTTATAATTCATTATCTAATTTTACTGAACATTTATACTACAGAAATATTCTACTCTACTATAGTTTCCACAAATAGACTGAGAATGTAAAAATCATCATTCAAAGTTATTTTAAACTCCTATGAGGATTGACAATTTCATCTGATATCACTTATAAGTAGATCTAATTGAATTAATTTAGCATAATTTAATTTTGGATATAACACGTCTTTTGATTGGCTGACGTTATTTTGTTATGACCCCATAGACATAATTTAGTCATGTGACCGTGACGTCATCAATTTTTTTTCATGGATTTCTATGGTTTAAAATGGAATTTAGAATTAAATTATAAGAAATGACTGTAATATTTATTTCTGCCTATTCGAAATAACATAAACAATGTGGTGCACACTGTTAAATAACCTGCTACGCACGTTATTCAAGTGTGTACCAAATTTTTTATGTTATTTTTTCATAGACAGAAAAAATATTACCGTCATTCCTTAAATATGCATTATTCTATTACTAATTCATTAAATGGTGAATTGTTCAGGTTCCTTTGTGATTATATGTTGTAATTTTTGTTAGTTTTGTGTATTGATTAATCAAGTGTTATGGAATGCACTTAAGGTACTGAAATAAAGCTAATTAATTGAAGGGATTTTAATGAACTTCCTACTTTTTTTTCAAGATTACATAAAATAATAACATAAAATAATATTTACCTGCAGGAAATCTAGGATTTTGTCTTAATCTGATGTTTCTTTGTTCAAAAAATTTAAAGACTGTATAAAATAACATTGAGTCATCTGTATTCATTGCTGCTTCTAAAAATTTCCTGGCTGATACTGTATCTACTATTCCTACACTTCTAATAAACCTGAAAATATATATTTGTACACCATACACATACTATATCTTAGACTAAAACTCACTATGTTTAAAAAGACAATTTAAAAAATAACCTTTAGAACTCAAATATGTAGTCCTTTTGAATTTCCATGTAAAATATAATCATTACTTTAATATCACTGTAAAATATTAAACAGGAAACAAGTGTATGCACAAGCGGAAAATCTAAGAAAAATAAATGAATGTGTCTATTTAGGAGGTACACATCATCAATGTGTGTACAGATATTATGCAAAGTTTGAGTAATGTTGATAAAAAGTGGTTGAATCTAGACATGAAACAAACTATGTACTGACTTAACATCATCATGTCAGGGCAGAGAAGAGATATCATATTACATAGATTTATAGATTTTGATGAACAGTATAGAGCAATGATAGTATATCGGTAAAGATTTATAGATATTGTTGACCCTACCTTACAGCAGGCAGTAACTGATGTTTTGATAATAGCATATAGAGCAATGACAGTATATCGGTAAAGATTTATAGATATTGGTGAACCTACCTTACAGCAGGCAGTAACTGATGTTTTGATAATAACACCTCAATTATTTCTTCATTGGCTGTTGATACTCTCTAAAATATGTAAATTACAATCATTTTTATTTCATATTACATCACATTTAATTTATGGTCCCCAGACATTTCATTTAGGATTCTGGTAAACAGAGAAAGGAGTAGGTCCAGTAAGACCCCTTTTTGGCCCCAAAATATAGCAGTTTTACAAAATTGTTAAAATGTAAACTTTTAGTTATTTATTATACAGTAGAATGCTTCTGCTACATAAATATGGGCTGTTTTTGACAATACAGTGCACATATAACAGGTACTAGCACCATTAAGTCATGCTAAATTACTGAAATCTTCAAAATTCTAGCATTTAAGTTAAATTTTAGACGGTTTTCGTGTGAAACGAAAGTGGCCGCATTCGTGTTCATACTTACTATTAAAATGTAAGTTGTATTTTACGATAATACATAACATATATAAAGATTGAGGATGAACAAGGATGCGGCCACTTTCATTTTTGACGAAAACCATCTGAAAAGTGACAGTTTTCTGCATATTTGGTAGATTTTTCATATTTGAGCTTGACTCGGGTCGTTTTTAATGACAAAATCAGTTAAATTCTTACACATAAACTAATTGATTCAAATGATATAGACATTTAAGTGTTTAAAAATTGGTCAAAATCTTTCTTCAGATGAACCCGAAATTTGAGGCCAAAATCGGTCCTTACTGGACCTACTCCTTTGTAATACCATCTTGTTTCTAAAAATTATAGCATCACATCCATAACATTATCTATAAGAAAACCAATTCAGATAGCATCACATTACCATAATGCTAACAGGCACTTGGGAGAACACTGGTCATTTAAACTTTTTGCTTAACATCTATTTTTCTCAATTTTCAAATATTTATCTTCAAAAGTGTAGAGTTGAATAGAGATAAAAAAAAAAGCACTGTAAAGACTGACCTTTAACATGTCTAGTGCCAGCTGATGAGCCGGAGCATATACATGTTCTAAAGACAACATCAAACAAGCTAACGGTTTGGAATCAGCTAACACATGGTACTGTAAAAACTGATGCAGTTGGTAAAAACAATTATTTCGCACTAAAATGTTGATGATTAATTCATACAGGTAATGCTGGAAAAAAAGAAATAACAATAAATTCAATTAGATTTGTCCCACGCATATAACACTTTTCTTAGTTTTCCTATTTTTGATGGTGATGTTCCTTCAGCACAATCCTATGGTGTTTATATATCACAACTTGTTTGCTATACCCATCTGTTGTAATATCTTTCTAAAAGGTTAACAATTAAAAAAGAGGGACGAAAGATACCAGAGGGATAGTCAAACTCATTGGTAACCTTTTAGAATAATTTCATTGAAAGGGTTGATAAGTTTACCCTGATTGTTTCCAAATTTCCATGGTCCGTACATAACATCTCTGTCTAAATTAGGTTGTGTTATCACATTTGAAATAAGTTTTCTACAGGAACGGTCAAACTTCAAAACCAAATCTTTATATCTATGGAAGAATTTAGTAATGGTTTAAAGTAATTTGTGGAAACAAAATCCCTGACTTAATAATTTACCACTGTAATATGATCTTGGAATAATGTTTTATTGGTATGAATCTTGATTTGGTAATCAATTGATTAAAATTCTGCACACTCATGGCTCTACAATCTGTTGATACTTGTATTTTATGCATTGCATAACGCAAGGTTTTTCAGACTGTTGGATGTGTACTGATTGATATATAAGTCTTAGATGTATAATTTTTTTTTAAAGTTGTTATTGGCTTTGAATTAGCTGTCAATAACTGTCATTTCAGGGCATCTTATAAATGACTATATGGTATTGGCTTTGCTCATCGTTGAAGGTTCTACAGTGACCTATAGTTGTTAATTTCTATGATATCTGGTCTCTTGTGGAAGGTTGTCTCATTGACAATCATAGCGCATCTTTTTATTTTTATATACACAACATCAAGGCCTCCAAACAGCTTATTACTTATGAAGAAGAATTATGTAACTGAACTTTCCCAATCCCCTGATATTTACCTGAACTGGAATGTTACATTGGCTCAATGATCTTATATATTCTATCAATACTGCTACTTTAAACTTATATTTTATTTCCTGAAATGAAAAAAGTACACATTCAGTAATAACCTAGAACAAACCTTAAATATTTTTAAGAATAATGAAAGAACATTAAACATTGCACTAAAAATTACTAATTCTTTTTACCTCTTTTTTTTATTAACTTATTAACTATAAGTTTAACACATTGGATCATTATATAAATAAGGAAATGGGGCATAATTGCCAAAGAGATAGTCAAAATAATTATGAAGGCATCAAAGCAACAGAAAAAGTAGCCTTTCAAGATGTCATAATTATTTGGAATACCAATGAGACAACGGTACTATCTACAAGAGTGCATTCAAAGTCAACTAAAAGCCACCAAACTGCCTTTATAAATTTGTTCTCCTTATCAAAGTTAATGAGGTCCAACTTGGCTACCAAGAAACAATAACTTTTAGTTTTTTACCTTGTAAAGGATCGTGGTACACTACCTGATTATCTTCAAATTCTGAGAAAACATGAGTATACATTTCTGACTGGTCTACTATAACTTGTGCATGGTTGAAATCAATAGCAGGAATCTCACCAGCCTATAAAGTACAAATGTATGAAATATATATTATTCGTATTCAATGCATCAAACAATGGCATTTTTTATGGTTTTGAGCTTTTATATTCTATTGCTAAATGTAATTTTTTGAATCCAGTGGACATTTTTTGTAATACTGTTTACAAAGCAAACAAATGTAGGAATAGCCCTTTTCTATAGTTAATTTGGCTATTTGGCAATTATTCTAATTGTATAATTGTTAATATATCCTTGTGTCTGGTATATTTTTTTTCTGTCTTTACACATTTTGCAAAATCATATCTCTTCGCAATGTTCATGATATTGCTATGCAAAATCTTCTAAGAAAGAAAGCAAAATTTTATAATAAACCAGGAATGGGGTTATTGTAATCTGTAAAAGTAAATGATTGTATTGATTACATTTTCATCACATGTTAAAGTAGTTTAATTGAATACTGCAAACAAATTTATTACATCATCAATTACTGTTTGATTAGTCAGATTACTTTAGTAAAATTGGTCAATGAAATAGAACCTAGTTTATATTAGCACTTTTTTATATGTACATATAAAATAGAATACATACATATTATCAAACCTACCAGTATAAGCACTTCTTTTTCTAAATGTTGTTGGTAAACTTTATTCAGCATATCTAATATTTTGGCTATAGTAGATAAATCTGCCTGTTGCCCTGGTTTTAACATTTCTCGACATACAGATAGTATTACTGATTTACTGTCTTTCCGAAGTAGTAATAGTTTCATCAGACGACTCTGTAAAAAGGGAGACAACTGTCAAAGATTGTTCCATTTTTTATTATGATTGGATTGAACCTAACAACTTTGCCAACTGCTGATAATAAATTGCAGTATGATAAATGGCTGTCAAGAAACTGGCCATTAAAATCTTTTGAAATCAATATACGTGAAGAGACCTGGTTGAGTTTGCAACCTTGTTAGTTTTATTCATTAATTACCAGAATATGAAATATCATCATCATGGTAACTGCATCAGAGTATATGTATTATTGATATTTTAACAACTTTTTCATATATATTATAACCCTGTTTTTGCCAGCCAGATGAAAAGTCATAATCTAAGAATTACATAATAATTCATAAGACACAGAATTATCAATGACAACTTATTATTTTGTAAATTCATATTTGTATATATAATTTTTGTCGTAGACGTGAGAAGTGAAAAGTACAGGTTCCAGCGCCTTTCTCAGGGAGGATGTAAAGAAACAGATCTTCTCTTGCATTGGTAGGCTGATTTTCTAGGCACTTTATACATGTATATATATTTAAAAAATAAAGCACTTTTTTTTTAAATTTTCAATTTCTTATTTCAGAAACTTTTAACTGATAGGCTTAGCTTTATCGTTTATTTCAAAATCTTGAATTGAATAAATTTACAAATATCTACATACATACCTTATCAGGTATCATGGTTACTAAAGGTTCTAACTTCAACTCTACATACCATAAGCATCCTGTAAATGATCAAAGTTTTCATTCTTATCATTATCTCAGCCATTTAGCAAGCTGTTGTGTCATGATTTACTAATACTTATTTTTGTCTTGTGTTTTGCATTTGTCATAGTTCATCACATACATTAAAATAAATTTTAAAAGGCTTCAAGTTTTTAATACAAAAACAGGTTTTATCTCTGCCCAGAAAAGTCAACCTTAAATGTATTTTCTTATCTTTATAATTATAATGCTTCCATGTATCTTTGAAAAGTACATGTTAACTACAAATTAGCTTTTCTCTTTGAGTGTCTTTTTATCAGATTGTTAGATTATTTTTTTAAGAAAATGTCTTTTTATCTACCATAAGGTGATTTACCTAATTTAGCATCTATAACAATATTTGGTTGAAAAACTATCCAGTTAGCTGAATCTGGTCAACAGTTAAGGATATAAATGGCTGATATATTACATATAAAAATACAATATAAGAGGTCAAAGGTTCTGGATACATTCTGTTGTTTGTGTTTCACCCATATTCAAAATATGTCTTATTTCAAAAGACATAACAAATCTGGCCTAGTTCATTATGTGAAACAAAGGAAGAACAACAACTTTAAGAAATCAGGGGTTAATAATTAATCAACTTCCTTTAAATTGAATTTTCTTTCAAAGGATACACAATTCACAGTTGTACTCCATCATTTTATTTTCTTGAACACAAAGAGCTGTAAAGACAGATATATAAAATTCAAAATTGGAAATAAATTATTTTCATTAAGATAAATAAATAAATAATCATTTAAGGTGGTACCAAACACCTTGACTAAATTTTAATTTGTTTGTCTAAATTTCATAAAATTTTGACAAAATATTTACTTTGACCCTTTGACTTAGATGTAAAAATATATCACAAATACTTAAATTTGAATCACCTGTTGTAATAAAACTATAATTTTGTTTAACACAAATAACTTTTCTCCATAGGAAGGTATCCATTTTGCACTTGTTTACATTGAATAGAATATATTTAAATATCCTAACAAACAAAATAGCTGAAAAAAATATTAGTATTTTTTCGTTGAATTGGAAAGAGCAATTTTTTTTTTGTTATCTAAAATATAAAGCACATTATGATTATAAAACTAAACACATACTTACATGGTAAAAGTAACTTAAATGGTTTGAGAGGCAGTGGTGATACAACGGGATAATGATACTTGGCAAAACCATCTGTTTCTGTTTCTAACTGGATATCAAATATGACAGACGTCTACAAAATATAGATATGCATTAACAATTTATTGCTGTTTGCATCACCACCTTTAAAGAATACTGCATTGCATTCTTTCAAACAATTAGATAACCTGTTTAGTGGTTAGATTGAAAAGGTTATAGATTAGTGCATTTTTTAATTTGATATAAATACTAGTGACATTTTGGGATTTTACAAAGCTTTTAGTTTTTACACTGCAATTTGACTGTACATTCTGTACACATATTAACATTTCAGAGCATGCTATATACTTTGCCTTGATATCTTACGAAGTAGCAATCATGAAAGATCATATCATATCATACCTTAGAAGCTTGATGATGTACCACTATTAAATTATCAGAAACATTTATAGCAAATCTACCACTCATATCTAATCTTAAAACATCTGTTTTACGTGCTGGTGTTTCCCTAAAATGAAATAATTGCACATTTATATATTACACAACAAAAACATTGTCATTTGTTACATTTATTGTATAGTAAGTGTTTATCCCTGAGTTTTGAGAGAAATGTTGGTTTGGCTATGTGGGATGTATGTTAAAGTCATTGCAACACTTCTTTCATAGTACTATGGTGACATGCTGTATTGCAATATTTTAGCCAATATCCAGCAAACCCTCATTTTCAAATGGTAGGTGATATTCCCATTCTTCAATAATGTTGCCCTATTTGGAAAATTAATTGTAATTTTTTTTCAACCTGAATATGCACGAAACAATTACCACTAGATGTTAACCAAACAACAATCAATCAAACCATACACCATCTTTACACCACTCTATACCTTGTACCAACTGAAATATTGATCTTTTTACAACAGTCACCATCCCCATTATATCTACTGTGAAAGTACTTTAATTTGTCGGTATCAATTTTCATGGTTTGAGCAATATTTACATGTTCATGGGTTTTTCAATTTGTGGATTTTAGTTTTCTAAAAAAAAACAGATGCTCTGCAGGGCATAGCTTTATACGACCGCAGAGGTTGAACCCTGAACGGTTGGGGCAAGTATGGACACAACATTCAAGCTGGATTCAGCTCTAAATTTGGATTGTGATTAAATAGTTGACACAGCATAGGTTTCTGACACAGAATGAATGTATTCAAATGAACATAAAATTTTTGTTTTCTCTTAGAGCAATTCACTGCTGTTGAATATTAATCCTCTCAAAAAAATGTTTGAAGAAATTTTCATTTTATGAAATTTCAAATGAGAAAAATTGAACCCAATTTTTTATTCACATCCCCCTTTCCCTTATTCCAAAACTAATTTCAATTAGAATATTCTAATGAAGTTTGCAACAATTACTACTCATTTAAATACATCATAAAATATTAAGATGTAAAAAAACTGCTTGTTATCACTGAATGGTAAAGATTATTTAAATTTATCAGTTGGTAGAAAAAGTGAATATACATTGTATATTGTATATAACAAAGATTTAAGTTGATTCTGGACAAAGAAAGATAACTCCAATTAAAAAAAATTCTTGCAGATATTTCTTGCTTACTATACTGGACAAAGAAAGATAACTCTTAATTAAAAAAAAATTTGCTATTTCACAATATTGTGAAATTAGATATTTCTTGCCATTGCACAATACTGTGCAATTGAAAAGACTTGCTATTGCACAATACTTAATATAATAATTTTAGATCCTGATTTGGACCAACTTGAAAACTGGGCCCATAATCAAAAATCTAAGTACATGTTTAGATTCAGCATATCAAAGAGGCCCAAGAATTTAATTTTTGTTAAAATCAAACTTAGTTTAATTTTGGACCCTTTGCACTTTAATTTAGACCAATTTTAAAACTGGACCAAAAATTAAGAATCTACATACACAGTTAGATTTGGCATATCAAAGAACCCCAATTATTCAATTTTTGATGAAATCAAACAATGTTTAATTTTGGACCTCGATTTGGGCCAACTTGAAAACTGGGCCAATAATCAAAAATCTAAGTACATTTTTAGATTCAGCATATCAAAGAACCCCAAGGTTTCAATTTTTGTTAAAATCAAACGAAGTTTCATTTTGGACCCTTTGGACCTTAATGTAGACCAATTTGAAAACAGGACCAAAAATTAAGAATCTACATACACAGTTAGATTCGGCATATTAAAGAACCCCAATTATTCAATTTTGATGAAATCGAACAAAGTTTAATTTTGGACCCTTTGGGCCCCTTTTTCCTTAACTGTTGGGACCAAAACTCCCAAAATCAATACCAACCTTCCTTTTATAGTCATAAACCTTGTGTTTAAATTTCATAGATTTCTATTTACTTATACTAACGCTATGGTGCGAAAACCAAGAAAAATGCTTATTTGGGTCCCTTTTTGGCCCCTAATTCCTAAACTGTTGGGACTGAAACTCCCAAAATCAATACCAACCTTCCTTTTGTGGTCATAAACATTGTGTTTAAATTTCATTGATTTCTATTTACTTTAACTAAAGTTATTTTGCGAAAACCAAGAATAATGCTTATTTGGGCCCTTTTTTGGCCCCTAATTCCTAAACTGTTGAAACCAAAACTCCCAAAATCAATCCCAACCTTTATTTGTGGTCATAAACCTTGTGTCAAAATTTCATAGATTTCTATTAACTTAAACTTAAGTTATAGTGCGAAAACCAAGAAAATGCTTATTTGGGCCCTTTTTGGCCCCTAATTCCTAAAATGTTGGGACCAAAACTCCCAAAATCAATACCAGCCTTTATTTTATGGTCATAAACCTTGTGTTAAAATTTCATAGATTTCTATTCACTTTTACTAAAGTTAGAGTGCGAAAACTAAAAGTATTCGGACGACGACGACGACGCCAACGTGATAGCAATATACGACGAAATTTTTTTCAAAATTTGCGGTCGTATAAAAATGAAAGCCTTTAGAAAAGGAAGGTTACAAATAGTTTGGATTGAAGAAAATTGTAAAGTGAATATTGACCGTGTAAATCGTAGTGATAACACTAATTAACTAATGATAAAGTGATCAATAGATTAAAGACCATCAAAGGTGTTAATAAGGCCATAAACATGTCACCAAAATAAACAGTAACATAAACAAATGCTATAAACGTATCTTGAATTGTCAAATAATTCTATCAAAATCAAGCCCAGCATGAAAATATAATTAATGTATGAGAACTATGAGGATATATAATGAACACTTTATCATTGTGGCATATCAATACCATAAATCTGATCAAAGACTTTCATTGATCAATTTTTTTTATATGAGATTTAAAAGATCAAAAGTTGTACAGTTTAGGTTATCAAAGATTAAATGGGTATACTCCTGCATGCTGTTGTAGTTCTGTGACTGCGATTAAAGTATTCTCAGATTTGCCTAATTCAATATATTCTCTAGATTATCAGTAGTCAAACCTACCAATGGGGATTGTTCCATGTCTTGATTTAGACAATGGTTGTTTTATTTCGTTTGACACTTAAATTCATGGATAAAGTCATCCATGAAAACCACGAAAATTGGCACCCTACAAATAAAAGTACTTTCACAGTATATGTCTCACATTCTGTGACCTATGGTATTATTGAGAACTAAAATTGAGCTCCAACTGATGAGTAAAATAGAGCAATAAAAAAAAAAATATATGACAGTTATCATGTTTCTTTTTTTCCTTTACCCATTCTGCTGTATGATACTACTTTATGTGAGATGGATTGACCATTGCATGCTGAACTATGTGATGGTAAACAATACCTTGATATTTGGTACAATACAATTTCAGCTCCTTGTGATCCAGGTCTTGGTTGATGTCTGAGTATTACAATATATAACTGGTTGTATCTAAAAGTAGAAATTAAACAAATTCAGAAGAGGATAATTTTTTTTTACTCCAATGCCTCTATACTTCAGATTGTTCTATCTTTAATTGGATAAATTCAAGTTTTTCCCATTGCATATCTCTGGAGAATATTGGATGAAGATACTACAGCTCTTCTGTGCATGACATCTAAATCAAAATTAAAGTTTTACTTCTTACTTCAAAAGGATTCATGCTTTCATTATTGTCATGCATGGGACAATGTTTGATTTTTCATGTGTTCATGGTGTTTCTAAATTTTTATTATGATCTTGACCTTTGATGTCTGACCTTGAAAATTAGAAAAAGGTTCAAGGATTTCATCACAAAGCAGGCGGAAAAGTGAATTGAAAATTAATGCAATACTTGATATCGTATTTCAACTACAAGAACTAATCGTCTGTATCACACTATCCCATTTGAAATCAAAGTGCTTGAAAGCACTGAAAGTTAAAGATTGCGTTAATTTATCAGTGGGTAGTAAAATTGAATATTGCATTGGTTGCATTTGATTCAAGTACAATTCTGGACAATAGTAGATAACTTCAATCTTTCAAATGATGACTTTAACAATGACATCATTTAAATTTGTAAAACAGATATTAGATTCATGCACCTTGCAAAAGTAATAAAAAATATTTCAAAGGACAAACAATGATGTGGTTTTTGACTTGGGACTAGAATATTTACATGCAGTGAAGTTTCAGTCAAAGTTACTTACATAGTTGCCATAGAAACATCTCTTTCCATTAAATTAGGTTTAGTCTGTTTTAATACAACTGGAAGATCAACTTCAAACTTTGGTAATTTAATGACAGATCCTGCCTGTAAATCAATACATGTAATTCATTTGATCAAAAGATAGTTATCAATTCAGTCTGAAAATTTGATACCTATAAAAATGTATGGTATTTGTCAACATCAGAGATCATTAACATATAAGTCATGAAGAGACCTCTGTATAACAACTCCAGTCAAATCACCAAAATAATACATTCAATCTTACCTTCATTCAATCATAGCAGGCATATTTTTTCTTTTAAATCATATATGATATGTGTCTGATAGAAATAACCTTATGCAAGTAAAATTAGGAATGGAAATGGGGAATGTGTCAAAGAGACAACAACCCAACCAATGAGCAGATAACAGCCAAAGGCCACCAATGGGTCTTCAATGCAGCAAGAAAATCCTGCACCAAGAGGTGTGATTCAGCTGGACCTAAACATGTACATATACAAAAAGTATGATTTATTGTGGAACATTCAAATACGACATAAAGGGTGAATTTTTGTTGGTCTTGTACAGTTCTTATTACAACTAAACTTTTAAACAGTTACAGACTTTCAGTAAAGATTTTTTTTACCCAAAAGAAATGTTGCAAATCCTTCCCAATATTTGCAATGTTTGCCAGTCATAACAGACAGTTACAGCAACACTTCTTCTGCATTATTTGAAATACTTTATGCAATGTTTTGAAAAGATATCTGGATATATATTATTATTGAAAACTTTTCAAAATTCTTAAAACTAAAAATATATACTTACTCGAAAATAAAAAGGATTTAATGTGTTGCTAAGGCTACCAGAGGCAATCAACAGTAAATTGCTTTCAGCCTACAATAACAAAAAAATGTATGTAAAAATGTGTGTACTGTATTAAAGAATTATAGCATGTTTTATCTATAATAAAGTTGACTTTTGTGCATAAAAAATTATAAAATTACACTCAGGTGGTAAGTATTTCTGTATCAAGAAAATGAGCATGCGGCTGTATGATTATCAGTAATTTTTCATGACTTCTAAATTGTATGAAACCAGTTTTATACCTTAAAACCAAAACTGCTACATAATGTTAAAGCATATGATCTTGTGATTTTGTCCCAGTAACAATATTTTAGAATATTTTTCGTGCAGACACAATAAAATAAATTTCTGAATTATTTACGGAGTTTGAAAGGGGGTTTTATCAACCAAATCATATAAATTCTATACCTACCAGCCATTTATGCCATACAACGCTAACATTTATAGTCTTTAAACATTTCAGTGTCCGTCTTTCAGGAGTAACCTATAAAGTAAATCCAAAATTAAACATAAAACATAACTTTGTGTCCTGATCACAAACCTTCAACAATTTGATTTTTAAATATGTGTGTCTTACTGAACATTTATAGATCATTTTAATAGACAAAAAAATTTCTATTCCTGCAACATTCCTTTTTTTGTAGCATGCTAATAAGTAGCAAATATCCATCTCAACCCATGTTACACAGCTGTAAATTATTGAGTTCTGAATTAGGCTGTTAGTTTTCTCATTGAGTTGTTTCATATTTTTCATTATTGTAGTAATAAATTAAACCATTATCTATGACATTTCTGCCGCCTTCTTCAGTTTCATAATTTTCCTTCTTAATAACATATTTTCATGTCGGATCATCTCAATCAGTGGACCAACAAAACATACAAAAGAGAACAAACAATACCTATAGGCACCTCTGGGCTTGTTTTGTTCACCTGTTTAAAGTCTTGTACAACTTAGTTTTATTACCTTGAACTTTCCCCACCAGATATTTTGTTTACTTCAGACCTTCAGTCTGTCTGCAGAAATGTAAAATGCATGAGAAATCTGTTTTTTATATCTTTGCTTTAATTACCTGGTAAAATTCTATTCCGTGATCTGTTATAAAACATATTTCATTAATTGCTGTCCACACAAATCCATTAATAATTGTAGATCTGCCCTACAAAATAGAATAAGACACATACATACAGCAGAAATGATAAAATTTATAGAAAGTGATCGATCAAGGGTCATTTCAGTATGCTGCGTTATTTTTGTTCTGTGTTAAAATAACATAATAAAATTTATAAATCACATTCAAACATGAAATATTTTTAAAATTCTCAACAGTTAAGCCTTACATAAAAAAGAATTTTATAATATGGAAAATTCAAACATCCAAAAAATGGCATTTGAGATCCCAGTGTAAGTACATATAATAAATACAAATTCAAAAACATTAAGATTTAAAAACACATCACTTAATAGTCCTCAAACAGTTTACTTTCCATCTCTTAACAACACCAGGATGATAAATATCTGAACTTAACAAAATAAATCTTAGCTATGTTTTTCAAATGGCAAATATTGTGTTCACCATGTCAAATAGTATGACGCATCATGGGAAATTCAATGTACAGGGTAGTAAAAGTTGCTGATTGTTCAAGAAGTTATTGTTGATTATAGTAAGAGTGCACAAATCTATTTACCATGACAGAATTTGACTTTACTCTTTAATTGGTTCATTCATTTTTTGTAATACTAATCCCATATAAACCAATAGAAGTCATCACATTATATTTAGTGGTCACAGAAAAATGCAAATTCAAAAGGAAATGTTGTGCAAAGTAAAAATCCCACATCAGAGCTGCTCATGCACATGCATGTACTATAAATATGGGTTATTGTTTTAAGAAATTGATCAAACTAAAATGTTAGTAATATTGTCATATTTTTGTTGTTAGTAAACAGTCTCTTTGGCCATATAACAAAGTCCCACTGGCAATTCAATGATAGTATATGCTTTCACATGACAAGAAATTTCTCTTTGGAATTTTTTTAATAATTGAGTCAAATGTCACTTACAAATTCAAAAACCTGTAATACAAATACACTTCATCAAAAGCACCCTTACAGAAGATTTATACTTAATTTGGCAAAAATGAATGTTGAGTTAAAAGAAGAATTCTTTGATGATCATTATCATAAAAAAAATATGTTAAAATTGTACTTCAGGGTTAATTACTCCAATCAGGAGTCATCTGATTTAAAAATAAATAAATATGGGCTATGGATATAGATCAACTTGTTTGCCCATGTCAGTTTACTCTTCCAATAATTAATTTATGATATAAGAGAATAATTCTACCTTTATAATCTGTTTAGGCCTTTAGCGGCAATGCTGGTTGACGGGAGAGATTTCAGATAACTATTGTCAAGATGATAGAGAAAGCTGACATTTTACCCTTGTGTTTTACTTTAAGCCTTTGCAGCCATGGTGGTTGGTGTGTGAGATTATCAGTGACATTTTTAAAACAAGAGTTGGTTTCTTTTTGCAAAGTTGTATCAGAGGTGAATATATTTGTTAATGTTGAAGGACAAAGGACATCAAGTGATTACAATAGCTCATACTGGTCCTTTGGACCTTTCAGAGCTTAAAAGTAAGCAGTGTTTGGGGAAAAGTTTACAGACAATGTGAGACCCTCATCAGGGTTATACACCACCATTGAAAATGTTTTATTTAATTTCCTTTTGTTTAAACAGTTTTAAAAGATTGCAAACATTAAGTAATATAACCTAAGTTAAAACAACATCTATCTAATTCATAAAAACAAATTTGATGTTAAAAATGTTTAGTTCAGGCAAATTTCACATCAAAATTTTACAAAAATATGGAACAGGTACAGTAACAGGATTATACCTAATATATGTTCTAGAGTGTATAAGAAAAGTGAGTTATGGTATAATAACATTGTGTACAGGAAAACAATAATAGTTAGACCTGTTAACAGCTTACCTTACATGTCTGTGAGTATTCTAACTGATCTGTTGTTCCATCAGGGGAAAAATTTATAAATTCCTGAAAGTAGTATAAGGTATAAGGTACCACAGATTTTACTGTTAAAATTGTGAACATAAAGAAGATTTGACACCCTTATTGTCTTGCCAAGTGTAATAAATGAATTATTTTAAAGGACAATGAACTCTCTTTTTTCGAATTTCAATTGAAACCTGTGAGGTGCACAACTTTATGTAATCAAATCCCATACAAAGTATTTTTTAATATATCATGTATAATTTCTAAGGTAAAACTTGGGACGGTCCTCCCAAGGATTTATATGATTATAAAGCCAAATAAGTTATACACTATGTATCAGAAGTATTTTGACTCCTTAAAACCTACAGACATAACAAACATTGTTAGTATTTTATGTATATAGATCCCAGCTGATCATATAATTAATTTACTGGAGTGCAAAATTGAGGTCAAGGTCGGTTAAAACCTACAAGATTTAAATATACCCATGACAATCATTTCATACACCACCTATAGTTGCCCTTCTGCTTATAGTACTTGAAAACAGAACTATTGTCATGTAACTTGAACCTTGATCAGTGATTCATGAAATGAAGTCAAGGTCAGGTGAACGATTCACCTTGTCTGACAGACATGTAAGTGTTGTAAGTAACCCATATACATGTACAACCAAATAAAGTTGTCATGTTACTCGTAATAAGTGAGAAATTCACATGACAAATAACTCATTTAAAGCATCTTTTTTAAAGCAGTCACTAAACCATGAAAATGAAGTCAAGGACAATGGACACATGACAGATGAAAATTTTGTGACATAATCTATCCGCATACTACATATTTTTTCTACCTTCTGAAATATAAATCTTTATACTTTTCTTTACCTATTTGATTAACTAACAGAGGCAGTTGATTCCAGAAAAGTAATGTCAAAGCCATGCTTATCTGCATCAATTAAAGACTTAAAAAAAATTATAAAGAAATTAACCAATTACTTCAATGTTTAGGAGGGAATGCAGACCAGTCTAAAACTTTCATATTTGTCACTGTATATACAAATGTCATGAATGTAGAGATTCTACTTAAATATTCTATTTAAAGGAATTCTTTAAATCTGACAATTTTTATGCATCCATGTACATGTATCCAACCATATTTTATTTATTTGCCTGAAGAAATTGACATTTGATAAAGGAAGACATATAAGTATTTTCTGTATTATACAAGTACATATATATCCTTCATATTACTGCACTGAAGCACCAATGAGGGTGGTTATTTTCGTGCAACGTTTTCGGCCTATTTATTTCACGTGTTTTCGTGTTTTGAGGTTTTATTTCTCGTTTTCTCGTGATTGGTTCGACGTGTGTGACTCGTGTTCTCCTTTATTTATTTTCCGTGATTCGTGGTGGTACTCTTAATTTCTCATGCTTGTCCTGCATTTGATTTAAAAGTAAACCGGGACTAAATTCAAAGTCAATTCGTAGATTGTTTTAAATTATGTGTTCCCAGAATATTTAAAATTACTATAAAATTAATTATTATGAATAATATTTTTCTTTCAAATCCGTTGTAGCTAGCGGACGCTTAAAAGTGAGTGCAGGGTCATCATGTCCATTTAATAATGACAAGATAATCTCTAAGAACGGCTAATTAATATATTATTTTACTTTTTCCATTAATTTTTACGATTTTATATCTCGTGCTTTGTTTTTCACAATTTTTATATTCCGTGCAATGTTTTTGCGTTTTTTATTTCATGTCTGTCTGTGTCCAGGGGCCCCCCTTAAACACCCTCACCAACCATAGAACGAATATAATTAATAGTACTCACAACTGATTTTTGTGATCTTTGTACACCTAGAATTCTTTTGTCCGCAGAAAATTTTATAGATAAAACATCTCCTCTGCTTTCCATTCTGTGAAAACAAGATTATTTTAGATATTGTTAAAACATGAACCATCATTCGTACATGTATTTATATAATATATTTTTTCTGTTGTATAACATAAAGCCATCTTAAAAAAGGGTTACAAATAAGCGTACAGTAAAACTAAGACAAGAAATGAGCTGTCAAATTGACATCAAACCAAATTTCTGTTTAGATAAGTTGACCATTCTTCAACTTATATTTCTCAAATGCTCCTTGCATTCAACATGAACAAGACAAAAATGTTAGTGAATTTCAAAATAAAGAACAGTAAGTAAACATGGTATATTGCAGGATAAAGTTTTGCTTCACATTGGTTTACTTTACCATTTTTACCTTAAATATTGGATAGAAAATTTTAACAAGTGATAATCTTATTAGACAATAATTTTAAAAACAATACATGTATATAAAATTTGCAAATTAAATCATAATTTCAAATTTCTTTCAAATATTATGTACAACCTGAAAGTAAGAGAGTTGCTATCTTTTGGTCCTTTAACCACCACCCCCATAGCTCCACAGGAACGTACTGCAAATACCTACAATACATGTATATATAAAACACTCAATGGAAAACTATCAATTAACTCCTTTTCCCTTTTTTTTTTGTGAGATAACAAAATGTTTTAATTTATTGTGTAATCTAAATTCAAAGTTCTTTTGCTTTTGATCAATCGTTGTTTTGCATGTAAAAAATTAAAGGTTATCTCTTTGAAGAAGACTATGTGTAATCCTACAAATAGGCATTCAATTTGTTCCAGCTTTTCAAATTATGTCCAGGCTTTTTATTTCCTTGTAAGTGGTCACATTTAAACAAATTCAGAGTAATCTATCTAATATACTACAAATAGACATTCAACCTGACTTATATTTACAAATTATGTTATGTTTTATTTTAATTCTTTGCCAGTGGTCATCCTGTTGGTTATGATCAGTTTTAATTACGGTATATGTTTTAGTTTTAAAACATATGGTCTAGATCATACATTGTACATAGATAAAGCCTGGTTGGTTTGTGTGTATGTTTAACTGTTTTTACCCCACAACATTAGACCTTGTAAAAAGTAAGGCTATCTGAACCATGTTTTATTGTTGCTGTTTTGTCCTTGAAGTCTTTATATTCTGAGGAATTTGAGTAAGGTGAAGGAGTTTGTTCTGTAGTTTGAAGATTGAACTGTTATCATTTTCATGTACATTGTTTTAATTATTTGACATAAATAGGAGGTATTCTTTCTGGCTTCTGTTGTCCTTGTAAAACATTCATAATATTTACTAATATCATCTGTTGACAATGGTTGATGGCAAAGACAACATAACTAAAGTAATATTTTTTCCACAATACAGTCCTATTTGCACTCATACATGTACAACATCTTCTTGTATCCATACTTAGTACAAGTATAAATAAAAGGATTGATAGATTGGTTGTTGTTTGCTTTAGTCCAGTAGCAAATATTTCACAAATGATCAGAATGAGAACAAATCATCATTTAATATGGTAGATTCTGTAAAGTGGAGATTGAGGTAAAAAATGTAGTTCTCCAGAAAAGTAAGCTTGAAATCGCCTGCATCATGTTCATGTGGCATCACAGCCAAAAAAAATTAAAAAAATAGCTTTTTGAGACGTCAAAATATACCTAAACCTGATTGTCCGCAATTACTGAACATCACATTTACGGTTCCTGTAACATTCTGACATCACAATAGTGTCAAAAATTCAAAAATAGCAACATATGGTTTATCATGTTTATACACCAATATAAAGATTTATTATGTATGAGTTACAGCAGTTGACCTGGGTTTATCTGTGTATATGACATCATTCAACAATGGATTATTACTGAGACCTCATAACATAAACATAGGAAATATAAGCAAAAGAGCACAAATTTAAAATTCTAATCATTTGGACTATTTACACATTACCATGTTAACACACCAATGGATGAGTTATATAAGTGAAACCCCAATCTGACCATTTCTACCCGATAAAGGCTATCATCAATTGAAATGATGTCTTGTCACGTGTGTATTATCGAAAAATCAAACTGCATTTGACAATGTAGAAGTGGAAAAACTTCTTGGTATCCATATTGACATGTCTGTAATTTATTGATAAAAATCTATCATGGTCAATTCACATAGATAAAGTATGTGAAATATTTTCAAGCAGATTATACCTTCTAAAATATATATATAGGTCTCTGAAGCCTTGCAGACAAATAAAGTATAAAAACATGAAAACAAGTCATTTTTTAAACTATGACAAAATGGAGTGTCCGGATTTCAAAGACAACATTCAAGTTGTACATTTACCTGTCTATTAGCGTCGTCATAGAATACGTTTGTGACTTTATCAACTGGGTCGAACCGTATAGGGTTTTTACAAAGTTCAATGTAAAAACACCCATCGTTTTGTTGTGCCATTTTTGCTTCTCTTATGTTTTTACTGTCATGAACAAAAGTCAAGAGAGATTCCGAAAGTCTATTACAGGTGCGTTCGAACAGACATCTCTAGTCTTTATTTTTAATAGTACTTTTTATCATACATAATATATGTTTGTTTTTTTTTTGTTTTTGTTTTTGTCTGTTTGTTTGTTTATTTTTGTATTTGTATTTGTATTTGTATTTTGTAAATGTCGGCTGGTATCATTTCTGTATAGGAATTTACACCAATAAAATTATTTGATTTGATTTTTTGATTTTTACATATTTTATTTGTGTGTTTTCTTTAAACAATTTAAAGTAATGTTAATTAAGGGGTGATTCCGAGAAGAATAAGATTTTGGTGGGGAGGGAGGGAAGGAGGATTTTGTAAATGCATATCTTGACAATGAAATAGATGATATTAACTTTGTGCATATATACCTACCTACCTAAGTCTACCTAAGTGTTTCCAAACGCAGGAGATCAGTTTGCTCCTCTATATTTGGCTCTGGTTCATCGTCACTAACTACACTTGTGCTACTTCCGGCGTTATAGGTGTATTCAGTGTCAAAGTTATATATCATTGGGTGTTCTTTCCAATGCTTGTCTAGGCGATTTCCAAAAATCTTTACATTCTTTGCGGTCACTACGATGTCTGGTAGGCTGTTCCATACTTCCACTACTCTTTTAGTAAAGTAGTATTTTCTATTGTCTAGTCTGCTTCTATATTTTACTAATTTCATAGAGTTGCCTCTTGTTGTCGAGCTGGTATTACGAGTAAATAGACCTTCTGTCACTTTTGAGTCATATACACCTGTTGTTTATAATATCTTGTATGTTTCTATCATGTCGCCTCTAAGCCTTCTAAATTTGAGAGTTGGAATTTTCAGAATTTTTAAGCGTTCTTCGTATGACAAATCTTTAAGGTTGGGTAACATCTTTGTAGCTCTACGTTGTACATTTTCAATTGTCTCAATATCTTTCTTTTTGTGGGGATTCCATACACTACTAGCATATTCAAGATGCAACAAATGGAAGTTTTTAACGACCTTGACTGGCTATACAGCCCTTGCACGGTCGGTATTCAAGATGAGGACGGGCTAACGCCTTAAATAGTAGGCAGAAGCTTTTATAATCTAAATATTTAAAAGTTTTTCTAATAATCCCAACTAGTTGGTTTGCTTTGTTGACTTGTGTCTGTATGTGTTTATCAAACTTTAGCTTTGAATCTATAGTTACTCCTACATCTTTCTCTGATTGAACTGTTTCTAGTATGATTTCAGATCCATCGTATGTCGACATTTTATAAGTGCTATCTTGTCCATAATTGGATTTGGTAGAAATTGGAAGTACTTTACATTTGTCCGGATGAAAACGTAATAGCCATTTTTCGCTCCACTTAAACATACTATTTATGTCATTTTGCATTATGATGTTGTCACTATCGTTGTTTATAGCTCTATATAGTTTAGTGTCATCGGCAAACATGTATACATCAGACTCTGCACATGACGGCAAATCGTTGATAAAGATAACAAACAAAATTGGGCCCAAAACTGATCCTTGAGGAATACCACTAGTAACATCGTGCCATTTTGAAAAGTTTCCATTAATTTGTACTCTTTGTTGGCGGTCACTAAGAAAGTTCTTGATCCAATTACATGTTTGTAAGCTCATGCCATATGATCTAAGTTTGTTGATAAGTCGTCTATGCGGGACTTTGTCAAACGCCTTCATAAAATCGGTATAAACTGCATCTATTGACCCACCACTATCTAAAATACTGGTCCAGTGATCTAGGACTTAGTTGTAATGAGGTTGATCTACCTCCAATAAAACCAAATTGTCTATCGCTGAAAAGATTATAACGGTTCATATGGTCTACGATTTTCTTTCTTATAAGTTTCTCCATCAGCTTGCATATAATGCTAGTCAGGCTTACAGGTCTGTAGTTTGAAGCTAGTTTCTTGTCACCTTTCTTAAAGAGAGCTGTAATTTGGCCAATTTTCCAATCTTTAGGTACAGTACCAGTTTTGAATGAGCTATTGAAAATCATGGTTAGTGGGGTGTCTATTATATCAGCTAGTTCAAA
Source organism: Mytilus trossulus (assembly GCF_036588685.1). Taxonomy (NCBI): domain Eukaryota; kingdom Metazoa; phylum Mollusca; class Bivalvia; order Mytilida; family Mytilidae; genus Mytilus; species Mytilus trossulus. The sequence continues at coordinate 99,016,844 of NC_086373.1, forward strand.
TAATACCTTTGGATGTACCTGATCAGGTCCTGGTGATTTTGAAGTATTTAAGTTTTTAAGAAGTTTGATGATTTCTTCATCTTTATTTATATAGGACAGAAAGAAAATGAATAAACTGTGACACAATATGCAGTGATCAATCATGCACAAAAAATGCAAATGAATTTTCAAACAGTGGAACCACTGAAAAAGATAAGCAGTTGAAGCCACAGATGAAAATGATATGTCAACCCCCTCCCCCCCCAAAAAAAATAATCCTTGTAACCCCTCCTTCCCTAGAATATCAAATTTTGTCCCCTTTATAGTATGGATGGTGCCATAAAGATTTTTTTTAAAATACAAAATACATAAATTATACCTATACCTTTTGAGAAGGGAAGGGAGGTTTAAATTTTTAGTCCCCTCACCAAGATTGAAAAAGGGTGAGGGCTGAGTTGTTACAAAAAAAATTTGCCATATACAGTACAACTTCATTGTTACCAAACAAACCTGAATAGGTATTCCATCTTTTACTCTGCACATACAACCGTATTTTTTAAAGAGAATAAATAGAGTATAAATGTAGAACTGACCATAATAATTTTTCCCCATCATTTGTGGCTGTGATACCAACACATTTAATGCTTTATAGATCATTTACCATTTTTTTTCCTGATGCATCAACTTGGGACACTTTTGTTTTCCATGGCAAAGAAAGGTGTAATACAATGAATGTTTTTCTTCAGCTTTTCAGTGATTTTTTAAGTGTGAAAAACAAATCTCAAGTATACACAGCCAACATATAGTCTTTATCTGAACAGTTTGCCTTTTCATCTCTTATTCTTTTCTTTGTCAAATTAATAGTTTCAGTTTTGCTTCTCTCACCTTCCCCCCTTGAATTAAAGGCCTCTACTATGAATTTGTTTAAAGCAATATCTTATACCATTTCATTACAGAATTTATTTTTTCATTCCTCAAGCTTAATAATCAATAATATGCAATACATAATTGAGTATTACATACATTTCCTTTGTGGATTGAGAATAACTATTTTGATGTACCTAATTTTTGTAGTATTTTCATCTGCTCCTATCAAATTATCTAGCTGTTGGAGATCAGCATGTATTAAAATTTGTCAATTATCCTTTACATCAACTTCATAACATAAGGGACATAACTGAACAATGTAAAAGAGACACTATCCAAATTTGTACTTCATCTGAGTTTTGTGGTAATAAGAATTGTGTACAAGTTACATAACATTTGGTTGAGGAAAACTTAAGAGAATGGAAATGAAAAATTCAGCAATTTTTCCATTTGTAAAGGGGCATAACTATGGAACAGTGAAATAGATGTCACCAAAATTCAAACTGATGTGTGTTTTGTGGTAATAAGCATTGTGGTTTCATGGGGGTGGACGTATGTACAGTAAAACTTAATGCTCCTCCGCTATGGCAGGGTCATAAAAAATAATAATGAATCAAGAGTATGTTATATTTTCACAGAGTGGTATCTAGTCAGTACTTAAGTTATTATCCTGAAAACAGAAGTGTTACGGACGGATGCCATATACATCGAAAAGGGGGGTAAAAAAAAGACGTAATGCATTAACATTTATTTATTGATGTTTTGTGATTATAAAACAATCTCATTGTACAATATCAACAATATAGAATAAGTTAAAACAGCATCATAAGATAAACATTTCTTATAATGATAAAAACTAACTGAACAAAAGCACAGAAATTACCAGTAGAAAATCTTGATTAAACTGTATACATTTTGTCTGGAATGAGACAATTTTTTACATACATATTGTAATGCCCAAAACAATTGAGCAATCATCTATTTTGCTTTAATGATTCACAAGCAGTACCAACTTCGAAAATTTAGAGGGAATGACCTTTGTTGGCTAGCAGTTTCTAAAGCAGGTAATATAAACATAATGTGTTGACTCTGTATGAAAATACATCATTTTTTATCATTTTCAAAATGAAACTAAATAAATACTAAAATTTACAATATTGCACATTTTTCCTTATTCTCAGCACACATTGTTTTTACATTAAAATATTTTTCAAATAAATGCACAGTAAAGAACAAATAATCATTTTTGTCTGGAATGCATACTATGAACATTCTAAAGCTTTTATCTGTAAATAAACAAAAAACAGGTTTGACATCACAAAAAAATCTTAACTCATCATTTTATAATCTATATGACAATGTACATTTTAGGATAGATAAATTAACAAGGGGTATACCTAGAATAAGTTATGATAACATAACATCAAACTTAATCAATTGGCATTTTCTTCAGAAAAATAAGCAAAATGTACCTTTTATAAAAAAATCTTTAATAGTAGAATAAAGATTTTGTGATCAAGTAGGCTGCTTTTCTAAAGTCTGATGCAATTTTCCTTTTCAATTGACAATTACAGTCAAACCTCATTAATCATAATAATTTTAATCAATATGTACAAGGGAAAAGAACAAAATAGGACTAACTTTGAATTTTAGATTCACCAATTATTTAAAACTGTAATATCATCATTGATCAAATTCTATGCAATAAAATTTCAAACCAATTTTTCTTAAATTAAAAAGAAATCTACTTTCATTTTAATCAATATTTGAAAAAAATTAAATGTCAGTCAGTGCTAAAATATTTTGACATAAAATATTTGCATTAAAATAGATTTGAACAATTTACTTTCATGTTTAAATAAAATTACAAATATCTAAATAATACTTAATTACAATCTGTTCATATAAGTATTTGACTTTGAACCACCAAAAAAGATAATATTTTCATCTTTTCGTAAATAGCACCAAATTGTTCTGTCTTATTTAATGTGAGTGGCCCCCGTTCAGTGTCACATCACCAGTGATTGTACTCTGACTGTAGGACACAACATGTGACACTTTATAACATATGATAATCATGTTAGTACGATTTCCGTCATAAACATGACACCAACAGGGATATATCACGATCCTTCTACAGGGATATTTGTTTTCTGTAAAACTGTCATCAGCTGATCATTTATCAACTTTGCAATTAATTCTTCATCACTCTGAAAAACACAAACAAAATCTTGTTGATTTACACCTAGCTTCTAGAACATTTGTAGAAAGATAGGAAGCATATATAAATAAGTTTAATAGAAAAATGTAAGTGATTAATTTTATAATCAATAGTCTTTTTGCAAACTCAATTTTTTAGTTCCCTTAGGTGGGACATAAACTTTCATTCATAATGGAGGACTAAAGGAAAGAGCAAATTTATTTGTGTGTAATTTCTGTAACCTTTTTTAATATTCACATTTTTTGTAACGCTAAAAAGATAAATTAAAAAACATGCCAATATATCACTTCCAACTTATCATACTTTGCCTGGGCAAAAGTTGATTTTGTTCAGTATAGAACCAGTCTATGAATGACAAAAGGAAGCAATTTGTGTTAAAATGTTACAAACAGAATTTGCAAATGGACTATTTAAAAAAAATAATTAAAAAATATTTAAAGGGGTTCCACTTTTTGTTCATGTAACTTCAACCATCTTCAAGTTGACAAGTATGAGTATGAAGTAATCTTGTAATTCAGTGGTTGTCGTTTGTTTATGTGTTACATATTTGTTTTTTGTTCATTTTTTAAAATAAATAAGGCTGTAAGTTTTCTAGTTTGAATTGTTTTACATTATCTTATTCAATATTGGGGCCTTTTATAGCTGACTATGTGGTATGGGCTTTGCTCATTGTTGAAGGCCGTACAGTGACCTATAGTTGTTAATGTTTGTGTCATTTTGGTCTTTTGTTGACAGTTGTGTCATTGGCAATCATACCACATCTTCTTTTTTATATTGGCCATGTGTGGTAACCAAATATCATTGCACTTGATTCCTCTAGGGATACCTTGATTGGTTGAAATATCTTCAGTAAAAAAGTCTAGAGAGACTAAAAGCAAGATAAAAGTAAACACCCTATTTCTTTGTACCTATGTTACAACTTACAAATCTGTATTTTTTATGACTTCTCAGTTTAATTAATTATCATTTATAAGTTAAATATACCAACCTTGTTAATGAAACCATAGTGAACCAATTCTTGTGCAAGTTTTTCTGCATTGTCATCTTTTGAAAAGTCTGCTGTTAATTGTCTATTCATTTTATCGTCCATTTTTAACTGGAGTGTTATGTGATATTTAGAGGAATCATCTTTCCGGACATAACATTGTGATGATGTCACCAAACGATTTTCTACGTCTAACGAATTTTGATCTTCTGACTTTTGTGGATTGTCCACCTCAGGAGTTACAGGACGGGTTTTAGTTGGTGGATCTTGCATAGTAAATGCCGTCAAGGGATAAATTCCATTTCTTCATGAAATAAAAACAAAAAAAACTTAATGTCATCAAATTATTATAACATGTTGTGAATCAAAATGCTGATCATTATTTATTTTCTCTCTCACAAAATGACAAATGTGACAGGTGCTATGGCACTAAAAAAAAAAAAAAAATAAAAAAAAATAAACAAGAGTGCACACGCTGAAATGTCTCGCCTTCTTTACTAATCATTGATATTATGTTGATAGTCTTAAGTATAAAGCTTTATTAAAAACTGTCACATAAACTAAACATTAACCAAGATAACTAAACAAAGACCAATGAACCATGAAAAAAAGGTCAAGGTCAAATGAACCATGCCAGGCAGACATGTACAGCTAACAATGCTTCCATACAACAAATATAGTTGACCTATTATTTATAGTTTAAGAAAAATAGACCAAAACACAAAAACTTAACACTGAGCAATGAACCGTGAAAATGAGGTTGAGGTCAAATAAAACTGAACGATTGACATATAGATCATAAAATATTTCCATTCACCAAATATAGTTGACATATGGCATACAGTATTAGATAAAAAGACCAAAACTCAAAAACTTAACTTTGACCACTCAACCATGAAAATGAGGTCAAGGTCAGATGACATTTGCACGCTAGATATGTACACCTGACAATCTTTCCATACACCAAATATAGTAGATCTATTGCATAAAAATATGAGAAAACAGACCAAAACACAAAAACTTAACTATAACCACTGAACCATGAAAATGAGATCAAGGTCAGATGACACCTGCCAGTTGGACATGTACACCTTACAGTCCTTCCATCCATCGAATATACTAGCCCTATTGCTTATAGTATCTAAGATATGGACTTGACCACCAAAACTTAACCTGGTTCACTGATCCATGAAATGAGGTTGAGGTCAAGTGAAAACTGTCTGACCGGCATGAGGACCTTGCAAGGTACACACATACCAAATATAATAATAAAGAATTCAACATTACAAAAAAATCTTATCTTTTTTTTCAAGTGGTCACTGAACCATGAAAATGAGGTCAAGGACATTTGACATGTGACTGACGGAAACTTCGTAACATAAGGCATCTATATACAAAGTATGAAGCAGCCAGGTCTTCCACCTTCTTAAATATAAAGCTTTTAAAAAGTAAGCTAACGCCGTGGACGCCCCGGATCACTATCCCTATGTCGAACTTTCTGCAACAAAAGTTGCAGGCTCGACAAAAAAGTGTGTGTGAAAAAATAAGTTCAATTTTACTACACTCTTAATGCTGTCCAGTTTACCCTCATGAAAATTGTCTTTCCTTGTGTTCAATTCATTTACAGCAACATCATCAACAGAATTTTATAATGGAAAACATGCACTTAAAAAATCAAAATCACTCACCTTACATCTTCCAAAAACTTTTCTAATTCTAAATTTGGCACTTGTGATCGTCTACAAAAGAAATTGTTTCTTAAACAAACTGGTCTGACATTTAAATAGGTATTTTTTTTTTTTTTATCAAAAAACTACTTTGCAATTTGGAAAAAATAATAACTGTAAGAGCAGATAAAATTTTCAGAATTTTACTACACAGGATAACTGCAAGCAGCTGATAACAGTTGCAGAATTTTACTACCAAGCAGAAATTCTGAAATATTTTTTTTCCAATCTTAAAGATAATTGAAATGTGAAGCTCTGTCATTTTAGTTTCTTTTTTGAGAATCATTCTTTGATTATTTCATCTACCTGCTAATTATTTTATCTAGCTACAACAAGACACACCTGGTTTGGAGTACATGCATTATACTTTTTGTAATTTTTTTAAACTTTTTTGTATGCTATCAGTCAAATATGAACATTTGAGTCAATCTGTGAACATGAATTTGGCAGCTAATGCCTCTTGAAAGTATGGTTTGTCATATTTACAATTTTGAACATTTCTACACACTCGTCCACAACTTACTTCCATTGCACCGGTTCTTTACACCTGATTTCCGCAAATACAGTATTGGGATCTATCCTTTTAATAAATGCTTCATCTGTTAAATTTTCAGGAAGAATTGCTAAAATAAATTGAAAATGCATGAGTAAATTATCTTATTAAATGAATTTAATAATAATATTTTTTTCTAATAATATTTTTTTCAAATCATAGAGCTAAAATTTGTAAAACAGTTATCAGATAAAAACACATAAACTTATAATTTATCTGGATTTCAAAACTCAGTAATGTCACATTTTATTACAGGTACAAAGTTCTAATCTAATTACTGTACTAAATGCTTCCTGTATTGATCAATCACTAATTCATAAAATTCTGCTATTTCACTTTAATTTAGAAAAAAACATTCAGACTATCAGAACTTGTATCAAAATATTGTTTGATGATATATTTTAAACAGATGGTACATGTATAAAAGGTTTTTAGTGAAAAAATTGTTTAAACTAGTACACCATGTGAGATTGTATTTACATGTATAAACATAATTTTTTCAATATATAAAAAATATCATGATACTCTTTTAGCTTATTTCAGGATTTTCTTTAAGGTAAGAAATATCTTGGAAAGAGCTACTAAACCTCAATCAATCTTTGTTAATAATGTGCACAGATTTTATATATCTGTTTTTTTAATCTGTGTTTCACTGTTGTGAAGTCAACATCCTGTATGAGGAGAATGTGCTTTTTAAAAATGAAAGTAAAGATGAGACAGCATGATTTTAAATTTATAAAGAGTGCAAGGTAGATATTAGTATGCTGATGTTGTTCACTAGTATGATCAACTGTCAATGATACATTTACATCAGAACATCATATTTATATCAAGTATGATGTTAAATATCGTTCTATGTTAATTATTGACCAAATGATGGCTTTAAGTTATGTTACTAAGTCTTATGGGATCAAAATTGGGGTAAGAAAAAAAATGTCTGGCTGGCTGATACAAATGGAGAGTAAATATGTTTTAGAGACAGATGTTAAAAGAGAACCAACAACTTCCAGTTCATTTGAGTGTGGTCATGGATATTGATTGACCTCAGAGAATTACACTAATAATTGCATACATGTATCTACCAACTTACAAAGACTTTTGACAAATGTGTGAGCAGCAAGGAGCTTCAACGAATGTACTTCAAACAATATGGCATGGAATAACAGCTCCCTAGCATTTGGTCTGACTGCTGGATCTTTTATAATACATTGGGATATAAAATCCTAAAAAAAAGAAAATATATAAATATGATATCATATTATGTATATAAAGAATAGCAGATTTCTAAACAAAATTTTATATATCTGCTGTGAGTCAAAAAATGAATATTTCTTTTGGAAAATGGCAGTAGCAAACAATTCAGAACTTAAAGTATTGGAAAACTGCTCATATTATACTTATTTAAATGCAATTAAATATAAACTTCATGATCAATTATCCTAGTGTTATCGGTTCTCGATAGTGTAACAAACTTTTGCTCCATATGGCCAGTTCTTCAAATAAATGTGGTCAAAGTTACTCATTTTAAAATTCCTGATTGATTGCTTGTTGCTTGTTTAATGTTCAATTCAACTTACTCTTTGTAATGGGTTTTCTAAGGATTCTAAAGTTCTTTTAATGTTTTCTTCTGTAACATGTACACTGGATTCACCACCGTTTCCTTGAAAACCAAGAGCTGCAATCTGTAAACAATCAGGAAAGACAACAATGAAAGACATCAACTCCTTCATATATCCACAATTATTTTTATTCATTTTGAACAACATCATGGTAAACTGCATTATACCAAAACTTTTACACAATCTGTGAATAGGAAAATCCTTGTCTGAATCCTTCTTTGGCATATATTGTGGATTCATTTATTTAAGGGTAGCAATTTTCATGGATTGAGGAAAGCTTGCTATTTTAGTGGATATTTGATTTCTTGGTTTTGCCAAAGACTGTACACAAGCCTCAATAAAGAAATTTCTAGAACATTACAATTTTTTGGTTCACCAGTATCCACAAAATTTTGTATCCAACAAGTAATAAAGAATCCATAATATATGTATTTCAAAAAGTCAACATTAAAAAAACAAAGAATTATTACAATCTCAAATAATTTCAAATTCTAGAAAATTGATAAGAATTGTATGATGTTCCCTTACCTAATTTAGGAGGGTTAGTCATACATACATGGCTTAAGGAAAGGGGGCTATTTACAGGGACAAAACATAATGCCCCCACCTGTCAGTTGCAGGAGCATAAAAGCATAGGTTCAACCAGAAAAAAATCCCTAAAACAAACTGGACCCAGATGTACACTTCAAAACTATGAGTACACCCAATGTAGTTGTGAAATATCTTTTGTAAAGGATAATTCTCCTGCCATAATTCATATTTGTTACACTCACCTCTAATGCACAAATTCCAAAAGAATATATATCAATAGGAGGACCAAAGGCACCAGGATCTGAAAAACAAAAACAGCAATAACATCAGTGGAAACTTTTGGTTTCACTTTGGGACATTAGTTTTGATTAAAGAAGTGCAAAGTATTATTTCTTGATAATTGTTTTTGTTATGATTAAAAGCAGTGATTTGTTATGTTCTAATTCTTAGTGTCACTTACCATTCCATAAAAAAAATCTGGATTAAGATGAAACTTGTTTAAAACTTTCATTTCTTACCTTACAATGAATTGAGATTAAAAATTGTGTTTTCTGCTACAAAGTTACACTGCATTAGTACCTTAATCTGCTAGTTATTAACTATCCTTCAGGGCCATTATAATATTTCAATTCATTAACAGATATATGATACATCGAAATGCATATTCATATACAGCAGAAAGAACTACTCTACAGTCTATCATATGTGGTTCTAACTCCATAAGTTTTAGAATTAATAATTGTATACTAGTATGTGCACAGTGCATGTATATCCATTTCCATATACAAAGGTGAGGATCATTAATTTTATTTGGATAGAGACCCAAATATACGACGTATTGGCAAACTGGCTGTTTATAAAAAAACTTGTCAACATGAACAATGAAAAATGGATCAAAAACTCAAATTGCCAGGTTGCATTGAATGTTTCTTTAACAATGAACACAGGATTTAATTACTTGTATACAGAATTACTGTGGATTCAATTATATTCTTGGATACCAATTTTAATGAAATTCTACGTATAGATATACTGTGAAATTTAGAAGTGCCAATTACCTGTAGGATTATACACAAAGTTTATCAGAACCATGAAATCAAATATTCACTAAAATATAATTTTTCTTATTCCATGAAAATAGGTTACCACCATAATAAATGAATCCACAGTATTTGTTAAAAAAAATAATTTTGGATTGAAAACTGAAGAAGGAATTGATTACATAAAACTGGTCCAATATTTTGAAAAAAATTCTAGAAACAGTTGACAAGTCTGGAAATATCAAGAAAAAAATCTTGACAATTCTGCAATATTAGCAGATTCATAATTTCAGTAAATTTTAAATTCTATCAAACTTCGTGGATCTTTGGTTGAAAACTGAAGGAGGAATAAATAACACAAAATTCGATTTAAAAAAAAAAGATTTTGTTGAAATTTACCCTGTCCAGATTAACTTTACAACTTTAATATGTTTGCAATTGTAAGGACCTGGTTGGAAAACAATATGAGTTTATAATACAAAATATGTACCAACCATTACATACTATAAGCCAGTTTTGCACTTCATGCAACCTGGCCAAAAAAGCAAAAGTAATAAACAATAACAAAGCTTCATTCCAATTTTTTTCTTTTAAACTATCAAAACAGGGGGCTGTCAATAAGACAGCAAACCAGGTTTTACTTACATGTATTGAAAAAGCAATCAAGAGCTAAAACTCCTGGACAGCATAAGTGGTATTTGTAAAATTCAACCTTGACCTCCTTTTTGTCTTTAGAAACAACATATTAAAATATCACAAGGATCAGTTTTACTTTTCTTGATTAAATGTACAGAAACAACATAAAGTGCCATTTTTTCAATTAAATTAAGTTCACAAATCCTGAATAGGGGGTAAATATAGTCAATTTTAAAAATGAGCCTCCATTTTGTTATCCAACACTTGCACAAAATAATTAAATTTGAAAAGGATTGATTTTGTTCTAAAGTTATTACTTTGTTCTGAAGTTATTACTTTGTTCTCAAGTTATTACTTTGTTCTCAAGTTATTACTTTGTTGGTTATTACTTTGTTCTCAAGTTATTACTTTGTTCCCAAGTTATTACTTTGTTCTCAAGTTATTACATTGTTGTTCACAGAAACAATATAAACAGTCATTTTTCATTATAAAATAATGAACATAATTCCTGAATAACAAAAGTGAAAATCTTCAATATTTAAGTTGACCTCCATTTTGTCTAGTAGTAAATAAATGAATCAAATAAAAAATCACACGGATGCCAATTATTGCTATTAAGGCCAACTTAATACTATAAATGTATCAGCATTAACACTTTAATTTCCTTTGTATGTACTGCTTTCAACTAAATTGATGTTTATTGGAAGTTTCAACACAATTTTATGTTCTAATTAATATTTCTTATTATTTGCTAGATCAAATGTACAACATAAAATGGAAATTTGGACTGCAGATACAAAACAAATATACACTTGACACCCTGGATGCTTTACTTGACTATCTAATTTACCTGACTGGTCAGCTGACGTTATATCTAAAATCAAAACACAACTTTAAATACTTAATACAATACTGTGGATTAATTATTATTCGTTGGATACCAATTTTCGTGAATTTCATGGGTAAAGGGGAACCCTGAATTTCAATGTTCAACAAACAACAAATTGTTCATAGGTGTGTTTGCAGACTTCAGCAAAATTACGATATTTAATATCAACGAAAGTGTATTTAATTTATCCTTGAAAATTTGTATCATTGAAAATAATTGAATCCACAGTATAGGTCTTGTTCAATGCATCACAGTAAGGTCCAGGATACATGGCTTTCAAAACATGAAGCACTTCACATACTAAAAAGTTATAACATTTCAAAGCAGGTTACTTTCTATTTATCTCCTGATCAATAAACATTGCTGAACTATCTCCCGCTCATTAATTTGATCTTTTGAGAATAGAATCAGTGACAAGAAAAGCACAAAAAATAAAAATCTTATTGAAATTTAAGCTCCACAAATATAATTTACTTTATTAGCACTAAAATTTGAGAAATTCAAACTCCACATATATAAACCACTTTAAAGTGTTTGCTTATCCAGTACATTAATTATAAAACAGCTGTTGATGTAATGCTTTATAAGTCATCTTATATTACTTCAAAACTAATTGAAATCAAGTATACAAAGCAATAGTTATATGTAAAAGATAAACTTAAGACTAGAATGAATGCATTTAAGAACAATAATTTTACCAACCTGCATATTCGGGTGCAATGCAATGCATATTCTTTATATCTTTTCTGTATGTCTTTACATGATGCATAGCATCTGGAGCAACTGTTAAACATATATAAGGCATTATAAAATATACCTTTACACACAATATTAAATTTAAATTAATTTTCAAAACTGTATTTTGACTTAATGTCAATGATGACAAATAATTTTGTTATACATCATGATATATAAGTTCAATGAAAACCCTATTATTATCAGAAAATGTTTCTAGAAGTCTTTTTTTTCTAGTTTTTAAGTTGTTGGGTAACTGTCTCATTGACATATATTACATATCTCTATTTACTCAAATCTGAAAATAGGACACCAAAATTTTTTAAATTATAAATTAAGATGGAGGAGAACCTAGTGTTGAGTAAAAAAATAAATTGTGATATAATAACTTTTCTAAGCAGTTATTGGTGTTATTTGACAACTTGTGTTCTTGGCAGGCACCAATTTTCTAAATCTCACTTGTTCATCCCCAGAACTCAGGAGAGTTTCAAAGTTTTGTACATTTTCACAGGGATGTCAAAGATGAACTATGCTTTTGACCCTGACTTAAATTTTATGTTTTTCTCCTTGTGCATGTGTCACCTTTTAGCAATAGTGAAAAGTCATGACAATTACCCAACACCTATGTGTTGGAAAGAATTTTTAAAAGTACTTATCTTGCTCAGAAATTTATTAAGTTGAACCAAGTTTTGAACCACGACTTTCAATTTTTAATCCCAGGTAAACTACACACCTTCAAGTAATGATGCATTACCAAGCAAAGTTTCATTACAAAACTCCAAGGGTAAAGATAATGTGGCAACAGAGGCGGATATAGGGGGAGGGGGGTCTGTCCTTTTGTTTGAAAAATTTGGTTGATAATATAGGGAATCACTGAAGCATGACAAGAGTCCTCTAAGGCAGTCAGTTAGCCCCCACTTTTGAAAATTTCTCAATCCGCCACTGGGCAAGTCATTGTGTGCACAAGTGTTACCATTACCTAACCTTTATAATGCTTCAACAATAAGTTAAATGGCCCATTCAAATGAATCTTATATTATTTTATTTTTTAAATTTGATTCTAATTGAAAAATAAATTTGTATTCTAAATCATACACCTGGCTAGAATATATCTGTGTTTTTATTTGCTAAAACTTGTTAACCTTTATAATATATACATGTATATTTGTATCTATAATGTATTGAAATGATCTTTTTCAAGATCTAACCCTTTACATTTACAACTGTAATATCATAGGTTCTGTTTATTCATGATATTTTGTATTTGTTTTCTGCAACAGATTTGGTTGTTCTTTAAAACATTTGTTTTAGTAAATACCATAAGACCATGTTACTGTCTGACTCTAGTCAAGTATTGGTTCCTTTAATTTCATGCAAATTCTAATTTTGAATACATGCATTATATTTTTCCGACACTCCTCGTTAAATTAGTTTTAGCAGTTTAAAGTTTTAGAAATCAAAGAACTAAAGCTATACAATAATATACATGCTATAGTACATATTAACTAGTTCATGAAAATTGTTATGTGCAAGTTCTAATACAAAACAAACCATATGTAGTGTTGGGCAATTAAGATAAAATCCTGTAAACCATTTTTGCAATTAATCAGAAGTGTATAATCAATTGTTATCCATTTCATATGAATATGATGGTTAATAATTTTTGATACAACAAAAATATAAAAAATCATTCACTGACTTCGGTATAACCCACATGAGATTAATCTATAAAAATAATGAAAAAAAACCCCAGAACAAACACAATATATATAAATATATATATTGTTTTATCATTAAACATAATTGATTATTAGCAGTCTCTTTCCTTAATAGATAATTGATCATTGGATAATAACAACAGTAACATATGAAACAAAAATCAACAATCAAACAGAACAACCAACAAATCCTAAGGGTCAAACAGGACAAATAACATAGTATGAGGGTCAGTCAAACAGGACAAATAATATAGTCTGAGGGTCAAATAGAACAACCAATATAGTCTGAGGGTCAAATAGAACAACCAACATAGTCTGAGAGTCAATTAGACGAACCAACATAGTAAGTGAGTCAATCAGACTAACGAAAAAAAGTCTGAGATAAAATTGAGAATGGAAATGGGGAATGTGTCAAAGAGACAACAACCCGACCAAATAAAAAAACAACAGCAGAAGGTCACCAACAGGTCTTCAATGTAGCGAGAAATTCCCGCACCCGGAGGCGTCCTTCAGCTGGCCCCATAACAAATATATACTAGTTCAGTGATAATGAACGCCATACTAATTTCCAAATTGTACACAAGAAACTAAAATTTAAATAATACAAGACTAACAAAGGCCAGAGGCTCCTGACTTGGGACAGGTGCAAAAATGCGGCGGGGTTAAACATGTTTGTGAGATCTCAACCCTCCCCTTATACCTCTAACCAATGTAGAAAAGAAAAAGCATAACAATAGGCACATTAAAATTCAGTTCAAGAGAAGTCCGAGTCTGATGTCAGAAGATGTAAGAGAGTCAACCAGAACTACCAACATAGTATGTGAGGAAACCTGGCTAACCAACATAGCCTGTGAGTCAACCAGAACAACCAACATAGTATGAGAGTCAGCCAGAACAACCAACATAGTATGTGAGTCAACCAGAACAACCAACATAGTATGTGAGTCAACCAGAACAACCAACATAGTATGTGAGTCAACCAGAAAAACCAACATAGTATGAGAGTCAACCAGAACAACCAACATAGTCTGTCAGTCAACCAGACCAACCAACATAGTATGAGAGTCAGCCAGAACAACCAACATAGTATGTGAGTCAACCAGAACAACCAACATAGTATGTGAGTCAACCAGAACAACCAACATAGTATGTGAGTCAACCAGAACAACCAACATAGTATGAGAGTCAACCAGAACAACCAACATAGTCTGTCAGTCAACCAGACCAAACAACATAGTCTGAGGGTCAACCAGAACAACCAACATAGTATGAGAGTCAGCCAGAACAACCAACATAGTATGTGAGTCATCCAGAACAACCAACATAGTATGTGAGTCAACCAGAACAACCAACATAGTATGTGAGTCAACCAGAACAACCAACATAGTATGAGAGTCAACCAGAACAACCAACATAGTCTGTCAGTCAACCAGACCAAACAACATAGTCTGAGGGTCAACCAGAACAACCAACATAGCCTGTGAGTCAACCAGAACAACCAACATAGTATGAGAGTCAGCCAGAACAACCAACATAGTATGTGAGTCAGCCAGAACAACCAACATAGTATGTGAGTCAGCCAGAACAACCAACATAGTATGTGAGTCAGCCAGAACAACCAACATAGTATGTGAGTCAGCCAGAACAACCAACATAGTATGAGAGTCAGCCAGAACAACCAACATAGTATGTGAGTCAGCCAGAACAACCAACATAGTATGTGAGTCAGCCAGAACAACCAACATAGTATGTGAGTCAACCAGAACAACCAACATAGTATGTGAGTCAACCAGAACAACCAACATAGTATGAGAGTCAGCCAGAACAACCAACATAGTATGTGAGTCAACCAGAACAACCAACATAGTATGTGAGTCAGCCAGAACAACCAACATAGTATGTGAGTCAACCAGAACAACCAACATAGTATGTGAGTCAACCAGAACAACCAACATAGTATGTGAGTCAACCAGAACAACCAACATAGTATGTGAGTCAACCAGAACAACCAACATAGTATGTGAGTCAGCCAGAACAACCAACATAGTATGAGAGTCAGCCAGAACAACCAACATAGTATGAGAGTCAACCTGAACAACCAACATAGTATGTGAGTCAGCCAGAACAACCAACATAGTATGTGAGTCAGCCAGAACAACCAACATAGTATGTGAGTCAACCAGAACAACCAACATAGTATGTGAGTCAGCCAGAACAACCAACATAGTATGTGAGTCAGCCAGAACAACCAACATAGTATGTGAGTCGGCCAGAACAACCAACATAGTATGTGAGTCAGCCAGAACAACCAACATAGTATGTGAGTCAACCAGAACAACCAACATAGTATGTGAGTCAACCAGAACAACCAACATAGTATGAGAGTCAGCCAGAACAACCAACATAGTATGTGAGTCAGCCAGAACAACCAACATAGTATGTGAGTCAACCAGAACAACCAACATAGTATGTGAGTCAGCCAGAACAACCAACATAGTATGTGAGTCAGCCAGAACAACCAACATAGTATGTGAGTCAACCAGAACAACCAACATAGTATGTGAGTCAACCAGAACAACCAACATAGTATGAGAGTCAACCAGAACAACCAACATAGTCTGTCAGTCAACCAGACCAACCAACATAGTATGAGAGTCAGCCAGACCAACCAACATAGTATGAGAGTCAACCAGAACAACCAACATAGTATGTGAGTCAACCAGAACAACCAACATAGTATGTGAGTCAACCAGAACAACCAACATAGTCTGAGAGTCAACCAGAACAACCAACATAGTCTGTCAGTCAACCAGACCAAACAACATAGTCTGAGGGTCAACCAGAACAACCAACATAGTATGAGAGTCAGCCAGAACAACCAACATAGTATGTGAGTCAACCAGAACAACCAACATAGTATGTGAGTCAACCAGAACAACCAACATAGTATGTGAG
Source organism: Mytilus trossulus (assembly GCF_036588685.1). Classification (NCBI taxonomy): domain Eukaryota; kingdom Metazoa; phylum Mollusca; class Bivalvia; order Mytilida; family Mytilidae; genus Mytilus; species Mytilus trossulus. The sequence continues at coordinate 99,033,299 of NC_086373.1, forward strand.
TCAACCAGAACAACCAACATAGTATGAGAGTCAACCAGAACAACCAACATAGTCTGTCAGTCAACCAGACCAAACAACATAGTCTGAGGGTCAACCAGAACAACCAACATAGCCTGTGAGTCAACCAGAACAACCAACATAGTATGAGAGTCAGCCAGACCAACCAACATAGTATGTGAGTCAACCAGAACAACCAACATAGTATGTGAGTCAACCAGAACAACCAACATAGTATGTCAGTCAACCAGACCAAACAACATAGTCTGAGGGTCAACCAGAACAACCAACATAGTATGAGAGTCAGCCAGAACAACCAACATAGTATGTGAGTCAACCAGAACAACCAACATAGTATGTGAGTCAACCAGAACAACCAACATAGTATGTGAGTCAACCAGAACAACCAACATAGTCTGTCAGTCAACCAGACCAAACAACATAGACTGAGGGTCAAACAGAACAACCAATATAGTATGTGAGTCATCCAGAACAACCAACATAGTCTGTGAGTCAAACAGAACAACTAACATAGTCTGTGAGTCATCCAGAACAACCAACATAGTCTGTGAGTCATCCAGAACAACCAACATAGTATGTGAGTCAAACAGAACAACCAACATAGTCTGTGAGTCATCCAGAACAACCAACATAGTCTGTGAGTCAACCAGAACAACCAACATAGTCTGTGAGTAATCCAGAACAACCAACATAGTCTGTGAGTAAACCTGGCCAACCAATATAGTGTAAAGGTAAAAGGACTACCAACATAGTTTGAGGGTCAAACAGGACTACCAAAATATGCTGAGGGTCAAACAGAACAACCAACATAGTCTGTGAGTCATCCAGAACAACCAACATTGTCTGAGAGTCAAACAGAACAACCAACATAGTCTGTGAGTCATCCAGAACAACCAACATAGTCTGAGGGTCAGCCAGAGATACCAACTTAGTATTAGAGTCAACAAGAACAACCAACATAGTCTGAGGGTCAGCCAGACCAACCGACATAGTTTGAATCAAACTGAACAACCAATATGGTCTGTGAGTCAACCAGAACAACCAACATAGTCTGTGAGTAATCCAGAACAACCAACATAGTCTGTGAGTAAACCTGGCCAACCAATATAGTGTAAAGGTAAAAGGACTACCAACATAGTTTGAGGGTCAAACAGGACTACCAAAATATGCTGAGGGTCAAACAGAACAACCAACATAGTCTGTGAGTCATCCAGAACAACCAACATAGTCTGAGAGTCAAACAGAACAACCAACATAGTCTGTGAGTCATCCAGAACAACCAACATAGTCTGAGGGTCAACCAGAACAACCAACATAGTATGTGAGTCAACCAGAACAACTAACATAGTCTGTGAGTAATCCAGAACAACCAACATAGTCTGTGAGTAAACCTGGCCAACCAATATAGTGTAAAGGTAAAAGGACTACCAACATAGTTTGAGGGTCAAACAGGACTACCAAAATATGCTGAGGGTCAAACAGAACAACCAACATAGTCTGTGAGTCATCCAGAACAACCAACATAGTCTGAGAGTCAAACAGAACAACCAACATAGTCTGTGAGTCATCCAGAACAACCAACATAGTCTGAGGGTCAGCCAGAGATACCAACATAGTATGAGAGTCAACAAGAACAACCAACATAGTCTGAGGGTCAGCCAGACCAACCGACATAGTTTGAGTCAAACTGAACAACCAATATGGTCTGTGAGTCAACCAGAACAACCAACATAGTCTGTGAGTAATCCAGAACAACCAACATAGTCTGAGGGTCAAACAGAACAACCAACATAGTCTGTGAGTCATCCAGAACAACCAACATAGTCTGAGGGTCAAACAGAACAACCAACATAGTATGTGAGTCAAACAGAACAACCAACATTGTCTGTGAGTCAAACAGAACAACCAACATAGTCTGTGAGTCAACCAGAACTACCAACATAGTATGTGAGTAAACCTGGTCAACCAAAATAGTCTGTGAGTGAACCAGGCCAACATAGTCTGTGAGTAAACCTAAACAACTAACATAGTCTGTGAGTAAACCTGGCCAACCAATATAGTGTAAAGGTAAAAAGGACTACCAACATAGTTTGAGGGTCAAACAGGACTACCAAAATATGCTGAGGGTCAAACAGAACAACCAACATAGTCTGTGAGTCATCCAGAACAACCAACATAGTCTGAGGGTCAAACAGAACAACCAACATAGTCTGTGAGTCATCCAGAACAACCAACATAGTCTGAGGGTCAGCCAGAGATACCAATATAGTATGAGAGTCAAAAAGAACAACCAACATAGTCTGAGGGTCAGCCAGACCAACCGACATAGTTTGAGAGTCAAACTGAACAACCAATATGGTCTGTGAGTCAACCAGAACAACCAACATAGTCTGTGAGTAAACCTGGTCAACCAACATAGTCTGTGAGTCATCCAGAACAACCAACATAGTATGTGAGTCATCCAGAACAACCAACATAGTCTGTGAGTCAAACAGAACAACCAAAATAGTCTGTGAGTCATCCAGAACAACCAACATAGTCTGTGAGTCATCCAGAACAACCAACATAGTATGTGAGTCAAACAGAACAACCAACATAGTCTGTGAGTCATCCAGAACAACCAACATAGTCTGAGAGTCAACCAGAACAACCAACATAGTCTGTGAGTAATCCAGAACAACCAACATAGTCTGAGGGTCAAACAGAACAACCAACATAGTCTGTGAGTCATCCAGAACAACCAACATAGTCTGTGAGTCAAACAGAACAACCAACATAGTCTGTGAGTCATCCAGAACTACCAACATAGTCTGTGAGTCATCCAGAACAACCAACATAGTATGTGAGTCAAACAGAACAACCAACATAGTCTGTGAGGGTCAAACAGAACAACCAACATAGTATGTGAGTCAAACAGAACAACTAACATAGTCTGAGGGTCAACCAGAACTACCAACATAGTATGTGAGTAAACCTGGTCAACCAAAATAGTCTGTGAGTCAACCAGGCCAACATAGTCTGTGAGTAAACCTAAACAACCAACATAGTCTGTGAGTAAACCTGGCCAACCAATATAGTGTAAAGGTTAAAAGGACTACCAACATAGTTTGAGGGTCAAACAGGACTACCAAAATATGCTGAGGGTTAAACAGATCAACCAACATAGTCTGAGGGTCAAACAGAACAACCAACATAGTCTGAGGGTCAAATAGAACAACCAACATAGTTTGAGAGTCAAACAGAACAACCAACAAAGTTTGAGATTCAACCAGAACAACCAACAAAGCCTGAGGATCAGCCAGAACAATCAACAAAGTCTGAGGGTCAACCATAACAACCAACAAAGTCTGAGGGTCAGCCAGACGAACCAACATAGTTTGAGAGTCATCCAGAACAACCAACATAGTCTGAGGGTCTAACAGAACAACCAACGTTGTCTGAGGGTCGACCAGAACAACAAACATAGTATGTGAGCCATCCAGAACAACCAGTTATCCAGACGAACCAACATAGTTTGAGAGTCATCCAGAACAACCAACAAAGTCTGAGGGTCAACCAGAACAACCAACATAGTATGTGAGTCATCCAGAACAACCAACATAGTCTGTGAGTCATCCAGATCAACCAACATAGTCTGAGGGTCAAACTGATCAACCAACATAGTCTGAGGGTCAAACAGAACAACCAACATAGTCTGTGAGTCATCAAGAACAACCAACATAGTATGTGAGTTATCCAGAACAACCAACATAGTATTAAGATCAAACACAACACCTAAATGTCTAAGGGTACCAATTGGTTAGAGGAGAAGTGGCAATACCAATTTTCCTCATGTTTTCTGTTTGTTTTGACCAGGGTTTTGAACTCACAAACCCTTGCAATCCAGGCAAGCAAGCTACGACAGAACCACTAAGTTGGCCAGAATAGTTAATAACTAGCTATGCTATCCTCATTAAGTTAAGATGATGAATTAGTCTGCTGGGAATCTATAATTACCACTGTTATAGCAGAGAGTTTGACAAAAAGAAGAAAAGTTGATTGATAAATGATGAGAAGCAACATTAATTCTGACCATTAAGATAAGGAACACTTTTTTCAACTGCATTGCAGAAGAGACAGAAAACAACTTTAAATTTTAATTTCATTTAAACTACTATTTAGAGCAATTGAATTTTAATGTTTACGCATTACAAAATGTAACCCTTTTTAAAGTAATAGAAACCATAACCAAGTTTCATTCCTACATATAATTTTTAGCATCTACAGATACAAGTAAAAAATGGTGCACAAAATGGGAGTACAATACAACAATCAAGATGCATTATAAACTGTGACCTATTCCTAAACTAAAATTAAAGTACTTTTTATATAGAGAAAATGTGCTGACATATAACATTAAATAATTCCAGTATTATAATTTGGAGATGGCAAGGGTAAGCACACATCAAAAACTAAGAAAACAAGCTTTAAAACTTTTTAGAATACAAACAAAGCAAAGTAAAAGTGGGGTGGATTATCTTTCCTTATCCATTTTATTTCATCATTTTGTTCAAGCGTCTAATTATAACAATTTACAATATCAGCTTAAAAAGTGACAATCAAATTTCTATTAGAAACGTCAGTGTTTTAAATTTTTCAAAATCAATTAATTCAATTTAAATGAAAATAACAACAGAGACAACAGCAAAGAACAGTATTATCACAGTGTTATGGAGAGCTTCACATAATAACCTGTGGTGCATACTTTTATTATCAATTTGGACCTACTGATTCTAGTTCAATTTAAAACCAGAAAAAGGTGAAATAATATCCATTAAAAAAAAGATCTGCTTTATTCTGGTTATTATTAACAAACACCAGAACATGCTTTAGTTTTCCACCACACTTATACAGCAGTACAGCAGCATTAACCTTTTGTCTCCCTGATTTCTCCTGTCACATAACAGACGGCACCATATTCTACAGGGAAAGAAAAAGTAAAGCAAAAACCAATGACACAGATATGTCAAATAATAAAATAAAACATTGAAAGTTTTCTCTAGTTCAGAAATTAAATATTTTGCAAATAAAAATCCCAAATGAGAAGCAAAACGATTTAAATGTGACGATCTTCTTGTAGAAATTTCAATTTTTAAACTATTCTTTAAATATTTTTTGTGTTTCAGAGTAATGCATTAGTAATTTGCCATACATTAAATGCTGAAATAGATATCAAACTAGTGTTAAGCATTTTAATTTTCCTGCGTATCACTTAGTGTTAGCCTGAATTTTATTGAATAAGAATTAACATTCTCTAGATGCTTATAAACTTCTAGAAAATTTCAAGGAAGCTCTAATTAGAAGTGCTCCTTGAAAAGTTCTTACACTAAAATTAAATACACTTTGTTAATAAAATAAAAATAAAAAATATAAGAAAATATTAAGAAAAATAAATTTGACTTAAATTTTTAAAGATTATGGATGATAATAGTCATAAAAAATATCACTCTGAAGAAACTTCACAGCGACATGCACCAGAAAGTAATTGTCCAAATCTTAATGGATTTTCACATCAAAAGAATAAAAAGAAAGGAAAGAATATGACCTAAAGATCTAATATATAGCTTCATTTCATAGTTCATTACTTGAATGATTTTAATCACCGACTTTTTTTGTAAAAGAACAGTGTGTCTAACAAATTACATGTATATAATAGTTGTTAGGTTTGCTCAATGATACTACATGTAATATAGGATAGTCATATACAGAGAGGTTGAATAATTTTACCATTCAGGTTTAATATTTATTATGTACATATACATATTGTTTTAGTTGATTATCATCTCTCATAATACTGTACAGATTGGCTTATGTATACAAAACGTATCTTTTATAATTGTATTGTGTAATTATATACATAAGGTATATAGTAATAAAATATTGAATTGAATTGAATTGTTCTATAATCAAGTTGACAAATATTATGTCTGAACTCTGAAGTAATAGCTTTCGTCAATGTCAATATCTTTATCAAATGTAGTTATCAAAGGTACAAAGTATGTACATGTGTAGTTCTCTGGCAACATCAGATTACAAAAATTATATTCTACAAATAATTGAAAGAAGTGCAACAAATCTTAATTAAAATTTGTAATGATTGTGGTCTATATCCCTATGCAAAGAGATTACAAAATTTATCCTTTTCACATGAGGTTAAAAAAATGTGAAACTATATACAGCCTTCAATAACACTAAAAAAAGATAAGTTCTGCACATTAGATATATCTAAGAAAAAATAATTAAAACAGGCCAATAATTGTTTATCTGTGTGCGATCACTGTTCACTGTTGTAAAAATTTTGAAGGAAAGCTGTTAAAGTTATGAATGGCACAAACAATTACAAAGTACCACATGGCAGCACCCTTTTATACACAGGAAAAGATTTATATTCAGTCATGTTATTGCTGTAACTTCTTTTATGACAAACTTTAAAAAAAAAAAAAATCATAAAAACAATTCAAGTTCTATAGCTGTATGACTTCAACTTAAAAGTACTTCCTAAGTAAAATAATTTATAATCTATGATATCAGCTTCAGTCTTTTGAGTTCTTTCCATTGAACAAGGAACCAGGAAATAAATAAACAAGAATTTTGTGTCCATTAGAAAACCATGCCCAATGAACTCTATAATTTGACCATGAGAAAAATCATAATTTTGCAAATAATTTTATAAATTTCACACCATAAACAACATGTGTACTATGTCTGGAGTTGATGCGATCACAATTCATTGTAAACTACCAAACCAAAAACTTAACCTCAAAATATAGCGGTACTATCATCACATTTCTATAAAACATGTATAAAACATGGAAGTGGTATGACATAATAATCCAACAGACTTCATGAGACAAATATAAAAGTAATTATAAGTCACTGTATAGATCATGGTATGCCAGACTAAAGTATTAATCAGTACACATCCAATGGATTAAGTGTAAAGACTTATTGAGAATGATTTAGTGTTTAGTGAAACTTGAATTCAGAGTAAATACCATAACTCTGCATGTCATTTTCAAAGTTCACGACACAATAAGTATGTGAACTTAGTTGATTCATATGACTTGTAAATTTCAGGTCATGAAAATAATTCACCTATTTGTTGGTCTCTTTTCAACAAGAATGCTGTCAGTGATATGTCATGTTGCCTTTCAACATGACATACAACACAAACAATTCTGGGGTAAATAATCAAGCATCATTTCTCGAATAACTTTTATGTATAAATATCCGTCTGAATTATACAACAAGAAACACATAAGAGTTATTACCAGTGTACAGTGAATATTTGTTATTCATTAAGCTCAGGGTTATATTCTTATATATGTGCAAAAATAAATAAAAAATTTTCAATTGTCATTTACCTCATTTTTACAAGCATATTTCATTAATGTTTGAAAATAACAGAGAAAATAGTTTAATAGATAAAAAACCAGATGCTCCGCAGGGCGAAGCTTTATACGACCGCAGAGGTTGAACCCTGAACGGTTGGGGCAAGTATGGACACAACATTCAAGCTGGATTCAGCTCTAAATTTGGATTGTGGTTAAATAGTTGACACAGCATAGGTTTCTGACACAGAATGAATGTGTTCTAATGAACTTAAAATTTGTGTTTTCTCTTAGAGCAATTCATTATGCTGTTGAATATTAATCCTCTTAAAAAATGTTTGAAGAAATTTTCTTTTTATTTCTGAAATTTCAAATGAGAAAAATTGAACCCAATTTTTTTAATCACATCCCCCTTTCCCTTATTCCAAAACTAATCTCAATTAAAATTTCTAATGGAGTTTGCAACAATTACTACTCATTTAAATACATCATAAAATATTAAGATGTAAAAAAAACTGCTTGTTATCACTGAATGGTAAAGATTATTTTAATTTATCAGTTGGTAGTAAAAAGTGAATATACATTGTATATTATATATAACAAAGATTTAAGTTGATTCTGGACAAAGAAAGATAACTCCAATTAAAAAAAAATCTTGCTATTGCACAATATTGTGCAATTAGATATATCTTGCTTACTATTCTAGACAAAAAAAGATAACTCTAATTAAAAAAAAATTTGCTATTTCACAATATTGTGCAACTAGATATTTCTTGCCATTGTGCAATACTGTGCAATTGAAAAGACTTGCTATTGCACAATACTTAATATAATAATTTTAGATCCTGATTAGGACCAACTTGAAAACTGGGCCCATAATCAAAAATCTAAGTACATGTTTGGATTCAGCATATCAAAGAACCCCAAGATTTCAATTTTTGTTAAAATCAAACTAAGTTTAATTTTGGACCCTTTGGACTTTAATGTAGACCAGTATGAAAACAGGACCAAAAAAAATGAAGAATGTACATACACAGTTAGATTTGGCATATCAAAGAACCCCATTTATTCAATTTTTGATGAAATCAAACAAAGTTTAATTTTGGACCCCGATTTGGACCAACTTGAAAACTGGGCCAATAATCAAGAATCTAAGTACATTTTTAGATTCAGCATATCAAAGAACCCAACCGATTCATTTTTTGTCAAAATCAAACTAAGTTTAATTTTGGACCCTTTGGACCTTAATGTAGACCAATTTGAAAACGGGACCAAAAGTTAAGAATCTACATACACAGTTAGATTCGGCATATCAAAGAACCCAAATTATTCAATTTTGATGAAATCAAACAAAGTTTAATTTTGGACCCTTTGGGCCCCTTATTCCTAAACTGTTGGGACCAAAACTCCCAAAATCAATACCAACCTTCCTTTTATGGTCATAAACCTTGTGTTTAAATTTCATAGATTTCTTTTTACTTATACTAACGTTATGGTGCGAAAAACAAGAAAAATGCTTATTTGGGTCCCTTTTTGGCCCCTAATTCCTAAACTGTTGGGACCTAAACTCCCAAAATCAATACCAACCTTCCTTTAGTGGTCATAAACATTGTGGATAAATTTCATTGATTTCTATTCACTTAAACTAAAGTTATTGTGCGAAAACCAAGAATAATGCTTATTTGGGCCCTTTTTGGCCCCTTATTCCTAAACTGTTGAAACCAAAACTCCCAAAATCAATCCCAACCTTTCTTTAGTGGTCATAAACCTTGTGTCAAAATTTCATAGATTTCTATTAACTTAAACTAAAGTTATAGTGCGAAAACCAAGAAAATGCTTATTTGGGCCCTTTTTGGCCCCTAATTCCTAAAATGTTGGTACCGAAACTCCCAAAATCAATACCAACCTTCCTTTTGTGGTCATAAACCTTGGATTAAAATTTCATAGATTTCTATTCACTTTTACTAAAGTTAGAGTGCGAAAACTATAAGTATTCGGACGACGACGACGACGACGCCAACGTGATAGCAATATACGACGAAAAAATTTTCAAATTTTGCGGTCGTATAAAAATGGTTGTAATTTGCAAATAATTTATGAAGAAAATCTTTTTTCATTGTTAGTTTTATCCTTTCTTTTATGTCAAGTTATCCTGCAAACATCTTGATGAAACACCAGATTGTAGTGTATTGGAAATTGAAAAAAAAACACTTAGACCAAAAATCATGTCCTATAGATGAAGCTTTGCAACTTTGGTTGAGCTTGATCTAGCAAATTTGAAGGAGTTTGGAGATAAGCAAAGTGTACTGCAGACAATGACAATTACAGTCAATGTAAGTGATTTCTTTTTTTGTGCTACAACTTTATTGTCTAGCATCATTCACAAATACAAATTTATTATTCTACTATCTAAATTGGACATGCAATCATGCCTGATAACAAAAGGAATAATTGTTTTATGACTTTAACCATATTGTTTGATTGTAGAAACCTTACCAGTAAGAAGCAGAAGCATACTGAATCAAATTTCAGTAAACTGCTTAATCAACTAAAAGCTGCTTCATTCCTGTATCCTACACCGAAACAAAGAAATTTAGACTGAGTTTCAGCAAACTTGTCAATAATACAGCCAGACTTGAATGAAATAACAGTATAACCTTTAATAGATGCAAAGTTTTTGGCTGTTTGCAGAGAAATGAGAAATGAAACTTGAAAAATATACATTGAAAATGATATCAAAATCATCTAAGATTATTCATTGTTCAACTTTTACCAGCAAATTAAAATGTCTTAAAACAAATGTCATTCATTTCAAGCATTGATTTGAATGGAATATTAAGAATGACACAAATGTTTTTTTTCCTGCTGCCAAATTTTGAATTGCTTCTACTCCTTGAAAAAGTAGGTAATTTGAAATGAGATGTGAGTTCAATCTCAAGTTTTCAACCTTTTTCATTCCCTCAAAAATCAGCTTAAATATGCAGACAAAAAAACCCAAAACTATGGGTATTTAAGATTGAGAACAATGGTAGGACAAACATGGGTCACTATATGGCCTGGCTGCTGATAAATTAGGACATAATCATATTAAAATACTATCTAGAGTGGTATCAAGATTTAAAATTGCTGAAACTACTAATCTAACAAGATCTTATAATAATTTTCTTGCAATTATGGGTTTCTTTGAAGATAGGATTATCAAGTAAATATGTGTTAATGCATACCAGTAAAAGTTTTTGCAAAACCTACAAAAATCAATTTAAATAGAAATTACTTGCAAATAATTACAAACAGATCATTCATGAAAGAACTACCAGAAGCTTAAGTTGTGATGAAAGCTAAAAACAAAGCCAATCATATAAAAGCATGATTAATGTAAAAATTAAAATTTCGTGGTAATGCTTTTCGCTGAATTATTTGATCTTTAATCAGGATTATATATAACTCTCTAGCACTGTATGTATGTAAGCAGGATAAAATGAGTTTGATAAACCACTGGCTGAGAATTAGTCTTATGTAATTTCCTTTCATATTCCTATGAATAATTTTTCAAACAGATTCTACTTCTTTACCCTGTTGACTACAAAATTTGATAAGTTTGAAAATTTAACTATTTCAAGACGTGGATGAATTTTGTAATCATCAGTGTTGTTAGGTAGATTCTATAGATCTATGATGTGCAGTAAATGGAAACAAACAAATATAAATAAATTACAGAGAAGCAAGAGAATGATACAGCCTTCATAAATTAAAGCAGACCATTATGCATGCAATGCATTTTAAAGCAAACAAATTCTTGACGAGAAATTGTGACTATAAAACCTTGGCATCATTCCAGATTGTTAAAAAGGGGGTAACAGAAAGTGAAAATAAACTTATTGAAAATGAAATCATAAATAATTAGTATATGCTGCAAAGCATTTCTCCATGCTTGTATTACTTCACTGTAAAGTGTTGCCTTACCTGAACCAATCTTGATAAGCCCATTATGCTGTATAAATATTGTATCACAGGCTAAATTTCCATGAGTTATTGGAGGATTGCAGGAGTGAAGGTAGCTGAAAAATATATCATGCATAATTAAGTCAATGCTGGATTGAATAATAAAATTATCTCCCTTTGATATTTTTCACGTGAAATTTCAGTTATTACATAAATTTGTGAAAGTCTAATCTAAATCTTACTGATTGCCAAATTTTACCTTTTATCTTGGTTTTCAGGGGGGTTAATTTTGTTAACAGTAAGTATGAAAGTATTTTGAAGAATTATCTTAAGCAGTTCTCTCTTGTTATATCTGCAAAGTATTGCATTGCACTGCTAAATAATAAGTGAAAAACTGAAATTTCCCTAAAAATGCAAAGGGAGTTTATTTGTTATAGCCAAACTGAGGCAATATAGTCTTTTAAGGCAGAGCTATATAAGCTCAAACTGCAGATTTATGTATATATATATATAATTCCCAAAATACCCTACTGCAGTCTAACCTGAGTAAACCAGACCCTGAACAAACCAGTTTCCTGTCAATTCTCGCCGAAAAATAAAGTCCCATTGTTTTCTCTTCAAAGTCTTTGTTAAAATACCCTAAAGTAAACGGGACCCTGTGTATTCCGAATTCTGATCTTATTATGCAGTCCCAATACTTTAATTACATTAATTATTACCTGTCAAAACCGGTGTATCTAATTAATTTCAATGATCGATATGCAATCAAAACATATTAGTTTATATAATATGTCTTTTTAGGATAATTAATTAGTCAGGTGTTAAACTGTAAACTTACAATCATACAGTAGTGAGATGTATTATTTATTAAAACATTATAAGCATGTCAATTAAGGGAAAAGACACATCGAATATATCTCAGATCGAACTAACGTTGTAACTTGAATAAACAATATTAAATCAAAGAGTAAGAAACTTACATCAATAATTCGAAATTCTGGGTTACCTGTTGTGAACCCCTAAACCAATGACTCTGATAATGAAAAACACCCAGAGGACAACAATCAATAGCTATTGCACACTGTACTACAATCTTTTCATAGTAAAGAAATTACGTTTGATAATATTCTTACTTCTTAATCAGTCATTCCAACATTTCAAATTATCGATCATGGAAGTAAATCTAAACTCTCGTCTCACAATCCAAACAACCCTAGTATTATGATGCAAATGTAAACAATGAAAAACAAAGTGAAGGTATTTTAATTCATCAGATATAATTTACAATCAGAGAGAACTTTAACATGGAAAATATCGGACATCACAAGTCATTTACTTCAGGTCAAAACCTGAATAAAGTTAAACCGGCTCACTTTCCAAACCAGCCCCTTTTCATAGTACTGTAGCCGGCCAGTTTATATAGGTTTTACTGTATAACCATTCCAGAGACTTAGCTTAACCTTTTTCTCTAGGGCCCAGCTGGGCCCCCATATTTTTTTATAAGGGGATTTATTTTTTTAAAGCAATCCTCTGTAAGCATTGTTCTAAAAATTTAAAATAAAATTTTTGTTGTAAGTAATAGTGAAATACAGACTTGTTATGACTCGTTGAATTACTGGAACATAATTAAAAGCAGTGCAGATTCAACAGTTTATTTGAAAAATTGTCAACTTACAAAACAATTTCACAGCACTCACTTTATACTAGAAGTAACCTTTTACTTGAACAGTTTGTTAAAATGCTTTACCAACCAGTTGATCAGTTTGTGAGAGAAGAATTCAAACGGCAATTTGGTAAACTATTTGACCAATTGCTATTGTGATACATGTACCAAAAAGTCACTGATTATTACATTAATATCTAAAATGGTATCACATTCAAATCATGTCTTCAAGGAGATGATTGGAAATGAAACAACTATCTATCAACGTGAATGTTTACATCTAAAAGACTTTACTCTAAAATGTATCATGACATTGTTTATACATACCTCAGTGCGGACAGAATCTGGGTACACCATCTCTTCCATGCCTAAAAAGAAAAAGAAGAAACTATTTTAAATCCCACTGCACCTCAGATTCATAATGGTGATTCAATGACAGTCTTTAAACTTTAATTTTTTTAATTATTTTGGGGTCTTATAAAAACATAACCTTTAATTTGAACGTTTCTTTCATACTGTGATGCATATGGTCAACCTAATTTTGACATCTATCAGAATTCCATATCTCTTTCACATATTTGAATATGTTCAATTTTATATTTTAAATTCTTTTTTTTAGTGTAACATAAATGTGTCATTTTATTATTATGTTACTAAGCATTGAAACATTCTGGAAATGAGAACTCTGTACAAATGAGTAGATTAAGAAATTATTGTGTGCATTCACTCTTGCCATTTTGTCATTTTAAACTGAAATGTGATTTTAATTTTTACGATTTTGAGAAAAGTCCTGTTTTATTCATATAAAATATTTCAAAATGCGAGTTTAAATTATTGTGTTCATAAGTTTTTGCATTTTTCACAATAATAAAAACCTCACAATAGTTTCTGAATTTAAAGTATATATAGGTATCGAGAATGAAAAATGACTCTATTTTGGTCGAGTGGGAAAATAGTACTGAAGTGGTATAAATATTTGTTGATTTGCTCCACTTTTTCCTTTTTGAATTTTCCTCAGAGTTCGGTATTTTTGTGTTTTTACTTTTTCATATATACTTCACACAATACTTAAAGAATGTGACATACCTTCAAATTAAATGTTTTATTATTTTTCCTGGTTTTCTTCATGAATTGAGACAGTGAACCAGATGACATATATTCTGTTATGAAGATAACCTGAAAAAAATGCAATAAATAAAGCTCAAAACTCAATAGAATTGGAAAAATCAATTTTAAGTTGAATGCCTTGTGATAATTTAAGGTTTTACTATAAGTATCACTTTGACTTAAAGGGGTACTAGCTACTAGATAAATAAAAAATAACAGTTATGATTTTTTTCTCGGTTCAAACATTAATGCAAGTGAAGTAGTGAAATAATAATTCGCTATTAGCAGCCAATATGGTTCAATTTTGTCAAATTAAGCTAAGAAAAAAATTGATGATGAACTATTCACTTCATGTGAACTTCAATTTAACCACTTAGTAGCAGCCAATCACTTGTAAATTTCTACTTGTTATTTCTTTCAATACGTTTAATGTACAAACAGATGCTCCGCAGGGCGCAGCTTGCAGCTTTATACAACCGCAGAGGTTGAACCCTAAACGGTTGGGGCAAGTGCAGACACAACATTCAAGCTGGATTCAGCTCTAAATTTGGATTGTGATTAAATAGTTGACACAGCATAGGTTTCTGACACAGAATGAATGTGGTCTACTAAACTTAAAAATTTTTGTTTTGCCTTTGAGCAATTCACTATGCTGTTGAATATTAATCCTCTCAAAAAAATGTTTGAAGAAATTTTCTTTTTATTTATGAAATTTCAAATGAGAAAAATTGAACCCCCCCCCCCCTCAATTTTTTTTTCACATCCCCTTTTCCTTTCATCCAAAACCGATCTCAATTCAAATTTCTAATGGAGTTTGCAACAATAATTACTCATTTAAATACATCATAAAATATTAAAATGTAAAAAAGTGCTTGTTATCACTGAATGGTAAATATTGTTTTAATTTATCAGTTGGTAGTAAAAGTGAATATACATTGTTTATTGTATAAAACAATGATTTAAGTTGATTCAACTACTATTCTGAACAAAGAAAGATAACTCCAATTGAAATTGTGCAATTAGATATTTCTTGCTATTGCGCAATACTGTGCAATTGAAAATACTTGCTATTGCACAATACTGTGCAATTGAAGATTTCTTGCTATTGTGCAATACTGTGCAATTGAAAATTTCTTGCTATTGCACAATACTGTGCAATTGAAGATTTTTTTTTTTATTTTTTTTTTATTCAACAACAAATTGCACTTTCTGCTGTTAACAATATACCTCACCAGTCCAGCATACCAGTGAAGAGTCCCTGTTTGTTAATACCAGAAATCCAGGGTTGTTTTCTGGTAAGCATCAATATATTAAATCAACATTAGTATTATAATCTAACAGCTAAGTTATAAAATTATCAGCAATGAAATAATAAACAAATAAATATCAGCGAGACTTATTTGTTTACCTATACATATAAATAGGAAAAAGTACTATTTGGATATCATCTAGCAATATTAATGATTTTTGAGTATAGTTTCCGGAAACTTTCCATATTTTCTCCGTTAACGTGTGCATTGTTTTTCTATCGAATAACTTCCTGGTTTGAAACAAAATTGTCACACCGGTTTATGTGACTTTAAATATTGAACAAACAGATGTGATATAGCATTATAACAGGTATGTCTAAATCAAAATTTATCAGTAGTGTAAAGAAGATCAAGAGTAAGACTGGTTTCTTTTTCAAATCTTCTTTTTGTAACAGTAAATTGATATAAATAGCCTCGATATTAATCTTAACATGTGGCGGTGAACAGTAAAATTTATATTACTTCATCAGTTCCTGATGTGTAATTTTAAAAATTTATATCTTTAATTAAGTTCCTTCATTTATTTTTGCTAGATCATATATTTCACAAACAAACAAAAAATTATTTCAACAATTTGCAATTGAAGATTTCTTGTTATTGCTGAGTACTGTGCAATTGAAAATTTCTTGCTATTGCACAATACTTAATATTATAATTTTGGATCCTGATTTCGACCAACTTGAAAACTGGGCCCATAATCAACCAGATGCTCCGCAGGGCGTAGCTTTATACGACCGCAGAGGTTGAACCCTGAACGGTTGGGGCAAGTATGGACACAACATTCAAGCTGGATTCAGCTCTAAATTTGGATTGTGATTAAATTGTTGACACAGCATAGGTTTCTGACACAGAATGAATGTGTTCTAATGAACTTAAAATTTTTGTTTTCTCTTAGAGCAATTCACTATGCTGTTGAATATTAATCCTCTCAAAAAAATGTTTGAAGAAATTTTCTTTTTATTTATGAAATTTCAAATGAGAAAAATTGAACCCAATTTTTTAATCACATCCCCCTTTCCCTTATTCCAAAACTAATCTTAATTAAAATATTCTAATGGAGTTTGCAACAATAACTACTCATTTAAATACATCATAAAATATTAAGATGTAAAAAAACTGCTTGTTATCACTGAATGGTAAAGATTATTTAACTTTATCAGTTGGTAGTAAAAAGTGAATATACATTGTATATTGTATATAACAAAGATTTAAGTTGATTCTGGACAAAGAAAGATAACTCCAATTAAAAAAAAAATCTTGCAATAAGATATTTCTTGCTTACTATTCTGGACAAAGAAAGATAACTCTAATTAAAAAAAAAAATTGCTATTTCACAATATTGTGAAATTAGATATTTCTTGCCATTGCACAATACTGTGCAATTGAAAAGACTTGCTATTGCACAATACTTAATATAATAATTTTAGATCCTGATTTGGACCAACTTGAAAACTGGGCCCATAATCAAAAATCGAAGTACATGTTTAGATTCAGCATATCAAAGAGGCCCAAGAATTTAATTTTTGTTAAAATCAAACTTAGTTTCATTTTGGACCCTTTGGACCTTAATGTAGACCAATTTGAAAACATGACCAAAAGTTAAGAATCTACATACACAGTTAGATTCGGCATATCAAAGAACCCCATTTATTCAATTTTTGATGAAATCAAATAAAGTTTAATTTTGGACCCAGATTTGGACCAACTTGAAAACTGGGCCAATAATCAAGAATCTAAGTACATTTTTAGATTCAACATATCAAAGAACCCAACCGATTCATTTTTTGTCAAAATCAAACTAAGTTTAATTTTGGACCCTTTGGACCTTAATGTAGACCAATTTGAAAACATGACCAAAAGTTAAGAATCTACATACACAGTTAGATTCGGCATATCAAAGAACCCCAATTATTCAATTTTGATGAAATCAAACAAAGTTAAATTTTGGACCCTTTGGGCCCCTTTTTCCTAAACTGTTGGGACCAAAACTCCCAAAATCAATACCAACCTTCCTTTTATGGTCATAAACCTTGTGTTTAAATTTCATAGATTTCTATTTATTTATACTAACGTTATGGTGCGAAAACCAAGAAAAATGCTTATTTGGATCCCTTTTTGGCCCCTAATTCCTAAACTGTTGGGACCTAAACTCCCAAAATCAATACCAATCTTCCTTTTGTGGTCATAAACATTGTGTTTAAATTTCATTGATTTCTATTTACTTAAACTAAAGTTATTGTGCGAAAACCAAGAATAATGCTTATTTGGGCCCTTTTTTGGCCCCTTATTCCTAAACTGTTGAAACCAAAACTCCCAAAATCAATCCTAACCTTTCTTTTGTGGTCATAAACCTTGTGTCAAAATTTCATAGATTTCTATTAACTTAAACTAAAGTTATAGTGCGAAAACCGAGAAAATGCTTATTTGGGCCCTTTTTGGCCCCTAATTCCTAAAATGTTGGGACCAAAACTCCCAAAATCAATACCAACCTTCCTTTTATGGTCATAAACCTTGTGTTGAAATTTTAAAGATTTCTATTCACTTTTACTAAAGTTAGAGTGCGAAAACTAAAAGTATTCGGACGACGACGACGACGCAGACGACGCCAACGTGATAGCAATATACGACAAAAATTTTTTCAAAATTTGCGGTCGTATAAAAATCTAGGTACATGTTTGGATTCAGCATATCAAAGAACCCCAAGAATTCAATTTTTGTTAAAATCAAACTAAGCTTAATTTTGGACCCTTTGGACTTTAATGTATACCAATTTGAAAACAGGGCCAAAAATTAAGAATCTACATACACAGTTAGATTTGGCATATCAAAGAACCCCATTTATTCAATTTTTGATGAAATCAAACAAAGTTTAATTTTGAACCCCGATTTGGACCAACTTGAAAACTGGACCAATAATAAAAAATCTAAGTACATTTTTAGATTCAGCATATCAAAGAACCCCAAGGATTCAATTTTTGTCTAAATCAAACTAAGATTAATTTTGGACCCTTTGGACCTTAATGTAGACCAATTTGAAAATGGACCAAAAATTAAGAATCTACATACACAGTTAGATTTGGCATATCAAAGAACCCCAATTATTCAATTTTTTATGAAATCAAACAAAGTTTAATTTTAGACCCTTTGGGCCCCTTATTCCTAAACTGTTGGGACCAAAACTCCCAAAATCAATACCAACCTTCCTTTTATGGTCATAAACCTTGTGTTTAAATTTCATAGATTTCTTTTTACTTATACTTAAGTTATGGTGCGTAAACCAAGAAAAATGCTTATTTGGGCCCCTTTTTGGCCCCTAATTCCTAAACTGTTGGGACCTCAACTCCCAAAATCAATACCAACCTTCCTTTTGTGGTCATATACCTTGTGTTTAAATTTCATTGATTTCTATTTACTTAAACTAAAGTTATTGTGCGAAAACCAAGAAAATGCTTATTTGGGCCCTTTATAGCCCCTAATTCCTAAAATGTTGGAATCAAAATTCCTAAATTCAATCCTAACTTTGCTTTTGTGGTCATAAACCTTGTGTTAAAATTTCATAGATTTCTATTCACTTTACTTAAGTTAGAGTGCAAAAAGTAAAAGTATTCGTATGACGACGACGACGCAGACAACGTCGCCAACGTGATAGCAATATACGACGAAAAAATTTTCAATTTTTGCGGTCGTATAAAAATCTAAGCTGTGTCACTGTGTCTGTTATTTGAAGATTAAAAAAAACATTTGGTCTGTTCACAAGCAAATAGGTAGCAGTAGCAATTGCAGAGTTTCAAATTAAGAGATGGAAGCTGTAAATTTTTACAAATTACAAATTTGCTCACTACTTTGGTGCTAAAATAAAGAATATTTTGTGTTGTGTTGTGTTGTCATTGAACCTTTTACTGTTGTTTAAAAATTAAAAATATCAAAATGTTTAAAGTTTAGTTAACCATCAATCTTAAGAATTTCTGTGAATCTGGTGGTCAGTTGTCTTTATAACCATGATAACATATCACATCTCCTTATTCTTACTAGGAGTATTTTTCTGATGATCATGGTCTTGATTAATGAACTTTTCCCCAGTATTTCAATAAGTACTACATTTGTAGTATTCCTTTGATGGGGGCAAACCATGCATTTTGCGTAAATGAACTTAACTTTAATATTTACTTACTCTTGATTTCCCATCTTTTGTGTCTGTCCAGTACTTGTGGAATTTGACTATATTTGGATGGTCTAACTGGATTAAGTTATCAAACACTTGTCTTATTTTGTCCTGCAATGATAGTTAAACTATTAATCAATTTTATTGCTTTTACAGATCTGTATTCATTTTAATTCTTTAATTTTTACTTAAACTATTTGTATTAATATATTATAATAACCTGACACTCTTTTTCTCATTATATACATTTGACTAAGGCTAATAAGCCAACAATCTTCAAAGTTGGAAGTATATCAATCTATGAATATAACTTGTCAGTTCCTAGAGGAAAGAAATATTTTATATTTTAGCTTAATTCAGTTCTTCTAGTCACAAACAGTATGTACTAGAGATGAAGCATAAAAATTATGTCATAGCAGCTTTTCTTTTTCTTAAGATGTTCATTTTCTCCCATAGATGCATCCTTTCAGAAAGTTGTTAAATTATACGTCACTTCATATTTGTATATACATGTCATATTAGATTTGAACTTTTGTGTGAAACTGAATATTTCTTTGAAACATACAATGAAGGTCAGAGCTATCATTGGAAACAGAAAATCCCCTTAGGATACCTTGAATTGCTAAACATGCTAAACAAGGATTTATATTTAGAGATTTTTTCAATCAATTTATGATGATGGATGCAAGTATGTAGCAATAGAATTATGATACACTTGATACTATGTATACATAACAAAATATAAAATATAAAACTGTTCATACTTGAGCTAGATCTTGTGAATGTATGCCAACCCAACATACATGTAGCTTCTACAAATATATAATTATGAATGCTGGATATACATGTATCTATAATGAAGTACCTCTTGAGCCTTCAAATTCCTGTTTTCTGAAAACTGCACTTCATTCCATACCACTTCAACACCTTCTTCTGTGTCCATAGCAAGAAAGGCATAATCAATACCTGGAACATCACGCTGTTCTACCTAAACAAATATTTTATAGTGTGTTTAATTTTAAACATCTTTTTTTAAATCATTTAAACATTTACATATAACTACATTGTATCACCACAGTTTGCTCCTAGCAATTCGTAACCAGATGCTCCGCAGGGCGTAGCTTTATACGACCGCAGAGGTTGAACCCTAAACGGTTGGGGCAAGTATGGACACAACATTCAAGCTGGATTCAGCTCTAAATTTGGATTGTGATTAAATAGTTGACACAGCATAGGTTTCTGACACAGAATGAATGTGTTCTAATGAACTTAATTTTTTTTTTCTCTCTTAGAGCAATTCACTATGCTGTTGAACATTAATCCTCTCAAAAAAATGTTTGAAGAAATTTTCATTTTATTTATGAAATTTCATTTCAAGTGAGAAAATTGAACCCATTTTTTTTAATCACATCCCCCTTTCCCTTATTCCAAATTAATCTCAATTAAATTTCTAATGGAGTTTGCAACAATAACTACACATTTAAATACATCATAAAATATTAAGATGTAAAAAAAATGCTTGTTATCACTGAATGGTAAAGATTATTTTAATTTATCAGTTGGTAGTAAAAAGTGAATATACATTGTATATAACAAAGATTTGAGTTGATTCTGGACAAAGAAAGATAACTCCAATTAAAAAAAAATATTGCTATTTCACAATATTGTGCAATTAGATATTTCTTGCTTACTATTCTGGACAAAGAAAGATAACTCTAATAAAAAAAAAATATTGCTATTTCACAATATTGTGCAATTAGATATTTCTTGCCATTGTGCAATACTGTGCAATTGAAAAGACTTGCTATTGCACAATACTTAATATAATATTTTAGATCCTGATTTGGACCAACTTGAAAACTGGGCCCATAATCAAAAATCTAAGTAGATGTTTGGATTCAGCATATCAAAGAACCCCAAGATTTCAATTTTTGTTAAAATCAAACTAAGTTTAATTTTGGACCCTTTGGACTTTAATGTAAACCAATTTGAAAACAGGACCAAAAATGAAGAATCTACATACACAGTTAGATTTGGCATATCAAAGAACCCAATTTATTCATTTTTTTAGGAAATCAAACAAAGTTTAATTTTGGACCCCGATTTGGACCAACTTGAAAACTGGGCCAATAATCAAGAATCTAAATACATTTTTAGATTCAGCATATCAAAGAACCCAACCGATTAATTTTTTGTCAAAATCAAACTAAGTTTAATTTTGGACCCTTTGGACCTTAATGAAGACCAATTTGAAAATGGACCAAAAATTAAGAATCTACATACACAGTTAGATTCTGCATATCGAAGAACCCCAATTATTCAATTCTTGATGAAATCAAACAAAGTTTAATTTTGGACCCTTTGGGCCCCTTTTTCCTAAACTGTTTGGACCATAACTCCCAAAATCAATACCAACCTTCCTTTTATGGTCATAAACCTTGTGTTTAAATTTCATAGATTTCTATTTACTTGTACTAAAGTTATGGTGCGAAAACCAAGAAATATGCTTATTTGGGTCCCTTTTTGGCCCCTAATTCCTAAACTGTTGGGACCTAAACTCCCAAAATCAATACCAACCTTCCTTTTGTGGTCATAAACATTGTGTATAAATTTCATTGATTTCTATTCACTTAAACTAAAGTTATTGTGCGAAAACCAAGAATAATGCTTATTTGGGCCCTTTTTTGGCCCCTAATTCCTAAACTGTTGAAACCAAAACTCTCAAAATCAATCCCAACCTTTCTTTTGTGGTCATAAACCTTGTGTCAAAATTTCATAGATTTCTATTAGCTTAAACTAAAGTTATAGTGCGAAAACCAAGAAAATGCTTATTTGGGCCCTTTTTGGCCCCTAATTCCTAAAATGTTGGGACCAAAACTCCCAAAATCAATACCAACCTTCCTTTTGTGGTCATAAACCTTGTGTTAAAATTTCATAGATTTCTATTCACTTTTACTTAAGTTAGAGTGCGAAAACTAAAAGTATTCGGACGACGACGACGACGACGACGACGAAGACGCCAACGTGATAGCAATATACGACGAAATTTTTTTCAAAATTTGCGGTCGTATAAAAACCTTAGCTGTAATGTACTATACACCTTAACCATTGTTAACTGTAATGTGCTAAAGCTGCAATGTATGTACATGTACATGTATATACAAGACTGTTTAACATTGCAATTTCCAC
This sequence comes from Mytilus trossulus, assembly GCF_036588685.1. Classification (NCBI taxonomy): domain Eukaryota; kingdom Metazoa; phylum Mollusca; class Bivalvia; order Mytilida; family Mytilidae; genus Mytilus; species Mytilus trossulus. Next base: position 99,056,060 of record NC_086373.1, read on the forward strand.
ATTATAGGTGCCTGTTATCCTGAAATAAAACAGCTGAAATTTCCTTTCCTATTTTTGATGTTTCTTGATTTTTCCTCAAACATAATAAAGTAACAAAAGATGTCCTGCAAATAAAAGGAGAAAACAATGTACCAATAAACTTTTAGAAGCTCATCAGATAGTATCTGACTCATTCTTAAACGAAAGACTTTAACACTTTTTGTCCACCATACTCAATGCTGGATATAAAACACATTTTAATAAATTTGACATCACAAGAGAAAAGCCAACACAAATTTTACTAACATCACAACTGAATCCCTAACAACAGAACCAAAATCAGAAACTTTACTGTATTTCCGTTCCTTTTTTATACGACCGCAAATTTTGAAAAAATTTTCGTCGTATATTGCTATCACGTTGGCGTCGTCGGCGTCGTCCGAATACTTTTAGTTTTCGCACTCTAACTTTAGTAAAAGTGAATAGAAATCTATGAAATTTTAACACAAGGTTTATGACCATAAAAGGAAGGCTGGTATTGATTTTGGAAGTTTTAGTCCCAACATTTTAGGAATTAAGGGCCAAAAAGGGCCCAAATAAGCATTTTCTTGGTTTTCGCACTATAACTTTAGTTTAAGTTAATAGAAATCTATGAAATTTTGACACAAGGTTTATGACCACAAAAGAAAGGTTGGGATTGATTTTGGGAGTTTTGGTTTCAACAGTTTCGGAATTAGGGGCCAAAAAAGGGCCCAAATGAGCATTATTCTTGGTTTTCGCACAATAACTTTAGTTAAAGTAAATAGAAATCAATGAAATTTAAACACAATGTTTATGACCACAAAAGGAAGGTTGGTATTGATTTTGGGAGTTTCGGTCCCAACAGTTTAGGAATTAGGGGCCAAAAAGGGACCAAAATAAGCATTTTTCTTGGTTTTCGCACCATAGCGTTAGTATAAGTAAATAGAAATCTATGAAATTTAAACACAAGGTTTATAACTGTTTAAGGAAGGTTGGTATTGATTTTGGGAGTTTTGGTCCCAACAGTTAAGGAAAAAGGGGCCCAAAGGGTCCAAAATTAAATTTTGTTTGATTTCATCAAAATTGAATAATTGGGGTTCTTTAATATGCCGAATCTAACTGTGTATGTAGATTCTTAATTTTTGGTCCCGTTTTCAAATTGGTCTACATTAAGGTCCAAAGGGTCCAAAATTAAACTTAGTTTGATTTTAACAAAAATTGAAACCTTTGGGTTCTTTGATATGCTGAATCTAAAAATGTACTTAGATTTTTATTTATTGGCCCAGTTTTCAAGTTGGCCCAAATCGAGGTCCAAAATTAAACATTGTTTGATTTCATCAAAAATTGAATAATTGGGGTTCTTTGATATGCCAAATCTAACTGTGTAGATTCTTAATTTTTGGTCCAGTTTTAAAATTGGTCTAAATTAAAGTGCAAAGGGTCCAAAATTAAACTAAGTTTGATTTTAACAAAAATTAAATTCTTGGGCCTCTTTGATATGCTGAATCTAAACATGTACTTAGATTTTTGATTATGGGCCCAATTTTCAAGTTGGTCCAAATCAGGATCTAAAATTATAATATTAAGTATTGTGCAATAGCAAGTCTTTTCAATTGCACAGTATTGTGCAATGGCAAGAAATATCTAATTTCAAAATATTGTGAAATAGCAAATTTTTTTTTAATTAAGAGTTATCTTTCTTTGTCCAGTATAGTAAGCAAGAAATATCTGCAAGAATTTTTTTTAATTGGAGTTATCTTTCTTTGTCCAGAATCAACTTAAATCTTTGTTATATACAATATACAATGTATATTCACTTTTTACTACCAACTGATAAATTTAAATAATCTTTACCATTCAGTGATAACAAGCAGTTTTTTTACATCTTAATATTTTATGATGTATTTAAATGAGTAGTAATTGTTGCAAACTCCATTAGAATATTTTAATTGAAATTAGTTTTGGAATAAGGGAAAGGGGGATGTGATTAAAAAATTGGGTTCAATTTTTCTCATTTGAAATTTCATAAATAAAAAGAAAATTTCTTCAAACATTTTTTTGAGAGGATTAATATTCAACAGCATAGTGAATTGCTCTAAGAGAAAACAAAAATTTTAAGTTCATTTGAATACATTCATTCTGTGTCAGAAACCTATGCTGTGTCAACTATTTAATCACAATCCAAATTTAGAGCGGAATCCAGCTTGAATGTTGTGTCCATACTTGCCCCAACCGTTCAGGGTTCAACCTCTGCGGTCGTATAAAGCTACGCCCTGCGGAGCATCTGGTTGTAACATATAAAAAAGAAGATGTGGTATGATTGCCAATGAGACAACTATCCACAAAAGACCAAAATGACACAAACATTAACAATTATAGGTCACCGTATGGCCTTCAACAATGAGCAAAGCCCATACTGCATATAGTCAGCTATAAAAGGCCCCGATGAGACAATGTAAAACAATTCAAGCGAGAAAACCAACGGCCTTATTTATGTAAAAAAATTAACGAAAACAAATATATATGTAACACATAAACAAACGACAACCACTGAATTACAGGCTCCTGACTTGGGACAGACACATACATAAATAATGTGGCGGGGTTAAACATGTTAGCGGGATCCCAACCCTCCACCTAACCTGGGACAGTGGTATAACAGGACAACATAAGAACGAACTATAAAAATCAGTTGAAAAAGGCTTAACTCATCAGATAGACAAAAAATAAAAGTGGACGTGGCCGGGTACTTATACATCCCGACACAAAAAGAGTACTCGCAGTTATCTAACAGCTAGTTCAAAGCCATTAACAACTAATAAAAGAAAATCATGCCTCTAAGACTAAGCAATCAATCCATACACATCCAGCATACAATGGATTTAGTGTAAAGACGTCATAAACAGCCAGAGAAAAACATGACCTTGTGCAATACCAAGTTACAGGTGTCGACAGATTGTAGATCCATGAAAATGTATATATGTATATAACATGCAAGTAATATTTAGTTAGCTTTTAATCTACTTAAATATAACAAAGTCAATTTTTATACCAATAAAAACAATATTCAATGATCTTATCACAGTGTTGAATAGGTTACCTTTAAGAATAAGTTTATTTAAAGGAGCAACAAGTTTACATGGATCATTTCAAAATTTCCGGGCACGGTTAACAACATTTCCGTAAAAATGAGGATGTGCTATCCCGTTTGAAATAAGTTTTCTACATGTTTGAATAAAAAAAAAAAATTATAGACTTCATCCCCTTTCACAGGTAATGCCTGCCTCATATTATGGGGACTTCATCCCCTATTACAGTAGAAAAATCATTAATGAACTCAAAAATCGTTCAAACATTTTTTTGTTGCTTTTTTTAATTCCCACATTTGCACAGAATTCAGAAAATCTTCTTCCAGACTCCTTGTCGTGAGTCTTTGAGTAGTCTAGTAAAATAGAGGAAATCAAGGAACACAATAGCTATATATCATTTTTAATATAGGGACTTCGTCCCTTATTAGTAATTACAGTAGAAAATTCAATAATTTTTTTGATACTAATAATGAACTCAAAATCGTTCAAAAAATGTCGGATCTGGAATGTTGTGTTTTTGAATTTCCGGATCTGCACAGATTTCTACTTCCATTTGCGGCATTGTTTGCATGAAACTTTGAATAAAATGTATATTTATCAATTTAAGAAAGGAACTCAATAAAAGTTCATTTTTAAAAATTGTTTGTTATAAAGAAGACATTAACTTATGACAGCGTTTCTTTGTTTACATTGAATATATCACAACTAAATCCCTAACAACAGAACCAAAATCGGAAACGTAACGGTATTTTATTTCCTTTTCTCTATTTAACATGTTTGATTTTAAAAAAAAACATACAGACTTCGTCCCCATTTCACAGGTAATGTGTGCCTCATATTAATTATTTGTCTTTGATATCAATTGACAAATCATTACCAATCCATCAGTCACATCTCAGTCATTACAGCTGAACAGATGTGCTTGGCCAGCTCTCCTTTACCCGCTATCTTCGATGAGGGTTTACAGTTAGATAATCGACGAAATACTACTTAAGATGACAGAAACCAATCCATGCCGTACAGTAGACGTAGTAGTTGTCGTACCCATGTCAACATGCACTCCAAAACCATTGTATCATGGGGAGTGTTATGGCGTCCTCAACTACCTGTTCCTGACCCACGGCATAAAATATGTTAAAGCTCAACAAATGCCTTCCGGCACCGAGCCGACCGTGCGAGGGCTGAAAAGCCAGTCAAGGTCGTTAAACACTTCCATATATATATAAATTGACGTTCCCTGATGAATTACGTTTCTTTGTTTACATTGAACATGACGTCATAACTTTAATATCGTCACAAGTAAAATTCCTAACAACAGAACCAAAATAAGAAACGTTACCATATTTCCGTTTCCTTTTTTTTTTAAATAAAAATATGTTACAAAAAGAATAATTCATACAGACTTCGTCCCCATTTAATCAATGTCTGCCTCATATTGCCCAAATGTTAGTAAACTCATAATAAACTGAAGTGAGTGATTTATTAAACATGGAAAAAGTTTTCAATGATAAGTTTATGAAGACTGAAGTAAATTTTTAATATTAATTATTATTTTCTTACTTCTTCTCTTCTTTTCTGCCATCTTCCACATGGTGAATATTCTAAGACTTCTCCTTCATCTTCAGATTCATCAGCACTATCATTTTTTTCTGGTTGTTCCTGGTCTACATCTCCCATGTTAAAGTTCTTATATGAACAAAATTTCTGAATTTTCACGAAAAAATATATTTACTTGATGGAGCAGACGGAAATTGGACAGATCACAAATCCAGCAGCAAATATTAGAATCAAAATGAAAAGAAGTAAAAGGGTCACACCCTCCAGGTTATATAAAAAGATAAAAACTTATCAATATTGTTCAAGACAATGAATTCATAGTACGTAATTCAATTTCCACCTCTTGTTTAACCTGAAATATTTTCGTCGGGCTTGTTATTTGATCACATGACCAATGGGGAACTAACCGCGAAATACACATGTGGAAATGTGGAATGTTTACCAAAGATATAAACTAATTTAGCGACATTATGGGTGTATATCTGTCGACGCCAAACACTGAAAAAATTTCAAGTGACGAAACATGTCAAGGTTTCAAATATGGGGCATCTTCAATGCAGGGTTGGCGAATGGCGCAAGAGGTGAAAACAACATCATCATGATTACTTTCATTTTAACTTCAGACTCAGTCTGTTACATTTCTTTTGTCAGGCATTTTACTGTAAAAGTTATGAAAAATGTCATGTTAACGTAGGTACATGGCAGACAATAAGTGATAAGGTGGAGCAATTGTACATATAGATAAGCTCAACATTTCTGAATTGCCTTGTTTTTATATGAATCAAAGGTAATTTTTTATCACAAGTTTAATATTTTGTTGAGCTGGATATTTAGACCTTTACGCTTTTTAGAAATCTGCGCCAGTTTACCTGAAAATTTGCGCCGCTTGAACCATTGACATCATACACCACTTTTCTGAAATTCCATTGTGGCGTCAGATTTTTTGTATTATAAGTCATAATTATAGTCAGTAATTGCAGAGAAATAGCGATGAAGTGTATTGAATTCAACCTCAATTCATTTAAATAGTTACAAAATCATTGATTTATGACATTGTTTAGGATCTTTTATACCTTTTAAATTTATAAATGTCTCAATCATTATGCTCTGAAATAATTGTATATAACGTGACTGTACCCAAATTGCACCTTTTTTGACAGTTTTTTCATCTACATTTTTTTATGATGAAGACAAAAATGTTCATTATGTGTTTATTTTGTAGCCGTATCCTTCTATATTCAGGGGCGGATCCAGGACCTCGATGTCTGGGGGGGGGCACCATGAACCACCCACTTTTTTTATATATACATACATGCGAGTGTGAGTGGTTGCTAGGTTTGGTTGTATATAATTTTTTCTTCTTTTTTTTATTGGTGGAGGACTTTAGAACAGATATATATTATTTACCTTTTTTTTTTATATATATAAATAATCCGTGTATATATATATTCTTGGTGGAGGATAACCATATTATTACTCCCAATAAGTGGAGGTGTGCCTTTATTGGCAGAAGTTAGACAGATACAGATACAGATACAGTTGTTTTTTTTTGTTTTTTTTTGGGGGGGGGGGGGGGGGGGTTCAGATATCATCGTTTCTATATTTCGATATGTTTTACGTTTTTTTACTTTTCACTTTACTGTCAATTGATCTTTATTAAATTCAACCTAATTATGCATCAAATATTTGCCACTGGACGTTTAACAACCATGCAACAATCAAACAATATCTTCTTTTAACATATTTCATCGCCTCTATATTCTTTTATATCTATATTTTTTGGCCTCGCTTCCAGACTTACTTTTTTGCACATTATTCTAGTAACTGCAAAACACCTTCATATCTTCATAAATGGTGACCTTTTTGCATAGCCTCATACGTGTACGTGGTAATTGAGACAATGACAATAAAAACAAATATAACTGCATGCTTCGTCTTTTAGAGAAATGTATAAGTCCTAGATTCTGTAACAAACACGAAAATCAAATAGCATTTTATTAATGATTATTTAATAGGCAATGTCAATTTATTTTTCCTGGACAGGGGGAAAGCATTAGTGAAAAAGGGAGGGGGACTCCGGAGTAAAGCAAATTGTTGATTTCCCTTGAAAATAAGAGGGGAATGAAATGTGACATTCCGTTTAAAAAACATATCTTTTAAGTTATCAAAATATAAATAGTTTAATGTGTTGCTGAATAAATTTACAAAAAGAAAGTTTAGGAAAAAACTTACATTTACAGGAAATGTTTTTACCTATTCTTCAAATACACAGATCAGAAGTTTCATCTGGTAATCGATCTTAATCGGTATTGTATTATAAACCAATAAAAATTTGTACTATTCCAATCAACATGTAAATGTATTTTACACAAAAGCTTTTGCATAGAGACATTACACACAGGTGTCAATATTTACACACCCGCCGATAAGTTGTCATAAATCACGCATGGGGACGCTGGTATTAATTAACGGCCAGTTAAGAAGTCTAATCAAGCTGTGACAATTTCCGCACTAGATAAAAATTTCAGTAGCAATAAAATTATGTTAGAAAAAAAATTTGGTGAAGCCCCCCCCCCCCCCCCGGTAAATCCGCCACTGATATTATAAAGGTACACCATATGGAATCATAGAAAAAATGGTCTAAGCTGACCTCCAAACCATCAATGATTCTGAAATGAGGAGTATCCTAATTGCATCAATGCTTAAATTCACATCGTCCAAAGTTTGATACCAGAGCATTTGTTTAACCCTTTCAACGCTATACACGGCATATGCCGCGATGACATACGCCGTCCGCCACTGCTATTCGCGGCATATGCCGCGATGACAACGGATTTTTCGTAAGGACTCTTAAACCATTCGGTTTTCATTCGGGTCCTCTCTAATTTTTCCTTGTATGAATCGAGGATATACAAGGTCTCATTTGCGCTTGAAATCCCGGCAATTTTTATTGTAAAATCATGCAGTAGAAGGATAATTGAAGGAAAATAAAAACAAATATTTTGACAAATGCAAATGGCGGAAATCGGAAACGAAGCTGTAAATATGGAAATATTTCAGCATTTCTATGGGGAAACTTACAACGAGGATTAGTTAAAAGGTTTCTTGTTACCTCAACGTGTTTATTACATTCAATTCGTGTGGGAAATATGATTTTATTGATCATTACGAGACGTAGAAAAAGGGGGGAAAACGGAGGTTGACTGAAAATTTTGAGAACGGAGCCACTGATTTGTGCCACGATTACATAATCCGTTGTGTATGGTGCAATGCGCTACGAAATCGAGCAATTGATGTCTTCTTTATTATATGGCAGATAAAACAACAAAATAGATGAAGACTAAAAGTAGTTTTTATTCAAAATTCAACACAAATGTAATAAATTACACCTTTTACCTGTTAATTACCTGAAAATGCAGGTAACCTGATAAAAAATTTACTGAAATAACTGCCTAACATTACAGTTCATACTCTCCTGAGCATTTTTCATGCAATAACTTTCTCTGTATCTCTTATAATAAAAAAGATACAGCAGTCTGAAATGGAATATACTGTTCTAATGAATGAACACACAACAAATGCAGCAGCAGCAACCATTTTTCTATTTTTTTGTGTAGCGTTGAAAGGGTTAATTTCTTCAGATATTTTGAACAATTGGATATTAGTCCATGCTTACTCTTCATTTATTTTTAAATGGATACTTGTAAAATATTGTATTTGCTCATTTTAAAAAGATGACGTTTTGATGACATTGCTTCAGTACATTTTTCTTTTTCAGTAAACACTTCATCTGTTGATAAATACTGTGAACGTTTTGTGCATATCTAAATAGTTTTACCTATGTTGAAAGATGTGCTTAGTATCAAATCATGAAAATATAAATTGTTTAGTCTCTAGGAAATCTTGTAAGATTTTAGCTGCTTTTTTTGCTAAATAGGTGCAATTTGGGTACTCTGTGAAATTTTGGTACTGTTAGGCCCCAAAAAAATATATGTCTGTTTCCTGCTGCCAACACAAATAAATCAGGGTCGGTAGGTCGGTTTTTTTTTTTTTTTTTTTTTTTATAAACTGGATTTTTTTTGACAAAAATGTCTGTTATTGATTTGGGGATGTACGGCTGACAGTCAGGCGGGGGGGCGTCAATCAAATGTTGTCCGTGCGTTAACTCATGAACCGTTCAACCGTTCAACCAAAGCTTTTAAAATTTTAAAATGAATGAAGGTCAAGTTCAATAATGGCGATTTTGACTTTTACCGATTACAAAATGGAGGTCAAGTTCAATAATGACGAATTTGACTTTTACCGTTTAGGAGTTATGGTTCTTGAAAGATTGAAAAATTGAGTTTCCAGTCGTGTCCGTGCATTTACGCATGAATTGTTCTACCAATTCTTCCCAAATTTTAATATATTGTTACTGATGACAAAATGGAGGTCTAGTTAAATAATGATGATTTTGACTTTTACCGTTCAGGAGTTATGGTTCTTGAAAGATTGAAAAATGGTGTTTCCAGTTGTGTCCGTTCATTTTCTCATGAACCATTCAACCAAAGCTTTTGAAATTTTTATATGTTGTTACTGATGACAAAATAGAGGTTGAGTTCAATAATGACAATTTTGACTTTTACTGTTCAGGAGTTTGGTTCTTGAAAGATCGTAAAATGGCGTTTCCATTCACGTTGTTGCATTTACCCATGAACCATTCAATCTAAGCTTTTCAAATTTTGATATGTTGATACTGACTACAAAATGGAGGTAAAATTTGATATTGACGATTTTCACTTTCATCAGTAATGGTTCTTGTGATATTGCCAGGACACAAATAAATGTTAATAAATCCGGTTTGCTGTCGTTGTGACAGCCTCTTATTTTTTTTTTTTTTTTTTTTATTTTTGCACTCCCCGTCAGATTTGCATTCTGTTAAATGTCATGTTTGGTTAGAGTACTGTACCCCAAAATGATTAAATCTCTTTAAAGAAGCTTTAATTGAATAATTCTCGCAGTGCTGACATTTTTTAAACCTTAGTTGTAGCACATTTGTGCTGGGAGCAGCCATTTTGATTGTTACGGCATAGTTAGATACGGATCGAGATCGGACTGGAAACGCTTTTTTCCGGAATTGAATTAAAAGATCTAGGGTCGGGGGTTTGAGTTAGGGTCGGTCGGGAAACAGAAAACAGACATATATATTTTTTTTGGCCTTGTGTTAACTGGTTCAGTAGACTCCACCTAATCGGATATCGGTTAAACGAATATATCGGCTATTGTAATATTATTTCAAAACACCGAACCATTCCCTATACATTTCAGTCAAAATATATCGGATAATAGAATATCGGTTATTAGAATATATCGGCTAATTGGATAGGAATATTCATGAAAAATGTGTGAAAACCATGTACAATCGAATATTTTGAAATAATTACATATTTTTCTTAACAGGAAATGAAGCCGGAAGTTGCGCCATTACGAAGTTTAAGAAAACTTCAATACAGAAATGTTTCTTTTCATTAATTAAAACAATCTTTTATAGTCAAATAAAACATTATTTTTCTTGTTGTCTTGTTTATTTTATGAATCTGATAATATATTTTGCCTAAGATGTGTATGTTTTGTGTTTATCCAAATGTGATCGTTATCATTTACTTCACAAATCAGGACACGACAGAAATGATAAACTGTGCGTGATGTTCATATGTTTATTAAATATGGATGAAATGTACCTCTTTCTCAACAATTTATTAAAATATATATAGAAGTCCCGTGTAAAAATAAGGAATCGTGTGTCAATAGCATATCCCATGTCATTGCATGTGAAATAGAATTATGTAACTTGTACACACGTATGCCATTTTCCTAATTTACATAATATTCAGCCTTTTATTTTGAACCACGAGGCACGACAAGGAAGATAGAAAAGCAAATTAATTTAATCATCTTGATGTACAATTTCATAATCATAAAAATAATTGTATTACTTGAAATTGGAAATGTGTTTTTTAAATAAAAAACTAGAAAATTAGATCCGAGTATTCGTAGCTATTAATAGATTTACCTGTGGCCTACTTCCGAGAATTCATAGTTATTTTTAGCTTTTACCTGTTTAAACACACAAATGAAACAAATCACGCAAAAACAACAAGTCTCATTATTTAAGAGGTACATATTTTATTCAGATAATCAACATATAATTAAAAAATCAATAGACTGACAGATAAACAAAATACATTTATATAATCATCTGATCGATCTATTACTTTCAACCGAATTATCCGAACTTGTACCTGAAAAAAAACCATCGAGATTAGTTACGAATTTCCATTCATAAAGCAGCTATAATAGCTGTTGGTTTCTTAGGGTGGTGTCTGCCAATTTTGAAAAAAAAACTTGGAGGAATATACGTTCATTGGCTAATTGAATATATCGGACAATCGGATATTTTTAGCTGACATTTTGGGTATCCAATTGTACTTTTAAACATTTACAGTGGTGGTCTATTGTCATGCATTAACTAATTTTGCAATCAGTCAATGTAGCAAAAATATAATTCTTGTGGAAGGACAAGTTAAGGTTAAAATTGATAACTTCAAACAAAAATTTAAGATTGCAATCCCATGCTTAACCATACATATAAAACAATTTTCTATTATAAAAAAAATACATCATCCACTGGATAAAGTTGGTTTGTTTTTTAATCAATCTTTATTAAAATGAAATAAAGTTTTGCTCAACATCCTTGGCAGTCTATTGGATTCCAATCTTAATTGGCATTCAAACTTGATAGAAACAGCAAAACTATTTAACTCATTTTAGACAATCAGAAAGTACAATGTGCTTATAAGAAAATTATCAGTGTTTAATTTGAATATATGCTATCATGACTTTTTTGTTACATTATTATATATATTAAAGAAGATGTGGTATATTTACAAATGTACCAATTAGACAACTTTCCTCAAGAGTCTCTTCTCGACTAAAATTATAGATATCTTGATTTTTTGTGATTTAGGGAAATTAGACGATCAGTATTTAATTCTACTATTTATTTTTGTAGGATGCACACAACTGTTTACTTGAGTTTGATGAAAATACAGCTTTGTTTGCAGTTTATGATGGTCATGGAGGTAAGAGCACCTTTATGTATAGAAGATGTCATTTATAAACTCAACAAATCCTGTATTGAGATAGTTTTCAATATAAATTTGTACTTAGAATCTATTCCTATTTGTGCAGAACGCAACACGAAAGGTTATTATTGAATCTGTAAGTCATGAAGTTTTGTAGACGAAGATAAATTTCTTTTAGTATTTTATGGACAGACTGAAAATAATCACGTTTTCTATGTAACCTTGGTTTAACATTTGTAAAAATTACTTTGTCAATACTTCATATTTTACAATTACAATATCTTAAAAGTCAAACAGTTGAAACCCTTGTTGGGTGTAAAATTCAGACTAATGAAAAAAAGAAAAGCGACTGAACAATATCTTGTAATATTTAAATTTTCTAGTCTTTAAGGTGGTACCCAACACTTTTACTAAAATTAATTTGGCTCGTTTAATTTTCATAAAATTTTGTCAGAAAAATTACACTGATTACATAGCAGTTTGACAAATACCAATTTTGATCATTGAAAAGCTTAATATTTCTTTTACAACACAATGTAATTAAAACATTTAGCTGACTTTACAAATTTATCTCACTGTTTTGTTAGGTACCACTTTAAAAGATGTGGATAAATTAAACAACTAGAGATATTTTGTGAAAACCAAAATTTCTAAATAACAATAAAGAAATTAAGATATGACATAAGTCAACTACTGACAGTTTCAATTAAAATAGGAATCAGTACTGAAATAAAAGTAGAATTATACATTTACTCAAGTTGAGTAATGTCTCAATAATGTGATAATCATTAGCTGCTAGACCAGCTGTTCTCTAATGAGAATAAGTAAATAAATGAATCAATAGTGATATTTAATGCATATGTGTACGTGTACAATTGTAAGTTGCTTTCAAAATGAATTTAAGAATTTACTAATACTGTCATCACACCTTTACATCATCGAACAGAACTTATATTAAATTGTTAATTATGTGTACAGATTTGTTCTATAGAAAGATTTATGATGTGACATAGTTTCAGTTATCTCCCTTGGCTGCCATTTTCGATGGAATAAATGGTTAATTTTCTTATTTGACTATATATAGCTAGACCAAATTAAAACATGGGGTACAATCAAGTGTGATAGAAGAACACTAGATCCTAATGATGAATAAAGCAAGACTAAAAGAAATAAAGTAGTTTAGAAAACAAATGTTACCTAAAGTCTATTGGGCATTTTACCTATTTGAATTTTGTTGATTTATGAAGGAATGAAGCACATGAACCTCAAATATGGCAATAAAGGGGTACCAACTATTGCTTAAATTAGGTAAATTGAAACCTTACTATACGTTTAAAAATCTGATGATGTGTGTTTCTGTAGGTTGGATTTGCATCTAACATCTCAACCATACCTGCCAACTTTCACGATTTAGGCGTGTACTACACGATTTTGACCCTTTGACACGATTGCACGATCGTGTTCCTGAAAAACCCTCTAAAACACGATTTAGTGAAAATCTACACGAAAAATATTGTTGTTCCCGATTTTGAACTGTGTGCAATGGAGGAAAATCGTGTTCAGCCAATCAAATTGTGTGTTTCTCATGATCAAATTAATCAGCCAATCAAAAACGTTTTCTCTCAAGATTGTTTTAACATGCTAGATATTGAACTTGTGTTGTATTCCACTGTTTGTTGATGTAAAAACGTGAACATGGCAAATGATTTTTCAACTGCAAGGAGGTTCTTACACACAATAAAAATACAAGCATGGCTGATTGACAAACTTCAATGATGCAGTACTACCATGAAGATAATAAATAGTAGTTAATTCAGTAATTTATGTTTGTAACAGTTGCTGTAACATAATTTAACAGTTGCTGTAACATAATTTCATTTATGTATTCAATCATTTAAAGTATAATGTACTATTTATTATTTTTCACATGGACCCCCCCCCCCTTCCACATCAACATGAGGAATCCCTTAAATGAGGGACTACCCTTAGTCAAGGGGTCACTCTTGTAAAAAATAAAATAGAAAAATGTAGATTTATTTACTTTAAAATGGGAAATTCTGACATTATATTTGGAACAGCTTTTCTAAATGAAGAGTCCTATTATTTTGAATAATAAAGAAGATATAAGGCCAAGACCATATCAAAATTCTTGGACATGTGTTGACCATATAATACCAGATAGATCATAAGATGTATAGTTCTTTGGGAAAAAATTCTTCAAATAATATGCATATGAATGTGTGCTCATTTGTACTTAAAAGTGGGTTTTAATGTCCTAACATTGAGGGGAAATCCTTATGTGTTGTTCCCAACCTGATACAGGTCCTTCTTTGTGTATAATTTTAAATTGGAAAAGTCAACAACTATTTAGTATCCTTACACATGAAAATAATTCCTGGTCGTACAGCTACATGCTGATATAATAACTAGAATCATGCAAATAAACTTAAAAAAAGGGATGTAAAGGGATCTTACAAATCATGCAAATATGACACTTTTTCTAGACTACAAAACAGCAAGCGCAAAAAAGTCGTCGCAAAGAATTTTAAACTTTGAAATTGTTGTCGCGCGCTAAAACCCCCAAGGGCATTTTCAAAAGTTGGCAGGTATGCTCAACAGAGATTTTTGATATATTTCAGGTGCAGAAGTAGCACAGTACTGTGCAGCTAATTTACCACAGTATATTAAAGACACAAAGAGTTACAAGGAAGGAAGATTTAATGAAGCATTAGAAGAAGCATTTCTAGGTTTTGATGCCATCTTAACCACCCCTAAAATTGTTCAGGAACTGAAAGTATTAGCTGGAGTGGAATCTGATGATGAAGGTTAGTCCATAAAACATTACATTTTTAATTTGCAAGCATCAAACTGCATTGCCTTTTAAATTGTTAAAATGATTTTGTTTGAATTTCATAGTATGGCTTCTTGCTTTGTCTGTCATGAACAAAATATAACATTTATTCTTAATCTTCAATAATTTCAAATAATTATTTTATTTCAAAGGAGATCCTGAAAAAAGTATCAAACAGCAAAGAACAGAGGCAGAACTACTTCGACAGGAAGCAGATATGCCTATTGAGGAGTTAATGGCTAAATATGAAGGTGAAGATAGTGCTCAACCTAGAACTAGAATTTTACGCAAAAAGACTCAGGTGAATTCACCTGTGATCAAACCCAGAAAATTTCCTTTTCCTCAAAATGCAAGTGAACAGGATATAAACACAAATGAGAACTCTGAAGTTAAATTAGAGGATAAAATATCAAACGGACATGCTGAAAATGAAAATAACATTAATTTAGAAAAAGAAAATCAGATGAGTAGTTCGCTCTCATCTTCTACATCATCATCATTATCATCATCAGTCCAACAGGACATAGTTAGCAGTTCAGCAGACAATTCATCTAAATCACCTTCAGAAGACCCATCTCAGTCATGTAGTAGTTCAAGCCAGAAGGAGGAAGCAACCTCTTCAACAGCAGAAGGTTCTAGTCAGAAAGGTCTGGTTAGATCTAAAAAGACATTGAAAAACCTAGAAAGCTCTGGAGTAAGCAGCTCAGACTCAACCCAGGTAAATAAAAAAAATAAAAATTATAGTAAGGTTTACCTTTATAAAATTACAAGTTTTCTTAAAATCATTCATGGAACTCTTGCTCTTCGATTGAATTTTGTTTTAGTAAAAACTAAAAGTTTAAAACAAATGCACCCAGGGATTGTAGACTCTCTAATATTGCTTTACAGCCGATTTCATTTGGTGCGTAGGCAAAGGTAATATCTTTGGTAAGCTTTCTTGTTAGCTGAACTGTTAAGTCATTATTAGGTCAGATACATGTATAATATTGTCCTATCGAAGTAGCCTAGTCCAACAGACAGATAGATTGGTTATCTGTCGGACTAGTCTACTCATAAAGGTGGGGAGTTTACCTAACATAACAATGACATCATGATTCAGCTAACAAGCAGGCTATCCAAAGATATTACTTTTGGCTTCAAACTCAATGAAATCAGCTGTAAATGTTATCTGATTGTTCCATACTTTGTCAAATCTTTTTGATTATCTGACATTTGAGGCTGTAATTTATACATGAGTTACTTGTGATAGTGAATATACTCTCAACTAAAAGTAGATCACTCTGTCTTTTAATTCATGTTTCATTTACTCTTATCAAAATAAAGAGTTGTGATATTATTTTGAGTGAGATAACTATCCACCTAAGTTCAAATATAAAGGATATTATTTACTTTTACAGCCTCCTTCTCCTCTCAGATTCTAAATGACTAACAATCATATAAGTTGGTTTTAATATGCTTCTTTGGTAAGGGTAACAATACAGTTTAAGTTGAAATAAATGTCAACATGAATATAAATGTGCAATGTCTGTCCTGTTGTTACTGGTTTTGTTTATAATAATGGAATCTAGACACAGGGCTAATAAACTGAAAAAGAATAATTTTATAATAGTTTATATGCTTCAAATGAGTTCCCAACTCATTAACAAAATACATTTTTTTCATTTCTTACAGCACTTCTTTTAGCATACATAGCAAATCATTGATCAATGTTTGTTTGAATATTTGTAAACAACAGGTAGGTAAATCTGTTTACTATATACTGGAATTTGATTGGGCAATGAACATTAACTTCAGTTCATGTCCTATCAAATCCCAGTATACATGTATACTGAAACATCTACCTATTGTTTGCAAACATAGCAAGCAAGTCAATCAAAATTTTGTTTTGCATGCTTTTATGGAAGAGCTGTATTAAATGAGAATAGAATAAACAAATATTCATGTTTATTAGACTTGTTGGCTTTTTGAATTTGAAATTTGAATTGAAGACTTCATTTATCATGTCTGAACTCATTGGAAAGTTTGTCCTGCAAGAAATAAGGGAAATTAAAGGAAACGTCTAATTTTATTTTCCTTTATGCACATGTATGACGTCTCTGGGCTTCTAAAATGTTGTGAATTACAAATTTTTCAAGAAAAATATCTCTCAAACAGGCTTTGAAAATTTTGGCAAAATGCATGCTTCCAAAATGTCCTATGTGAACTTGAATATTTTTGTAAATAGCAGTGAAATAAAAACTTTGACATTTCTGGATTATCCAAGAACTTAAAATATTTTCACAGAAATATAGAAATGTACAATTATTTTTTCCCAAAGCCATTCTACAACGATTTTCAAGTTTTCATACAACATTTTGGAAGCAAACTCTACAAACAACTGACATTGGCAATTTTGTAATATGTCTTATTTCACACATTTTGATTGGTCTAACTGATGCTAGTTTGTAATACCAAAGATTTCCTCTCGCCCATACCATTGGTGTCAAAAAGTATTTTTGGCCAAAAAAGTCATATACAACATTTTAGAAGCCCAGCGACGATGAGATGTTTACCATATTTTATTGCTTGAAATTACTATAAATTAAAGTCCACTAAACAACCATACTCCAAATTTGTATCCCTAATTTTCAAAAATAAAAACAAATGCAGTACCTTATGATTAATTCTATAATTTTTTAAAGCTTCAATCTCAATCTACAGAATATAGAAATTCTTGAAATGATAAATAAATGGAAATCTGTAATGACTTCTTGAATAATGTTGTTCATGAATTGATATACCATAAAATACTTGTATAATTGTTCTATTTTTAGATGAAGGAAACTTGTAGTACAGGGACCAAGGTAAATGATTCTGAGATAAGTGATGGTCCATCTTCATCCAATACAACAGAAGCAGCTTGTGGGTCGTCTTCTACTGTAACCAGTGGATCATCCTCACAAAGTTCTGGTGGTTCAGCTGAATCCAGTTCAACTTGTTCTGGTGGAGGATCTGGTTCTAGTTCGGGGAGTTTTTTTATTGGGGAACCAGCTGCTGGTGGATCCTCTTCAAATAAGAATGACTCAGCTGGTAGTAGTAGTAGTGGTATTAATGATGATGATGAAGATGATGATGAGGAGGATATGGAAGATTATGAAGATGAAGATTTGTCTGGCAGTGACGATGATGAGGAGTTTGAAGCTGCAAGGTATTTGCTTTAATAGAGAACTAAAGGCATAGAAAATCTAATATAAAACTGCTCCATAAATCATTCCTTAAATCTAGAAAGACACTTCGTTCATGTTGCTTTGTTTTTTTTCAAATACTCATTAACAACTTAGTTTAAAATACTGCCGATTCATTAATATTCGTTAAATACCAATTTTTAAGGATTTCATGGGAAAAAGGGGAGCACTTTCTCAAATGTTCAACGAATTACAAATTTTTAAAAGAAATTATGCAGACTCTCAAAACCACGAAATTTAACATCCATGAAAATGGAAGTTTTTCTCAATCCATGGAAATAGGTACCCACAAAAATAAATGATTCCGCATTAGGTAGATATCTACTAGAGATAAATTTGTGGAAATGTTTATAAACCTCCAAGTGCTAATTGTTTGTTAGTACTTAGTACAGACTACAGTACTGTATGATTTATTTATATCTATAGTGATGAAGATGAAGACGATGAAAGTGAAGATGATGAAGAAATTGAAGAGGAGGATGAAGACAGTTATATGGCTGAAAGAACTCCTACAGAAGAGGTTTGTTTTAAATCATAACTTTTTAACTAACCTTTGCCATGAATGTCCTCTATAGGATTTAGTAATAGGGACACCAGAATAGAAGTTTTTAGATCATCAACTGAATTTCTCTAATTCTTCATCAATTTATGTATAGATCCCTTTCTGCACCCATTGTATAAAAAAAAATTATATAACATTTGTTCTGTTGATCTCAGTTCTTCATTGGTTAAAATCTGATTATGAAGTCGAATTTTCTTGCTTTCCTCTCATACCCGTAGCCAGGGGGGGTTCGGACGAACCCCCCCCTTGAAAAAAAATAAGCACTGTTAAAGTCGATGTTCTGTTCGAATTGTGACTGTTAAAGTCGAGTTTGTGAGTCAAACGAACCCCCCTTTGGAAATTCCTGGCTACGGGCCTGCCTCTGAATTTCCTATTGTGACGGCATGAAAAAAAGGTGACCATGCCTGATGACGTCACATAGAAAGAACATATCTTTTTGCAGATCATTCAAAAAGAATAGATAAGTTTGTCAGCATATTGTTTGAAAATCATTAGAAAAACAGATTCAACCACCAAATCTTGTGTAATAAGATATTTATCTTCTCTTGATAGTTAAATTTTAAATATTTAAAATGCACCAAGAGCCTTGCGTTTTAAATTTGAAAATTAAACTACTCGAGTGAATAAATATCGTATTACACTCCATGCAGTGGTAGAATCTATATATATATACATTTTCATTGATTATATGATGAAACCATGAAATTTCTATCATTTGAAAGGATTTATTTTTCTAAAACTAGGCAAATGTTTTTAAACAGAATCAGAATTATAATAAAGCACAGGGATTTAGGAATTGTTTTCATCGTATTTTTCAGCCAGGTTCGGATAGCGGAAGTACAGCAGTTTTAGCCATGATAAAAAACAAGAAGCTATATGTAGCAAATGCAGGAGATTCCAGGTGTATACTGAGTCGTGGTGGAAAAGCTATAGATATGTCTGTTGACCACAAACCTGAAGATGAAGTTGAAAAGAATCGCATTGAAGCTGCTGGCGGCAAAGTAACAGAGGAGGGACGTGTAAATGGTGGCCTCAATTTATCAAGAGCAATAGGTTTGATTTTATAAATATAAAAAAATAAAAATAAACCATTGAAGTTATTGTCTGTCCCCTATAGGCTGAAAAAATGTAGTGTGTGAAATATGGAAATGGTAAACTTCAGTAGTATAAGCAAACTCATGTTTAATTATAAATGGATGTTTATCAAATTGATAAGAGGAATTTATGCTGCAAATATCTCCGCCTTGATAGTAAATGAGTTCTGTTAAAACCTTTTCTTCATTATGATCAAAGATATCCATGGCTCATGGAATGTAAAAAAATAACACTTAAGCTTGCTGGATGCTTATACTTGAATATTTTCTTCAGTGAATTTCAATACAGGGATTCAATTTAGTGGTGGTTCTAGCTTCTTGACCTTCCATTTTTCAGTGAAGTTTGAATATTCACATCCCGTAAATTTTGTCTTGTGAAATATGTCGGTTCAACCAACATTGTAAGTTTTGAAATGAAATGAGACTATTTCATTAAATTTTATAAACTTGTGCTGCATATTGATCATAGCTTTTTCTTTTAAACAAAGCGCATTTCATTTCTTAAAAAATTAAGATCTTTTAAGTTGCAAAAGATAAAATGAAATATAAAAATATTGATTTTTGAACCTTTTTTTGAGGGTTGTTAGATTTTGTTTCAAAAATGTAACTTAAGTCTATAACACATCTCAAAATAAAACCTGTGGCAGTAATATATTGCAATCATATTTTTCTTAGTCCCTCTGTTTAAATTATTTAAGGTGACCACTTCTACAAAAGAAATATGGAAAAAACTCCAAAGGAACAGATGATAACAGCACTACCAGATATAGAAACAATTGAGTTGCAAGAAAATGATGAGTTTATGGTTCTTGCTTGTGATGGCATATGGTAAAATCATATTCAATGAGCAATCAGTTAATAAGATTGTTTTATCTCACTAAAATATGGGAACATAATATCTTTTAAGAAATAAGAGTAGTTTTTTAAATTCCTTACATAAAACATTATAATATTATTTTGATACCTGTACAAATTGAACAATTCACAAACAGGAACTTGACTTAATTGCACTAAAGTGTCAGTATATAAAAAAAAAAAATATTTGTAATTAAACCTGTGTTAACAAAAACACCTGTCTAATCAAGACAAGTAGAACTGCTGTACTGAGGTGTTTGAATACCGCATGGGGTCGGTGCAAGTGACAAATCTTAATTGACTAGATTTACTGAAGGTAATGGTTCTCTCAAGGCACCCTGGCTGCCTCTACCAATAAAAACTGACCGCCATCAAATAATACAATAGTGTTGAAAGTTGTATTATACACCAATGCTATTTTAATATGCTGAATGCACTTCAAAGTTTTCATCACAATTTTCTCAAAACTACTTTACAGAATGACTTCATATGTATTAATCTGTCAGACTCCTACCTCCTGGTATCTGATTATTTGATATATGATGAAGGGTATGTTAAGTATGACATGTACATTTTTGTTTTTATAGGGTAAGAATATTTACCTACTAAACCACATATACATTTTATCTAAAGTAGGTGTGTTACTTGCTTTTTATGTCCAACATTAATATTGATAATTATGTTGTTTTCAGGAACTATATGACCAGTCAAGAGGTTGTTGATTTTGTAAAAGAGAAAATGAAAGAGGAAGAAAATAGAAAGCAGTTATCACTAATTTGTGAAAAGGTCTGTATTTATAATAGTTGTTCCAATTATTTGAAATATATGAATAATATTTATCTTCATGTGTGGCTTTATATTAAAGCTTTCAACCATTTTATAATTCAATAAAATTAAATCAGTCTGTTGTTAATTTCTAAAAATGGGAAATGTTTCTATTAATCAAATTTAGTTTAAAATAAATGTAAATTTAATAGTGTGACATCAACATCAACATTTTGTGTTGAACAATTGAATTTAATGGGTTTGAAGTCCTTTTGACAGTTCAATTTATTGAACTCTCTCTTTAATTGATTTGTTGTAATTCAAATATATTTTGTATTTGTATTATTGCTTCAAGAGGATTTGACTTATTCATTTATATTTAAATTAATATTTTTGGAAACATTGGCTCTTCCAAAAGAAGGTAATTAAACAAAGCACTTGTTGAGTCTTTAAAGAAGAAGGAAAAAAAGCAATTGCTAGTAATGTATGAAGAAGACTCATAGTATCCTGGTATCCTGCATCTGTTGTTAGCAAACAATTATGTCAAATTACTCTTTATTCCAGTGGAAATATTTTTTAAGATTCATGACGCTTACACTGATTTTTTAATTTTTTTTTAATTTTCCCACTATTTGATAAATGTCTTGCCCCCTAACACATGTGAAGAACTTTCTTTTGTATTTTTCAGCTATTTGACAAATGTCTGGCCTCTAACACATGTGAAGAACTCTCTTTTGTATTTTTCCAGCTATATGACAAATGTCTGGCCCCTAACACATGTGAAGAACTCTCTTTTGTATTTTTCAGCTATTTGACAAATGTCTGGCCTCTACCTGTGAAGAACTCTATTTTGTATTTTCAGCTATTCTACAAATGTCTGGCCCCTAACACATGCGAAGAACTCTCTTTTGTTTTTTTCAGCTATTTGACAAATGTCTGGCCCCTAACACATGTGAAGAAATTTTTTTTTTTTTTTTTTTAGCTATTTGTCAAATGTCTGGCCCCTAACTCATGTGAAGAACTTTCTTTTGTATTTTCAGCTATTTGACAAATGTCTGGCCCCTAACACATGTGAAGAACTATCTTTTGTATTTTTTTCAGCTATTTGACAAATGTCTGGCCCCTAACACATTTGAAGAACTCTCTTTTGTATTTTTCAGCTATTTGACAAATGTCTGGCCCCTAACACATGTGAAGAACTCTCTTTTGTATTTTTCAGTTATTTGACAAATGTCTGGCCCCTAACACATGTGAAGAACTCTCTTTTTGTATTTTTCAGCTATTTGACAAATGTCTGGCCCCTAACACATGTGAAGAACTCTCTTTTTGTATTTTTCAGTTATTTGACAAATGTCTGGCCCCTAACACACGTGAAGAACTTTCTTTTGTATTTTTCAGCTATTTGACAAATGTCTGGCCCCTAACACATATGAAGAACTCTCTTTCGATTTTTCAGCTATTTGACAAATGTCTGGCCCCTAACACATGTGAAGAACTTTCTTTTGTATTTTTCAGCTATTTGACAAATGTCTGGCCCCTAACACATGTGAAGAACTCTCTTTTGTATTTTTCAGCTATTTGACAAATGTCTGGCCCCTAACACATGTGAAGAACTCTCTTTTTGTATTTTTCAGTTATTTGACAAATATCTGGCCCCTAACACATGTGAAGAACTTTCTTTTGGATTTTTCAGCTATTTGACAAATATCTAGCCCCTAACACATGTGAAGAACTCTCTTTTGTATTTTTCAGGTATTTGACAAATGTCTGGCCCCTAACACATGTGAAGAACTCTCTTTTGTATTTTTCAGTTATTTGACAAATGTCTGGCCCCTAACACACGTGAAGAACTTTCTTTTGTATTTTTCAGCTATTTGACAAATATCTAGCCCCTAACACATGTGAAGAACTATCTTTTGTATTTTTCAGCTATTTGACAAATGTCTGGCCCCTAACACATGTGAAGAACTCTCTTTTGTATTTTTCAGCTATTTGACAAATGTCTGGCCCCTAACACATGTGAAGAACTCTCTTTTGTATTTTTCAGCTATTTGACAAATGTCTGGCCCCTAACACATGTGAAGAACTCTCTTTTGTATTTTTCAGCTATTTGACAAATGTCTGGCCCCTAACACATGTGAAGAACTCTCTTTTGTATTTTTCAGCTATTTGACAAATGTCTGGCCCCTAACACATGTGAAGAACTCTCTTTTGTATTTTTCAGCTATTTGACAAATGTCTGGCCCCTAACACATGTGAAGAACTTTCTTTTGTATTTTTCAGCTATTTGACAAATGTCTGGCCCCTAACACATGTGAAGAACTCTCTTTTTGTATTTTTCAGTTATTTGACAAATGTCTGGCCCCTAACACACGTGAAGAACTTTCTTTTGTATTTTTCAGCTATTTGACAAATGTCTGGCCCCTAACACATATGAAGAACTCTCTTTCGATTTTTCAGCTATTTGACAAATGTCTGGCCCCTAACACATGTGAAGAACTTTCTTTTGTATTTTTCAGCTATTTGACAAATGTCTGGCCCCTAACACATGTGAAGAACTCTCTTTTGTATTTTTCAGCTATTTGACAAATGTCATTTGACAAATGTCTGGCCCCTAACACATGTGAAGAACTCTCTTTTGTATTTTTCAGCTATTTGACAAATGTCTGGCCCCTAACACATGTTGAAGAACTCTCTTTTGTATTTTTCAGCTATTTGACAAATGTCTGCCCCCTAACACATGTGAAGAACTCTCTTTTGTATTTTTCAGCTATTTGACAAATGTCTGGCCCCTAACACATGTGAAGAACTCTCTTTTGTATTTTTCAGCTATTTGACAAATGTCTGGCCCCTAACACATGTGAAGAACTCTCTTTTGTATTTTTCAGCTATTTGACAAATGTCTGGCCCCTAACACATGTGAAGAACTCTCTTTTGTATTTTTCAGCTATTTGACAAATGTCTGGCCCCTAACACATGTGAAGAACTCTCTTTTGTATTTTTCAGCTATTTGACAAATGTCTGGCCCCTAACACATGTGAATAACTCTCTTTTGTATTTTTCAGCTATTTGACAAATGTCTGGCCCCTAACACATGTGAAGAACTCTCTTTTGTATTTTTCAGCTATTTGACAAATGTCTGGCCCCTAACACATGTGAAGAACTCTCTTTTGTATTTTTCAGCTATTTGACAAATGTCTGGCCCCTAACACATGTGAAGAACTCTCTTTTGTATTTTTCAGCTATTTGACAAATGTCTGGCCCCTAACACATGTGAAGAACTCTCTTTTGTATTTTCAGCTATTTGACAAATGTCTGGCCCCTAACACATGTGAAGAACTCTCTTTTGTATTTTTCAGCTATTTGACAAATGTCTGGCCCCTAACACATGTGAAGAACTCTCTTTTGTATTTTTCAGCTATTTGACAAATGTCTGGCCCCTAACACATGTGAAGAACTCTCTTTTGTATTTTTCAGCTATTTGACAAATGTCTGGCCCCTAACACATGTGAAGAACTCTCTTTTGTATTTTTCAGCTATTTGACAAATGTCTGGCCCCTAACACATGTGAAGAACTCTCTTTTGTATTTTTCAGCTATTTGACAAATGTCTGGCCCCTAACTCATGTGAAGAACTCTCTTTTGTATTTTTCAGCTATTTGACAAATGTCTGGCCCCTAACACATGTGAAGAACTCTCTTTTGTATTTTTCAGCTATTTGACAAATGTCTGGCCCCTAACACATGTGAAGAACTCTCTTTTGTATTTTTCAGCTATTTGACAAATGTCTGGCCCCTAACACATGTGAAGAACTCTCTTTTGTATTTTTCAGCTATTTGACAAATGTCTGGCCCCTAACTCATGTGAAGAACTCTCTTTTGTATTTTTCAGCTATTTGACAAATGTCTGGCCCCTAACACATGTGAAGAACTCTCTTTTGTATTTTTCAGCTATTTGACAAATGTCTGGCCCCTAACACATGTGAAGAACTCTCTTTTGTATTTTTCAGCTATTTGACAAATGTCTGGCCCCTAACACATGTGAAGAACTCTCTTTTGTATTTTTCAGCTATTTGACAAATGTCTGGCCCCTAACACATGTGAAGAACTCTCTTTTGTATTTTTCAGCTATTTGACAAATGTCTGGCCCCTAACACATGTGTAGAACTCTCTTTTGTATTTTTCAGCTATTTGACAAATGTCTGGCCCCTAACACATGTGAAGAACTCTCTTTTGTATTTTTCAGCTATTTGACAAATGTCTGGCCCCTAACACATGTGAAGAACTATCTTTTGTATTTTTCAGCTATTTGACAAATGTCATTTGACAAATGTCTGGCCCCTAACACATGTGAAGAACTCTCTTTTGTATTTTTCAGCTATTTGACAAATGTCTGGCCCCTAACACATGTTGAAGAACTCTCTTTTGTATTTTTCAGCTATTTGACAAATGTCTGGCCCCTAACACATGTGAAGAACTCTCTTTTGTATTTTTCAGCTATTTGACAAATGTCTGCCCCCTAACACATGTGAAGAACTCTCTTTTGTATTTTTCAGCTATTTGACAAATGTCTGGCCCCTAACACATGTGAAGAACTCTCTTTTGTATTTTTCAGCTATTTGACAAATGTCTGGCCCCTAACACATGTGAAGAACTCTCTTTTGTATTTTTCAGCTATTTGACAAATGTCTGGCCCCTAACACATGTGAAGAACTCTCTTTTGTATTTTTCAGCTATTTGACAAATGTCTGGCCCCTAACACATGTGAAGAACTCTCTTTTGTATTTTTCAGCTATTTGACAAATGTCTGGCCCCTAACACATGTGAAGAACTCTCTTTTGTATTTTTCAGCTATTTGACAAATGTCTGGCCCCTAACACATGTGAAGAACTCTCTTTTGTATTTTTCAGCTATTTGACAAATGTCTGGCCCCTAACACATGTGAAGAACTCTCTTTTGTATTTTTCAGCTATTTGACAAATGTCTGGCCCCTAACACATGTGAAGAACTCTCTTTTGTATTTTTCAGCTATTTGACAAATGTCTGGCCCCTAACTCATGTGAAGAACTCTCTTTTGTATTTTTCAGCTATTTGACAAATGTCTGGCCCCTAACACATGTGAAGAACTCTCTTTTGTATTTTTCAGCTATTTGACAAATGTCTGGCCCCTAACACATGTGAAGAACTCTCTTTTGTATTTTTCAGCTATTTGACAAATGTCTGGCCCCTAACACATGTGAAGAACTCTCTTTTGTATTTTTCAGCTATTTGACAAATGTCTGGCCCCTAACACATGTGAAGAACTCTCTTTTGTATTTTTCAGCTATTTGACAAATGTCTGGCCCCTAACACATGTGTAGAACTCTCTTTTGTATTTTTCAGCTATTTGACAAATGTCTGGCCCCTAACACATGTGTAGAACTCTCTTTTGTATTTTTCAGCTATTTGACAAATGTCTGGCCCCTAATGTCTGGCCCCTAACACATGTGAAGAACTCTCTTTTGTATTTTTCAGCTATTTGACAAATGTCTGGCCCCTAACAGATGTGAAGAACTCTCTTTTGTATTTTTCACCTATTTGACAAATGTCTGGCCCCTAACACATGTGAAGAACTCTCTTTTGTATTTTTCAGCTATTTGACAAATGTCTGGCCCCTAACACATGTGAAGAAATCTCTTTTGTATTTTTCAGCTATTTGACAAATGTCTGGCCCCTAACACATGTGAAGAACTCTCTTTTGTATTTTTCAGCTATTTGACAAATGTCTGGCCCCTAACACATGTGAAGAACTCTCTTTTGTATTTTTCAGCTATTTGACAAATGTCTGGCCCCTAACTCATGTGAAGAACTCTCTTTTGTATTTTCAGCTATTTGACAAATGTCTGGCCCCTAACACATGTGAAGAACTCTCTTTTGTATTTTTCAGCTATTTGACAAATGTCTGGCCCCTAACACATGTGAAGAACTCTCTTTTGTATTTTTCAGCTATTTGACAAATGTCTGGCCCCTAACACATGTGAAGAACTCTCTTTTGTATTTTTCAGCTATTTGACAAATGTCTGGCCCCTAACACATGTGAAGAACTCTCTTTTGTATTTTTCAGCTATTTGACAAATGTCTGGCCCCTAACACATGTGAAGAACTCTCTTTTGTATTTTTCAGCTATTTGACAAATGTCTGGCCCCTAACACATGTGAAGAACTATCTTTTGTATTTTTCAGCTATTTGACAAATGTCTGGCCCCTAACACATTAGGAGATGGAACTGGATGTGATAACATGACTTGTATAGTTGTAACATTTGATCAACTTTGGAATAACAATAAAAATAAAAGACCTGCAGAGGACAATGAAGAAATGTCAGATAAACGAAGAAAAACAGAGGAGCTCGGCACTTGAACTGTTAATTGTTTGTTATATTTTTTATGTGTCACTAAAATCATATATTGTATACCATTAAGAAAAAAAATACTGTCATGCAAATTAAAAATCCTAAACAGCTTCAGTAGTATAGATTTGAATTGGGTTTTGTTATAAAATGTGTTCTACCTGTACCTTAGCTTGAGTGAAGAATGTAAAGAATTTAATATATCACATTCTGGAGAAAGTATAGTAGACTTGTGAACCTCATTCCTTTAAGCTGTCTCATTGTTGTGCATTCTAACACAGACAGCGAGTTCAAACATAGACAATAAAGGTATAAGCTGATTCTCTGCTGAGTATGGAAAATTAAGTAGCAAGAGCATAGACTGGTTGACTCTTAGAGGAATAATATGTTCAGGTTTGATAACATGTCTTCCTGTGGTCTGTTACCTTATGAACTAGCACATTAAAAAATCAGGCTCAGAGTGTTGGTCTCGTACAAAGCAGGGTTTATATTCATTTCCCACTGTTCTCATCCTGAATATACATTTATTTTGCCACTGGAAGTTCAACAGCCCACCATCCCTCAATCCTGGTATAGTTTGACTTTCTCTCCATCACAATGTAGAATAAAAATATAACTTTTTAATATTTGGGATTAAGTTGCATATGGGATAGCTATACTGTGTGAGTCCCTGTCAGAACTTTTTTTTTATTTCTGTTGAATACTTGTGTATAATTATAGAACATTTTACTCCCATTTAAACAGTGCATGTTTGATACCAATAACAAAATATGGCATGGAATTATAATAGGGGACTAGAAAATCACATGAAATAATGCTTGTATGTTTTTAGTGCAAACAATTTACTGGGAATTCTTGTTGTGCTTTTCTGGTGCAAAAAGAAATAGAAATTTAAGGACAGCACTTTCCCCTTTCCTTTTAATTCATTGTAAACATGGAATTGTTTTTGTTGCAGAAAGCTCAACATAGGGATAGTGATCTGGCAGTGGCTGCCTTAAGACCTAGATGCTTCATACTTTGTATATAGATGACTTATGTTACAAAGTTTCAGTCTGTCATATGTCCATTCTTGACCTCATTTTCATGGTTCAGAGACTACTGGGATTTTTTTTTCTCTGTTATGAGTAATAGAAGAGCTATATTTGGTATGTGTGTACTGTACCTTGCAAAGTCTTCATGTCCGTCAGACAGTTATTACTTACATTTGAAACCTTGAAATCATTTCATGGATCAGTGGACAAGGTTAAGTTTTTGTGGTCAAGTCAATATCTCGGATACTGTAAGCAATAGGTTTAGTAAATAAGGTGTATGGAAGGAAGTGTACATGTCCAACTGACCAGTGTCATAGTACAGTGAACTTATTTTCATGGTTAAGTTTTTTTGTTATGGTCTTCTTTCTACAAATACTATTTTCAATAAGTCAACTAGATTTGGTGTAAATTGGAAATATCTATGATTGTCTACATGTCAGTCTCAAAGGTTTTATTTGACCTTGACTTCAATTTTACCGTACATTGCTCAGTGATGAATTTTTATACGACCACAAACATTTGCGGTTGTATATTGGTCACATCGTCGTCCGAAGACATCGTTTTTCGTAAAATAACTTGAGTCTAAGTAAATAGAAATCTGAAATTTAACACAAGGTTAATGACCACAAGAGGAAGATCGGGATTGATTTTGGGGGTGATGGTCCCAACAGTTAAGAAATTGAGGACAAAAAATGGGTCTAAATAAGCATTTTTAGCTCACCTGACCTGAAAGGTCAAGTGAGCTTTTCTCATCACTTGGCGTCTGTCATCCTTAAACATTTACAAAAATCTTCTTCTATGAAACTACTGGGCCACATTTAACCAAACTTGGCCACAATCATCCTTGGGGTATCTAGTTTAGAAAATGTCCAATGACCTGGCCATCCAACCAAGATGGCCTCCATGGCTAAAGATAGAACACAGGGGTAAAATGTATATTTTGGCTTATATCTTTGAAACAAAAACATAAAGGGCAAATCTGACTGGGTTAAATTGTTGATCAGGTCAAGATCTATCTGCCCTGAAATTTTCAGATGAATCCGACAACCTGTCGTTGGGTTGCTGCCCCTGAATTGGTTATTTTAAGGAAATTTTGCAGTTTTTAACCGGATTTTTGTGACAAAAATGTCGTTATTGATTTGGGGATGCTTGGCGGGCGGGCTGACGGCAATCAAATGTTGTCCGTGCATTAACTCATGAACCATTCAACCAAAGCTTTTAACATTTTAATATGTTGTTACTGACAACTAAATGAAGGTCAAGTTCAATAATGGCGATTTTGACTTTTACCGTTCAGGAGTTATGGTTCTTGAAAGATTGAAAAATGGCGTTTCCAGTCGTGTCCGTGCATTTAAGCATGAACTGTTCTACAAAAGCTTCCCAAATTTTAATATGTTGTTACTGGTGACAAAATGGAGGTCAAGTTCAATAATGACGATTTTGACTTTTACTGTTCAGGAGTTATGGTTCTTGAAAGATTGAAAAATGGTGTTTCCAGTCGTGTCCATGCATTTTCTCATGAACCATTCAACCAAAGCTTTTTAAATTCTAATATGTTGTTACTGGTGACAAAATTGAGGTCAAGTTTAATATAAATGGCGATTTTGACTTTTACCGTTCAGGAGTTATGGTTCTTGAAAGATCGTAAAATGGCGTTTCTAGTCGTGTCCGTGCATTTATGCATGAACTGTTCTACCAAAGCTTCCCAAATTTTAATATGTTGTTACTTATGACTAAATGGAGGTCAAGTTCTATAGTGACGATTTTGACTTTTACCGTTCAGGAGTTATGGTTCTTGAAACATTGAAAAATGGTGTTTCCAGTTGTGTCCGTGCATTTTCTCATGAACCATTCAACCAAAGCTTTTCAAATTTTAATATGTTGTTACTGATGACAAAAAAGAAGTCAAGTTCAATACTGAGGATTTTGACTTTTACCGTTCAGGAGTTATGGTTCTTGAAAGATCGTAAAATGGTGTTTCCATTCACGTTGTTGCATTTACTCACGAACCATTCAATCTAAGCTTTTCAAATTTTATTATGTTGATACTGATGACAAAATAGAGGTCAAATTTGATTTAACAATTTTCACTTTCACCAATCATCAGTAATGGTTCTTGTGATATTGCCAGGACACAAATAAATGGTAATTAGTCCGGTTTGCTGTCGTTGTGACAGCCTCTTGTTGGTTATTATCTTGAATACTATTATAGATAGAGATAAACTGCAAACAGCAATAATGTTCAGCAAAGTAAGACCTACAAATAAGTCAACATGACCAAAATTGTCAGTCAACCCCTTAAGGAGTTATTGCCCTTTATAGTCAAATTTTAACAATTTTTCGGTTTTTTTTGTAACTTGTACAAAAATCTTCTAATCTGAAACTTCATGGCCAAATTTAACCAAACTTGGCCACAATTATCATTGTGGTAAATAGTTTAAAATGTGTCCGATGACCCCGCCTACCAAACAAAATGGCCGACATGGCTAAAATTAGAACATAGTGGTAAAATGCAGTTTTTGATTTATATCTTTGAAACTAAGACATTTAGGGCAAATCTTTCAAGATTTAAATGTCCATCAGAATAAGATCTATCCCCTCACAAATTTTCCGATGTATCAGACAACTCATTGTTGGGTTGCTGCCCTAAAATTAGTAATTTTAAGGAAATTTTGCAGTTTTTGGTTATTTTCTTGAATACTATTATAGATAGAGATAAACTGAAAACAGCAATAATGTTCAGCAAAGTAAGATCTACAAATAAGTCAACATGATTAAAATTGTTAGAGGACTCCTTAAGGAGTTATTGCTCATTATAGTCCATATTGAACAACTTTTTGTCATTTTTGTAACTTGTACAAAAATCTTCTTTTCTAAAACTATGGGTCAAATTTAACCAAACTTGGCCACAATCATAACTAGGGTATCTATTTAAAAAAAGGGTCTAATGACCCCACCTACCAACCAAGATGACAGACATCAGTAAATACAGTAACAGATGAGCGACACAGGCTCTTGAGAGCCTCTAGTTCTAGTTTCCAGACTACTTCATTTTTTTTTTGGAAAAAGAGAAGGGGGGACAATTTGTTCTCAAGATTTCAGAAATAAAAAAAAATATCTGAAAAATTTTAAGGGAGGGGAATGAATATAAATTCAAATCACATAACCAATTCAAGTTCTTTGACTAATCATTATGTGTCAAATATTTGATTACAATCCAAATTCTGACCTGTATCAAGTGCGAATATTGTGTCCTTTTATGCCCCAACTGTTCACGGTTTGACTTTGTGGTTGTATCAGCTATCCTCAGCAAAGCAACTTATTGTGTTTTGGTGTTTTTCTTAAATTATAAGCAATAGATAAACTATATTTGATGTATGGAAGGATTGTAAGCTGTACATGTATTTCTTTTTAGTTTATCTGACCTTGACCTCATTTTCTTCGATCATTTAGGACTATCAACATGATATCAATGGTTAGTAAAGAAAGCAAAACATTTCAGCATGTGCACTTTTGTCGAATGTCATGCCATATGTTATTGTATGAGGACTGTCTTGTTCTCTCCTTGTGCCAAAATATTTATAACCTAATTTAGATGTGAGGACTACAGTGATGTGAAAAAAATATCCAGTTACAAAAGCAGGTGTTAATGTTGGAAAACAAAACAGCAAAACTCTAGCATGTGCCTTTAAAAATAAACCAATGAAATACAACCCACAAACAAAATATTTCCTGTTCTAGTTTGTAAGCTGTACTTTGAGCTTAATTACATTCAATATCTTTTTTGGGATCAATTTAAATTCACACTAAATATAGCAGGGTAAGACTGTCCCACATGGGATATTTGTCTCACTTGCAGAACGCAAGACAAATATTTTTATCTGGCAGAGGCTCTGTAGACTATTTGTATAAAGCTATATGTCAGAAGGAAGAAGACCTGGATGCTTCAATACTAGAATGCAGATACCATATATTATATAGATTACAATTGATATAAGTCCCTTTTTCATGACCTTAATTTCATGGTTCAGCGACTGCTTAAAAAAAAAGGTCATGTGAAGGGTTTCAATTATGAGTTACTTTAAATGGCTGCTTTGCAAGGTCTACATGCCAGCAAGACATGATCCACCTGACCTAGACCTTATTTTAAGGTCTATCCTGAATACTATAAGCAAAATATCAATCATGTTTGGTGTATGTAATGATTATAAGGTGTACATGCAGACTGGTAGATTTCGTCTATCATTGACCTAATTTTTATGGTTCACTGGACAATTTAGATTTTGTGGTTTAAACAATAGGGCTAATGTATTGTGTATAAGGAATGTATGTAAGTGGTACATTGACCTCAGTTTCCTGGTTAAATGATGTTAATTTTTTATGGTTTTGTCAGTTTAAATAACAGGTCAAGTATATTTGGTGTATAGAATTGAAAGATGTACAGGTCTATCTGAAGGGGTTCATATGACCTTTAATAGCTGACTATGTGGCATGGGCTTTGATATTGTGACCTATAATAGTTAATTTCTGTGTCATTTTGGTCTCTTGTGGAGAATTGTCTCATTGGCAATCATACCGCATCTTTTCTTTATATTGATTGTATTTTAATGGTTTATGTGTCAATGTCAAGTTTTATGGTTTTGGTAGATTCAGATACTATTTGTATTACACCACTCAGCAGTATTGTGCTATTCAGTGACCGTCAGCTTATATTCGTAAAACCCACCCTCCTTTGATAGAAAAATTTAATTTTGTCAATTAAGATCGGAGTTGGATACACTTGCAACGTGCAGGATTCAAATCACAACCTCAGAGTTTACAGGTAAGTAAAACTACTATAGTTGTTGTATGGATAGATTGTTAGGTTCATGTGACTGACTTCATTCCATTGTTCATTGTCATGTTTAAATGGTTGGTCTGTTTTTGAAGTTCTATAAGCTATAGGACCAATATTTTATGTATATAGAAAGATTGCAATGTGTATATGTCTGTCATGAATGGTTCATCTGACCTTGGACTCATTTTCATGGATAATTGATAAATCTGAGTTGAAGTGCTGCTTGTAGTTGTACCTTCATATTACAGACTTGAAAAGTTTATATATACCCTATTTCCATTCTCAGTTTTATTTCAAGAAGGCTTTGCCACAATCATCAAATTTTGACAAGCAATTTCAGAGGAGAATATTTTTGTAAAACGATAACAGACACCAAGTGATGTAAAAAGCTCATGTGGCTCTTCATAGCTAAAACGAATGGTCAAAGGGCATCACTTGCCATTAACTGTCAAATCAAATTGACTATACAGCATGGACTAGATATAAATATGACAACAAATTATCCTTCTAATAATGAAAGTTTCATTCAAATGTTCTCAACAAGGAATTATTTGAATCTGGAATAATTTTGAATTCTGAAAAATTGATTGGAAATGAATGGTGTAAACTAACCCAACTAAATAGGGTTAGCCATGCACGATTCAAATAATTCCTTGTTTCTAGGAGAATGGACAGAAGGATAGAGACCATTACCCTATTTCTGTGGCTCAATACTTGATGGGACATCTATATAATACAACTACACACAAAAATTATCAGTGAGGCTACAAAATAAAGATAAAGTCATTATGGTTGAATATCTTTTTTATATTTCTAATCATAACAATTTGACATTCGTCAATTGACAGGATGTTGAATGGATAGATAGGATCAGCGACATAACGAACACATATCAATTCTTCTTTTGTGTACATTTCATGCCACGTTCATACATAATCAAACATTTACTTTAAACATGTTTCACCAAATTTATTTGTCCAAATTTTCTGATTTTTTTTTTCAAATCTTAATCAAAAGTTAATAATTCTTCTTTATAATTTCATTATTGGATAGTTTGGTGATATAATTATTTTTCCTCTTAGAAATCTTGAAAAGTTCGAAAAACAAGTTTACATAGAGGAATAATCCCTTATTCAGTGTGTAAAGATATATAGATTGGTGCATCATATTTATAGCAATGCTGATTTATTAATAAAATAACAACTATACTGATATAACATCTCTGAAATGACACAAAATAGAAATAACTGACATTGTATAATATTTAAAGGATTAATCTTTTCTATAAAAAAAATGTTTTACTTAAAACATACGTCTATGTTAATAAGCCCCTATCCTAGCCATTTTGTAAATAATTACCCAATTTATTTCCAAAACTTTTAACATAAAAATTTCCATACCAAGGCAAAAGTAATTATTTCATAAACTTTTTTCAAAATTTAAACAATTACATTTCACATCATTACATTTGAAAATTTACATTTTTATCTAAATTATCATTTGAAAATTGACAAATTTCCAGTCTGACAATTTATTTATAGGTTCTTATTTTCTTTTTAATTTCTAAAATATTTTATTACAGTTTGAACATAATTTAATTTCAATAGTGTCAAGAGTTTAGTTTAATACCATTATTTTCTTCATGAAAAACATTAGCCCCGTAAATATTTAAAATTCAACAAAATGTATCTACATATATAAAATGTATCAAATGTAACATATATAATCAGGATTCTACAGATGTCTAATAAGTATAAAAAGTGATTCAACATAAAAAGGAGAGTGAATAATATAAAAAGCCATTGTATCATGCAAGCGCTCAACACATGTCAGAAATAAAGAAAGCTAATCTTAAAATTCCTAAAAATTCATTTTAATATAAATCAGAGCTTAACCTGAGCTCTATGCAAATATAAATATTAAATAAAAGATAAGGTTTAATACAAAATTTATAAAGAAGCAAGCAGTAAATATTTTCTTCTATTAAGTTGGTTATGGAAGCAATATGAAGCAGGAATCAATAAAACTATTAACTGATCTACAAATTAACAGGTGATACTGTACAAAGTAACTTTGGTATATCTAATGCTTTATTTTTTGGAATCAAATAAAATATTTTATTTCAAAATGCAAGCTTTAGATTTTGGATTTTTTCATGGGGTTCTTCAACAAAATTTTAACTTACTAGTTAGTAAAAGATAAAATACTACTTTAACAAACTCTCCAATATGCTTTAGTTTTTTGCTAAAACAAGTACAATGTGCGTGATAAAAGGCACAATGATGAATGTATGTTGTTAACAATCTGAATTAAAACAAGGTGATTAAAACACTTTTAAAAATTCCTTTTCTGTTTTATAAACTGTTGGAATTAAATATACAACTTGGGTCCTTCAAAACTGCACATCAACAACAAATAATAAAATAAAGTTTTCTCAAAACATCATGTATAAAACCATTATTCATTTAAAAGATAACCTACGAATCTCACACCTCTCAACAATACAGACTATACAAATATTTCAACACTTTACAAAAATGTTGTAAAAATTAATAAATAAAATATGTATTTATAATAATAGGCCTGATATGGTCATCATAAAAGTCTGTTAAATGTCAAAAATATAAAACTGGCTTTGATTAATACATTATTCTAAAAGGAGAGAGTTTAAGAAAAAGACTAGAGACAAACATTTGTGTGACCATGATCAGTTATGTACAAAGGGAGATCACTCTCCAGTATATTACAATTTGGTTTAATAAGCAGGTTGTGCTATGTTACAAACTGTACACAATCAATTAACTCCAGTTAAAACAACACTAAAAAGTCTGCATAGGTAGACATTTATCACAGTAACCACCATTCTCTCTTCACCTTATTAACGTGGCTTTAGTACTTCGAGTAAGAGGAACCGACCTGCAAAGATAAAATATATTTGTCAATAAATCTTGGTTATAGTTAATGATACCATAGTACCTGAAAACTCCATTCTCTCTTCTTTTTCTGGGATCCAATCAAATGCTGAATTGTTCTTTCAGATGAACCCATTAAAGTAACTACAGAAAGTATAATTTAATACACGTACATTACTATCAACAGTGTTATAAACAAATTACAATAGCTGTTATAACACTGTACTACTGTTTAGTGTTACAACACACACCCATTTGAGCATGCATAGAAAATAAATCACTGAAAATAATTACAATATACATGATAAACATATACTAACAAATACTTATAACGCATATATTTGATAACATCCTCTCTGTTAAATGTACACAACCTTTTTCATAAGGAAAACGTATCTCCTATGTAACAACTTTATCCTCCAATCAATAATTCAAATCCATTCCTTTCTCAAGTAGACTTGGGTCTTTGAGAACAATAAATTTGGTACAATGTTTCAAATGTTTATCTAGTTCTGACTTGACATGGAACAGCAAATAAATAATTGCTAGCTTTAAATCTCATCTGTGTCTCAGTCTCATTAAAATACTTATGAGATATTGTACAGGTACCCTATACAAACTTTAATCTTAAGATGTAGTATACAAGGAATGAATAGTTACGGCAGTATTTCACACCCATCATCGTAGTAAAAATACTTCAGTTTTAATCACATGTATATATATTCTTGATGCTGCAGTAGATACATGAATAAGTATAAACATTCATTAAGTTAATTTTTCCTTCAGAAGATTAGTCACATCCTTTGACTAAAATAAATGTGTAATAAAAGATGCAAAGGGTAAGATATACATCTAAGAAAAAAATATGGTGGTCCATGCATGTGGAAAATGTGGTCTGACCTTACATTTATCTCATCTTATAAAATTTACTACGGTTCCTCAAAATTTTATGTGTTCTACATAAAGTACACAACAAAGATAACTTTCTCTTGCAACCATATAACCCCAAAATGTGCTTTCTTTTATAGGAAATCATTATCCTCAAAATCAACACCTCACTCCATGTGCAATACAATTCGGATTCTCTTAAAGGTGAAGTTTGAAAAAAACTTGTACTATAGTAATCTCTTATCACGGAACCTTGAACCCTTTAAATTAATATACCTGATCTTCTCTCATGAAAATTCTGATTAACTAAGTCTGAATTATTTTAACATCATTTTGATTAAAACTCCTCAGATTAACCCTTATTTACTGACCATGGAAATCAAATAGGATCACTCTCTTTTAATGAAGAGTTGATGAAGCTAGAATAAACAGTTATGTTTGTATAGTTTTGACAAGAATTTGACTCATTATTTGATATCTTTCCTCAAAATTCAAATCAGTTGTGCATTCTAAAAATTGAGTATAGGAAAAACTGTCTTATACATGTGGAGAGGATGGATCAAGTTATTTGGTCTCTTTCATCATTTGTCCATAATGATCATAACATATGAATACTATATTATGTAAATTAAGGTTGCACTTTAATAAATTATTCACTCATTCATTCTTTCATCATGACTACTTAAGGACTACTTGTAACTGATGTACACACATTTAATTGGTTAATTTACTGATACACACACTTTCCATTGGTCAATTTAAGCTGCCATGCAAGAAGTGTGTTGCTACATATACTCATTTTATCTAGAACTAAAACTGTATCAATATCATTCTGTCTTGATCATATAAATGCCTCAATAAATATTAATAACTCTTTATAAATAATAGTTAAAAAATAACAATTATCACTATTAAGTTTTTTAAATAATAATTAAATTGAGCATGTTAAATTCAGTTAGGTATTTAAAGATAATATAACACTAAGAAGCACCATCAGAAATGCAAATTAAACAAAACAAGTAATAGACTCATTAAGGAAGTTATATACATTAGATCCATGTTACAACACCTACGACAACCACACAAGTATATATATAATACATGCAATAGGAGATCAGCAGTGTTACAACAGATAACAGTTATTCAACATCACTTTCAGGACTTTAACAAGTCATCATTTCCACTGTCACTTTGTATTTATATTCAATAGGCAATTCACAAAAACTTCAATAGTATAGCACAATGTGTGAAAAACACACAAAAAGAGATTTTTATATTCCGAAAATGTAACATGTCTCCACCATTGGGTTACTTTTATGACTTTCAGTTTAAAATGTCAATTACCGACTTTAATAAGGGACCTGACCTCTATCTTGAATTTCTGACAAAAAAATATTAAATGCACTTTAAAACCAGATGCTCCGCAGGGCGTAGCTTTATACGACCGCAGAGGTTGAACCCTGAACGGTTGGGGCAAGTATGGACACAACATTCAAGCTGGATTCCGCTCTAAATTTGGATTGTGATTAAATAGTTGACACAGCATAGGTTTCTGACACAGAATGAATGTATTCAAATGAACTTAAAATTTTTGTTTTCTCTTAGAGCAATTCACTATGCTGTTGAATATTAATCCTCTCAAAAAAATGTTTGAAGAAATTTTCTTTTTATTTATGAAATTTCAAATGAGAAAAATTGAACCCAATTTTTTATTCACATCCCCTTTCCCTTATTCCAAAACTAATTTCAATTAAAACATTCTAATGGAGTTTGCAACAATTACTACTCATTTAAATACATGATGTAAAAAAACTGCTTGTTATCACTGAATGGTAAAGATTATTTAAATTTATCAGTTGGTAGTAAAAAGTGAATATACATTGTATATTGTATATAACAAAGATTTAATTTGATTCTGGACAAAGAAAGATAACTCTAATTAAAAAAAATTCTTGCAGATATTTCTTGCTTACTATACTGGACAAAGAAAGATAACTCTTAATTAAAAAAAAATTTGCTATTTCACAATATTGTGAAATTAGATATTTCTTGCCATTGCACAATACTGTGCAATTGAAAAGACTTGCTATTGCACAGTACTTAATATAATAATTTTAGATCCTGATTTGGACCAACTTGAAAACTGGGCCCATAATCAAAAATCTAAGTACATGTTTAGATTCAGCATATCAAAGAGGCCCAAGAATTTAATTTTTGTTAAAATCAAACTTAGTTTAATTTTGGACCCTTTGCACTTTAATTTAGACCAATTTTAAAACAGGACCAAAAATTAAGAGTTAGATTTGGCATATCAAAGAACCCCAATTATTCAATTTTTGATGAAATCAAACAATGTTTAATTTTGGACCCCGATTTGGGCCAACTTGAAAACTGGGCCAATAATCAAAAATCTAAGTACATTTTTATATTCAGCATATCAAAGAACCCCAAGGTTTCAATTTTTGTTAAATCAAACTAAGTTTAATTTTGGACCCTTTGGACCTTAATGTAGACCAATTTGAAAACGGGACCAAAAATTAAGAATCTACATACACAGTTAGATTCGGCATATTAAAGAACCCCAATTATTCAATTTTGATGAAATCAAACAAAGTTTAATTTTGGACCCTTTGGGCCCCTTTTTCCTTAACTGTTGGGACCAAAACTTCCAAAATCAATACCAACCTTCCTTTTATAGTTATAAACCTTGTGTTTAAATTTCATAGATTTCTATTTACTTATACTAACGCTATGGTGCGAAAACCAAGAAAAATGCTTATTTGGGTCCCTTTTTGGCCCCTAATTCCTAAACTGTTGGGACCGAAACTCCCAAAATCAATACCAACCTTCCTTTTGTGGTCATAAACATTGTGTTTAAATTTCATTGATTTCTATTTACTTTAACTAAAGTTATTGTGCGAAAACCCAGAATAATGCTTATTTGGGCCCTTTTTTGGCCCCTAATTCCTAAACTGTTGAAAATAAAACTCCCAAAATCAATCCCAACCTTTATTTTGTGGTTATAAACCTTGTGTCAAAATTTCATAGATTTCTATTAACTTAAACTAAAGTTATAGTGCGAAAACCAAGAAAATGCTTATTTGGGCCCTTTTTGGCCCCTAATTCCTAAAATGTTGGGACCAAAACTCCCAAAATCAAAACCAGCCTTCCTTTTATGGTCATAAACCTTGTGTTAAAATTTCATAGATTTCTTTTACTAAAGTTAGAGTGCGAAAACTAAAAGTATTTGGACGACGACGACGACGCCAACGTGATAGCAATATACGACGATCGTATAAAAAATTAATAATCTAATAATCCATATACATCACACTTCTGTTTGTAGTTTCAAAGATAATTTACAGAAGTTGAATGAATTTGAACTTTCAAAAAAAGCTGAACATCAAGAAGAACAAGCAGCTGAGAGATGAAATAAGACCTGTACAGTGTCTGTTAATAACCTACCACTACATTAATAAATAGGCTAAAATTTGGTTGTTTTTTTAAATTTTTGTTTGTTTCCTTTTTCATATTTTTTTTTTTAATTCATTCATTCATTTACTGAAAAAAACAATATAACTAAAATATCTGAACTTTGTGTACCTCCTCCAAAACAAAAATTATATTTAATGTAATAAATCAAAGATAATAAAATATATCATTTTCACTCAAAAATTTCATGTAAATAAGAACTTTCTCTCTGTGAATGCTTTAAATCAGTGTTTTAACCATATTGATAGTAAGCATTTACTAATACCAATATGTATCCAAAAAATTTCACATAAAAGCTATTAAAAGTTGTATCAACTTAACCATTTACACTTTATACAAGATATAGTAACTGAGTACAACAATATTTTTATAAAATGATTTGTTTTTGTTCACATACACTATACAGGTCTAATGTGGAGATGGTGAAGGGTTAAACATGTTAGTGAAACTTACTGTATTCATAAACTGATATTTGTAGGGCCAACCTCGACTGCTCGTCAGGCCCAAGTTGTCACTGGATGTCTTATTACGAAGGAGGTAGTCGAAGGAGCTAAAGCACAAAAGTGACATCAGAAATTAAAGGAAGAGAAACATTTAATGTTATAACTCTGACAAAGACAAAATTACTCAACAACTTAGTATGTCTCTAAAGCATTCAGCATGATCTAAAACGAACACCTTACAAAATGAATATAATTCCCTTGTCCTTTGTTTCATTTATATTCATTTATATTCAAGGAATAAATGTGATATTTTTCTTTCTATGAAAAAAATAGCATCAAATATATGGAGCTCTTTGCTTCTTGGTTATTTCAAATAGACAGAAAAACATTTATAATTTAGACAATACTAAGAGTATAATTCTTAATTCCATTATTAAGGAGTTACACAAATGTTGATGACGTCAGTCACATGAAAGAATGAAGTCCTAATGAGCTGATAGAACCAAAAAAAACTTTTAGCCAATAAGAACACTTGTTACATCCAAGTTAATATATCAAAGAAAAGACAAAAATATAAATTTGCTCAGTAGACCAATAGAATAATGCTGAACACCCTATTATCATACAAGTCAGTTAGTCCCTCATTATTTCTTTAAATGCAAAAGTTGTGAAAATGCATTTCTAATTTTGAAAAAAGTGTTATAAAAATCATGTGACAAATATTTAATATTAAGCATAGCCATGCAGCTAAGAAAAAGAATGAGAAACAAGTAAAAGCAATATGTGTATTCCTATCAACATAATTCTATCATCAATCAACATAATGGAAGAAAACTAAATCTCGAGTATGGTTGGTTTTAATTTTCACAGTAAGACGAAACATTCACCCAACCGAAAAGCAAATCAATTATTATCTCCCAAGTTTATTCACCCATCACTTCACATATAAACATATTAATACACATCAAACAGTAAGCTTACAAATGTTTACCATGAATCTGTAAGGGGAGGTAACTACGGAACAAAATAAAGTAAATCTTGGAAATATACACATTTTTCTAAAGACATAGTATAAATATGATGCAACGCCTAAACTTGAAGACCATGTTAAAACGGGCCATAAAACTTATTGTTTTTAATAATAAAAGATTATGCAAAACCTTGGTTTTTTTGTTGTTCCAGACCAATTTTTTTTTAGTTCATTACAAACATTAAAAAAGAAAATTAAAAAGAAATTAAACTATATAAAAGCACAACACATGAAGGCAATACAGAAGTTGAATTGTCACCATCCATCCATCAACCAGAAATAGATGTAACGGAGTGAATTAATTAAAATCTTTATCATAAAACCTTAAATATTGAATAATAAGAGTTTTCTGTAATTTGATGAAATTGTGAAATAAAGCAAAATTATGAAATTAACCAGAGTTTACTTCTCAAAATCACTTCAGCTGTAAACAGTAAACTCTATATAGTTCACAATCTTTATTTTGCAACCATTGATTGAACAATTATTTTCATTAAAATATTCAAGTGCAAGCACTTATGTTACAATATCTATTAATGTTCTAACCAACTGGTATGCTTGACTTTGTATTCAAAAAGGTATATCAACATAAATTAATCACATTGAAAAAAATCACATGAACTGAACTATGATTTTCAAAGTACAAATCTTGTTTATTTTACTTCCCCTCACATTTTCAACTTGTATAACCAGATGCTCCGCAGGGCGTAGCTTTATACGACCGCAGAGGTTGAACCCTGAACGGTTGGGGCAAGTATGGACACAACATTCAAGCTGGATTCCACTCTAAATTTGGATTGTGATTAAATAGTTGACACAGCATAGGTTTCTGACACAGAATGAATGTATTTAAATGAACTTAAAATTTTTGTTTTCTCTTAGAGCAATTCACTATGCTGTTGAATATTAATCCTCTCAAAAAAATGTTTGAAGAAATTTTCTTTTTATTTATGAAATTTCAAATGAGAAAAATTGAACCCAATTTTTTATTCACATCCCCCTTTCCCTTATTCCAAAACTAATTTCAATTAAAATATTCTAATGGAGTTTGCAACAATTACTACTCATTTAAATACATCATAAAATATTAAGATGTAAAAAAACTGCTTGTTATCACTGAATGGTAAAGATTATTTAAATTTACCAGTTGGTAGTAAAAAGTGAATAAACATTGTATATTGTATATAACAAAGATTTAAGTTGATTCTGGACAAAGAAAGATAACTCCAATTAAAAAAAATTCTTGCAGATATTTCTTGCTTACTATACTGGACAAAGAAAGATAACTCTTAATTAAAAAAAAATTTGCTATTTCACAATATTGTGAAATTAGATATTTCTTGCCATTGCACAATACTGTGCAATTGAAAAGACTTGCTATTGCACAATACTTAATATAATAATTTTAGATCCTGATTTGGACCAACTTGAAAACTGGGCCCATAATCAAAAATCTAAGTACATGTTTAGATTCAGCATATCAAAGAGGCCCAAGAATTTAATTTTTGTTAAAATCAAACTAAGTTTAATTTTGGACCCTTTGCACTTTAATTTAGACCAATTTTAAAACTGGGCCAAAAATTAAGAATCTACATACACAGTTCGATTTGGCATATCAAAGAACCCCAATTATTCAATTTTTGATGAAATCAAACAATGTTT
The DNA here is from genome assembly GCF_036588685.1 of Mytilus trossulus. Lineage (NCBI taxonomy): Eukaryota > Metazoa > Mollusca > Bivalvia > Mytilida > Mytilidae > Mytilus > Mytilus trossulus. The sequence goes on from NC_086373.1 coordinate 99,099,861, forward strand.
AATTTTGGACCTCGATTTGGGCCAACTTGAAAACTGGGCCAATAATCAAAAATCTAAGTACATTTTTAGATTCAGCATATCAAAGAACCCCAAAGTTTCAATTTTTGGTTAAAATCAAACTAAGTTTAATTTTGGACCCTTTGGACCTTAATGTAGACCAATTTGAAAACGGGACCAAAAATTAAGAATCTACATACACAGTTAGATTCGGCATATTAAAGAACCCCAATTATTCAATTTTGATGAAATCATACAAAGTTTAATTTTGGACCCTTTGGGCCCCTTTTTCCTTAACTGTTGGGACCAAAACTCCCAAAATCAATACCAACCTTCCTTTTATAGTCATAAACCTTATGTTTAAATTTCATAGATATCTATTTACTTATACTAACGCTATGGTGCGAAAACCAAGAAAAATGCTTATTTGGGTCCCTTTTTGGCCCCTAATTCCTAAACTGTTGGGACCGAAACTCCCAAAATCAATACCAACCTTCCTTTTGTGGTCATAAACATTGTGTTTAAATTTCATTGATTTCTATTTACTTAAACTAAAGTTATAGTGCGAAAACCAAGAAAATGCTTATTTGGGCCCTTTTTGGCCCCTAATTCCTAAAATGTTGGGACCAAAACTCCCAAAATCAATACCAGCCTTCCTTTTATGGTCATAAACCTTGTGTTAAAATTTCATAGATTTCTATTCACTTTTACTAAAGTTAGAGTGCGAAAACTTTAAGTATTCGGACGACGACGACGACGCCAACGTGATAGCAATATACGACGAAAATTTTTTCAAAATTTGCGGTCGTATAAAAATGGGAAAAAAATGTAACAGAAAAAGTTTTAGTCTTGGTAAATTTTATTCATCTATCAACATAAATGATAGGGTTTTTTTCCAAATTGATTTTATCACAATAGTAGATTGTAGGTTGAAAGTCAAATACTAAAATGTCTTGTGAACTTTCCTCTGTTTCAAAATGTATCAGTCAATTTAAAACTTGGTTGGCCTAATTGGATGAGAATGTTGCTACCAAATTAAATACCACACAAGACCTCTTAAAGTTTATTCAATAGCAGAGTTTAATTGGTCGTGTGGTAATATATGAAAAGATAGTATAGAATGCATGAAATGTCAATAGCTCAAACCTTCAGTCCATGTAAGCTAAATTCACAATGATACATAAAAACAAATTCTGGTAACACTTGTGTGTTACAGCAGAAACACAATTTGAACAAAGGAAAACTAAGTAACTAACATGACTAATGTTACAGAAATCAGATTTATTCTGTTTTAAAGGTTCAGCTTTCCTTCCTTCAATTCAAATTTTATAGACAACTGAAAAGGCACGTTCATTTTATCCTGCAATTCACTATTCTAATATACAATATAGGGATGTAAACCATTTGTTATGATATCTGTGTGACATAAATGTTTCCTAGTACTGTATCTGGCTAGAGTTATGAAATATGTTTAAGGGGGGCATTTACAAGTAAACACAAGTGTAAAAGTGTTATTTTGGTGACCTATGGTACAGGTTGATTTATTTGAAAGTATATAACAGCTAGGGTATAGAACATCATGTGTATACAAATTAAGAATTGCAAGATAAAACAAAAACATGTGCATTGTCATAAAATAAACCATTTAATCATTATCTACAAAACCACTGAAAAAGCTGGCTTTTCTTACAAATGAATCATTTATTATTTTACAATTTTACAAGATAAGTATATTTAATACTTGATTAACTCTGTGATCATTTTTAAGCACAATTATGATTTAGACAATTTTTATCCTATTTAGTTTTAAAGAAGGAATACACCCATCCTTTACTTCCCTTTGAAATTACATTTCATTCAACAAAAGAAATAAAACCTAGCAACATCTCATGACAACAGTTAACAAAGCTCCAATTATAAATTATAAAGCAAAACTTGATCAAAACTGAAGAGTTAGCATGCGCGGGTGAAATAAATCAGCTTGACCAAAATTAGCAAACATAAATTTACAGAAACTGTTGCCCATTAATGACTATACTGGATCATACCTAGGGCCTACAGCTTTCCTCAGACTATATGTATGCGAGTTGAATTTTCTACAAAAAGGATTCATTCTTTTATAATATGTAACAGTTTGGGGGACAAAATGAATAGTATGACATTAAAAAATACCATATATATCATCTGTAATCTAGCCTAAAAAATATTTATGATTTTCATGTTATGATATTGCATCTGATCAGAATGGAAATGATCTGAGGTGTTGATCAGTTACAGAAATGTGAAGGAAAGTGCAGCCATTTATAAAACTAAACTTATTCTGTAGATATATTTTTGAACAGACTAGCTGCTATGAAATGGAACTAGATTCCCCAAAAAAATCAAGTCCACAAGTGCATAAAACCCAATTAATATGATACCACACAAAAATTAGAAAGCCCAACTGTGATTTAGTGATGACAAGGGAGGTAAATCAATTCTATGGTTAATTTGTAATCACAAAACACTTGTTATGCCTTCTGACATACATATAAGAACCAAAAGTATCATCATTGTTTCAAACAATGAGTACAAAATTTTTTGTAAATTGATAGATTACCTCCCTTTGATGATGCACGATGAATGATGAGTGATGTCAGAGCAACCTACCTTTTGGCACTGGGTGTAGAGCCAGTAGTATGCCGTGTACCACGTTTCATACTTGAAGAAGTATTTGTATGGTGGGTATTACTTGTACTGGTTTTGGAGGCTTTTAACGGCGATGAAGGAGTAGCGTGAGCACTTTTTGAGCCGCCTGAACGATATGACTGTGTTGTGCCTCTCTTGTGACTCTTCAAATCATCATGCCTATTGTACAGAATATCATAGTAACTCACCCAAATTTAAAAAAAATTACCATGACACCTGTTTTATTTCATATATTATATGTGAACAAAATGCTTTAATTTCATCATCATGTTCAATATATTCAGTGTTTTTGAATTTGTTCTTCATTAATATAAACCAGATGCTTCGCAGGGCGTAGCTTTATACGACCGCAGAGGTTGAACCCTGAACGGTTGGGGCAAGTATGGACACAACATTCAAGCTGGATTCAGCTCTAAATTTGGATTGTGATTAAATAGTTGACACAGCATAGGTTTCTGACACAGAATGAATGTGTTCTAATGAACTTAATTTTTTTGTTTTCTCTTAGAGCAATTCACTATGCTGTTCAATATTAATCCTCTCAAAATAATGTTTGAAGGAATTTTCTTTTTATTTATGAAATTTCAAATGAGAAAAATTGAACCCAATTTTTTAATCACATCCCCCTTTCCCTTATTCCAAAACTAATCTCAATTAAAATATTCTAATGGAGTTTGCAACAATAACTACTCATTTAAATACATCATAAAATAAACTGTAAATAAAATGTAAAAAAACTGCTTGTTATCACTGAATGGTAAAGATTATTTAAATTTATCAGTTGGTAGTAAAAGTGAATATAAATTGTATATTGTATATAACAAAGATTTAAGTTGATTCTGGACAAAGAAAGATAACTCCAATTAAAAAAAATTCTTGCAATAAGATATTTCTTGCTTACTATTTTGGACAAAGAAAGATAACTCTAATTAAAAAAAAATTTGCTATTTCACAATATTGTGAAATTAGATATTTCTTGCCATTGCACAATACTGTGCAATTGAAAAGACTTGCTATTCCACAATACTTAATATAATAATTTTAGATCCTGATTTGGACCAACTTGAAAACTGGGCCCATAATCAAAAATCTAAGTACATGTTTAGATTCAGCATATCAAAGAGGCCCAAGAATTTAATTTTTGTTAAAATCAAACTTAGTTTAATTTTGGACTTTTTTTAGACCAATTTGAAAACGGGACCAAAAATGAAGAATCTACATACACAGTTAGATTTGGCATATCAAAGAACCCCATTTATTCAATTTTTGATGAAATCAAAAAAGTTTAATTTTGGACCCCGATTTGGGCCAACTTGAAAACTGGGCCAATAATAAAAAATCTAAGTTCATTTTTAGATTCAGCATATCAAAGAACCCCAAGGATTCAATTTTTGTTAAAATCAAACTAAGTTTAATTTTGGACCCTTTGGACCTTAATGTAGACCAATTTGAAAACGGGACCAAAAGTTAAGAATCTACATACACAGTTAGATTCGGCATATCAAAGAACCCCAATTATTCAATTTTGATGAAATCAAACAAAGTTTAATTTTGGACCCTTTGGGCCCCTTTTTCCTAAACTGTTGGGACAAAAACTCCCAAAATCATTACCAACTTTCCTTTTATGGTCATTAACCTTGTGTTTAAATTTCATAGATTTCTATTTACTTATACTAACGTTATGGTGCGAAAACCATGAAAAATGCTTATTTGGGTCCCTTTTTGGCCCCTAATTCCTAAACTGTTGGGACCTAAACTCCCAAAATCAATACCAATCTTCCTTTTGTGGTCATAAACATTATATTCAAATTTCATTGATTTCTATTTACTTAAACTAAAGTTATTGTGCGAAAACCCAGAATAATGCTTATTTGGGCCCTTTTTTGGCCCCTAATTCCTAAACTGTTAAAACCAAAACTCCCAAAATCAATCCCAACCTTTCTTTTGTGGTCATCAACCTTGTGTCAAAATTTCATAGATTTCTATTAACTTAAACTAAAGTTATAGTGCGAAAACCAAGAAAATGCTATTTTGGGCCCTTTTTGGCCCCCAATTCCTAAAATGTTGGGACCAAAACTCCCAAAATCAATACCAACCTTCCTTTTATGGTCATAAACCTTGTGTTAAAATTTCATAGATTTCTATTCACTTTTACTAAAGTTAGAGTGCGAAAACTAAAAGTATTCGGACGACGACGACGACGACGACGACGACGACGACGACGACGACGACGACGACGACGCCAACGTGATAGCAATATACGACGAAAATTTTTTCAAAATTTGCGGTCGTATAAAAATACAAATAAATCTGATGTCTTGCTTGTTACATATAAAATATTGTCCTTAAGGAGAACATAGGAAACTCTGAGACAAAAATAAAGAAAAACTAGAGGCTCTAAAGAGCCTGTGTCGCTCACCTTGGTCTATGTGAATATTAAACAAAGGAAGCAGATTGAAAATTGACTACAAAGGTCAATAACTCCTACAGGAGTCAATTGACCATTTCGTTCATGTTGACTTATTTGTAGATCTTACTTTGCTGAACATTATTGCTGTTTACAGTTTACCTATATCTATAATAATATTCAATATAATAACCAAAAACAGCAAAATTTCCTTAAAACTACCAATTCAGGGGCCGCAACCCAAAAAACAGGTTGTCCAATTCATCTGAAAATTTCAGGGCAGATAGATCTTGACCTGATTAACAATTTTACTTCATGTCAGATTTTCTCTAAATAATTTGGTTTTTGAGTTATAAGCCAAAAACTGCATTTTACCCCTATGTTCTATTTTTAGCCGTGGCGGCCATCTTGGTTTGATGGCCAGGTCACGCCACACATTTTTTTTAAACAAGAAACCCCAAAGATGATTGTGGCCAAGTTTGGATCAATTTGGCACAGCAGTTTCAGAGAAGAAGATTTTAGTAAAAGATATATAAAATTTACGAAAAAATGGTTAAAAATTGACTTTAAAGGGCAATAACTCCTAAAGAGGTCAACTGACCATTTTGGTCATGTTGACTTATTTGTAAATCTGACCTTGCTGAACATTATTGCTGTTTACAGTTTACCTATATCTATAATAATATTCAATATAATAACCAAAAACAGCAAAATTTCCTTCAAATTACCAATTCAGGGGCCGCAACCCCAAAACAGGTTGTCCAATTCATCTGAAAATTTCAGGGCAGATAGATCTTCACCTGATTAACAATTTTACCCAATGTCAGATTTGCTCTAAATGCTTTGGTTTTTTGAGTTATAAGCCAAAAACTGCATTTTACCCCTATGTTCTATTTATAGCCATGGCGGTCATCTTGGTTAGTTGGCGGGGTCACCGGACACAATTTTCAAACTAGATACCCCAATGATGATTGTGGCCAAGTTTCAAATAATTTGGCCCAGCAGTTTCAGAGGAGAAGATTTTTCTAAAAGATTACTAAGATTTACGAAAAATGGTTAAAAATTGACTATAAAGGGCAATTACTCCTAAAGTGGTCAACTGATCATTTTGGTCATGTTGACTTATTTGTAGATCTTACTTTGCTGAACATTATTGCCTTTTACAGTTTATCTCTATCTGAAATAATATTCAAGATAATAACCAAAAACAACAAAATTTCCTTAAAATTACCAATTCAGGGGCAGCAACCTAACAACAGAATGTCAGATTCATCTGAAAATTTCAGGGCAGATAGATCTTCACCTGATTAACAATATTACCCCATGTCAGATTTGCCCTAAATGCTTTGGTTTTTGAGTTATAAGCCAAAAACTGCATTTTACCCCTATGTTCTATTTATAGCCATGGCGGCCATCTTGGTTAGTTGGCGGGGTCACCGGACACAATTTTTAAACTAGATACCCCAATGATGATTGTGGCCAAGTTTGGTTAAATTTGGCCCAGTAGTTTCAGAGGAGAAGATTTTTGTAAAAGTTAACGACGGACGACGACGACGGACGACGACGGACGACGACGGACGCCGGACGCAAAGTGATGAGAAAAGCTCACTTGGCCCTTCGGGCCAGGTGAGCTAAAAATGAGAGAAAGATGTATCCTCTTCAAACTTGAGAGATGCATATAAAAATATTTCATATCAAACTTTTTTGGACTGTTTAGAAGAAAGTTTCCTCATCATTTGTGGGTATTTTTAAAAAAAATCTTTCTTTTTTTATTATCCTTGAAAACACGTTTTACATTTCTTGTTGAGTAAAAACATACATTTTGTGTGGCTGCTTTAATTTAATACTCAACATGTGTCCTTTTTTAAAATTGTTAAAAAGAAATGTATCATAAAACTCCAAAGGCTTTTTGAACAATAGCATACAGCATCCAGTAATAGCACTAAAACTAATCAATATGCAAGTCTGTTCTAATGATGTATATCAGACATTTTTCTCTGGTGAATTGAATCACCAATAAGGTATATGTACATATCTTTCAACATTATTATTGTCAGGTTTGTGCTTATCATAGTTCAAACTGGATGGTTTTAAGCAGCATGTGACATGCCTAGCCACACACACGACATGCAGTGTCTTAATACATACCCAAATGCACCAGTTGTAGCAGATCTGGCATGGTTTCTCCTCAGTACCTTTAACTGGTTTAATTTGTCTCCCTGAGTCTCAATCATACTGCCACGTGTTAGTGGGCCAGTGTACATCTGTAATTAACACATAATAAACTTGTTATAATTTCAATAGTAATAACTATAAATGCTTACTTCATTGATATCTTGCTTAAGTACTCAGAAAATCATTCTTTCTTTTTTTAACAGAATTATTTAAACGGTTTTAAGATTTGTATTCAGTCAATGTTTATTCATTTCAAGATAAATGGGCTCTTCTTGCAATATATCTGATTCATATTGAAAGGATTATAAGCAGTAATAAATATATGAAACTTAATTAAAACACTGGGGAATTTAAAACCATGATAACCATATTCCCATTTATCATATATTAAGTCAGGTGACCTTTTCTGCCTAAAATCCTCTGACTCTGATTTGGTTTTATCTACAAAATTCTGAAGTTAAAATAAATTAAATATACTAACATCATCATCTGACTGATAATGATAATCAAATGCATCCTGTATCCTCATATCATCTACCCCTGACAGAATCTTTGACACGCTGTGATGACGATGTCTCGTACGATCTTTATCATTGGACTTTGCTCTGTGTAAATCACCCTGCATCCACATCCAAGATTGCTTCCTACAATAGATTGTGTAGAAAGTTAAAGTTCATATTCTTATTCAGATTATCATGTGTACAACCATTGCTGTAGATATGGTAAGTTTGGTGTGAAAAGAGTCAACAGTAATTGCTCACTCTTTTTGACTGACCAGCTCTTTGTATTTTAAAACCATATTTTATCTATTTGTGATATACTTATTCTTTTTTAATTCAAGTTTTTTGTTGGCTTTCTTATTTCTGTAGGTATTTTTGTATTTCAGATATTATCTTATTATTTTGAGTACCTTGAAATCTTTAATAATCACTGAAAAAATATAAAGTTCAAAGATCTTTTTGTTATAAGATGTATTTTTCAAAATGAATATAAAGTTTCTTGATAACTTCAAAGGATATTTCAAGATTTATGAAAAGTTCCTAAGTTACATATTTTGTCAGTATTGAAGATTTAATTCTATTAATATTTTATTTCAGTGCCTTAAAATCCTCAGCTCAGAACTACAATCTTTCTATATATGGCCTGTAGATTGAATGACATTATTTTTAATACACTTACTCTTCTAAGAAATTTTGTTGTGGTCCTATCACAGATCCCGGTCGACATGTTCTGCACCAAGCTATACATTCTGCTGCTGTGAATTTATAATGCTTCATCATATAACATGCAATTAAAGATCCAGTTCTACCTAGGCCAGCTGAAATTAAAAGAGTAATCCATGTTATCAAATAACAATTAAATTATTTATACTCTAAGGTAAATGCTTAAAATACATTGATGGGACTTGACTTTAACAAATGCATAACAATTTAAAGAGTTATCTCCCTGAACCAAGTTTAATTAAGGTATATGATCATCTACATGTCAATCTTACCTTTACAATGAACTGCTATAGCACCATAAGAATTCTCAGATAAATCTATAAACTGTTAACATGCCAATCTTACCTTTACAATGAACTGCTATAGCACCATCAGCATTCTCAGATAAGTCTATAAACTGTTAACATGTCAATCTTACCTTTACAATGAACTGCTATAGCACCATCAGCATTCTCAGATAAGTCTATAAACTGTTAACATGCCAATCTTACCTTTACAATGAACTGCTATAGCACCATCAGCATTCTCAGATAAGTCTATATACTGTTAACATGCCAATCTTACCTTTACAATGAACTGCTATAGCACCATCAGCATTCTCAGATAAATCTATAAACTGCCGCACTATATTATCTGTAGGACAACTACCATCAGTGAAAAACAGATCAAAATGATCAAAGCCAGCATCTGTGAATCTTCTAGCATCATATATCTTCTTATTTAATCGTACTATTGTTGATACATTGTGCTTCCGGAAATAAGGAAAATAGGCCTCTGGAGCATGTAATGGATAGCCTGAAAGGATACAGAATTCTAAGTTATCAAGTTTGGGTTACATATTTTCTAGATGAAATTATTAAGTTTATATGATTTTAAAATGGCTCTTTAGTCGAAGTAAGTCAAGAAATCATATATATACTGTTTCATAACACTTTTAGTTTTAAATAAATTGTAGTGGAAAGTCCCATAAAATATAACTCTGACACAGTTTTTCATACATGTAAGGAGACAGTCTTACAAAATACATGAAAACTCAATGCATTTATTTTCCTTACAAAATTTCCATAATTCAAATAATTCTATTATCTCTAAACGGAAGTTATCAAGAAGAAACTTATTTCAGAATGCCTTGACAAGATCTCTAGATAAAGTCTAACATGAGTTGCGACAGAAACCTCTTGTAATAACTTTAATACTTTTTTCTAATAAAATCTAGACAATACACACATTTATATATAAAATTTACCACTAAACTGCAGGTAGTGTACACAAGATTTACCAAATACAGATGAAAAGAAGTTATACTTTTAATACTGATTAAGATTATAAAGATCAAAAATATATGTAGAAAGATCAGGAAAGGAATGGAAACTTGTTGGACATACTTGATGTCTTACTACAAGCCATCTGATACTCCCAAGTTTTACTTGGGGAATACCCTAAAAAATCTTTTCTGGCATAAAATTTGGTATCTCAAATATTCTAAACATAGCCTCCTTCATAAAATTCACAGAGTAATAAATCATAATATATACTATCAGTCTAGGACTTTATGGATATTTGAATAGGTAGATTTCATGTTTACACCTGGAGATGGAATCCCCCTTAGCAAGTGCCAAATTGAGGTTAAAATGTCAATTACATAATCATTTTCAACTAGAAATCTAAACATCAGAAAGTGTAAACCAACTTGGGGTAATAATTTGTTATTATATTTTTCAGAATTCACTCTAGAGCTTGAGTATTAGCTGTCATGGTTTACCTGCTAAAATAATGCATACATGCTATCATTATGTCACATTTACATATTTATGTGTAATATACTACTTCATATACAAACTTAACACTATGTATATACCAAAGAATAACCATTTAAGGTTATAAGAATGATTTACACTACATGTATAGTAGAGTAGCATGCACACAGTTTGATATAACAGAAGACTACAGATTGGATAATAGTCTTGTCAAAAATGCATGCACATTTAGCAAGATGTTTTCACAGCAATACTAGTGAACAAATTTCTTGTTTAATGCTACCATGAACGCTATTGAAAAAGCTCAGCCAATGATTTCTTTCATTTTAAATGGTTAACAATGTGCATATATATGTTCATGAAAAAAATATAGCACTGAAAAAAACTACTGAAAAGTGACCAAAAAAGCAACAATTTCATTCCTAAGTGAAGATTATAATTTTTCTTCAAATTTTCAGACATGAATGAAAAGCAAGCATTTCAGACTAGCAGTTTTTTATGCATTTCATACCATTCTCAATCTTGCTCTTGGAATGTGGACCACTAAAAGCCAACATTTTATTGGGAATGATCCAATTGAAATCCCCATTTTCTACCCGCTGTAGGATAAACAAACATTAAATAATAAACACCAATAGAAATTACAATCTATAACTTATAAAATAACATGAACATGTAATATGTTTGAAGGTAGGTTAACTAGTCATTCATTCAGTCTAATCATTTTTGACGGGATCCATCAATATCTTGATTATCAAATTTGAAAAAAAAAAAATAATCTTGCATTACAAATGCTGAAACAGAATTTAAGAATTCTCCAAACCCATCTAAAGATTTCAGTCATAATCTCCAAATTTGTATTGAAAATGATAACTAATGAACAGACATATATACATTACCCTACCTTCAAACATGATATACACTGATACCAATTAATGTCAAACTGAAGTCTGAGTTACCCAAACATCAGTTTACAGAACATGCTGTCAATCACTTAACCACCGCCAACCACATGCAATCATTCACCAAATACTTCAATTATAATGACAGCATGTTCAAATACAAAAACACATTTCAAGCCTACCATTTTCTATCTTGGTTTTAGGATGAGGTCCACAGAAAGCTAAAAATTTATTTGGCACTATCCAGTTGAAATCTCCATTTTCTACTTTCTGTAACATATAATTTTTGTGGTAAAAAAAACTTAACATTTTATTGAAATACATTGAAATCTGAAAGTCTTAACATAATAATGTTTGTGATGATATTGGTTTTTTTTTTAAATGTTAATAGCATTCTCCTGGTGAAGGCACTATGAAACTGTAACAATATACTGATGTCAAAAAAAATTGTAAATATTTTTTTAGTAGTAACATTTCATCAAAATTGGTAATCATTGTAATGTCATTCAGTGTTGTAATAAAAAAAAATATTATACAATGTCGCAATTAGCAACATAACAATAAATTAAACTTTGTTTAAAAAATAAATATTTTTTTTTTAGTATTCATTGAAATGATCTGTTCATATATAATTACATTATTTCATAATTATTGTGGTAGAAAATCCATTTACTAAACATAGCTCAACTGTGTCAGTGATGTTCACTTTCTGTTCATGAGGATGCCGTCCTTCTTTAAAACATGCATTTCACAAATAAAAATAAACTCAGATCACTTGAATACTTTTGAGAAGAGGCAAGGAAGCAAATTGTAATAAAATCAATTAAAATGATATTCACCATGAGACTTTTGTTATCCAATTTCACATATTTTCTTTTATGTTGAGAGCCATTTTTTCCAGTTTTGAGAATCTGTATTAATTTGTTTACATGATAAATATTTTACATGAAAGTAAAGCAAACTACAATCTTACCTCATAATGTTCATACTCATCAACGTCAAAAGTATCAAAATTAAAGAATCCATTTGCCAGGGCTTTACTTAAACCATGTAAACAGTCTAATAAAGTCAAGTTATATGTACATGCACCAAAGGAGGCATCTCTGTAAAATATAACAACAATAATATTAGCATAATAATTTAGATATGGATGATAAAAAAGAAAATACTCAATAAATGTATTGCAATTTAGTGCATATATATACTCAATAAATGTATTGAAATTTAGTGCATATACTCAATAAATGTATTGAAATTTAGTGCATAAACAGTATACTCAGTAAATGTATTGCAATTTAGTGCATATACTCAATAAATGTATTGCAATTATAAAGTGCATATACTCAAAAAATGTATTGCAATTTAATTTGTATAACTGAATAAAAAGTGTAACATATTCTGCAAATATTGTTTTTTTTTAGGAATTAATGTCAATTTAAACAGAAGCATGAAACAAAAGTCAAGTATTTGCTTTGCCTAAGTTGGAGAGTTGTCTCTCTTTGACAATTCTGACATTAAGTATACATCTCATTTTTTTTATGTCAAGAGACGCTTTAACTATCCACTTGAAATGTTGTAATCATGTTACAAAAATCATTTCTTCTTATAACTTAGAATTGAAGATGTCTAATATTATAGTCTGAATAACTGAATAAATAGTTAAAGTCAATTGCTTACATGAACATTCTTATCAAATACTTTCATAAAGTATCAGCTCTTACTTTCTAGAGTAGTCAAAATGTACCTTTTTTAAGAATCCTAATGTATAACTTACCTAAAAGGAAGAAATGGAGGATTTGAACCAGCAACTAACGGCCGATAAGCTTCTTCTGGTGTTTTCTTTAAATAAATAACCTGAAACAAAGAAAGTCGATAATTCATTGAATGTTTTTCCTGTATCTTTAAAAAAACCATATTACAAATGCAAGGAAGGTCAAAATTGAGTTGAAGTCAAAATTTACATGTACTTTTACAACTCCCTTTATCAATAAGTCCAAAACCAAACACATTCCAATTACCATTCGTGCCTTTCATGCCTTAACATGCAATAGTTCATTAGAAAAGGTTTTAGTTCATAATATGCATTTTCAAAATATATTTATTTTGTTGAATTCCTGTTCTTTTTCAAAACAATACACCCTTGCCTATTGACCCTATAATACAACCATTCCCTTATTATAAACCTTATGGTGATATAACTTTAGAATACCAATCTGTGAAATACTTACTGAATATGCAGAGATCAGAAATGCTGCATTTGCTCTCTTTCTAGCATCATAACTTGTATAATGTATTATTCTCTTCTTAGCTAATGAAAAAGACTGCAATAAAAGTAATTTTTTATGAAAAATGAAAATGATAATTTCTTGCTTCATAAAACTAAAAAGTAAGATTTTTTTCAAGTTTTTACCAACATAAGTATAAGACATAGGACAAAGTAGGGAGCAAACTAATGAAATATTGAGTATTAAACCATTTCATTAAAATAAAACGTGTGGTGAAAAGTTTCTTTCAGAACACATACATGTACAAATGTATAAACCTGTATCATATCTATAACTGTTCCTTGAAATGTTTGAAATATCATAATTATTTATTAATTTAAAAGGGGTCAACCTATTTTCTTTTCGCTTATGTCTTAAATGTGGAAAGGTTTATAGAATGCATTATCCTTTTCTAGTGACGTCTAGAGTGCCACTCATTTGTTTCTATTCTTTACACTTTAATTCAAATTTTCCCCCTTTTAAACACCATAGATATCCATATCTTACACATACACAAATTTAAGTTTATCATGGCCAATTAATTAGTGACAAATCTCTATCCATTCTTCAAAACACCTGTTTTTCTTATTGCAAATGACAAAGTAAGAAATATTTGGCAACAGACTAAAGAACACCTAGGTTAATCCTTTGTACCCGAGGCAGGTCAAAGCCAAAGGTTACCTGGAACTTAGCCAAACAAGGTTTAAATACCATATGACATTTGTACATGTATGACTGTAAACTATAAGCAAATGGATGAAACTTCTATTTATATTTACCAATATACCATAACAATAAAACATAATTCATTGTAATTCATTTTAAATATGTATACATTTATTTATGAGCAAAAGTTTGAAAATGTTAAGGTTTGAACTTTACCCCCATTTTAAGTATAAATAAAACAGTTCAATACTGTGATTGTGCAACTTCATATAAACACGTAAATTAATACATCCTGGTACAAAATAAAGTTACCTTTAATTTCTTGTTCAGCTTACAGCAGTATCTATATAATTGTGCCAAGTTCAATGGCCCAAAATCAGCATAAAAACTGAAATATTAAAATAAAAAGTTAGATATAACATACTTTTAAAACTAGAGAGCCTAAAGAGGCAGAAAATGTGTATAAGCAGTCATGTAACAAAGTTTGTCCTTGTTTATAAGAATACGATATTTGAGAGCATCAAATTACAAATGCACTTGAAAAAAACTTAGTTTTCATAAAAGCAAATTTGTTAAGAACCTAATTAAAGGTTTAACATTTCATGTTTTTTTTAGTTGTAATTACAACACATCAAGTTCAATTTTTCTTCCTCATCTTTTCTAAATATCAATTCATCAAGACAAGGAAATAGTGTTCATTTTAAAATATTTGTTGTAAAAAAGGTAAATTTTCATCACAGAAAAACATTTTGTCCATTGATGACTGATATTTTGTTTGATATGATAAGAAGGCATATATAACTGCAATACTGTAGATTCATTATTATTTGTTGGATACCAATTTTCGTTGCTTTCGTTGGTACATGTGAAGTTACAGAACCACAAAATTAAATGTTCAACAAATAACAAATTTCCTATAGGCTTATATGCAGACTTTGGCAAAACCACAAAATTAAATATCCACGAACATGCAAGTTTTTTATAATCCATCAAAAATTGGTACCCACAAAAATAAATGAATCCACAGTATATAATACATTTTGTATCACACCAATTGTACAGCATTGAGCACATATAGAAAGTATGAGAAACAATCTTTTATATTACAACATTTACATGCTGTTGATTCAATATTATTTGTCATGTTTGTGGGAAACCAATTTTTCTAGATTTAGTGAGTAAAGGTGAACTACTGTACTAAATTTAAATGTTCAACGATGTACACACGTCTGCAAGAAAAGAAAATAATGGCTTGTTTACACTTTTAATATCCACATTGATCCCTGAAAATTCAATTTTCCTCAATCTACAAAACATGTACACTGGTCACTTGTCGTACTGTGATACTAAAGACTTATCGTCTTCATGTGGGCTAGGTAGTATAGGTGGATACTATGTACAGTTAACAATGCTAAATATAATTCTTAAAATATTAACATTGTCCAACATGATTAAAACTATATACTTACTTTTCATAAATCAATTCATCGTCCACACAGAAGTAATGTGTATGTGCTGTAGATCTTGGTTTGGCCCGTAATGTTGCAAAATACAGTCGGTCTGAAAAATAATATGATAGATATTACCAATGGTACATACACTGACATAGTTATGAATAAAAAAAAAACATTATTTATGAAAATGTGATTCCTTTAGTCTTTTAAAGAATACATGTATTCATCATAACAAATGGACAGAGAGACTGATGTAGTGCAAACCTAAAGATGCTAAAGTCCCAATGCATTTGTCAGTAGGGGACATCAAGCCAATTTCATAGAAATGTACAAAAAATGTTCTTTGCATCTTTTGATTCTGAAATGAATCTAAACTGAAAAACTGGATATCAATGTGATTGTAAACTATGAAATGGATTTGGAACAATAATATGAAATTTGTTCAGTAGCAGTTAATTTGATTTTTTGATGTTTTAACACCACTTTTAAGCACCACATTTAGGCTATATTTCATGGCAGTCAGTTTTTATTGGTGGAGGAAGCCAAAGTGCCGGGAGAAAACCACCGAACTTTGATAGGAAAACTGACACTCCAAGTCAATTAAGTTTGGAGTCAAGTGCACCCACACTAACAGGGTTCAAACTCACAACCTCAGTGTTGACTGGCTAGTGATTTCAGTAGTACATGTAACTACTTAGACCACTTGGGCAGCAAGGCCTCTAGTTGCAGTTAATATTCATGTATTTACTGTTTTACTTATGACTTAATATTATTGATAATTGCTGTACTTATTTAATATTTAACATACATTATGCCTCTAAATTGACTTTTCTTTTGCATCTGGATTAAAAAAAATATCTCTAAATACTCTGACATGCACATTTGCTGAAACATAATGCAATCAATCATTTATCCTAATTAAGTGTTCTCCTGTCAGGTGTGTCAATGTACCCGTACTAGTGATTAGCGATCTATAGCCAGATATCCCTCAAGGCTTAACCCTTTCCTCCATGGATTTTTTTTTACATGCTTGATTTGCATAGGACTTTTTCTTTAAAATAAAATCCTCATGTTTAAAGTATTTATGCATTGCAAAAAACAAATATTTCATCAAATAAATTGAAGTCAGATATTCTTATGAATATCCTTTTCATATTGGATACAAATTTTATTAGGTCTGATGTAGACATTTTGTAGTCAAAGCATTTCAACGGAGGTACTACACAGTCGTCATTATGTATTAAAGGGGGTGGCGTCAAAAGGCTTCATTATGGAGGAAAGGGTTAAAAACCTTTTACAAGGAGAACCCTTGGAATTTCCTACCTGGGGAGGGCTGTTTAGCCAGTCTAGGTTGTTAACAACTCTCATCTTTATCATTGGATTAAAATACAAAACGCCTAAGTTTTTTATTAGATGCAATTGATTATAAATGCTAAGAAATGAGAACTGGTGGTGGCGAGAAAAATGAAAATAAATAATGACAAGGCCTTATATATATTGATTGTTTCCCGAATCCTGCCAAGCCAGGTGTGGGTAGGTACATGTACATTTGTAGGTAGGGAAATAATTTTATTTTTTCCCAAAAGCTGGTACAATATCTGTCGATCTGGAAAGCCTGCTAATGGGAAATGAATAAAATAATATTCCACTTAGTTTTGACAATAAAATTCTTCGAGTCCGACCAATTTGAAGGTTCAGTCGGGATTGGGGAAACAAACAATACTTTATTTTACACCCAATGGCAGGAACAATCTAACCATACTGGAAAACATGCAAGATAATTTAACAATGGCAGGGGTTCATTTGACGGCATCAGGTCCGTTTGCGCATAATACACTTTCACACCTTCCCTGTTCCCACCAAAGGTCCGTTCACACCCATTTTAAATCAAATTTCAGTTGAATAATTCATAATGAGAAAATCAAGACTGTTGTTTTTCATAATATTGATCTGATGTAAATACTGCAGGTATTTACACAAATGTAGCTTGGTATGAGTAAAACATTGAAGGGGGTCTCATTGGGAGGTTCCGATGCCTGATCCGGCTTACAGTTTTGTCAGATTCATGTCTCCCACTAACACTGTGTACGTAAGCAATTCTCAATTTTTTTTGTCATTTCCTGGATTCCACTAGACCTAATTTCCCGTTTTCACGATACAATAATTTGACTTTCACGGGTCACGCTTACAAAATATCGTCAATCCCCCTTCACGCTTAGACCCCAATTAGACCCACATTGAAGATTTATAATGAATGACACCTAAGATTTCAAATTTTTAAAATTTTTAAAGAATACATCTATCGGTTAGGGGTATAAATGTGATACCAGTGTATATATAAAGAAAGAGAGGAATTTTAAAGTATGTGACATTACTTTTAATCAACACAGAAACATTGTAAATACAGGATAACAGAATTTTAATATAATTGTGTGAGGGTAGGATCTCACTGTGTATATAGTCTCAGCACTGCAACGCATTTGGTGGAGGCATCACTGTATATTTGAAAGCCACAAGTTATGCATACTAGTGTATGGTTCCTCTACAAAGGGGGTTAAAGATACAGAGGTTAGGTAAGGTAAGGTGCAAGAAACTAGGAAGTATTGTTGTATATGAATGATACAAAACCCTCCCCCTTTTTTAATATCTTTTCAGTTTTAGATATTATCTAGAACAAGTTAGTCCAGAAAGTGATGTTTGTGGTTAAACGTTTAATTCAAACAGAACAGCAAGACATTGAGATCATGATTTATCTGAATGACCATTTGCTGTTGCACATAGTACACAAACGAGAGGGAAATCGCCATTTCGTTGCAACCTTGTCAAGACTTGTTCTGGCGTTTCTGTTTTCTAAGTTTCAACAAAGGGAATGATACAGAACTTTATTACTCACCTTTTATAAATTCCGATGCACTGCCAATTATCTCATTTTCTTCGGCCATAATTAATTAAACTGGATTTATTAAAAGTAAATAAAAACCTCAATCGATGGTAAAATTTCCCCAACGAAATCAATGTTGACTCTTCTGTCTCGAAAATAGGTTAAAATAAATAAGTCTTTACAAATAAAAACAATAAAAGTACGTTTTGGGGACTACCAATCCATGAATGGTTAGATCTTATACCATTTATCTGCCTCAATTCACAGTAATTAACAAGAAATTTAACACCCCCCTAGTTGATTCCGTAGTCGACGGCCATGTTTGAAATAGACGATTAGCTTGCAATAGGTCACGTGACAGAAAATAGCCAATTGTAATAATGCCAACAATTGTTGGCATAGCAATTTAAAAATTTAACCAATGAAATATTTGTTTATCCATCAAATGGAAACATTGACATGTGCCCGATGTCAAATGGTGTTGACATGACAGCTGCGGTTATAAGTCTTAATGTCATCTTTTCCATTTTAACTAATGATACATAATTTAGCTGATTATAATTTTAATTACATAACATGCATTTAACTATTTATCATATTATTGACCATTTTACAGTATATCATCAGAAAGAAGTCCAATCTAATTTAAAAAGTAATTAGCCGGAATTAGATAAAAATAACCGAACTCGAAAATTGGGAAAATCTGCATGGATCTGCATGGGCCCTTATTAAAAAAAAATACAAAGACCTCACAATCAAACGAATGGAAAACAACTGTAAATTTCCAGAATTGGCATTTCCGTATGTAGAAAATGGTGGATTAAACCGTTCTAACTAAATCTATCAATAGTAAAGACCAATTAACTGCAAAATTTGAAGACATTGAAGCGTTAGACAGTTGGGAAAAGACATGGATGATGATTTTGAGATAAAACTGACCAAACAAAATACAACATTAACCGTATACACCATCAAAGAACAGAGAACCTTTCCAATACCAATGCAGTTATCGAGTCGTGGGCATGACCAAACTCCCGGAACCAGTATAGTGTCAAGTACTTGGGAGTTCTAATATCTATGAACAATCTCTTACGGAACAATCAAATACAAAACAATACAGCAAAGAGTAACCGAACACTTGGCTTTGTTAAACGGAATCAAAAAGAATGTTCAAGAAAGGTCAAGGCTGCTGGCTATATAACTCTAGTACGACCTGTCATTGAGAATGCCTCCCAGTGCTATATGGGACCCGCGCCTACCAACAAATCAAACATTGTTTAACCCTGCCAAGGCCGTAACTACCCTTGAGGCAAGTGAGGCAATTGCCTCACTAAAATTTCGATACTGATTATTTTTTTATATATATATATATATATATAAATATAATAGTCATTTGTTGTTCTGTCTCAACCTTGATTTCTATAACTTGTCATCATTCCTTTTAAACTACAATGTATTCTTTCTGGATATAACTCAGCATCGCAACGGGTGATGTTTCTCGATTACATTGACCTAGTAACGATAATCATCATGGATCTCTAGTTATAAATGGGCTATTGCAGAAAAAGGAAAAGCGACACTGAAGGTAAAGAAGGAATAATTCTAGTAGACTTTTTTTGTGAACAGAGTCTGAGTATTGCATATAACTTCATTAGAACAATTCAAAAACGATAAGTAGACTGACAAATCAAGTACTGGTCATCGGAAGGGGACAGTCATGTCTGCGTATTCATTTCTCCGTTTCACCAACTTTTGACAAATCAAGAACTGGGCATCGCAAGGGGGCAGTCCTGTCTGCGTATTCATTTCACGAACTTTAATCTTTCTCTTTACAGGCGGGTCACAGATAAATAAAATATAAATAATATGAAACATGCATGGATTAGTTTTTATCCATGTTTTTTTAACCTTAAAAATTGAAGGAATATCCCATATTCCAATTTAATACTATTGAGGAATGGTAGAACCTTTAACACAGGATTTCGTCTTTTCTTATTCGGGACTACGGAATTTCGCTTCTTTATATTCGGGGTTTCGGAATCGGACAACCCCTAACCCCTTAATTTATAGATTCTGGAACTAAAATACCACCAACTATTTCCAGAAATACTTGAAAATTACGGACCTACTTGTAAACGTCAAAAACTCCATTCCAATTTCCCCTGTACCCATATCAGATATACTTACTATATAGATCGATAGAATCATATACTTGTATCTTATCTCATTGTATCCCTAGTTTGTCTATTCTTTGTCAGCATAAAAGCGAGTTTAATGTTTTGTAACTGCGATTGTATGATGGTGCTTACAGAAAATCGTAATTCCCTTTTGCAAACAATACTGTTACTACAGATGCTGCTACGGAATTGCTGATGGAGAAGGAATTGGAAGAAGACATTTGTCATTGTGTTGATGATAATGTGCTACCTTTAGAAACACATACTGCCCTGAAATGACTGAAAACTTGGAAAAGAGCATACATGAGTGGAGAGATTGTGCGGTCTTGTCATGCTCCATGCAATAAGGATATCAGCAGACCAACCGCCGTAGAAAAATTTGGCAAACTCTATTGAATCGATGTTTGTTCTATGTTCTGGCAGCAGACTCAAATCAGTGATATTTGGATGATTATCTTACATATAAATTTAAATAAAGTTGTTAAAACTTTGGTGTTAGTAAAAGTCTTAAAATATGAAAAAATTATATAAAAAGTGTCCAAATTCAAAACATTATCAAACTCTCTAAAAATGCCTAGAATGCAGGATTTTGCACCATTCATTTCATACCCTCCAAAAAAATTTTTCGCCTCGCTTCGCTCGGCTCAATTAATTTGCCTCACTAAAATAAGATGCCTAGTTACGGCCTTGCCTGCCACATTATTTATGTATGTGCTTGTCCCAAGTCAGGAGCCTGTAATTCAGTGGTTATCGTTTGTTTAAGTGTTACATATTTGTTTCTCGTTCATTTGGGGCCTATTATAGCTGACTATGCGGTATGGGCTTTGCTCATTGTTGAAGGCCGTACGGTGACCTATTGTTGTTAATAAAATTGAGAATGGAAATGGGGAATGTGACACGGCAAAGAGACAACAAATAAAAAAACAACAGCAGAGGGTCACCAACAGGTCTTCAATGTAGCGAGAAATTCCCGCACCCGGAGGCGTCCTTCAGCTGGCCCCTAAACAAATATATACTAGTCCAGTGATAATGAACGACATATGTTTGTGTCATTTTGGTCTTTTGTGGATAGTTGTCTCATTGGCAATCATACCACATCTTCTTTTTTTTTATATTGACACACTTATGATGTCTAGAATTTATACGATGGAGTGCTGCTAGATTTGTCGATAATGACAACACATAACGTACACCTGAGGATGTCACTACAATGCTATACTAGCTAAAATGGGGGAAATGGGACACATTACAGACAAGAAACCTTGATAACAGGCAATGCATGTTCTATTGTATTCAGAATGAGCTGGTAGATCATATATGGTAAACGGACAGAAAGTCACAGGACATAAAGTGGGACATAAAGTCACAGGAGATAAAGTCACAAATTTGGTAAGACAAAAAGTCACAGGACAAAAAGTCACAAATAATTTGTTGACATTTGTTTGAATATATAAGAGAAATATCTTGAAATATTTACTTTTTAATACATATATTCATATTAAAGTTAAGGAGATGTGTCAATTTTCTTTAATAATAAGATTTATTTAATTTTAATCATGCAAAAGATATATTTCTTGGCACCATGAAGCCAAATAAAGGCCAAGCCATTTTGACATTTTGGGTTTTTTTTAAACAATTATTTGATCATCCTTGATATTTTTTGATAAATTTTGTTTTCAAAGTTGGTTTATATACAATAGTTCAAGAAAATACAAAAATATTTTTGTTAAAATAAGCGGTTTTTATTCAAAGAAAATAATTAGAAAAAATGAATTGTGACCTTTTTGTCCTGTGACTTTTTGTCTGTGACTTTTTGTCTTGTGGCTGTCTGTCACCTACATTCATCACATATATATCAACAAGAATACTTACCTCAAAGGTGGCGACAGAAGAACTCGTGGTGGACACACATTTTACCACATAAAAGAATCACCAGTGATGTCTACAGGAACCGTCCTTCTTTCCAAGAGCAATTATTACCTGCTAATGTTGCTGAAGCGGGATCAGTTGATGATTCCCACTCAGGGCTACATAAAAAAAACACTAATACTAGACTTTATGATTGTAATTTTAATCGTATCAATCTGATTTTAGTGTAAACACTATATCATTGTATATTTTGCCGTAGGACACTATATTTGTAATGTTACTATGCGTAGTCCCAGAGTTTAAACGTTTCATGAAGAAACTGAAATCTTATCAGAATTAGAATTTGTTTTTAACCTGTTTTTAATCATGCGCAAGTGTTGAATTTGGGTTGTATTTTGAAGATTGGGAAAAAAATGGTTTGTAGCTAGGCAAATTCCTTGCTTGTATGACAGTCGCATACAACTCCATAATATTGAGAACAATGTGTGAACAAATCAAACAGGTATAATTGGTAAAAATGTCAAGTAGCGCAGGCAACACAGTGTTATAATCTTAAAACACTGTAAAACAAACAAATATGTAAACAAAGAAAAACAAAATGTTACAACACAGACAAAGCACATAATAAAAAACGAAAGACATGAATCCCGGCAATGTGATGTGCTGTGGTCATTTATGTATTCTTAGCTACCGAACCACGCTTAAAGGATTTTACCAAAAATGGACACATATTGTCATAGATCAAATTTTATTCGTTCGGTGTATATTCACCTGGTTTTTTTTTCAAACGTCTTTTGATTATGTGAATTTATTGCAATTATAATTAAATAGTATCCTTCTATGTTGCGATGTTAAACCATTGTTTCAAGTAAAGGGGAGGTTAATTGGTAACTATCAAAACGTTCAATCCCGCTGCATTTGTTTGCACCTAAGTAAGGAACCTGATGTTCAGTGGTTCTTGTTTGTTGATGTGGCTCATAAATTTTTATCGTTTCTCGTTTTTTCATGTAGATTAGACCGTTGGTTTCCCGTTTGAATGGTTTTACACTAGTTATTTTTGTGGGCCTTTATAGCTTGATGCTCGATTCGAGCCAATGCTCCGTGTTGAAGACCGTACTTTGCATGAGTTATAATGATTTTTCTTTTACAAATTGTGACTTGGATGTTTTTCTCATTGGCACTCATACCACATCTTCTTAATTATATCTATAGACAGTAGATATAGATCTCTGGTTTCGTTATGCACAATCAACGCGCCCATACCCGAGTTTCGACAGAAAGATTGTCGAAGCAATGACTAGGAAATTATTATTTTATTCAGTGACTTTTGGTGGATAATATCTCCTTGGCAATAATATCGATCACTTCTCCTTATTTTTATACATTGTAATTTTAATTGAGTAAAAACATGTACTTGAACCAGTGCAGGGATGCTTAGATTTAACATGATCCAGGTTTGGGGAGATGTTGCGTATGCATCATATACTTGCATCAACATCACCGGACAATGTTCGTAATAACAACTATACATGATTTCATCCAGATGTCACTATATATAATATATCAGTGACCGCTGTGGATAGTAAACTTAGACTGATTGATAGTAGGTAACACATACAAGGTTATTTCAAGTATATATTATGTTTATATCATATTGTAAAACACGAAAATAATTGAAATTAAGGAGAGAAAAAAACGGATTGTGGAAAAAAGGGAAGGGCAAAAAAATATTGTCCTGTCCCTTAGTACCTATGGGATTTCGAAGGATCTACCTTTCCTGAAGCCATATATTTACTCCTTAAGAGTGTCTTTGTTCTCAAAATAAGTCATAGATGATGGTATCAGAAACATATATTAAAAATATTATATGTGTCTGGTGGCAAATTACATGTTCCATATAAGAACCTTTGTGAGCACGCTCACATACCCCACGCCCCACATTGTCACTGGACAAAATTTCACCAGATTCCTAAATTCAAAGACTCATAACTCACAAGAGCCACCTGATATTTTTTTTTATCTGCACATTAACCATGATATTATGTCATCATCAAGTACAAATTTTCATGAAATTCTATTGTGTGGTTTCAGAGAAGTTGTGATAAGAAACTGTTGCAGTAGTATATTAAGGCCAAAGTTCTGAATTCAAAGGGGCATAACTCATAGAAAAAATTGAATCATAATTTCCTGCCGATATGCACATATACATACGGTATGCCCTTATTATCTACAAAGTTTCATGAAATTATGTTGTGTGGTTTAAGAGGAGTTGCAGTAGCAAGAACATGACTGACGGACTGTAGTAGAATGAGACCAATAAGTTCCAATGGGCATAACTCCTAGAAAGAAAAAAAATACTGAATCATAATTTCATGTCGATATGCAAATCTATATAGTATGTCCTTTAAAATTATTAACAAAGGTTCATGAAATTCTGTTGTCACGTTGGTTTCATAGGAGTTGCGATGACAAGAACAGGACTGAAGGACGGGTCAAAACATTATATCGGACACAATGAATTGCGTGGGGTATAATAACTTAATTTATATTGACAACGGCCAGGGAGATAAGTCTGCAGTATCTCCAGTATGCATTTTCAAGAGAGACAGGAGATACATGTTTGACAAAGAGAGACAACTCCGTCATTCTCATATTATAAATGTGATCAGTTTAAAGCTTTGTTTTTATTACATTTTTGTTGGTTCTTTATACCAAAGACCTATACACTTTGTTTTCAATCGTCAGTTTACTTTATAATCATATAATATAAAAAAGAAGCCTGATGTGGTATGGTTGCCAATAAGACAACTATCCACAAAAGACCAAAATGACACAAACATAAACAATTAATATAGGTCACCTTCAACAATGTGCAAAGCCCATACTGCATATAACTCTGTTTATGTTTTAGTATATTTCTAAATAAATGTTCGAGACAACAGTCAATTATATCTTGTGATCTCTATGATGAAATTATATGTTGCTTTTCTTTTCAGATAAGGGTGAAGTGAAAAGAAAAAAAATCAAGCAGCATTGTTAAAAAGGTCATCCCCAAGTGTTTACTTTTTTTTATACTGATCCAAAGTCAATTAGTAGTATATCGTTAATAAGGGCATACGATACAGTTACAGGGGAGGTAATGATGTTGCTAACGAAAATTATGATTTTCGCCGCAGCGTCAAACTATGACTTATCTGGAAAAGATTCAGTTTTCATCTGATTTTTATCATTCAAACTTATTTAACTTAAAAACGAGTTCATGGACCCCTCTTTTTTAAAATGCCATTCGGTTTGAGTACTTTAAGAAGATTATGTGTGCCAATTTTCATGAAAACGTAAATAGTGCAATTTTTTAAATTCTAATAATATTGTCTATTGTCTATAGAGCAAAAAAAGATGTTTTTTTCTCAATCATGAACATTTGATAAATATGAGTTATTTGTGAATAAAAAATGTGTAAGTTTTTATGATACTTATAAAATACAGAAATTACAAATGATTTAACAAAAAAGAATTTGTGTGTATCTTTTAAAACAAAAAAAAGTTATGTCTTTCTTTCAAAAGGGAAAATACGGCCACAAATCCGAATTTTGAGCAAATATACAAAATTTTGACCTCATTTTACTCAAAAAGTATTTCATGAATGCATATTTTTTATTACATATTTGATATAATCAGATAAAAAATAGTGTATATGGCAATTTTTATCAATATGTAATACGGGATCAAAACTGTATCCTATGCCCTTAAGAGACTAAATAGGGGTCTGATTGGTCTGATTTTCAAAGACTCCTTTCTCATAGAAGCACTGGTGAAATTGTAACCAATGATATTGTCATGTTTCTTTGTATTTGCATGCCTTTAAAAGAGCTGATGATGTAATATAAAAAAAAATGTGGAATGTGTCCACAGGTACACAGATGATGACCCAGCTAGCATATTACATGAAAAAGGGACATAATTCTAAAGAACTGTATAAGTGACGCTTCTTAATTGTAAACACTGATGGATACAGAGTGTTTAATCTTTTTTAGTGAACATTGCATTGTATAAAGCATTGTTTGTAGTTAATGTAATTGTTAACATTAATTTTTCAAATTGGAGTTATCTTCCTTTGTCCTAAATTGTAGCTGGTTAAAATTAATTTTTTTAAATTAAAGTTATCTTTCTTTGTCCATAATTTTAGTTGATTTTACTACAATTATGGACAAAAGAAGATAACTTCAATTTTAAAAATTAATTTCAACAAATATACCATTGATATTTTTAGAACAGCTATAAGATTCCTTTTTTAGCTCACCTGGCCCAAAGGGCCAAGTGAGCTTTTCTCATCACTTGGCGTCCGGCGTCCGTCGTCCGTCGTCCGTCGTCGTCCGGCGTTAGCTTTTACAAAAATCTTCTCCTCTGAAACTACTGGGCCAAATCAAACCAAACTTGGCCACAATCATCATTGGGGTATCTAGTTTAAAAAATGTGTGGCGTGACCCGGTCATCCAACCAAGATGGCCGCCACGGCTAAAATAGAACATAGGGGTAAAATGCAGTTTTTGGCTTATAACTCAAAAACCAAAGCATTTAGAGGAAATCTGACATGGGGTAAAAATGTTTATCAAGTCAATATCTATTTGCCCTGAAATTTTCAGATGAATTGGACAATCGGTTGTTGGCTTGCTGCCCTCCAATTGGTAATTTTTAAAGAAATTTTGCCGTTTTTGGTTATTATCTTGAATACTATTATAGATAGAGATAAACTGTAAACAGCAATAATGTTCAGCAAAGTAAGATCTACAAATAAGTCAACATGACCTAAATGTTCAATTGACCCCTTAAGGAGTTATTGCCCTTTATAGTCAATTTTTAACAATTTTCATTAATTCGGTAAATTTATGTAAATTTTTACCAAATATTTTTCTCTGTTACTAATGGGCAAGGTTCATTATAGATATAATTGTAAGAAGCAAGAAAGTTCAGTAAAGTAAGAACTTCAAACACATCACCATCACCAAAATACAATTTTGTCATGAATCCATTTGTGTCCTTTGTTTAATATGCACATAGACCAAGGTGAGCGACACAGGCTCTTTAGAGCCTCTAGTTTCAATTTCTAATGGAGCAAAACTTTAGAACAGTTGAAGTGACACCACCAAAAATCAAATTTGATATGTGTTTTGTGGTAATAAACATTGTGTATAAGTTTACTAACATTTGTTTGAGGCAAACTAAAGTTAAAGAACAGAAAGAAAAAAACCAGTAAATGTGATACACAAAAAATCAAACTTGATCTTTGTTTTATGGTAATAAGCATTTTGTATAAGTTTTATTTGGAAAAATTGCAAAATTTGTAGTTTCTGTTCTCTAACTTTATTAACCAATTGTTATGAAACTTATACACAATGCTAATTAACACAAAATACAGATCAAGTTTAAATTTGGGTAGGTTCGCTAGATCTCATCTGTTCTAGAGTTATGCACCTTTTATAAATGGAAAAATTCCAATTGCCATATAAACATGCACACCTTACAATTAATCCATACCAATTATATTTGGCCTTTTGTTTATCACAAGAACTTTTTCTTTTATCATTGATCCTTCTAGAAATGTAGACAAGAAATTATTTATTATATTATTATTTCATATGGTATTTTCTATTTGCTAGACAATGGTTATCAAACTTTTTGATGACCTTGCTAATGCAAACATTTAATGTAGATTTTATATAATGACAATCACAAAATGTAGGACTGGTTCAAGAGTACTATTAGTGCAATGTTCTAAATAGATGATATTTTGAAGTTGATCAGCACTGATTTTTTAAAAGTTTTCAAGACATAATGATATAAACCTTTGATATGAGGTTCATCAAAATCCAACAAGAATTGTATGCTAGAGGGGGCCAGCAATGCAATTTCCTATAGAATGGTAGTACCCCTATTGTTTTATAGTCTTTGTCAAATTGACAGTCAGAAAATGTGTGGAATTTATCTTTTGTTTCAAATGACTTAGCATGAATATAAAGTTTTATTTTATTTATTTTCTGGTGCTTTAATAAACCAATATATATGTTTCTGACTCAGAAAGTTTTCTGTAATAAAATGCAGGGTAAAATTCCTACATTACATAATATTAACATTTTTATAGATCAATTATAATGAGGTCAAGGTCAGATAAACCACACAGACAGACATGTACACCTTAAAATAATTCCATACATCCAATATAGTTGAACTATTGCTTATGGTAATTGAAAAATTGACCAAAACATAAAACTTAAAATTGACCAATAAACCATGAAAATGAGATCAAGATCAGATGAAACGACTAGACTGGAATGTACCCGCTATAATCATTAATTACACCACATTAATTTGACATTCTTCTAATAGTACTTGAAATGCAGACCAAAACACCACAACTTCACATTGAACAATCAACCATGAAAATTGGGTCAATGTCACATACTCTACACTTAGTCGAACTACTGCTTGGGTCAATGTCACATACTCTACACTTAGTCGAACTACTGCTTGGGTCAATGTCACATACTCTACACTTAGTCGAACTACTGCTTATATAATTATAGAAACCTACCAAATCATGTAACTTTAACCTTGAACACTGATCCATGAAATGAGGTCAATGTCAGGTGAACCGTCAGACAGTCATTAGCAATATAAGGATCCCATACACCAAATAGTGTTATCCTATTACTTATATGTGAGAAATTCACATAACAATTTTTATACGACCGCAAATTTTGAAAAAAATTTCGTCGTATATTGCTATCACGTTGGCGTCGTCGTCTGCGTCGTCGTCGTCGTTGTCGTTGTCGTCGTCGTCGTCCGAATACTTTTAGTTTTCGCACTCTAACTTTAGTAAAAGTGAATAGAAATCTATGAAATTTTAACACAAGGTGAATGACCATAAAAGGAAGGCTGGTATTGATTTTGGGAGTTTTGGTCCCAACATTTTAGGAATTAGGGGCCAAAAAGGGCCCAAATAAGCATTTTCTTGGTTTTCGCACTATAACTTTAGTTTAAGTTAATAGAAATCTATGAAATTTTGACACAAGGTTTATGACCACAAAAGAAAGGTTGGGATTGATTTTGGGAGTTTTGGTTTCAACAGTTTAGGAATTAGGGGCCAAAAAAGGGCCCAAATAAGCATTATTCTTGGTTTTCGCACAATAACTTTAGTTAACGTGAATAGAAATCAATGAAATTTAAACACAATGTTTATGACCACAAAAGAAAGGTTGGTATTGATTTTGGGAGTTTCGATCCCAACAGTTTAGGAATTAGGGGCCAAAAAGGGACCCAAATAAGCATTTTTCTTGGTTTTCGCACCATAGCGTTAGTATAAGTAAATAGAAATCTATGAAATTCAAACACAAGGTTTATGACTATAAAAGGAAGGTTGGTATTGATTTTGGGAGTTTTGGTCCCAACAGTTAAGGAAAAAGGGGCCCAAAGGGTCCAAAATTAAACTTTGTTTGATTTCATCAAAATTGAATAATTGGGGTTCTTTAATATGCCGAATCTAACTGTGTATGTAGATTCTTAATTTTTGGTCCCGTTTTCAAATTGGTTTACATTAAGGTCCAAAGGGTCCAAAATTAAACTTAGTTTGATTTTAACAAAAATTGAAACCTTGGGGTTCTTTGATATGCTGAATCTAAAAATGTACTTAGATTTTTGATTATTGGCCCAGTTTTCAAGTTGGCCTAAATCGAGTTCCAAAATTAAACATTGTTTGATTTCATCAAAAATTGAATAATTGGGGTTCTTTGATATGCCAAATCTAACTGTGTATGTAGATTCTTAATTTTTGGTCCAGTTTTAAAATTGGTCTAAATTAAAGTGCAAAGGGTCCAAAATTAAACTAAGTTTGATTTTAACAAAAATTAAATTCTTGGGCCTCTTTGATATGCTGAATCTAAATATGTACTTAGATTTTTGATTATGGGCCCAGTTTTCAAGTTGGTCCAAATCAGGATCTAAAATTATTATATTAAGTATTGTCCAATAGCAAGTCTTTTCAATTGCACAGTATTGTGCAATGGCAAGAAATATCTAATTTCACAATATTGTGAAATAGCAAATTCTTTTTTAATTAAGAGTTATCTTTCTTTGTCCAGTATAGTAAGCAAGAAATATCTGCAAGAATTTTTTTTAATTGGAGTTATCTTTCTTTGTCCAGAATCAACTTAAATCTTTGTTATATACAATATACAATGTATATTCACTTTTTACTACCAACTGATAAATTTAAATAATCTTTACCATTCAGTGATAACAAGCAGTTTTTTTACATCTTAATATTTTATGATGTATTTAAATGAGTAGTAATTGTTGCAAACTCCATTAGAATATTTTAATTGAAATTAGTTTTGGAATAAGGGAAAGGGGGATGTGATTAAAAAATTGGGTTCAATTTTTCTCATTTGAAATTTCATAAATAAAAAGAAAAATTTCTTCAAACATTTTTTTGAGAGGATTAATATTCAACAGCATAGTGAATTGCTCTAAGAGAAAACAAAAATTTTAAGTTCATTTGAATACATTCATTCTGTGTCAGAAACCTATGCTGTGTCAACTATTTAATCACAATCCAAATTTAGAGCGGAATCCAGCTTGAATGTTGTGTCCATACTTGCCCCAACCGTTCAGGGTTCAACCGCTGCGGTCGTATAAAGCTACGCCCTGCGGAGCATCTGGTTTTAGATATTTCGGTTTTAAACAGGAAACTACACTAAAATTTACGACAAAAGGGACGATTTTTCGTTCCCTATTGTTAATTTTCCATTTTTAGATGGTGATGTTCCTTTGGCACCATCTTATTTCACAACTTGTTCGCTATGCCCGTGTCTGTTGTGACGTTTTTGATTTAAACGAACGCAACCTATGTATTACTGGTAAATAATTAAACCAGGGATATCATTACCATAAATTACTTAAAACCTTTACGAAATTTGTCCATAGATATAAAGATTTGGTTTTGAAGTTTGGTTGTACCTGTAGAAAACTTATTTCAAACGGGATAGCACATCCTTATTTTTACGGAAATGTTGTTAACCGTGCCTGGAACCTTAGAAATGATCCATGTAAACTTGTTGCTCCTTTAAATAAACTTATTCTTAAAGGTTACCTATTCAACACTGTGATAAGATCATTGAATATTGTTTTTATTGGTATAAATATTGACTTTGTTATAAGTAAATTAAAAGCTAACTAAATATTACTAGTATGTTATATACATATACATTTTCATGGATCTACAATCTGTCGATACCTGTAACTTGGCATTGCTCAAGGTCATGTTTTTCTCTGGCTGTTTATGACGTCTTTTCACTAAATCCATTGTATGTTGGATGTGAACGGATTGATTGCTTATTCTTAGAGGCATGATTTTTTTATTAGTTGTTAATGGCTTTGAACTAGCTGTCAGATAACTGGGAGTACTCTCAGATCTGTTCATTTGTGTCTTTTAGTGTCGGGATGTATAAGTACCCGTCCACGTCCACTTTTATTTTTTGTCTATCTGATGAGTTGAGCCTTTTCAACTGATTTTTATAGTTCGTTCTTATGTTGTACTGTTATACCACTGTCCCAGGTTAGGGAGAGGGTTGGGATCCCACTAACATGTTTAACCCCGCCACATTATTTATGTATGTGCCTGTCCCAAGTCAGGAGCCTGTAATTCAGTGGTTGTCGTTTGTTTATGTGTTACATATTTGTTTTTTGTTCATTTTTTTACATAAATTAAAGAACCTTAGTGAGCACGCTCACATACCCCACGTCCCCACATTGTCATTGGAGAAATTAAATAAGTGTAAGAAAATAAAATTATATAAGAAAAATTAATTTCCTGCCAATATGCACATCTAAATAGTATGTCCTTATTATCTACAAAATTTCATGAAATTCTGTTGTATGGTTTCAGAGGAGTTGAGATGACAAACTGTTGCAGAAGTACATTGAAGCAAATAAGTTCAAAGGGGCGCAACTCCTAGAAAAAAAAATTGAATCGCAATTTCCCGTCGATATGCACAACTACATAGTATGTCCTTATTATCCGAAAAGGTTTCGTGAAATTCTGTTGAGTGGTTTGAGAGGAGTTGAGATGACAAACTGTTGCAGTAGTACATTAAAGTAAATAAGTTCAAAGGGGCATAACTCCTAGAAAAAAAATTGAATCACAATTTCCCATCGATATGCATAACTAAATAGTATGTCCTTATTATCTGAAAAGGTTTCATGAAATTCTGTTGAGTGGTTTGAGAGGAGTTGCGATGACAAACTGTTGCAGTAGTACATTAAAGTAAATAAGTTCAAAGGGGCATAACTCCTAGAAAAAAAATTCGTAAGGGTTCCGCGGAACCCAGTGTCTCGCCTACTTTTGCTGTAACTCCCAGGCTAAAAAAAAATGAGGAAAACAATCAATAAAAATATTCCTCTTGATAGTATCTTTTGATTGTAAGAAGCTTCTGTCCAAGTTTGGTAAAAATTTCAGGATAGTTTATGAATCGAATAAATGTTTTAAAAACTTAAACTGCAGGCTGTATGTAATGTTAACTGGAAGAAAAACTAAGTCCATTTATAATTAAAATACAGATACACAGGTACCAACTGTTAACAAAATTTCCTTTCTAGATACTAGCTTTTCATCATAAACAAGCTTCTGTTCAAGTTTGGTACAAATTTAAAATAGTATAAGAAAGTCATTAAATTTTTTTTAAATTTAACCACAGAGTGAATGTGTTGTTTCCTGGCAGAAAAACTAAGTCCATTTAAAAGTATAATACGGAAAAAAATAATTCATTTTTTTTACAAAATTTACTACTGGATACTATCTTATGATCATAAACAAGCTTCTGTCCAAGTTTGGTACAAACCCAGGATAGTTAAAGAAAGTTATTAAAATTTTAAAAACTTTAACCACAGAGTGAATGTAATGTTTCCCCGCAGAAAAACTAAGTCCATTTATAAGTAAAAAACAGAAAAAATGGAATTTTATTTTTGCGATCTTTACTTCTGGATACTATCTTATGATCATAAACAAGCTTCTGTCCAAGTTTGGTAGAAATCCAGTATAGTTTAAAAAAGATATTCAAATTTTAAAAACTTTAACTACAGAGTGAATGTAATGTTTCCCCACAGAAAAACTAAGTCCATTTATAAATAAAATACAGAAAAAATGGAATTTTCTTTTTACAAAATTTACTTCTGGATACTATCTTATGATCATAAACAAGCTTCTGTCCAAGTTTGGTAGAAATCCAGTATAGTTTAAAGAAACATATTCAAATTTTAAAAACTTTAACCACAGAGTGAATGTAATGTTTCCCCGCAGAAAAACTAAGTCCATTTATAAATAAAATATAGAAAAAATGGAATTTTATTTTTACAAAATTTACTTCTGGATACTATCTTATGATCACAAACAAGCTTCTGTCCAAGTTTGGTAGAAATCCAGTATTGTTTAAGAAAGTTATTAAATTTTCAAAAACTTTAACCACAGAGTGAATATTTGTTGACGCCGCCGACGACGCCGACGGAATGTAGGATCGCTTAGTCTCGCTTTTTCGACTAAAGTCGAAGGCTCGACAAAAATGAATTGCAATTTCCTGTCGATATGCACAACTACATAGTATGCCCTTATTATCTGAAAAGGTTTCGTGAAATTCTGTTGAGTGGTTTGAGAGGAGTTGCGGTGACAAACTGTTGCAGTAGTACATTAAAGTAAATAAGTTCAAAGGGGCATAACTCCTAGAAAAAAAATTGAATCACAATTTCCCGTCGATATGCACAACTACATAGTATGTCCTTATTATCTGAAAAGGTTTCATGAAATTCTGTTGAGTGGTTTGAGAGGAGTTGCGATGACAAACTGTTGCAGTAGTACATTAAAGTAAAAAAGTTCAAAGGGGCGCAACTCCTAGAAAAAAAATTGAATCGCAATTTCCCGTCGATATGCACAACTACATAGTATGTCCTTATTATCTGAAAAGGTTTCGTGAAATTCTGTTGTGCGGTTTGAGAGAAGTTGCGATGACAAGAAACAGGACTGACGGACGGACTGACAGACGGACTGACGGACGGGTCAAAAACATTATACCCACCGCAACTCGTTGCGTGGGGTATAATAAGGCCTTTAGTTTTCTGGCTTGAATTGTTTTACATTGTCTTACTGGGGCCTTTTATAGCTGACTTTATGCAGTATGGGCTTTGCTGATTGTTGAAGGCCGTATGGTGACCTTTTATTGTTAATGTTTGTGTCATTTTGGTCTTTTGTGGATAGTTGTCTCATTGGCAATCATAACACATCTTCTTTTTTATATATTAAGGACAATGGACAAATGAAAGACAGAAACTTCTTTCCCAATAAATCTGCTTTCAAGGTATCAAGCATCTAGGACTGAAATATAAAGCTTTTTACAAATAGTGTAAGCTACCACTATGGGATATTTTAATCACTGTCACAAATCTACTACTTTCTTCGCAGAAGGGACAAAAAGTAATATATTTGAACAAGAAAAGAAAAACAAATTACCTTTATATTATATTTATTTATCACATTTTCAGCATCATTACAAAACATAACAAAAACATATTTATTCCTCAAAATCACAGCATTCAATTCTTCCTCAGTCACTTTCTTTCTTACCCAAATGTTAGACATTTATATGTGTTCCATTTATATATTAAGAATACTTATTTGATCCCTATGAATTTTTTACAACAAACATTTTTTGAAGAATTTGTAATAACTTGAAATACAATTCTTCAAATTTTGTGATTACCAAACAGCAACAAAAACTATTTTTCAAATTTATCTATCTTTGTCAAAACTAGAGTGAAACCCAAACATGTGATAAGTGTAAACATTTTTGCAATTCAAGTAAGTTTCAAAATGACATTAAATATCTCACAAATGAAGAGAACAATTATCCACCAATCCATACCACATATTTACCATGCCTGACATGATTTCAATATTACACTTGCAATCTACAAAGCACATTAAATTTCTCACAAATGAAGTGCACAATAATCCACCAATCCATACCACATTTTTAACATGCCTGACATGATTTCAATATTACACTTGCACCACCAATCCATACCACATTTTTACCATGCCTGACATGATTTCAATATTACACATGCAATCTACAATGCAAACTAATTTTTCACATGACTCAATTTATATCCTAAACAAATCAGATAAGTAACATGATTTAAGCTTTTAAAATTAACAATACAATGTGTTTATAACAAATCTATCATACAAATAGCACAATCTAGCAGATCTTACCACTCATTCAATCATACAAATAGCACAATCTGGCAAACATTTTCACTCATTCAAGCATACAAAAACAATAAAAAAAACAAGGCTACATCGATTCCTTTCTATTAATCACATTCTTAACAGCATCATGAAATTTAAGCACATTTTCTGCATGACGATAATACATGTAGCACCAAACATTATGTCAATATTATGCATGGATCATCTCTGGAAATTCTGAGTATGGACTACAATTTTCTTAAGCGCTAGGTTTCAAAAGTACTAGGTATTTGGGTAGCAAGATAGAGAAACATGTTGATTTACTCTTCTATCTAAGAGTTGGTCTGAAAAGTAACTGTCAGTCATCTCCAATGACATTTTAAAGAATTTGACAATCTTCACAGAATCTCATTGAATCGAAATTTGCTGCAAGATAATTTATATTTGTCTATTATTTTCATAATAACATTTAACCCGCATGAAAACAACAACCCTAAAAGCCCTATGTAACTTTTGAATAAAAAAACTATAATGGCAAGCAAATTCACCAAAATAACTAAGAGAATTGTGTATCATTCTGGTCAAAATTGGATGCAGATGACAAATGAAATCTAAAGAAATTGTTTGACAAATACAAATATTAAAGGGCTGAATTTATTTGGATTTTTGTGTAGCATATGCTAAACATTATCAAAATCAAATGAATGTTAAATTATTCCATGATTTTTTTTACTATTGGCACCCTTCTCACTCAAGGTCTTCAGTAGCTGCTTAACATGAGATTCCTCACAATAATAATAATAAGTTAACATTTTCAAGATGCTTAACATGAGATTTTTCTGTGATAATAATAAAATTCACATGTTCAAGAAACAACAATAATTTCAAAAAATCTATAAAATACAGAGTTATCCTTCTTGATATTTATTTTTCTAATTATAATAAAATATATTAACCATTCAAAGTATATCTGTATATCTGTAATAAATAGGAGTCTATTAAAATAAACCTTTAAAGTGTATTGCTACTTCTTCTCTTAGATTTATCACAGTTTTTAACAAAAATGATAAATTGTAAATATCTTAAAACCTACAACAACTCTGGTGTTACAGCTAATTTCCTAAATGTTTGTAGAGTAAAACTTTATTAGGCTTACTTGGTCTTTTTGTATAAATATTCATTCAAGCTTTGTTATAACCATTGACATCTTCAAACAATATATATGCATAGGTATATTTCAACCTGTATGTATTGTATCTAAATTTGATTGGGTGTTATCCCAACTGCAATTGTACAATGTACAAACAAAGCAAGCAAGCTAACCAAAGTCTTGCTTTACATGCATTAGGAAATTAGCTAAACACCTTACAGACAAACGATTATTTGAAGAATTCAGTAATATCTACAAATTAGACAGGAGATGATATATGTTAATTCCAATTCAAAACTAAATAACCAATAGGTTTCTATTAATGCAGTAAAAAAAGATTTCCATATAAGGAGATTATACACTACATCTTTTACAATATATTCTCAGTAAGTAGAGAAACAACTACAGATTGACAGAGAGAAGCAGCTTTCTTCTGTTCATCTTCTCATAATCCATCCTCCTTCCCTTCTCTTGGAAGGTGTGAATCTCCTTTCTATATCCAAACCTTCCACTTCAATCTTCTCCTTTTTTAAGGCTAGATCTTCTCTCCAACGCATGCATTATTCATATTTTGAAGAAGAAAAAAAAATGCCTTATTTTTAGTTATTTTTCAAATCATTGCAACTGCTCTTCATAAAGACAAGTTGTTTATAGAACACAACTCTCCCATGCTCTAAAAGCATGTTAAATATATTTTATGATACTTTTGTTGTGATAATAAATATTCCGATTCTTTTAGTAGAATTTAAATAGTAAATAACACTTTCTGTATATTATAACTGTCATTTAACATTTTTCACCCATCTAGGGAATAATTTGAATTTTTGAAACATGTTAATTTCTCTTGGTTCTTCAGGTAGAAATGTAATAACCAGTATTCAATAATTTTTCACACATCCAGAGAATTTTTGAACATTAATAAACTGTTGTATATTTTTAAAGCAGGTCCCAGTTTTAAGTTTAAAATCTTCAACAAATCTGTCTGGTCCATCAGAAGAAAAGCTTCACCATCAATCTGCTGAAAAGATAACAATAAATGTATGAGTAAAGTAAGCAAGATACTTATTTAACCAATCAGTCTGTGTGCGTTGTCATAAAATGCTACCCATAAGTTGTTGAGACCTTTTTTTTTCCATTTGCTTACAAATATACAGCTGTTTCTGGTTCATTACATTTTGGTTTATATAGTTCTTC
This sequence comes from Mytilus trossulus, assembly GCF_036588685.1. Taxonomy (NCBI): domain Eukaryota; kingdom Metazoa; phylum Mollusca; class Bivalvia; order Mytilida; family Mytilidae; genus Mytilus; species Mytilus trossulus. Next base: position 99,137,956 of record NC_086373.1, read on the forward strand.
AACTGTTTTGGTTTTTATACATCCTTGGCTTTCAAATGATCAGCTCTGAGTGTTCCTGGTGAAGGCAAATCCAGAAAAGTGATTTAGATGCATGGAATGAATAATGTGGGTTTTTTTTTTCTTTCAGTTTTTAGTTTTTACTGTGCTGAGCAGGATATTTTTAAACACAGGAAAGACATGTCACCTTAGCCATCATTATGACTCCCACTTGACCAGTCTTTGCCCTTTCTCCTAAAAGCAGAAAAGCAGCAAATAACAATTTTCAAGACTTTGGTTTGACCTTAACTGGGATCAAACCTTTGACCCCATGAGACGTAAATCTTTGGAACTCTTTTCAAGGAATTACTGCCCATGGATTTGTCATTTAATAGTCAATTTTATGTTTTTCCTACCTATGAAATTTTTGTAAGCTATATTTTCTAAGTTTTATGTCTCATCATTGTAACCCTACAACACTAGTATTGTATGCTTAATTATCGGTCGTCCCACTGTCTATATCACTCTGTTCAGCTCTTAATATTATTCCGTATCATGTCTTTGTGACGTCAAATACGTTGACCCGGCCTTAATAACTTTGACCCGGACTTATCAGCGACGTCATAATGTTTGAACCGACGTTAATAACTTTGACCCGAACTTATCAAGTCATCTTTTGAGTGCTGGTGAAACAAAGAAAACACTTCCGAAACACACAAATATAGCCCGATAAATCGATTATCAGATTATCTGAATATTTATATTATAAAATATCAGCTGCTTGACATAATATGAAGGCTTTTTGATCTCGTTCGCTACGCTCACTCGACAAAAAGCTTCATATTATGTCTCGCAGCTGATATTTTACGATATCAACATGCAGATAACCTGATAATCGGTACATATCCCTTGCATAAAGAAATATGGTTTACAAGCTATTATTTATCAAATGGCCTGGAACTATACCAAATGTTGTTTTTACAATATAAATTCAACTTTTTTAAAAATTCAATGGATAATAAAGTGGAACTTGTATAATATAATTACCTCCTCTTTGAAAGTTCTGACATAGTCAAGACATCCAGGTAAATTGCGTACAAAATGGCAGACATCTTCAACAGACCAGCTGCTGATATCTGTCCCTAGATTAACACCGGGTAAAAGTTTGGAATGTTGTTCCCAACCTAATGGAAGATCTTTAGATGGTTTGATGATGGATGAAGAAGAAAACACAGATTTGTGAATTGATGATTCAACTTTTCTCTCAGCTTGATTCTGACCTGTACAAATATAAATAGTTTAACGGATGAAACAAAATATTTTGACTACTCAATTATATTTACTCTCGTTTAAGTTTGAAAAATAATTTGTAATTTTCAACATAAAATAATGTGAATTAAAGTAAGGGATGAAATAGAATTGCACCCATTATAAAATAAAATAATGTATGTTGTCAAAACAAAAGAGCTTAACACAGCTTGCCTTAATTGTTGAAAACAATATCTAAGAATATGAAGGTAACACACCTCTTTATAGGCCTAAAAGTTTTAACTCACTAGAAAATTATAATTTCAATAAAAACTCATGCTAATCAGTAAATGCTTGCTGTCTTATATTGACAATTTTGTCCTTTACTAACAATTTGGTGTGTAGTATAGTTTCTTCTGTGAATTTTACAAATATTTACCTTCTTTAAATTCTTTTTCTTTTTTCGCAGTAAGATGTGATTTAAATGGCCCTCTGTCACCCATATTCAGGTAATAACTTCTACAATACATATATCTCATTATAAAACATGTCTAATAAAAAAATCAGGTATTATTACAATATCTGTACATCAAGAGTTCAATTTCAAGACAGCAGAATTCACATTATTTCAAAATTCTAGTTGATTAAAAAAAAAAATATAAACAAAATATTTAGCTTTTATTTTGAGTATTCTGTCATATCTAAGTACATTTCTTGACAAGTTGAGTACACCACTCATCTTAATTAATGAGTTAATCAAGAAATAAAATGTCAATGATTAATTGGAACAAGTGGTATCTATTCATGTGTTGATTTATTAATAATTAACTGTCAATCCTAAAACATGTGTCATGTGTGTCCATAACAGAAATGTCTTATCAGATATTTCACCTTTATTTTTTTTCAATTCTGTGATAAATATGCAATACAAATTGAACAGAGCTGTAGCATGAATATCAAATGAATATCTTACAGAAATGTAGACTTTAGAGGACTCAAAGCAGTATAATTTATACAATTAATATTGCAAATAGGCGTTAACCCTTTAAGATGAGTTGATCTGCAGTTTTTGAAACTTGTTCGAGACATTGCTGATAAAAATCTTGCAAGAATTTTTTCGCTATACAATGCAATATTCCACTCTTTGAAAAAAGTTTGATTGACACTCTATGAACTTGTCAGACATTGCTGATATAACCTTTTGATAAAAACTGGGCAAAAGTTGTGCATGTGAGAGTGCTTACAAGATTAGACAGACCGACACATAAACAAGCACCTAGTATTTCTATGTTCTGAAACGCATCATGCATACAAAGATGTTTTATTTAATCCCTTCATACTTCTTTTATAATAAGAACAAACCAATCATATATGTTCAGTTGTTTTAAAAAAAAAATGATCTCCCTTTCTTACAAACCTTGGTTTTCTTCCTCTAGTGGATTTCACTTTAAAACCAGGTTTGACTTCTAACTGTTGTCTATACTGCTGCATCTGTTTTTCTATGAGATTTTCCTGGGCAAGGGGACAGCCTGATTTTCTGTGATGAGATGTAAATCTACCAGTCACATGACCTGAGCCATCACATCCAGGGGTCTCACATTTCCTATAATTTGAAATATCTTTGATAATTCTGATTTTATAATTATATAACATTATATTTTACTTACTTGATTATTAAATGCCCATTTTGAAACAAGAGACTTTAACTGCATTATCTTATTGAACAACTAGTTTGTTCGTGTTTTCCAATATGTTTACAGATGGAACAGAAAAGGGTTATCAAATTTTATATGAAAAGTATGAGTAAAAATAAAATGCCACACAGTCAGTTATTTGTAAACGTGTTTGTGACATTATTTTTGAATAAACATTGTAGATTGTACAACTTTTAAAGCCACAAAAAACCTAATACATACATGTTCTTTAAAAATTACTAAATTTACATTGATTTAAGCAAATTTTTGTTTTCTTTTACAAATAGAACATTTACTATAATAGTATTTTAAAACACATAAAAATCTCATAATTCTCTTATTTCATTAAAATAACTTCTTCTCAAAATTTCATTCACAGCTGCTGCAACGTAAAAATATTTCCCTTTAATAGTAAAAATACTGCTTTGTAAAACAAGTTTTACTATTCATATAATATCATGAAACTACTCTTTTAAAAGCTGTAAATTTTACCCATTTTCTTGTGACGAAGGAGATTGTGGCTCTGACTTTAGTGTATCTAATCCGTCTAATGACTGATCATCACCAGATCCTGGCATTGGCGTAGATTGTCCTTCCTCAGCACGTGTTGACCCTAACCTATCTTGGAGGGTTGTTTCTCTATTCATATTCAACGCTGAATATGGACAACCAAAAGCACTGGGAAATAAAATTCAAAAATCAAAGTAAATGAAATGTCAAAGTAATAATCATTTTAAAATCAGACATCTATAATTGTATCTTTTAAGCCCTTATATTAGTTTTGTTGTCATTCTTCAGGTTATAAATTGGTTTGGATTTGATAACAAATAACCCTAAGTTCTAATAATTTTTGTGTAATTTCCTTTTCTAACCATCTTTCATTTAATTAACTTTTTCAGTGAGAAAACTGTAAAACTATGTCAACAACAATTAAAGACACATTAATCAATCTATGAAAATTCATAAATGTACAAAATGCCTTTCAAGTTCTACAACAGTCATATTCAAAAATCAAAATAAATAAAATGTCAAAGTGATAATCATTTTAAAATCAGGCATCTATACTTGTATCTTCTAAGCGCTTATATTAGTTTTGATGACATTCTTTAGGTTGTAAATTGGTTTGGATTAGAAATAACCCTAAGCTCTAATAATGTTTGTGTAATTTCCTTTTCTAACCATCTTTCATTTAATTAACTTTTTCAGTGAGAAAACTGTAAAACTATGTCAACAACAATTAAAGACACATTAATCAATCTATGAAAATTCATAAATGTACAAAAGCCTTTCAAGTTCTACAAGAGTCATATTTGACAGCAGTCTTTTTCCAAACAAGTTAAGCATAAGCCATTAATTACATTCTAAAGTATCTATAGAAATAATTTCCAACTGATGTTTGTTAATATGGAGTTTTAATCTGTATCTTATGGTAAACATATTTTATACTGTTTTACAACTTATTTGATATGATGATAAAATAATAATGTAAAATAGTACCTGTGATGTCCTATATATTTGGCCCCTTTGATGTGTCCTATCCCTTTACAACCTGGTGTAGGACATCCTGACTGTCCAGGGGAATGGATAATATCTTCTGGAGCTAAAAAACACATAATACTGTTTAATGATAAGAATCTGGGGACTGGATCTGATCTTCTGGGGTTAAAGAACAACATAACATTTACTACTGTTAACTATTAAGATTCTATGGATAGATCAGATCAGAAAATTCTGCATTATTCCATTTATAAAGGGACATAACTCAAGAACAATGAAAGTGATGCCACCTTAATTAAAACTTTATGATGGGTGTAAAATTTTATGATTTTTTTAATCATTTTGGAATTTAGAAATATTATCTTTATCATAGCTTTTGCTATCAAAAAAGTTACCAAGGAAAGATTAATTACATAATTTAACTGCACAATTCTTGTTCCATCTTCATACACTGCACTGATCAGTTCTGCTGATAGTATTACAACTAAACATCCACAATATAACATTGAACACTTACATATAGGTGCTGTGAGAGGATGTCCTGTTTTAGAACACCACAATATAACATTGAACACTTACATATAGGTGCTGTGAGAGGATGTCCTGTTTTAGAACACCACAATATAGCATTGAACACTTACATATAGGTGCTGTGAGAGGATGTCCTGTTTTAGAACACCACAATATAACATTGAACACTTACATATAGGTGCTGTGAGAGGGTGTCCTGTTTTAGCACACCAGCCTGGCGGATGAATGTCCAAAGAATCATCATCCATCCAGTAGTCATAGCTGTCAGCCCATCCATCAAAATGTATTTTAATCAGATGTCCATCAGTATCCACAACGGAGGCTACTCTAATTAGGATAGGGTTTCTCTTGTCCACTACCTCTAACTTCATACTCACTTCAAATCCTAGGGGGGCTCTCTGTTAATGTATAGGTAACAAAGTGGTCATAGATAAAAACTTGTACTTAATTGGAACATGAAAGTAAAGAAATTTTCACACATTTAATACCTTTAAAATTTAATTTCATACAAAATATTACTCATATAAATAGTCAAGCTTATTTAACATCATTTCCATTAATAACTAGAATAAACTATTACTTTTCTCTGATTTTTTACATCCTTACATGTGATATTGGCTGATAAGATCTCTGCTTCCTTGAATTAACAGTGTGCTTGCTTGATATTGTCATTTGTTTTAATATTCAAAAGTACATTATTCAACCTTTCTGACAGAAATATGCTAGTCGTATCATTCATTTTAGACATGATATTGAAATTAATTTAATGAAAAAGACTTTTATCCCTTCACTCAAAGTACAGACTTTGATTCTTACAAATTGATGACATAAAGTAATGATTTGTAAAACTAATAATTTAATGGAGTAATAACAGTTTAAATCAAGCATATTGGTCATTATTTACCAACAATATTCATGTTTCTTTTACTGCAATGTAAAAAAAATCTTACCGGTTTAAATGCTCTGGCTGGGACTGCTGCTGACTTTGTGTTTACCAAATATTCATCCCATCTAAAAGTTGCACCTTTCCATTCTGAACAAAAAATAGGTAAATTGACTAAGATTTGTTGATAAAAAACATGATCAAATTTGTTTTATCAATATGAATTTATAACAGAAATAAAACAAATATAACTTATCAACAATTACATTAATTATGATTATAAACTCCTATATATTTGATTACCAAATCAGCATTTTAAATGTATTTTTGAAAATTCAACAATACTTAACTTAAAATGTTATAGAATATTAGTGTTATTTCTAACCGTATAAGTAAACTTTACCACATGGGGGATTTAATGGTAGTCCTTGCTCTTCACACCATCCAACAGGAAGTATGTTAGGGGAGGTAATGTCACACCAATAATCATATGTATCTTCCCATCCATCAAAATGAATTAGCACTCTATCTCCCATAGTATCCACTACTGTCGACACACACACTAAATTATTGTTTTTCTTGTCTACAGACTCCAGTTTACTGCCTATTCTAAATAAACTAGGGGTCACAGGCTGAAATAAATATAAGTATTTACATTAAACTTTTCTAATATGATTTCTCAAAACATGTTTTCTTTACACAAAACTCATTGAACAATCAAATTTTTAGCTGTAAGCTCAATTATTTTTCATGGATACTAATGCTATGGTTTCTATATTCTCTTTAATATTGTACAGTTATTGAAAAACAGATAAATAGAATAGATTTAAGGCTTACTTTTTATGTATAAAATCATCTGTGATATTTTGTATACATCTTTCGGGAAGGTATTTTATGTGTATTAATCTATAAACCGGTATTATTCTTTCAGTCTGTACATATAATAAAACTTTAATCATGTGAAGTCGTATAAAATGAAGCTATTTATGCAGAATATAATAAATTTAAGTTAACTGTAATAACCGAATAATACTTACTGTGTTAGGTTGGTTGTGAAACATCTGCTTTGGAGCAGATATAGCTTTAGCTAGCTTTAAATAGGTTGCCCAATTAAAAGTATCTTTGTTAAATCCTGAAAATGAAATAACACATATTTTTTATAGCTGTGTAAATTGGTCTAGGATGTTTTGAGTTGTGTTTTAGCTGTCATATTGCTGTATATTTTGAATCCCTTCTTATCATATTTGAAATAAATGAAGAGTTGTGTAGCAAGATTTGATAAATAATAAATACATGACAACTTCTTGATAAGCAATATATGAGGTCTCTTAATGTATTGAGTTATAATATTTTGTAAAGTTCATGAGGTCTTCTTTAATTCCTACCTTTTGGAGGCTGTAATATTTTTCCATTTTTCTCACACCATCCAACAGGGAATATATAGGGTGAATCTGCATTGGTCCAGAAATCGTAACATTCTGAGTAACCATCAAAATGAAGTCTTACTCGATATCCGCAGACTTCTGCTACACTTAAGACACATAACAATGTCTGATGCTTGGGATCTATGCCTTCCATCCTCATACCTAATTTAAATCCATTCTTGTGAGAGGGGAATGCCTAAAAACAAAAATAGATTTTTATAACTTAGATGACAAATGATATGATCTTGGGTCATCAACTATAATGAGCTATAATTGTTAATTGTAGAAAAAAATGGTAACAATCATGATTTATAAGGTGACTGACCATTTCTTTGTAGATTTTACATTGATTATTTCTTTTGATGTTCAAAGTTTTTGTCAATCTATTTTAGTTACCAATATAATATAAGTCATTTGTTGATCATATTTTTTTTCTAAGCTTCTCTATTTCTATTATAGATTTAAACATTTGGTGACAATTGGAAATTTATGCAATCACTTATGATAACTAACTCCTATAAGAAGTTGTCTGGCAAATATGTTTACTTTCTGAACTTTTTTTGTCCCTGCTAGTCTCTCAAGATATTACCATTGCTAACATTTTACCCTTATGTTCTATTTATAGTATTTTGGCCATGCTGGTCAGTAAGCATAATGTAAAACCATTTTTTAACTACTATTCGCAATAATGGTTGTGAAGCAGTTTGGTTTCAATTGTCTCAGTAGTTCCATAGGAGCATATTACTGGTATTTGTAAAAAGTAGAAGTTTATGAAAGACAACAAGTAATGGCTAGAAATAACACTCTTAATTTGGGATAGATGAGCTGCAAAAGACCTAGTGTATAATTCTTGGCATTTTATATCTTTTTATATCTTTTCAATAAAATACTAACATTTTTAAACAATCTTGGAGGTGCTGCTGGACATTTCTCTTCAGATATATAGGTTGTCCACGAAAAGGTTTTGGATTTTCTTCCTATAAAACAATTACAAAGATACAGTTGAGTTTCTTAAATTTAACTTTAAATAAAACCTGTAAAATTACAATAATATGAGCCGTGTTGGGAAATGTTATATATTTATGTCAGTCAATGTAAACATATTTAGTTAGTAACAATACATAAAATAGTATAGTTTTGTATCCCTGAAGAAATTTAACCTTCGTCCATTTATTTTGTGTGTTATTGTCTATACAAACTTTTCAAAATTTTTGAAAACATGCACTAAGTCTCATTCATTATCCCCCCAATACGTAATTCTTTTTCAAAAACATAAGTGATATAACATATAATCCATTCAGGACTAATTCTAACCTGGTGCTATTTTTATATCATCTTCCCCCTTCATCAGAAGAAGTTTCTTTCTTTTTTTCTTCATGCCAAGCACCATCTTAGATACCAAGTTATTCTTCTTTACTTCTCTTTCTCTTCTGCAAAATATAAAAGTTGTTAAAAAGTAATGTAAAAGATGCTGTTTTATCAGTCAGGTATAATGTATTTATATTATACAGACAGGCTTATTTTTCAAGTGTATACAGAATTCATTGTAATAACTTACTTTGACTGATATGCCCCATAACAAGTCTGACTCAACAGAACTGTCCATTCTGACAGAATTCACTGTAATAACTTACTTTGACTGATATGCCCCATCACAAGTCTGACTCAACAGAACTGTCCATTCTGACAGAATTCACTGTAATAACTTACTTTGACTGATATGCCCCATCACAAGTCTGACTCAACAGAACTGTCCATTCTGACAGAATTCACTGTAATAACTTACTTTGACTGATATGCTCCAACACAAGTCTGACTACAGAACTGTCCATTCTGACAGAATTCACTGTAATAACTAACTTTGACTGATATGATCCTCACAAGTCTGACTACAGAACTGTTCATTCTGACAGAATTCACTGTAATAACTTACTTTGACTGATATGCTCCAACACAATTCTGACTACAGAACTGTCCATTCTGACAGAATTCACTGTAATAACTTTCTTTGACTGATATGCTCCAACACAAGTCTGACTACAAAACTGTCCATTCTGACAGAATTCACTGTAATAACTTACTTTTACTGATATGTTCCAACACAAGTCTGACTACAGAACTGTCGATTCCAGCAGAATTCACTGTAATAACTAACTTTGACTGATATGCTCAAACACAAGTCAGACTACAGAACTGTCCATTCTGACAGAATTCACTGTAATAATTTACTTCGACTGATATGCTCCAACACAAGTCTGACTACAGAACTGTCCATTCTGACAGAATTCACTGTAATAACTAACTTTGACTGATATGCTCCACACAAGTCTGACTACAGAACTGTCCATTCTGACAGAATTCACTGTAATAACTTACTTTGACTGATATGCTCCAACACAAGTCTGACTACAGAACTGGCCATTCTGACAGAATTCACTGTAATAACTTACTTTGACTGATATGCTCCAACACAAGTCTGACTACAGAACTGTCCATTCTGACAGAATTCACTGTAATAACTAACTTTGACTGTTATGATCCTCACAAGTCTGACTACAGAACTGTTCATTCTGACAGAATTCACTGTAATAACTTACTTTGACTGATATGCTCCAACACAAGTCTGACTACAGAACTGGCCATTCTGACAGAATTCACTGTAATAACTTACTTTGACTGATATGCTCCAACACAAGTCTGACTACAGAACTGTCCATTCTGACAGAATTCACTGTAATAACTAACTTTGACTGTTATGATCCTCACAAGTCTGACTACAGAACTGTTCATTCTGACAGAATTCACTGTAATAACTTACTTTGACTGATATGCTCCAACACAAGTCTGACTACAGAACTGGCCATTCTGACAGAATTCACTGTAATAACTTACTTTGACTGATATGCTCCAACACAAGTCTGACTACAGAATTGTCCATTCTGACAGAATTCACTGTAAAATCCATATTCTCCACAATGATTACACTGACAAACTAAATCTTTCTTGTCACCACTTTCATCTGGTTTTTCTAAAATGTCAAAATCAAACCATGAACCTCTTACAACAAAATGGTTATATTTACCTGTATATGTTATTTTATTTTTCGCCATTTTGTCCAAGGTTATGGTTGTCTTTCTGATATTGTTTTACCTCCCCCCCTCTTTTTTTTTTATATTAAAAGTGAATTTATTAGTTATGTTTACCAGTACTTGTTTTTGATAATGTTTTATTGATTGATTTAAGCCATTCCAATAGATATTTTATATTGTGTCTTTCTGTTGTAATTTTACAGTACTACTTCAGGTTAGGGGGAAGGTTGGTGCCTTTAAAAACGTTTAAACCTGCTGCATTTGTTTGCACCTGTCCCCAGTCATGAACCTGTTGTGGTAACATCCAGTTTTTTCTTTACCTTTCGTAGTATAAGACTTATCTGTCAAGGAACAGACATAAATAATCCTACCTTCTTTCATTTCTGTATCATCTTTGAACACATTATCTCCAGTAGCCTCTGTAACATCCTTACTCTGTTCTGTCTCACTACTAGTGTTCAATGTCTCATCACATTCTAACTCCTCAGTTATTACTTCAACACAACCAAACTCATTCAGCGTAAACTGTAAATAAAATGTAGTCTCTGTGAAACAATCTATGATGCAGCTAACAATAATCATGGACAATGCAAGGTTTCCTTCATCATGTTAGACTCTGATTATCCTTTTAGTTTTAATTTTACACTTTAACATTAAGTTTAATGAAATTTATAAACCAACTTAAAATTAGAATAAGTCCAATAGTTCTGGATTGATACAAGCAAAAATCATTAAATTATCAAGGAGTTAAATAACATTGAATGTAAAACCGTAAATTTTAAGGCTAATTGACCTGTGAAACCACTTATCATGACTATCCATTCTACTTATGATTGCAGTCATTGGCAAGTGTTTCATAACTTATGTTTGTACAATATTCATGTTTAACTTTGACCCTATTGTTGCAATAGAAGAGAAATAACAGTAATATGTTAAATGCAGTGCTTGTGCTAGTTGTAAATTAAGACAATTAGCAAATGAAGTTATATAAAAAATAAGTCAAAGCTATTTAGGATATTATACGAAGTAAAAAAATTTCAACCAATGATTGTAGTTTAACATAAAATTTCAACCAATGATTGTATTTCAACATAAAATTTACCTTGAGTTCACTCCCCTCTAATGTTCCTACACCATCTTTCCATGTCAAAGCTTCATAATCTGCTACATCTTTATTTTCTTCTTTTTTCTCTCCGTCCAAAGTTTCTTTTTCCTTCTTTACTTCATCAACTTCCATTGCATTTTCGGTTGTTTCTTGTTTCACAGTTTCTGAGGAATTTTCACTGGGCTCATTTTTAACAGACATTTTATTTTCAACTTTAATTTCTGTCATTTCGTTTTCTATGGTGATTTTATTTTCCCTTAAAAGCTTCTCAAAGTCTCCTTTTTCACTTTTAAATTGTTTGATCGTTTCTTCAATTTTTTCATCTTTTACTGTAGTATGGATAGATTCCTCTACATTAGAAGGTTCCTCCTTTACAGTAGAATCAACAACTGGCAAACTTTCGGGTTTATCTTCTACAACCATCTGAATAACACCAGAAGAATTCATATTTCCTAAAGCCGCTTCATTTAACTTGATAATATCGTTCAATTGATTAGCCATATTCTGATTTTCAAGAAGTTGTTTGTCTACATTACCAATAGAGGTAACAACTTGCGGCAAGGTTTTATTTTCCTTAGCAGGTAACAAGGTTTTATTTTCCTTAGCAGGTAAATTAGCTGAGTTTTTTCTACTTGTTTTTTGTTTTGGTTCAACTACTGGTAAATCTGTTTTCTTTGTCAGTTCTGGCATCAATCCATCTAGGTCCGACACAGGAGTTGGAATCTGATGTGCCGTATCCTGCTGCATTACAGGCATTGGAACCAAGTTTTTATTTTGAGACAAAATCATATATTGTGTTGCCAGTGGATTTTTCTTTGGATTTTCAAGGATGTGAGCTTTCACACCTGGTGTCTGGAATCTATTGACAGGGGACTGAACTATAATACTAGACTGAGCTACGTTTTGTGGGTTTATATTCAATTTAGGTGGGATTTGAGTGGTTTGTCGGATAGGGGGTCTGATTAAAACAGCCGAAGGATTACGGTTAGGAAGTGCCTTATTACTCTGGATGACTGGATTGAGCCTAACCTGGCCAGCAGCCTGTGTATTTATAGTAAAAGTAACTTGTTGGTGTCCTTTCGCATTCTGAAGTTGTATCTGACTAACTAACGGTTGTTGTTGTTGTGCTTTTATTGCCTGGGCTTTTCCAGTTTGCTGAAGCAGGCTAGCCTGTTGTTGAACAGTCATAATATTAGAAGGCTGGGAATTTGTGTCTGTTTTATTATTAGCACCTGTAACTAATGGAATTTGAGCAATAGGTCTGACAGAAAATATTGGCTGGTTTGTTGTCTGCACTGTTGATAACTTAGCTTGTTGACCACTAATAGCAGGTTGTGGCCGGATATATCTGGTTGTCTGAAAATTTGGTATGATCAGCTGTTGTTGCTGTTGATTAAGAACTGCAGCATTAGGAATCTGTTGGGCAACAATCCCACCTGACAACTGTGACAAAGAAACTTGACCTTGGATCTACAAAATACAATTCAAAATTCCAGGCATTTAAATATAGAATAACTATCCCTTTTTCATCAATGACAAAAAAAATAGAATCTTTTGATATTGCAATTTACGATCAACCTTTGTAATAGTTTATACCTTATAATCAGCCCTGCATTCATATATACATGTATGTTTAGTGATATCCTGTCAATGATATTAGAACATGTAGAAATGAAATCATTATAATAGTAGACTTATGCCTACTGGTTTATAATTCACAGAGTTTTCACTGTCTGTGCTGAAAATATAATCTTACTTACCACTTTCTGTGTGGTAATGCCTTGTGTTGTTTGTGGTCCAACTTGAAACTGGACCTGTCCTCCTGGTATCTGTTTCTGTTGTACAGCTCCCTGTATTGTCTGGACACCTCCTGCCAGTCCTGGTCTGGCCATAGTAAAAGCTAGATTACCAGGTCTAAGTGTTACCATACCGCTGGAACCAATGTTATGTATGTTTTGTGGCTGGTTATGAAAGGATACATTGCCCCTGGGGCTTGGAGCAGAAAATCTCATCTGTCCAGACTGTACTGTAATTCCTACAATACACATTCATAGTTCATTGAGTTACATCGACTAACACTGAACTGATTTCAGTTTAACTTTCTAAGACTATGTTTGTTCATAAAACATTAATGCAACAAGTTTAGTGTCCCTATTCTGAACAGATGTGGCTGCATATTTGCATGTCCTTCACAGCCAAGAAACACCTATATTTTAAAAATCATATAATGTATAAATGTAATGATTAAATGACTAGGAAAATCAATCCTTGATTTATGAAAACATGAGCTCATCACCTGTCACACAAATTTTTTTCAACAAAAATTAGAAATTTCTGCGAAACATATGCTGAATTTATATCTAAAGATTTTTTCTTCTTTTACATTCAATGATTTCTATATAAACAAATCATTTAAATTGTTGACACAGAGATATGTCTTGTCTGTATGTTATTTGATAGTATACTGCAAATTGAAATTAAAACGGCAATAATTGGTAAATTTTTACCAAAACAATTCAATGTCAATGAAACATGACAATGCAGTGCCATAGAAATAATAAATGCCAATGCTATAAATACAACTGCATTCCCAATACCATTATAATATGATTTCCCTTAAAACTTGCCCTGTAATCCCCATGGAATTTATACCTTCAAATACTAATACAACTGCTTACCAAATAACATTGACTGACTATTAGTACATGTAGTAGTAACATGTAGGGTTCAAGCTCACAGTGCTTGCTAGTGATACAGTTAATGAAGTACTTATGAGACCACCTGTGCTTTTGGACAATAGGGTCTGATGGGGTGCATGATATTTAGGATGAGTACAAAATGATAACTGTCAGTTGTACCTATGTATGTGAATATTTAATATTTTCAAAAAGTTGATCTGTGTTCAGAAATTCCTAACAACTTTGAATGGAAACCAAGTTTTGGAATTACCAAATAGACCAGGGTAAAATTTGATGGTTAATGGGTTGATGGATGAATCTTGAATGGCCGACCACAGTTTAATGCAAATTAAAGATAATTGAGAACAGGTTAATAGGAATATGTACTCTGCATAATGTACTACTAGAATAATACTCTTTACTAGAATGTAATACACTAGTTCCTAGGATACAGTCCAAGGAAGACAAGTCACCCTTCCCAGACAAATGTATCTATCACAGAACCGACTAGTTTTGCTTTTACCCTTAACCTTATAAAAAACAAGCAGTATCAAACTTCATTAAATTATTAAAAAAATACACAAGGAATATCTGAAATAAATTATTTCACCATGCCTTATTATTTAAAATATGATTGTTTGCTTTCTATCACCTTGTTTTTTAAAGTGTTATTTCCAACATTTTATCAAAATATCCTATGTATTAAAAAAGTATGTAAAAAATTCTTCTGGGAGGAAAGGGTTAAAAGAAAAGAATCATGCTTAGCAGAGATGCAATGAATTCTTAGTTTGACCCCGCAAAGATTGAATTCATGAACACCAGCACTTGAGGAGACCAAACTACAATGGAACGCCTCCACCATCACTCAGTGGGGACATACAAATTGAATTGCACTAACAGTTTGTAAAATATAAGTTAAAAAAATCAATAATTTAACAATCAATAAAAAAATATCTATCTATTTTATGGTATCATATATATTCTACCAACATTATTTATAATTTCATTTGGAAGTTAACAGTCTTCTACTAACATGCAGTTAAGCACTGTGACTGTAGTTTGGACTTTTAAAATCAAATAAATTAAAAGATATAGAAATGAAAAGTCGAAATGAATAAATGAATAACTGAAAAAACAACAACCAGCATGCTTTACAACAGTTATTAGCCAAGTTAAAGTTCACATTAAAATTGTTCCCTATGAACTATAAAAACTGTCTTTTCCAACACAAAATGTGTCTTTAGGACACCATTTCCCACTCCAATTATCAATTTTTTAAGTGAACCATAAAATCTGAGTAAAAAACCCTGATTTGGAATTAATTTTTTAAAGTTCAAATAATATTAAACATGCAAACAATATTTTGAAATCTTGGTCACTACCCCTAATTTGACATATAAGACCGTATAACTTAGAAAGTTAGCAATAGAATGAATATGTGTTCAATCTATACTCTGTGTCTAAAGTTTTTTTTCAAGTTCTTTTCTTTTTATTCTTTAAGTTGATCTGACAAGTCAAGCCTTTTCCAACAAATTTTTGATTATGCCACATTCAGCGACATTATGTTTGATTCTGTAACAAGTCAGAAGCCAGCAGTAATTCAGTGGTTGTTGTTGTTTGTTGCTGTTGTTTTTTGTTTATTGCATAAATCTGGCAGTTAGTTTTCTGGTTTGAATTGTTAACATTAAGTCATGCATTTTATAGCTTTTTATGTGGTATGGTGTTGCATTGTTAAAGGTATTACAGTGGCCAGTCATTGCTAACTTTTAATTTCATTTGATCTCTGGAGGAGAGTTGTCTCTTTGGCAAGCATACCACATCTTCTTATTTCTATCTAGCTTTTGAGTTAACGTAAAGAACAACTGCAAGGTTAACCAAAACTTTAATGTGAAACAAGAGGGATTAACAGACATCAAGAGGCACAGTTAGGGAAAAAGAAAATGTATTCATCTATTTCTTAAATTTCAGTTATTTCAATTATAATCTAAGGAAAAATATTGTATCATGAATTTTAACTTGGCATAAAACTGTATACAGGGGTGTGGTGTGATTAAATAATTTGTTTCAAAGCAATGTAAATATACAGAAAAATATAAAAAGAGGTTTACCCTTCACCATGGTAACAGGAATAGCAGCATGCTCTGTAGTTGTCTTCCAGTTTATCATTCCTGTAAACATGCATATGAGTATGTATTTATGGAGATTGAAGAGCAGTTATATGGTCTCATATATATAAGAAAGAAAATCTATCATGATTAAAAGTATTCCAGCATCAATGGATATAAATATGGATGACATAATCTTATTCATGCATGAAGTCACTTGAAAAAAGAAATTTAATTTCGATTGTTCATTAAATTTGAAACAGTGAATCTGTGCCAGATAACAATATTAAGCAGAGGCGGATTTATGGGGGGTCCCCGTTTTTGGGAAAAAATTTGGTTGTTTATACAGGGAATCACTGAAGCCTGACTGGAGCGGGCCCCCTCTTAGGTCAGTCAGTGGGCCCCCACTTATGAAAATTTCTGGATCCGCCACTGTTAAGGCTATAATAAAATGATGAATATGATATGAAATGGAATTAAAAAATGTTCAGAAGTTAAAAGCTACTATTTCCTAGTGGTATATGGGGTATATAAACATATGTATTGTCAATCGTATATTCTGTAACAATTTTCAAATAACATAAATTTCAACAGCAACATGATGAAAAAATATTTAAATTTTGTTTGCACAATTCTAAATTGAATACTAAAAAGCAATAGATTTCAGTCAATATATCAAACATTCATAATACAAAATGACAGCTTTTTATTTCTCATAAAATAACCAATTGTAAGACTGGAGAAAATAAACATATTGGGAGGTGTAATACCCTTGTAACACTGTCCATTGGCAATATACTGATAGGTCTGGACTGAAAAATGAAGGGTGGAAAGAAACCCTTGTAAACACTTACCATTGGCCATAGTTAGACTGATGGGCAGGGGTCGAAATTAGCGCTAGTCCGGTAGTCCGGGACTAGTAAAATTTGAGTCGGACCAGTAGATTTTGTCAGCTGATGATCCGGCGGACCAGTAGAAATATGTCAATAGAAATCACAGATTGCATCGCAATTTCCGTTTGTTTACAAAACAATTTACCTGTGAAATCAATTATTTTTTTTGGGGGGGGGGGGGGGGGGGGGGGGGGGTATTACAATTGATCAAGTTAATTAATATCTCGGGTGAGCGTCCTTCACAACAATATAAAATGTGGAAATTTTTGGAAGGAGTTAAACCACCGGACAAAAAATAAGATAACTGAAAATCAAAAGGAAGATCGAAATAAAGTATGTATACGAAAGTGACAAAAGGAAACGCAAATACCAAAAATCATGGGAAAAAGATCGTGAATGGTTGCATTATATTGTAGATCGGAATTTAATGAACTGTACAATATGTGAAAAATTTGCGGTGACAGACCTAGATAGAAAATGTACTTTCGTAACTGGATCGTCAAAATGTTTGTCAAATTAATGTCATTTTTTGCAGGACCAGTAGAGTTTTCAGTCCACTGGTCCAGCTGACCAGTACACAAAAAAGCTTAAATTCGACCCCTGCTGATGGGTCTGGACTATAAGCAGGTGACGGGTGGAAAGATACCCTTGTAAACACTTACCATTGGCTATAGTTAGACTGATAGGCCTGGACTGTAAACAGGTGGCGGATGGAAAGATACCCGTGTAAACACTTACCATTGGCTATAGTTAGGCAGATGGGTCTGGACTGTAAACAGGTGGCGGGTGGAAAGATACCCTTGTAAACACTTACCATTGGCCATAGTAAGACTGATGGGTCTGGACTATAAGCAGGTGGCGGGTGGAAAGATACCTGTGTAAACACTTACCTTTGGCCATAGTTAGACTGATGGGTCTGGACTATAAGCAGGTGGCGGGTGGAAAGATACCCGTGTAAACACTTACCTTTGGCCATAGTTAGACTGATGGGTCTGGACTATAAGCAGGTGGCGGGTGGAAAGATACCCGTGTAAACACTTACCTTTGGCCATAGTTAGACTGATGGGTCTGGACTATAAGCAGGTGACGGGTGGAAAGATACCCTTGTAAACACTTACCATTGGCTATAGTTAGACTGATAGGTCTGGACTATAAGCAGGTGGCGGGTGGAAAGATACCCTTGAAAACACTTACCATTGGCTATAGTTAGACTGATAGGCCTGGACTGCAAACCGCTGGTGGTAGGAATGATACCCATTGTAGATACTGATGCTTCATCATTACTATCTGTTCTCAACTTTTTAGCAGCAGATGGGTTATCTCCCCCTTGTGTTGGATTCATTATTTTTTTCTGAAAAGCATAACTTCACAATGTAAAGGTATAAGATATAAGAAATTCATAACAAAATTATTTTTTTTGCATTAAATACTTAACAGTTGCCTGTAGTACTTTTTAACTGTTAGTAGGTAAAAATAAATTCTTACAATTGGAAAAAAACAAGAGCACACAAGCTAAAATGTTTCGTTTGATTTTCCATAAAAATAAGAAAATGTGGTATGATTGCCAATGAGATAACGCTCCTTCATCTGAAACCATATAATGTAAGGGTACTTATGGTCTTCAACAATGAGAATAAATCATACAGCATACTCATCATTCGTCCTTTATAGCTTACTACAGGACCCCAAATGATAAATGCTAAACAATTCAAACGAGGAACTTATGGTCTGATTAATGAACAAAAAAAAACAAAACAGAAAATTATTATGATATACAATCAACTACATGTACCTGTGAATTACATGCTGCTGATTTGGGGCAAATACATGTACATACAGATTGTGGCAGTGTCAAAAAAAATTTGTTGGCACCAAACATAATCCTCTGCCTCATCAATCAGAACACATCCAACATCCATTAGATTTATTGTAAAGATATCATTAACAGTTAGAGAAAAACATGGCCTGTGACCATGCCAAAATAAAGATATTGATAGATTGTAGGACTGTGTTTATGGATCATAATGGAATACATGTTGAAACTCTTTAACATAAAAAAGTGTTACATTGTACTACGGTAATCAGTATTTAAGATGTGGAACAAGCAGGAAATTATGATATTAGTTTAAATTTTAAAAAATGACCTCCCCAATTTCAGAAAAGCTAGCTATGATGTGGAGATCAAAGCAGTATAGAAAAATGTTTAATGTACATAAAGCTTGTTTGCCATTGCATTTAAAGCTCAAATTCATCTTGTAAAGAAATAACCGTTTTTTTTCAGCACATTTTTTAAAAGCAAAACGAATGTATTTGAAGAATGTATTGTACATAGTTCAGAAAAGTGGAAATATCAAAACTGAAAGAGTTTTTTTTTCTATGAAGGTAGAAATTAAACAAAAAACACAAAAATTATTGTTGAACTTAGGCCACACCAATTTGATTCCTTGTTCGACGGACCTGCCCGGACCTATTTTTTTCAAAACAATTTTTTTTAATTTTTATTATATTCCCGCTTCCCGCATCCGGAAATGAAATCATGTCCATTTCCCGCACCGTTTTTTTGTAAATATTATATAAAGATTTCAACATATGTTGTTTTTTAAAATCACAGTCTAGCCTTTATATAACGATTTTAAACCTATCAGCACCCCACAACACTGTAAATATCTGCAAGAATATTTGTTTCAGCATGAAACCAATTTATTCCAAGCGGGAGTGCTCCGATATAAATAGAAATATCAGTACAGAACAAAACGTTGGTTTCTTTCCCCCTAACTTATACATGTGTATTCCCTTTAAATAAATGTTCGTTGTTAAAATAAAGTACAAAGAACTTCTGAAGGATTTGCCTTCAACTGCAATTATAATGTATGGTTACGGTCATACCCGTTGCAGGTTTGTGCACCTGTCATTGTGGATTCACGGACCTGTCGATCAGCAGTAATCGTTTGTTGATGTGGTTCATTGGTATTTTCCCGTTTGGAAATATAATTTAGATCGTTGGTTTTCCTGTTCGAATTGTGTACAATCCTAAGTTGGGGTCCCTTATAGCTTGCTGGTTGGTCTTGCTCAAAGCTCTGTGTAAAAGGCCGTACTTTGACCTATGTTTGTTATTATCAGGTTGGGACCAACCCTCCCTCAGACAAGGGCCTTGAAGGTGTCATTTTACCATGTTTACTGTTGTAGAAAAGAAAATAGAAATACTAAGGATTTGTACAGTGCTACTATACAAAACCTTTGACAACTTAGAATTTTTTACTCAAAAAGAGGAGAAATACATTATATTTTAAACAACATTTCTAAAGGAGGGATGGGTGCATTTATTTTGAATAATATTAAACTGTTAAAGTAAATGTGTTAACATGGTTAAAGTCCAGGAATATTACAAAATTCTTGCACACGTTTTGACCATTTAATACCAAATATTATAGTTCTTTGGGAAAATATAAGCCCTTTTGTACTTGAAGTGTTTTTACAAAAAAAATAATATAACTAATTTTGAACCCTCATAAAAGGGATATTCATAACATTAAGGGGTTGTTCTGAACCTGATTATGACTTGGATGGAGAATTGTCTCATTGTCAGTCACACATACATAGACCAGATTTAATTATTCAAATATTTCTTGTTGAACAGGGAAAAAATACTTCATAAATTAAAGAAATGTCAAGGTACAAGTGATAAATCAAGTTTTAATATAGTCAAAACCCACTATTTTATGTTTACAAAAAAAAATTATAATCGCTCGCCTTTACTTTTTAAGCTTCGCCTCAAAAATTTGCAAATTAAATATTTTTTTATTAAAATTTTCAAATCGCTCGCTCGCCCCAATTTTTGGAGTCCAAAAATCCGTAGAACAAGAAATTAAATTGGTGTGGCCTTATGTGTATTAATTTTAAATAAATCTGGAGAAGGTACAATTGAAATTTAAATTTGCAGTCCTATTTCAGTGTTATCCAAATGTCACTTTAACAGAAAGCATTAATTATACCATTTATAAAGCAAATGTTAACACTGAACATATTTACATGTATCTTATTTGTTAATTGTTAATTTTGGGCAATAACACTGTGTCAGCCTTATCCAAACTTTTGAGTTTTACAAGGTATATAGTGTATTACATGTACATTATGCCATGTAATTTAGTAGGTTTTTCTTTAGACATGTTGTTGATTTTTTAATAAAACAGTGTATTTCAAAAGAAGAAATTGGTAAAATTGACATTTAACATGCAGAAATAGCAAACAAAATCTAAACATGCTAAGTCAATATTACATGTGTTATATGTATGTTACAAGGATGACATGAGGTTAAATACTTTTTAATTTACTACAATGTATGAGCTTATTTTTTAACAGTTTGTCGATGAAGATCTATTTGAATATTTGATATCAACATTTTCAATATTTTCCTTTTTTTAAATTTCTCATTAGCCATCAAGTAACAAATAAGCTATTACTTGAGTATTAAAATAACTACATCTTTCTACACAATTATTTGGCTTGTAAAAACTCATTTTGAGATATAAAAATTTATTAAAAAAAAGTATGATTTTACAAGACTTGATTGGTTTCCAACTTAAACAAAGGACCAAACTGTTAAAACATATACATGTACAACATAACATTTTAATATATAATGGTATGTTGCTTTTAAATACAAAGTATCTAAATTAATTTGTTTTACACATTTATAATTTTAGAACCTAATAATCCTCATTTTCAGATATAATGAACACATATTTTTGCAAAATAACTGTCGTTGCTACTGGTCTCATGTGAAAAAAATAAAGAAAGAGACATTTTGATTATTAAACATTGTATATGATTGGGTCTAGTTTTATTTTTGTTAAAAATAAGAACATTAAGTTGAAAAATATTTTTTCAATGTCTCAGCCTCGTTTTCGCTTAAAATTTTATGTTCCGCCGGAGACCCAAAAACATGAAAAACAACCGACAAAAGTAAAATAATAAGCGCATATACCATCTTTACACAATTCTGCTTGAAAACAAACATTGAAATATACATGTTTTGCAATGCAATATATGATATATCAATTTTAATAGCGCATTAACGTTTTTTAAAAGCACTTTGGAAGCGAAAATGTCATCGAAAACTAAAAGTAGCGACGCAAACACATATTAATTTAAAATAAACAAATAATTAGAACTTCCGTTCTCACAAAATGATAGAAAATGTCTTTTAATTATGCGTTAACTATTTTTGCGCAGTAAATTTCTTTTTTCGTAAAGTTTTGTGTGTTTTTTAACACAAATTTGTCTTACCATCCAACAGGAAGTTCAATATTCTGCCAATAAAGGGAGTAAAACCGAATATCCTCCAATTAATTTCGTAGCTGTTCTTTTTAACTCCCTGTATTTTCATATACTCGTGTTTTTCCGGACATTTCCGTAATTTTCCGTAGATCATTTTAGGGAAAAAACTTGATGTACTCCGAAAAAAAAACCTATATCGGAATGTCTTTAGACTTTACCTATTCTACTTTCCGATAAAAAAAAACGTTCTACTTTCTGTTTGAAATGAAAATAATAATTAAACAATTACTTTCATTGTACTCCGATAATTTTTAAATATTATTTTTGTTCCTGAGTTGTCTTATTTATT
This sequence comes from Mytilus trossulus, assembly GCF_036588685.1. Taxonomy (NCBI): domain Eukaryota; kingdom Metazoa; phylum Mollusca; class Bivalvia; order Mytilida; family Mytilidae; genus Mytilus; species Mytilus trossulus. The sequence goes on from NC_086373.1 coordinate 99,160,705, forward strand.
TTTTTGGTTTAATATGTTAAGTTAGTTGAAAGGTTGTAAAAAACCATTTAGAAACCTCAAGATTTATCCTGCAAATTAACAGTGAAAACAGTGATATCCGAAGCAACGTGAATAAAAATGAATGACGTCACACTTTACTTTGTTGTTGTTTTGATCAAGCAATGGCTTCCTGATATTCTTTAAAATACATCTTTGATTGCAAAGAGGTAAACGCATTATGTTAACAAGACCATTTATTCGAATCTTCTGATGTCTGATAATAAACATTTTGCATTGCAAATTGGTTGTCAAGTTGTAAAATAAAAGGTCATGTTCTGAACAGCTGATCACCTGAAGATGTAAGTGCCAGTGGCACCCACACAAATCTGTTGAAGTTTGTGATTTATAAGAACATTATGCAGTTAAATCAGGTTGTAAACAAGCCCTCTATATGGTGTTGTACCTGTGTAGAGGGATAATCCTTCTGTCATGTGTAGATGTGTAGAGGGATAAAATTAAGAAATAATTCCTTCATGTCATGCTCTATGCTCATTTTAACATGGGTAGGCATTATATTTGTCGATATTTTACACTCACTGAGAGTTAGCGAAGTGTAAAATGTGGTCAAATATAATGCCTACCCATGTTAAAATGAGCATAGAGCATATGACATGAAGGAATTATTTCGATTTTAACATGACAAATACGATATATTTATACTTCGAAGTGTACGATAATACCGTAAGAATGTTTGGCTGTTCCCGTGTTCTCCCCGAGGAGTCTATATATTACATTTCATATTTGATAAGTTTTAAAACTACGAGCAGGACAAATATATGTTGTTTGATAAAAATATATAATAAAAGTTTATGTTAGCTGCTTTGAAAATGTAATTATTTAAAAGGATAACGATGGAAATAACGTTAATATAAACAGTAAGTGCGTGCGCATGTGTCAAACATATTTTTTGTGCTCATTAGAACACGGCTTTGTTAACAAAGCGTAATAAGGACGTCATATTAGAATTATCTTTTTACAGTTCATTTGAGGGATATTTTTTTTAAACTGGATTTAAAGAAAAACAACAGGGCAAAATGGCATTTTCTACTTGTTATGGCAGTAACCTGCAACATTTGATGGACCAATTGATGTACTTAATTTAATATGCACATGCCCAGTTAAAGACAGTTTATTGCTAAGTTGACTACATGTAATATACAATCTATAAACCAATTTTTCAAGACGTTACGGCCATTGGCCTTCTTCAGTTCTTTATTTTTCCTCTCAACTACATGGCTGACATTACATTTGTATTTCCTTTTCAATCATTAATAAGATGTTATAAGAATTCCTATTGTCAACAAAATTATAAAGTCAATTGTCCCTTTTGTTGTTTATCATGTGTTCAGATAGGTATACAATAGATTGCAAATTCTGTCACAAAGAAAACTGGGAATCTAATTTCTAATGAAGTGCAGTAATTGATGCATATAATGCTATAGGTTATACATGTAGCTAATATAACTAGAAAATGTCAATTTTCCATTTTCCTGTTTTTAATCCAGTCTTAACAAAAATATTCTATATAGAAGGATAATTTTATCTATCGAAAGAAGGTTTATCCCTTTATAAACATGTAGGTATGAACACCAAATAGAGGATTTTTTCCTAATCTGCTCAATATGTAATGGAGATTTGGGTACAGCTTTGCAGCTGTGTTTGATAAACCACTCCTTTTCATATACTGTATATTCACAGCAGTTATTGTGTGCATTTATTATTGAGATTTTGTCATTTTAGACTAATTTTAATTTTTGCAATATTAAGAAAAATCCTGTTTAATTCATTATGTTCATATGAAAATATTTACAGCGAAACAATAATTAACCCATTCATATATTTATCAGCTCAAACAGTACCTATATGCAATAAGTGCTAAAGGTTCGATATGTGAGTTTTTTTACCCTACTGAAGTGGGTAATAATTATAAATTGTGACAGTGTAATAAAATTTGATCCATAACAAAACTTGTGTCAACAAACAAAACTTGTGTCAACAAGTTTTAGCTGATGTGGAAATTTAAACATTATAAAGGTACATTTTACCAGGAAGTTTGACCATTTGTTCCCAACCTGTTCATTAGCATTGGCACATCTTATTTCCATTATCCAGGGAGAGCAGGGTTTCAGGGGTTGATACACCCCCTTTTTTTCAACCATCAATGCATTTGAATGGGGACATATATTTGAAATCATTTCAACTCTAGCAACATCTATCTGTAATTTCTATATGTCTTTACTGTAACCTCTTTACCTTTATATTTCAAAATTGTCTCATATGAGTAACACAGTAACACACTTTCTGATTAAAATATAGATCATGGGTACACACTTTGCTTGAAAGCCTTGAAGAGTTAGACACACGGTCTGTATTTAAGTTTTCTGTATGGCTGAACAGCTTATTTCCATGACATGATTTCTTGTACACTATTAGTGAAAAGTTGAACAGCTTATTTCCATGACATGATTTCTTGTACACTATTAGTGAAAAGTTGAACAGCTTATTTCCATGACATGATTTCTTGTACACTATTAGTGAAAAGTTAAACTTTTTATGCCCCATCTATGATAGTAGATGGGCATTCTGTTTTCTGGTCTGTGGGTCTGTTAGTCCGTTTGTTCATTCCTTCGTTTGTTCGTTTGACAATCTGTCCCACTTCAGGTTTAAGTTTTTGGTCAAGGTATTTTTTTATGAAATTGAAGTCCAATCGACTTGAAACTTAGTATACATGTTCCCTATCCTATGATCTTTCTAATTTGAATGCAAAAATTGAATTTTACCCCAATTTCATGGTCCACTGAACATAGAAAATGATAGTGTGAGTTTCAGGTTAAAGTTTTTGTTCAAGGTAGTTTTTGGTTAAGTTGAGGTCTAATCAACTTGAAACTTAAAACTCATGTTCCCAATGATATGATCTTTCAAATTTAATTACCAAATTAGATCGATGTTTTCCCAATTTCACAGTCCACTGAACATAGAAAATGATAGTGTGAGTGGGGCAACCGTGTATTATGGACACATTCTTAATCAATTGTCAGTCAGAAATGGTTACTAAGTGAACAAATTATGAAATTAATATCAAATCATAATACATAATAATGTGGTCCGGAGAAAAAATTGTAAAATACCATTTTTAAAGGTAAAAAAAAGTAAATGAAAAGTTTTAAAAGCCTACATCTTGATGTCTTGATGTTTTTTTTGTCTCTCAGTTGACCTGACTTACAATGGGAGGAGCTGTGAGTCGTGGAGAGGATAATGATGAATTGATTGACAACTTAGTAGAAGCAGATTATATAAAGACACCATTAGTGGAGAGAGTGTTCCGTGCAGTAGATAGAGCACACTATTACACTGAAGATCACAAAGGCAGTGCTTACAAAGACTTGGCATGGAAGTTTGGCCATTTACATATGTCTGCTCCCTGTATCTACTCAGAAGTAATGGAGTCATTGTCATTAGAACCAGGGCTATCTTTTCTCAATCTGGGAAGTGGAACTGGTTATTTAAGCTCAATGGTTGGACTCATATTAGGTAAAAACTACTACTTTTTCATTTAATGTTGTTTTATATGTCTTAATGTATTTGTAAATATAGTCAGAGAAAAGTTATTCATATTTTACCACATTTTTTGCAAGTTGTGTATATGTCCTCACTTGTTTTAACGATGTTTTTCGTAAAGAAAACAGACAGTATAATTTTTTTTAAATTGGTCACCTTTTATAAAAAAAAAAAAAAAAAAAGGTAGCCATTCTTGTTTATATTTTAGAAAGTTGTGTAAAAACTGTAGACTAGCAGTTATAACCAGGTTAAATAATCCAATAAATTAATCCCTGTTATCTCCCCTGCCCCATTGACAAATTCTTTTAATAATTGATCAATTTTGGTGTTTTCAAAGAAAAGTTGTTTAATTTTTATAAATATGTGATGTATTGTTAACATATAACACTTTTTCATACAAAAAACCTTATATCTGTTTATATATCTCAACTTGTACGATTCACTCGAGTATGTAACAATGTTTTAGTGTGAGAGAAATTTATGTATTACTGAAAAATTATTACACCAGGGTTTTCGATAACACAAACTAGTCAAAACATTTACTAAATTTTATCATCGGTATAAGGACATCATTTGTAAATATAGCTCAACATTCAAACTTCTTATACGTTTAGATATTTCACATCCAATTTTTTATGGAAATATTCTTTATAAAGCACAAAAATGTCAGTATTCACCACAGAAACTAACAAAACTTTAAATAGACTTATTAAGAAGGGATATATAGTTACGATACTGTTGTCAGGTCATTAAAGATTGCATATTTTAGCGTTAATATTGATTCACTTATAGGTTTTTTGCATTGGAACTAAACACATTTATTCAAAAAACAGTTGTTGGCATGACACGGGTTATGTTCTTCTCATATATGTTATGATTGTATGATACTAAACCCCTAACGGGAAGGATTGTGCCTGATATTCATATGATGAAATCACAATCTTTCAATCAGTTTAATTGAAGTCCGGAGTTGGCATGTCAGTTAACTGCTAGTCGTCTGTTGTTATTTATGTATAATTGTCATTTTGTTTATTCTCTTTGGTTACATCTTCTGACATCAGACTCAGACTTCTCTTGAATTGAATTTTAAATGTATGTATTGTTATGCGTTTACTTTTCTACATTGACTAGAGGTATAGGGGAGGGTTGAGATCTCATAAACATATTTAACCCTGTCACATTTTTGCGCCTGTCCCAAGTCAGGAGCCTCTGGTCTTTGTTAGTCTTGTATTATTTTAATTTCAGTTTCTTGTGTACAATTTGGAAATTTGTATGGCATTCATTATCACTGAACTAGTATATATTTGTTTAGGGGCCAGCTGAAGGACTCCTCCGGGTGCAAGAATTTCTCGTTACATTGAAGACCTGTTGGTGACCTTCTGCTGTTGTTTTTTCTATGGTCGGGTTGTTGTCTCTTTGATACATTCCCAATTTCCATTCGCAATTTTACCTTTGAAATTGACTTTTTGGCCCCTTCTGCAGTTCACACTTCAACTTCTCATGACTTGGAAAGACAATTCAAAGGTTAGTTGCAGTACATAAAAGCATTCTATTATTTTTAAATATGTTGTTTTTTTTCGTAAAATTTATGTAATAAATGAAAAATTTGATAAATAATATCTCCATCATTTTTAGGCCCATATGGTATAAATCATGGAGTTGAATATTATGATGATGTGGTGGATTATGCCCAAGAACGAGTTGAAGATTTTAAACAGAAATCAAAATTATTTGATGACTTTGAATTCTGTGAACCCTATTTTGTGAATGGGAATTGTCTCCAGCTGCCAACAGATGTGATGTTGTACGACCGTGTGTACTGTGGAGCAGCATGTCCCCCAGAACATGAAAATTATGTTAAAAATTTGTTAAAAGTTGGTGGAATTCTTGTGATGCCCCTGAATGATCAGGTAGATTATATTTAGTCCAAAGAGTGGTTTTAAACAATGAAATTTTAGGTCATGGTCAGCAGCAAGAAAAAAAATTATTGTGTCCTGTATCATATTTACACTGGAAATCATCTTAAATGCTTGATTTTAATAACCCATAGCTCATCCAACAACAAATGATGTTATATGCTTTCTACACCTTGCACAACAAGAATGACACAAAGATTAATATCTGAAGAATAATTTAAAGAAGCATTTCAGTTTTAAGATATTTATGCAGCAATAGATCATACTTATGTGACATTATTTATCTTAATGTTTTTATCTTTATATTTTAGTTGTTACAAGTGAAGAGAGTGGATGAGGCTAAATGGGAATCTAAGAATGTGATGTCAGTATCCTTTGCAACTCTAATAGCGCCCACAGAAGAGGAAGCTAATAATGTCACAGAATTACGTTAGTATCAAATATAAAATGTATTGTAGGCTTTGCAGGGATCTCCATGAATGAAAATTGAACGATGGAGGAACTTTCACCATCATAAACCGTATCTACGCCGTACAGTATAGCGCGATCGAAAGTTTTTCATCCCTCCACATAAGGATAGGTGAACATGCTTATTCATTGCTTATTTAAATTATATTTATTTGAATTTTCATTACAAATACTATATAGAAGTATATATATTTTAAATAATTGCCGTTTGTAACTCTTCAAAGGACAAGCCCTCATGCCCCCTCCCTTTCCCTCAGTCAAGAATGACCAATAGCTATCATGAAGGTCACCATGTAGTTTTCTTGCTATTTTTGGTTATTTTTATGGGGGTTAAAAATCATGTGAAGCTTATTTTTCACGGACACTCAAATTCAGAAGTCATGTCTCATGAAACTATTACCGGTTTGGCTGATTTGCAGCAATGACAAAACGAGTTGTACAGGTTATGTAAAAGGTTAAAAAGATTTGTAAAGCAAACGTTGTCCAATGAAAAGGTTTTTAATGACTTTATTTTGCAAATCGATGCTATGCAACATGCATCTTTCGAGTTTCAATAAAAACCGGAAACGCAGATGTATCAATGTCATTGTAAACTACGAAATGAATTTGGAATTTCGATACGATATTTCTTTACAGGAAATATTAAAAGTTTATAGTTTTAACTTTTAAAGTACTGTAATTCTATATTATCGTTACAATACAGCACTAATCGAGTTATTTGCGATGAAATAATAATTACTGTTTTATGTCTTATTTTGTGCTTCTTAAAAAGGGGCATGCTGATTGCGTAAGTCAAAATAAAAGCATGTGTTCGACTTGTTAAACTGTGTGTAAACTGGATTATTAATTTATTTATTTAATCTGAATTATCATAAGCATTTACGGAAACTTAGTTAAATAATTCGACAAATGAATCGTCTATATTCTCCTGTCTGGTTTGTTAATCTACCAGTACAAGCTCAGGTAAAAGTGATTAGCGATCGTAATCCAGATATCCCTCAGGCGTTAGAACTGTATTGGATTATACTATAAAAAAAAGCCTGAGGGTTATGCAATTACATGCATTTGATTATATTTGCTACAAAATGGCGTCAGGCTATAAAAACAACCACAGATTTGAACGATGGAGGTAGACAATTGAACGATGGCGCAAGTCATTTGACGATGGCGCAAGACATTTGAACGATGGCGGGGCGCCATCGTTAAACAGGCCATGGAGATCCCTGGGCTTTGAGTTATACTGGTATTCAGTAGTTACAGTTTCATAATTCTTTATACATTTTAATGGAGAATTTTGCACCATATCCATTCAGGATATTTCAACCTACCTTTGTCAACAAAATCATTGAAGAGACAGATCTACAATATGCATAATATTAATCAGATTTTTAAAATTCATTTTAAAGTTAAGAAAATTAAACTTTGGTGGTGAATAACCAAATTGTAAATTTATACTGTTATAATGTAATTTATATGTGGATATAGAAAAAAAGTTGTTAACAAGTTGTTCTGAAATTAAATCATAAACTGTTATGATTTTTTTTATATTTTATAGCTGTTGTTGATCTTCCACGTCTGCAAAACATGTGCAGGATAACTGTACGTAGGATATTGAGATCTAACATATACAAGCAACATCCAAAACTACGTTCAGTAAGAAAAAGACCTCCAAAAAAGCCAAAGAAAACCGCTCCACCAGCAAATAGACGAAGAATAAATATTGTGCCGACAAACGTTGGAATGATTATGTTGAGTAATTACGATGAGAGTACAGGAAGTGGTGAGGATGACGAGGAAAGAAATAGAGCGACAAGATCACCTCACCTAGACAGTGACTTTGATGACAGTGAAATGGAAGATGGTGAGGTAACCATTCCATCAAGAGATCACACGGGTGTCATACCTGAAGATTTCTTTGATTATGACGAGGAAGAGGATTTCGATGGTGGGGTGAAAAATGAAAAACAAAACGGAGCAAATTGTGATAATAAGATTGATGGGAATCTTGAAACTAGTGAAAATGACGAGGAAAATATTGAGGATGACGATGATGAAACCATTCCAATCCCATCCTCAGCAAATCCACGGTTAGGTTTGAGACTAAGCCAACTAAGTTCACGCATTGAACAAATGCGTGCACTTTTGCGAGCTCAGAGATGCATGGATTTGTTAAATGGAACAGATGCCTCAGCTGATGAAGAAGATAAAGAAATGGAAAATGATGAAACAACCATCAAGAAGATAAAAACAGAAGACAAAACAGAAGAAAGTAGTGAGGAAAATTCAGAAGAGGATCACGAAGAAGAAGGTATGGACATAGCCGATGTGATCGATTTCCATAACAGAGGCAAGAAAACGTCAAGGTGTTTGTCAAACAATAGTAATGATACGTCTGAAACTTCAGGTATTGGATCATTCTCTGAGGCTTCAGCATTTGGGTCTTTTATAGACGATCACTTACCAGAAATGGCAAATGGACGGTCGATGAGTCAGAAAAGTTCTCCTGATGAAAGTAGTCCAGAGAGAAGCTGCTGTGATCAGATAATTGAAGAAGATGAAATGGACGTTAAACAGTTAGAAAATAATAATGATGACGATGAAGGTATTGTGAATGACAAAGACATTGCTGATACTGAGGCAGACGATGATAGTGAACCAAGGGAAAACATTAAAACTTATATGCAGGAAAAAATTTATGTACTGCCGCTTCCTGAAGCTATGAAAGCTTACATTAACTACTATAGAAAATGCTAGAAAAAAGTTTGTTGTATGTACAATTATTCCACAATGATGATGTCATGGATGTAAGGTTAAAATGTGCACACTCAAAATGGTTTTACACAAACAGAATTTAAGATGTACCTATTTGTTTTAATAGTCCATTTGCCAACTACCGATTTGATTCTGTTATTACACACTTTTTACACAAATTATTTCCCTTTGTTAATCATAGACTGGTTCAATACCGCACAAAATTGGCTTTTGCCAATGCAAAGCATGACGAATTGAAAGGGATATATCGGCAGTTTAATTAATTTTTCATAAAAAATAATTTCTGATGTCAAAAGTATTAAGCTTAACAACATGTAATTAAAAAATTTGAACCTTAACTGTTACTCACATAACCCACAGGTAAATTTGCTCTTTCTGCTAAGTCTGGATTGTAAACAAAAATTAATGTCCCTCATAAAGGAGACAACTGAAAAGGGGATCTCTAATTACAGGGTCAATTACGGGAATTGGCAAATAGACTATTCTTGGGCTAAGAAAAGCATGAAATACTGACAAGGAAAAAGGAAGTTTAAAAGTTAATAAAAACTATTTTAACACTTTAATTATTTGTAATATAACCAAAGATTTTATTTGGTAAATGGTACTGTACATCAAAGATTAATTTCGTGGATTTTGAAGGGCATTATTAACTCTTTGTGAACCTAGAATATTCCATTGGCAGATTTTTCCTTTTTTCCAGTATTGGTTATTCATTTGTTATTTTAAAAAATCATGGACAATAATGATGTTAAAAAATAATTGGTATTAGACTTGTAACATTGAGAAAAACTAGATGTATATCAAAATACCAATATATTTTCATTCATACAAAATTTGACAGTAATGCAGCCGCTGGATAACAATATATCTATTAGATGATTTGTACCTTACATATCTATTTGATAAGTTGTATCTTGACACGGCAGAAAATCAGGCTGATGCTGAGATTTATTGTATTATAAGTTTAACCTCCATAAAAGGTTTAAATTATACATTAGTACTATCCTTCCTTCTGTTCAGTTTGATTCATTTTCTAAGGTTGATTTTTTTTCTTATTAGCTCACCTGGCCCAAAGGGCCAAGTAAGCTTTTCTCATCACTTTGCGTCCGGCGTCGTTAAGTTTTACAAAATCTTCTCTAAAACTACTGGGCCAAATTTAACCAAACTTGGCCACGATCATCATTGGGGTATCTAGATTATAAATTGTGTACGGTGACCCGGTCAACCAACCAAGATGGCCGCCATGGCTAAAAATAGAACATAGGGGTAAAATGCAGTTTTTGGCTTATAACTCAAAAACCAAAGCATTTAGAGCAAATCTGACATGGATTAAATTGTGTATCATGTCAAGATCTATCTACCCTGACAATTTCAGATGAATCGAACAACCGGTTGTTGTTTTGCTGCCCCTGAATTGGTAATTTTAAGGAAATTTTGCTGTTTTTGGTTATTATCTTGAATAATATTATAGATAGAGATAAACTGTAAACTGCAATAATGTTCGGCAAAGTAAGATTTACAAATAAGTCAACACGACCAAAATGGTCAGTCGACCCCTTTAGGAGTTATTGCCCTTTATAGTCAATTTTTTACCATTTTTCGCAAATCTTAGTCATCTTTTACAAAAATCTTCTCCTCTGAAACTACTGGGCCAAATTAAACCAAACTTGGCCTCAATCATCATTGGGGTAGTTAGTTGAAAAATTGTGTCCGTTGATCCGGTCAAACAACCAAGATGGCCGCTATGGCTAAAAATAGAACATTGGGGTAAAATGCAGTTTTTGGCTTATAACTCAAAAACCATAGCATTTAGAGCAAATCTGACATGAATTAAAATGTTCATCAGGTCAAGATCTATCTGCTCAGTCATTTTCAGATGAATTGGACACCCCGTTGTTGGGTTGCTGTCCCTGAATTGGTAATTTTAAGGAAATTTTGCTGTTGTTGGTTATAATCTTGAATAATATTATAGAAAGAGATAAACAGTAAACAGCAATAATGTTCAGCAAAGTAAGATTTACAAATAAGTCAACACGACCAATATGGTCAGTTGACCCCTTTAGGAGTTACTGCCCTTTATAGTCAATTTTCAACATTTTTTATAAATTTTTGTAGATTTTTCGAAAATATTTTCCACTGTAATTACTGGGCCAAGTTCATTATATATAGAGATAATTGTAGCAACAAGAATTTTCAGTAAAGTAAGATCTACAAACACATCACCATCATCAAAACACAATTTTGTTATGAATTTATCTGTGTCCATTGTTTAATATGCACATAGACCAAGGTGAGCGACACAGGCTCTTGAGAGCCTCTAGTTTTTAGTAAATCACTCAATTTTGCCAACATTATTTTGTGTACTGGAATGCTTCTTAAAAGGGGGATAAGTTTCTATAAACATTTGACTGGACATCGTAAAATTGCATGTGATCGACAATTAACACACCAGAAATTTGGAAATTAGCATTTTTAGATGATTACTCCTAGATTTTAGCTTGAAGCTCTAGACTTGGGTAACCTCTTGATTTTTTGTCAGTAGTAATTTATGATACAAGTTTTTCATGGTTATTTTTCACAAAATGAAGCAAATAATTTGTGGAAAATGAAGAAGGTAATTTGTGCCAGCATACAGCCGCCATATACTGACAATATTATACCGTTCCTAGTCTGTGATATGAATTGTACAAATGTATTAAGTTATTGTATATAATTGTTTTGTGTTCAGTTGGACAACAAATAAATATTGATTGTTTTTTGGTTTGCCATGGCTGCATAGTGCTGTTAGTTTGAGAGAGGACATGAAGATTTGAATTAGAATGTGTATATACAATTGATTGGTTAACAAAAGAAAAGTGATGTGATGATGATACCGATATCTCAAGATACATTATAATGTTGGGAATTGGAAATAACTGAACTATAGAAAGTATGAAAGAGAGAGAGAAAGATATGAAACCAATGAGAAAAATACAATTAAGCTTTATTTTCCTAGTGGTAATCCTTACAAAATAGCTTTGACTCAGTCATCATGAAATGTTCATAGCTTTAATACTGAAATTGTAAAAATGTTAATCTTGGCATGATGTAATTTTATGTTTTATACATTTGAAACTGCACATTTGTGATTTAGGATTTTGCTTCAGTAAACATCTGTGTGTTTGCTATTTTTATGGGGTAATATAAATTTTTTGAAGGGTCTTTAAGAAAGAATTCAACTTTATTCACTTACCAAGTTTAAAATTTTTATGACATTGACCATTGACCTGTTTAAAAGAAAAAGAAGATAAAATTTGCTTATTGAAGAGACATCAGAACTTGGTGTGAGTGAATATGTAATACTCTTATGACAAGAGGATGTTTCAAACAAATGTAATTTGTTTGTATTTAAGAACATTAATTCTAGAAGAGTGCTGATTTTACTATTAGTTTGACTATGTAAGCATTTATATTCTTTATGTTTTGTAAATAACAGTCATGGATCAAGGTATTAACAGACTTACAAAATGTAGTAAATCATAAACAGAAATACCATTTTGTGTTTTGTACATTTTTGTCCCACCTTGAAAAAGCTACAGAAACAAAATTTATGTGTGTTGTTTCAGGCTGTGTCATGCAGTTGCTAGTTGTTAAAGTTTGTTCTAAAGTTAGAGGAACTACTAATGCTAAGTCAATGATATTAGATATGCAGTTGTATAAGCATTGGGTCATCTCATTTACATGGAGATTATTTGGCACTGCCCTTTAGTTATTGTCTATTGACCTTAAAACTTTTTAATTTCAATCAGTTTCTTATCTCAATCTCAAAAAGTGAGGCCTAATCATTGGTTTAAATACCATTGTATCAACAAAACAAAGCACTGCCTTTGGTAATTTTCCTAATATATATGTATAAGTAAAGTTACAATTTAGAACAAAACTGTACACAAGATATAAATCAGGTACTAGCAGAGTTTGAAGTGATGGCATTAATTTTAAGTAGTGTTTCAGTGCATGAACACAACAGTTTTCAAATTTCTGATTTTATTTAAAGCTGATTTACATAAAAAGGGAATGATATATGCTAATATTCCACTAAAAATTGATATACATGTTGTACATGTATATGCAGAATATGATAGGAGACATTTTTATACAACCACAAAACATTTTTGGCATTGCAGTGTGTCTCTTGATATCCTTTCAAAGTGTTTTGTAGGAAATTTCAGTTTGTGCAAAAAATAAATGATATATTCAATTTTTCTCTAATTCTATGGAAATTTATCGCTTTCCTAACCCATTGTATAAAAAAATTTAATCAACGTGTGGTTGCGGGTGATCTCAGAACATCATTGGATGATTTTAAGGGTCATGACCTTTTGAGCTAACTGAATGAATCAAAATATGCTAACAGGTGTTAATGAAATTGACAACTTCATGCAATGTGAAAGGCACTCGAAGGGGATTTTCGGTTAACAAAAAAAGAAAATGTATTTTTTAATCATTAGAGAAACAGATTCTTACATAGTTACTCGTGAATTATCGGATTTATCCAATCTCGATAGTTAAATTATAAATTTTAAAGTCCTCGCCGAGGCGGCTTGGACTTTAAAATTGATAATTTAACTATCTCGATTGGATAAATCCGATAATCCACTGGTACCAATGTAAGAATCTATATTTATTAGTTATTGCCATAAAGTTTATTCAATCAACTAGGAAGTACTTTTTATACAGCCAAATTATTCAATTGACAATTGTTTTTTTCAAGGAGAAATTAACTGAGGACAGTTTCGTTTGCAAAAATCTGAATGATCAGTATGCCATCTATGTATACCTAAAATGATTCTGGAAAAAGGTTTCATTTCTTTTTAAATAAAATACCAGCTTTATTAAGCATGTAAAGATACATTTTTTAGAATTAGAAAAGCTTTATACTTTGATAGTACTAAAATGTTTTATGACATGGCATCCGTTCAAGTAAACTCAATAAATTTAATTGTCCATTTCTGTAAGATTCTCTGGTTTATTACTAAAATATATAGAGAACAAGACAGTCATTTCAAAACAAAAGTATGCCAATCAATTTTGTACAGAATTGTGAATCCATTGTTTTTCATTCTGATATTTGAATCATGTTTTTTGGATAGATTTTTCATGAGATGTTTTTGGTTCATTTTGAATCAGTTTTCATATTGTTTGTTGCTATATATTTGTGTTACCAAGAGATGTTAATGTATTATGAAATAAATTGGAGCACACATGTTTTCATTGTCTTCTCTTAAATGCTGTGGTTTTAACAGAGATGCAGCAAATAACAATTTTCAATTCTTGGTCGAGACAAAGCTAAGGATCTTACCAACAATCTCCCTCAGGAGACTAGAAAGGAAGATATCAATATGTAAAACTTAAGAATCATTCAGTTTCGCATAAAAACATCTGCTGACACTAACTTTTAAACTCTGAATTGGACCAGTCTTCTGTGTGCAGACAAAAACCTATTTGGAAATCTTTGGTTTGACCAAGCAAGAGATATAATACAATACTACTTACACTTGAGGTGGGCTACTATCAGGAGACTATCATTGGGAATCATTACACACATTCTTATCTTTATTGTGCTAGAAAAGGATTATAATAACTTCTTCAGAATTATATAGTTTTGCTTGAAAACTACTGTCATCACTGAATTTTTATATTCAGAAAATTTTGATTGTGCTGAAGGGTGTATATAAATTGATACAAAATAACTGTATAGTTAGTGAAGTATGGCATTATTTTATTTCTGTCTTGAAATAAGGCGTTCATGAACGTCCTACAGGCCAAACACTGGTCTAACCTGGGATAATTTAAAACAGATTTACCATATGATTTCTCATTGTTGATAATAAATAGTGCTTGGACTTAGAAACCAAATAAAAGCAAGATTTGCAATTTGTCATGATAAAAAATTCCATCGTCTTCATGGTAAAAACTTATGCACTGATTATGATATGTGGCATATATGCCAATGAGACAACTCTCCATCCAGGTCAAACAGGAGTGCACACACTGAAATGTCTAACCTTCTTTACTAACCATAGATTTTATGTTGATAGTCTTAAATATAAAGCTTTTTTTACTACAAGTATCACATAAACTTTTCATGATACAAGAAAATGAGGCCAAGGTCAGATAGACCAAACAAGAAATACATGAATGTACACCTTACAATTATTCGATACACCAAAAATGGAGTTGACCCATTGCTTCTAGTTTCTTAGAAATAGACTTAACTATGAAACTTAACATTGACCAATGAACCATGAAAATGAGGTCAAGGTCAGATGAACCATGCTAGACAGACATGTACACCTTACAATCAATATATGCATTAAATATTGAATACAGTATTTAATGCATATATTAAGAAAAAAAACAAAGCTAAAAAACTTAACTTTGACCACTGCACCATGTAAATATGGTCAAGGTCAGGTGACACCTGCCAGTTGGAATTGTACATCTTACAATGCATCCACAAACCAAATATAGAAGACCTTTTGTTTATAGTATCTGATATATGGACTTATAAATGGCGTAATGTTTTTGAAAGTTGATGTTTTTCTTATATTGTTTAGCATTTCACAGCGGTATAATACTTTCACCTTAATTACTCATCCCTTATTTTTATTAACTTTGTATTTTATTGTATCATAGATCAAATTTATTTGTTCAGTGTATGTTCATTTGTGTTACTATGTTTTTGGATTGAGCAAAGCCATTCAAATTGATATTTTATAGTGTGTTTTTCTATGTTGTGATGTTACACTATTGTAACAGATAAGGGTGAAGGTTTGGTACCATTAAAAGATATAAACCCTGCAATTGTTTGCACCTCTCCTAAGTCAGGAATCTGATATTCAGTAGTAGTTGTTTGTTGATGTGGTTCATAAAGGCATGAGGACCTTGCAAGGTACGCACATACTAAATATTGTTATACTGGTAGTTATCCCTATTAATCATAATAAGAAAAAAATTAACATTAGAAATTATTTTTTTGCCCCACTTACGATAGTCAAGGTAGTTTCTGATGAAGTTGAAGTCCAATCGACTTCAAACTTAGTACACATGTTCCCTATGATATGATCTTTCTAATTTTAATGCCAAATTTGAGTTTTTATCCCAATGTCACGGTCCACTGAACATAGAAAATGATAGTGCGAGTGGGGCATACATGTACTGAGGACATATTCTTGTTTTTCTAGTGTCACTGGACCATGAAAATGACAATGGACATATAACATGACAGGCAGAAACTTTGTAACATAAGGCATCTACCCGGTATATACAAAGAATGAAGCATCCAGGTCTTCCACCTTCTAAAATATAGAGTTTTTAAGAAGTGAACTAATGCCACCAATGCAGCCGGAACACTATTTCTATGTCAAGCTTTCCGCGACAGAAGTTACAGGCTTGAAAAAAATCAAACACTGGCATTTTGATAAACAAGAAAACAATCTACTATCATTTTGAAGCATTTATCTGCTGAAAATATTGCACCTTTTTATCTCACGATGGAAAAAATTAAAATTACATATTTTATAACAAAGAGGAATGTTCAATAAATAAATAAATAAGTACATAACAAATATCTATACATAATGGAATGGGTTATACAAACATGAAAACATGTAGTAACACATCAACATATAATTGTTCCTCATAAGCCTGGAATCCACATCACAACAAGATTACACAAGATCACATAACCTTGACATTTATGACAACCTTCTCAAACTTCTAATCATACTTTGTGTTGATTTTATAAAAAGATTGAAAAAGACAGATCAAAATTCAAATAATTAGAGATAACGAAAAATTTAAAATATTAACAAACAAGCATTTAGACCATTCCAAATTAATGAAAGTCCTGTATATTTACTTGTGATTCTTTCAGCAAATGAAATTTTCATTAAAAATATTATTTTGATGCTTCTTACTAATAAAGCACCTAAAGATTTTTAGCTGTTTCAATGTGAAAAATAAACAAATCACTTTTTGAAAACTCTATAATACATATAACTCATCATTAAAGTTGTGTGACCTATAAGTTAGAACTGCCTCTTTCCAATTTCCTTAAACAAATATATTGCACATTTAAACTCCATATATTGCACATTTAAAAACCATAAATGGCTACATGTTATAACTAAATAATAATAAGATTAAAATAAAATGTAGGATAAAATAGTTTTCAAACTGAGACCAGTCTGAACTGATTTATCATAAAGCTATTTTCTTAATTAAATCTAAAGGAAACCAGTCCATATCTGGTTAACTGACCATCAACTTAAATGCAAGCATGTTTTTTTTGGCTCAAAATTGCAGGCATTACAAAACATGACCCTGTCCCTCCTGTTAAGGAGATATTTTTGCTGTTCCAAATAAAGCATAAAGTTACTATGTAGGATATTAAAAAAAAAACTAGAAAAACTGTTTTCTTAAAAAGTTAAAACAAATGTTAGATGATAATTGTAATACAGTCTACTTAGAAACTCACAAGTTCTATATAAAACATTAGTGTAAAAAGCACCTTTTGTTTTTTCCTCATATACACTGAAGGTTTTAGTATTTACAATGGAATGATTCATAATAAATATATAAATATATAAAACATAACAAATTACTGTATCTAACATATATATCTAAAAACACTTTTTGTGGCAATTTTTTTACTTTTATCAGGGACGTATATAGATCTAATATAAGTCCTTGCTTTTATTGAAGAGTACCGTAATAATAAAAGAGTTACTAAACAGAGATGTTGTGTTTACATCACAGCAACCAAGTCATTTAATTAGATAAATGACATCCAGGTCAAGATTAGGATATCAATTACTAATGTTCATTATATGTCAACTACAAAGTGCATCAAGTCTTGACTATTTGGAAATGAATTCAACATAAGCTGTCTAATTTTTGACCTCAATAAAAATTGCTTTATGCATAAAAAAACGACCATCGTTGGCAAATTAAGAGACAAACTTTTATAATGGTGAAATACATTATTTTGGCTCTTCATTTAGTTATGGTTATTACATATTAGCTAAAGATAAGAGTGATTTCTATGGAAACAAACGTGTTTAAGTTGACAAAAATATACTACTGTGCTAACTCTCATCATGAAACAGCTGCAAGTCTAATGCATGTATTTTATACTTTAGCTAAACATTTCCTTTTTGGCACAAGCTTTTGTGAATAAGTATTGAGCAAACATTATACGGATAATATGTTTTTTTATTGAGCAATAGGGTTGAACACTAAACCAAGCACATCATTGTAGAAAATTGGACAGCAATTGTACAGAATATACAACTTTTAAACATTAATTTTCTTATTTTGTATCTGGATCTCCAAGATCAACATTTTAAAGTAATTTTTTCAGTAACTTATGACTATGTATAGGTTTTTTATATTGTCAAAAGATGAATTTCCTTCAAAGATTTCTGGCTTTACGTCTTACAAACTTTCCACAGAATTCAGATATTTTACAAGTTATTCATGGGAAATTAGAACTCCATAAGATAGCATTCACCATTTTCTCAACCTGCCTTTTGCACCTGAATAGTTTCATCATAAATAAAGCTTTAAATTACAACATTAACGTTTATAATGTAAACAAAGTCATGATATGTATACTAAGAAATCTTCGATTTTCAATTTTGATTTTTTTGCAGCAGAAAATGAGGACTTCTATCATAATTAAACACTTTGGTCTTTTATGCATGCTTAAGACACATTAGGATACTTTGGCCTTTAAAAATGAGATATAAAGCATTCATATATAAACAATGTGTTTATGCCACTTGAATTTCTGACACGCCTAGGTTAATGCCACTTCCAGCCACCATGCCACCATTTCTATTAAAACATAATGATTGGATCTGATTTATACATTCTTCTAAATTCTCCTCATTGATTAATGTTGTATTTAAATGGGGCATGTTAATTTGGGACAACACAGATAAAATTTGTCTCTTCAAGGTTGCTAAATAGTCAGTGAGTATTGTTGATTGATCCTGAATAGCATTGTTTTCCTTCTCCTCTTGTAAGACTTGGTTCTCTAAGGTTATGACCTCTGACCTCATTTTACCTAATTCTTGATCTAATTCTAAATTATATTCTTTGATTTTTGATATGTCAATTTCCAGCTGTTGAAGCTCTTCGTCATTATGTAAATCTGAAAAAAAACCAACAACATAAATATTGAAAATAACGCAATTAAATGCTTTAAATTCAAAAGAGTTTTAAAATCTCATGTAAAAGAATAGTGCACAGCTGAAATATCTAGCCTTCTTTACTAACCATTCATTCTATGTCAAAGTCTAATAGGTAAAGAAAGGTTTTATTACAAGTATCGCATAAACTTTACATTTTAAAAGAATCATGACTATGACATCAAGGTCAGATAAATCCTGTTAGACAGGCATATAAACTTTAAAATATTCCCAATATAATTGTCACTGAAAAATGAAAATGAGTCACAAACAATGGATCCATGAGACTGAAACTTTTTGTCAAAACGTATCTGCATGAAAGGGCATGAATCATCCAGGTCATCAACGTCCCAAAATATAAACTTTATACAAAAAGGTAAAGTTGTTACTGTTACTAATCCCTAGGTATTGTATACTGTGACTTTAGTCTCAAATAGACAAACATGCTAGCCCTAACCTATATTGTTTATATCACATCATTAACTTTATGAATTTGTTTCTTCAAATTTAGATTTTTTTGGGGTCAAAATGAAGTTTTAGTAAAAAAATGTGTACCTTCACCATTCTGAAGTTTGGAATGAATAATACTCAATTCAGCAGGACTGAGTTTAGCTTTCTTCATAGCTTGTGTAGCTCTGGGACATCCAGACAGACTGCGATGTGATAAGAAACTTCCATTAGCATGACCAGAACCATCACAACCAGGGGTAGGACAGCTGGAAAATAAAACACAATATATCACAATAATTTAATTCAAAATCCTTAAAGCACTTTTGTTAAGTGTATATCATTTCCTAAATTGCGTGACAAATGAGCAGGTTAGAATGTCATACTTTAAAATATGGTATGGGTTGTTGTTCATTTATGTTAATATTTAACCTGTTTCATTTCTTAATCCTATGTTTTCAAGCACATATAAAATTTTAATATAACTAATTATTGGGTGAATAGGAAAGAGCTATTTTTGCATTTTGGTTGTACTGTACAAACAAAATGCAAATATTGCTCTTTACTATATGATTGTGTAGTCTTACACAAAGTTACAGCAAGAGAAAACTTTTGAAATAGATAAAGTCAAATCTGTTTAAAATGTATTAAAATTAATTGAACTTACACAATGCCATCCATTTTTAATGACTTGGCAAGATCTGAATCCTGACAATCTAAACTGGCCAGTAGCTGTCGTTGTAATTTGTGTTTATTGGCAAGAGGACACCCAGAGGCACTGAAATTAAATATAATTCTTAATGGTGGGAACCACAGAAATCCTAAAAGGTTATATGTTTATATTTGTGGAAAGATGAAAATGTGATTTACTTTTGAAATTAAGGAAAACATTGACATCATTTTATTTCAAAATTTAAAAAAAATTTAACTCGTGTAAATACTGTGTCTTCGTTGATATATAAAACAATTTTCTGTGGAACTATTAAAGAAGATAAATTAAAAGTTTGAAGGCAATATTTATCATTTTTTTCCAAATATTATTCTCAAAATCTTAACATTTAGTCTTATTTTGTTAACTTTTGTAATTGTATAATATTTGAAATATGTTTTAAATTGTATCTGCACTATCTGGTAAAGGTATTAGAAATTTTAATAATAGTTTTTAGGTAAAAAATATCTACATTTAATTTTGTTTTAAAAATTCACTATTTTTAAGCTGTACTATAAGCGACTGTCATATCAAAGTGACAGCATTCATTTGACCTCCATAATTTTGATTGATTTATAGTGTTGAGGTATGTATCAGTTCATTTCTTAATCATATATAAAAATTTTAGGCTCAAACTGTACAACATAAGACATGAATGCCAATACTGAACACTTTGATTCAGATTTTAATAGAGAACTCTGTATTACAAACAACATGTAAAGTGGAATAAAATATGGAATATAAACTCAATTGTTTATACTTGCCAACCATTCAATGAAATAACATGACTTTTGTTCTAAGGGAAACATGCCCAATTTGGTATGTCACTTTCAAATTTCAGAAAGAAAAGAAAAGTCTATCTCTCCAACATACCCTTACCCAAACAGTCTGTTTTATATTGATGTCTATCAGCAAAAGAAATAATAGAATCAGTTGGCAAATATATTACAAACACATAAATTTAATAAAGATTATATATGTACTGGCAAAAAAAATCTGGTGCTTCAAAAATAGTTTAAAAAGTACAATTTTTCCCTTGTTTAAGCTTATGGCAAAATAGAAAATATATCAACTGTATATCCTCATTTAAAGATTATAAAAAATATGAAGATTTGGTATACTTGACAATGAAACAACTTTCTCACAGTTACCTATGAGGATGAACATAAATAACTGTAAGTCATTAAAGGTAATTTCCTTCAAAAATGAACAAAACCCATACCCTACAGTAAGCTATAAAAGGCCCAAGCTTTCCAAAATGTTTTGTAAAATATGAACATTTATACATTGACGGATGTAACTCCCCATTAGAACAAAGGGACATACATCTTGATGGAATCTTTTTAAGACAATATAAATATTTAAATTCAATGCAAAACACAACATTTAAAAGTAAAAACAAGGACAACATAGTATTGTGTATCAAGGAACATTGATGTACCTTCGATGTGACAAATATTTTCCTGTCACATGACCTGAGCCATCACATCCTGGTATCGGACAGCTGCAAGAAATTTTATAGAATTTGTTTATTTAACAATAACATACCAGACAAGGAATTTTCAACAGCCTCCTGCAAATAAATATTGTTACAATTCTGCTTTTGTACGTTTAATTATCGTCCTTCCCAACGTCTATATCACCCTGCTCTGCGGGGCGAGGCAGTGAGTTCCTCCGTAATTCTTGTATCATGGCTTTGAGACGAGAGCATGCATTATCAGCTACTTCACAATATGGGAGCAGACGTGATTAAGCATGCTTTCGTCAGGCTGAAACTGTCTTAGAGAGAGGGAAAAGATCAGTAATAGAACGATAAACATATAATCAGGTATTCTTCATAAAGATATAAAATATCAATGTGTAGATACCCAATAATCTATACTTTTTAGTCTTTTCTAACATTGATAACTATTTCAATAACTAAGAAAGAAAGAATCAACTACTGAAATGCCATTGTTCTGTACATCTTCAAAAGTAATTACGTCCTCTGTTTTCTTGGTTGGTTATTAGACTTACCGTAAAGGTTCTTCCTCTTTCCTTTCACCATCTTTTCCCATCATCCTTTTAAGCTTCGCTGCTCTAGGACATCCAGACAAACTACGATGTGATGCATAATTGCCAGTCACATGACCAGAACCATCACAACCAGGTGTTGGACATCTGAAAATACCAGTATTTAGATACTTGTACAATAAACTGCTAATAGTGTCTCTGCAAAACTTAGTAAATTGTGCCTTTGATATCAAAAGACTAAAATATTCACGAGTTTGGAAAAGGCCACCACTAAGCTTTAATCCTTAAGGAACCTTGACACCCCAACAGTGAGAGGGAAACTTATGTTTGATAATTAATAAAAAGTTTATTACAAGAAGCAGCTTATTTTTTTTACTGCCCTAGTTTATTATGATCACCTCAGATTTTAACTATGTAGTTATTGAATACTAAAAACACATATATATATATATATATATATATAAGAACGATAAAAAAATGTACAATTGTTGCGTCAGACACTTCAAATCTAGGTACAGTAGCTTACAGTATGATTATATTTTGATAATTGATACAGATTGCTATAATTCAATTACAGTTGTATGTAACAAATACATTATTTGATAGGATTACAATTGTACTTACTTTAAATCCACTTGATTTGAAGTTGCAATGTTTCTGTCAGCCAATGGACATCCAGATACACTACGATG
This sequence comes from Mytilus trossulus, assembly GCF_036588685.1. Taxonomy (NCBI): domain Eukaryota; kingdom Metazoa; phylum Mollusca; class Bivalvia; order Mytilida; family Mytilidae; genus Mytilus; species Mytilus trossulus. The sequence continues at coordinate 99,183,554 of NC_086373.1, forward strand.
GGAGGTGTAGTTACCAGTCACATGACCAGACCCATCACAATTAGGTGTTGGACATTGTGAATTATCTCCCTTTCCTGAGAAGCCGTCATAAAATGGATCTCCTCTGGAATCTGTACTGAATTCACTAGGACTCCTACACCTGACAATCAAAATAACTTATAATCCTAGAACATTCTTATAAAACTAACTTTTAATCCTAGAACATTCTTATAAAACTAACTTTTAATCCTAGAACATTCTTTATATAAAACTAATAGTTTGTCATACTGTTTTAAATCAATATTTTGTTTTGTTTTGTTTCTGCATCATATATATTTACAATGTTATTTTTAAAACATTGTGCTGTTTTTGCAAATATACCTTTCATTATGTAAGAGCAGGGTTTTTCTTCTTGACAATCAGACAAACTTGTATTCAAGATTCTGGTGTGTGACCAAGTTTTCTGATCTATTATTTCAATGTGATATAACCTGATATCAATGCATATCTTAAAACTGCCATCTGAACAGTTATCTTAAGTTTGACCATTAAAAAATTCAACATTTCTGCTCAAAAATGTATACTACTGGTACACAATTTTAAAAGTCCTGTCAGGCACGGATCCAGCCATTTTAAAAAGGGGGGGTGGGGGGTTCCACCTTTATGCTCCCATTCAAATGCAAATTTTCGGCCAAAAAAAGAGGGGATTCCAACCCCCGGAACCCCCCCCTGGATCCGCCACTGTCTGTAATTGCCTAAACTGTGTTTGTCAAACTACTTCAAATTGTGAATTGTTGAAGACCATAGTGTCTTACTTCTGTTTAATCAAATATTGTAACATTTAACCATATAATGGAAGGTTTCATATAAAATGTTCTTCGTTAACAGCTTGGTAAAAGTTTCTGACAAAGTGTAAATGAAGCCTTTCTATCAAATATTTCTATAACTGACACCAATTGTAGCATGCAGACAATAACTTTATATGTAAAATAAAACTTCAGTCATCCATACCATAATAGAAAATATTATAGATCATGTGATCACTAAAAATACAAGGATGTAGGTATAAAATTAATAATTTTTTTAATTTTTTTCTAGAATTCCCTTTTTCAATTTTATCTATTGAATTACTGAGAAACATACTTTAAATATCTTATATTAACTTTATTCTTATGGTATAGATATCCTCAAAAAGCAGTGCTAAATTTTCTTTGGTTTAACATCTTATCATTCATGAATCTATTTTTATTTGTACATTTTATTTTCCTTAAACAAGTTTTTTTTTATGTACATTCTTTTTACAGGAAATAGTAAATAAATCAATATTTCTACACTTTGTAAACTTACCAATTAAAAATGTAGCACTATAAATTAATCAATTTATAACAAATAATGAGTCAATAACATATGTATCTCACTTTTTTATTTAGAAAATAAAAACAAGAGTTCAACAAGGAATAAAATCTTTAACAATATGTCACAGCTTCATTATGTAACAAAGTACTAAATAAACTACATTGATTTAACAAAATATGGCAGTATAAAATATACCAAATGCATTTCCCAATGTTATAAAAAGTACAAAATGTCTCAAAAACTGACACATTTTTTTTCTATCTTATTTAAAAAAAAAAAAAGAAGTTTGCCTTAAATATATATTTCCCAATCTTCATGTTATGTTATTACAAGAGAGTTATATTCAAATTGATATTGTTTAGTTTCCTTTCAAAAGCAATAGTCTTCATAAGACTCATCAGTGAGGCTCATTTCCAAATATTTATAAAGTCAAACAAGAACTAAGTTGAAGAGCATTTAAAATCCAAAATTCCAAAAAGTTGTGCCAAACACATCTAAGGTAATCTATGCCTGGGATAAGAAAATTCTTAGTTGTGTTGTTTTGTTTTATATTGCATGTAAACCCTAAACTTCAATTGTCTTTCTAAATTGATCGATTTAAGATTCAGAACTAATTTGAAAACTTATGTTCAAAAAAAATAAATGTGAAGTATCTTCTAATCTCTGAATAGCCCATAGTTTTTTTCCCTCCTCTGGTATTTTAATACTTTTAAACTGTTAATCATTTTGAAATTGCTGTGAAATATTTTCAAAAAGATTCCTAATATTTCATAAATAATAAAATATAGGGGACAAAATTAAAAATAGAAACAGCTCAAATAACTATTAGTCATTACAGCATGATAGAAAAAAAAGAAAGAAAAACCTGAATGAAAGGGAGACAAAAAGTAAGCAGTTACAACATCAATAAATCTTTGACAAAATTACCTCTCTGTATTTAAGTCCCCGATAGATCTGTAAAGACAAATTTACACACATTAGAACAATAGAAAAAGTAATCCTTATACCTTCAAATATTATATTCACATGAAATTTGCTTGACTTCACTTTTAGTACCAGCTATTCTTTAAACAAAAAATCTTACGAGTAAAAGTTATACTGAAAGTTATGAATTTTTTTGTAACAAAATATCATTTAAATCATAAGATTTTTAGTGAAAAGAGTAGCAGATTCTGTTAAGTCTAGAAATTATGAGTATTTACAGATCATTTTCTCACGGACTTAAATGCAGGTTACATTATTCAGAACTGTCACAATCTGTAAACTGTATTACTCTCAATAGTTTCTATAAACAATACTTCTTCATACATCAATTTTTAAGTTGTAAGATCGTCAACTGTTAAAATTAAATGACCTATCAAAAGTCTTTTCAATTCATTCTAAATAATGTATAAAAATATAATTTCAAACTATTGTTTTTCTTTTAAAAGAAAAGACTAGCTTTTGTTAAATAATCTGAAAACATCAGATTAAAAAAAAAATGTAAGCGTTCTTTCCCAGAAAGTTTTCAAATTTTTAGAAAATGAAAGAGTAAACAAATTTTAATATGAATAAAATCCTGCTTATTCAAAAGTATATAACAACTGTATATCAATTCATAACATGTTTGTCAAAAATAAAAGAGTAAAATGCTTCTACAGCTGAATCAACAGTTTCTTTCTATAAAAGTTATTAACTTGAACTTGGCTGGCCAACATTTACTATGATCAAACAATATTTTGTTACTGTAGTCATAATTGTTTACTGATCAAAATATTGTAAAATTTATGAAAATGTGTTCTTAATTCTTTAAATTCAAAATTCCAAAATTCACTGAAATGAATACCCACATTGTATAAAATAATTATGCTATCAGGAAGTTTATGCTCATTAATAACTTTCGGAAAAAGAAAAAAAAGGGTCTTAACCAAGTTCAAGCCATTTCATCTTGCTGCATACATATTAAAGTTAAAACAATAATTTCATTGTGGTAAAATAATATAACCAGGTGGTAATTTATAAGTTTGTGAACCAGATTGTAAATAAATAGTTTTGGCTTTTGAAGCAATATTTTGTTGTGATGTTAGAACAGATCCATGAATTTGTGGCTGCATACTAGATTTGGCCATTATTGGATTAGGTATTGTTACCGTAGTTACAGACCTAGTATACTCAATGTTTGCTTGTTTTTGTTGACTGAGAATGTTACTGATGGTAGATGATGTTGATGATACTGGCTGACTGACTGGTAATGTAATGCTGCTCTCTGAACTGGACGACAGACTACGTGCAAGCTTTGGCTTAAAACTAGGTCGACGTAAGATGTTAGGTCGATCACTTAAGTCTTTTCTTGGTGGAGGTTTTTGTACTGGTGTTGTTGCACTGATTCCGTTTGGATCATTAAGATTTTTAGCCATTGCTGCTAAGTCCGGTCTGCTGTATTTTTCCAGCTCTTTGGCTAGATTACCACGAGGTGTCGATGTGGATACAACAGAGTCTGTTCCCTGTAGTTCTAATTGCTTGGTGAGTATCATTGGACGAAGAATTCTATCTGATTCTAGAATGCAAAAAATAATCTCACGTCCTTAATTTTCATAATAATGTTTTGTCAAACATTCAATAAGGTTTACATTTATTAATAATGATACAAGTTATTTGATTTGGTCTTTTTTTAAACTTACAGTGATATAAATATATTCTTCAATGCAATGATAAAAGATAATTATGCATTCAATTTCCATAATAGGAAAAAAATCATTAATTCTATATTTTATTGACTGATCAAATAATCACCTGGAAATCTAATTTACAAAGATTAATTATCTATTTTGGTGACAGTATATTTATTTTTACAAGAATCTGAATTTCAACTTTTGATCACAAGTTTGAACACTGACAACTTAACAAAAATACTCGTTCTAAATAGCATATCTCATTAAAATCAGATCACTGTTTAAATATAAAAAGTTATTATCTTAAAAACTATCGACAAGAGTACAAAAAAAAAACGGAGCAAACAAAAAGCAATGTACACACCACTAGCAGGCCCTGTAGACGGGACAGATTGAGACTTCTGGGCGGCAAGACGAATCAGTTCTTTTTCATTACAAGCGGCCAATACCGCTTTACTGGGGTCATCTTCTTTAGGGAGCAGGACTAAATGCAGACCTAACAAACCAAAAAATAAAAAATAATATAACTAAATGGCAACAACATAAATAACATGCAAGGCTGAATACAAATCCACAAACAAGTGGCCGTTGACTTCTAAGTATTTTTTTATATATCATAACAATTTTAACAAAGCATATCCTTTTCTGCCATTTTTTTCTGAATTGTAAGCAAGGCCACTTGTTTTTGACTTTTTAAGGCAACTATTGTTCTTGCTATTGCATAAAACTATGTGCAATAATGATGCAAAAACTATGTATAGCTATAAGCATCAAAAATGGTCAACTGAATGAATATAAAATGTATTAAACCACAATATATTTTTATTTCACAACACATAAACATACATTGTCTACTAAATTAAACATTGTGTATCCTTAGGTTGACAATGTTTAGATTTATATAACATTGTTTTGATAGAGCTGTTCAATGCTTAAATGATATTCATAATAAAAATATATTCCTACAATGTTAAGTACAACACTGAAATCTTACCCACAGGTGTTATAGGTCCTACTATAATTTTACACTTAAAACTCAGTATTGAAATTAACATTGAATCTTAAGAAATTATAAGTTAGCCTTCTTATATAAAACAAGTATTGTGATTAATTATTTAAAGAATAACCCCTTGATTTCTGTTTAAAGCTGTTAAATAAACTTTCTCAGTATAGAAATTGTCATTAAGAATGACGAACTTAAATGAGGTAAACAGAACATTTTCCTTGAAAATAATTAACCTGCATTATTCAAAATTTGTCACTTTTGGCTTCCTTTAAAACATACATAAACAGGGGAAATTTTCTTAATAAGTCTATGATCCTTGACAAGAACTTTACCTTAAGTGGCCCATATATCCATTCCATAGTGTTTTCATAGTTATTTTGGAAAAGGTTCAGTGTAGAAAATTTTCATTGAATTTGTTAAGTGCCCATGCATATCTAATGGGCCAAATATTATTTAAAGTAAAACAAACAAAAACAAAAAATGTGTGAAGTATTAATCTTATAATTGTGCAAAAATTAAGGGGAGATAATAAAATATGTAATGAAGGCCATTCTGTGGACAGTTTATTAAACATTTCTTTCTAATCTAATATGAATAACACTGACCTGTTTTTTTGGCTTGATTTGTTGTTAAACTGACTAGTTTTCCCATGGCTGCAATAGGACATCCTGACACACTGTGTAATATAACAGTAAATCAAATGTTAAATGTAAATCTTTTGGACAAAACATTGAGAAATGTTTAAGTTGTTTTTACTGTTGACTAAAAAGTTTAATTCAAAAAGCATGCATCTTTTAATTCTAATGGGTTCTCTTGTTACAAAAGATTAAAGGTAAAAAAATAAATATAATGTCATATTTCATGATGTAATATTTCATAAAAGTATAATGCAAAGTGAAGTTTTATTGGACTTGCATGTATTTCTTTAAGTATTGTTGAATTGTAAAACAAATAAAGTTTTATCATGCGAGAAATTGACAAAAAAAAATTGTTTCAAAATTGAAATTCACTATCTATCCAGAGACAACCTGTTTTTTTTTTAAATTAATCAACTAAATTCAAAATTTTGATAACATCGTATAAAGGAGTGGGGATAGGAGGGGTCCTGATCCCGAAATCCCGGACTTAAATTTTTTTTATCCTGATGTCCCGAATTTAAATAAAGTAAATCCCGAAGTCCCGAAATCCGAACTAAAGGCTCTAAAGAGCCTGTGTCACTCACCTTGGTATATGTGAATTAAACAAAGGAAGCAGACACTTCATGACAAAATTGTGTTTAGGTGATTGTGATGTGTTTGTACATCTTACTTTACTGAACATTCTTGCTGCTTACAATTATCTCTATCTATAATGAACTTATCCGTGTAGTTTCAGTGGAAAATGTTAGTAAAAATTAACAAATTTTATGAAAATTGTTAAAAATTGATTATAAAGGACAATAAATTCTAGGGGGTCAATTGACCATTTTGGTTATTTTGACTTATTTTTGAGTCTTAAATTGCTGTACATTATTGCTGTTTACAGTTTATCTCTATCTATAATAATATTCAAGATAATAACCCAACACAGCAAAATTTCCTTAAAATTACCAATTTAGGGGCAGCAACCTAACAACGAGTTGTCAGATTCATCTACAAATTTCAGAGCAGATAGATCTTGAACAGATAAACAATTTTACCCCTTGTCAGATTTGCTCTTAATGCTTTGGTTTTTGAGTTATAAGCCAAAAACTGCATTTTACCCCTATGTTCTATTTTAAGCCCTTGCGGCCATCTTGGTTGGTTTTGTTGGGTCACAAAACACAAGTTTTAAAGTAGATAGCCTAATAATGATTCTGGCTATGTTTGGTAAAATTTGGCCCCGTAGTTTCAGAGGAGAAGATTTTTGTAAAAGTTAACTAAGATTTACGAAAAATGGTTAAAACTGACTATAAAGGGCAATAACTCTTAAAGTGGTCAACTGACCATTTTGGTCATGTTGACTTATTTGTAAATTTTACTTTGCTGAACATTATTGCTGTTTACAGTTTATCTCCATCTATAATAATATTCAAGATAATAACCAAAAACAGTAAAATTTCCTTAAAATTACCAATTTATGGGCAGCAACCCAACAATGGGTTGTCTGATTCATCTGAAAATTTCAGGGCAGATAGATCTTGACCTGATAAACAATTTTACCCTGTCAGATTTGCTCTAAATGCTTTGGTTTTTGAGTTAGAAGCCAAAAACTGCATTTTACCCCTATGTTCTATTTTTAGCCATGGCCGCCATATTTGTTGGTTTGCCCGGTCAGAAAACACAAATTTTAAACTAGATAGCCTTATAATGATTCTGGATATGTTTTGTAAAATTTGGGCCCGTAGTTTCAGAGGAGAAGATTTTTGTAAAAGTTAACCAAGATTTACGAAAAATGGTTAAAAATTTACTATAAAGGGCAATAACTCCTAAAGGGGTCAACTGACCATTTCGGTCATGTTGACTTATTTGTAAATCTTACTTTGCTGAACATTATTGCTGTTTACAGTTTATCTCCTTCTATAATAATATTCAAGATAATAACCAAAAACAGTAAAATTTCCTTATAATTACCAATTTATGGGCAGCAACCCAACAATGGGTTGTCTGATTCATCTGAAAATTTCAGGGCAGATAGATCTAGACCTGATAAACAATGTGACCCCATGTCAGATTTGCTTCTAAATGCTTTGGTTTTTGAGTTATAAGCCAAAAACTGCATTTTACCCCTATGTTCTATTTTTAGCCATGGCAGCCATGTTTTTTGATGAAATGGGAATTAAAACACAAACTTTATTCTAGATACCCTAGGAATCAATCAGATGAAGTTTGGCTTGAATTGGTTCAGTAGTTTCAGAGGAGAAGATTTGTGTAAAAGTTAACGACGACCGACGCAGGAAGACGACGACGGACGACGGACGCCAAGTGATTGGAAAAGCTCACTTGGCCCTTAGGGCCTGGTGAGCTAAAAAAAGAATTCCCGGATCCCGAAAGGGTCAATCCCTAAATCCTGAGCTTAAAATCATCCGATCCCGGAGTCCTGAAAAAGGTCTTATCCCCCATCATAAAGATCATAACAATTAATATTATTTCAAATAACCTGTATAACAATTTTGATCCTTTTATATGTTTGTCAGTTCTTTGAAACAAACAAAAAGATCTTAAAGAACATTTTTAAGAACCCAACCAACAACTTTGAACCCTATATAAAATGTTCTTACCTTCTATGTGTACTACGATTACTGTTTACATGACCTTTCCCTATACATCCTGGTGTAGGACATCTGGAAACAAAATATTTATAATAATTGTTCCATTGTACATTTTTTAAATCAGAGACAATATTGAAAGGAAAACTATACTTTGCATAGATGCCAAGCCCCTTTTGACACAATCAGTAGAAATCTATAAAATTTTCCGTGATTTTGAAAAGTTTTCAGTCATTATTCAAAAACCTGCATTTACCAAAAAAAATACTGACGAGTGGTTGCAAATTGAAGTGCACTAACATGTTATGTTAATATATGTGTTCAATTCATTAATTGTTCAGAAATAATTCTGACTCGTACATTTTCTTTTTGTTAAGGACAAGTAGAGAAAGGGGGAAAGCCACTTTTATGCAAGTTTGCCTCTTCGAAAGTCAATTAGTTACCAAACAAAAGGTCGATAACTCCTGAGAAACCGGAAGCATTACATGGGCATTTTCTAAATATCTGACCAGGCTGGAAAATTCATGATAAAAAAAATATGTTTTACAAAATTAAACGGCGATGACTGGGAATGCAACACTATAAGATCCTATAAAGCAAAAAGCATTTCCTTATATACCATACACTTACCTGGTTAAACTCTCATGTGCAGCAACAACTACAAAATAGTAATGTTTGTCAGTAAATTGTAATAGAACTACGGAAAAGTTTCAATTCATGATAACTTAAGCTCTTTAACATAAGATAACTTTAAGCACTTTAAAATGAGATAGAGAAAAAATACAAAAGAATCACTCCTGGTATTTTGTAGATGAATTCAGTGAAAACTCAATTTGATTGCAAACATTATCAGTTCAAAAAACAAAACATTAAATTATTTGTGGCAAGAAAGACCAGAGGTCATAATCTACACCAGGGCTTACTTATTAAAATATTGAAGTGGACTCATTACATTAATTTATGTTTTTTACTTACCTTCAGGAGGAGCTTGGCTTTTCTTTGGACATCCAGATAAACTTCTGTGATGTGAATATAACCCAGTTATATGACCAGTTCCATCACAACCAGGGGTAGGACATTTTACATCTGAAATTGATTAGCATTCTATGCATATATATATAACATTAAACATATCAGTTTGGTCAATGAACATCAAACTTCCTAAAAATATACCGGAACACATACATTTTGAAAAGAATTCTGCTTCAAATCAGTGCTAGGGTAAGTGTTCAACTTGCAGTGAGATGGGTTTTTTGCTTCATGTTCAGTCACTGTGACTTTGAAATAAAGAACAGTAATATACACACTAATCCTTTGCTTTTTGTGTTGGTGTATTAGATTTTCTTGTGTTGAGATTTTGTTTAATACTTTAATTGCAGAGTTATTCCCCATGATGAAACAAATGTTTACTATAAAGGACACAAAGACCTACTTGTTTAGTGTGTAAATTTTATATGCATGAGATTTTAAAAAATAATTGATTTCCTTTTCACACCAACTTGCAAAAATTTGGTGGAAAAGATTTGTGTAGATCTCTGAAAATCTGAGAATCCCTGTTCTGATGTAGGGTAATAATTAATGCATTTCAAATGTATAATACTTCAGATCTAAAGTTACCTTTATCTTTCCCATCATCCTTTCCACTGTCTTCTGGGGAAAATTTTTCTTTTTCCACAGTTTGTGTTTCTTTTTCCTCATCTGTTCTCTCCATCACTTCCATTGGAGCACTCCATTCCGCCACCACCTGGAATTCTCCCTCCTCATCTGGCTTTTCTTTCTTGATCGCATCAGATATATCTATAACATCTGATTGGTCCATATCTTCATTACCAGCCTGAGATAAATCAATATGTTCAATGATAATTTGAGATGGACCAGTCTGAACAGTTTCAACATTGTTTTGGTCAATTGGTTCCACTTGTGATTGTGCATCTCCTTCTGTTATCTGAATATTTTCTTCAGAAAACTGTGTCTGTTCAGTTTGTTGTGAGGTAGACAATTCTTCCATGCATTGTGGAGATTGTTCAGTATGTATAAAAGAGACTGATGGTTCTTCCATGGCTTGTGATGACTGTTCAGTTTGTAGGGAAATGACAGGGGATTCTTCCATGGGTTGTGAAGACTGTTCTATATGTATGGAAGTGTCTGAAGATTCTTCCATGGATGATTGTTCAACATTCTCTGTTTGGTCAGTTTGTACAACTTCTGATAAACCCTGTTCCCCTGTTGAGTGATCCATGACAAACATGTCTAATTCTATTTGATTGTCGACATTTTCTTGGATGGTTTCACACTGTTGTTGTATCTTATGTAAGTTGTCTTCATCATCGGGAGCAGACTGTTCTTTTTCATTTTCAGACTTAATTTCACATTTAACAATTTTTTCATGACTAGTTTCACTGTTGGAATCTTCTGGTGTTGGTTTTATATCCTGGTCGTCAGATAATTGTTGGATAGCTTGTTTTGTTTCCTGGAAGCATGCTTGTTCTGATGATACCTCAGGATTTTCCCCTGGAATATCTGAACATACTGGCTGTACTGGAATTTCTTCTTGTGATCCATTTTCCTCATCACCTGAACTGACAACTGAACCATCATCAAGTCTGACCTTGACACATTTAATATTCCCCTCAGCATCTGTCTTTTCTACCTGTATTGACTTAGAGGTTGGAGTTGATTTTACTGTGGTAGTTTGACTTATTTTCTTTTTGTTTGCTGCCAGTGGACAGCTTTGTAAACTGTAAAAAAAAAGTATCAATGTTTGTAAGAAGTTGTATACAAGGCCTTTTGAATTTTTTAGTTTTACTTAAGAGTTTGTTGTCTTTTGCCTTCTATTTTCTTTTCTTAAAATAAAATCCCCCAATATATTTTAAGAGGTACTTCACTTCTTTTTTTAATTAGAAATGTTGATTAAGATTTTACTGTTTCAAACTGTGGTTTGAATGGCTGTGTTTGCAGCAATACACAACACACATTTGTGTTTATAGTAAAGAATCAATCAACAAGAATACAGTATGTTTTATTCATACTTTAAATACAGAAAGTAAATTTTTGTTTTGTTATATTATTGTGAGGCAGAAGTAAAACAATTGTTTTGGACATTGCAACCTTTTGGATATTTTTCACATATACTTATTCAGTTACACTAACTATTTTAAACTGTTTGGTTCAGTAATATATATATATGTCACTAGAAAATTACAAGAAAGTAAAAGCAAATAAGTAAAATATACAAACTTACCAGCGATGCCTAGCATATTTCCCAGACACATGACCAAGTCCATTGCATCCTGGGAAAGGACAGAATCCATCAGAAACTGCATCTACAATTAAAGTAGAAAAATTTGAAGAATGTTACAGATATCTTCTTTTAATGATATAAAGTAGGGATATGGTAATATTTTGAACTGCATGGAGCTAAAAATAAAATATCTTTAAATCTTTCTCCCTCTTCTTATTTCATTTATTCATTAACATTCTTTATACATTCTTTATACAAGTATGGTTTATTCATCATTAATTTTAATAATAAGCCTTATGGTCTCTTCTTTTGAATTAAACCATGTCATTAATATGAGGCAGGCATAACCTGTGAATGGGGACGAAGTCTGTATGTATTATTTTCTTAATTCAATCATGTTGATAAAAGAAACCGAAATACCGTACGTAACGTTCCCGATTTTGGTTCTGTTGTTAGGGAACTAGCTGTGACGTTCTTTAAGTTATGACGTCATATTCGATGTAAACAAAAGAAACGCTTTCATCAGGTAACGTAACGTGTTTTTTTTCATATCAAACAATTATTAAAATTGAATTTGTATTGAGATCCAATCTTATGTTTTACTAGACTGATAAATATAAAAAAAAAAATCAAAGTCTCATGCAAACAAGACAGATTTCTGCGCAAATGCGGGAAAACCGGAACAGGAACTAGATCTGAAAAAAAATGTTAACGATTTTGAGTTCATTAGTACAATGAAAAATTCGGGAAATTTTCCCAGATTTTTTTTTTTTTTTTTTTCATTGATTTTTCTACCGTAATTGGGGACTTCGTCCCCATATTATTTCATCTTATAAAACAGTATTCCATTACAGTTCAGTAGTATGTTCCCCTTGTCTAAAAGCTACCATAATTCTATACATTATAACAAATTTATTTCATCCACTATGACTACTAAGTAAACGTACCTTGTTTTGTCTTTGATTTTTTACTTTCCAAACCTTCAGCCTATTAAAAAAAAAATCAAAAGGATTTTAATGTTAAGTTAATGTATTATATATAAGCATTAAGTTTGAATATGTAAGTCTAATTAGCTCTAAGAATTTTCTTTAATATAGGACATTTGAGTAATTAAAAGTTTGAAACAGCTCAATAGTATAACCCTTAGAGTTACACGATGATATATAAGGCCTTTGGAATGCATAGGTATTTTAAAATAGCACAAAGGGACTTGAATTAGCAATGTTTCCCTAAATATTATTGTAAAAACTATTTAGATAAGAGGCTGAGTGTTACATCATTATGTTAACATAGCACTACAATAACCTTGAGATACATGCATGTTGTTCTCTAGATGTCTTTTGGTTATTTGTGTTGTTAAGTTGCAGTCGCAATGAGGTATACTTACACATTATAAGAAGTTTTGTTTCAAAATTGGGGATCTGCAGATCTGGTAGATTAGTAAATAAACTAATCTTAAATACGAGGATTGAAACTTTGTAAGCCAGAGGCATGTTTCGTCTTCAAAAGACTGATCAGTAATGCTCGAATAAAAAAAGTTAAAGCCGAATAAGTTTGAATTTTTCTTTTTCTTTAAATATTGTACCTACCTTACTTAAATCTCTGGTATCCACAGCACCTAAAAACAAACAATATTTTCATCAGACTTTTATACAGATTTTTTGGTTTATGTTATACTGTGACATGTCACATACATGTACATAAATGATACTTCTCTCTTCAGACTTAAGTAAAGTTACTCTTCTGTATAATATATGTTTATTTGATCAAATGTTTTTAAGGATTTGTGATTCGTTGAAACTTGATCACATGTACATTTGTATTAACTCAGTTTGCACCCTAATACTTAGTATCAGACAGAAATTCTTTATATTAAAAAATAAAAATTCTAGTTGTCAATACATGTACATATTATTTTTATTATATAGTAATACATGTATCATTCAAATATGGATAAAACTTACAATTGATAAATTTTAAATTACAGATCTAAAATAATACCAACACTATCATAACAGTGCTTAGGATGAAATAGCTGATTTAAAAAAAAAAAAATCAAATTAAAAAAATATATAGGCAGAATTAAATCATCAAATTCAATACTACAATTAATAATGACCAAAATTGTAAACTTTGATAACAGCTGATTTTAAATATCTACCATCTGTCATTGACAACAAAGGTACAACATGTACCTGAGGATGACAGCTGTTACACAGGGGGTAGATAAAAACTACCTAAAGTGTGAACAACTTTATATAGTGTAACATATTGAACTTTTGTGTCACATATTGAACTTTTGTGTTGCCATTCACGCACAATTAGATTATGTATTGAAATCATAAATTATTAAAAAGCTTTGAATCATTGTGTCTGTACTACAAACTTTGTCAAATTTTTACTTCATTTCTTTTGAAAAATGTGAAAGTTTTTTTTTACAACTTTTGGCTTTCCTATGAAGATATTTTTTAAAACAAAACTTAAACCATTAGGAGCAATGAATTTACAATTAAATAGTTGATAATTTTAAATTATTTATTCTGATTACAAATCAATATTTAGAAATTTCATGTAAAGTTCAGTTTCTTTTCTGTTGTCAAAATCAAAGTTATAATAATATGATGCAACACTGCTCATACCTTATAAGGAGTTAAAAAATAATATTTTAATATAAAATAACCTTTCAATTACTTTACTTACTTTTTCTTTTGTTTGTCATCTTTTCATTTCCCTCTCCGGTTCCCCTTGATTTACCACCATCAGAATTCTACAAAGAAAAAAAATCAATTTAAAAATATTATAATCTCCCAAAGGTTAATGAATCACATCTTTCCATGATAACTAACTAGCCTTTCAACTTAATTAACTAAAGCTACATCTTCCTAAAAAATCAATATCATCATTTCAAAGATTCTTTTAAAAAAGTGTCAACTTTCTAAAAAGAATCCAGCAAAATATCAAAACCTCATAAAAAAGTGAATTACTTTGACTTTAGATTATATTTCCCTGAATAATGGTCAAATAAGAACTTTTTCCTATTACTATGATTGTCAACAAGTCTTGTCTGCAAGTTCAGCCATTTTGGTCGGTAAAGGAATCTGGAAGCTTCCTCATTAGCATAAAACTTTCCAGGAAAGTCAATTTAACTGCTTAAAACCATGTAAAACCACTTATAAGTAAAACAAATATATCTATCAACCAAACATAAATCACAATCAATTACCTTTTCATTAATCTAAGCAGTTAAATAGTACAAAAAACATATATTTTTCAAATTTCCAATACCATCATTAGATGCATAAATTATGATCAGAGTTCCAATGACTTGCATGACTTTTTAATCAAGTTTAAAATCCATTAAAACAATCAAAACTAGTATAAAAAGTACTTTTCCTGTAACATGAACTATTTTCTTACCTTCAAAACCATTTATTTTATCTTAAAAATCCTTTTTTCAATAACAAAGTTAGATGTTCAAACTCTTGGAACAATGAGTAGAAGAGATGTCATCCTTTGGAAAAATCAATTATAATAATTTTGCATCTGTCTTTCGGATTGCTGCCTTTGTCATTTGTATAAACTAATTTGATTGGCTAAGAACTATGCATACTAATGAAGGTGAAATATTAACTGTAGTATAAGGACATATAAAGGAGCAGATGTTTTAGTGGTAGTAATTGGTATAGATTTATGGCTGATGGGGTGTTACACAAAGAAAACTACCTGTAATGGACAACTTTTGTTTGTTCAGAAATGATACCGTTATAAACAAAAAACAATCAATAGTCAAATATGGATATATATCATTCAATATTTTACACTTGACAAAATTAAATCTTTCTTAATAAAATAAGATTCAGGAACTTTCTTTTTATTTATTTTTTATATCAAAGGCAAATTAATCTTTGCATAAATCAATTGGATTTGCATATTATACAATTTCTGAAGTAAGTAAGCTATTGTTCTAGTTTTCTTCTGAAGGCGGGTTAAATAAGTTTTGAAATGTTATTAAGTTCAAAAATTGATTTTTTTAATACACAGCTGAGACTATAATACAGGATAAAAGTTTTATGTATTTCCAACAAGAAGATTTAAGTAGGAAAGCAAAGAACAATATCTTTATCAATAGTGCTCAGCTCAAATATACAGGAAATTTAAATATGCCATTCAATAAATGCAGGAGTCAAAAAGTATTATTCAATGAGGGATAATACATTTATTATCTAACAATTCCTCTCATATAGCTACTAAGTCCAGAGTTCCTTAATATTACAGTCATGGCAATTACTAATCCCTCTGAAGTCTTCAGGACACATTTGAAAATGTCAGATTTTTCAGTTTGGAATCATTTATCCTGAATTTGTGAGATACTTTGATTTTAATTTGAAACATATATATTATGTATCAGGTAAAAGATAGATTAATTTTACCATTAAAGCTCAGATTATACCATTAATTGCTATACAAATACCTATCAATAAAATGATAGCTGGGAGAATTATTACCATGGCAACATAAAACAAATTATTCACCTGAGAGATCTATCGACATATACAGGTGTGCCGTATTGAAGAATTGTCACCTTTTCAATTTTTTTCTTGGAAATCATTGCCATTAAAAAACTGAATGTTCTTTTATTTCTAAATTTTTTTGTTTTATATGTAATTTTCAATTGATTTACTCATCTATATATCTTTACCTGTACACAACATTTATTTCTTTTTAAACAAAGTGCTTTTCTCTGCCTTTTCTTGTTTTTCCATTTGAATTTTCAAACTTTTTTGACATTCATAAAATAAACAAGCCTTTAGCACATGTAAAAACAAATTTCCTTTCCTTTCAGTTTTGTTTTTATAAAAGATTTAAGGACTTATTTTTCACCTAAAAAAATTCTAAAACATTTCAAAATAAACTTTCTAAATGCAACAAAAAATACTTTTACTTATTATCTTAAATAAAAGAGCATATATATATATATTCTTAAAATGTAAAAGAATAACCCAATATAAATTATATAGTTGGTGATGAAACCTGTATACAAGAAATTGTATGCTTCCAGATAACCACCACACCTCCCAAAAAACAATTCTTCCACAAAAAATACTTGTATGCAAATTTGAATATCCTCAACTTTGCCTATTTTGTGTGATTTTTGTGGATTTGCATCTTATAAGCATTCAAGAATGTATAACCTCCTTTTTCAAACCATTATCATTTAGCAAATTAACCACCACGCCCAACCCCATCCCCCTGTATTTAAAACTCACACTCACCCTATCTCTTATATCAAAAGTCTATAAATAAGCAAACAAACAAATTAAACATTAACATAAACCAACCAAATTTACATCTGCTTAATATACACTAGTCAATTTAATACAAAACTTTGGGAAAATTTATCTTTTATATGTATGATCAGCTTCAAACACTTTCCAATAAGGTACTAGTATATGAAATATCTGCAATCTCCTAAAGCAGTTTATATATTGGTCATATTGGTCATTTTGTATTTATATCTACACAGAATGATCTTTAATAAATCTTGAATAATTTAGTGTTGTAAGTATAGAAGGTTTTCAATTGACGTAATTTGAGAAATAGTGATTTTTCCTGTGATGCAATTCTAAGGGAAAAAGTAAACAAATTCCTTCATGAATCAACCAAACTCACTGCTAAACTTTAGAAAAGGTTATTAGCTAAACTTAGAATCTAATTCAAACTTTTTATAATAATCACAATCTAAAAGATGGAGCATTTATCTGACCTGCAGATATCACATGTTTTAGTCGGTGAAGTAAGAAAACCGACCAGTTTGCCCTCCAATTTAACAGCCATTTGGAAATAACTCCCTACTCAAATCACATCATTTTGAAAACTATATATGAGCCCTATTAAAAGTTTGTGCAAATATTTGATTTTCAAAATTTTGGTTTACCAAAAAATCATACCAACTAAAAATGGGTGGCAATAAAGCCTGAAAGGTGTGCCATTTGTTTTATATTTGATGTTGTGTGTGCGTCTCACTTTAATCACATGTCATGTGTGTGTCTCATTGCATTTTTCTGGTTTATATATGTGCTGTTTGTTGTCTGTATCACTGTTTCATTCTGTTGGGTGTCAGTCTCAGTGCATTTCATTTGAATTGCATGTGCTGTTGGGTGTCTGTCTAACGAATGCCAATCATAAATGTCCTTTTATTCTATGTATATTATGTAAACACATTCTTTTTTTTATCTTTTTTTCAAATCTCATTTATTTTCAATAATTAGAAATAAGTGATTTTAATAGCTACATGAATTAATCTTCACACATTTTTTACAGACCATACAGAACTTTTTTTGGCTTTTCTAGCCTTTAAATCTAATTTATACTATAATTGAATTTTTTCACTACTTGCACACAAAAGTTGTGTTTTCCTCACAAGAAACTTTGATTTTCTTCATCAACATGGCAGTATGTGATATTGATTTTACTGTCTTGTTTGAAAGTTAGAAAGAAAAATCAATAGCTTGTTGTGGAAACTCTAGAACTAATTGAGACCTCACATAAATACTTCCCTGGTAGTTATTATCTGGATCATGACTTTGCTCAAAACATTACTATATTTCTTAAACTCTCCTATTGAAGTTAAAAGCAATTTCCTCTCATTCTTGGTAACATTTTTAAATTAAGAAACCCCAAACATAAGACAATGAAACGTTAGGAAATTATATATCATCAATGTGCTTTAGTATCTTAGATCCACTTTTGTTTTCTGTATCATGAATAACAACACAACTCCAGTATCTTTAGTCCAACCCATTATCCATTTACGAAATGAGAAGGTAAAATTCAAGGTAAATTTTGCCTAAACATATTCTCATGTATTTTAAATGGCCTCTGGCTTAAAGACATAGTCAGGTGTTGAATGGACATGTGCTCAAATATAATATATCCGTTTTAGTTTTAAATACTGTTGATTCATTCATTTTCATGGATTGGGGAAAACTGAAACTAATATTTTCCCTTGGGTAAATTGCTTAAGTCTGTATAACTAAGCTTTTAAAAAAATTGTACTTCCTTGGACATCTAATTCAAAAGTAGTGTACCATAAGCAATAATATCCATGAAAATATTTAAAAAAAATAAATGGTATTCAACAAATATTATTGGATCCACAGTATACCTGGTATATTTATTGTCAATGCCTATTCAGTTATAAAAATTTGACATTAAAATCAGATAATGGCAAAATTACATCAAATTTGACTCACAAGGGCAATAAAGCCAGAGGGTGATTTACATGGGGGAGTCAACAGATATGGTTAATGCATAGACCTTTTATAGTTTCACTCCTGACATTGCCTTGTTGACTAATAATTCTTTTTAAAGTATTTGGTAGTGGCGTCATACAATGTTTATTGTTTTAGGTACCCAAAATCCTTCCTTTGTCAGGTTTTTCTACATACATCTATATATTGACCTGAAGCCCTTTGCCATTTGAATTCAGTATTTGTAATTAATAATTCAGAAATGAATGTTTGAATTATCCTTTTAATCCCTGACGACTGTAAATTAAGACAGCATATATTATTCATCAAACACCTTAGATCAATTGAAATAAATAATAAAAAATCAAATGCGAGATTATTAATGAAAATTTAAATGTGAGATTATTAATGAAAATTCAAATGTGAGATTATTGTGATTAAAGGTGACAAAACTTTCCTAACCTTGATTTACAACCATATGATATTACCTATGTTATATTACCTATGTTATATTGGCAACTTAGAGAATGATTTCCCCTTGTGTATTCTGTACTCTACAGTGTGACCTTGAGCTTTTATCTACTGAACTTAGAATCAATGGAAGTCTTGTTCTTTCTGAAGGGCTGAAAGGCCAAGCTTTAGCTCAGTTTGGCAAAGGTTTCAAATAGACATATTCTTCAAAAGATATCCTCCATAAACCCTTCTACCTAAACTTTAGTCTATCAATGGTTCCATTCTCAATTTTATCTTGTACTTAAACAAGTTCTGTATAAGATGGACATTAATTTTCATAAAATACCATCTACAAATTAAAATTTTGGCAATTTCAGTCCATCAATAGCTGCTGTAAATTTAACCTTTAACCCCTAAAGTGATAGAGGTATACCGTACCATGGGGTGCTGTCACAAACCAAGTAACAAAGTTAGACATGCAGATTAAATAATTCCACCAAGAAACTAAAATTTTACTTAATATCAGTATAACAATAAACAGCCGTGCCATGAGCGCATGATATGCCCGTTGTTTAATGCAATATTCATAAATAGCTTCTGAGATACAGCATGACATGTGAAAACACACCTTTTTTAACAAAAAACTCAATAACTTTAAAATAAAGTTTTGAATCATCAGAATCAAAAGAATACAGATCTTAAGATTAATATAACTGAGTAGGGTGTGAAGTTTTAAGTAATAATCATAAATTGTTGTTGAGATACAGTGCGACATGTGAACACCCCCCTTTTTTTTTTACAAAAAACTCAAAATCTCTAAAATAAAATTTTGGATCAAATCCAAAAAGTATACAGATCTTTAGATTAATATGACTAAGAAGTGTGTAAAGTTTTAAGCAATTATCAGAAATTGTTTTTAAGATACGACGCGACATGTAACAAAACCCTCCCCCTTTTTTTACAAAATACTCAATAACTCAAATAAAATTTTGAATCATCACCAAAAAGTATACATTTTTTTTAGATGAATATAACTGAGAAGTGTGTTAAGTTTTAATCAATTATCATAAATCGTTTTTGAGATATGGTGCGACATAGGAAAAAAACACACACCAGTTTTAGTTACAAAGACCCTTAACTCAAAAAGTTTGAATCTAATTTTCACCAAAAGGCATACAGATCATTTGACCATCATGAGAAACAATAATATGAAAATTCATGAAATTTGGATAAGTTTTTCTCAAGTTTATATGGTGAAACATTTGTGTGACGCTGGACATTTGTATACAATAATACATCCAGTCAAGTATAAAAACCCAATTACCACTAAGATCTAGACTACCTCATCATAAAGGTTTTTATCAATCCAAGTTGGCATGCAGGAACAGATCCAGAGGGGGGTTGTGGGGGCTGGAACCCCCCTTCTTTTGGGACGATCAATGCATTTGAATGGGGACATGTAGTTGGAACCCCACCCCTTTTGGTCCTGGTTTAGGACCCCCCTTTTTTAAAATGGCTGGATCGGCCCCTGGCATGTTTGGTAAAGATACTCCTTAAGGTTCCAAATATTTCGTCAATAAATAGAAATGATATTCATTGAGCATTCAGCAAATTATCAGTGAACTGGCATGAAGATGCAACAAGTTAGTCAAACTCATATAGATTGACTTTTTGGTAAATGATGCAAAAATGATGGACATGCTTTTTTAAAAAACTAATCTATTGTCGAACATAACACAAATTATGTCTCAAACATCTTTTTATTAATCCACATCACTTGACCCTAACTCCTGCAGATTGCTGTTAATAATATCCAGGACTCGTAGAACTTATTACCCAGTTGCTATTTCTTAGATAGCAATACACAGTTAGGAAAAAAACTTAAAATTGACACTCATAATTTTTAAACACCCTCTTTCCCCTCCTGTCTAACAAAGAAGGCTTTATATGTGTGATATGCATGTATATACTTATAGAAAGATAATGTTCCATAGATTTGATTTCTAATGGTCATAAGGGTGAAATATAATCCCTTTTGGGTATAACCATGGCAACAATCTGCATTTCTTAGATACAATATATAGCAAAAAAGGGGGGTGAACATGTCACAAAAGTCTCCAAAATTTGGTCTAAAGGAAAATTTCAATCAATTACAGTGATACCTTTCCAGAATCCATAGGTTTATATCTATCAAGTGGTCCAAAAAATTGAATTGAAAAGATCGAGCAGAAAATCTTTGTTGATAAACACTACAATAATTTATGGACCAACAATATATGGACATTACCGATAGGAAAATACGGACTGTCAATCATATAAATGGCCTATAAAACATGTTAAAAACAAGAATGTGTCCATAGTACACGGATGCCCCACTCGCACTATCATTTTCTATGTTCAGTGGACCTTGAAATTGGGGTCAAAACTTTAATTTGGAATTAAAATTAGAAATATCATATCATGGGGAACATGTGTACTAAGTTTCAAGTTGATTGGACTTCAACTTCATCAAAAACTACCTTGACCAAAAACTTTAACCTGAAATTCACACTATCATTTTCTATGTTCAGTGAACCATAAAATTGGGGTCAAACTGAATTTGGCATTAAAACTAGAAAGATCATATCATGGGGAACATGTGTACTAAGTTTCAAGTTGATTGGACTTCAACTTCATCAAAAACTACCTTGACCAAAAACTTTGAACCTGAAGCGAACGGACGCACAGACGGATGAACGAACGAACAGAGGCACAGACCAGAAAACATAATGCCCCTCTACTATCGTAGGTGGGCATAACAATCTAAATGTTCATATAAACCCACTAAGAAGGCTATATTATTCTTCAATTATCTAAAAATCAATTTTATTGTACAACAACTTTCATATTTAAAATATTCACAGGGGCCACAATGCGAAACTAAACTTATAACTGTGTATTGCTACCTTAGGAGCATATTATCCAAATGCTGAGAAGATTTAGTGCAAATAAAAGCAGAATGAAATAATACAAGCTTCACATGATATAATACATTACCTCATTGTCAGAATCTTCTTGAGCCATTCCATCCTGCTTCTCTTCAATAACTAGTTCAGATGAGATGCCTGAAATAAGAGCAATGTAAAGTCTAAGGTTTGTGAAAAGTTGAGGCACTATGATCATGATGATGTTGTTATCTTAAACGGTTCATATTTCTAGGTTTTCTATTAACTATTTCTGCAAACAAAGTAATTTTATAGCAAACATCTTTACATTATAATTTTGAATCAGTTTCAGGGGCAGATCCAGAATTTCAGGCATAAAAATTGTGTATAATAAGCAGTAGCAAGGAGTGGAGGAGCAAACATTTAGTTAGCTCAATCTGTTTTAATTTTCTACTCAAATTTAGAAAAAGTTACTATTGTCCTATTGTCCACATTTTAGCTTAGTTTTAGGCTTTTGTCATCTTTTATTATTGTTTATATCATTGGCGGAATTAGGGGAGGGTTCCATGGTTGGAACCCGCCTTTTTTTCGACGACGCATTTGAATGGGGACATATAGTTGGACCCCCCCTTTGTCCTGGGTTGGGAACCCCCCTTTATATTTAGGCTGGATCCACCCGCTCCCGTATATCCTATTTTAAAAACCTAAAATTCTCAGTCTAAGGCTTTTATTCTCCTCTTTAATATCCTATTTTAACATGTTTAAGAATCTTTAAATCTCAAGTCTAAGGCTTTTGTCCTCCTCTTTTATATCCTATTTTAAAAATCTTAAAATCTTAGTCTTAGGCTTTTGTCCTATTCTTCAATATCCTATTCTAAAGACCATGAATTCTCAGTTTTAGGCTTTTTTCATCTTCAAATTCTTTTTTAGTAATCTTAAAATCACAGCCAATAGATTTTTAGTGCTCTTCTAAGTATTTTCAAATCCAAATCTTGTACTGAAAAGCACATGATTTTCCCTTGTATCCAACTTAGAAAAAGTCTAAAAGAAGCAATAGCAATGCATGGATGTTCTTTAAGGTATCAGCATTTAATCCATATAATTATTATAGACTACATTCCACCTTATTATAACTAGAGATGACCACTGAAGACTGCAGTCTAATTAATCTAATGTAAACATAAATAGAAATGTATGTAGACACATGTACACAAGCACATACATGTACAATCATCTTATGATGACTTTTCTATGTCTCATTTCATGTTGTATGGGATAAAATATAATGAAATTATCATTTTATCTTTATAAGAATGATTTTGTGTGCAGTGATGAGTCAACAAAAGGGTTTTACTGATGTCTCCCTTTTTTCACATTCTTTTCTTTTTTATGAATGAACATACTGAGTTACTGACCATGGTGAAATGCCATGTCAGAGAACATACATGTACATGTACACAACCATCTGGCTATAAATTAAAGTTGTATAACCCTCATTGTACATGTTGTAGTTGTGGGATTTATATGACATGTATGAGTTGCAAGCCAATAATACTGTTTACATCAACAATTTTTTTAGCATATATTGACAAAATTGAATCAAACTGACTACTTAAACATTTAAAGCAAAATATTATTTTCACGTTCAGCTTTGATTATTAATGTTTGAAACAAAACAAAATTGTATCTTAATCATATATTATCTAATTCATGGCATATTTTTCGCAGCCATAAAAAAATTGCACTAAGCTTCTGTATTTTCATAGAGATTGAATGGTTAGTATTTCCTGGGAATAATATGTAAACAGATGCAGAATTAGATCCCAACTCTGAAATAGGGGGTCCCTATACAAAGCTTGGGACGGACAATAGATAAAACGGTTAGATGATCCATAAAGTAGCTCCATAAAGGCACCCTACCCAACTAGAACCTCTGGAAAATATAATTTAACTATTAGTCAGACTGTCCCAGATATTTGTCATGTTTGTTAACCTCAAATGACCAAATAACACTGTTAATATCCGAATAACACTTGAATTTCAATATTAGCACATATTGGTGACTTTTAAACATTGATTATTAATTAATAGTATATAATCGATGTATTTTATTACTTATAAATAATTTACAGAAAGCAGATAAGTTCATAAAAAACTTTTAAAATTTAGTGTGTACATCGAATATGGCGACCACAGAAATCACAATGGATGTACACACTTATAATCTAAAATTATCTTTATGAACTTATCTGCTTTTTGTAAATCATTTTTAAGTTATAAAATACATTGATATACATTATTATTTAATAATCAATGTTCAAAAGTCACCAATATGTGATAATATTAAAATTTCAAGTGTTATTCGGTCATTACAAGCGTTTTTTTCGGATAATAAGTGTTATTCGGTCATTTGTGTTACCTTCTCAAAGTTGTTTTACAATACAAATATTTTATTGGCACAAACACAATTACAATAATTGGCAATGGCCCATACAACTGGTATACAAATAGTAATAATGCATAGAATATCAATAGGCACATTTCGAACAATATCATGGAACAATATCAATATCATCAACAGTAAATGATTAAAAAAAAATAATACTACAGACATAACCAAACAATATTTTAATATTTTGTCTCCTTTTTTATCTTTTAATTGGTATACATATCATGACATACTCAAGTGATGTAAATTTATTTGTGAATTTGCATACATATTCTTTTATAAAAAAAAAACCAGACTTTGTTTAAAAACCGCCATTCACCTTTAATGCACTTCCATGCACTCTCTAAAATAACTTCACTATGGCGGGAGATTTTAGGTCAACTTCGCCATGTTCGTGTTTCTTGTTTATATTGAATAAAACTTCAGAATTATGGGCATTAAACAATAGGTATACGAAAACAAATTATAGTAGTTGTCAATTTCAATGTGTTGAAATCTATTTCAATGTGTATTTCAGAATGACAATGTGTACATCGTGTTGACAATGTGAACTTTATAAGGTTGACAATGTGTAAACACCATTCTGGTAATTCTGCTGTTATGTTCATGCAAACTTTGTTCAGATTTGCAAAAATATATTTTTGTGACTTATGTATACCTGTGGTTAGGTCTGTCATTTGTCTGTTTGTGTATTTGAAAACCGATTTTGCATTAAAAAGATATTCAAATTTCACTTCGCCACAACACTCGTATATCCCATAATATCCAACATGTCGTTCACGCAAACTCATTTGTGATCAAGTTTCCTGGCGGCAAATTTAAAATACGTAAGTGTTCAAACTATTATAACTTGTTGCTTTATCAATGTCAAATGTACATTTCTCAACATTTGAAATTCATGCTCCCAAGTAATTTTCGCATCTGTAATCTGTAATCTGTAATATATATTCTGCCAATGTAGGCACACCTCTTCCGAGTATTGGTTTTTCACATCATGAATAAAAATATCTTCCACCAATATCACTATACACTATTTACATTGTTCATCATATTCTTGACGATAAAATTGGACTTAATGTCAATATCATCAAATCATTAAATATTTTAAAATCTAAAAATATTTATCTAAAGATATCACTGTTTAAGAGTAGACAACCAATTGACACTTAGGATTCATAAAATGTTACTTTCTTTTCTTTTTCTTTATATCATCTAATTGCAACAGTCTATATCTTTCACAATGGAGATTGTAACATAATCGCCTACATTTTGGATCTATAATGTTCTGTATCACTTTAAAAACTTTTTCATTTCTTAACATTGTCATATAATTAAAGGGATCTATGATCAGTTGTAAAATGTCAAAATGTTCACCTTTCATATTAAAAGCAGCTAGTTCTTCACTACAGGAATTAATTAAATCTTCCAAAATTGGTTTTCTGATATCTTCTAAACTTTTACACGTTAATAAGAAATGTGGTAAAGTTTCTTCTGTTTCATTACACAGTTTGCATATAGACAGTTCTGTATTACTTTTAAACTTGGCTCTAACTGTTTGCAGAATGTAACTCCCAGTAGCTATTTTCAATTTTGTAGGAATTCTAATAATTTCCCTTGAATTCATAGTATTTGTATTTGCAATAGGATGACATTGTCCTGGTTTATATATCAACGATAAGTATCTTAAACTGGTATAAAGTTTTGCTTGATTCAGTATCTTCTCAATCCAGAATTTTTGAACTTTGGAAGTTATTTCCCTTTTCCATTGGTATTTACTAATTGGATTAACTAAGTATTGTGCAGGATCATTAAGTTCATATTTCAAAAATATTTTCCTCAGTAAATTAAACCAACTATTACTATTAATAGATTTAACATTTAATTGCCTTTCCGCTAGTTGCCATTCAATAGAATTTTTTCCTTGTCTAGTAATATTTCCATAAAAAGTTAAAATTTTTACATCTATTTGAGCTTCTACAGGTAACATCCCAGAAATCATATATATAGCAGGATCTGCTACTGTTTTTGGTAAAGATAACAATTGTTTCAAGAACTTCTTAAATTGGATATTTAAAGTTTCTAAACATCTTCCTCTAGGGATTACTATTTCCAATCCATAAAACATTATCGGTATAATATAAGTATTCATTATTGACATTGAAGTTTGTGGATCTAGTCCATTTTCGCCATAAAGTCCAACCCCCATTAAACTATATAGTGTCCTTCTTGCTTTCTTTAAATTCTCATCTATTGTTGCTTTACATGAATCATCGTCTGTACGACATATTCCTATATGTGTTGCTTTATTGGAAGTTGGAAGAACAGAATTGCCTAAATTCCAAAAATTTTCATTTACTTTCTCATGGTGACGTGATTTAGACTGTATAACACAACTTTTTGCTGGTTGTAGTAAGTATGCCTCACGTTTACTAAAATCAAAGGCCATATCAATTAAAATTTGCGTTTCATACGGACTGTTACTAAGAATGGCTAAATCATCTGCGCAAGTAGGAGCACAACAAGAAATAGATCCAATTTTGCCTCCATATCCTGAATCAGCTAAAATGTCTAAAAGTGTATTTATATAGATTTTGTACAAGTCTGCACTAAGAGTCCCTCCTTGTCTTACGCCTTGTTCTATTCTAAAAGTGTCCGATATTTGATTATTCCATTTAACACAAGAAACAGCATTTTTATATAGATTATCAATAATTAAAATTGATTGTTCCGGAATTTTCATTTGATATAATCTTCTGATAAGCCCAGCATGTTTAACAGCATCGAATGCAGATTTTGCATCAAGCATAGTTATTATTATTTGATCATTTAACTCGATACATTCCTTGTGATATTCTTCTATAATAAAAATTTTCAGTAATACTTTGGTGCTGAAACATAGCTCTACAAATGTCAATTATATCAATATATTCTTGTTCGATCTTTTGTTGATATTTGTTATCAAAATGTTCATGAATAGAATTTTTTGTTAAATTTTCAAAATGATGTTTCCATCCACTTAAAATGTTGTTTTCTGTACTATACACTGTGTCTCCTACAGATAGTTCATCTATATGATTACTTAATCTTCCCCTCTGTTTTTTAATAAGTCTATAAAATGAATTTTTGTTTTTGATATTTGCTTCCATTATTTTTTCTCTTTCATCGATTCTATTCATCGCAACTGCCTTGCGACAGTGTTTACGTAAATTATAAGTTGTCTCTTTTTTCTGAATATAAAGTTCATTCCTTGGATCTTCCGACCGCCCATTAATCTTCCATTGATAAAAAGCCTTTTTTTTCATTGCAATTGCGCCAGAAATATCTTCATTCATTACTTTTAATTTTGGTTTTCTATATCTTTTTCGAGGAGTTGGACAACAACTTTTTGCTGAATTGAAGAGTAAACTGTTCATATTTTGAAAAGCAATATCCACTTCATATTTATTTTCTAAAGATGATGAAAAATTATCTAATCCATTTTCAACTAAAGTTTTATATGCGTCTTTATCTATTTTTTTCCATGGAGTTTTTCCAGAGGGTAGAATATTTGAATTTGAACATTTCAGTTTTTCTTTAGCATTGATGATATATTTCAATTTTGCTTTAACAGGAAAATGATCAGACACGTTAGTAGCTACATTGTCCATTGTTTCCATACTGATCACATTCTCTTTAAAATCTTGTTTAAAAAGTAAAAAGTCAATAGTTGAAGTTCCTTTACCACTACAATTTACAAAAGTAATACCATTTTCTTCAGTATATAAACTATTTTCATTCAAAAAGTCTACTAAATATTTGTTTCTTCTCGTATCTATTTTACTTAAAATATTTTCGTTAAAATCGCCACCAATTATAATAGAGTGAGAGTCGCTATAACTTTGAACGATTTCATGTAGTTGGTCTATACAGTTATAAAATTCTAATGAGTCAGATGGTGTTCCTTTACATGGTAAATAAACAGATACTAGGAGTAGCTTTGAAGATCCTAAAAGTTCAACACAGCAAATTCTATCGTTTCCAATATCTAACGGATTATAAAATTGTCAAGGTCTTTTCTCCATAAAATTCCTGTTCCCCCATAACCACGAGGTAAATTGGTTGGATTTATTGGATCTTTATCATCGACCGCTTTTCCAATTCCACAAATATTTTGATGAAGTTCATTAAGTAAATTCAGTTGAAAATTAAACAGCCAATGTTCTTGAATTAAAAATATATCTGTTGATTTAAAAAGTTCATCAAAAAACATACCGCATGTTTGTATATTTTTACAATTAAAAGTTAAAATATTAAGTTCTTTCTTTTTATCATCCTCTCTACTTTCATGATTTAATTGTTCCATTATGTCGGTTGGACACTGAGGCTTGTTTTCCATAAAAAATTATTTCCATGTAAAGTTTTGGCAATGTTATTACTTTGGAAATATAAATTTTGTCCCAAATAGTCCCTAGGTTGATTACTTTGTGAATCACAATTTGTCCTTACTTGGTTGTCTGACGCTAATACATCAATAAGATTCGAATGAGTAACAGTTTGAGTATTGTCCGGAGACGTATCTTGAAACCATTGATTTTCATAATCACATCTACTTTCTGAATCACTATGACTCTCATTTACAGTTCCATAATTATTTATATAATATGAGTTGTGATGATCATAATAATATGGATATTGATGAAAATAATTTTGGTAATCCCAATTATGTTGAGAATATTGATTTTCTGAGTTATCTTTCACATTTTGTTGATAAACATGATTTTGTGTATCCTTTAATTTATCATTGCTTTCAGTAATATTGTCAGATAATTTATCCAATTCATTTTCAATCTTGTCCACAATAAATTTTGTGACTTTATTCCTTACTTGTACCAGTAAATCTTCACTATTATCCCTATGACTATTTAAATTTCCAGATTCTGATTTTTCATTACACAGGGAAGAGTTATTTTGATTTTCTTCCAATATAATAATTTTCCTATTCATTGTTTTTATGGTTTGTTCTAACTCTAAATTTCGGGCTTCAATTTGGTGAAGATAATCAAGAAGCTTGGTTTTCTCTTTAAGTTTTTCATTCACTGACAACTCTTTTAATTTCAGACTTTCTTCTTTTTTCTTTAATTTTAGTTCTAATTGACGCAATTCTTTCTGTTTCAACACACTATTTTCATTATCCTTATCTTGATTTTCTTTAGATTTATCAGTAATGTTTTTGTCTACACAGACTAAAGTTGGACGAGGTGAATTAACCTTCTTTACTGAAGTTTCAATATTCAAATGCCAATTTTCAGAATTTTGACTATGTGTTGCTTCACATCCTAGACATATTTTGTTTTCTTTTCCCATACATTTTATGTGATAAGATTGATCACAGAATTCACAAATTTGTTCATCAGTATTTAACAACTCTAAACATAAGGCACAAGACCTTGGAAATTCCTCCAATACATTGTCAAGAATCAGTCCGGTCGACATTGCGCATGCGTGAATTCAGATACCCTACATGGATACAATCGTTATATAGAAGTTGTATGGAAAATAATCTTTAACAGACGATATTCGATTTTCTTCTCAGTTCTTTTCTTCACTGTTGAGATCACCATAATCCTTAATGTGTCTTCTTTTTAATGATATAAATTATTTTAAATTAATGTTTAAACTTAATGCAACAAATTTAGATTTTTCATAAAGGGATGTCAAATGGCTTACATTTGCCGTTATTCTTGCAGAAAATGTAATTTTTAGGAAAAGTGGTCAGTTTTGAAAAAATAAATAAAATACTTTTACTGATGACATTCCTTACCTGTTGAGACCAAGAGAAAGATGGAAAGTTATAGTTTAAAGTGGTGTAGTTTATTTTTAAATTGGTTATTGTCTACTTGCACCAAATTTGATTTAAAAGTAGGCGATTTTAAGTTTTTATTCTATCAATTTCTATTTGACAACACGATACATTGTTTGTGTAAACAGATAGCAGCCTGTTACACAATCTTATTTACTAGTATACAGTCACGCTGAGACATAATAATTCATGTGATATAGTTTAAACGACGTTTTGTATTGACTATGTTTAGGGCTGAAGGAATTACAAAACACTAAATAATATGAAATTCACGTTTTTATAATTGAAGTTAATTATAATCAAAGTTTTTGTTTGTGTCTGTTTTCACGTGCTTATAACCGATATTAAATAAAGTATGAGGATCCAATCGTAATCTAAACGCATTGTATTAAAAAGATGCACGTTCAGTTGAGTGTTTTATCAATACACAATCACTTTTTTTTTAATTAATGGGATTAAATTGCTTCTATTCATATTTGGTAATAAAAAAAAAGAAGTTTAGCAGTAGCTGTATGATTGCATATTGTCAATGAGACAACTCCTCCAGTGACTATAGTTACATTTTAACTGGTCCTTTTGACTCTTTGTCGTAACAATACTTGTATAACCTTTTTAATGCTATTTTTATCACGATTTCAAAACACAATCTTAAAGGAGAACAATTCTATTTCGTCGCGATTTAACAGTGCATAAATCAGCATATAGAATGCATCTGAATTCGACTACTTGATACGGCAAGTTAAAATCAGATAACAGATCTTTCATCAAAACTAAGTTTCTGTTATTAATTTCCTAAAACCAAGGATTTGTATAGTGTAACTATACAAATCCTTGCTAAAACTAACTATACGAATAATGTGTGCCCACAATACATTAGAAAGTTAACACCTTTCAAGACACGTTTTACCATGATGATATAAAATAAAGAAACTTGTTGGTGACTTAAATAATCGAAACTAACATATATCTCTAAATACAACAGTATTCTTGTATAAATTGAAAATAAACTACTGTTTATAGAATTGCTTTGTCATTTTATTTTATCACAAGCTCTTCAACTGAATTAAAATTCATTGAACCGAAACAATATTAAATAAAGAGTCAATAATTTCATAAAAAAACCGATAACGATTGTTAGCTTTGAACAGGTACTTGCATGACACTTAACATGTCAGCTTCAGGCTATATACCTGTGGATATATGGTGGAAACGATGCTGGAAGTTTTTACTATTTTATTGAAAACAGGAAAGGGTCAATAAATATGACATTTCCGAGATTTCATTTTCAGACATAACTTTATTTAATTTTATAATTTTAACGGGATGACCTACTCTCCACCCACGAAATTCACAGGCTACTACTATATAGGGTTCTGTAAACTTTAATTGAATAATTTGGCTATCATAATGTATGAAACACTTTCTTTTCCTTCATAAATGATTTAAACAGAGCCATAGATATATGTAAACTACTTATTTATATCTCTGGTTTAACTTAGAAGTTAATACGATAATTTACAAAATAAGACGAGGTGGTATGGTTGGCAATGAGATTGGAAACGAAAAATGTGTAAAAAAGATAGACAACAATCCGACCAAAGAGCTAAAACGGCCCAAATCCACAAATTGGTCTTAAATGCAACACAAGAATATTCCGCGTGCGCTAGTTTGCCCCTATACACAAAATTGTTAACTATATTTCAGCAAAAAGAACGCCACACCAAACTCCGTAACATAAATGAACCAAAGTTTAAAAAAAAAACCTTGCACGCACGCACACACACAAGACTAACAAAGGCCAGATGTTCCTTACTTGGGACAAGCACAAAAATGCGGTGGGTTAAACGTGCTATATAACAGATCTCATGTTAAATGTCGAAACAATGGAAATAGGGGAAAACCCAATTAAACGAACTGGTATATGCTTAATCAATAACACCAAGAAAATAAATATTTCAGACAGCAAGAAACGACAACCACATAGTTACTAGTAATTTGTTCCTGGCTTTATAAAACGGAACTAGAAACCGTGATATTCAGCGGGGTTAAAATGTTTGTGAGTGCTCAAATATATATGTGGTATGAAAACACAACACACGACAAAACTGTTGAAATTAGTAGAAAAGGCTTCCTTGTCAGATTGGTATGAAACGTATGTACAGAATACAAAAGATCTAAAGTACCGATTTGAAGATAAATTATCCACCAGTACACATCCAAAAAAATATTAAAAAAAACAAAGAGATGTGGTATGATTGCCAATAAGACAACTATCCTCCAAAGTTCAAATGAAGTGGACGTATTTAATTATAGGCAACCGTACGGCCTTCAACAATGAGAAACACATACCATTTAATCGGCTATAAAAGGCCCGAACATAAAAAAATATAAAATTATTCAATTGAGAAGACTACATTCATAACAAAACAATTTACGAAAAAAAAATATGACCGACATTAACCAACAACACTTTATTTTACTCGAGGAATTGTGTTGTTATCCGCACTCAAAGTATACTGTTAAATTTAATAATTTTGAACTGTCGATGAATGTTTGAAATTAAATGAAATGAAAGACATTTCGTATTCTTGAGGTACCAGTTATAGATATAGGAAGATGTGGTATGAGTGCCAATAAGACAACTCTCCATCCAAGTCACAATTTGTATAAATAAACCTTTATAGGTCAAGGTACGGTGTTCAACACGGAGCTTAGTCTCGCACCGAACAACAAGCTATAAAGGGCCACAAAAATTACTAGTGTAAAACCAACGGTCTAATGTATATAAAAAAATAAAAACACTTGTGAATCACATAAACAAACGACAACTACTGAACATCAGATTATATGAATAAAAAAAGAATCGTAAGACAACAGCCTTTCAGCCAATTACATGTGAAATAGTTGTACTAAAATTTCAGTTACATTTCAGTCAGTTTGATGCTCAATTCATTTTAAAAAATAATATCTATTTTTTATTTATATGCATCTTACATTTACCAATTGAGATCAAACATCGTGAGACGTTTTAACTAGGACTTATAATCTTCTTTAGAAGTCCCGGGTTTCAACATAGATCGAAGGCCTTCAATCAATTTAACAAACTGCAACAAAATACAGAAAACATGATTCGAAATTATCTTAAAGATAACATCTGGTATTGGTTTTCACTGAAATTATCTTTACAAAACAGCGGGTGTTCGACCCCTCAATTGTGCGTCTTATCGCACATGTCAAATTTTCAAGTAACCTCATGTGGAGCGAGGATGGGTTATCGTCCTTGTCGATACAATTAATTGTTATCAAATTGAGTTATCTCCCTTAAACCGGACAGATTCTTGGCAATGAAAAGAGATTGAGCAAAAGTTACTTTGGGTATTACTTGATCTTTATCTATATGTTTTACTGAAGTATCGGATTCTATTCCATTTCCTTCTAAAAAAGATTCTTCATTAATCATGTTGACCAAAGGTAAGTTGATACTATCACATACTTGAGTATGAGTGGGAGAATTCACAGATAATACTTGCTTATCATCTATGGAGTCTATATCACAAATTGAACATATATAATGGTTTGTATCAGAATTATTCTCTAAAATGTTAATCATTTCACTTTTTAGTTTTTCGCAATTATAGTGTATCCAATGTTCACCCCTATTACACCAGACACTTCTAGATAAGCAATTTCTAGTACATTTAGGGCATACTTTAGGGTCCTTAATGTCATTACTACCAGCGGCAGCATTTGTAACAGCTTTAGATTGACTAATCTTTGTATTATCCACTACAACTGACGGATTATGACCGTTATTAATTGATGATAATAAAAAATCACATTGCTCTTTAATTTTGGTGTTGAGATGTTTATAGTCTACATCATTACTCATATGCGATGCAATTTTAGAAAATTCATCTATGAATGACATAAATTGTTTCCCATTCACTTCAATACGACATGTTGTATTAAAAATGTTCACCCTATATAATTGCTTTGACGGATTACTAACGTCAGCAAATGAAATTGACCTCTCAGATAATTTCTTTGATAAATCGAACCTTTCATGTACTGTTAGTTTTAAACTTTGGTTTGAGCTAAAATACTGGTCGAAGCATGTATTGAATTGCAAAAATGCAGCCGATGAAAACTGTATGATTAAATTCCCCCTTTTCAAAGTTGCTTGAATATCAATGTCTCTATTTGCAGCTTCCTTAATTTTATTCAAAGTTCTTTTCTCATTTAATACATAATTCTTAGTAGTTTGAATACTCTTGCTGGGTGTATATATTTTAGTTGGAACTAATTCTCTACTTGACCTTCTCGACATTTTGAATTTACTGTTGGTTGTATCTACTCAAAAACAGTGATTTGGAAAAAATGTTTAAATAAAACAATTGTCTTTCTTAAAACTGTTCACTATATATTAAAAGTGTTCTATGTTTAAAAGGTAAAAGGACTGTTAATTAAAAACTTCTTTAAAATTTCTTCATAAAACCAAGATGGCGACTATGAATCGGCTATTTCTTTGTCTCGTGTATCTCATTTTCTTTCGAGAAATGGCAGTAAATGTATTTTCACTTGGCGCTTGTGTCATCGATTTTTTATACGCTCGTCAAAATTTTGACGGGACGAATTATGGTATACAAATGTCCGTCGTCTGTCTGTCCGCGGTCCACATGTCGCACTGATACTTGAGAACCGCTTATCCAAATTTTATGAAACTGAACACCGTTGTTTCTTGTGATGGTCAAACGATCTGTATAATTTTTGGTGAAAATAGGATTTATACTTTTTGAGTTACGGGACTTTACAACTAAAACAGGGTGTGCATTTTTCACATGTCGCTCTGTATCTCAAAAATGATTTCTGATTATTGCTTTAAACTTCACACACTTCTTAATTATATTAATCCAAAAACTTGTATACTTTTTGGTGATGATTCAAATTGTATTTTAGAGTTATTGATTTTTTTTGTAAAAAGGGGGAGGGGGTCACATGTGCCATTATCTCATAAACGATTTAAGAGTATTGCTTAAAACTTTACAATTTTTTTAGTTATATTAATCTTAATATCTGTATACTTTTTGGTCATGACTCAAAATTCTATTTTGAAGTTATTGAGTTTTTTGTTAAAAAAGAGGGGGTGTTTCACATGTTGCATCGTATCTTAAAAACCATTAATGACTATTGCTTAAAACTTTACACAAATTTTAGTTATATCTGAGACTACTATAACACATTAGTCTCAGGTTATATTTATCTAAAGATCTGTATACTAGGATGAAAAATTGTGTCCTGCATTTTTTTTTTAGCTGTAATCTCTGTCCTGCATTTTTATTTTTCACTCTGTTCGGCCCTGCCTTTTTTTTTTAGTTTATCCTGACTTTTTTGTACCTAAATTGTCGTCCTGACTTTTTTTTTGCAAGTGTCTCATCCTGCCTTTTTTTTTCAACTCAAAACCCCTGTCCTGCCTATTTTTTTTTCAAATTTCATCCTAGCCCCCCCCCCCCCCCCTAAAAATTAAATGGTAGCTCCCTAAAACTTCTCACACAAGACAAATGGCGTATCATGCGCTCATGGTGCAGCTGCTGATTCCTATTTATAAAAAAAAACTTTTATATTCTAATAAGAAAAAATAACAGTTAAAAAAAAGGTTATACCGTTTGTTCTGATGACTCCATGATTTAATTGTCAAACTTGAAAATTGTGTTCAATTGTCCTGTGTCATTCTATTATATCATTATTTTGTATATATATATATATATATGTATTTATATGTTATTGTTTGTTGTTATTGCTTAATTCACATACCCCTGATGGGGTATTGAGAAATAAAAAGTTTTAAAAGTTTCGTTATCCACTTTTAATGTAACAGTATATTAACAAAGAAGCATGGTCTCCTTATCTAACAGTGGTTTGATTCCCCCAGTAAACAATACAAATCCTTTAATAGTGTCCTTTATCCAGAGGATGAAAATTCCTAGTCTATAGACGATATAGCTAGTCAGTTAGACCAAAATTTGAAATTGATTTTATTACACTAGTATTTTAAAAGATTCATACATAATCATTGAATGATGAAGTGTTTTAGTAAAATTGAGAAAGGAAATGGGGAATGTGTCAAAGCGACAGCAACCCAACCATAGAGCAGACCGTTGAACAGCATAAGGCCACCAATGGGTCTTAAATGTAGCGAGAATTCCAAGATACAAGACTAACAAAGGCCAGAGTACCTACTTTGAATACATGATGACACAATATAGTGCTTAATTTACGAATTATCTGTAATTTTTGAAAATTTTTCTAATCAAATCCATCAAATCTTATGCTTTTTAATTGTCATATATACTAGATTGCTGAAGGTTTTCTGTGCATTTGCGTTTTGATAGACTTTGATATAAAATTATATCTTCTATGTCAATATATATTAATCAAACTGATTCCTTGAAAACCTTGAGAGTGCCATATCCTCTGCAAATTAAATAAATTGCTTCGCTGAGCGCAGCTGGATACGACCACAGATGTCCAACCCTGAAAAGTTGGGGCCAAAATGGACACAATATTCTTCACACTTGATTTTTTTTTAAATAATAGGTTTCTGACACAGAATAACTGTAGTCAAAGAACTTCAAATTGTTATATGATTATAATTTATATTCATTTTTTTTCTGTTTGACCCCTCCCCTTTCCCCCAAAAATTGATAATTTCACACCTTTTCTTTGCTTTGAGAAATACAATATGCTGTTGAATATTAACTTCCCCAAAATATTTAAAGACTTTCTCTTTTAATTTCTGAAATCTGAAATGAGAAAAAGTGTCCCCCCTCCAATTGTTTGCACCTCCCCCTTTTCTTTATTCCAAAAATTAAAAATATCTTTCCCTCAATATATTGTCAGTACTTCAATTCAAATTTCAATTGGAGTTTTTAACCATAATTGGCCTTTTGAAAGGTGGTCAAGTTTACCCCTAAGCATCATGCCATTGTTCTCTAGTGCCAGTCCAATATCCTGCTCTTCCTTGGACTCCAACCTGGCAAAACTTTGCTATTGAGTAATTTTTATTTTATCATCCTAATAATACAAGAAATTGTCACTGGATGTTTAGCAAACAACAATCAATCAACCAATCTGTCAATTTAAAATTTTTACATCTTGAGTAGAAATAAAATCTGGTACAAAAAGATGATTTATATGTGTCGAATATTTTTTTTACTTCTCTCTCCATTGGGAAAGAGACATTTGACAACTATGCATCATGTTGGCCAAATTAGGTATTGGTTAATCATCTGGAAATAAAACATGTGTCTTTCCTGCTTAACTGAAGATTATTTTTTTTGTTGAAAATTTTAAAGTTAAAGGTTTTACTACAAGTATAACATAAAATTAACACTTTTAAAGATCCATGACAATGATGTCAAGGTAAGATAAATCCTGTAAGACAGACATGTACACATTACAATTAGCAATTTGCAAGGAACCAATATACCAAATATAGTTAACCTATTACTTAGAAGTGAAAAAATGACAAACAAATTATTTTAAAAAGTCCATGAACCATGAAAATGAAGGCACATATGACTGACATAAGCTTTGTAACATAAGTCATCTACATACGAGATATGAAGCATCCAGGTTTTCCACCTTTTCAAATGTAAGGCTTAATACAATATAAAAATACCATGCCAGTTTTTGTAGATTTCATAATTTGTAGAAAATTTAGAAAAATGTTGAAATAAATTCATGGACTTCTGGACAGAATAAAGTAAAGAAATAAATATATATACCCATGGGCTACTTTGAAGAAGAGGTGTGAAAAATCTCAGACTGAACACAAAATAATTATCATTTTAAGTTGGTTTGGGTTGTACTATTACAGGTACTTCTTTTGTTTGAAAATTTGTCTGTCTTCACTGAAACTGAAAACAATTTGTCGCAAATTATGTGTCAAAATTTAAAAATATTTTATTTCATGATTGAAAACGTGATTGTTGCATGATGCCAGAAACTTTACAAATAAATGGGGATTGTGTCCATGGGTCACAGATGATTCCCCCGCTTGCATTCAACATTGTAAAGGGACATAACTCAAGAATGGTTAAAGTGACACTACCAAAACTCAATCTTGATGTAATAAGCATTGTGTACAAGTTTTATAACATTTGTGTGATGCAAATTTAAGTTGAGCAATTTCTGCATTTGTAAAGATGCATAACTCTAAAATGGTAAGAGTGACGCCACCAAAATTCAAACCTGGTGGGTGTTTTGTTGTAATCAGCATTGTGTACAAGTTTCATTACATTTGGATGAGGCAATCTTAGAGAACAATAAACTGGAAACACAGATAGAAGCATCAACTAATTGTTATTTTGATAATGCAAAAGTTATGCAAATATTCAAAGTCAATGAACCATGACTAAAGGTACAGGGATAAACAATCCCCATGGGAATGAGATGTGCCAATGCTAATATAACTGTGTAACTGTAAAAACCACTGAAATCTCATAAATAGTTCCCTTAAAACAAACCTAAACACAAATATATATATAATATCCATGGAAAAGAAACTTGCAATACCAATACATTTGCATACCAAATACCATTGACTTAACAATTTAGTAGTTCATCTCAAACTGACCTAATCACAAACTAATACCGGTACATGTAAAGT
Source organism: Mytilus trossulus (assembly GCF_036588685.1). Taxonomy (NCBI): domain Eukaryota; kingdom Metazoa; phylum Mollusca; class Bivalvia; order Mytilida; family Mytilidae; genus Mytilus; species Mytilus trossulus. Next base: position 99,222,596 of record NC_086373.1, read on the forward strand.
AAGCGACAGTTTCAAAGTCAATAGACCATGACTGAGGGGGCCTGGACAAATAATCTTCATGAAAACGAGATATGCCAATGCTTATACAACTGCATACAAAATATTATTGCCCTACCACTTGTCTAGTGGTTCAACATAAACTAGATTAGACCGTTATTTTGCCCGTTTGAATGGTTTTACACTAGTAATTTTGGGGCCCTTTATAGCTTGTTGTTCGGTGTGAGCCAAGGCTCCGTGTTGAAGACCGTACTTTAACCTATAATGGTTTACTTTTTAAATTGTTATTTGGATGGAGAGTTGTCTCATTGGCACTCACACCACATCTTCCTATATCTATATAATCACATACTAATACATTGTTCAAGGCACACAGAACAGCATACCTGTGTCTTGATTTTGACTCCATCAAGGCAAGACAAAAACTAAATTTGGGATGTACATACTGAAATACACAGGGACCAGGGTAAAACATAATTGCTCCATCTGCTACGGCAGTGGCAAAAAAATCAGCCAAATATTACACCAATCGTAAATGGTTGTGGAGTAATCTGTAGTTGTACACTATAATGTCATTTCTACTTTGATCTCATCCGCAAAAATACCACATCTCTCTTTTTATAATATATATGTGTATTTTGTGTGTTTGTTAGTTTTTCACTGATAATTCTAATACTGATCTTTAATATCAATTATTGAAGTACTAAGATATTTAATAAATAACATATATATTGCACATTAACAACACCAGTGTCTATTCGTCACAACAAAATTTTGTACTTTTCAGCCCGAGGTACTCTGTTTATAACTAATCGTCCATCGTAACTCAGAGAAGCAAACACCCAGGGATCTGCCGCTGACCAGTCTACAGCATAAACACTATCTTCATGTTCTTCATACGTAGATATTATACCATCTTGTTGAGGTTCTTTAGATCTGTTGGACGATAAAAAGTTATAATAAAAACATAGAATACGGGGTATCCATTCATGACACAAAATTAGTACATGTACAGCAAAAAACACACAAAAGCAAAGGAACAGCACTTTTATTGCTATTATTCATTATACTTTATTAACTAGTACCTGCAAAATTACATAGAATACATTCATCTCATTAGTAGTTTCTTTTTAATAATTTCTTTAAAAAATGTTTGTGTTTTAAATCATTTGAATTTATAGAATATTTAAGTAAGTCTGATTAATCTACTCTCAACTATCTAGGGTTTTAGCACTTGATATATGCTATTGACACTTGTATACTGTTGAAGGAAGTTTCTTGACCTCTTACAATCTTTTCTGATTTTGCTGTGATGTTGTTTCATGGAGATTATATCCAACATATCTTTTTATTTTGATTTCAGTGTTGCTGTGCTGCCATCTTATTTAGATACAACCCACATTTCCTTATACATGTATTCTTATTTCTGTGTTGCTGGTATCTAATTCAAATACTCCAGACATCACTCCTTATATCTGGTCCCAAATTTGAAATAATATGACACAATTTTTTGGAAAACAAAAATCATGAAGAATGTAATAAATACATTATACAGGAGCATGTCTAGGATTTTGAAAAAAGGTCCCCTGACGAGACAATGTTAAGAGTGATTCTTGTAAAAAGTCTATGCATTTATCATATATAAAGCTATATAGTCCCCTTGATCCAACTCTGTCATAATTCAGATTGCATGATGATATAGGTAGAAAGCACATGAAGCTTCAACAGTCTTGCCAAAGTGCCTTACCAATGTTTCTTTAAACAAGATATATTAAAAGGTTATACGGTACCATACATTTCAAGTCACTTTTTATTGTCTCAAGCTGATTATGTTCACACTTGCGTCTAGAATTTTCACAGTCAATAAACTATTTCCCTGTAGTCCGGCACCATTGTTTTTATCTTTAAATTAAGTGCCAAATCTAGAAATTCTATATAAATCTATATAACCCCATTTAGGGTTTGTAGAAACAATCTCATCACAGTGCTAAGGTGGCATGAAAAAGAAATACAGTAAATTCATAAACTATTCCTGGATTTTTATCAATGCAATAATAATAGCTGAGATATGGGTCTGTATACAGACTTTTTTAAATTGCAATAATTGAACTCACATTTTTGTCCATTTCCATTTTAAAAAAAATCCCAATAAAAATGTATGCACTATACAGTAACCATATAGACCTGAGTTGTAACTAATAGTTGTCTTGATGCCTACCTTTCAATTTCATCATGATCATCATCACTATCACTATCATTATTATCTGCTAGATTACCATAGGGTTCAGATGACAGGGATACAACACTGTTCAAAATAACACGGCTATCGCTACTGGACGATAATATCAACTGGTCATGGAAATGATTGTATTTCACAGACCATACCCTGAAATAGAAAAAGAAACAGGTTAATCTCTGATTACTTCTAAATATTTATCATATCAAAATTTTGAGAGGAAACAAAACTGTTGAGGACTTCCTGTCTGGTTCTCACATATTACATATCACATAATTAATATGATACATGTGCAAGGTTGATTAAAACTGAAATCAATCTGATATGATTTTCATGTCTACAAATACTTAGTTTGTCAGAAATTTTATTTTAGTTTACATTTCGATTGCCAAAACTACTTTGGTAACTTTCACTGGGGTTTATTCATATGCTATACACATGCCTTGGATCTATAACTGTTATTTCTTTTGTGCAACAAAAAATAAATAATAAATTAATTTAAAGCTCTGAAAATGTATATATGAAATCAAAATAATGCAGAGAAATATAACAAATTAAAAAAATCTATAAGAACTATTTGTTATAATTACCAATGAGAATGTTGGGAGAGAACAGCCAGTGACTCTGTGGGATTTCTGATGTCCCAGAATTTGACCTTACAATCATCACCACAGCTTACTATATAATATTGTTTATTTGGATTGAAGTCCAAGTCTCGGACCAACTGACCATGTGCATTCTCTATGGTATAAACCTGTCTAATGCAAAAACAGAAGAAAAATCAAAATATAAAATATATTTAAATCTATAAGTATTTTAATCAAACTTCATAAATTGATATTCCTACTGAATATAAAACAGTCAAATTATTTGTAAGTGAGTGAGTGTCTGTACATATGCACCTTATGTTTATTTTGGTGGCTGTAGAGAAAAGTAACTTGTGTGGTTCTTATGTCCCCATCCTTATTGTAAGAAGTAAAATATATAATGGTTCTGATTACAACCCTCTTTTTATGTCATTAATGAAGACTGCATGATGACTAAACAACAGGAAAGTTGGTACCGTAATGTTATTATATGTATTTGTTAGCAATTGCAAACAATATTTCTTTATGGTTCCAATGTCCCAATATGAATGTGTCAGTAGCTGTAGATAGGTTTACTTCTATGTTCTTATCTCATCTCAAATTGCTGACAGATTTACTGCATGTAAATCTCCAAGTGAATATTCTGGTTTTCGACAAGACTTTGTGAGTCATTTATAGCGGTAAACAGACTTACTGCATACTCCTAATGTCCCATCCTCGTATGTGTGTGTCATTTGCAGTGGCTATCTGTGTACAATTGTGATGAGGATTCCATCGCCCACAGGTAAATTTGGAGTTACCTTTACTATCTAATCCTGTAGAAGCTGTCATCTGTTAACATAAAAAAAAAAATGAAAGCAATACTACAAAGTATGGAAATATATGGTTCATTTTCTTATAATCAAAATTGTACTTATTTATTTAAACATTTGCAAAGTTTGGATTACTTAAATAATCTATATTTGTTAACTGTAAAACTTAAAATCCCAAAGACTTCACATGACTACTTCTCCAATTTACAAGACAAAGGGAGATAAACCTGATCCTTTTATCCAAACAATGGTGTGATTTGTCATGATGAAAAATAAATAACAGTTGCAAAACAATATAAAAATCATGGATTATGCTGTGAATGCATAATGATGACAACAGTCTAATTTTGTATTCAAAATAGAACTGAAAATTTATTTTCCCACAACTAAAAGAAGGGTTAAAAATACTACCTTTGCAGTACTTGAAGACGTGTCAATATCCCACAATACTATATGATTATCTGCAAAGCCTATCACAGTTGAGGTGTCTCCTGTTGGATGCCATAGAACACTGTAAAAAGGAAGGACATTATTTAATTTAATGTAAGTTAACAGCTTTTCAAATTTAGCATTTGATAAGGATGCTGTTGATTCTTTAACATCCACAAGCAATCTATATGCATTTATTTAGAACGAGATATGCTGATGTGATTAGAATATTTGTTGGTATTTTAAAAGGCCTTTTTTATTTTTTTTTATTTGAGTACCTGAGATGATTCTTTGGTAGAAAAAAAAATCGTTTCTGACATATATACCTAATTTTAATCCTGGGATCTATATATATATATGAGTTTATTATACATGACAGACACACTGTTTGAACAATATTATGATTCTTATAAAATTCATAATGCCTTTTTTTTAAAAACTTTTCTGTGACTACTATTTAATACATTCATGATTTACCTCTGTTAAAAATATGCACAAAGTTATAAACTGACCTTTTCATGTCACCGTATTCTGAGTTGTTTAGATGACAGACCAATCGGACAGCTGGATGTGCTGACTGGTCATCTGCTTGACCACTATCAAAATCAGAGGGTAGTCTCCAAATAGCTGCCTTCATTTCTGTCTTTGATTCTGATGCTGCACATAAAATATATTTTAAATGTGTCATGAATATAAACACTGCTTGGTACTAGATTGAAGCACTGAACTTTTTAATTTAATTTTTAACAATAACATGCTAGTTCACAAGTCTGTAGGTAGATGTGTTATCCTACGTAGACATATTATTCTTACTCTGATAAAAAAAAAACATTATTTGCTGATACTGCTAAATGCAATATAAATTGTATTAATTTTCAAGCCTTTGATTGGACTTAGCTTGTGATTGAACCAATGATATCCCACACTCAAGACTAGAATGCTCTACTCCTAAGGTGCTTAAAACATGGAATGATGATGTACAGGTATCATTATGTTAAATATTGTTTACTCATATTTTTAATACAATTTAGTTTACTTTTCATTTGTCTGTAATTTTATAAAGGAACAAATGACTAGGTTTTCATGATGATGATTTTATAATTTTTTATTTCAGTTTATATACCAGTCCATGATCTCAAATAAGAGGCAGGATGATAAGCAATTATTTTTTTATTATCTTACTTTTTTTTCTTTACAGTCATCCTTTTTTTTATTTTAATGCATTAGGGTATACAGATCTTTGTCAATTTGATAAGATGATTGTTAATTGCCCCTTATACCCAATATACAGCATAATGTTTGTTTACTTTTATTGTAACATGTTGTCATTAAGTCTTTGTCAATTGTTGAGGCATTAATATTCCAGATCTCTCCTTCAGGATGTAGGTAAATGTTCTTGTTAATGATGTTGTTTTCATCATCAAAATCAATATGATGAATCTGGAAAATAAAATCAAATAAGAATTGTTTTTTTACCTGATGGGATATCATTTAAAACTAAATTAGAATTTTATTCATGTATAAGGTAATATTGAAAATTAGGGTTATTAATGAACATATAAATAATGATAAAATTGACAGAATCTTTAGGTATCTTATCTGTTGTTATTCTTACATATAGAATAGTAGTCTCATTTTTGGAGGCCTTATGGTTGCCTAATTTTAGTAAACACGCTATAATTGCTTACATCCACTTCATTTGAACTTTGGTTGACAGTTGTCTCATTGGAAATCATACCACATCTCCTTATTTTTATAGTGTTATTAAGTTTTAACTGATAAGCACAGATTTTATAACCTCAAGTGTACTAGAACCCATGTCATCATATTTGACCACGTAAATAATAGAAAATGAAACAGTCATAGGATAGAACAAAGGTAGTGAAAAAAAATCACGCTTATAAAAATTACTCCGTTGCCCAATCAGTATATTAAGGTTTTAATAATGATTCAGGTTTCTTGTGTACAATTTGGAAATTAGTATGGCGTTCATTATCACTAAACTAGTATATATTTGTTTAGGGGCCAGCTGAAGGACTTTCTTGCTACATTGAAGACCTGTTGGTGACCTTCTGCTGTTGTTTTTTTCTTTGGTTGGGTTGTTGTCTCTTTGACACATTCCCCATTTCCATTCTCAATTTTATTAATGAAGAATTCTGTTCCTGCTGATTTACCTGATTTTCTACTCGTAAAGACTGAGTTCCAACCAGAAACCTGATCTTATCAGTTTCTCCTGTTTGTGCAGTTAATGCTTTGGCCTGTTGAATGAGAAAAAAATATTCTATAAATAACTTAAATTAAAAGAGTTATACAAATAATAATTGTGTCACTGCGACTGCATGCTCTATTTCTTTATGTTTATTATAATAATTGTTATTAAGCTTTTACATGTTAAACATGTACTCATATCATATTTCATGTGTCATGTACTGATTATCATATTACATTGATGAATGACAACTCCAAATCAAGATCACCCCTAGTTTTTGGTAGGGTTCATGTTGTTTATTCTTTAGTTTTCTATGTTGTGTCATATATATGCAAGTGTACTATTGTTTGTCTGTTTGTCTTTTTCATTTTTAGCCATGGCTTTGTCAGTTTATTTTCGATTTATGAGTTTGACCATCTCTCTGGTATCTTTCGTCCCTCTTTTATATAGTCTCAAGGACGTTAGTCGGCTCCAGTTGCAACTAAGCAGTCCATCCATTTCGGAGGGGCAACTATTCAATTCATATTTGGGACTTGTCCAAATCATTATGACATCTTGGAGGGCTATTTTAAATTTTTGCTTAGACCCCTTCCTGTCGATGTGAGGCGTCAAAGAAAAAAATATAAATTAATTATAGCCTTTCAAGTTGTTCAAATAGTCATGATGTTTTGGAAGGCTATTTCAAATTTTTGCCTTGACGCCTTCATGCGTTGATGCTCCTAAGGCATCAAAGAAAAAATATAATATCCTACAGATGTTATAATTATTTGGACTACCTTTCATTGAGTTTCAAGATTATTTGAAGTCTAATTAAGTAATTTGTAAATGAAAATGGACTAATTTAGGACGAGTTCTAAATATGCCTAACAAAACCAATCAGTATGAGAAGGCGACATTATTATTATCTTCCAGGGAAAGCTTTTTAACAGTTTTTTATTAAAATATAACGGAGATAACCTGAAATTCTAGCCCATAAATGACAGGCGATTCGTCGTCCATAGCTGTGTGTCTGGTCCCTAATTTTTTTTCTGTAGGATGGGGGGAAATGGAAACTAGTCTCGATAACCCAGACGCACATTTAAATATAGCTCTACTTTGAAAAATAAAGCGGCTGGATGATCGAGACTAAATGGAAACCAGTAAGTCATTTTTCGGCAGTCGTAAAAAGCGAAACATAAAATTATTCAATTATCATTTTAAAACTATTAACTGTAGCTAATGCCAGACAAAATGTTATTTTATAGCAACGTAATCTGTTTCAATACTCTTTTTTTTAAATTCAGTCATAAAATCATTTTTTATGACATTCTACACATAATTTGATGACGTTTACACAGCACAGTGTCCGTTCGTCGAAAAATTAGCAGGTAGATTTTAATTTACCCTTTTCTTTTATATACTGTTTGTCCCTTACATCTATGACAGAATGTCCTGTATGCTTATCTTTTCATACCCCATTAATATTGGAGTCGGAAATAAATGACAAATAGTCTGTTTAGTGTTCGTGTTCACAGCCACAGTCACTTGTTTCTATCCATGGGCTAGTCCAAATAATTATGACGTTTGGCAAGGCTATTTTTATTTTTTTTTCTGAGACGTAGGAAGGCGTCCCAGAAAAAAAATAAAATAGCCTTGCCAGACGTCATAATTATTTGGACTATCCATGGGCATGAGAATGTATAACTTTGCTTTCGGGTCGATCCTGCACCACGTCGATCCGGCCCAAGTTGATCCGTCCCACGTTGATCTGGCCCAAATGATAAGTCGATCCGGCCCCATCAAAAAATATTTTATAAGGAACAAAAATAAAGATATGACGTTACGTGGGTACGCATGATGTTCGGACCTCAATGGAAATTCGGTGTAGTTGGCAAGATGCAGATTTTAAAATAAAAAAACATTTATCTAAAACCATTCAACATGAACAATACTCAAGAACAACCACCGTTTCCACAACCACAACAATTCAACATGAATACTAGTCAACGACAACCGTTTCCACAAACAACAACATTCAACATGAACAATAATCTACACAGGATGCCATTCCTGCAAGCACCACCAGTCAACTTACCGCCTTTGCCGTTTTATCCGTGGCCATGGGGCCCATTTAACCAACCAAGACTGTAATTTGGTGTACTTATTTGCCTGACAAGTCAAGATATGACTAAAAATCTATGTTTTTGGTTCGTTGTTGTTTTATTTGTTCTTTTCAAATATATATATATATATATATATATAAAGTATGAATATTCATAGTAATGAGAAAGAGAAAGAAAAACACCATTTTTTCATTCTATACTGTTTATAAAAGGAAAACATTTTTCTTCCCATTTTTATGTTATATACATGTATGATAAATCATAAAAATAATGAAACTTCTATTAACCATTTATAGTAAAAATCCAAAAAATGGATCATTTAATTCATTGTAATTTTAAAATTATCAATTCCTTGACAAAGGATCATCCAAAATCAACTCCAATTTTGTCCTTTTAACTTATACTTTCATTTCACTAAAATAATGCCAAAACTTAGTTCTACTGAATATAACCTTAACATTGGCATGTGGAATATTCAAGGTTTAAATTCAGAAAAAATTACTGATCATGCATTTGTAAATTTTGTATCAAAAATGCATATTATTAGTCTTGTTGAAACTTGGAGTGACAGTGGTAAACCTGTTGATAATATACCTGGATTTGATTTTATATGTAATAGTACCAGGAAAAAACATAAAAGAGCCAGACGTGGTTCTGGTGGTATTTCTCTGTATGTCAGAAGCTCTATATATAAAGGTATATCCAAATTAACTAGTACTCATAATAATGCTGTATGGGTTAAACTAGATAAACATTTTTTTAATCTTAAGAATGATATTTTTATGGCTATAGTATATTTTTCACCAGAATATTCTTCTGGTTGTACAGAAGACATAAATGAAGTTTATTCAAAGTTGCTAAGAAATATTGAGCACTATAGTCAACTTGGAGATATTGTAATTCAAGGTGATTTTAATGCATATACTAATACTATTCCTGATTTTGTTATCTCTGATGAAGCAAAATTCCCAAAATCAAAAGACAATGAGTATTCAATTGACTCACATAATTTAAGAAATAATCTTGATTCAAAATCTGCAAATAAGAGTGGAAAGTTATTAATTGATTTATGTAAAGAATCCGGACACAGAATACTGAACGGAAGAACTATTGGAGACCCTTTGGGCAAATGTACATGTATAACATATAATGGTTCCAGTCTTGTAGACTATACACTTGTGTCTTCTAATATATTACCATGCATTGGAAACTTTAAAGTCAGTGATTTTACTCCAATATCAGATCACTGTCCTATCAGTTGCTCTTTACTTACTTGCTTTCAAAAATGTAAAACTATAGAGACAAAATTAGATCCTCTCCCTGGTAAATTTTTTTGGGATAACAAAGCAATGGATTGTTATACTACAAACATTCAAAACTCACATGTAAAACAAAGACTATATGAATTTGTAAATGATAAACAGATTGATTCTAATTCAGCTGTTGAAAAATTCAACGCTATTTTGTGTGATACAGCACTTTTATCAACTAAATTTGTTCAAAAGAAAATCATGAATAGGCCTATTAAGAAAAATAAAAAACCATGGTTCTCAGACTCATGTCATGACCTCCATACTACAGTTAAAAAGTACTGTTTACTTGTAAATAAGTTTCCAGGCAACGGATCCTATAGAAAATCATTTTACTCATTCAAATCTAAACTAAGAAGAAGGTGTAAACAAGAAGAAAGAAATTACAAGAGTCAAATCTGTGACAAAATTTCACTAAATATGAAAAAAGACCCTAAGACATTTTGGAATTTACTTAACAAATTAAGTTCTCTTTCAGAAATAAAAGAGGAAAACCATTTTGATCAAGAATTATTTATAAACTACTTTAAAAAAATGAACAGTACTTCTAGTATCCAAAACGATAAATTCCATGACATAATTATTGAAAAATTAACAGCCTTAAAAAAGACACTAAATACATGCAACTCTGACAACGAATTTAATAAACAAATCCAGCCAGCTGAAATTTTAAATGCAGTTAAAACACTTAAAAATGGTAAATCATCAGCTGAAGACTTAATTTCTAATGAAATGATTAAATGTGGTATGCCAGTATTATTAGAACCCCTATTAAAACTTTTCAACCTAGTATTTATGAAAGGCAGCTTCCCAAAATTATGGAACAAAAGTCTGATTACTTTAATTCATAAAAAGGGGAACAAATCTTACCCCTCTAATTATAGAGGTATCTCATTGACTTCTAATTTGGGAAAATTATTCAATAAAATTATACACACTAGACTAATGAAGTTTATTAACACTAATAATTTGATAGTGAAAATCAGATTGGCTTCAAAGAAAAAGCTAGAACAGCAGATCATATCTTCTCATTAAAGTCTCATGTAGACAAATATAAAACTAAAAAAAAGAACATTTTTGCAGCATTTATAGATCTGCGAAAAGCCTTTGATACTGTCTGGAGGGAGGGTTTATTCTACATTCTACTCCAAAACAGACTTCCAGGCAAGCTTTTTAACGTCATCCAATCAATGTATAATGACAACAAATGCAGAATTAAATTTCAAAATGGTATGAGCCATGAATTCATATCAAATTGTGGAGTAAAACAAGGGGATGTACTTAGCCCCACTTTGTTTAATATTTATATAAATGGCCTTGTAAATGACCTTGATCATGCAAACACTCAACCAATTATTATAGGAGATGTTAAATTAACATCATTATTATATGCAGATGACATTATTATATTATCTGAAACCCAAGAAGGGCTACAAAATGCACTAAATGAGTTAACTAAATTTTGTTCCCTATGGAAACTTGATGTTAACAAACAAAAATCAAAAATTATAATATTCAATTCTAATGGAAAATCTCACTGTAATTATTTTAAAGTAGAAAAAGAAAATCTTGAGACTGTTAAATCTATTTGTTACCTTGGAATAACTATAAATTGTTCAGGAAGTTTAAGTCATTCAAAAAAAAATCTTATGGAAAAAGGAAGAAAGGCTTGGTTTAAAATTAAAAAAAACAGTCTCTTTAGATAATCCCTGCAGTATGCTTGAAAAATTATTTGATACTTTAGTTGTTCCAATAACTCTTTATGGAAGTGAAGTTTGGGGTGTAAGCCAAGTGTTCAAAGATTCGGATCCATTTGAACATTTACATATTAAATTTATTAAAGAAATTTTAGGTGTACAGTGCAAAACAACAAATGTAGCCTGTTTAACTGAGACAAACAGAATCCCTTTGTACTTTAAAATTCAGCTTTCAGCTATAAAATTTTTAAACCATATTGTAAACTGGCCTAACACTTTAGTCCATAAAATATATAATAATGTAGAGAAAACAAGTAAATGGGTTAACATTGTAAAAGACTGGTTAAATAAATTAGGGTTTGGTCATCTCACTTTTGATACTTATAATTTAAAATATCACATAAATAGTATCCAACAAAGAATCTATGACCAGGCTTATCAAATTATAAATTGTTCTATAAATAAATGTGAAAAATTAAATTTCTTTTGTCATACTAAAAGAATTAGAAAAAGGCCCCCATATATTGATATATGTAAATTCAAAACTGACCGATCAGTTTTCAGTAAATTTAAACTAAGTGCACATTCCCTAGCAATTGAAAGAGGGCGTTATACCAACATTGAAAGAAGTAAACGCATTTGCTTATCCTGTAACAGACAAGAAATTGAGGATGAATACCATTTCTTCTCAATCTGTCCATGCTATAAATCATTAAGGGATACATATATACAAAATATTAATAAAAATCTTAACTTCAATTTTATTAAATTGCAGTCCACTATAACACTTAAGCATTTGACTGTACTTTTAAATAGCAGTCTACCAGTCATTATAAAAATCACCATAAAGTATATTAATGATTGTAATTTATTAAGAACATCTGTATAACTTGTATTTCTTTTAATATGCATTGCCAACCTAATTTTTGTTTGTGTACTTTTTTCAATTGTTCATGAACATTAATAATGTGTTAACTGTTGATATTTATAGCCTTTTTTCTTCTTTGCTGTGAAAACCACTGTCACTCTAATATAATTGAAATCAATTTAACTATTGTAAGTTTATTGTCTTAATTTTGTATGCCATAACCATTTAATGTAAATGTGTTTGTGCAAATAAAATATTGTCTATTGTCTATTGTCTAAAATGAAAAAAGTTTTGCAGCGGTATAATTTCTTATTTAAATGTTAAGTTCTAATCTGTCAGTGAGCTCATTAACATTACAAAAGTTTAAATTGTTTAGCTGAACATCTACATTTTTTGTAAATTCTACATTATTGATCATGACACACACATTTGAATAATATGTTACACGTTATTATATAAACACAAAACTTTCATTTCAGTAAAGTAGATAATGGCTGATGATAATGTTGAAGAATTTTTAGAAGATGAATCTTTATCAGAAAAAGAATTCCACCTTCAGAATCCTGATGTAGTTATAAGGGGGACAACTCTGAGACACTCTGCTACTACAGATACTTTAGATTCTGTATATCTAGAACCAACAGCAGTTGAGGAAGACGTTCAAGATATTATAACAGCCATACCAGATTTAGTTAAAGGTTATATTGAATAGTAGTTAATGAGTTGAGATTTAATACTTGAAAAAAAATGAAAAAAATATTTGAATAAGCTTTCGTGGCGATATAACTTTTTTGTGCTATTACAGCGCAAAGCAATCATCGACCAATATATCAATACTAGAAAAAGAGTCTTCAAAGACAAATTGCCTACAAGTTAACTACAAGATTTAACTTCCAATTCGCATTATACATCGTACATGTTCTGAACTTTACATAATGAAATAAACATTTATCTTACCAAGACAAGTATTTTGACAGACTTGTTAAATTTACATTAACCTGAAAAGTGTCCTCATTTCATGTCACTTTAAAACAAAATTACAATTAAACAAAGTAACGTTATGCATCCATGTTTTAAATTAATTTTAACCTTTCACAACCTTAAATTTTATTAAAATCTTATGAAAATATACAGTTGTTTTATCTTCATACATTGTTACAAGGTAAGGCACATTTTCTATGGATTGGTGAATATGAATTGAAGAAGATTATCAGGTTCTGTCTTTAATGTTTTACTTTTCTTCGTTGATGCATGCATATTTTGATAATACATATATGAACCCTGTTGGAAGATTTTAAACATCAAAAGTGGATATAGTTATCCCAGTCTCTGTCGTTCAATAAATCATTCAAATTTTCCTTACAGCATGTACGTTATTGCAATATTGTTGATGTGTTTTATATGGCAAAAGTGCCAAATTAAGGTGGTACCTAACACTACAAGGAGATTACTCTGTAAAATCAGCTAAATGTTTTAATTACGTTGTGTTGTTAAGGGAATATTAAGCTTCTCAATGATCAAAATTAGTGTTTGTCAAACTGCTATATAACCAGTGTATTTTTTTTGATAAATTGGTTGTTTCAAATATTTTGATTTTTTTATATTTAATTCAAAGGGTCAAAGTAAATACTTTGTCAAAATTTTATGAAAATTAAACGAGCCAAATTAATTTTAGTGCAGGTGTTGGGTACCACCTTAATTAGAAAACATTTATTTGAAAATGGCTAGGTAGGTGATAAATGCCTCTTCTAATAAGATTGGCAATTCCTCAGCCTTTGACATGAATTATATTTTACAATGAAGACTATTTTGATATACAATATATGTGTTCATGCCTGAAATTGCCAGGGCATATAGTGTTACCCATGTTTGTACATCTGCCATTTTATTATTGCAAGGTTCTAAGATCAAACAGTTGTCAGGACTCTTTTTGTTTTACTGCCGAATAATTTCTTATATATTTTCTACTTTATACAGAATCTACAGACAGTGATTCTGCCACTGGTATTCTGGAAGAAACGATAGGGACTGTGATTGACGTGGGAAAAAAAGTGATAGATCAAATACCTGATGTGGGAAAAAAAGTGATAGATCAAATCCCTGGTCTAGTAAAGGACCTAAAAAACACAAATGAGGCTCAAGGCCAAATGAATATAAGTAGTTATTTTGCTGATCAAAACTCACTTGACGACCCTTTCAATAGCTCAGCTTTTGTAAATGTATCATCAGAAGATGCTATTCAAACAAAAGAAGAAAAGATTCTGGAAGATAATGTGTTTGACAATTTTGTTGAAGAAGAAAGCAATGTGCACCAACATTTAGAATCCAGACTCTCTCATGAAGAACCAGAAAGTGTTGACTTTCAGGTGGAAAGTGATGTAAACGTGATGGAGGCCTCATTACAATTGATTGATGACAAAGAAGATTTTGAAATGTTTACTGCAGAAAATGACCCTGACCCTGAATTCACTGAGTATGGTGTTTCTCCTGGGAGTAGTCTACTTTCAGAGAGAATACATCAGATGCACTTGTCTGAATCTGATCAGAATGAATCAGAACAATCTGGATTTGTTGGAAGTATTGACAGGCAACTGTCGTCTGCTAGTCATCATTCTGTTGGCAGTGAACCAATAATATCTCCATTACCAGTGTCACAGTTTTCGTCTAACCAGTTTTCTCCTTTTGCTACACCAACACATCAACCAGTACCACTGCCACCTGTACCAGCAAGTCAACTACCGAGTCAGCCAACACCAACACATCAAAAAGTCCATTCGCCCTTGGCTAACATCCCACCAAGTCAACCACTGAGTCAGCCAGCAGCTGAGACAAACCCATCATTTGAAACAGGTAACTGAATGTTAGCACAATAGTTGTTATGAGACAGCTTCTTTCTTACTTTCACAAGACTTGAAAGATATTTTATTCACATTTATTTTAACAAAGAGAAACGAAAAAAGGCCAGAAACAGTTTCTGCCGTGTAATGAAAAAAAAGAACAATTGATTGTTGTTTCCATCAGTTAAATGTAGTGTAAACACTAGCTAGAGGTTCAACCAAAGTAAAAAGATTTTGTTAATTATTATAAGTTTTGTGGAAAAATTTGAAGAGATACAAAGCCATTTCTACATGACTTCTGCACACAAAAAAGGGAAAAGCATAATAACTTGTAAGGTTTACCCCAATATTTTGTATAAAGAATTTTATGAAGTTTAAAGTCTTGAGT
The DNA here is from genome assembly GCF_036588685.1 of Mytilus trossulus. Classification (NCBI taxonomy): domain Eukaryota; kingdom Metazoa; phylum Mollusca; class Bivalvia; order Mytilida; family Mytilidae; genus Mytilus; species Mytilus trossulus. The sequence continues at coordinate 99,238,068 of NC_086373.1, forward strand.
ACATGAGTGTTTTCAATTTTAAAGCGACTCCAGTAATACCAACTGAAATACCCTTAAAAACACCACCTCACACCACAGCATTCTCAGATACAACCGGAGAGGATTTGTTTCTGTCAAGTATACAGATGAGTGATTCAGATCGTCAACATGATGCTTGGTTACCTGGAGATCATTCAAACTTTACACCTGTAGCAGAAAATCTTAGTACACCAGGCTTGGTAGTTAATGAACCTCAGGTAAATCTTAGTTCACATGTCTGTAGTCGAAGGACCTAGGTTAGATCTTAGTACACCTAGCTTGTCAGTCAATGAACCTCTGTTAAATCTTGGGACATCTGGCTTGGAAGTCAATGAACCTCTGCTAAATCTTGGGACATCTGGCTTGGAAGTCAATGAACCTCTGTTAAATCTTGGGACATCTGGCTTGGAAGTCAATGAACCTCTGTTAAATCTTGGGACATCTGGCTTGGAAGTCAATGAACCTCTGTTAAATCTTGGGACATCTGGCTTTGAAGTCAATGAACCTCTGTTAAATCTTGGGACATCTGGCTTGGAAGTCAATGAACCTCTGATAAATCTTGGGACATCTGGCTTGGAAGTTAATGAACCTCTGTTAAATCTTGGGACATCTGGCTTGGAAGTCAATGAACCTCTGTTAAATCTTGGGACATCTGGCTTGGATGTCAATGAACCTCTGTTAAATCTTGGGACATCTGGCTTGGATGTCAATGAACCTCTGTTAAATCTTGGGACATCTGGTTTGGATGTCAATGAACCTCTGTTAAATCTTGGGACATCTGGCTTGGAAGTCAATGAACCTCTGTTAAATCTTAGGACATCTGGCTTGGAAGTCAATGAACCTCTGTTAAATCTTGGGACATCTGGCTTGGATGTCAATGAACCTCTGTTAAATCTTGGGACATCTGGCTTGGATGCCAATGAACCTCTGTTAAATCTTGGGACATCTGGTTTGGAAGTCAATGAACCTCTGTTAAATCTTAGGACATCTGGCTTGGAAGTCAATGAACCTCTGTTAAATCTTGGGACATCTGGCTTGGATGTCAATGAACCTCTGTTAAATCTTGGGACATCTGGCTTGTCAGTCAATGAACCTCGTGTAAATCTTGAAACAAATGACTTGGTAGTCAATGCATCTTGTGTAAATCTTGATACACCTGGATTGGTAGTCAATGAACCATGTATTAATCTTAGAACATCTGACTTGGTAGTCAATGAACCCTATATAAATCCTTGAAACATCAGGTAAATATTAAATTTGCAGTACACCTGTTTTTGTCGCCAATGAATCTCAGGTAAATTTAAGTGTACCTGTCTTGGTAGTCAATGAACCTAAAGTATTTGTCAACATAACAACAGAGGATTTGGGTAGATTCAGTTAAGCTTTTTCTAATTGTTATTTGGTATATATTTGTTCTACCAGTCACTGACAACACTTTTTTCTTCAAACAATACACCTTTTTCAATTTCCTTGAAATTTTGATACATTTTTTTTATATAAACCCTGATTGCTATGATTGATGTTTATTCAGGGTGACCCAGTGAGAGATTTAGTATATCGTTATATGGGAGAACAGGAGGCTATAAAGAGACAGGTGCTGACTATAGACAGTGTTACTCAAAATATAGAAGGACTACAAAAATTGATTGTATGTATATTATTGTATCAGTGGTTAAAATGTTAAATTGTGTTAAAACTATTATGTCAAGTTAAGGCCAAAATAAAAATATGGTTTGTTTCCCCTCGCCCGACCGACTCAGAGAAATCCCGCCGACTCAAAAGTTTTTATTCCGTTTTTTTGCAACATTTTTTTTTTATTTCCGGAAATTTTTCGGGGTTGTTTCCGGTGCCGATGATCATTTTATGGTGACCAAAAATCAGCGGTATTGTTTTTGAATTTCAAACATCCTGTATTATTTTGTACACATTCCGATCACGTGATCGACTGGTTTATTTATCCGAGAGATCGTTAATTCACCCAACGATGTCAAATATCGTAGGGACCAGTTCAATAAATGATCAAAATGGCGCCATTTGCATCAGTGTTTCTATCCATTGGAAGAACCACTATCAACGTATATTTACGAGTAAATATACGTTGATAGTGGTTCTTCCAATGGATAGAAACAAGTGCCTGTGGAAGTGTTACCCCCTTCTCTGACAACGTGGTCTTGACCATTGATTGAACCATCTATGACTATATCATTACTTTTTCGCGTTTACTACCGAACTGTCAAACCTGCATTGTTTGAAGGAGGCAACCCTGTTATCAAGGGATTCATTATAAGCCTGTATATTACGATTACTTGTCCATCCGTGGCTCTTTTTCAAATGGATAAGGGAATAAGACAAAACGAAAATTTTGTGTAGATATATATGAAATATCGATATTTGTCAACCAATCATCAATATCTATTGTTTAAATTTAATGTAAACAGAGGATGGCTTGGATTAGGAATAGTATTTAATGCTAAAAAGGCCACAATTGTAAACAGGAAGTTTTGTCAGCCAGTAAGGGAGATAATTTGGGAGGGAAAGACCTAAAAGAAGTATTGTCAAATCTTGAAAAAAAAAAAAAAATGTACAACACTACCTTTTTGAATGTGACCTGTATTCAGATGCCAGAGACAGATTATTTCATCAAATATACTTCATAACAGGACAAATTCAAACAGATCTAGATAATTTATTAACAATCAATTTGCCAAATGCAGAAAATATCAATCAACTATTAGCGGAGTACATGGAGGAAACAAACCATTTCAGTGGATAATTTTTCATGCCATTTCAATAACCTAATCAACCATTTTTTAAATTTATTTCACTTCATACAATAATTCTATAATATTTTTAAAGTGCCACCTACAATATATAAGTATAAAGGAGAAACTACATTTGTGATAATTATTTTACAAGAGAGGATAATTTACAAGAGAGATTACTCTGTCATCACACCAAAGATTGAAGATTGAAGAACTTATCTGGTGGCACGTATTCAATTGTTTATTAAACATTATCAAACACAAACTCTAAAAATCAATAACAAACCAACCGCGCGACACGACAAATTGACAAAGTTACTGAGAATTGTGGAAAATCACGTGCTTACCGCAGCGCTATCCAAAAATCCTGGGGAGAACACTGGAATCTGTTTCTCAAATGTAGACAATATGCATCTTTTCCAATGATCTCCAAAAAGATGTTTTCTTTCTATGTAAAGACATTGGGCATGGTTGTCGTTGTTTTAGATGTCACAATAAGAAATTCAGAGGAAAGCAAGAAAATTTGATTTTTATTAATATTGGTGATTTCCTCAATGTCAGAAGCAAAATCTGAGTCCTGAGCTGTCAGAGGGTAAATTGTTTGATGGAACATTCTTCAGGTTGAACAACTACAGTACATGCATATATATATTTAAAACAGTTTGCTACTTAGTAGTCAGACTCACTGTCAAAGAGGGAAAAAAAATCACAGTCATGAACAATTCTGAGATACAAATCCAAATAAAATCAAATAAAATTAATGTCAAGTTGACACCTGACACAGAGAGCTACAAACATTTAGACAATTTAACACATACATTTAAGTTGCTACAGATGGCTATATATGCCAGACATACACATAATTGATTTGTTTTGCTCTGTTGGCTATTTAAAAAAATATCAAGATATAAAAAAAAAAAAAAAAAAAAACCCTACCTACCTACCCACCTACAAAAATGTGGGTAGGGGTTTGGGGAAACATACATTCTTTTAATTGTGGCCTAATTTAAATTTCATTCTCCTTCCCAATAGAGTAATCTGACTTGTTAAACACCTGCACTGTAAAATGATAAGTTTTACAATCATATGAATTCAGTTTTGTATTGGTTTACTAGTTTGTGAATAGAATTCAGATAATAAGGCCACGGTTTTTTAATTTGTTGGTTTACGGATCAGCCGACCCGATTTTGCCGATTTTCAAAATAAAAATAAAATTGACTTTCATGGTGTTTTATTCCCGCCGACCCTAACAAATGCATTATCCCTGAAAAATAATTAAAATATTTTTTTTATCAAATCAAATGCATTAATCACTAACAAAAGTTATAACACTTTCTGTTGTGAAAAAATAAAACTTCCAGTTTACGTTTCTACAAATAGACAAATCAATTATAACTGACCTTGAAATGTCGTTTGCGCAACGAATTTTGCGAAACGAATCCTGTGTTTAGAACCAATTACACCATAAGTTCGTTTTCCTTTATTTGTCACCAGTCCGTAAGATGCATCATCTCAGAGAAATAGACTTGTCCAAATATGGACAGGTGGAATTCATCAGTTAAAGTACTGAATACTAACAAATCATTTGGAATTTTCTTGTTTCATAGAAAATTAAAAAAATATTGGCCATTTGGATAAAAAACGGGAATGCATGACAACAGATTAACCCGATTTTTCTCGTTTTTCCAGTGGACAAGTCTATTACGTTTTTCGACACTTGTGTTGAAACTTATTTTCGTACCATGTTTTTACATTTTTTCTTTAACAGTTTTCGTGCTTGAAGACCATTATACACCAAGTTTTCTGGAATTGATTAAGAGTTACGCAAATTTGTTTTTCTTGTTTGTGAAATGACGATTCAATTTCGTCTTTGTCCGTGCAACTCCCCTTTTTTACGGGAAATTATTTAACAATGTCAAACGATGTTTATGACAACTGAGCAATAATATTTCATCGAACTTAAAGTTAAGAAATGTTGACAAAATAGCATAATAAACAAACATACAGTATTGTTAGAAAGGTGAAATGTATATTTATTTTGCATATTTTTCTGTCTTGAAGGATTTTTTTTTTGATTTTTTTCCCGACCGACCAACCCGACTTTTTTATGGGGAAAATCCGTAAACCAATAAATTAAAAAAACGTGGCCTAAGAAATATAAAATTGAAAATAAACACAAATTGATGTAACCAATTATAAGTCCATTTTCATGGAGAGTCATGGTTTAGGGGTTAGTACCAGGCCCTCAGCCAGGAATTTCCAAGAGGGGGTTAGTTTGACTCACAAACTCACCTTTAACAGTCACAATTCGAACAGAACATTGACTTTAACAGTGCTTATTTGTTTTCAAGGGGGGGGGAGGGGTTCGTCCGAACCCCCCGAACCCCCTCTGGCTACGGGTATGAGTACATCGGACTACTAACAAAAAGGTTCCTGGTTCAATTCCCATTCTGGGATGAAAATGTCAGGGACTGATGAATTTTCAGCTCCCCCTTGACACCATTTGCGAGTATGGTCTTGAGGAAACGACGATAGTCCATCAGAAGGGGACAATAAATGGCTGACCTGTGTTAAGAGAGAGCCATATCTATTGCATGTTAAACACACCCAAGTAGATTTAAAAAAAAGAACAGGCTAATGTCCATACAAGGCAGCACTGGCACCCGCAAAGTGGAAAGGGATTAATATAAGTTGCAAAACTTGTTTCCCAATCCACTATAAATAGATATGTTAAAACCAGAGACATATAATACAATTATTGTATTATATGTCTCTGTTAAAACTAAGTAGGAAAAAAACACCTTAAAAACATACAAGAAGTCCAAATGTTGAAACCACTAGGTATTTGTTTAAGGATACATATGTTAGTAAAGTAAAAGTTCTATTCAAAGGACAGATTGGAAACGGATGTTGAAATGGTTGAATGTTGAATGCAGGCTCAAATTATACTTAGTTTATGAATATTGGGGTAATGGTCTGTCCTTAACTCCACTGGCCTTCATGTGTCTGTGTGTCCATCTCAGGATTTTTCTTCTACAGAAACTTCAAATCAGAGTACATGTATTTAAAAAAAAAGTAACCATGCTTTACTAAGGGATGTGTTTTCACATCCATCACTTATCAACTACCTGATATACTGATATATATTTGCACTTAATGGCCATTTATGATTTTTTTTTTAGCTTTTCTCTCAAAAGCAGCAAATTGGAGTGACCTGCAATTTGGCATGCTTTAAGGTGTTCGACATTTTCATATCTATAATTTATTAACTTCTTGTTGACTGAATACTTTTCCAGAGGTATCAATAGTGAGCAATAGGTCAGTTTGTCTAAAAAAATGTCTGATGATGGAAGCGACTAAAAGCGAGTACCATCAAGAACAGGGCAACTTGTTTCGCTTTTGGGGGTCGGGAAAGCGAAGGGACGACCGGGAAAGTGACTTCTTCGCCCAAGTCGCCTGGTAGCGTGACCCCTGGACTCTTGTAATTTTCTTTTCTGTTAATGTACTTTTCAGGAAGTATATGTTGTCTGTGCCAACTTTTAACTATTGTTAATATATATTGATTGATGAATGATTCTGTGTTTTAGGCTGGAGGGTGTTACAGATCAGCAGTAGATTTAACAGGGAGGTTGTTAACAGAGACAGGACAGGGCCCAGATCAAGTGGGACAGATAACTACTCATACAACTCATTCTCTACAGGTAGGTTGTTGACAGAGACAGGACAGGGCCCAGATCAAGTGGGACAGATAACTACTCACACAACTCATTCTTTACAGGTAGATAACCTATCATTAGAAAATAAGAAAATGTGGTATGATTGATCAGTACACATTCAACATATTAAGGTATAAAGATGTCATAAACAGTATGAAAAAGCCAGACCTTGTCTCTTCCTAAGTAGGTTAGATAAATGTTGATGTAATTTTACACAAAATAAAAAATTTCAAATGTTGATCACATTTTTATCTGTACAAGATGTTTCCTTCCATAATTGACAGCTGATAAAGGCACCTTGCCTTATTTTTAAAGTTCTAACTTGTCAGTTAAATCAGTATGTTATATGTCAATTATCATAGTTGTGACTCCGTAACCTTTCCTTAACTTGAAGTTAATCAGTATATGTTCTATGTTTATAATTATAGTTATGGTTTTGTCGCTTTGCCTTGCTGATGAAGTTGAGATATTATAGTATTGCTGAATCAGAATTCCAAGCTTTCCAGAATCTAGATACTCCTGATCTCTACTATGAATATTATCCAAGGATGTATCCAGGCAGAAAAGGTAGGCAGGAAAAATAAAAGTTTGTAAATTAGAAAGAGTACATATTATCTCCTGAACACAATTTTTGGCTTATTCAGTCCAGTTGATCAGCTATTTATGGAGTATGCTAAAATATGTCTTACTTTTGAATCACAAATTGCCAAACTCTGGAACACTTACTGTGATAAAGTCAAAATAGTGTTTATTTTTAATGGCCACAACTTTCTGACTTTCAGCAAAATATAAGAACAAGCTGAAAAAACGGTTGACAACTGCTTAACTCATTAGATTTACATAAAGCACACAAAATACATCAAACAAAAAGACTTACCGCACCAAGTACCAATCGGAGAGTAATTCTTGTTACTGAATGTTTCCAAATCTTAAAATATCAGTCAGCACACAACTAATGGATTTGAGTTTAAAGACGTCATAGACAGCCAGAGAAAAATATGATCTTGTACAATGCCAAAATATAAATGTTTAGGTATATTGTAGGACCCTACATGTTCATAGCTGAATAGCAGTTGTACTTAGTTAAAGTTAGAATGTGGTATCTCAATTAGTTTTCTACAGATATGGCCAATCTTTCAACCAAACCTTTGTATCTACGAAAGAAAAAAGTTAATGTTTTAAGTAATTTGATTTTTTCAGGTTCAATGGTTCCTTTTGGTATGAGAATACTACATGCTGAACTTCCACATTATTTAGGCAGGTCACACGAAGCTTTAGATAGACTATACTATGTATTAGCTGTTGCACAAAAGGTAGGCAGAAAGTTTATTATACCCTCCACTTTCTGAAGTGGATTGTTTTAACTTGTTTATAGTCATGGGGAAAGTTTGCTCCACTTTTGTATCTACAACTGCACCTGATTGATTTGACAGAATTTTTATGACATTTTACAGAATCTTGCGTGATTTTCTTTTGCACCACCTGTTTTATTTATTCATTTGAATAATTTTTATACGACCGCAAATTTTGAAAAAATTTTCGTCGTATATTGCTATCACGTTGGCGTCGTCGTCGTCGTCGTCGTCGTCGTCGTCGTCGTCGTCGTCGGCGTCGTCGTCGTCGTCGTCGTCGTCCGAATACTTTTAGTTTTCGCACTCTAACTTTAGTAAAAGTGAATAGAAATCTATGAAATTTTAACACAAGGTTTATGACCATAAAAGGAAGGCTGGTATTGATTTTGGGAGTTTTGGTCCCAACATTTTAGGAATTAGGGGCCAAAAAGGGCCCAAATAAGCATTTTCTTGGTTTTCGCACTATAACTTTAGTTTAAGTTAATAGAAATCTATGAAATTTTGACACAAGGTTTATAACCACAAAATAAAGGTTGGGATTGATTTTGGGAGTTTTATTTTCAACAGTTTAGGAATTAGGGGCCAAAAAAGGGCCCAAATAAGCATTATTCTTGGTTTTCGCACAATAACTTTAGTTAAAGTAAATAGAAATCAATGAAATTTAAACACAATGTTTATGACCACAAAAGGAAGGTTGGTATTGATTTTGGGAGTTTCGGTCCCAACAGTTTAGGAATTAGGGGCCAAAAAGGGACCCAATAAGCTTTTTTCTTGGTTTTCGCACCATAGCGTTAGTATAAGTAAATAGAAATCTATGAAATTTAAACACAAGATTTATGACTATAAAAGGAAGGTTGGTATTGATTTTGGAAGTTTTGGTCCCAACAGTTAAGGAAAAAGGGGCCCAAAGGGTCCAAAATTAAACTTTGTTTGATTTCATCAAAATTGAATAATTGGGGTTCTTTAATATGCCGAATCTAACTGTGTATGTAGATTCTTAATTTTTGGTCCCGTTTTCAAATTGGTCTACATTAAGGTCCAAAGGGTCCAAAATTAAACTTAGTTTGATTTTAACAAAAATTGAAACCTTGGGGTTCTTTGATATGCTGAATCTAAAAATGTACTTAGATTTTTGATTATTGGCCCAGTTTTCAAGTTGGCCCAAATCGGGGTCCAAAATTAAACATTGTTTGATTTCATCAAAAATTGAATAATTGGGGTTCTTTGATATGCCAAATCTAACTGTGTATGTAGATTATTAATTTTTGGTCCAGTTTTAAAATTGGTCTAAATTAAAGTGCAAAGGGTCCAAAATTAAACTAAGTTTGATTTTAACAAAAATTAAATTCTTGGGCCTCTTTGATATGCTGAATCTAAACATGTACTTAGATTTTTGATTATGGGCCCAGTTTTCAAGTTGGTCCAAATCAGGATCTAAAATTATTATATTAAGTATTGTGCAAAAGCAAGTCTTTTCAATTGCACAGTATTGTGCAATGGCAAGAAATATCTAATTTCACAATATTGTGAAATAGCAAATTTTTTTTTAATTAAGAGTTATCTTTCTTTGTCCAGTATAGTAAGCAAGAAATATCTGCAAGAATTTTTTTTAATTGGAGTTATCTTTCTTTGTCCAGAATCAACTTAAATCTTTGTTATATACAATATACAATGTATATTCACTTTTTACTACCAACTGATAAATTTAAATAATCTTTACCATTCAGTGATAACAAGCAGTTTTTTTACATCATGTATTTAAATGAGTAGTAATTGTTGCAAACTCCATTAGAATATTTTAATTGAAATTAGTTTTGGAATAAGGGAAAGGGGGATGTGAATAAAAAATTGGGTTAAATTTTTCTCATTTGAAATTTCATAAATAAAAAGAAAATTTCTTCAAACATTTTTTTGAGAGGATTAATATTCAACAGCATAATGAATTGCTCTATTAAAGAGAAAACAAAAATTTTAAGTTCATTTGAATACATTCATTCTGTGTCAGAAACCTATGCTGTGTCAACTATTTAATCACAATCCAAATTTAGAGCGGAATCCAGCTTGAATGTTGTGTCCTTACTTGCCCCAACCGTTCAGGGTTCAACCTCTGCGGTCGTATAAAGCTACGCCCTGCGGAGCATCTGGTTGGGTTTACTATGAGATGACGGTCCTTTTTATATCTGCATGCTATGATAAACAAGTGTATCAGGTTCTCCTCCTTGACCCTTAATCTAATGAAATGAAATGTTCTCAGAATCTTTACCACATGATGCCATTGTGCTTCTGTTTTTTGTTAATTTGTTGTTGGTCTGGAATGTTTGGTTTCCCTTACAAGCTTACAGATATTCCTTTTTATCGTCAAAGTATCCATTTTGATATGACGAAATATGAGATATTATAATATTTGTTTATATATGCTGATTGGCAGTCACTGGATCATAGTTTAAATGAAGAATTAGCTTCGGTTACTTAGGTACATGTGAGATCTAAATCTATCATTAAGATTTGTTACTTTTTTAGATATTGATAAATCTTGAAGATGGTTTGGCTGAAGATGGAAGTGCAGTAGAGATTACTTCAGAAAGTAGAAAAGGTAAAGAAAATATGGACAGAATGATAAAATACTTACTTTTCTTAGAAGTAAGATATGATTGACAAAACTTAATTTATAGAATAGAACATTTTTTAGGGAACTTACAATAAAACTTTCATAGCATTTGTAAAGCAATTTATTTCAATAAAATTTTATATATTGTAAAATCCTTAAAGAAGTAAACTATTTAAATTTCTATTGTAGTTTCCAAAGAATTATGGCAGGAAAGAGAAAAACAAGTATTATATATCATAGGAAATACATTCCTGGCAATTAAGGTGAGACTTCAACGTAATTTTACTTGTGGAATCCTGAACATAATGCAGTATGAGTTGCTTAATTTCAATTTCAAAGAAAAAAAAGGGTTGAGGATAGCGCTTTTCTGCATCAGTATCTTTAGTTAGACTTTATATCTATAGGGTGTTAATTTAACAATTCCAATTTGTAAACTTAAAATATGTATTGTTACTTTGATCTCAAAAACTTTTTATAAAAAATATTGCCATTGGACATTATTAAGTAATTTATATGCAATGCATTGTAGTGCACACTCTAGTTTTGAAAATATTAAATTTTATAATGAAAGAAATGAAAACAGTTATAACATATTATATGGAAGACCATTCCTACAGATCTGTATATTTTGCAGGATTATGAAGCTGCTGTTAGTGTATATGATTCTACCCTGAGTAAAGATTGTTCTTGTAAAGCTGACCTTTTGAGTGGCATTGGGAGAATATACTTACAGGTAAAGCTGATCAGATCTTGTAATAAATAAAATTTTACATGTTTTTTTTTTATTTAGAGTAAAAAGACCTCTTCATTTTATACATCCTCCACAAAATGGCAAGGGAATTCAGTATTACATATATCTGTCATTTGAGCCTTTAAACCATAACAGCTGTTTAAACTTTTTATGTTATGCCTGCTGATATAGATATGATTTTTGATACATTGGTCTATAATGATGAATTACTGATAAGTTTGACAGACTTTGGTAGAATTACTTCCCTTGGACCTAAGAAATTTCATAAGATTGTATTTGACCGACCTTTTTTTTTGTAATGCCTGCAGACTTACAGATCTACTTTTTTGGTATAAAATCTTTCACAGTTACAAGTGTGACTGCTTTTTATGAAGCATCTTTTTGAAATAATTATGATTTTAAATAATCTTTCCTTTTGCAAGACTCTTATAAAAAACCCAGATCAAAAAGTCTTTTCAAAGTTTAAATTAGAATTTTGATATTTGCCTCAACTTTAATCAAATGAATGTCCATTGAAACTATTAAGTTAGATTTTATATGTCTTTTTAGATTGGTAATGTACCAAAAGCAAAAGACTGTTTTAAACAAGCAGAAGTACTCTCTGATAGTCAAGATAAATATGTTAAATGTAGAAATTTTATTAACAGGTAAGAGATAAAGGTAGCTTTATACAGTTAACAGACTATTATTTGAACTTGGAATTATTTTTAATTATGGAATGTGCATAATTTCTTGTGCTTGAAAATTTTTAATGAATTCCATGTTTATTCTGCATTATAATATTCTGTGCGCCACACACCACTTTCTATTACAAAAAAGATAACACATTTTCAATAGAATGAACACTATCTATTCAAAATGAATTGTGTGGAAAATATTATGCACTGCTCAAAACATAATAATACAGAACATGGAATTTATCAAAAATGTCAAACACAAGAAATTGTGCAATTCCATAATTAAAATAATTTCGAGTTCAAATAATAGCCTGTTAGTTCCTATTTGTGTTTTTCAAGTAAGATATATTTAGTTTTGCAAATTTTAATTATAGAATTTAAATATATTAGATAACGTTTTGATAACTCTGCTGACTTTGGTTATGCAAATTATTTTCATCATTGGTCTGATCATTCCTTTCTGAATTAGATTTATCATATCTATATTTTACTGATTTTCAGTCAAAACATTATACTTCAAGAATTAATTAGAAAGAAATGCACAATTGATGTATTAAAAGGTAAACAATTAAAAAGTGTTTAAATGTTGTTTTATATGGTCTTTTACAACAATTTTAAATTCACTAATTTCAGAGGTTTAGAGGGCATGTGTTTAAACAACTTTTCAGAAGCATTCCAGAATTTTAAAAGTGCTGTTGAATGTGATCCCAAAAATTCTTCAGTAAGTATTAACTAATTAGTAGTCTGTTCGGATAATGCAGCTAATCAATTGAAATAAAAAAGCAAGATTTTGGACAAGTTAATTCCTGAATTGTTTAATTTTAGATGTTTGCATTCTTAGGATGTATTTATCAAATTTAAAAAATAAAGATAAAATACTGGATGTTTTGATAATTATTGGCTCAATTTCAGTGCTCTATTTAAATTAAATGGACTTATGAGTCATAATTTCTTCTAAAGTTATCCTTGATTGTAGTAAATACTGTTGTATGTGTTTTCTCTATATTCAGACATATTTGACACGTCTTTATAAAAATTGCAAAGAATTGATCATACAAAAATGAAACTGGTTTGCCTTATTGATCCTTATTCAATGAATATTTAAACTATCATTTTCCATTTCTGAAAACATGCCCAAGTAGTGATACAGAAACAAGGATACATTTGAACCTTTCTTTTGACAGGCTGTAAATAATATGGCTGTTTGTTCCTTGTACGTTGGAAAGTTAATGGAAGCTTTAAAGAGTCTGGAAGTCTTAGTACATGAAGATCCAGAGAGGAATTTACATGAAGGAGTTTTATTTAACTTGTGTACTTTATATGAACTAGAATCATCAAGAGCTTTACATAAAAAACAAGCGTTACTGGACCTGGTCAGCAGACATAAGGGGGATGGATTTCCTGTTGCTTGTTTGAAAATGGCTTGAATATTGCTCCATATACTGACTGCTTTGTAGAATTTGAGCAGTATCTTCTGAAAAATAACTGGATATTGTTTAAAAAAACCCATTTAGACTGGAATTAAAAAAATATATTACAAATTCATTTAAGTTATCTACTTGTAAAAGATACAATTGCTTTGAGAAACAGTATTCTGTACATTTAGGTGATAAGGGACCAACTTAATCAGTATCAATACATTTCATTATAAAGTCACAGTTCTATTTGTAACTTTGATGTAGCTTCTTATATTATTTCCTAAGGTTTTAATTTGAACTGATATTGTTGTCAATATATTTTTGAAACATCTTTAAATCACCTCAACAAGTGCTGTTAGTGTAGTGTTCAAAAAATATATCTAACATTCAAAATAACCTACATTGAATTGTACAAGTGACCAAACATTTTCCCCAAATTATTGTCATAGGACCCAAATTGTTTGATGAATGATTGGAGTTGTTGAGTATTACTCAATGAAACCTATGCCTACAAACAAAACATGACCATCCTTTATTAAATGAACTGATTAGACCGTTGGTTTTCCCGTTTGAATGGTTTTACACTAGTAATTTTGGGGCCCTTTATAGATTGTTGTTCGGTGTGAGCCAAGGCTCCGTGTTGAAGGCCGTACTTTAACCTATAATGGTTTACTTTTTAAATTGTTATTTGGATGGAGAGTTGTCTCATTGGCACTCACACTACATCTTCCTATATCTATGAGACACATCATATTAATTAAAAACAACTTTGCATTTTACAGAGAGTTGCCATGGACACCTTTTATCTAACAGATATAGGTCAGAAACATTGAGATGTTTTGATGCATTTATTGTGTTTTTGGTTACTTTACTCCCTACCTTTTTATCCAAATCTATTGAAGGACAAAACATATAGAGAAGAAGGCACAGATCATAATTAACATTTAAAATCTTGTGCAATGCCCTGTTTAAATATGTGTATGTTATTCTTCAAAGTGGCAATAGGTATATTGATATTTAAGGACATGCCTAAGTATTTGAATATTAATTTGATTTTGACTATCATCATTAATAAATATGATTGTTTTGCTACATGAATATTTGAAAAGTAGTGTGGGACCACATTGTTAAAAAAATAATAATTGAATTATTTCTTTAATGAAATCAGTATATGTAAATTTAGAATAAGTTTTCAATAGGGATAGTGCAATAATTTTCTCACATTATTTTTTTTTTTTTTTTGTTTCAGTTTATTTTTCTTGTATTTTGCATTGTACGTGATAACTTGTGTGTAGTTAGAAATAAATTATTAAAGTATTTATTTTTGTTGTTTTGATGTTAGTTGGTGAGATAGCTATTACTTTAACATTTATGAGTTGAAAATAATTGAATAATAAAAAAAAGATTCAAGAAAAAGATAAGTTGTATATGTATTGTTACCAAGGTACCAAAAAGATAAAGCGAAGTGCCAGATATTTTAATACATTACAGAAAACATCAACTAACTCTTAACTTTTAAATTTGTTCCAGAATGAAAATACAAATGCAAACAGAATACAGAAAAAAACCATAACATATATTTTGACTTGATGGTGTGAATTCATATTTGTAGACATATTCTATTTCTTACTTTAACAATAATTTTGATTGTTTGTTGCTGGTTAAAAAACTATCATTTTTACTATGCAAAAAAGTGTACACACCCAATGTTACTTGCCATAAGCATCATCACTGATTCCTGAAGTTGAGCAGAAACTGCCAACCATGCAAGATCATTCACGATTTTTGTTTGGGTGACTGCTCATTTTGTTTACCGTTGTGTGAAATATTTGGTTGTCTTTTTGTCATTTTTTAGCTCACCTGGCCCGAAGGGCCAAGTGAGCTTATGCCATCACTTGGCGTCCGTCGTCGTCCATCGTCTGTCGTCGTCTGTCGTAGTAAACTATTTCAAGAATCTTCTCCTCTGAAACTACTGGGCCAAATACTTCCAAACTTTAACTGAATGTTCCTTAGGGTATCTACCGGTAGTTTATAAATTGTATCCGAGGTTTTGATCTATCAACAAACATGGTCGCCATTGCTAAAAATAGAACATAGGGGTCAAATGCAGTTTTTGGCTTATAACTCAAAACCAAAGCATTTAGAGCAAATCTGACGTGGGTAATGTTGTTTATCAGGTCAAGATCTATCTGCCCTGAAATTTTTAGATGAATCAGACAACCTATTGTTGGGTTGCTGCCCCTGAATTGGTAATTTTAAGGAAATTTTGCTGTTTTTGGTTATTATCTTGAATATTATTATAGATAGAGATAAACTGTAAAGTGAGCAATAATGTTCAGCAAAGTAAGATCTACAAATAAGTCAACATGACTGAAATGGTCAGTTGACCCCTTTAGGAGTTATTGCCCTTTATAGTCAATTTTTAACCATTTTTGGTAAATCTTAGTTATCTTTTACAAAAATCTTCTCCTCTGAAACTACTGGACCAAATACTTCCAAACTTTAACTGAATGTTCCTTAGGGTATCTAGTTTATAAATTGTATCTGAAGTTTTGATCTATCAACAAACATGGTCGCCATTACTAAAAATAGAACATAGGGGTCAAATGCAGTTTTTGGCTTATGACTCAAAAACCAAAGCATTTAGAGCAAATCTGACATGGGTTATATTGTTAATCAGGTCAAGATCTATCTGACAACCTGTTGTTGGGTTGCTGCCCCTGAATTGATAATTTTAAGGAAATTTTGCTGTTTTTGGATATTATCTTGAATATTATTATAGATAGAGATAAACTGTAAATAGCAATAATGTTCAGCAAAGTAAGATTTACTAATAAGTCAACATGACCGAAATGGTCAGTTGACCCCTTTAGGAGTAATTGCCCTTTATAGTCAATTTTTATACGACCGCAAATTTTGAAAAAATTTTCGTCGTATATTGCTATCACGTTGGCGTAGTCGTCGTCGTCCGAATACTTTTAGTTTTCGCACTCTAACTTTAGTAAAAGTGAATAGAAATCTATAAAATTTTAACACAAGGTTTATGACCATAAAAGGAAGGCTGGTATTGATTTTGGGAGTTTTGGTCCCAACATTTTAGGAATTAGGGGCCAAAAAGGGCCCAAATAAGCATTTTCTTGGTTTTCGCACTATAACTTTAGTTTAAGTTAATAGAAATCTATGAAATTTTGACACAAGGTTTATGACCACAAAAGAAAGGTTGGGATTGATTTTGGGAGTTTTGGTTTCAACAGTTTAGGAATTAGGGGCCAAAAAAGGGCCCAAATAAGCATTATTCTTGGTTTTCGCACAATAACTTTAGTTTAAGTAAATAGAAATCAATGAAATTTAAACACAATGTTTATGACCACAAAAGGAAGGTTGGTATTCATTTTGGGAGTTTCAGTCCCAACAGTTTAGGAATTAGGGGCCAAAAAGGGACCCAAATAAGCATTTTTCTTGGTTTTTGCTCCATAGCGTTAGTATAAGTAAATAGAAATCTATGAAATTTAAACACAAGGTTTATGACTATAAAAGGAAGGTTGGTATTGATTTTGGGAGTTTTGGTCCCAACAGTTAAGGGAAAAGGGGCCCAAAGGGTCCAAAATTAAACTTTGTTTGATTTCATCAAAATTGAATAATTGGGGTTCTTTAATATGCCGAATCTAACTGTGTATGTAGATTCTTAATTTTTGGTCCCGTTTTCAAATTGGTCTACATTAAGGTCCAAAGGGTCCAAAATTAAACTTAGTTTGATTTTAACAAAAATTGAAACCTTGGGGTTCTTTGATATGCTGAATCTAAAAATGTACTTAGATTTTTGATTATTGGCCCAGTTTTCAAGTTGGCCCAAATCGAGGTCCAAAATTAAACATTGTTTGATTTCATCAAAAATTGAATAATTGGGGTTCTTTGATATGCCAAATCTAACTGTGTATGTAGATTCTTAATTTTTGGTCCAGTTTTAAAATTGGTCTAAATTAAAGTGCAAAGGGTCCAAAATTAAACTAAGTTTGATTTTAACAAAAATTAAATTCTTGGGCCTCTTTGATATGCTGAATCTAAACATGTACTTAGATTTTTGATTATGAGCCCAGTTTTCAAGTTGGTCCAAATCAGGATCTAAAATTATTATATTAAGTATTGTGCAATAGCAAGTCTTTTCAATTGCACAGTATTGTGCAATGGCAAGAAATATCTAATTTCACAATATTGTGAAATAGCAAAATTTTTTTTAATTAAGAGTTATCTTTCTTTGTCCAGTATAGTAAGCAAGAAATATCTGCAAGAATTTTTTTTAATTGGAGTTATCTTTCTTTGTCCAGAATCAACTTAAATCTTTGTTATATACAATATACAATGTATATTCACTTTTTACTACCAACTGATAAATTTAAATAATCTTTACCATCCAGTGATAACAAGCAGTTTTTTTACATCTTAATATTTTATGATGTATTTTAATGAGTAGTAATTGTTGCAAACTCCATTAGAATATTTTAATTGAAATTAGTTTTGGAATAAGGGAAAGGGGGATGTGATTAAAAAATTGGGTTCAATTTTTATACGACCGCAAATTTTGAAAAAATTTTCGTCGTATATTGCTATCACGTTGGCGTCGTCGTCGTGGTCGTCGTCGTGGTCGTCCGAATACTTTTAGTTTTCGCACTCTAACTTTAGTAAAAGTGAATAGAAATCTATGAAATTTTAACACAAGGTTCATGACCATAAAAGGAAGGTTGGTATTGATTTTGGGAGTTTTGGTCCCAACATTTTAGGAATTAGGGGCCAAAAAGGGCCCAAATAAGCATTTTCTTTGTTTTTGCACTATAACTTTAGTTTAAATTAATAGAAATCTATGAAATTTTGACACAAGGTTGATGACCACAAAAGAAAGGTTGGGATTGATTTTGGGAGTTTTGGTTTTAACAGTTTAGGAATTAGGGGCCAAAAAAGGGCCCAAATAAGCATTATTCTGGGTTTTCGCACAATAACTTTAGTTTAAGTAAATAGAAATCAATGAAATTTAAACATAATGTTTATGACCACAAAAGGAAGATTGGTATTGATTTTGGGAGTGTAGGTCCCAACAGTTTAGGAATTAGGGGCCAAAAAGGGACCCAAATAAGCATTTTTCTTGGTTTTCGCACCATAACGTTAGTATAAGTAAATAGAAATCTATGAAATTTAAACACAAGGTTAATGACCATAAAAGGAAAGTTGGTATTGAGTTTGGGAGTTTTGGTCCCAACAGTTTAGGAAAAAGGGGCCCAAAGGGTCCAAAATTAAACTTTGTTTGATTTCATCAAAATTGAATAATTGGGGTTCTTTGATATGCCAAATCTAACTGTGTATGTAGATTCTTAATTTTTGGTCCAGTTTTAAAATTGGTCTAAATTAAAGTGCAAAGGGTCCAAAATTAAACTAAGTTTGATTTTAACAAAAATTAAATTCTTGGGCCTCTTTGATATGCTGAATCTAAACATGTACTTAGATTTTTGATTATGAGCCCAGTTTTCAAGTTGGTCCAAATCAGGATCTAAAATTATTATATTAAGTATTGTGCAATAGCAAGTCTTTTCAATTGCACAGTATTGTGCAATGGCAAGAAATATCTAATTTCACAATATTGTGAAATAGCAAAATTTTTTTTAATTAAGAGTTATCTTTCTTTGTCCAGTATAGTAAGCAAGAAATATCTGCAAGAATTTTTTTTAATTGGAGTTATCTTTCTTTGTCCAGAATCAACTTAAATCTTTGTTATAT
The DNA here is from genome assembly GCF_036588685.1 of Mytilus trossulus. Classification (NCBI taxonomy): domain Eukaryota; kingdom Metazoa; phylum Mollusca; class Bivalvia; order Mytilida; family Mytilidae; genus Mytilus; species Mytilus trossulus. The sequence continues at coordinate 99,257,136 of NC_086373.1, forward strand.
ACAATATACAATGTATATTCACTTTTTACTACCAACTGATAAATTTAAATAATCTTTACCATCCAGTGATAACAAGCAGTTTTTTTACATCTTAATATTTTATGATGTATTTTAATGAGTAGTAATTGTTGCAAACTCCATTAGAATATTTTAATTGAAATTAGTTTTGGAATAAGGGAAAGGGGGATGTGATTAAAAAATTGGGTTCAATTTTTATACGACCGCAAATTTTGAAAAAATTTTCGTCGTATATTGCTATCACGTTGGCGTCGTCGTCGTGGTCGTCGTCGTGGTCGTCCGAATACTTTTAGTTTTCGCACTCTAACTTTAGTAAAAGTGAATAGAAATCTATGAAATTTTAACACAAGGTTCATGACCATAAAAGGAAGGTTGGTATTGATTTTGGGAGTTTTGGTCCCAACATTTTAGGAATTAGGGGCCAAAAAGGGCCCAAATAAGCATTTTCTTTGTTTTTGCACTATAACTTTAGTTTAAATTAATAGAAATCTATGAAATTTTGACACAAGGTTGATGACCACAAAAGAAAGGTTGGGATTGATTTTGGGAGTTTTGGTTTTAACAGTTTAGGAATTAGGGGCCAAAAAAGGGCCCAAATAAGCATTATTCTGGGTTTTCGCACAATAACTTTAGTTTAAGTAAATAGAAATCAATGAAATTTAAACATAATGTTTATGACCACAAAAGGAAGATTGGTATTGATTTTGGGAGTGTAGGTCCCAACAGTTTAGGAATTAGGGGCCAAAAAGGGACCCAAATAAGCATTTTTCTTGGTTTTCGCACCATAACGTTAGTATAAGTAAATAGAAATCTATGAAATTTAAACACAAGGTTAATGACCATAAAAGGAAAGTTGGTATTGAGTTTGGGAGTTTTGGTCCCAACAGTTTAGGAAAAAGGGGCCCAAAGGGTCCAAAATTAAACTTTGTTTGATTTCATCAAAATTGAATAATTGGGGTTCTTTGATATGCCGAATCTAACTGTGTATGTAGATTCTTAACTTTTGGTCCCGTTTTCAAATTGGTCTACATTAAGGTCCAAAGGGTCCAAAATTAAACTTAGTTTGATTTTAACAAAAATTGAATCCTTGGGGTTCTTTGATATGCTGAATCTAAAAATGAACTTAGATTTTTTATTATTGGCCCAGTTTTCAAGTTGGCCCAAATCGGGGTCCAAAATTAAACTTTTTTGATTTCATCAAAAATTGAATAAATGGGGTTCTTTGATATGCCAAATCTAACTGTGTATGGAGATTCTTCATTTTTGGTCCCGTTTTCAAATTGGCCTACATTAAGGTCCAAAGAGTCCAAAATTAAACTAAGTTTGATTTTAACAAAAATTAAATTCTTGGGCCTCTTTGATATGCTGAATCTAAACATGTACTTAGATTTTTGATTATGGGCCCAGTTTTCAAGTTGGTCCAAATCAGGATCTACAATTATTATATTAAGTATTGTGGAATAGCAAGTCTTTTCAATTGCTCAGTATTGTGCAATGGCAAGAAATATCTAATTTCACAATATTGTGAAATAGCAAATTTTTTTTTAATTAGAGTTATCTTTCTTTGTCCAAAATAGTAAGCAAGAAATATCTTATTGCAAGAATTTTTTTTAATTGGAGTTATCTTTCTTTGTCCAGAATCAACTTAAATCTTTGTTATATATAATATACAATGTATATTCACTTTTTACTACCAACTGATAAATTTAAATAATCTTTACCATTTAGTGATAACAAGCAGTTTTTTTACATCTTAATATTTTATGATGTATTTAAATGAGTAGTTATTGTTGCAAACTCCATTAGAATATTTTAATTGAGATTAGTTTTGGAATAAGGGAAAGGGGGATGTGATTAAAAAATTGGGTTCAATTTTTCTCATTTGAAATTTCATAAATAAAAGAAAATTTCTTCAAACATTTTTTTGAGAGGATTAATATTCAACAGCATAGTGAATTGCTCTAAGAGAAAACAAAAATTTTAAGTTCATTAGAACACATTCATTCTGTGTCAGAAACCTATGCTGTGTCAACTATTTAATCACAATCCAAATTTAGAGCTGAATCCAGCTTGAATGTTGTGTCCATACTTGCCCCAACCGTTCAGGGTTCAACCTCTGCGGTCGTATAAAGCTACGCCCTGCGAAGCATCTGGTTCTCATTTGAAATTTCATAAATAAAAAGAAAATTTCTTCAAACATTTTTTTGAGAGGATTAATATTCAACAGCATAGTGAATTGCTCTAAGAGAAAACAAAAATTTTAAGTTCATTTGAATACATTCATTCTGTGTCAGAAACCTATGCTGTGTCAACTATTTAATCACAATCCAAATTTAGAGCGGAATCCAGCTTGAATGTTGTGTCCATACTTGCCCCAACCGTTCAGGGTTCAACCTCTGCGGTCGTATAAAGCTACGCCCTGCGGAGCATCTGGGTAACAATTTTTCATAAATCTAAGTAATCTTTTACAAAAATCTTCTCCTCTGAAACTACTGGGCCAAATACTTCCAAACTTTAACTGAATGTTCCTTAGTGTATCTAGTTTATAAATTGTATCCGAAGTTTTGATCTATCAACAAACATGGTCGCCATTGCTAAAAATAGAACATAGGGGTCAAATGCAGTTGTTGGCTTATAACTCAAAAACCAAAGCATTTAGAGCAAATCTGACATGGGGTAATATTGTTTATCAGGTCAAGATCTATCTGCCCTGAAATTTTCAGATGAATCAGACAACCTGTTGTTGGGTTGCTGCCCCTGAATTGATAATTTTAAGGAAATTTTGCTGTTTTTGGTTATTATCTTGAATATTATTATAGATAGAGATAAACTGTAAAGTGAGCAATAATGTTCAGCAAAGTAAGATCTACAAATAAGTCTATCTGACCAAAATTGTCAATTGACCCCTTAAGGAGTTATTGCCCTTTAAAGACTTTTTTCACAATTTGTTCATCATGTTGACTTACTTTAAAAAATCTTCTCCTTTGAAACTGCTGTATGAATTTCAGCCAAACTTAGGCTAAATGAGTTTCATTGTATCTAGTATAAATTTTATATTTTATTTCCTTGTATGTCAAGAAACATAGCTTCTATGGCTAAAATAGAACATAGGAGAAAATGATTTTTTTTTTGCTTTTGAAGAAAATAGGACGATCCAAAAAACATTTAAATAAATTGAAAAGCCAAAATAATCATTGATGAGAGATTTAACCAAAAGAATTAAGGTGAGCGATTCAGGCTCTTGAGAGCCTCTTGTTTCTTTGGCTTGTAGTTTTCGATCGCCCTTCCCAAGTACCATTTTTCAATATTTATAATACATATTCTGTATGCCTGTCTACATATTTCTAAATTGCCATTTGAAAATAACTCTGTGGTTTTTATACGACCGCAAAATTTGAAAAATTTTCGTCGTATATTAGTATCACGTTGGCGTCGTCGTCTGTGTCGTCGTCCTCCGAATACTTTTAGTTTTCGCACTCTAACTTATGTAAAAGTGAATATAAATCTATGAAATTTTAACACAAGGTTTATGACCACAAAAGGAAGGTTGGGATTGATTTTAGGAGTTTTGATCCCAACATTTTAGGAATTAGGGACCAAAAAGGGCCCAAATAAGCATTTTTTTGTTTTTCGCACAGTAATTTTATCAGAGAAATCTATGAAATTTTGACACAAAGTTTATGACCACAAAACGAAGGTTGGGATTGATATTTTGGAGTTTTGGTTCTTACAGTTTAGGAAATAGGGGCCAAAAAGGGGTCCAAATAAGCATTTTTTCTTGATTTTTGCACCAGAACTTTAGTATAAGTTAATAGAAATCTATGAAATTTAAACACAAAGTTTATGACCATAAAAGGAAGGTTGGTATTGATTTTGGGAGTTTTGGTCCTAACAGTTTAAGAAAAAGGGGCCCAAAGGGTCCAAAATTAAACTTTGTTTGATTTCATCCAGAATTGAATAATTGGGGTTCTTTGATATGCCGAATCTAACTGTGTATGTAGATTCTTAATTTTTGGTCCCGTTTTCAAATTTGTCTACATTCAGGTCCAAAGGGTCCAAAATTAAACTTAGTTTGATTTTGACAAAAATTGAATCCTTGGGGTACTTTGGTATGCTGAATCTAAAAATGTACTTAGATTTTTTATTATTGGCCCAGTTTTCAAGTTGGTCCAACTCGGGGTCCAAAATCGAACTTTGTTTAATTTCATCAAAAATTGAATAAATGGGGTTCTTTGATATGCAAAATCTAACTGTGTATGTAGATTCTTAATTTTTGGTCCTGTTTTCAAATTGGTCTACATTAAAGTTCAAAGGGTCCAAAATTAAACTTAGTTTGATTTTAACAATAATTGAATTCTTGGGGTTCTTTGATATTCTGAATCCAAACATGTACTTAGATTTTTGATTATGGGCCCATTTTTCAAGTTGGTCCAAATCAGGATCTCAAATAAGTAAGTATTGTGCAATAGCAAGAAATTTACCATTGCATGGTATTGCGCAATAGCAAGAAATCTTCCAATTGCACAGTATGATGCAATAGCAAGTCTTTTCAATTGCACAGTATTGCGCAATAGCAAGAAATATCTAATTGCACAATATTGTGCAATAGCAAGAAATTTTTTAATTGGAGTTATCTTTCTTTGTCCAGAATCAACTTAAATCTTTGTTATATACAATATACAATGTATATTCACTTTTTACTACCAACTGATAAATTAAAACAATCTTTACCATTCAGTGATAACGAGCATTTTTTTTACATCTTAATATTCTATGAAGTATTTAAATAAGTAGTTATTGTTGCAAACTCCATTAGAAATTTTAATTAAGATCAGTTTTGGAATAAGGGAAAGGGGGATGTGAAAAAAAAAAATGGGTGGGGGGGGGACCATTTTTTTTCATTTGAAATTTCATAAATAAAAAGAAAATTTCTTCAAACATTTTTTTGAGAGGATTAATATTCAACAGCATAGTGAATTGCTCTAAGAGAAAACAAAATTTTTAAGTTCATTAGAACACATTCATTTTGTGTCAGAAACCTATGCTGTGTCAACTATTTAATCACAATCCAAATTTAGAGCTGGATTCAGCTTGAATGTTGTATCCATACTTGCCCCAACTGTTCAGGGTTCAACCTCTGCGGTCGTACAAAGCTGCGCCCTGCGGAGCATCTGGTTCTTCAGATGTTATTTTGTCCCCAATTTTATTGATTTTGGGCTTAATCCATCCAGATTTAAACTAATTTGAGAGTGGCATTCATTTCGTTTGATTTATTACCCAGCAATGTTGAAAGACCTGTCAAGAATCTTTTTTTATAGAACAATTCAGTTAAAAGGTTAACTAGTGTAATGTTTGTAAATTATTTTGTTTTCAAATTATGCCTAGTTCAGTTGTGTCCAAGTTAAGATTGTAAATGCTGATACGAAGATCATGATTTTGAAATTCCAATATTAACGATATGTGATCGTTGTAGCACTCGTGTACCATGCATAATTTTACAAAGCAATGGCGATAAAATGGAGTTAAATCTATCAAAGTGTCAGAACTTTAATAATGATAAATGTCATAGTTAACAAATTCACCTTGAGATATTATAAGTGCATCTTGGTGTACTACCCAAAGTAATCGGTGATGTGCATAGTTAGGTCGTCAATTTAAGTTTGAGTGTGCAACAATGACAATTTATTGAAGCAATGTCATCAGATCGTTAATACAACAATAATTTTAGATTTATACTTCATACTTCATTTCTCTAAATAAAATTCATCCATCCGATTTGAAGACGTTAACAGTAAATAAGCCTAAGGAATTATGGACGTTTCAGAATAAAAAAACCCAAATCATCTTGTTTTATAAAGTGTTGAGATTTTCTGCATATAACCTTCTAAACATTTGCAAACAGGAACATTTTTCTTGGTAGTTTCTCTATCAACAGATGTTGGCCATACATCAGTTTCCTTATTGTCGTTATGATATGCTACTTGATCCAACAATCGTGCTCAATTGTATAATGATGAAGAAATAAGTTGGTTAGCATGTTAAAAAAGGCAAAAACTTTGACCCAAATAAAAAAAAACCTGTCAAATATTTTGTCAGGTTGGTGTTTTCTTATTATAATCCGTTCATGAATTGAATTTATCATAGCTTTTGAAACTACAGAGAGCTTATTGGAGCTCATATTTCATTGTTATTGGGCTGATATATATATATAGAATAGGGAATGAGAAAATGGGGTCAACAAACCAACACAAGAACAAAAAGCCGCCCCATAACCACCAACGGGTACTCAACGCAGTTAGAAAGACCAGCACCCGGATGTGGGCTTCAGCTGTCCCCGAAACAATTATGTATACTAGTTCAGCGAAATGGACGCCCCATTAACCGCCTGTATACACACAACGCGAAAAAAAACTTTCGTTCAAAAATGCACAAGGTTAGAGGTTCCCGACCCAGGACAGGTTTGAGACTACTGTACTAGTCTCAGGGACAGGTGCACAATGGGACAGAGTTAAACGGGTTTTTAGATCTAAATCCTCCCTGATAACTAAAGTCAACACAGCGAAGTGCACAGTAAAACTGCGGATGAACATAATTTAACAAAAGGTTACTAGCAGTTACTGACATGCCAGCTCCAGACTCCTATATATATACCTTTTTCAAATTAGACTTGATTATATTTTTTCGTTTTAGGCTTGTATTATATTTGCCTTGGGTTTAAATATTACGTTCATCCTATTGTGTATATTCAAAGGTCTATCCTAAATCGAGGTAAATATGGCATTCCAAATTCCAAATACCAGTTCGTTTCTGACATCACTGGATTTGAAAATGCTAAGGTCTATCCTTAATTGAGGTAAATTATATGGCATTCTAAATACCAGCTCGTTTCTGACATCACTGAATTTGAAAATTCAAAAGTCTATCCTTAATTGAGGTAAAATATATGGCATTCTAAATACCAGTTCGTTTCTGACATCACTGAATTTGAAAATTCAAAAGTCTTTCCTTAATTGAGGTAAATTATATGGCATTCCAAATACCAGTTCGTTTCTAACATCACTGAATTTGAAAATTCAAAGGTCTATCCTTAATTGAGGTAAATTATATGGCATTCCAAATACCAGTTCTTTTCTGACATCACTGAATTTGAAAATTCAAAGGTCTATCCTAAATCGAGGTAAATTATATGGCATTCAAAATACCAGTTCGTTTCTGACATCACTGAAGACATTACTTGTCGAAATGCGGATATGGTGTACCAATTTTTGCACCTCATGTTTGCTGTATATATCTCATCTTTTCCGTAAGATTATAGTTTTCTGTTAGGTATATTAAATTAATAACCAATTTTGTTACATCTGGCGATCCGTTTATTTGGCAATCGCCATGGCAGCCAGTACCGTTTAAGAACATCCGTTGTTCGAACTACTAGTCAAATGCGTTTTTTCAGAATATGTTTTTTTTTGGGGTTTGTTTTTTTTAACTTTTTGCCTTTTGGAAAAAGCTGGTTTGTGCTGTTTTTGACCACTCTACCAAGGAATTTGTTTTGCATTTGTCATAATAGCTTGCAATATGTGATATTGGTTTTATCCATTATTCTCATTTCGCCTTAGCTGTCAAAATTTATTTATAAAATTAATCCCAGTTTGCCTTAGTACAAATTTTCAGGTACACACAAATTAACTAAGGCGAAATGGGAGCTTCTGTAAACAATAAAATTAAGTTATGTTTTGTTTGTATTGCAATTAGTTGATATTTGTTATTTTGATGTCAAATTCTACCATTAAATACTTTTTAAAGGAATGATATATTTTTTTTTTCATTTTTGGTGTCCCACTTTTTATAGTTGCTCTTTTTCCCCCTGAAAGTGTTTTTTTTTTACTTATGTGTTATATTTTGGAAATAAAGTCTTATTAGAATGACAAATTGGATATGAACATTTCATATTTTAATGAATAAATAAAGACAATTATCATGCAAGTAAAAGGGACTGATATACACATTTGAAAATTATCGCAAACTCTTCGGAGAAACAATACAAAAAACTTAAGATAAAGCAATTATTGCTCAAAGAAAGAAAATGGCAAAAAAAAAATAAACACATTGAGATCCAATAACTCAAAAGAGTATTGGAAATTACTTAACAGTAGAAAAAAGAGAGCCCAACCTGACATCCCTATCAACAAATTATTCGATTTTTCAAAAATCTGAACGCCGCCCAAGAAATTGAGGAAAATACAAATATTCCAACTGTAAACCGGAATGATGTCGATAGGCCTAATGAAGATCTAAACAGAAGAATTTCTAAAGACGAAATTCTTAAGAGCATCAACAACCTAAAAAATGATAAAGCATTTGGGGATGATCCTATAATAAATGAATATATCAAGTCTACAGCTAGTTTATTCATTGAATTTTACGAAAAAATATTTAACGTTATATTTCGCACTGGTATTATACCTGACAGTTGGCTAGTTGGTTACATTAAGCCTGTTTATAAAAATAAAGGTAACAAGTTGGACCCCAAACATTTTAGACCAATTACCATTTTGAGTTGTATGGGGAAACTTTTCACCGCAATTTTAAGCGAGAGACTAAATCTTTTATCTGAAGAATTCATGATTTTAAACGAAAACCAATGTGGTTTTAGAAAGGGTTATTCAACAACCGATAATTTATTTGTGATATATAATTAGCACAGTTTTGGAGATTTTTTAATATTTTTTTTTATTAAAGTTTATGTTATGTAATTAAACAAGTCTGTGAGAAAATATATTTTTTGCTTTCTATTAAACTTTTTGTGTTGCATAATGTGAAGGATAATTAAATTATTTTGATTTTTCTAACTGCATGAATTAAAAAAAAATGCAAACAATATTTCAAAAGAAGCAACTTTCCAACTACATTTATTTTCTTGTAGATTTTTCCTGATTTCACAACTGTTGAAATCACTTAATTTATTTAAAAAAAATAATTAAAGAGAAACAAATCCCTAACTACATGTTGTTCAAATTGCTATAAAAACACAAAGATTTAATTTGTTTATTTAATATTTTTATCTAAATTCACATTTCGCCTTAGTTCAATTCCCATCTGGCCTTAGTATATTTTATACCTTTTTTACCTGGAATTCACAGCTAAGGCGAAATGGGAACACACCCTTCTGACCTGTCATCTATTTCAAAAATAGCAAACGCTTCGGACTTATGCCCCTGTCAAATATGATATTAAATAGCTTATGAAGTATACCAGATAAAATATGATATGAGTGCTTTAAACACTCATTTAGATTGAGATCACCATCATATCGTTTATGACGCTTTAATTTTTTATCTGCCTTGGCTTTTGAATTTTATTAGTAAATATAAGTTCAATTAACCCAATATTTAATCCAGTACCTACTATACTTCGTTTTGGTTTCATACACTTGCATCGTTTTCATTTGCAATACCAGCATTTCATGTTTTAAAATTGTTTGTAAATATATTCATAGGTATATAGTAGTTTGAGGGGGATTTTTCTTTCTCTTCAATAATTATTTTTAAAGATTTGTTCACCTGATATTATGTTGACACTGACTCAACAAATGAATCATATTCCACACTGTAAATTGTAATGAATAGATCGAAACTAACACCCTCTTATATAATTTGGGTTTTATTTATTACCTTTTCCGTGAAAGAATATTGCTGATATTTATAAACATGGTAACTTGATAAACCCACTGATGTAAGTTAACATTACTTTACCACGAATGCATCCCGGCTTTGTGTCGCCGTATTCCAAAATGAAAAAAAAATGATAATATGTATCTTTATTGCATCTTTGAAGACAAAAAAATATCTGGGTTTAAAGTATTTATTGCTTATTAAAACGAAATCGACTATGTACCGAACATCTTTTTTCAGTCATCAAAAGTATACCTTACTTGGATGGAGAGTTGTCTCATTGGCACTCACACCACATCTTCCTATATCTACTTACTGTTAGGAAACGTGAGTGCTGTTAGATTACAACTAACGTTTATAGCATTTCTTTGTTCTTTATGTACCATTATTCTATGTAGTGTTTTGTATAATTTCATCTTTTCTTTGACATTTTTGACAAACTTCAATGTTCCATAAATTTGTTCTTTCAATCACGTTTGGTTCAGTACTTCTTGTATTTGTTCTTTCTATCACGTTTGGTTTCTGCTTGCATTTAGTTTTTTTTTTGTATTTGTTTAATTGCCACATTTAGTAACTATCACCCGTTCTACACTTTGGGGTTATTTTTTACTTTGTCCATAAACTGGCAAACAAAGAAATCTGCATAATATTTTATTCATCGATGTAAGTTCACTGACAAATTCAACCGAAAGTCACGCTATTCATCCTAATATAAAGATATTTTGATTTATGTAACACATTACAAGTTTTATCTGAATACATAAATATGTCAGTGAACTTACAAAGACATTGTTAGTTTTGGTTATATTTTGTTACATTTCAAGGCTACCAGAGCGACTTACATGAACACCCCTTTTAAACTGCAACTGATTTCTGTTTTGATCATTTGATCATATATGGTTCTATTTGTTAATGTTTCTATGAAGTTTGAAAAATCGTACAAAGATTGAAAATGCACCCAAGAAATTAATCAGATATGTATTATGATGTATGTTCTCTTTCTTATTAAGAAATCAATGTTTCGACTATATACAATACTTGATAATTTTATTTAAGAAATAATTGATGCAAGCTATACCTTATTGTAGTTTTAACATGACTAGGCATTATATGCGTGATTTTTTTTGCGCGAGCGATAGTGAGGTCAAATATGTCAATTTCGGAATGCAACACATTACAGTCATAATAAATGAATAAGTAACATCATGTGCACCATTTAAGTGTTTGAAAGTGTTTTAAAGTTAAGGAAATATATTAAGTGCATGATAATTTGAAAATAAAATCATTATTCTGAAGAAGTCAATATACGCATGTGCAAACAAGATTTAGATTTAGAGCATGGGTTTGTTCACAAAGCGAAAGAACCACCGTCATATTAGAATATACAACAGAACAAAACACTTACAGCCATGGTATTTATGTGTACACTACCAGCTCAAAGCACGAGACAAATCAAAACATTTACATATAGTTCAGTCAATCTAGCATAAATTTGACCTTAGCCTAAAAGTAATTGCAACAGAAGATTTTTAAGTTTTAATCTTTAGCTTTATACTTCAAATTTACACAGAAAAAAGTCCCATAAAATCTAACTTGAGGAAGACTAAAACAAGGATGTGTCCAAAGTACACGGATGCCCCACTGGCACTTTCATTTTCCATGTTTCATGGACCGTTAAAATGGGTCAAAAGCCTAATTCGGCTTTAAAATCTAAAAGGTCATATCATAAGCATCAAGTGTACTAAGTTTCAAGTTGATTGGACTTCAGCTTCATCAAAAACTACCTTGACCAAAAACTTTAACCTGAAACTCCCACTTTCATTTTCTATGTTCAGTGGACCGTGAAATTGAGGCCAAAAGTCCGATTTGGTTTTAAAATTAGAAAGATTATATCAAAAGCATCAAGCGTACTAAGTTTCAAGTTGATTGGACTTCAGCTTCATCAAAAACTACCTTGACCAAAAACTTTAACCTGAAACTCCCACTTTCATTTTCTATGTTCAGTTGACCGTGATATTGGGGTCAAAAGTCTAATATGGCTTTAAAATAAGAAAGATCATATCATAAGCAACAACTGTACTAAGTTTCAAGTTGATTGTACTTCGGCTTCATCAAAAACTACCTTGACCAAAAACTTTAACCTGCGGACGAACAAACGAACGAACAAACGGACGGACGGACAGACGGACGAACGAACGAACGAACGGAGCCACAGACCAGAAAACATAATGCCCCTCTACTATCGTAGGTGGGACATAAAAATCACCATTTAAAATTCCTATGGAGATTTGTATTGAAAAGGGAGATAACTCTTGCAAAAAAGGCAAAAATACCAATGAAAATTGATACAAAATTATAACTTTACCGCTTCTATTCATCAGAATGTATTAATTCTTGATTTTTTAGCGGTCTTGACAGTATAATAAACAACTCTTAAGGTGTTTTCATATATTTTATCAAGCTAGTATCTAGATTTCGTAATTCATTAGTTGACCATTTATTAAATTTTTCAACACGTCAAGGTAAAGAATCTCAAATTTAATAAAAATAATTAAGCATGTATTCTTCTTTTTGTGGTTTAAAGTTTCTTTAGATAAGTGAGTTGCTGAAGTTATATACAGATATAAACATTACCTTTTCACATTATTTTTTCAAAATGGTTACAAAGCTTCAAATTTGCAAACTCTTTAATGATAAATGCACGAAGAAAAAAACCCTACCCATACCACTTCGGTTTTGTACATTTCATGAGCAGGAGATTATATATTTCAGTCAAATACAAACTTATAACCCCATCAAAATATCATACTGTACATAAATTTCAAGAAAAACAACCAAAAACTGACCAAAAAAGGCTCATTTTTGTGAGAGTTATCTCCCCTTCCAATGTTAATTTCCATAGGAAATTAAAAGTGCTAATTTTGAGTTTTCCTCAAGTTAGAATTTATGGGACTTTTTTTCTGTGTATATAAAGGGCATAATTCTATAGATTAAAACTAAAACACTTTCTGTTGCAATTAGTTTGAGGTTAAATCTTAGTTTGACTAGACTAATAGTTCACATACATAACATGCCGCTACGGTTTAAACCTTTATCTTACCATGGAAGTATTATATTGAATATGAATATAATACTTCCATGATCTCCCATGCCAAAAGTGTCATTCCCTCATTGCGTAACTTTGGATCAGAGATGATTTTGAAAGTTAAAAACTTCAAAACTAGTTATGTGTTAATAAATGATAGGTATAATTATTATAGTCCGATTTTTTAAATCCACACCAGTGTAACAAGTCTAAGGGGACTGTAAACCAACGATTATATTACAAAATAAGTAGATTACAAAATAAGTTTTTGGTATGGCACAACTGTAAAGATAAACAAGAAATGCACGCAGACAGTATATATAATTCTAATTTCCTTATTATAATTCCTTTATTCTACATTAATGCTAAAATAACTAAATGACCAAAACATTTCATTTGCATCTCGGTCTTATAAGTAATTCTGTTGTTATGATGTTTCATCCGATACTGAATATCTTTATCTACATCATTTCCACAATGTTTCATGTTTCAGCTTTTAATGGAAATTCATTGTACTTAAAGACTGAGACCATGTATATATATATATTTACAAAATCCCAGATAAAATTAACCAATGACTAAACATGACTTTTTGTTTTAATATCGCTGTGAAGTCATGAATCCTTCCCATTACAGAATCCTTTTAAGGGTTAAGGGTCCTGAAAGCACTTTATACCTGAGAGTATTTGATGTGAAATCTTTGAAAGTTTACGTATCTGGCGCCGGATCACACTGCAGTATGTCAATCACAAACTGGATTTTCTCGGCTCCCTCTATAAACTCATCTAGGCTTATCTGATTGTCCGAATTTTTATCAAGAACATTAAAAATGTTTTTGGTCATATTTTCTATTGATGTAAATTCTTCAGGTAAACGACTGTTTGTCATTTTGCATACAGCCTACCAATGATAAAAAGCAAAACATTATAACGTTATATTTTAATGATCGTAATAAAACTAATCTTAATTATTTACATATGATAAAATCATAATATAATTTTGCAGTAAAATCGATTAATAACTAAGGTACATGCATATATCCGTCCCTTCTCTTATAGTGGACCATAGTGGTTAATATAAGCACCATTTACATATTTCTTCGATTAGACACGTTTATCAAATTTTGGGTCTCAAGCGCACCTGCAGAGGTTATTTTGACACCTTGCGCACTTGTATCTGTGTCATACTTTGTTTTATAGTTCAGTCCGCGACTACTATATCTATTGTTATCAGATTTTATAGCTACTGTATTAATGTTTATGTAATATAATAGTTGCCTTTATAGTTTTTAAAGGCCGGAGATGACATAGTTTCTTTTTTTTTGGCGGGATGAAACCACATTGTCGCAACCGATCAACAGTGCAGATTACACCACTTCATTCTATAGCTCTTTAAAAAATAACCGAAATCAATACAATAACAAATACATTAAGACTCAGAAATTAAACAAAACATCTATAGAAAATAGCAAAATAACATGAATACATTGCACCGACAATGCATCACATGCGTGTTAAAGGGACAACTGTATGTGTAAAGACTAATACAAAATGTATACAAATTTCATGTGAGAACTTCCAATTGTTAATTGAAAAAAAAACCATCATTACGTAAAACATTTGCATATCAATCAGCTTATTAATAAAAGTATAATGACTTACATTGAGAATATGGTTCATTTCATCCTGAGAGATATAGCCATTTTGATCAATGTCATACATACTAAAAGCCCATTTCAGTTTTACACCGGGGTCTGTACTTCCAGACATACACAATCCCAGAATAAACTCCTTAAAATCAACCATATTATTATTGTCTACATCGAAGGTACGAAATACTTGTCCAGCAAATATTGAAGCATCACCATCAAACAAGCTGTTATAGACTCTAATGAATGCTGTCCTTGAAAGAGCAGTTTCACCTTGGCCAAGATGTTTCTCGAAGTCTTTGTACCAATCTTGAATTTCATCCTTTGTAAAGTCTACATCAATGTGATGTTGGAGTTCGTTGATAGTTTTAGGTTGCAGCTTCTTTGAGGATATTTTGGCGCCCATTTTGGAACTTTTTCTGCAACAATGAAAAACACATGTAGATGAACTCTGTCAGAGTTTCGTGCTTTTAGACATTTTCTCATATAAATTGAAATATTTTCTCAGTCCTTATATTCACTATAAAGAAGAAATTGCGACTTAGTTTTACGTGGAATTAATCAGTCTACTCTAATTCCATTTCCAGAATTGTACAACAAGTTAAAAAACGAATATTTGAGTTCAAAACAGCGCCAATCAATCATATTTCTGGCATCTTAGCTCAATTGCATGCTGGGAACCTATAAAGTCAAATAATCAAACCAGTAAGCTCAGAGCAAATTTGCATGATTTTATGATTTTGGGGGTTTTTCTTATATATATACATACGTCATCTTACTTTAAAAAGACCCGGAAACATTTCATTTTATTCAGTTTAAAATTTGATAATATTCTTGTAAAACTTAATAGAAGAAACCATATCTTGGCTGAAACGTATGAGTTATCATTACCATTTACACCATGTGCATATAAACTTATGCTTACCTGATGTAAACTGTTTATGAATTTAGACGAACTGACGACAGTAACTCTTCTAGCTTACTTTAAATAATACAAAAATCGGAAATTCAATATGTGGGAAAACCTACTCTATTTTAGGGAATAATAGCACTTTCTTAAGTTACAACCATTGTTAAAGTTGTAAAGGGGTGTAATCTATGGGATGACTGAACGCCTCAGAAATTGTATCCGCTTCATTATTTGGTAGATATTATCGATTAAAAAAAATATCCTACGCCTTCAAATTACGCCATCAATTATACAAATAGAAGATTTAAACCATTTTATGTTCATGCTGTGTGAAATTATTCATTGAAGTTTTCGCAATATATCATTATGAGATTTACAGATTTCATAAGACGAATGAACTTAACTATATATATATAGCACATGGTCTCACAAGACGAAAATTATTTTACACGGGTATAACTGACAATTTTTTCACAGTCGACCAGAGGGCAATCAGAGTATGCATGCGGATATACTTTAATTATTATACTTACCCTCCCATTTCCGGAGATACTGACAGCATATCCGTTTTTCTTGGAACTCATTTTGACAACCGATCTTTGTGGAACATCACAACTATTAAAGTTGTTACAGACACATTTTGAAATAAGATTGATTGGTGATCGCTTTACGCATCACATATTAAAGGCTTATATATCGCAGCGATCGGAATATTAAAGACATCAAGTGTACACAAACGTAGATAGATTCTGAATGATTATTCTGCTCTCAGATAATGAGGAAATATATTCATTAACATAAACAAAGTTCAACAAGCAGATATATTTGATGGACAATTCCTTAATTTGCGAGCTTTTTGAAAATTGCATTAAATATATATAGTGAAATGTCACTTTTTATAGAATTCCTTCGAGTTTAGTTATACTCTCTCAAACAGACTATATTTCTAACAAATAAAAGAAAGTAAATGTTTTATCAATCTATGATAATACTAGCGTGTACCTCTTCTGTAACGGAATTTTAATGATGCAATCCGATAAGTCACTTTAAAGCCCGCGTCACACTGTCCCGATTTTTATATACGATGGACACCCGAATGCGAAAATTGCAAGTTCGCACGAAGTTGGTCCCGATCTCGTTAAAATACAAAAAAGTGACCGAAGCAATTACGATGAATAACGAAGTCTATACGATGGTGCCGAAATTATATACGATAGCAAAAGATGGACATACGAAGGTTAACCGAAGACCGGTATTTAAGCTTCATATCTCAGCCGAAGCCTAAACGATGGATCACGAAGGCTACACGATGGATAACGATGATGGCGCGATGGCCATACGATGTCTAAAATGCGTTCTACCAGTTTTGAACTTGTTTATGATACGAACAGAATTTCGACAACATATCGTTTCTGTACAAGTCTGCCGTGCATGGCGGGAAATCGATCTTTAACCTAATTCTTATAAAACTTAGTTTATTATCCCCTCACCTACTCAATGTAAGTTGCGTGTAAATAAAATTGTTATGGGTACTCTAGAACCAAAATGCTCAAAATTTGGTATGGTGTTACTTGTTAAGAACATCTTAAGCGCTATTGACTTTAAAGTTCAAAGGTCAAGGTCACAGTGGCAGTTGTAATACAAGGCAATATCACCCTTGTGTACACTCTAACACCAATATGATTAAAAAGATTTTAACCATATTTGGTATATTGTTGCTCCTTTTAATGATCTGACATTTTTTACGTTCAAGGCCAAAGGTCAAGGTCATGCAGATGGACTTGTTTTTCTCCTTGAAATAGCGTAATACACAGGAAATTGGTTGCTTAATTTTTTACCTGCTTGTTAAAAAGACAATGTTAAAGGTATTTCCAGTTACTGATTGTTTTGGTTGATTTCCAAAAAAAATAGTTTATGTATCAAATATGCATATTCAATTTACCATTTTCTGCATGTTTCATATACAAATATAGTGTTCATATTTGTCCCCAATATGTTACATACGAGTGGGTCTCATTGGGGTCTAAGTGTGACGCGGGATTGCCGATTTTTTGTAAGCGTGACACGTGAAAGTCAAATTGTTGTGTCGTGAAAACGGGAAATGAGGTCTTGCATGACCCGGGAAATGACAAAAAAATGAGAATTGCTTACGTATATAGTGTAAGTGGGATACGGGAATCTGACAAAACAGTAATCGGGATCCGGGATCGGAACCCCCCAATGAGACCCCCATTTGAGGGGATGCCATGCTCGGCATTGTCTTGTTTGAACTGTAAAATATGTGGACTAGTCTGAATAATAACCCATAATTATGCCCATGTTTAGGGTGCAATCAACAGTTTTTTTCTATGACGTCATATTTTGAGGGACCATCTATAATTGACCCTTAGTGGTGCTAATGTTAATGAAGATACTTGTATAAAACTAGATATCATTAGAACCAGAATTTTCTCTAGTTTATAATGAAATAAAAATAAATTGTACTTTTAATAGTACCAAAAAGTTTTATCCAGAGAAAATGGGAAAAACATTGCCTAATCTATGCATAAAAAACATGAAATCAGGCCATGTGCACACACATGCAGACATGATACATGCACATTTTTTATATTCAAAACTGTATGAATTTCATAGGTTTTTACCTGGTCTTTCTAAACATTTATGCTTCAGGCTACGTTCGCCTGCTCCAAAAAGAGCTACAGTGGGTGTAAATAAGTTTTGCACTTTTCACTGCCAAAAAAACAGGATGTTTACAGTTTGTCTCCCCTTAAAACATGTGTATTTAATCTAATTTTTAAAAATTATTTTAATCATTCAACCTGTTTTAATTGAAGCTAATTAACTTATTTTTACAATCAAATATAAAAAACATGATACTTTTTTACCAACTGTGTTGATAAAAAGGGACTTCCCTTCAAGTCTATTTTTAGTCGGGGAATAACCCCTAGTTTTTTATACGAAACTGTTTATAGCACCCTTACTGGTCTATCTTATAGGTAAGGTAATGGGTTCGTTGATCCCTTTTATTCAAAAAGAGCTCTTTCCAGGAGAATATCATAATAATATAGACAAAAGGAAGGATGTGGAGAAAGCAACAAATGCGGCAAAATATGACATATAGAAAACAAAATGGTTATGGAGTAGACATTCGTGTGACAACAACTCAGACGATACATAAAAAAATCAGAATAATGAAGAAAAAGTTGGCTTCCCTATATACGTGAACCTGCAGTGTTGTTGTACGAGGCGCGTTTATGATTTTCATTATGTAACTTGATATGAAAAATTGACAAAAATAATATTTGACTTGTAAAAGTAAATCCGGAGCCTGTAATAGCTGCTCTTCTTGATCCATTTGAATTAGTAGAAACAACGCTGTCGCCTTTCTTGATCTCATAGAATCATATGATATGAGCATCATGTTTTGTGAACGCTTTACTTAACTGTCGTATTAGACTGGCCAGTGCATATCGCGCAAGGCACTTTAAATGTATTTTAGCGCGAAAATTAACTTACATTTAGCTGGATTTATTGCCGTCGTAGTTCCGTCTTGTCGCCTTCGTACTTTTATTCGATGGCAACACGACGGGATTACGAGGTCTTCACGTAGTCGTGTTGCCATCGTAAGAACTTCGGGTAGCTTCGTGATTCATTCGTGTAGACATCGTAATGTCAAAACTGCCCGATGGAAACGATGGAAACACGAATGCAATACGATGTTCAAAGATGCATTCCCGGTGACATTACGATGGTGAGGAAGGTGATACGAACTCAATACGAAACCTCAACATCGGACGCACCTTCGGGGATTTTTTAACATGTTAAAAAAATTAGAACCCTTCCTGAAATTGTGCCCGAAGGTTAGAAAAAGTGGCCGATGGTTAAAGATCGATATGGATACGATCAGTCCCGATTTGGAAATTTCCATAATCGCGTTGCCATCGGTGTTAAAATCGGGACAGTGTGACGCGGGCATAAACACGCGCATATCGAATCAACTGAGAAATTTATAGTACTCAATAAGCAGGAGCCAACGGTACATAACCATCGAGGAAAGGTTTATGTCGTCCCGTTTATTGTAAATTGTTGTATGGATTTTGCCATATTGAATTCTAAAATCAATATCTAAATAAGGATATCAGTCGCCATAATTGGTTGTTCCTGAAACGCGTATCGCGCGTTCTGAAATATATGTGATACAATTGAAGGTCTGAAAGGTCAGCATCCCTGCTGATGACCTACCAGTTGCCTATGATACCATTCTTGGATAGCTAATGCTTCTGTTGTTCGCATCCGCTTACTCCTATTAAAAAAATCAAAAAAATCGCGTATGAGATAAGCCGGTGACTTTTAAGTACCTAAAATCAAGCATTTAAATTTTTAGTTTTCATATCTTCTAAAAAGTTAAATAACAAGGAAATGCATGATTCATGGAGTATTAGTTATTGGTCCTTTTATAAATTTCCCAGTAATACAAAGTTACTTTTAAGAAGGCGGCAATTATGTGTATTTTAGCAAACCGCGCACCATTAGACAGAAAGTCATACAAACTGTACCTAAAGATTTTAAAATTCAATTTAATTTTTATTAATCTGCATTTTGAAATTTAGATATTTTATTACACTTTTTTTCTTTAAATTACAAATGTTACTTTGATTTGATTGGAAGTGTAAACATTAGTAAACGGTAATTACAACGTACCACAATGCTTTATGATTGTTGGTTGTGGTTACAATGCTTTAGGTTTCACGAAAAAAGTGTGTTTCACAATGCTTTAAGTTTTATGATACCTTGTTGTTCACAATGCTTTAAGTGTGGTTACGATGCTTTAAATTTCATGATACAGTATGTTTCTCAATGCTTAAGTGGTTACGATGCTTTAATCTTACATCATACCTTGTGGTTTGCAATGTCATAGTTTCTTTGTATTAATTAATCGTTTTTGATTCACAATGCTTTAAGATTACTAATGTATAAAGGCAAACAGTTTTTATTATATTGGTTTAAATTTAAACATCTAGTGCTTTTCGTTTTCTGTTTTCTGTTTTCACTTTTCAAATTTAATAGAATTGGTTTTACACAAAAATAAAATGTTGAATTGTTAAGATTGTGTGTGTATTACATGGGGTGGTGATGGTGGTGTTCGGGGGATTTAGGGGCGCATTTCCCGATTTAAACCTTCAAGAATGCGCAGATAACGATCTATCGTCTTGTGTATGTGTAAAGTAAGGAGTATAGGGAATAGCATCTGAAAAGCCGGTATGCGAATCTAATTATATTTAAAAATGGTTGCGGTTGATACTGCCACATCTTTTTTTACGGAATTTAACTAGCAGTTTTCTTTAAAAGTTTGGCTAGTGCATGCTTTAATTTACTAACTTTGATTGTTATAAATGTTATTTGTACTGATAAAATCATTCACAGATGCTTCCTGTTTTTGTATTACCTTTTTATTACTTTTGTAATTTTATTTACATTTAAACAGAACTGCTAACAATTGGTTGTATAAGTATTATTTAAAAATATTATTATGCAACTTGCGTGACTTGATATTTGATACTTTTTCTTCAACTCACAAAAGTTAATTTAACTTGTTTTGAAGTTTTGATAAAAGATAACATTGTGACTTCAATCAAATGTGCAATGATTTGGGTTCGTCGATGGTTATATTTTTCTTTAATAAAGGGTTTACATTCGTCACTTTACTAGCATTTCTTACATCACATCCTTAATATGCTCATAACACGTTAGATTTCGACTGAAGGTTACGATATGGAGACAGGTTATTGTTTAAAAAACGTATTCGATCCTGCCCTAATCAATTATGTTTTTTAATGTTGTATAGTCAACGTTGTATATCCTACTTTGTAAAGAATCACTCTGATTCAAACAAAAAATTCTCTGAAACCGACATTATCCAGATGCTTGATTTCTTGATTGACAACATATTTGTAACGTTTGGAGGACGTGTTTTTCAACAGACTGTCGAAATTCCAATGGGATCCAATTGTACCCCTCTTCTTACAGACTTGTTTCTGTATTATTATGAGCCTGACATCATAGAGAAACTTCTTATGAATAAAGATAAGAAATTAGCAATATCCTTTAACTTGGCGTTCCGCTATGTAGATGATGTTCTCTCACTAAATAATACAAAATTTAGTGACTGTTGAACGAATCTATCCCATCGAACTGGGGATAAAGATACAGTTAAGTCTGCCTCATATCTTGACTTACATCTAGAAATTGACAATGAGGGTCGGTTGAAAACAAAACTTTACGAGAAAAGAGATGATTTCAGCTTCCCATTTGTGAACTTTATATGTAGCAACATACCAGCAGCGCCTGCATACGGGGTATATATCTACCAATTGGTACGATATACCCGAGCTTGTATTTCCTTGATAGAGGATTGCTGCTCACAAGAGAGCCATTAAACCAAGAGTTCCAAATGGTGAAAATTAAATCATCCCTACGTAAGTTTTACGGACGCCATCACGAGTTGGTTGACCGTTACGTAATAACCGTTTCACAGATGATATCGGATATGTCGTAACTACAATACCCTTCCATTTTCACGAATGTGATGTACCGAATTAGACTATTTACCGGATGTGTAATAACAAGCAACACGACGGGAAGCACCTGACATCACACCCAGTTTTTATTGGGGATCGTGTCGCTTAGTCTTCAGTTTTCTATGTTGTGTCTTCTGTACTTTTATTTTTCTGTTTGTCTTTTTATTTTCAGCCATGGCGTTGTTAGTTTATTTTCGATTTATGACTTTGACTGTTGCTCTGGTATCTTTCGTTCCCCCTTTTTAGCTCACCTGGCCCGAAGGGCCAAGTGAGCTTTTCCCATCACTTTGCGTCCGGCGTCCGTCGTCGTCCGTCGTCCGCCGTCCGTCGTCGTTGTTAACTTTTACAAAAATCTTCTCCTCTGAAACTACTGGGCCAAATTGAACCAAACTTGGCCACAATCATCATTGGGGTATCTAATTTAAAAAATGTGTATCGTGACCCGGTCAACCAACCAAGATGGCCGCCACGGCTAAAAATAGAACATAGGGGTAAAATGCAGTTTTTGGCTTATAACTCAAAAACCAAAGCATTAAGAGGAAATCTGACATGGGGTAAAATTGTTGATCAGGTCAAGATCTATCTGCCCTGAAATTTTCAGATAAATCAGTCAACCCGTTGTTGGGTTGCTGCCCCTGAATTGGTAATTTTGTGGAAATTTTGCTGTTTTTGGTTATTATCTTGAATATTATTATAGATAGAGATAAACTGTAAACAGCAATAATGTTCAGCAAAGTAGGATTTACAAATAAGTCAACATGACCGAAATGGTCAGTTGACCCCTTTAGGAGTTATTGCCCTTTATAGTCAATTTTTAACCATTTTTCGTAAATCTTAGTTATCGTTTACAAAAATCTTCTCCTCTGAAACTACTAAGCCAAATTGAACCAAACTTGGCCACAATCATCATTGGGGTATCTAGTTTAAAAAATGTGTGGCGTGACCCGGTCAACCAACAAAGATGGCCGCCACGGCTAAAAATAGAACATAGGGGTAAAATGCAGTTTTTGGCTTATAACTCAAAAACCAAAGCAGTTAGAGGAAATCTGACAAGGGGTAAAAATGTTTAACAGTTCAAGATCTATCTGCCCTGAAATTTTCAGATGAATCAATCAACCCGTTGTTGGGTTGCTGCCCCTGAATTGATAATTTTGTGGAAATTTTGCTGTTTTTGGTTATCTTGAATATTATTATAGATAGAGATAAACTGTAAACAGCAATAATGTTAAGCAAAGTAGGATTTACAAATAAGTCAAAATGACCGAAATGGTCAGTTGACCCCTTTAGGAGTTATTGCCCTTTATAGTCAATTTTTGACCATTTTTCGTAAATCTTAGTTATCTTTTACAAAAATCTTCTCTTCTGAAACTACTAGGCCAAATTAATCCAAACTTGACAACAATCATCTTTGGGGTATCTTGTTTTAAAAATGTGTCCGGTGACCCGACCATCAAATCAAGATGGCTGCCACAGCTAAAATAGAACATAGGGTAAAAGGCAGTTTTTGGCTTATACCTCAAAAACCAAAGCATTTAGAGCAAATCTGACAGGTGGTAAAACTGTTTATCAGATCAAGATCTATCTGCCCTTTAATTTTCAGATAAATCTGACAACCCATTGTTGGGTTGCTGCCCCTGAATTGGTAATTTTAGGGAAATTTTGCTGTTTTTGGTTATTATCTTGAATATTATTATAGATACAGATAAACTGTAAACAGCAATTATGTTCAGCAAAGTAAGATTTACAAATAAGTCAACATGACCGAAATGGTCAATTGACCCCCTAAGGAGTTATTGTCCTTTATAGTCAATTTTTAACAATTTTCATAAAATTTGTAAATTTTTATTAACATTTTCCACTGAAACTACTGGGCCAAGTTCATTATAGATAGAGATAAATGTAAGCAGCAAGACTGTTTAGTAAAGTAAGATTTACAAACACATCACCATCACCAAAACACAATTTTGTCATGAATCCATCTGCTTCCTTTGTTTGATATTCACATAGACCAAGGTGAGCGACACAGGCTCTTTGGAGCCTCTAGTTAAAATTGTGACATAATTGAAATGAAGTGTCATACCTAATGCATTACGTATAAATGTACTAATGATGACGTTATATCTTGGATGTGTTCTATAACTATACGTAAAAGTTTTCAATATGATATTTTTTATAAAAGAGAGGCGAAAGATACCAAAGGGTCATTCAAACTATTCAAGTCGAACTTAAACTGACCTTGACATGGCAAAAGCAGAAAATGACCCAAAACACAAACACAAGTACAAAAAACAAGCTCCTGGTGTTGCACCCGTCGTGTTACTCATGTATATACAACCTGGTGATAAGTCCAATTTGGTAGGTCACGTTCGGAGAAAAGAAGTACTAGTGGGATTGTGGTTATGACGATTGGAACATACTCTTCGGCGTCATCAGTGAAGAGATATCCCATAACGGTCAACCAATTCGTGATAGCGTCGGTAAAGTTATCATTGATTATGAAGAAACCGGCATTTAACTTCGACCGAGTTTTGCCTCTCAAGAATTTTGCAAGAGGCGTTTTTAACGTGAAGAGAGTGTGTCAATCTACATGAGGAATCGAACTTAAAGGTCATTATTATGACTGGATATATAGATACGCAGCCACCAATGGCACCATATACTTAATTATATGGAAGTTTTCACTTATCATTACTATATTGTTAGTAGGCGATTGTATAAATTTGTTAGGAAATTTGTTTCGTAGAAAACCTGCATACTCTAAAAACTGCTACAGAGTTTATTTACACGATGAAGGAGTATTTTCTGGTGAAAAATAAATAAAAAAATAAAACTATAAAAAGTTTGATATCAAATGTACATGTCAAGTCTGAAGTACTAGTAGTATCTTTTACTTTAAAATATAGTTTGCCAATTTACGACAGACTTTCACGCAAATCATTTGTTAAGATTGCATGTGTGTACAATTTAAATACCTTTATTTTTTTTCTAATTGAATTAAATTACACTAGAAAGGAACTAAATAGATATTTAATATTGTGCACCAGTAAGGCGTAAACTCGTTCTTATGCATATACGTATTAACACAGTTCTTCTATTACAAAAATGTACATTTCCATGGGAAACAATCGTGAAAATTCATAGGTATTCCCTTTTATATTCAAATTCATTGTCATTTGTATCTGTTTCCGCGTTTTACAAAAAAAAAATGATTATGTGTAATATTTGATTATAAAATAATTAGATTTGGTATAAATAGCAAATGTGAATAAACCGGAATTATGAATAAATAAGTGTTTGAATTGAAATATTATAACCTCCTTGACAAAACTAATTCTGATTGCGTTATTTCTTTAATTCATGTATATACATAAGAGTTTTATCCGTTTTCATTAATTTCATATATCTTATTCCATATAGTTTTCCGTATATATGGTTAATTTTGATATATTAAACATGTAGCCTACTTTAATGTCTATTTCACAATGATTAACACTTTAACTTGTGGAGCAGGATCTGCTTACCGTCTGGAGCGCTGTTTATATCTGGGCGTTTAGTTTGGATTATTGATTTCCAGCACTATGTTGGTGCTACTTAATGTTTGTCTCCTTTTACCGTCGAGTCATATCGTGAGCTAAGAAATAAAATCGATATTATGTAATATGACTTTATTTGAACTAAAAGGTAAAATATTCACTTTACGAATTAAGATTTATCATACATTATTAAATCACATAAAGAGAAAATTGTACTTTTCTTTTTCATTCGATACCCGAAAAGCAATAAGTATTTTGCTTAAACCATAAAATGTATGCTTTTATGTGACTATAATTGTCGAGATTACGCAATTACTGTATATATTAATAGATACAGTTATTGATAAATTTTATTTAAAAGTGACACTCCCTTCATAGTTTTCATTTAACTAGTCCTCTATCCGGAAGCTGATAAGGACCATTGCAAAATATAAAAAAGAATGTTTTTCTGTAAGTCAAAAACCAGGGGTGGATCCAAGATTTGAAGAAGGGCGTTATTCAATAAAAGTGAAGAAATACCGCCATCCGAATCCTCCAACGAAAATAAAGGCGAGAAGCCTTATTCTCTGAAAAATTTCTTTATTACTTCGAAAAAAGATTTCAATGTAAGTAAAAAAGAAACAAAACAAATAGTTCTCTCGCCCCCTCCACACACACAACATATTTACACCGATGGCTGAATGATGATTTCATGAGAAGCGCAAATATTATCAAAAGGACGAATCAGAAAAATATGATGCCAAGTGTTCCATAGAAAAACATTCGCCATGTGCAATATACATTTTTAACATTTAAAAAAACAGTGCCGAGTGGCATTTTAGCCATAATTGGTTTGAAATACTAGAACTTCAATGTTTATGTATTGATATTACGATTGATTGATATATTCTACTTTTCAATATCATAATTATATTGATAATGGCGGAAGCTTTTGAAAAATCAGACTCTATTTCTTAGGCAGCTTTAAGGAATATTCTTTTCTGTGAACTTGAATACCAATGTCCTTGTTGAATCGACATAATGTGTCAATAAAGATAATAAAGGATAGGAATACACCCTGTTCTTTAACTGGAATGATAATTAACTAGTGTGTTTAGATCCATGTGAAGTAATAGAAGACATGTTTAATAATTTGTTTATTCAGTTTATGTCAATATTTAGTCTAAACACCTTCAATATGAAATTAGGAGATGTGGTATGACACACAAGGCTTTATTTTATAAAACTGCGTAAATGGTCATTAATGTGTATTCAAAGATTAATGTCGACGCAAATTTAAAGTTGAAGTACCTATACAATTTCTGATGGACGTATTTCCAAATAAAAAAAAGGAAATGTGTTCTTTTAATGTAGTTGAAAACAATTTATCCTTTGACTTGAACAGACAGTGAATAACAGACTTTTGGCAGATCCCCTGAAAATACTGTTATGGGGGAAATTGACTACGAGGTCATTATTTCATATCTTTTAAATAGCTTAATACTGATGGCCAAGTTCAATGTTTTTATGTTAAAAGATGGTGTTTTCTCGGCAATTTTTGTCCACATATGTACATTTGAGATTAACTTTGATAAAACATTGAAAACATCACATTTCTGTTAAAGGATATTCAATTGCAACATGACAATAATTCCAGTAGTTAAAAGCTTATACAATGATCGACTCAGGATTCTTCATAAATAAACCATCATTTACTTAAATAGTTCTGTTGCTCCGTCGTGAGCTTCTTACACACTATTTTTGTCACAAAACATCCCTCGTAAAATGAAAAATACTATCTTGCAATGTTTAGAAAATGTCTGAAAGTCCTCCTGAGTTCTGCACAATACGGTGACCTATAGTTGTAAATTTTTGTGTCATTTGATCTCTTGTTGAGAGTTGTTTCATTGGCAAACATACCACATCTTCTTTTTAATATTTACATATATTTTTCAAAGTTTCAAATTACGAACGCCTCCAAGTAGGCATCAGTCGGTGACATAACTTTGTTTGCATGAGCCAAAAGTCTTTTTCAACAATTCATGATAATTTCTGACAAGCAAAGTTGGCTTGATGGGTAAAAGCTTCGAAATCTGCTCGGTCTGAGTTATATTCAGTGATAATCTACATTATCCCTTTCAAACGTTTTAGCGTCATCATCTACAGATGAATGAATTCAGGAGCGTGTCACCATGAAACGTTTCGTTTTACAATTAAAAAAAAATGATTGTAGAATGTCAAAGCAAATGAAGTGAACAATGTTTGAATGTAGCAAGTTGTCAGAACGTCTGATGAAACTTTATCTCTCTCACCTGATTATTACTGGAGTATAATTGGTTTGTCAGTTCAAACCATTTACGATCAGTTAGAACTATTGTCATGTTAACCGTCTTGATTACACAGTTTATTAATGCTACAATGCACTGTACATTGTAAATGTTTAGTGAAAACAGGCACGTACCAATACAAACTTTGCAGATTTTCTTTATGTCAAATGACCTCGTTTTGTATATTCCGTATACCGCCTTTTACCATACCTGATTAAAACTTTCAGTAAGTCTTAGTCAACTAATTAATGTATCGAAATATATTTTCGACCACAAATCGCACTTAGAAATTTTTGAAGTTGTGTTAAATTACAAATCATGCTATCAAGTTTCTTTATGAAGAAACACGCAATAAATATAAAACAAAACTTTGGCCTTGGAAATTTTCAAAGAGTTATTTCATCTTTGAAATCAAAGATAAAAAAATGAAGTCTTAGTTCCGTACACTGTATTCTAGTTTTCACAATTCCTGCATCGATATGAAAACAAACAAAGTATGATACACCATGAACATGTGTTATATTTCAATTTACCTTTTAATTGAAATGGCTGTTTACCGATAATAAGACTACTTACATTATACTATAAAGCCAAGGTCAGGTGTGAAATCATTACCAAAAAACAGTACAGCAAAGATCGCGTTTGAAAACATGACAAAGACAACAACAAAAACAAAGATCATGTACAAAATATGACCAAGACAAAACAAAAACAAAGATCATGTACAAAAACATGACCAAAACAACAAAGCAAAGGACATGTGTGGAAACATGACCAAGACAACAAATCAAAGATCACGTGCAAAAACAAGACCAAGACAACAAAGCAAAGATCAGGTGTGAAAACAAGATCAAGACAACAAAGCAAATACCTTGATAAAAAACAAGATCAAGACAACAAAGCAAAGATCACGTGTGAAAACAAGACCAAGACAATAAAGCAAAGATCATGTGCGAAAACAAGATCACGACAACAAAGCAAATACCTTGATAAAAATCAAGGTCAAGACAACAAAGCAAAGATCACGTGTGAAAACAAGACCAAGACAATAAAGCAAAGACAATGTGCGAAAACAAGTTCAAGACAACAAAGCAAAGATCACGTATGAAAACAAGACCAAGACAATAAAGCTACATGTGCGAAAACAAGATCAACACAACAAAGCAAAGATCGCGTGTAAATACAAGACCAAGACAATAAAACAAAGATTACGTGTGAAAAGAAGACCAAGACAAGACGACACTTTTTGCTTAACAACCAAATAATGCTGGAAACCAGAAGTCTACACAACTGAAGACTAAACAACAACAACAACTTAAAAGAAAGCGATTATCCGAATAGTTGAATGGAGTGTGAGTCTCAAATGCACAAAACATTTGAAAAATGGTGGGCATATTTTTGTATTCTCTGTTATGCGAATTCAAAATAGGTCAATCAACTATTTTTTAAAAAGAGGGAGGGACTCTGGAATTTTGCCAAATTGTTTTTTTATTTTTTTGTAGCCACTTGAAACAGTTATTTGTGTTCACATTTCCAACAACAAATCTGTGTTTGTGCGAACGAAGTATGTTTATCTAGTTAAAATAACGAAACGGGGGGAAAGACTTGCAGTAAACAAGAAATTGTATGATAAGATCTTTTGTCAACCAATCGTATATTGGTCATTTAAACAAAATATGTGTAAATATTTTGGCCACAATAACTTGAAAGTCCATTTCACCTAATTAAAGTCCTCTATTTTTAATATTAACGTTATCTATCATAGAGACATAAACCGTTTATTGGGTCCTCTATGTGAATAGCCTATATATGATGTAAAGATAACTGTACAGCATATTATGGATACCACTATAATTATGAATATTTAAATATTGCGCTTTCTATGATTTAAACATGAGATAGCAACCAATTACCATCAAAACACAACAGCAGAAGAACAAGGGGAGGATTAATGATTTACAAAACAATGTCTGATTTAAGTTGGGTTGGGACTATTGCACTGCTCAAATTTCACGGGAGTAAGACCCACCCCATGCACGAAGTTATCAGTAGCTTCTTGATTGATATGTGAATTAATAATGTTATAATGTATAACAAGTTTTTTTGTATGATTAACATGATCCAATTATCCAGTAGAAACTAAAGGGAAACGAAAATCACCAACGAAATATGAAAAAAACAATTTCACAAAATATTGTTCAACTATATCAATTGTTATTTAAGGTACCAGGCTTATAACTTGATCCGCAAGACGCGCGTGTTTCTACATTAGACTCATCAGTGACGCTCAAATCAAAAAAGGTAGAAAGCCAAACAAATATAAAGTTGAAGAGCATTGAGGACCGAAAAAGTTGTTCTAAATACGGCTAAGGTAATCTATGGCTAGGATAAGAAAATCCGGAAGTGCTGACTACTGAGCTGGTGATACCCGCGGGGACGAAACGTCCACCAGCAGTGATATTAACCAAGTGGTGTAAATAGTTATCAAAGGTACAAGGCTTATAATTTGATACGTCAGACGCGCGTTTCATCTATACCGCGGATAAGATAAGAAAATCCTTAGTATTTCGAATAATTTATACCTTTGCAAACAGTTAATTATAAAAAAAAAAACCCAGATAATTGATATTCATGTCAACAACGAAGTTTTGAGCTCTGGGCTGGTGATAACCTCGGGGACATAACGTCCACCAGCAATATCATCGACCCAGTATTGTAAATAGTTATCAAAGGTACCAGGCTTGTAATTTGATACGGCAGACGCACTTATCGTTTACATTATGATGGCGTCACACATATACGTATATCCTGACATGCACCAGACGCAGGGGTGGATCCAGCCATTTTTAAAAAGGGGGGTTCCCAACCCAGGACAAAGGGGGAGGGGGTTCCAACTATATGTCCCCATTCACATGCATTGATCGGCCAAAGATAAGGGGGTTCCAACCCCCAGACCCCCCCCCCCTCCCTGGATCTGCAAATGAGACGGACAGAGAAAATTTGATATTACGTATACGTCAGGTGCATGCAAGAGAAACATTAAGCAATCGTTAGATGCGCATTGTATAAGTTTGAAGTACGTCGAAATACAGAGGTATACGCTTGATGAACGCTACAACTCCTTATGTAGTATAAACAACTTCATCTTGCTGTAGCGTTTGTCAGGTTAAACCTGTTCACTACACACAAGTACTGTATACGTTACAAGCGCGTTGCAAAATGCTACAGATACGTTTGAGACACGTTTAGGGCACTGTGTATAAGTACGGTGGCAGAATGCGGCCATGAATGAAAAAAAAAATGTTGTTCCCTCAAGATGCATTGTCGTTCCCACAAGATAATTATGTCGTTCCCTCAAGACAGTATCTCGTTCCCTCAATATGCTATGTCTCCTACAAGAAACTATGTCGTTCCCTCAAGATGATATGTCGTTCCCTCAAGATATTATGTCGTTCCCTCAAGGTACTATGTTGTTCCCTGAAGATGATATGTCGTTCCCTCAAGATGTTATGTCGTTCCCTCAAGATGCTTTGTCGTTCCCTCAAGATACTATGTTGTTCCCTCATATTAATATAATTTTATTGCTATTTTGAGGGAACGAGATAACTATCTTGATGGAACAACATAGCATCTTGAGGGAACGACATATTATATTGAGGGGAAAACATAGTATCTTGAGGGAACGACATAATATCTTGAGGGACCGACATGATATCTTGAGGGAACGACATATCATCTTGAGGGAACGCGATAACTATCTTGTGTGAACGACATAGGATTTTGAAGGAACGAGATAACTATCTTGAGGGAACAACATAACATCTTGAGGGAACAACATAAAATCTTGAGGGAACGAATTAGCATCTTGAGGGAACGAGATGACTATCCTGTGGGAACGACAAAGTATCTTGAGGGAACGAGAAAACTATCTTGTGGGAACGACATAGCATATTGAGGGAACGACATAGTTTCTTGAGGGAACAACATATTTTTTTTTCTTTCATGGCCGCATTCTGCCACCGTAGTATAAGGCTTAAGATCGTTTGGACTTTTAATTGGATGTTTAAGAGACGTGTTTGTAAATTAAAATACGCCTGCAGAAGTTTCAGCGCTCCGTCAACGTACAAAAACACACGTGGCTTATCAAACACGTATCCTGACTTTCAACAAAATTTTCTCTGACATTTATAGTGGCATATGTCAGTAAATTTGCACGATTATTGTATCCACAAACTCCCCATAATTAATCCACAAAACCCCCATTAACGTCCAAAATACGTTGTAGGCACAGACAGTCGTCCAAGGTACGACGGGGACCCGTTTCAAACACGACGTTATATACCTTCGTAACGTGCATTTCCTCTGCGTTAGACAAACCCAACACACACGCCAACATACGTTACTTTAACCCGATAAACGCTTTTGTACGCTTCTTATACTCCCTAAACATGTTTAAAGCACGATACATATTAGATTGACAAGTTGGCTGAGTCCAAAATACAAACGTAACGGCAGCGTACATGTTTTTTTTACCACATCCAGCGTCCGTCGGTGCTAAACGCTGATGTATGATGCCGGTATAAGACTTACAAGCGACGCTCAGATTAAAAAGTTAGAAAGCCAAACAAGTATTAAGTTCAATAGCATCGAGGAACCAAAATAAAAAAAAAAGTTGTACCAAATATGCTTAGGATAAGAACATCTTTATTATAACGAATAATTCATACGTTTGCAAACAGTTAATTTATAAAAATGACCATATAATTGATACGCATGTCAACACCGAAGTGTGGAGTACTAAGCTGGTGACACTTGTCAGGTCTACAAGCAGTGGCATCGACCCATGATGTAAATACTAGTAGTTATCAAATGTACCAGGCTTATGATTTGACACGCCATACACGCGTTTCGTTTACACAAGACTAATCAGAAACAATCAGATCAAAATAGTAAGAAATACAAACAATAAAATTGAGAATGGTAATGGGGAATGTGTCAAAGAGACAACAACCCGACCAAATAAAAAAAACACAACAGCAGAAGGTCACCAACAGGTCTTCAATGTAGCGAGAAATTCATCACCCGGAGGCGTCCTTCAGCTGGCCCCAAAACAAATATATACTAGTTCAGTGATAATGAACGCCATACTAATTTCCAAATTGTACACAAGAAACTAAAATTAAAATAATACAAGACTAACAATGGCCAGAGGCTCCTGACTTAGGACAGGCGCAAAAATGCGGCGGGGTTAAACATGTTTGTGAGATCTCAACCCTCCCCCTATACCTCTTACCAATATAGAAAAGTAAACGCATAACAATACGCACATTAAAATTCAGTTCAAGACAAGTCCGAGTCTGATGTCAGAAGATGTAACCAAAGAAAATAAACAAAATGACAATAATACATAAATAACAACAGACTACTAGCAGTTAACTGACATGCCAGCTCCAGACTTCAATTAAACTGACTGAAAGATTATGATTTCATCATATGAACATCAGGCACAATCCTTCCCGTTAGGGGTTTAGTATCATACCATCATAACATATATGAGAAGAACATAACCCGTGTCATGCCAACAACTGTTTTTAGAACAAATGTGTTTAGTTCCGACGCAAAGACCTTATCAGTGACTCAATATTAACGCCAAAATATGCAATCTTTAAGGACTTGACAACAGTATCGTAATTATATCCCTTTTTAATAAGGCTATTCAAAGGTTTTGTAAGTTTATGAGGTGAATACTGACACCTTTGTGCTTTATAAAGAATATTTCACTAAAAAATTGGATATGAAATACCTGAACGTATAAGAAGTCTGCATGTTGAGCTATATTTACGAATTATGTCTTTATACCGATGATAAAATTTAGTAAATGTTTTGACTAGTTTTTTCCTAGGTATTCCCTTTTATATTCAAATTCATTGTCATTTGTATCTGTTTCCGCGTTTTACAAAAAAAAATGATTATGTGTAATATTTGATTATAAAATAATTAGATTTGGTATAAATAGCAAATGTGAATAAACCGGAATTATGAATAAATAAGTGTTTGAATTGAAATATTATAACCTCCTTGACAAAACTAATTCTGATTGCGTTATTTCTTTAATTCATGTATATACATAAGAGTTTTATCCGTTTTCATTAATTTCATATATCTTATTCCATATAGTTTTCCGTATATATGGTTAATTTTGATATATTAAACATGTAGCCTACTTTAATGTCTATTTCACAATGATTAACACTTTAACTTGTGGAGCAGGATCTGCTTACCGTCTGGAGCGCTGTTTATATCTGGGCGTTTAGTTTGGATTATTGATTTCCAGCACTATGTTGGTGCTACTTAATGTTTGTCTCCTTTTACCGTCGAGTCATATCGTGAGCTAAGAAATAAAATCGATATTATGTAATATGACTTTATTTGAACTAAAAGGTAAAATATTCACTTTACGAATTAAGATTTATCATACATTATTAAATCACATAAAGAGAAAATTGTACTTTTCTTTTTCATTCGATACCCGAAAAGCAATAAGTATTTTGCTTAAACCATAAAATGTATGCTTTTATGTGACTATAATTGTCGAGATTACGCAATTACTGTATATATTAATAGATACAGTTATTGATAAATTTTATTTAAAAGTGACACTCCCTTCATAGTTTTCATTTAACTAGTCCTCTATCCGGAAGCTGATAAGGACCATTGCAAAATATAAAAAAGAATGTTTTTCTGTAAGTCAAAAACCAGGGGTGGATCCAAGATTTGAAGAAGGGCGTTATTCAATAAAAGTGAAGAAATACCGCCATCCGAATCCTCCAACGAAAATAAAGGCGAGAAGCCTTATTCTCTGAAAAATTTCTTTATTACTTCGAAAAAAGATTTCAATGTAAGTAAAAAAGAAACAAAACAAATAGTTCTCTCGCCCCCTCCACACACACAACATATTTACACCGATGGCTGAATGATGATTTCATGAGAAGCGCAAATATTATCAAAAGGACGAATCAGAAAAATATGATGCCAAGTGTTCCATAGAAAAACATTCGCCATGTGCAATATACATTTTTAACATTTAAAAAAACAGTGCCGAGTGGCATTTTAGCCATAATTGGTTTGAAATACTAGAACTTCAATGTTTATGTATTGATATTACGATTGATTGATATATTCTACTTTTCAATATCATAATTATATTGATAATGGCGGAAGCTTTTGAAAAATCAGACTCTATTTCTTAGGCAGCTTTAAGGAATATTCTTTTCTGTGAACTTGAATACCAATGTCCTTGTTGAATCGACATAATGTGTCAATAAAGATAATAAAGGATAGGAATACACCCTGTTCTTTAACTGGAATGATAATTAACTAGTGTGTTTAGATCCATGTGAAGTAATAGAAGACATGTTTAATAATTTGTTTATTCAGTTTATGTCAATATTTAGTCTAAACACCTTCAATATGAAATTAGGAGATGTTGTATGACACACAAGGCTTTATTTTATAAAACTGCGTAAATGGTCATTAATGTGTATTCAAAGATTAATGTCGACGCAAATTTAAAGTTGAAGTACCTATACAATTTCTGATGGACGTATTTCCAAATAAAAAAAAGGAAATGTGTTCTTTTAATGTAGTTGAAAACAATTTATCCTTTGACTTGAACAGACAGTGAATAACAGACTTTTGGCAGATCCCCTGAAAATACTGTTATGGGGGAAATTGACTACGAGGTCATTATTTCATATCTTTTAAATAGCTTAATACTGATGGCCAAGTTCAATGTTTTTATGTTAAAAGATGGTGTTTTCTCGGCAATTTTTGTCCACATATGTACATTTGAGATTAACTTTGATAAAACATTGAAAACATCACATTTCTGTTAAATGATATTCAATTGCAACATGACAATAATTCCAGTAGTTAAAAGCTTATACAATGATCGACTCAGGATTCTTCATAAATAAACCATCATTTACTTAAATAGTTCTGTTGCTCCGTCGTGAGCTTCTTACACACTATTTTTGTCACAAAACATCCCTCGTAAAATGAAAAATACTATCTTGCAATGTTTAGAAAATGTCTGAAAGTCCTCCTGAGTTCTGCACAATACGGTGACCTATAGTTGTAAATTTTTGTGTCATTTGATCTCTTGTTGAGAGTTGTTTCATTGGCAAACATACCACATCTTCTTTTTAATATTTACATATATTTTTCAAAGTTTCAAATTACGAACGCCTCCAAGTAGGCATCAGTCGGTGACATAACTTTGTTTGCATGAGCCAAAAGTCTTTTTCAACAATTCATGATAATTTCTGACAAGCAAAGTTGGCTTGATGGGTAAAAGCTTCGAAATCTGCTCGGTCTGAGTTATATTCAGTGATAATCTACATTATCCCTTTCAAACGTTTTAGCGTCATCATCTACAGATGAATGAATTCAGGAGCGTGTCACCATGAAACGTTTCGTTTTACAATAAAAAAAAAATGATTGTAGAATGTCAAAGCAAATGAAGTGAACAATGTTTGAATGTAGCAAGTTGTCAGAACGTCTGATGAAACTTTATCTCTCTCACCTGATTATTACTGGAGTATAATTGGTTTGTCAGTTCAAACCATTTACGATCAGTTAGAACTATTGTCATGTTAACCGTCTTGATTACACAGTTTATTAATGCTACAATGCACTGTACATTGTAAATGTTTAGTGAAAACAGGCACGTACCAATACAAACTTTGCAGATTTTCTTTATGTCAAATGACCTCGTTTTGTATATTCCGTATACCGCCTTTTACCATACCTGATTAAAACTTTCAGTAAGTCTTAGTCAACTAATTAATGTATCGAAATATATTTTCGACCACAAATCGCACTTAGAAATTTTTGAAGTTGTGTTAAATTACAAATCATGCTATCAAGTTTCTTTATGAAGAAACACGCAATAAATATAAAACAAAACTTTGGCCTTGGAAATTTTCAAAGAGTTATTTCATCTTTGAAATCAAAGATAAAAAAATGAAGTCTTAGTTCCGTACACTGTATTCTAGTTTTCACAATTCCTGCATCGATATGAAAACAAACAAAGTA
The DNA here is from genome assembly GCF_036588685.1 of Mytilus trossulus. NCBI lineage: Eukaryota > Metazoa > Mollusca > Bivalvia > Mytilida > Mytilidae > Mytilus > Mytilus trossulus. The sequence goes on from NC_086373.1 coordinate 99,293,978, forward strand.
TGATACACCATGAACATGTGTTATATTTCAATTTACCTTTTAATTGAAATGGCTGTTTACCGATAATAAGACTACTTACATTATACTATAAAGCCAAGGTCAGGTGTGAAATCATTACCAAAAAACAGTACAGCAAAGATCGCGTTTGAAAACATGACAAAGACAACAACAAAAACAAAGATCATGTACAAAATATGACTAAGACAAAACAAAAACAAAGATCATGTACAAAAACATGACCAAAACAACAAAGCAAAGGACATGTGTGGAAACATGACCAAGACAACAAATCAAAGATCACGTGCAAAAACAAGACCAAGACAACAAAGCAAAGATCAGGTGTGAAAACAAGATCAAGACAACAAAGCAAATACCTTGATAAAAAACAAGATCAAGACAACAAAGCAAAGATCACGTGTGAAAACAAGACCAAGACAATAAAGCAAAGATCATGTGCGAAAACAAGATCACGACAACAAAGCAAATACCTTGATAAAAATCAAGGTCAAGACAACAAAGCAAAGATCACGTGTGAAAACAAGACCAAGACAATAAAGCAAAGACAATGTGCGAAAACAAGTTCAAGACAACAAAGCAAAGATCACGTATGAAAACAAGACCAAGACAATAAAGCTACATGTGCGAAAACAAGATCAACACAACAAAGCAAAGATCGCGTGTAAATACAAGACCAAGACAATAAAACAAAGATTACGTGTGAAAAGAAGACCAAGACAAGACGACACTTTTTGCTTAACAACCAAATAATGCTGGAAACCAGAAGTCTACACAACTGAAGACTAAACAACAACAACAACTTAAAAGAAAGCGATTATCCGAATAGTTGAATGGAGTGTGAGTCTCAAATGCACAAAACATTTGAAAAATGGTGGGCATATTTTTGTATTCTCTGTTATGCGAATTCAAAATAGGTCAATCAACTATTTTTTAAAAAGAGGGAGGGACTCTGGAATTTTGCCAAATTGTTTTTTTATTTTTTTGTAGCCACTTGAAACAGTTATTTGTGTTCACATTTCCAACAACAAATCTGTGTTTGTGCGAACGAAGTATGTTTATCTAGTTAAAATAACGAAACGGGGGGAAAGACTTGCAGTAAACAAGAAATTGTATGATAAGATCTTTTGTCAACCAATCGTATATTGGTCATTTAAACAAAATATGTGTAAATATTTTGGCCACAATAACTTGAAAGTCCATTTCACCTAATTAAAGTCCTCTATTTTTAATATTAACGTTATCTATCATAGAGACATAAACCGTTTATTGGGTCCTCTATGTGAATAGCCTATATATGATGTAAAGATAACTGTACAGCATATTATGGATACCACTATAATTATGAATATTTAAATATTGCGCTTTCTATGATTTAAACATGAGATAGCAACCAATTACCATCAAAACACAACAGCAGAAGAACAAGGGGAGGATTAATGATTTACAAAACAATGTCTGATTTAAGTTGGGTTGGGACTATTGCACTGCTCAAATTTCACGGGAGTAAGACCCACCCCATGCACGAAGTTATCAGTAGCTTCTTGATTGATATGTGAATTAATAATGTTATAATGTATAACAAGTTTTTTTGTATGATTAACATGATCCAATTATCCAGTAGAAACTAAAGGGAAACGAAAATCACCAACGAAATATGAAAAAAACAATTTCACAAAATATTGTTCAACTATATCAATTGTTATTTAAGGTACCAGGCTTATAACTTGATCCGCAAGACGCGCGTGTTTCTACATTAGACTCATCAGTGACGCTCAAATCAAAAAAGGTAGAAAGCCAAACAAATATAAAGTTGAAGAGCATTGAGGACCGAAAAAGTTGTTCTAAATACGGCTAAGGTAATCTATGGCTAGGATAAGAAAATCCGGAAGTGCTGACTACTGAGCTGGTGATACCCGCGGGGACGAAACGTCCACCAGCAGTGATATTAACCAAGTGGTGTAAATAGTTATCAAAGGTACAAGGCTTATAATTTGATACGTCAGACGCGCGTTTCATCTATACCGCGGATAAGATAAGAAAATCCTTAGTATTTCGAATAATTTATACCTTTGCAAACAGTTAATTATAAAAAAAAAAACCCAGATAATTGATATTCATGTCAACAACGAAGTTTTGAGCTCTGGGCTGGTGATAACCTCGGGGACATAACGTCCACCAGCAATATCATCGACCCAGTATTGTAAATAGTTATCAAAGGTACCAGGCTTGTAATTTGATACGGCAGACGCACTTATCGTTTACATTATGATGGCGTCACACATATACGTATATCCTGACATGCACCAGACGCAGGGGTGGATCCAGCCATTTTTAAAAAGGGGGGTTCCCAACCCAGGACAAAGGGGGAGGGGGTTCCAACTATATGTCCCCATTCACATGCATTGATCGGCCAAAGATAAGGGGGTTCCAACCCCCAGACCCCCCCCCCCCTCCCTGGATCCGCAAATGAGACGGACAGAGAAAATTTGATATTACGTATACGTCAGGTGCATGCAAGAGAAACATTAAGCAATCGTTAGATGCGCATTGTATAAGTTTGAAGTACGTCGAAATACAGAGGTATACGCTTGATGAACGCTACAACTCCTTATGTAGTATAAACAACTTCATCTTGCTGTAGCGTTTGTCAGGTTAAACCTGTTCACTACACACAAGTACTGTATACGTTACAAGCGCGTTGCAAAATGCTACAGATACGTTTGAGACACGTTTAGGGCACTGTGTATAAGTACGGTGGCAGAATGCGGCCATGAATGAAAAAAAAAATGTTGTTCCCTCAAGATGCATTGTCGTTCCCACAAGATAATTATGTCGTTCCCTCAAGACAGTATCTCGTTCCCTCAATATGCTATGTCTCCTACAAGAAACTATGTCGTTCCCTCAAGATGATATGTCGTTCCCTCAAGATATTATGTCGTTCCCTCAAGGTACTATGTTGTTCCCTGAAGATGATATGTCGTTCCCTCAAGATGTTATGTCGTTCCCTCAAGATGCTTTGTCGTTCCCTCAAGATACTATGTTGTTCCCTCATATTAATATAATTTTATTGCTATTTTGAGGGAACGAGATAACTATCTTGATGGAACAACATAGCATCTTGAGGGAACGACATATTATATTGAGGGGAAAACATAGTATCTTGAGGGAACGACATAATATCTTGAGGGACCGACATGATATCTTGAGGGAACGACATATCATCTTGAGGGAACGCGATAACTATCTTGTGTGAACGACATAGGATTTTGAAGGAACGAGATAACTATCTTGAGGGAACAACATAACATCTTGAGGGAACAACATAAAATCTTGAGGGAACGAATTAGCATCTTGAGGGAACGAGATGACTATCCTGTGGGAACGACAAAGTATCTTGAGGGAACGAGAAAACTATCTTGTGGGAACGACATAGCATATTGAGGGAACGACATAGTTTCTTGAGGGAACAACATATTTTTTTTTCTTTCATGGCCGCATTCTGCCACCGTAGTATAAGGCTTAAGATCGTTTGGACTTTTAATTGGATGTTTAAGAGACGTGTTTGTAAATTAAAATACGCCTGCAGAAGTTTCAGCGCTCCGTCAACGTACAAAAACACACGTGGCTTATCAAACACGTATCCTGACTTTCAACAAAATTTTCTCTGACATTTATAGTGGCATATGTCAGTAAATTTGCACGATTATTGTATCCACAAACTCCCCATAATTAATCCACAAAACCCCCATTAACGTCCAAAATACGTTGTAGGCACAGACAGTCGTCCAAGGTACGACGGGGACCCGTTTCAAACACGACGTTATATACCTTCGTAACGTGCATTTCCTCTGCGTTAGACAAACCCAACACACACGCCAACATACGTTACTTTAACCCGATAAACGCTTTTGTACGCTTCTTATACTCCCTAAACATGTTTAAAGCACGATACATATTAGATTGACAAGTTGGCTGAGTCCAAAATACAAACGTAACGGCAGCGTACATGTTTTTTTTACCACATCCAGCGTCCGTCGGTGCTAAACGCTGATGTATGATGCCGGTATAAGACTTACAAGCGACGCTCAGATTAAAAAGTTAGAAAGCCAAACAAGTATTAAGTTCAATAGCATCGAGGAACCAAAATAAAAAAAAAAGTTGTACCAAATATGCTTAGGATAAGAACATCTTTATTATAACGAATAATTCATACGTTTGCAAACAGTTAATTTATAAAAATGACCATATAATTGATACGCATGTCAACACCGAAGTGTGGAGTACTAAGCTGGTGACACTTGTCAGGTCTACAAGCAGTGGCATCGACCCATGATGTAAATACTAGTAGTTATCAAATGTACCAGGCTTATGATTTGACACGCCATACACGCGTTTCGTTTACACAAGACTAATCAGAAACAATCAGATCAAAATAGTAAGAAATACAAACAATAAAATTGAGAATGGTAATGGGGAATGTGTCAAAGAGACAACAACCCGACCAAATAAAAAAAACACAACAGCAGAAGGTCACCAACAGGTCTTCAATGTAGCGAGAAATTCATCACCCGGAGGCGTCCTTCAGCTGGCCCCAAAACAAATATATACTAGTTCAGTGATAATGAACGCCATACTAATTTCCAAATTGTACACAAGAAACTAAAATTAAAATAATACAAGACTAACAATGGCCAGAGGCTCCTGACTTGGGACAGGCGCAAAAATGCGGCGGGGTTAAACATGTTTGTGAGATCTCAACCCTCCCCCTATACCTCTTACCAATATAGAAAAGTAAACGCATAACAATACGCACATTAAAATTCAGTTCAAGACAAGTCCGAGTCTGATGTCAGAAGATGTAACCAAAGAAAATAAACAAAATGACAATAATACATAAATAACAACAGACTACTAGCAGTTAACTGACATGCCAGCTCCAGACTTCAATTAAACTGACTGAAAGATTATGATTTCATCATATGAACATCAGGCACAATCCTTCCCGTTAGGGGTTTAGTATCATACCATCATAACATATATGAGAAGAACATAACCCGTGTCATGCCAACAACTGTTTTTAGAACAAATGTGTTTAGTTCCGACGCAAAGACCTTATCAGTGACTCAATATTAACGCCAAAATATGCAATCTTTAATGACTTGACAACAGTATCGTAATTATATCCCTTTTTAATAAGGCTATTCAAAGGTTTTGTAAGTTTATGAGGTGAATACTGACACCTTTGTGCTTTATAAAGAATATTTCACTAAAAAATTGGATATGAAATACCTGAACGTATAAGAAGTCTGCATGTTGAGCTATATTTACGAATTATGTCTTTATACCGATGATAAAATTTAGTAAATGTTTTGACTAGTTTGTGATATCGAAAACCCTGGTGTAATAATTTTGCAGTAATACATAAATTTCTCTCGTTAAAATCTAAAACATTGTTACATACACGAGCGAATCGTACAAGTTGAGATATATAAACACCGTAAGATGGTGACAAGGGAACGTCACCATCTAAAAACAGATAATTAACGATAGGAAATGAAAAATCATCCCTTTTATCATAAATTTTAGTATTCAGCTTTCCGTTAGTGATATAGATATCAAGATCGAGGAAAGGGCAGTGGTCATTGTTAGTATTAGCTTTATTTAAAGTAAGTTCACCAGGATAAATTTCATTAATATACATACTGAAGTCGTCATTATTGAGAGCCAAAATATCACTTAAATATCTAAAAGCATTATTAAATTTGTTTATCAGATGTATAAGTTGAACAGCATTGAGGACCCAAAATTCCAAAACGTTGTGCCAAATACGACTAAGATAGTCCTTAGGTTTTCGAATTATTCATACTTTTGTTTTTAACAGTTAATTCATAAAAATGATCATGTAATTGATATTCGTGTAAAACAAGAAAACGTGATTCAACTACGAACCACAAAATAAAATACTCGAATTTAGAAACTATTGGTCACCATACAGACTCCAACAAAGAGCAAAATCCACATCGTATTGTAAGCCATAAAAGGCCCCCGAGGTAAGACATGTTTTATATTCATTTGATAACATTTACTGTTTGCAATAGCTTTAATTGTTCTAATAGTGCGGTGACAGAAGTGTAAAAAGTCGTCTAGATCGCGAGTTTAATCTCCCCAAATAACACACGGCTAAAAATGGTCTTAACTTAAAGACAAATATGTCTTCTTAAGTTTTTGCCCTGTCGTCAGAATTTCGTACGGTCACATTTTTCTAAAAATTCGTTTTAATGACTAGTAGTATATTGGAGAGTTTCAACCCCCCTTTTTCAAAATGAAAAATTGTGTATGTTTACTTACATTTAACTGAATCAGTTTTTCCTGAAGCTATTTTCATATATCGAAATATTCTATTTAGTATTTCATATTCTTATACTCTATAAAATTTGCGAAGTTAAGACTGTTAAAATTGAGGTATTTTTAATTGCAAATTCAGACACAAACTTTAGTTTCTTCTTCATAGTAGCAATACAAATTATTCCATAATATTTTTAGCATATAGTACTTCATAAAACTAATCAGTGATAAAAATTTCGGAACCAAAATATGAAAAAAACCTTAAGAAATCAATGGAAAAAGAATGGAATAAAAAACTTCAATTTCAACACGGAACTTAATCACTTGCCTTCCGTCACATTTTGTATATTAGTCAATAATTTGCTCTAAACTGATATATGATATTACTACCTCTTCGCTAGTATATACACATATTTGCACTGATATATGCTACATTCTTTGTTTGTATGTGTTTATATTCTCTGTTTTTTGGTTATAAAACATTAAATATACTTTGTCAGAAAAGTCTAATTGTAAAATCAAAATAATTGACGTATAGTTTCAGTAAATATTCCGTGATATGTCAAGTATGTTTCAACTTGCTCCATTAAGTCCAAAGAAAAGACAAAAGTTGTTAAATTTTATGCAGTGCTTAATTAATTTGCAAAGAAAAGAAAAAATGGAATGAAATTTTGAGGCAATTTCCCAGTATAGGACGGTCGATTTTTGTATCTGTATTGAATAAAAGATGAGATGAGGTGAACATCAAACTGTTTCATGCGAAAGCTGTTAATTTACAGAACTCCGTGCAGGCTGTGTATCATTGTTCATGCTTCAAAAGTTACACAAGAAAACATATTTGTCCCACTTTTAGAGCGAGGGAGCTTCTAATCTGATATTTAATGACGACATACAATTATCGGACTGTTGTCCCTCAGTTTCGGGTATGTGTACGCGTTCAAGAATGCAGTCGTTCAACTGGAGCGCTTGTATATTTTGTTGCAACAAAACATTTTAGAAAGATAAAAAAACTACTCAATTTTGAATCAGATGAGCGTATTAAGAATGTTTAAACCGTGTCAGATAAAGTTAAAGTTGAAATAGTTTCCCGTCCATCTTTTAAACTTCTTGAGCACTCTGTCATTTTGGTTGCATTACAAATTATTTGCTAAAAACGAAAAAAAAGCAGATATCTCAGATCACGATACTGCTTTTACTAATCTTCTTTTGGCAATTGACAACGATGTAATGGTCATTCCTCATGACACCGTTACTAGATAAATATACGACTTAGTAGTAGATCTTTTCTTCCAGCTGATTCTAATTTAAAATATTCTACTTAAAATGCAGTCTTAACTCATTGATTTCTATAGAAATTCAGTTGGCAAACAACTTCAACAAGTTCAAGGCAAATATAACAATATTTTGTAGCAAAATAACTATTTGAGATGCCATATCAGCTGTTAGTCGATTGAAAACTAAACTCAAAATTTTAATGTCATATGTAATAGACACAAATAACGGACAGATATGTCATTCCACTGCAAGTATACAATAGAAAAGACAGCTCTACAAACTCTACAGAAGTATACCCAACTTCGGATGAATTGTCTCTTTCTTCTTCAATTCAGTCAATGCCTTCGTCTTTATTGCAATTCATTTTATGGTAACTCGATGAAACTGCATAGCCAAGACTATTCTCAGGAAATGGCATCACAGAAATTGCGTAATTGCTTAAGCAATTGTTGGGTCAACCGTTTGTGTGACCATTTTTTTTTACTCCTTTTCATTTAGGATTGGCTTTACAAATGTACCATGATTTTGGTTCGAAACACCTTGTTGAAATATTGAATGCCAATGGATTTTATGCTTCTTAAAGTAGAGTGCGACGCTACATCTAATGTGTTGCCAACCATGAAATTGAGCGAAATCAAGATAGTGTGTATGTCTCATGCATAATGTTTCCCCGTCATCTTTGCAGACAAGCATAATATGGATGTCATCTTAACCCCATTTTAGATCTTTGTTAAATCTTCAAAGTTGGATGAATTGAAAGGGATGGTTTGAAGCTGGTATTTCTTTGGGAACAAATGTCTTCGGACTTCCTACAATACCTTGTCTGTACTTGTAAAGAAAAACTCAAAACAACGTGTTTACTTTGAGCAGAACCTTTCATGTGCATACCTGTGGCCATGAGTGAAATGTATAGAAATATAAAAAACATGTCTTGTGACGGTTGGTGAAAATGAAGATGATGGAAATAACGGTTATTAGGTACAGAGCTTGATGAAATGAAACACACGGTCCCAGCCCCCGGGTTTGGGGAGTGTTGGCGTGCCCTTCAAAAGTCAAACACCGCCACATTCTGTTTGTGTCTGTTTCAAGTCACGAGACGGTAATGCAGTGTTTGTCGTATGTTTCTATATACTATATTTTTCTTGTTTCCTATTCATTTTGTACATCAATCAGGTCGAGAGATTTTTCGTTTGTTTTACAATATTCATTTCGTGAATTGAAGACTATGCAGTATAAATTTTACTCATTGTTGAAGCCCGTACTGGACGTATTGGTAATCTATGTCTCATTTGGAGGGTTGCCTCATTTGCAATCATATCACATCTTTTTTTTATATGGAATACTTTTGAAGTTTGTGGTACGTTGCAAGGGAAAAAAGGGGGGGGTATAGTTACAAAACTTATAATGTAATAGATATTAACCAGAGTAAAATACGCAACAACATATAAAACTATATGGAAGCAGTAATAATAGTGAAAAAAACCCAAAAGCAACAAATAGTCTGTAATAAAACCTGAAGTATCCGCAATTCAATTTGAGGTCATATTTGACTGTAGTGTTCTATTGCTTTGATTTGATACCTCACCCAATATGATAGTTTAAAAAATAATTTGAAAGTATTGTCCTGCATGGCAATTGATTTTTACCTGAAATTGAAATTTTTCAAAAGGTTAAGGTGCTCTAAACATTTTATAGGTTAAAAACTTAATTTTTGAAATTTTGTTTATAAAACGTCGTTTTAGGATTTTTTCGATAAAATACATCTTAATGATTAAGGTTTATGTATAATAACAAACATTAATAAAGCCAAAACAGTATCGTTTGTATTTATGTAGAGTTTAGAAATAGAAAAAAATGTCAAAATTGAAACCCTCCAAAATTTTAACAGATTTTCACATATGACCTTTGACCTCAATTTAAAAAAATTGTGACCATACCAAGTCCTGATGACAGGCATATTATTATAGTAAACGATTTCTTCTTTCCATTGATATATTATATAGGTGTGTGTTCGGTGGGGAGATTAAATTAAAAAAAATCTACCTTCAGTCACCGCACTATAAATAATAAGGATGTTCGTATCCCAAGCATAAAAACATAGCCGTATTTGACACAACCTTTTTTAACTTTTGATCTTCAGTGCTGTACAGCTTTGTACTTTTTTTCACTTTCGATCTTTTATATCTGGGCGTCTTGTGTCGTCTAGTCTTGTGTGGACGAGGCGCGTTTTTGGCGTATTGAATTTGAAACCTGATGCTTTTTATTATCTATTAATCATGTGTTTCTTTGTCTAATATTTTCTCCTGTTTATTTGTATTGTAGTCCTGTTATACTATGTTGTCATTTCAATGTTATATTTAACATTGCCATTAAAGTGCGAGGTTTGGCATGCCACAAAACCAGGTTCAACCCACCATTTTTTCCTTTAAAAATGTCCTGTACCAAGTCAGGAAGATGGCCATTGCTATATTATTGTTCGTTTCTGTGTGTGTTACATTTTAACGTTGCGTCGTTTGTTATCTCTTATTTTTAAGTGTAAATTCACATTGCGATAAGACGTGTCACGGTACTTGTCTATCCCAAATTCATATATTTGGTTTTGATGTTATATTTGTTATTCTCGTGGGATTTTGTCTATGCTTGGTCCGTTTCTGTGTGTGTTACATTTCAGTTTTGTGTCGTTGTTCTCCTCTTATATTTAATGTGTTTCCCTCGGTTTTAGTTTGTTAGCTCGATTTTGTTTTTTGTCCATGGATTTATGAGTTTTGAACAGCGGTATACTACTGTGTTGCCTTTATGTATCAATTTCGGCTTTTTGTTTCAAACAAAAGATTCTTTCGCACTACGATTTAATACAATTGAATTAAAACATTTATTCGATTCATATCCTTGTTTATCGACAATGTGGTCCTATGGGAGTATATCTATCCTGTATATTTAACACTATCGTTGGAATGTATTATTGACGGAACAAAATTTTGCTTTGTCATTTTCAATAGAAATTCACACGGACATTTTCTTGTAAAAACAATAAAAACTTGAATTATATGAAATAAGATAGCCGATACTTCCTTGTTGTCTGTATAGACAAGGTTAAATAAGTAGTCAAGGTTAAAGAATTTCTCACCTATATTCATGTGTAATAACAACATTTAAAAAATTCTATTGTAACTGATACGTCCTTTTTCAGTTGATTGACTCAATATAATTAAAAGAACTATGTTTTAATATGGATATTCTGCTCTTTTGAAAAACACATTCTATGATTGGCATAGAATTCGTACACGATTTTTTATGTGCGATTTTTTAATCACAGGGACTTTTTTAGGCTTACTTTTTTTCAAACTTTTAAATTGGTCAAGCTATATATCCAGTAAATTAAGAACGAAATATTTCATTTGTATTGTCAAATGATATTTAGCTAGTTTTAAGTCAGGCACACTTCCAATATCCTTTCACATGAAATAATTCGTTGGCTTGCACCTAAATATATATCCGAGTTATTCAATTTCAATATTATAATAAACAAGCCAGTGGCGAGTTTATAATAATATTGTTGAATTTAGATAAGGAGAGCAGGTATCATGTGCGATCTCATATTCTTATGAAAGAGGACGAAAGATACCAGAGGGACAGTCAAACACATGGATTGAAAATAAATTGACAACGCCATGGATAAAAATTAAAAGACAAACAGACAAAAAATAGTAAAGAAGACACAAAATAGAAACCAAAGACTAAGCAACACGATCTCCGCAAAAAACTGAGTCAGATCTTAGGTGCTCCAGAAGGGTAAGAAGACCCTGCTAATCTTATGATTTGTTTAATCTATTTCTCTCTGAAATTTATCTCCTGGTAAACAGACTTTTGTAAAAAGAAAAAGGAGCAACCTGTTGTGACCTGTATGAATCACAAATGACATATCAAAGAACCAATGCAAATGTTGCAATTTCGTGACACACAATCACCATGGTAAACGTATTTTCGTACTATACGTTACTCGTATCACACCCTGGTCAGTGTGATACGAGAAATATCTGTCCGCAAGGGAAATACATGGATAACAGGTCACAACCATCAGAAAATTTCATGTTTATCAAAAATCTCTCCAATTCAGACAGTTGAATGAAAACTTGACGAGGCATTTCTGGTTTTAGTCATAATATTATAGATATAAATCCACATGGCTGGTGTGTCGAGCGACATTGTTATAAGAAAATGGCTATTGTTATATTATAGTTTGTTTCTGTGTGTGTTACTTTCAAGTGTTTTGTTTCTGTTGTATCGTGGTTCTCCTCTTATATTTGATGCGTTTCCCTCAGTTTTAGTTTGTAACCCGTTTTTTTTTTCTAAATCGATTTATGAATTCCGAACAGCGGTATTTTACTGTTGCCTTTATTTATAGAAAACGTAGAAATCGGAAAGCATGCCATCTATTCTTTTGAGTTATTTATTATTTAAATGTAATCGTCAACTCCCTGAGAGTATCACCAGCCCAGTAGTCAACACTTCGCCGTTGACATGAATATCAATAATGTGGTAATTTTTATAAATCCTGGTTTTTTCGAAAAGCTAAGGATTTTCTTATCCCAGGCAAATTTTTGGAATTTTGGATCCTCAATTTTGTACTTGTTTGGCTTTATTAATATTTCCATATGAACGTCACTGGTGAGTCTTATGTAGACGAAACGCGCGTTTGGCGTACTAAATTATAATCCTGGTACCTTTGATAATTATTTACACCACTGGGTCGATGCCACTGCTGGTGGACGTTTCGTCCCCGAGGGTATCACCAGCCCAGAAGTCAGCACTTCGGTGTTGACATGAATATCAATTATGATGTCATTTTTATAAATTTCCTGTTTACAAAAGTTGAATTTTTCAAAAAAACTAAGGATTTTCTTATCCAAGGCATACATTTCCTTAGCTGTATTTGGCACAACTTTTTGGAATTTTAAACCCTTAATGCTGTTCAATTTTGTACTTGTTTGGCTTTATTAACATTTCGATATGAGCGTCACTGATGAGTCTTATGTAGACGAAACGCGCGTTTGGCGTACTAAATTATAATCATGGTACCTTTAATAACTATATATTCTTGTACTTGAAGAATAACACCCACTTTGTGTCTTTTTTTTTTTCCAAATTATATTTCCTAATTATATATTCGCACTGCGGTCCCTGTACACATTTTTAATGACCATGATAATTGTGATCTATTTCTCCTAATATGCTTTCTTTATACAATTGACCCCTATTGAATATTAGATGTAGCATATAAAAGTTTTTATTGAAGTAAACTCCTGTTTCAGCGGTGTTGTGTGTGGTAATTTGTGTTTTAGTAAACCTATAATAAACTTTGCCCTTGGTCTTGGGAATAAACTCTATCAATCGTATTACTTATGACATCTCTATATAGATTACGCAATGTGTTTATCAATTTGAACCCATCGTCGGACACAAATAAATAGCATAAACCATTTCAAATGAGAGATAATATTTTCAACAATTGCTCAAGAAATAAGACCAGTTAAACAGAAATAAAAGTAGCAGAACGTTAGCCCTTTACCAAACATTATGTCATCTCTTAAAACTTGATCTCTCAAATTGCAATCAGATTTTATATCTTATGATTATTTATTGCAGCTGAAGTAAGCTATTATTTTAAACAGACAAAGGGGTAAATTTCAATCTCAAGTTTTGATAAAAAAAAAAAAATTCAAAAGCATCAGGTTTTTATATTGACAAATAGCATGCAATAAAATCACATCTGTCGTTTAAACGTTCTGAATAAATTTAAGGTAATTTATAAGTACCATGATATATATTGGCAGTAAGACGTGCTTCATTTACCGTTTCCCCAAATCATGAAATAGAAAAAAGAAGACTGTCGTAAACATGTATAACGTTTTTCCCGTTTGAATGGTTTTACACTAGTAAGTTTGGGACCGTTTATAGCTTGTTGTTCGGTGTGAGCCAAGTTTCCGTGTTGAAGGCCGTACATTGACCTATAATGTTTACTTTTTAATTTTTTTATATGGATGGAGAGTTGTCTCATTGGCACTCACACCACATTTTCTTATATCTAATAAGTACAATTGTTTTAACTGTTTTGACCTTATTTTCATTTACTTTACGATTTGAATATCTATATTATGCTGCACTTTGCAATACGAGTACGATTTGAATAATACTGTATTTAAAAATAAAAAGCTTTTATATCTGTAGCAACATTTGCGTTGAGTACCGATAAAGCACTAACGATACTTTGCTTTCACTGTGTATTAGCCTATTAGCCTATTAGTCAATTGTACGGACATATAATAAGTGATCGGGAATATGTTGACTAACTTCTTATATTTTTATATTATATAGGAGTACTACCTTCATAGTCAATAATCAATTCTTACACTAAGGTGACATTAGTTTATCAACGCCTCTTAAACGAACAAGAAAAGACATATCACACTTATTAAAATTGTCACCAAAAAAATTATAGGACACATTCGTTTAATTTACTGATCAGTTGTATATAAAACAAAAACAAAATACTTATATCTAAAAACATAATACCGCGAAAACATGTCTTTAGTTAGTTCAGACTGACACATTGTTAGTGGGGTTCGTGTTGCTTAATCTTTAGTTTTTGATGTTGTGTCATATGTTCTATTATTTGTCTGTTGTCTGTTTCATTTTTAGCCTTGGCGTTGTCAGTTTATTTTTGATCTATGAATTTGACTGTCCCTCTAGTACCGTTCGCACTTCTTTTGTATCGTTTAATAAAATCGTAACCGTAAATCTAGTTAAAGTCGATTTTATACTATCTTTTCTTATAACTCTGTTTAGCAGGTTTTGTACAAAGATCAAATTCGTATGATATGAACATGCACGAGTGTAACGTTTTTAAAACTGACATTTTAATATCATACGATAGGGTAGAAGATACCGTGTTTCTGCTGAACAATGGGACGCTTCCAATTGGAATGTTGAAATCGTTACGCTCGTTTGAAGTCGGCCATTGGTGTCAATATTGAGGAAGAGATCAAGAAATGAAGTCTTTGAAAAAGTTCTGAATGAATTCTGCTTTAAACGGGCTGACAAAAACAAGCAGAATTCATTGAGAACCTTTTCAAAAGTAATGCATCTCTGCAAAGTTGATTTGTCGAACCAATAACATGCTATGTTTTTAGAAAAAGCTCTGTTTAATGAAACAGAATCAGGACAACTCGGAACAAAGACAAATCGGACAATGACCGTTTTAAAGACAACTTGTTTGAAACACTTTTCATACCAGTGGCTTTAAGTGTCTTTCAGTAAGATTTTGATTGTTCTTGTCTTGATTTTATAAAAATAAATGTATAACATAGAAACTAAATCGAACATTTTAAAATAAAGACCCTAAGCATTCGTTTAAATATTCATAAAACCATTAGGTTACTTTTTAAAGTACAAAGATGTATGTGAATCCCATTTTTGATTTAATTCAATTATAACCATTTTTAGACGATCAATCAAAATTTTCAGGTTTCTTTAAAATGTAGTAGTTATATGTTACCAATAAAATTACATTACATCTTCCGCTTTCCTTTTATAGATATTTGAATGAACACGGATATCTATTGGATCCAAATTGTAATCAAATAAAAGCAACAGTAGCATGCCGCTGTTCGATGGGATAGCCCATCATATATAACCAATTATTTCTATTGCTAGCTGATATTCTAAACAATCGTCAATGCGTTATTAACTACACATATACCGTATCAAAAACCTCTGATGGTCACATATAAAGTGAGAATTAAAAGAAAACACTAATCTTCGTATTTTCAGTTTTACTTTGTTAATAAGACAGATGAAATGAACAAAAAATAATCCATATGACTCTTTTCCAATTACATATTTTAATCAATGCTTTTGTTAAACCTTTTCCCCACCTTTTTTGCGACTGTACTCTTTACATAAAAGTTGAATTGTGTACTTTCATGTGATAAAATCGCATCATTAATACAGGATGTTGCATACATTAAGCGCGACCTAAAAATTTAACAATCTAATTAAAGAGAGGTAGGTTTAATCGTCTAATAATACAACAAATCAAATAGATGATTTAAAACTCATTATAAGTCAGTAAAACATTCAGAATCCAAATACTTTTACCGATCGGTTCATAATGAATAATCTTTCACTGTATAAATTATAGTTAACTCATCATAAAGCAATGACGATATCATATACTCAGCAAAGAGCAGCATCCAAACCTAAACACATAAACATACGCAATCATTTCAGAGGTTTAACCTTCTCCCAATACCGTTTGTCAAATTGCCCTGATGATCACATTTTTACTCTATTTTTCGAGAAAAGTTGTTAACTATAATTAGCACTTGAGCAATACTCGATATGTTGATTTAAACGTTAAATTTATCGTTAAGTAAAACTAGCCAGTTTAACAATTCATGTTAGTTTATTCATATTACCATATTAAGAGATTCACACAGAAGATCCGTTGTTTATTTTACATTTAAATTTCTTTTGACATGAAATTGATTATAAGCCTATTTGTAAATGCATACGGACATTGACAACTTTCTATTAACGACAATCATTTTATTCCAAAATATGGGAAACCAATCATCGAAAAAACAAATAAATCCTAAAACCATTGCAGACCTTCGGAGTCATATTGATGTTGAGTTTTCGAAAGAAGAAATTCAAGACTGGTACAAGGATTTCAGACAGTATCTTCGTCATGGAGAGACAGAACTCGATAAAACTGCATTCATAAAAGTATACAACAGTTTGTTTTATGGTGATGCCTCTGAATTCGCAGAGCAAGTTTTTAGAACATTTGATCATGATGGAAATAACTCTGTGGATTTTAAAGAATTTATTTTAGGACTTTGCTTATCTGGAAGTGAAAATGCAGAGAAAAAAATAAAATGGGCTTTCAATATGTACGACATTGATCAGGACGGCTATATAACAAAAGAGGAGATGACACATATTCTAAAGGCAAGTTTTGCTAAAGATGTTAATGTAATAAATGAAATAGTTATACATTAAACATTTTTAAAATTGAAAATACAGAAAGTATGTTGCTTCTGTAAATTTACTACATAATAGAATCGAAAACTTTCCAAAATACGCAGAAAAATCAATAACATATCAAGTCATTTGAAAGTATAAAGCCTTATTTAATACATTGTGATTCGTCATAGAATATACAAGAACGGTTATATCTACTCACATTGTTCATTTTTTTTCAATAAGATTTATGTTTACAAAAGTGTATGCTGAAAATAATTTCGTTTTCATTAATATTCGTGTTTTGAGTAGTTTCAGTAAGTGTAAATATATCTTAATCATAAAAGTTCAAGTTAAGTAATGTACACGATTTGACATTGTTTCTTAAAATGTCTTGTACTAAGTTGTTACCAAATAATAGAAGTTCTTTTCTATGCATGTTGACGTTTGTTTTTGTTGTAATTCAGTGTTCCTGTTTCTTTGTTCACTTGTTGTGGTTAATGTGTTTCCTTAGGGTTTAGTTTGTAACCCTTATTTGTTTTCCTGTTGTAGTTAATGTGTTTCCTCGGGGTTTAGTTTCAAACTCTTATTTGTTTTCTCTCAATCGATTGATGACTTTTGAAAACCGGTATACTACTGTTGCCCTTATTGCATATGACCTTTTAAAGCCTGAATGCCAAAATATAGGTTCTAGAGCTACGCTATATTATTTGCAACTAGCAAATATATGCTTATTTGATAAACAGTTTCATAACAACAACCATATGCATATAAAGCTTGACAACGTAAAATTGCTTTTTCCCACTATTTCTCTTGAAGATGACCTTACCAAAGATATAACGGGTAATTATTATTTTAAATGCATATATTATTTTAATGCTGAGTTTGTTTTTACATTATTCTAAATCCTCTTACACACTGAAATAAGCAGTGACCATATAAAAACTGACATAATATAGAGTGATAAAAAAGGATAGCTGTAACATGTATATTTATTTTCAGGCTATATGTAAAATGACGGGCAGCAAAATACCACCCGAATTTAAATCTCCAGAGGACATGACAGAGAAAATCTTTAAAATTCTGGACAATAATTCAGACAATCGTATAAGTCAACAAGAGTTCATAGAGGGAGCAGATAAAGTACAGATTCTAGTGAATATTCTACAATGTAATCCTGATTCTTGAAGAAACATGGAATGAATATGTCTCGGTATCTTGAATAATCTTGATCTAGATGATGTCCTTGCTGACTTGAATTGAATGTTATAATAGAGGTCTCACAAATGAATTATACAATAAAGCATATCCATCATATTTGACACCTAAATCAATTTATTTTAGTTCAAGGTACAGTCAAATTTTCCTTATACGAAATTATGTTACTGCAAATTTAAGAAATTGTTGGTAGATTTAACACGCTTTATGTGATGAGCTTCTATTTACAAAGAATAAATTTAGTAATATTTTAGAAAAAGAAAGAGATAAAAGCATATATTTCGGTTTTTAGTTAAAGTTCAACGAGCCAAAAGTAAATACACAATTTTAGCAAAATCCATGACATGGGTTATTTACTGTACATTGATATTAATGTAAGATCAAATTAGTCAAGTAAATTGTGTTTAATGTGCATAATTATAACAGTTATACTTTGAAAAAAAATAATCACCTTTAATTATCAAGTATATTTATATACAACATTGTATGCAATGCACAAGTTGGAAGTTATTAATGCAATTACGATTTAAAGCTGTTTTATTACGATGTATAATATTGTAGTTTTTGAACTAATTTGTAGGTACACGATCTCTCTTGGAGACATTTTTTTTCTACTTCCTTTTAATTTTGTTTATCGTATCAGATCCATTTGATTATTGATCCTCATATTAAAGAGAAGGTCTTGTTCGACGGAATAAATACACATACAAGACATGAACAGAAAATGAAAGAAGAGCTATACACCCATGTACTACTTTTACACATGTTGCAATTCGAAATGCTATATAAAAGCACTCTACCATTTTGCTAATCATTTTAAATTCAATATATCTCCGTTATTCAAAACTCCGATTTCTTGTCTGTATTTAGCTATACTTGAGGTCCATTTTGGTTTCATTAGCACTTCAATTTTTGTATAATGGTTTAGATTTCTAAATATTTTGGAGCATTATTGACGAGAAACATATTATTGAAGGCGCATCTGATGCAGTAAAATTGCCATTGTTGTAATCATAAATATTAGACAAAAGCAGATATGAGAAGAAAACAATTCATAATAATCGACCAAAGGGAAATAACTGTATAGAATTTAGTAATTCCTCGTCCTAAATCACTAGTTCTTTGTGAAAAAATCCCGAACAAACTGCTCATCATCAAATAAAATAATATATGCATATATTTTGCCAAATACAAATATAAAATACTTCACAGATAAATTCAAATAATCAATTTAATAAAATAGTTGATTTTTATTAACAGGAAGATTGAAACACCTATTCATTATAAAGCTACGTAGATATTTCGTAAGACTCTCCTGCAAGCAGAAACATAAAAAAGAAACAAACATTATCTTATGGTTTGTAAAGATCTAGAAATACCTTTTAATTTACACTGATATTGAAATAATTAATACCATATAGAAAATAAAGGCAACAGTAATATACCGCTGATTTCAAACTAAAACCGAGGGAAAACAACTTTAAAAGGAAAACAACAGAACAACAGAAGCACTGAACTGCAACAAAAACTAACACCGAAATAAATAGACACTCGACTTTTTCTGATAACAACTGCCCTAAGCCTGACTTGGTATATGCCATTTTAAGAAATAATGGTGGATTGAACCTGGCTTTATGGTTATCCAAACTAACCGCTTATATGACAATGTTAAAAATATTGATCAAAGAAAATCACAACGTGATAGCAAAAACAAACACACAGAACACTCAGCACTGATAAATGCACAAATCAGTGAAAAGTCACACTTAGGTATGCATTCTATCTTTACTTTCACTTGGAAATGATAGTGAATAAGTATAGACTTTTTTTTTACAAAAAAATATGATCTCAATACCCTCTTGCGAAAGTGTCTTCTTAATTTATTCAGTATTATTTTTACAGTCTTGTATATGACTTATATTACCTACTATTTGATGACGTATATTTTGTATCAGACGTTCATTGATTGATAGTTGCTGCTTTTAAGACTTTTATAACTTTGTATTTGATTTGGATTTCCACGCTTTGAGTATTGATGCGTTTTGTGTAAACGAAATTGTCGTGTCTGGCTTAGCAAATTCTAGGTTAAGCATGATATCTTTGAAGGACCGTCACTTAGAATTACTTGATGATTGTAAAATGTAAAAGCACATCATGAACAGCATAACGGGTTCTGCTACTGTGACATTAGCTGCTTAAACCTCTGGAGCACCTGATGTTTCCCAATTTTTATTGGGTTCTTGTTTGTCAATTCTAAGTTATGTGTGTATTATTGTTGTTTAAGATGACATATTTTGATCTCTTTGAATTTATCTATTGACAATTGTGCTTTTTGCAAAACAAAATACCCTGCATTTTAGCATCTCATAAATTATGTTTGTGAAATATTATTACTAGTAATTTCATCTTATTCTACCTAAAATGAACTGAGTACGTGGAATTTATTTGTAAAGTTAAAAAGACCAGTTGCCAACATGGAACACATATTGTACTCTGTGTTTCATTTATGACATTGAAAGTAACGAATCATAAAGCAAACATAGCTGCTAACAAGTCCTACACATTGTCGAAATCCGTGAATCGATTTTCCTAAGAGCTGAACAGAAACAATTTAAATCACAAAAATACCGCACTCCGAGGAAAATTCAAAACGAAAATTTCCCAATTAAATTGCAAAATTCTAAAGCTCAAACACATTAAACGAATGGATAACAAATGAATTTAGCGAATGAATGTACTATCATACAAATACACCAAGCGTCATATGAATCATACGTAGTAAGTCAAATATTCAGAAAGCCGAAATTTCATAGCATTACTCAGTTCAAACAATCAATGTTTTGTGTCCTTAGAAAGAATAAAAAATGAAAAGAAAATCGTTACATCAATAACTACAATAAATCTTAAGGTTTAATTTATTTTCAATATTGTGTAATTATTATCAATAACGATATTGGTATATTTCTCAGTAAACCATTATTGATAATGACAAACGAATTCCCAGAAATGTTTTTAACAATACTTTATTTGAGGAGAAAATCGACATGTTTGTTTAAAGTGGACCACAAAACTTTATACCTGTCTATTGAACAATTTAACAATTTAGCTGACTTTTTCTAATAACATAAAATTCAGATACACAAGTGTACTAATTATTTTACGTTTAAATCTTTTTAATGACACGTTCATTTTAGTTTAATACGTAACTGTATACGGACTTGGGAAATTTTATATCAAGCAACCAATAGTTAATCCCAAAAATGGGAAACAAATCATCGAAAAAACAAATCACCCCAAAAACTATGGAAGAACTTCGGAGTCATATTGATGTTGAGTTTTCAACAGAAGAGATCCAAGACTGGTATAAGGATTTCAGAAAAGACCTCCGTCATGGGGAAACAGAACTCAATAAAACTGCATTCATTAAAGTATACAACAGTTTGTTTTCTGGTGATGCCTCCGAATTTGCAGAACAAGTTTTTAGGACGTTTGATCGTGACGGAAATCACTCTGTGGATTTTAAAGAATTCATTTTAGGACTTTGCTTATCAGGAAGTGAAAATGCAGAGAAAAAATTAAAATGGGCCTTCAATATGTACGACATTGATCAAAATGGTTATATAACAAAAGAGGAGATGGCCCACATTTTTAAGGTAAGATATGCCAAGCGTCGAGTTGAAGTTAGTAGCATTGCATACTTCTTTATGAGGATATGTGTTATATTCTACTCATTTGAATAATTTAAACTATAGATTTTTTATAAGAATATATGTACTTTCGATATTCAATTTGAGTCGAACTACGAGTATCTCAAAATATTTATTGTAGTTATATATGTTAAACGTATTACTCATACCCCATCCGTCATATTCGTATTAAGCAAACACAAAACTATAAATTATAACACATAATAAAGCCGGATATTGAAAGACAAAGATGTAAATGAACCGAAACTTTTAAAGAGCTATCTGAACAAAAAGAACATATAAATAATAGCCAAATCCATCTAAGGTCACCTTTATAATTACGAAATTTATAAACCGACCGACAATCTTAGAATGGTTTGTTATAAATCATGTTTGTACAGATAAAACCGAATTAATAAAATAGGTTGTTTTATCTGACATTGAAAAATGATTAGATCTTCTCTCATTATATTCTTTTTTGGTTTGAAATTAAATGTTAAAGAAGTAGAAATTAAAAACTAGTTAGTCCACTATCTAACTCACTCAGGCAAAGTTCATCTTCGGTTGATTTTGGTAATTATTTTTAGGCCAGTTTGGTCATATAAGTTAAACTCACTTAGCACTAGTATTAAAGTATTTCTACATTTTCGACTTTCAAACTTTTAAGTATTGGCGTTCATGATGATGATACATTGAGAAAAAGCTCTGCTGAGGTACCAATTCCATTTATAATCTTAATTTCAATTAACTAGTACTGAGACTGCTAGACCCCTATGGTAACACGAGTTCTGTTGTCTGTACTAACATGGCTTTTAACATACCTTTATTTAATTCATCGTTGATAAGGTAAGAAATGATTCAGAAACGATGGTTCTTATTCCATGAAACAAAGTTGGTTTTATGGATTTGGCTATTCTATTCTGCCCATTTAGTCATTTAGGATCCCAAATATTTAAGTATTTATACATGCTTGGCTTTTAAATGTTTTGATTCAACGATCTTGTCGAAGGACAATCCAGAAAACTACCAAGATATAATAGGCAAATCCTTTCAGATTTCGGGTTCACAATATCTTCAACTTGGGCATTTTAACTTTTTTAATTCGAGCGTCAATGATGATTTTTTTTTTAAGTACACAATTTTAGTCCTGGTATCTATGACGAGTTTCTTTCGGTCGCACCAAATTAGAAAGAGTGTATTTAATTTGCATATGCCAAAAAAAAAGAAAGATATGAATATAAAACAGCATAAAATAAGAGCGAGACTATGTGCGTCAACAGGATAAACGTATGTTATTGATTCATCACTCGTCAGACATAAAGGCTGATAGATATATGTGTTAAGGAATCTGGTACAATCGATGAAATCCGACAAGTCAAAGTGATAAATAGTGAATCTACGACTATGATTGCATGTTTGTTTGTCAACTGTCGGGGGCAGTATTTTAAAAGTGGTATAATATTAAGGTTAAGGTGATATCTTTCCGACTTACAAATAAATGGAAGATTTAACGTCTTAATCGGATATTTCGTCTGAAAATAACTAAACGATGTCAGAATAAATTGATTGGATCTAATTCTAATACTTTGTCTTTAATGTATTTCAATGATGATATTTCATGTTTCCTGAATAATGTAAAAGAAAAACTGAAAACACCTTATATGTAAAATATGATATGCTCTTGGTTTAAAAAAAGTAGTTCATAACATTTTTGTCTTTTAGGCTATATGTAAAATGACGGGCAAAGTACCACAAGAATTCGAATCACCAGAAGACATGGCGGAGAAAATCTTCACTATGCTAGACAAAAACTCCGACAGTGCTATTAGTCAACAAGAGTTTATAGAGGGAGCTGATAAGGTACAGATCCTTGTGGATTTTCTAAGTTGTGACCCTGACTCGTGAAGAATTTTTGGCCGAGAAATATCTCAACCTTAACTAGACGATGTGCTTGATAAAGTAATTTTATGTTATCAGTGTTTACATTTCACAATAAAACATATACATGGTATTTATACTTTATAGACATTATCACATATTTAGACACTAACAACAAAGAAAAAAATAATCAAAACAAATGATCTGCGCACATAAGATCAACAACTAAGTATTGCGAACACATTGGAAAATAAAGTCATTCAACAGCGTCAAATATATTTTGATATGCATGCTACCCAGATCCTAACTAGATGCATGCTCGGTCAAAAAGGTACTACGTCTGGCGTATATACTTAATTTAGTCCTGGTATCTATGATGAGTTTATTTACTTAGAAATGAGTATTCTCAGTTACACCTGTTTGCTCAGTATTGAGATACACAGTATTACCATTCATAATATCATCGTTTATTGCACATGGCCGTCGCACTTCCTTATTTGATGATGACGTATTTTCTGATAACGGTGCGTTCCTATGTACAATCAATTTAAGCGTTCTTTTATTTAATACAAAACTTATGAAGATAAATAAACCCTGGAAAGAGTTGAGAACACTGATAACATACGAAAACATAGATAAATCCAAAAAGGCATCTAAAATCTGAAAACCCCATAAGCCACCACTTATTGCAAATAGCTTAAAGAATATGAACAAATTGTTTCTTTCCTGATTTGACGACGACACTTTCCTGGTAGACATGATTCGGTACATTGATAATGCAAGAAATAATGAGTCAAGAAACATTGTGAGGAGGATAGGAAATATGAATGCACTCCATCTTAAATACTCATGAGAAATAAAACACATTTGCCCCCCATATCCCATATCGTCATAGATTAACAAGGACGTCACTATGGAAAGTCCTATTATTCCAACGGGAACACTGTAGATAAAGATGATATACTTAATGAATGTCCGGAGTGGAAATGTTTGTCTACATTGCATTGTATTGAATACTCTAAACATATGAAAGCAGGTTACTATGAAAGAAAATAGCATGGCAAGCCAAAACAGGTGCTGTAATACTCCAATTATTTTGCATAATGATTGATTCTCTATCATGTTATTTCCCATTATAAAGATAAACTGAGCCACGAATAAATTAAAAACAAGCGCCATCAAGTTTTTCCCTGGTAATGTTCGAAGTATGGCGAACTTACAGTATGTCATAAATGTTAAACACAGACACACCAAAGATGTCAAACTACAAATAAGAGTAAGCATGCGCAAGGTTTTATCCACGGGTTGGTTAACAGAAGGCACATTGAAAGAGTATGCGAGGAGACGATCGAGACAGAAGCTTACAGTATCGCCTCTTCGTATCAAATACATTCCTGGGTAAAGTGTCATTGAAGGTGAACGAATACTAAGTATCCCATTTTGTTCATCAACGATACATTCTTTCATTGTAAATTCAACATGACGACATGTGAGTTGTTCTGTTATATAGGTAATTGGAGTGTGAAAGGAAAGTCGTTTGCTCTCATGTTCATATCTGCAAAAAGACATGTGTGTTAATGCTAAAAACTTCTTTGACGAGTATTCTACGGAATATAAAGGAACGTTTTCTAGACACTTTTCATTTTGTCCACATAAAGTGAATACAGTTTTATTTAGAATTTTGTTATTAATCGATATTAGTTCATTTTCTAATCGACCTTTTAATGTGTAAATTATGTCAAGTGGTGAAATAGTTATCTTTGTGAAAATCGTGTAGTTGACGATAGTATCTGAAGCCTTACTGTAAACCGACTTACAAGCAACGTCTGAGTACATTCTTATTTCTCTTAAAAAATATCTTTCATTTCTTAAGAATACCGCCATCTCGTTTCTAAAAAATATTTCTAATGTTGATAGAATTTTAGATCCGTAGTTGTTCTTGTTGATGACTCTGCCTACTGTTTTCACCATGAATACGTATTCTCCTACTTTCTCCATCATGTCACGTACCTTACATCCATCCGGTGTTAACATGCGTCCAGGAAAACATGTAATGGATCGATATTTATGCTGAAAAATACAAAAATGTAGGAGCAATTGTTGATACGATTAATGATATATTTGTGATATTATTCTTATATTATATATAAAGCTTTTGTGACATTGAATCGTATGAAGAAATTACTTCCACTTACAACACTTGTGAAGCTTTCTTGTTACAGTAAACATATATCAACGAAATTTTTTAAATATATTTTTTTTACTCGAAAGGCAAGTTTTACTAATAATTTGATACCTAAGCACACAGAAAACATTTGTTCGTCGTGAAGTTAGTCACCAGACACCCATTTCAAATTTATAGCTTTCACAGATTGAAGCAGACCTAATTGCATCTGAAGTTTATTTGAAGATTAATGAAATAGATACGATCACAACAGTGAGAAAGAAATCCGATAATTTTAAAGTATTTACTGAATACCCATATTTACTCATAATTGTGAATTATATGTAAATAGAGGTTACATATTTTCAATAACACAGAGTGTTTTGAAGAATTTCTCATTCGATAGACTTAAACGTCATTTCTAAATTCATCACTGGAAAAAATACAACTACATTTACACTTCAAACTAACTCATAATACACTTCAAACTAACTCATAATACACTTCAAACTATCTCATAATACACTTCAAACTAACTCATAATACGAGGCACGTTTGAGATTACATTAGCTAATATTACAGATTGATAAATTTTTTAAACAAAAAGTTTTTCAGTTGTTTTGTTATTGCATGGTACTGGGGAGTTTGTTATCTGAAATTCTGTCTATGTTTGTGATCATTTTTTTCCCCAATGGTTTCAATAACTACTGGTTTTTTATTGCCTAAATATTAGAATGCTGAATCTTATATAAAACTAGAACACAACCGTGATATCGCAGGTCCGTAAGCCTTATTTTAGTATTGGTATTGTCATCTGATAAATTAAAGTCATGCAGATTATAAGATACACAGTTTTCTCTGCTTTCAAACTCTTTCTGTGTAAACTCGTCGACCTGGAACTTATCAATTATTGGTAATATTAATTATTTGGAAAACAAAAGGTCCTGGAATGGAGTATGTTTTAATCAACAGCATTGTCCTATATTAGTTATAAATAAAGTTGAATTCTTTGATTAGCTGTTTTACGTCATGCCCGCTAACAAATTGAAAACTATTCTTTTTTATTTACTTTAAACAAATACAGTTTATCAGTATAATATGCATAAATATACAGTTTACAAGTTGTATAGCGTTAACATACACATAAATAACAAACGTCAGAAATATCAACTGGTTACATATTATACAGTTTGTGAGTTTCAGACTACATATAATAAACATAGTTCTTAAATATTATTCCTGGACTTAAATGCATATAGTAAGTACTTTCCTAAATTACAGAGTTCCTTAGTGTTTTCAACTGAAAGCAATTGTACTAATTTATAAGTTGACGGTCTAGTCCAATAATATTTCTTGATAAACGTTTTACGTACTAGTATATCATTATAAATTGTAAAGAGCCTGTGTCGCTCACCTTGGTCTATGTGAATATTAAACAAAGGACGCAGATGGATTCATGACAAAATTGTGTTTTTGTGATGGTGAAGTGTTTGTACATCTTATTTTACTGAACATTCTTGCTGCTTACAATTATTTCTATCTATATTGAACTTGGCCCAGTAGTTTCAGTGGAAAATGTTAGTTAAAATTTACAAATTTCATGAAAATTGTTAAAAGTTGACTATATAGGGCAATAACTCCTAAAGGGGTCAACTGACCATTTTGGTCATGCTGACTTATTTGTAGATCTTACTTTACTGAACATTATTGCTGTTTACAGTTTATCTCTATCTATAATAATATTCAAGATAATAACCAAAAACATCAAAATTTCCCTAAAATTACCAATTCAGGGGCAGCAACCCAACAACGGGTTGTCTGATTCATCTGAAAATTTCAGGGAAGATAGATCTTGATCTGGTAAACAGTTAAACCTTGTGTGATTTGCTCAAAATGCTTTGGTTTTTGAGTTATAAGCCAAAAACTGCATTTTAACCCACTGTTCTATTTTTAGCCATGGCAGCCATCTTGGTTGGTTGACCGGGTCACGCCACACATTTTTTAAACTAGATACCCCAAAGATGATTGTGGTCAAGTTTGGATTAATTTGGCCTGGTAGTTTCAGAGGAGAAGATTTTTGTAAAAGATTACTAAGATTAACGAAAAATGGTAAAAATATCAATATAAAGGGCAATAACTCTTAAAGGGGTCAACTGAACATTTTAGTTATGTTGACTTATTTGTAGATCTTACTTTGCTGAACATTATTGTTGTTTACAGTTTATCTCTATCTATAATAATTTTCAAGATAATAACCAAAAACAGCAAAATTTCCCTAAAATTACCAATTCAGGGGCAGCAACCCAACAACGGGTAGTCCGATTCATCTGAAAATTTCAGGGCAAATAGATCTTGACCTGACTAACAATTTTACTCCATCAGATATGCTCATAAAGGTTTGGTTTATGAGTTATAAGCCAAAAACTGCATTTTACCCTTATGTTCTATTTTTAGCCATGGCGTCCATCTTGGTTGGTTGACCGGGATATCGCCACACATTTTTTAAACTAGATAACCCAATGATGATTGTGGCCAAGTTTGGTTTAATTTGGCCCGGTAGTTGTAGAGGAGAAGATTTTTGTAAACGATTACTAAGATTAACGAAAAATGGTTAAAAATTGACTATAAAGGGCAATAACTCCTAAAGGAGTCAACTGACCATTTTGGTTATGTTGACTTATTTGTAGATCTTACTTTGCTAAAAATTATTGCTGTTTACAGTTTATCTCTATCTACAATAATATTCAAGATAATAAGCGAAAACGGACAAAATTTCCCTAAAATTACCAATTCAGGGGCAGCAACACAACAACCAGTTGTCCGATTCATCTGAAAATTTCAGGGCAGATAGATCTTGACCTAATTAACATTTTAATCCCGTCAGATTTGCTCTAAATGCTTTGATTTTTGAGTTATAAGCCAAAAACTGCATTTTACCGCTATGTTCTATTTTTAGCCATGGCGGCCATCTTGGTTGGTTTGACGGGTCACGCCACACATTTTTTAAACTAGATACCCCAATGATGATTGTGTCCAAGTTTGATTTAATTTGGCTAAGTAGTTTTTGAGGAGAAGATTTTTGTAAAAGTTAACGACGACGACGACGACGACGACGACGACGACGACGACGACGACGACGACGACGGACGACGGACGCCGGACGCCAAGTGATGAGAAAAGCTCACTTGGCCCTTCGGGCCAGGTGAGCTAAAAATGAAATTCATCATCTACTACATTTTTATCACACATAATACACATAATACTATTTCTACTTATTCCATAAAAACGACCAGTTTCAATGCATAGATTATGTGAGGACAGGCGAATTCTCGTTATCCATTTACGAGCTATTACAGGAATACATTTTTGTAAATAAAATTGTAATTCTACATTTGACACAATATACTTATATATTCTACACTTTGGTGATGTTTCAAGCGTGAAACGCAACTCTTGTTTAGCTTGATCATATATTCGTTGTTTGGTTAATTGTAAAGATGAACTATCCAAACAAAGTACCCATTGGTTGTCCCAATAATAATTCATACCAAGATCATATAAAATTGTTTTAATACAAGTTGCCCAGTTTTTACATTTATTGCTATTTGCTACTAGTTCTTTGTAACATGACTTTATATTATAATTTTCACAACCGTGGATTTGAGCATCCTAAAACTGTACCTATACGCCTTATTTTAAGTCCAGATTTTTAATATTCGCATTGTTATCTTAGAAGAAAGTCTTTTTTTTCTTTTTATTCAACAACAAATTGCACTTTCTGCTGTTAACAATATACCTCACTAGTCCAGCATACCAGTGAAGAGTCCCTGTTTGTTAATACCAGAAATCCAGGAAGCATCTATATATTAAATCAACATTAGTATTATAATCTAACAGTTAAGTTATAAAATTATCAGCAATGAAATAATAAACAAGTCAATATCAGCGAGACTTATTTGTTTACTTATACATATAAATAGGAAAGAATACTATTTGTATATATCATCTAGCAATAAATGACTTTTGAGTATAGTTTCCGGAAACTTTCCATATTTTCTCCGTTAACGTGTGCATTGTTTTTCTATCGATAACGAGGTAAGCGGAAGAAGGGATCCCGTAGACCGCCCTACGTCACGAATCATGAATTATGCATATTCTATTTATAGGCTATTTTTAAACGATTCGGAAAATACTAATGCTAAAATTAGAATTTTCTTAACATGTAAAACTATCTTAAAACAAACGATGCAAAATAATAATGTTTCATGGAGAGTGATAAAGGGTTATTTTCGTGGAACGTGATTGCGTTTTTTTATTTCACGTTCAACGTGTTTTTACTTTTTTATTTTACGTTCAGTCGTGCAAAACAGCTAGGTGTTCAACATGTTCTGCTTATGTAATTTTTATACGTGCTTTGTGGTTCAAATATAAAAAAAGAAGATGCGGTATGATTGCCAATGAGACAACTATCCACAAAAGACCAAAATGACACTAAAATTAACAATTATAGGTCACCACACGGCCTTCAACAATGAGCAAAGCCCATACCGCATAGTCAGCTACAAAAGGCCCCGATAAGACAATGTAAAACAATTCAAACGAGAAAACTAACGGCCTTATTTATGTAAAAAAATGAACGAAAAACAAATATGAAACACATAAACAAACGACAACCACTGAATTACAGGCTCCTGTTTTGGGACAGGCACATACATATGTATATTGTGTCAGAATTTTTAATTCTAAATGTGTAAAAATAAGTTTATATGTATATAGTATATCTTAAAAGTCTCTCATAAATCTTTTTAAGATTGGTACATGCAATGCAAATGTTTTAATGTTTTAAATCTATGTATGTGAATCTCATTTTATGTTTGTATGTGGTGAGACTATAATAAAATATTGAATCTGAATCTACATAAATAATGTGGCGGGGTTAAACATGTTAGCGGTATCCCAACCCTCCCCCTAACCTGGGACAGTGGTATAACAGTACAACATAAGAACGAACTATAAAAATCAGTTGCAAATTTTAAAGGCTTAAAATGCTTATTTTGCGTTCTCAGTATTTTTAAAAAAAAATAAAAATAACACTAGACAGGGATCGTCAACATGGTCAAGAACTAAATTGATTTAATTTTGTTTCCGTGATAAGAAATGAAAAGGCGGTAAGGCCAATGATGTTGCTCCTTTATTTACATTTTAAAAGTTAATAATATCTTTATATACTTTTTTAAAAGCTGTAAATTATTTATATCATAAATGTGTACACACTAAATAGGGAATATTAAGTAAAACAGAGAGTTCACATATACAAGAGGACAGTGACTCAGTAAAAAAAGGTTCACCTTAAAGTCTTTTTTTTCGTGCAACGTTCATGACAGAAATTATTTCACGTTCAACGTGAAACGGTGTCTTAAATAGGAAAATGTTCCGCATTACAGTAGCATATATCATAATGCCCTCATTAAGCAAATACATATTCCTTTTGAAGATATATATGATATAGATACTTTGATGTAGGCAAATTGAGAAAAAAAAACATGTAGCTTACACGTTCTTAGACACGATACATTTCCTTTACGGGGTGTGAGGAGGTGGTGGTAGTGAGGGAGGTGTGGTTGTTCTGGTCTTCGTTTCCCCTGTTAATTGTTTATAATGAAGCTACATGTTCTATTAGGGCGTTCTACATGATCTTCTGGGCGGTCTACATGATCCCCTGTTGTCTGAATCTTATATTTCAACTATAGGACGTTCTATTGTCTGTTTATTATTTATATACTAAAGGGCGTTATACTGGATCCCCTGGACAATCTTCAGGATGCCCTGTTGATTGTTTTTATGTTTATACTATAGGGCGTTCTACAGGATCCACTGGGCGGTCTACATGATCTCCGTTTGCTTAAAAATATATATCTACTATAAGACGTTTTAAAGTATCCCATCTTGTTAGTTTTTCATTTATATACTAAAGGGCGTACTACAGGATCCCCTGGGCGGTCTACAGGATCCCCTATTTTCTCAACATAATATATCTACTATAAGACGTTCTATAGGATCCCTTATTGTTTGTTAATCATGTAAATATACTACAGGATCCCCTGGGCGGTCTTCATGATCCCTTGTTGTCTTTACATTATATATGTACTAAATGGCGTTCTATAAGACCCCCTGTTGATTGTTTTTCATGTTTATGCTATAGGGCGTTTTACAGGATCCCCTGGGCGGTCTACAGGATCCCCTGTTGTCGTTTTATTATATATCTACTAAAGGACGTTCTATAGGATCCCCTATATTGTTTGTTTATTATTTATATACTAAAGGGCGTTCTACCGCATCCCCTGTGCGGTCTACCGGATGTCCTGTTGATTGTTTTTTATGTTTATACTATAGGGCGTTCTACAGGATTCACTTGGCAGTCTACAAGATTCCCATTGTTTAAAACTATATATCTACTATAAGACATTCTAAAGTATCCCCTGTTGTTTGTTTTTCATTTATATACTGAAGGGCGTACTACAGGATCCCCTGGGCGGTCTACAGGATCCCCTTTTTTTTCAACATAATATATCTTCTATAAGACGTTCTAAAGTATCCCCTGTTGTTTGTTTTTCATTTATATACTAAATGGTGTTCTACATGATCCCTTGTGCGGTCTTCTGGATATCATGTTGTCTTTACATTATATATGTACTAAATGGCGTTCTATAAGACCCCCTGTTGATTGTTTTTAATGTTTATACTAAAGGGCGTTTTACAGGATCCCCTGGGCTGTCTACAGGATCCCCTGTTGTCTTTACATTATATATCTACTATAGGACGTTCTATAGGATCCCCTATATTGTTTGTTTATTATTTATATACTAAAGGGCGTTCTACCGGATCCCCTGGGCGGATTACAGGATGCCCTGTTGATTGTTTTTTATGTTTATACTATAGGGCGTTCTACCGGATCCCCTGGGCGGTCTTTAAGATCCCTTGTGTGAACATTATATATCTACTATAAGACGTTCTATATGATCCCCTATATTGTTTGTTTGATATTTATATACTAAAGGGCGTTCTACAGGATCCCCTGGGCGGTCTTCATGATCCCTTGTTGTCTGAACATTATATATCTACTAAAGGACGTTCTATAAGACCCCCTGTTGATTATTGTTCATGTTTATACTATAAGGCGTTCTATAGGATCCCCTGGGCGGTCTTCAGGATCCCTTGTTGTCTGAACATTATATATCTACTATAGAACGTTCTATACGATCCCGTATATTGTTTGTTTATTATCTATATACTAAAGAGCGTTCTACAGGATCCCCTGAGCGGTCTTCAGGATCCCTTGTTGTCTGAACATTATATATCTACTATAGAACGTTCTATACGATCCCGTATATTGTTTGTTTATTATCTATATACTAAAGGGCGTTCTACAGGATGCCCTGGGCGGTCTTCAGGATCCCTTGTTGTCTGAACATTATATATCTATTATAGGATGTTTTATAGAATCCCCTCTATTGTTTGTTTATTATTTATACACTAAAGGGCGTTCTACATGATCCCCTGGGCGGTCTCCAGGATACCATGTTGTCTGAACATTATATATCTACTAAAGGACGTTCTATAAGACCCCCTGTTGATTATTGTTCATGTTTATTCTATTGGGCGTTCTATAGGATCCCCTGGGCGGTCTACAGGATCCCCTGTTGTCTTTACATTATATATCTTATATCTTATAGGACGTTCTATAGGATCCCCTATATTGTTTGTTTATTATTTATATAAAGGGCGTTCTACCGGATCCCCTGGGCGGTCTACAACAGGATGCTCTGTTGATTGTTTTTATGTTCATACTATAGGGCGTTCTACAGGATCCACTAGGCGGTCTACAGGATCCCCGTTTGTTTAAAAATATATATCTACTATAAGACGTTCTATAGGATCCCCTATTGTTTGTTAATCATGTATATACTAAACGGCGTTCTACAGGATCCCTTGGGCGGTCTACAGGATGCCCTGTTGTCTTTACATTATATATCTACTATAGGACGTTCATAAGACCCCCTGTTGATTGTTTTTCATGTTTATACTATAGGACTTTCTATATGATCCTTTGGGCGGTCTGCGTGAATCTTTGAGTGGTCTGCAGGAATCTCTATTTTTCAACATAATATATGTACTGTAGGACGTTCTGTTGATTGTTTTTTATGTTTATAATGTCGTGCGTTCTACAGGATCCCTTGGGCGGTCTACAGGATACCCTGTTGTCTTTACATTATATATGTACTAAATGGAGTTCTATAAGACCCCCTGTTGATTGTTTTTCATGTTTATACTATAGGGCTTTCTATATGATCCCTTGGGCTGTCTGCAGGAAATTTGGGTGGTCTACAGGAATCTTTGTTTTTCAACATAATATATGAAATATAGGACGTTCTGTTGATTGTTTTTTATGTTTATACTGTCGGGCGTTCTACATGATACCCTGGGCGGTCTACAGAATCCACTTTTGTTAAAAAAAATATGCATCTTAGATAGGAAATTCTTTGGGTTCCCCTGTTCTTTGTTTTTCATATTTATTCTATTGGGCGTTCTACATATAGGATCCCCTGTTGATTGTTTTTCATGTTCATACTATAGGGCGTTCTACAGGATCTCCTGTTGTCTGAGCATTATATATTCTTCAGGATCCCCTGTTTGATTTGTATGCATCTAGGATAGGACCTGCTATAGGTTCCCCTGTTTTTTTAAACATGTATCTACTTTACGTATATACTAGAGGGCGTTTTATATGATCCCCTGTTGTTTAGAAGTCGTGTATCTGCATGCTCTAGGGCGTGCTATAGGATCTTCGGGGCGGTCTATAGAATCAGCTGCTGTTTGTTCATTATTTTTTTTTAGTATAAGACGTTCTTTAAGATCCTCTGGGCCGTCTATATGTTCCCCTGTTGGTTGTTCATCATGCATCAATAACAGGGCGTTCTATAAGATCCCTTGTTGTTTGATAATTGTACATCTGCTATAGGGCTTTCTATAGGATCCCCGATCGGCCTATAAGATCCCCTATTGTTTTATAATCGTTAATCTGCTATACCGCGTTCTATAGGATCCTTGGGTCGTTTTAAAGGACCCCCTGTTGTTTGTTCACCATGTATGTTCTAGAGGGTGTTCGATATAGTCCAAAGGTCGATCTAAGGGAGCCCCTTTTGTTTGTTCATCATTTATCTATTAGAGGGCATTCTATAGGATCCCCGGGACTGTCTATAGGATCCCGTTGTTTGTTAATCATGTATCTACTACAAAACGTTCTATATGATCCCCTGTTGGGTCTATAGTATCACTTCTTGTTTAATAATCGTGTAGCTGCTATACGGTTTTATATAGGATCCCGGGGCGGTCTTTAGGACCCCTGGTTATTTTTTTCATTATGTTTCCAGTATAATGCGTTCTATAAGATTCTCTTGACCGTTTATAAGTTCCCCTGTTCGTTGTGCATCATGTAGCCATAACAGGGAGTGTTTTATGATCCCCTAAGTGGTCTATAGGATCCCCTATTGTTTAATATTTGTGTATCTGCTAGATGTATCCACTTGAAGGTGTTCTATTTAGGATCCCCTATTGTTGAATAATCGTGTATCTGCTATAGGGCGTTCTATAGGATTCCCTGGGCGGTCTAAATGATCCCGTATTGTTTAATAATCGTACATCTGCTATAGGCCGTTCTTTAAGATCCCCGGGTCGGTCCATAAAATCTCTAGGTCGGTCTATAGAAGCCCTGTTGTTTGTTCATAATGTATCTATTAGAGGGCGTTCTACAGGATCCCCTGGGCGGTCTATATAGGATTCCCTGTGGTTTAAAATTTGTGTATCTGCTATAGGGTGTTCTATAGGATCCCGTTGTTTGGTAATCACGTATCTACTAGGGAGCGTTCTATGGGATCCCCTGTTGGGTCTATAGGATCACCTTTTGTGCAATATTCGTGTATCTGCTATAGGGCGGTCTATAGGATCCCCTGTTCGTGGTTCATGTATCTATAATAGGGTGTTCTATACGATACCCTGGGCGGTTTAAAGGATCCCCGGGTCGGTCTTAGGATCCCCTCTTGTTTGATAATCGTGCATCTGCTAAAGGACGTTCTTTGTTATCCCTTTCAAAGGGGACACATTGTTAATGTTCGGGTTTTTTTTTCATTTCGTTTATAATATATCTTCTTAAGTGCATAATATATCTTATTGAATTAATAAGATATCTTATAAAGTATATAAGCTATCTTTTTAAGTTGATAAGATATTTTATAAAGAGTAAATTATATAAAATATCTTGTATATTATATATTATATGAGATATCTTATTTGTATATAATATTAGATATCTCAATTATATATGAGAGAGAGAGATTTTATATATCATTTGAAATATCTGATATATTATATGAGCTATCTTGAAGTTAGAATAAATTGTAAAACGGCTTGCGATATATACTCATTGAATCTATTATCATTAATAGACAGTACATTATCAATATATCGGAAAGGGATATTAAAAGACTGGTCAATTTCTTTTCTCCTGTCTGTACAAATTCATAAGAATACGAAAACAAATATAATTGGCATTGCGAGCAAAGGCGGATGTCATACTGTTGTCAAGTTTCCAGACGACCATGCCATTGCTAGGTTACCGTCAGCAATTTTGAAATAAAATTTATACTAAAAAAAACACAACTAACTACTGCTAGGTAGTTCTGAGGATCATACAAATTGCTGACACCTACTTTGTATATTGAATATCATGGTTCTATGCTCTGGAATACAAGAATTATATACAAAAAACATAAAAAAAATTACTGTTGACCAGTGTTTATATTAATCGAGACCATCTTGGACCATCCCCTTATTAAAAGCACAACTTTATATAATGGTTTACATTATGCCATAATTCTATAAAGATGAATGTGGCTATCCTTTTCCGAGAACTTGTCGGGACAATTAAATTATGGGGAAAAAGAAAAGAAAAAGAAAAAAACCCAACCAATATCAAAATGCCCCCTCGACCTTTGAAAGGATAACATAGAACACCCTATAGCAGATGCACGGTTATTAAACAATCGAGGATCATAAAGACACCTGTGGGGGTCCTATAGAACGCACTATAGCAGATACACGATTATTACACAACAGGTAATCCTATAGACCCAACAGGGGATCCCATAGAACGCTCTTTGGTATATTAATCTAGTGAATACATGATAACCAAGCAATGGGATCCTATAGAACGCCTCGGGGATCCTATAGAACGCCCTTTACAGATACACAACTATTAAACCACAGGGGATCATATCGACCGCCCATGGGTGGCAAATATATAACGCCCTCTTATATATACATGAAAAACAAACAACAGTCTAACCTATAGAACGTTCGATAGTAGATAATATTTAAACAACAGGGGATCCTGTACAGTGTCCTTTAGTAGACATATAATGGTCAGACAACAGGGGATCCTGTAGAACGCCCCTTAGTATATACACGATAAACAAACAATAGGGGATCATAAAGAATGTTCTATAGTAGATATATAATGTTCCGACAACAGTGGATCCTTTAGAACGCCCTTTAGTGTATACATAATATATAAACAATATATGGGATCCTGTAGAACGTCTTATAGCAGATATATAATGTTGAGAAAACAGGGGATCCTGTAGACCACCTAGGGGATCCTGCAGAACGCCCTATACTATACACTTGCAAAACAATCAACAGGGGGGTCTTATTAACGTCTTATAATAGATATTAATGTTAAGACAACAGGGGATCATGTAGAGCGCCCTATAGTATATACTTGAAAAATAAACAACAGTGGATCCTATAGAACGTTTTATAGTTATAGATAAATAATGTTGAGAAAACAGGGATCCTGTAGACCGCCTAGGGGATCCTGCAGAACGCCCTACAGTATACACTTGAAAAACAATCAACAGGGGATCCTGTAGAACGCCTTATAGTATACACTTGAAAAACAAACAGCAGGGGATCCTGTAGAACGTCTTATAGTAAATAAAAAATGTTGAGAAAACTTGGGATCCTGCAGACCGTCCAGGGGATACTGTAGAACAACCTTTAGTATAAACATGAACAACAAACAATAAGGGGGGCCCTATAGAACGTCATAAAGTAGATATATAATGTTGAGAAACAGGGGATCCTGTAGACCGCCTAGGGGATACTGTAGAACGCCCTATAGTATACACTTGAAAAACAAACAACAGGGGATCCTGTAGAACGTCTTATAGTAAATAAATAATGTTGAGAAAACAGGGGATCCTGCAGACCGCCTAGGGGATCCTGTAGAACGCCCTATAGTATAAACATGAACAACAAACAACAAGGGGCCCTATAGAACGTCGTAAAGGAGATATATAATGTTGAGAAAACAGGGGATCATGTAGACCGCCTAGGGGATCCTGTAGAACGCCCTATAGTTTACACTTCAAAAACAAACAACAGGGGAGCACATAGAACGCCTTATAGTAGATAAATAATGTTGAGAAAACAGGGGATCCTGCAGACCGCCCAGGGGATACTGTAGAACGCCTTATAGTATAAACCTGAACAACAAACAACAGGGGATCATATAGAACGTCTTATAGTAGATATATAATGTTGAGAAAACAGGGGATCCTGCAGACCAACCAAGTGATCCTATAGAAAGCCTTATAGTATATACATGATAAATAAACAACACGGGAACCTTTAAAAAGTTCTATCTTTAATGCATAATTTTTATAAACATGAGACCCTGTAGACCGTCCAAGGGATCGTGTAGAATGCCCTTTAGTATAGACTTGAAAAACAATCAACTTTGGGTCTCATGAACGTCCTATATAGATAAATGATGTTAAGACAACAGGGGATCCTGTAGAACGCCCTTTAGTATATACTTGCAAAATAAACAACAGGGGATCCTATAGAACATCTTATAGAAGATAAATAATGTTGAGAAAACAGGGGATCCTGCAGACCGCCCAGGGGATACTGTAGAACGCCCTATAGTATAAACCTAAACAACAAACAACAGAGGATCATATAGAACGTCTAATAGTAGATATATAATGTTGAGAAAACAAGGGATCCTGCAGACCGCCCAGGGGATACTGTAGAACGCCCTTTAGTGTAAACATGAACAACAAACACCAGGGGGCCCTAAAGAACGTTACATAGTAGATATATAATGTTGAGAAAACAGGAGATCCTGTAGACCGCGTAGGGGATCCTGTTGAACGCCCTATAGTATATACACTTGAAAAACAATTAACAGGGGATCCTATATAACGTCTTACAGTAGATAAATAATGTTGAGAAAACAGGGGATACTGTAGAACGCCCTATAGTATAAACCTGAACAACAAACAACAGGGGATCATATAGAACGTCCGATAGTAGATATATAATGTTGAGAAAATAGGGGATCCTGCAGACCAACCAAGTGATCCTATAGAAAGCCTTATAGTATATACATGATAAATAAACAACACGGGAACCTTTAAAAGGTTCTATCTTTAATGCATAATTTTAATAAACATGAGACCCTGTAGACCGTCCAAGGGATCGTGTAGAATGCCCTTTAGTATAGACTTGAAAAACAATCAACTTTGGGTCTCATGAACGTCCTATATAGATAAATGATGTTAAGACAAGAGGGGATCCTGTAGAACGCCCTTTAGTATATACTTGCAAAATAAACAACAGGGGATCCTATAGAACATCTTATAGAAGATAAATAATGTTGAGAAAACAGGGGATACTGTAGAATGCCCTATAGTATAAACCTGAACAACAAACAACAGGGGATCATATAGAACGTCTTATAGTAGATATATAATGTTGAGACAACAGGGTATGCTGTAGACTGCCCAAGGGATCCTGTAGAACGCCCTATAGTATACACTTGAAAAACACACAACAGGGGATCCTTAAGAACGTCTTATAGCAGATAAATAATGTTGAGAAAACAAGAACCCTGTAGACCGTCCAGGGGATCGTGTAGATCGCCCTATAGTATAGACTTGAAAAACAATCAACTGGGGGTCTTATGAACGTCCTATAATAGATATATGATGTTAAGACAACAAAGAATCCTGTAGAACGCCCCATAGTATATACTTGAAAAATAAACAACAGGGGATCCTATAGAACGTCATATAGTAGTAAAATAATGTTGAGAAAACAGGGGATCATGTAGACAACCCAGGGGATACTGTAGAACGCCCTATAGTATAAACCTAAACAACAAACAACAGAGGATCATATAGAACGTCTAATAGTAGATATATAAAGTTGAGAAAACAGGGGATCCTGCAGACCGCCCAAGGGATACTGTAGAACGCCCTTTAGTATAAACATGAACAACAAACACCAGGGGGCCTATAGAACGTCATATAGTAGATATATAATGTTGAGAAAACAGGGGATCCTGTAGACCGCCTAGGGGATCCTGTTGATGGCCCTATAGTATATACACTTGAGAAACAATTAACAGGGGATCCTATATAACGTCTTATAGTAGATAAATAATGTTGAGAAAACCGGGGATCCTGCAGACCGCCCAGGGGATACTGTAGAACGCCCTAGAGTATAAACCTGAACAACACACAACATGGGATCATATAGAACGTCTTATAGTAGATATATAATGTTGAGACAACAGGGTATCCTGTAGACCGCCCAAGGGACCCTGTAGAACGCCCTATAGTATACACTTGAAAAACACACAACAGGGGATCCTAAAGAACGTCTTATAGCAGATAAATAATTTTGAGAAAACAAGGACCCTGTAGACCGTCCAGGGGATGTGTAGAACGCCCTATAGTATAGACTTGAAAAACAATCAACTGGGGGTCTTATGAACGTCCTATAATAGATATATGATGTTAAGACAACAGAGAATCCTGTAGAACGCCCCATAGTATATACTTGAAAAATAAACAACAGGGGATCCTATAGAACGTCATATAGTAGATACATAATGTTGAGAAAACAGGGGATCCTGTAGACCGCCCAGGGAATACTGTAGAACGCCCTATAGTA
Organism: Mytilus trossulus; assembly: GCF_036588685.1. Classification (NCBI taxonomy): domain Eukaryota; kingdom Metazoa; phylum Mollusca; class Bivalvia; order Mytilida; family Mytilidae; genus Mytilus; species Mytilus trossulus. Next base: position 99,334,667 of record NC_086373.1, read on the forward strand.
TAAACCTAAACAACAAACAAAAGAGGATCATATAGAACGTCTAATAGTAGATATATAAAGTTGAGAAAACAGGGGATCCTGCAGACCGCCCAGGGGATACTGTAGAACGCCCTTTAGTATAAACATGAACAACAAACACCAGGGGGGCCTATAGAACCTCATATAGTAGATATATAATGTTGAGAAAACAGGGGATCCTGTAGAACGCCCTATAGTATATACTTGAAAAATAAACAACAGGGGATCCTATAGAACGTCATATAGTAGTAAAATAATGTTGAGAAAACAGGGGATCATGTAGGCCACCCAGGGGATACTGTAGAACGCCCTATAGTATAAACCTAAACAACAAACAACAGAGGATCATATAGAACGTCTAATAGTAGATATATAAAGTTGAGAAAACAGGGGATCCTGCAGACCGCCCAAGGGATACTGTAGAACGCCCTTTAGTATAAACATGAACAACAAACACCAGGGGGCCTATAGAACGTCATATAGTAGATATATAATGTTGAGAAAACAGGGGATCCTGTAGACCGCCTAGGGGATCCTGTTGAACGCCCTATAGTATATACACTTGAGAAACAATTAACAGGGGATCCTATATAACGTCTTATAGTAGATAAATAATGTTGAGAAAACCGGGGATCCTGCAGACCGCCCAGGGGATACTGTAGAACGCCCTAGAGTATAAACCTGAACAACACACAACAGGGGATCATATAGAACGTCTTATAGTAGATATATAATGTTGAGAAAACAAGGGAACCTGCAGACCGCCCAGGGGGTACTGTAGAACGCCCTTTAGTATAAACATGAACAACAAACACCAGGGGGCCCTATAGAACGTCATATAGTAGATATATAATGTTGAGAAAACAGGGGATCCTGTGGAACGCCCTATAGTATACACTTGAAAAACAATTAACAGGGGATCCTATATAACGTCTTACAGTAGATAAATAATGTTGAGAAAACAGGGGATCCTGCAGACCGCCCAGGGGATACTGTAGAACGCCCTATAGTATAAACCTAAACAACAAACAACAGCGGATCATATATAACGTCTTATAGTAGATAAATAATGTTGAGAAAACAGGGGATCCTGCAGACCGCCCAGGGGATCCTGTGGAACGCCCTATAGTATACACTTGAAAAACAATTAACAGGGGATCCTATATAACGTCTTACAGTAGATAAATAATGTTGAGAAAACAGGGGATCCTGCAGACCGCCCAGGGGATACTGTAGAACGCCCTATAGGATAAACCTAAACAACAAACAACAGAGGATCATATAGCACGTCTAATAGTAGATATATAAAATTGAGAAAAAAGGGGATCCTGCAGACCGCCCAAGGGATACTGTAGAACGCCCTTTAGTATAAACATGAACAACAAACACCAGGGGGCCTATAGAACGTCATATAGTAGATATATAATGTTGAGAAAACAGGGGATCCTGTAGACCGCCTAGGGGATCCTGTTGAACGCCCTATAGTATATACACTTGAGAAACAATTAACAGGGGATCCTATATAACGTCTTATAGTAGATAAATAATGTTGAGAAAACCGGGGATCCTGCAGACCGCCCAGGGGATACTGTAGAACGCCCTAGAGTATAAACCTGAACACCACACAACAGGGGATCATATAGAACGTCTTATAGTAGATATATAATGTTGAGACAACAGGGTATCCTGTAGACCGCCCAAGGGACCCTGTAGAACGCCCTATAGTATACACTTGAAAAACACACAACAGGGGATCCTAAAGAACGTCTTATAGCAGATAAATAATTTTGAGAAAACAAGGACCCTGTAGACCGTCCAGGGGATCGTGTAGAACGCCCTATAGTATAGACTTGAAAAACAATCAACTGGGGGTCTTATGAACGTCCTATAATAGATATATGATGTTAAGACAACAGAGAATCCTGTAGAACGCCCCATAGTATATACTTGAAAAATAAACAACAGGGGATCCTATAGAACGTCATATAGTAGATATATAATGTTGAGACAACAGGGTATCCTGTAGACCGCCCAAGGGACCCTGTAGAACGCCCTATAGTATACACTTGAAAAACACACAACAGGGGATCCTAAAGAACGTCTTATAGCAGATAAATAATTTTGAGAAAACAAGGACCCTGTAGACCGTCCAGGGGATCGTGTAGAACGCCCTATAGTATAGACTTGAAAAACAATCAACTGGGGGTCTTATGAACGTCCTATAATAGATATATGATGTTAAGACAACAGGGGATCCTGTAGAACGCCCCATAGTATATACTTGAAAAATAAACAACAGGGGATCCTATAGAACGTCATATAGTAGTAAAATAATGTTGAGAAAACAGGGGATCATGTAGACCGCCCAGGGGATACTGTAGAACGCCCTATAGTATAAACCTAAACAACAAACAACAGAGGATCATATAGAACGTCTAATAGTAGATATATAAAGTTGAGAAAACAGGGGATCCTGCAGACCGCCCAAGGGATACTGTAGAACGCCCTTTAGTATAAACATGAACAACAAACACCAGGGGGCCTATAGAACGTCATATAGTAGATATATAATGTTGAGAAAACAGGGGATCCTGTAGACCGCCTAGGGGATCCTGTTGAACGCCCTATAGTATATACACTTGAGAAACAATTAACAGGGGATCCTATATAACGTCTTATAGTAGATAAATAATGTTGAGAAAACCGGGGATCCTGCAGACCGCCCAGGGGATACTGTAGAACGCCCTAGAGTATAAACCTGAACAACACACAACAGGGGATCATATAGAACGTCTTATAGTAGATATATAATGTTGAGAAAACAGGGGATCCTGTAGACCGCCTAGGGGATCCTGTTGAACGCCCTATAGTATATGCACTTGAAAAACAATTAACAGGGGATCCTATATAACGTCTTACAGTAGATAAATAATGTTGAGAAAACAGGGGATCCTGCAGACCGCCCAGGGGATACTGTAGAACGCCCTATAGTATAAACCTGAACAACAAACAACAGGGGATCATATAGAACGTCCTATAGTAGATATAAAATGTTGAGAAAACAGGGGATCCTGCAGGCCAACCAAGTGATCCTATAGAAAGCCTTATAGTATATACATGATAAATAAACAACACGGGAACCTTTAAAAGGTTCTATCTTTAATGCATAATTTTTATAAACATGAGACCCTGTAGACCGTCCAAGGGATAGTGTAGAATGCCCTTTAGTATAGACTTGAAAAACAATCAACTTTGGGTCTCATGAACGTCCTATATAGATAAATGATGTAAAGACGACAGGGGATCCTGCAGACCGCCCAGGGGATACTGTAGAACGCCCTTTAGTATAAACATGAACAACAAACACCAGGGGGCCCTATAGAACGTCATATAGTAGATATATAATGTTGAGAAAACAGGGGATCCTGTAGACCGCCTAGGGGATCCTGTGGAACGCCCTATAGTATACACTTGAAAAACAATTAACAGGGGATCCTATATAACGTCTTATAGTAGATAAATAATGTTGAGAAAACAGGGGATCCTGCAGACCGCCCAGGGGATACTGTAGAACGCCCTAGAGTATAAACCTGAACAACAAACAACAGGGGATCATATAGAACGTTTTATAGTAGATATATAATGTTGAGACAACAGGGTATCCTGTAGACCGCCTATGGGACCCTGTAGAACGCCCTATAGTATACACTTGAAAAACAAACAACATGGGATCCTGTAGAACGTTCTCTTAGACTAGTAGATACATCAAAAACAAACAATAGGGTATCCTATAGAACGTTCTATCGTTTATATATAAAACAGGTGATCCCACAGACCAAGCAAGGGATGCAGTAGAGAGTCCTCTAGTATAAACATGATAAAAAAAACAGCAGGGGATTCTACAGAACGTTCTCTTAGCCTAGTATATACATAAAAAAACAAACAATAGGGTATCCTATAGAACGTTCTATAGTTTATATATTATGTTCAGACAACAGGGGATCTGAAGAACACGTCCTTTAGTATATACATGATAAACAAACAATATTAGATCCTATATATATGTTTCCCCAAAATTACAGGTCCCATAAAGGGCATAGAATCAGATACAATTGATTTACACAATTGGTAACAACAACAATAATAGAGGCATATACATATATATTTGGAATATAATCATTTTTTTGGTCAGAATCAAGCCAAAAACCACATATATATTGTGAATAAAATAATAATGAAATTACATTATATATCTATTTATTCTCAAATTGTTTACTTGACTTAGTGTCAGTGTTCATACCTGATCTCCTTAATTCAAAACAGTCACCAATATAACAGCCCAGTTTTTCCATAAGAGTAACATTTTCTTGGGTCAAGAGCCATAAAAATTTAGAAGATTTATTTAAATTTATAAAATTATAACAATTGTTAGAAATGTCTTGGAAAAAATCGTCCCTTTGAATATCATAAAGAGGGCATTCTTATAAAAAATGAAGCTCATCTTCAACTTTACCGAGTGAGCAATTAGAACAAAGACGCTCAGATCTTTCTGCATGTTTTTTTGAATATCTGTTTGTCTCAATTTTTAAAGAGTGATCGCGTATTCTTAATTTACAAATTGACTGTCTTTTTTTTTTTAAGTCCTGTAATTCTAAATAATTTCCTTTTTAAAACAATTTTTTCCCTTTTTCGGAGTTAATTGTTTGATACTTCCGTTTATTCCAAAATGGGAAATAACTTTTACATAGTTATTTTTAACATAAAGAACCAATTGATTGGTCAAAATTTGGTAATTCAATCTCTCTCTGAATATAATCTATATACTAGAATACCATGTATTTACATTAGAACTACGAGAATGTAACTGTACGTTTACAACATATACATGCATCAAATAATAATCCTTCTTTCAAACGTTCCAGTCTATGACAATATTTTAACATTGATAAAATTATAGTAAAATACATATAGGAAATGTACCAATCTCTGACATTACAGCTATATTACTTGACTTTCTGTTTACACCAAGAATATATTTCATAAATTTGGTATGAGCTTTTTCAGAAGAATCCTGACAAAAAACTTGTTCCTATAGAACGTTCTATACTATAGTTGATATATATATATAGTATTCAGACAACAAGAGATCCTGTAGAATGCCCAGGGGGATCCTATAGAACGTCCTTTAGTGTATACATGATAAACAAACAATATAGGAGATCATATAGAACGTTTTGTAGTAGATATATAAGGTTCAGACAACAGGGGGTCATGTAGAACGACCAGGGGATCCTGTAGAACGCCCTAACAATAGCTTTATTGTAAACAAGTAACAATGGTTCTTATAGAACGTCCAGCTATAGTAGAATGTTCAGACAACAGGGGGTCAGATTACAGATTCGTTTCTTTAAACGCAGACAATACTTTTAACAATATAACTATGTTGTAAAGACCTGCAAATGTCACATGCTCGAGGTCCCATGGCTTTGTTTATACTATGGAGTTAATAATATTTTTATTATCCGTTTAAAAGAGTATCTTTATGTAGGCAAATTGAAAAAAGATGTAGCTTACACATTTTAAACATGTTACACGTACTAACAGACCAAATAACACAGAAATCATCAGATAAAAGTAACCGTGCGTCCTTCAACAATGAGCGTTACTCATACACTATAATCAGATATAAAAGCACTGAAATGACAAATAAAAAAAATTTAAACGAGAAAACTAACGGCATAATTTTGGAACAAAATAATGAAGGAAAAAGAAAAATGTTACATAACAACAAAAGACAACCACTGAGTTTCAGGCTCCTGAATGTGGCGGGATTGAACAAGATGGCTTTACAGGAGTGTGAGAGGGTGTTTAAACTAAAAGTATTGTCTGCGTTTAAAGAAACGAATCTGTAATCTGACCCCCTGTTGTCTGAACATTCTACTATAGCTGGACGTTCTATAAGAACCATTGTTACTTGTTTACAATAAAGCTATTGTTAGGGCGTTCTACAGGATCCCCTGGTCGTTCTACATGACCCCCTGTTGTCTGAACCTTATATATCTACTACAAAACGTTCTATATGATCTCCTATATTGTTTGTTTATCATGTATACACTAAAGGACGTTCTATAGGATCCCCCTGGGCATTCTACAGGATCTCTTGTTGTCTGAATACTATATATATATATCAACTATAGTATAGAACGTTCTATAGGAACAAGTTTTTTGTCAGGATTCTTCTGAAAAAGCTCATACCAAATTTATGAAATATATTCTTGGTGTAAACAGAAAGTCAAGTAATATAGCTGTAATGTCAGAGATTGGTACATTTCCTATATGTATTTTACTATAATTTTATCAATGTTAAAATATTGTCATAGACTGGAACGTTTGAAAGAAGGATTATTATTTGATGCATGTATATGTTGTAAACGTACAGTTACATTCTCGTAGTTCTAATGTAAATACATGGTATTCTAGTATATAGATTATATTCAGAGAGAGATTGAATTACCAAATTTTGACCAATCAATTGGTTCTTTATGTTAAAAATAACTATGTAAAAGTTATTTCCCATTTTGGAATAAACGGAAGTATCAAACAATTAACTCCGAAAAAGGGAAAAAATTGTTTTAAAAAGGAAATTATTTAGAATTACAGGACTTAAAAAAAAAAAGACAGTCAATTTGTAAATTAAGAATACGCGATCACTCTTTAAAAATTGAGACAAACAGATATTCAAAAAAACATGCAGAAAGATCTGAGCGTCTTTGTTCTAATTGCTCACTCGGTAAAGTTGAAGATGAGCTTCATTTTTTATAAGAATGCCCTCTTTATGATATTCAAAGGGACGATTTTTTCCAAGACATTTCTAACAATTGTTATAATTTTATAAATTTAAATAAATCTTCTAAATTTTTATGGCTCTTGACCCAAGAAAATGTTACTCTTATGGAAAAACTGGGCTGTTATATTGGTGACTGTTTTGAATTAAGGAGATCAGGTATGAACACTGACACTAAGTCAAGTAAACAATTTGAGAATAAATAGATATATAATGTAATTTCATTATTATTTTATTCACAATATATATGTGGTTTTTGGCTTGATTCTGACCAAAAAAATGATTATATTCCAAATATATATGTATATGCCTCTATTATTGTTGTTGTTACCAATTGTGTAAATCAATTGTATCTGATTCTATGCCCTTTATGGGACCTGTAATTTTGGGGAAACATATATATAGGATCTAATATTGTTTGTTTATCATGTATATACTAAAGGACGTGTTCTTCAGATCCCCTGTTGTCTGAACATAATATATAAACTATAGAACGTTCTATAGGATACCCTATTGTTTGTTTTTTTATGTATATACTAGGCTAAGAGAACGTTCTGTAGAATCCCCTGCTGTTTTTTTTATCATGTTTATACTAGAGGACTCTCTACTGCATCCCTTGCTTGGTCTGTGGGATCACCTGTTTTATATATAAACGATAGAACGTTCTATAGGATACCCTATTGTTTGTTTTTGATGTATCTACTAGTCTAAGAGAACGTTCTACAGGATCCCATGTTGTTTGTTTTTCAAGTGTATACTATAGGGCGTTCTACAGGGTCCCATAGGCGGTCTACAGGATACCCTGTTGTCTCAACATTATATATCTACTATAAAACGTTCTATATGATCCCCTGTTGTTTGTTGTTCAGGTTTATACTCTAGGGCGTTCTACAGTATCCCCTGGGCGGTCTGCAGGATCCCCTGTTTTCTCAACATTATTTATCTACTATAAGACGTTATATAGGATCCCCTGTTAATTGTTTTTCAAGTGTATACTATAGGGCGTTCCACAGGATCCCCTAGGCGGTCTACAGGATCCCCTGTTTTCTCAACATTATATATCTACTATATGACGTTCTATAGGGCCCCCTGGTGTTTGTTGTTCATGTTTATACTAAAGGGCGTTCTACAGTATCCCCTGGGCGGTCTGCAGGATCCCCTGTCGTCTTTACATCATTTATCTATATAGGACGTTCATGAGACCCAAAGTTGATTGTTTTTCAAGTCTATACTAAAGGGCATTCTACACTATCCCTTGGACGGTCTACAGGGTCTCATGTTTATAAAAATTATGCATTAAAGATAGAACCTTTTAAAGGTTCCCGTGTTGTTTATTTATCATGTATATACTATAAGGCTTTCTATAGGATCACTTGGTTGGCCTGCAGGATCCCCTGTTTTCTCAACATTTTATATCTACTATAGGACGTTCTATATGATCCCCTGTTGTTTGTTGTTCAGGTTTATACTATAGGGCGTTCTACAGTATCCCCTGGGCGGTCTGCAGGATCCCCTGTTTTCTCAACATTATTTATCTACTGTAAGACGTTATATAGGATCCCCTGTTAATTGTTTTTCAAGTGCATATACTATAGGGCGTTCAACAGGATCCCCTAGGCGGTCTACAGGATCCCCTGTTTTCTCAACATTATATATCTACTATAAGACGTTCTATATGATCCCCTGTTGTGTGTTGTTCAGGTTTATACTCTAGGGCGTTCTACAGTATCCCCTGGGCGGTCTGCAGGATCCCCGGTTTTCTCAACATTATTTATCTACTATAAGACGTTATATAGGATCCCCTGTTAATTGTTTCTCAAGTGTATATACTATAGGGCGTTCAACAGGATCCCCTAGGCGGTCTACAGGATCCCCTGTTTTCTCAACATTATATATCTACTATATGACGTTCTATAGGCCCCCTGGTGTTTGTTGTTCATGTTTATACTAAAGGGCGTTCTACAGTATCCCTTGGGCGGTCTGCAGGATCCCCTGTTTTCTCAACTTTATATATCTACTATTAGACGTTCTATATGATCCTCTGTTGTTTGTTGTTTAGGTTTATACTATAGGGCGTTCTACAGTATCCCCTGGGCGGTCTACATGATCCCCTGTTTTCTCAACATTATTTTACTACTATATGACGTTCTATAGGATCCCCTGTTGTTTATTTTTCAAGTATATACTATGGGGCGTTCTACAGGATCCCCTGTTGTCTTAACATCATATATCTATTATAGGACGTTCATAAGACCCCCAGTTGATTGTTTTTCAAGTCTATACTATAGGGCGTTCTACACGATCCCCTGGACGGTCTACAGGGTCCTTGTTTTCTCAAAATTATTTATCTGCTATAAGACGTTCTTTAGGATCCCCTGTTGTGTGTTTTTCAAGTGTATACTATAGGGCGTTCTACAGGGTCCCTTGGGCGGTCTACAGGATACCCTGTTGTCTCAACATTATATATCTACTATATGACGTTCTATAGGATCCCCTGTTGTTTATTTTTCAAGTATATACTATGGGGCGTTCTACAGGATTCTCTGTTGTCTTAACATCATATATCTATTATAGGACGTTCATAAGACCCCCAGTTGATTGTTTTTCAAGTCTATACTATAGGGCGTTCTACACGATCCCCTGGACGGTCTACAGGGTCCTTGTTTTCTCAAAATTATTTATCTGCTATAAGACGTTCTTTAGGATCCCCTGTTGTGTGTTTTTCAAGTGTATACTATAGGGCGTTCTACAGGGTCCCTTGGGCGGTCTACAGGATACCCTGTTGTCTCAACATTATATATCTACTATAAGACGTTCTATATGATCCCCTGTTGTGTGGTGTTCAGGTTTATACTCTAGGGCGTTCTACAGTATCCCCTGGGCGGTCTGCAGGATCCCCGGTTTTCTCAACATTATTTATCTACTATAAGACGTTATATAGGATCCCCTGTTAATTGTTTCTCAAGTGTATATACTATAGGGCGTTCAACAGGATCCCCTAGGCGGTCTACAGGATCCCCTGTTTTCTCAACATTATATATCTACTATATGACGTTCTATAGGCCCCCTGGTGTTTGTTGTTCATGTTTATACTAAAGGGCGTTCTACAGTATCCCTTGGGCGGTCTGCAGGATCCCCTTTTTTCTCAATTTTATATATCTACTATTAGACGTGCTATATGATCCTCTGTTGTTTGTTGTTTAGGTTTATCCTATAGGGCGTTCTACAGTATCCCCTGGGCGGTCTGCAGGATCCCTGTTTTCTCAACATTATTTATCTACTGTAAGACGTTATATAGGATCCCCTGTTAATTGTTTTTCAAGTGTATACTATAGGGCGTTCCACAGGATCCCCTGGGCGGTCTGCAGGATCCCCTGTTTTCTCAACATTATTTATCT